>NC_045788.1:61407051-62705652 GCF_009873245.2 Balaenoptera musculus
AAGACAAAAAAAAAATCCCTAAACCAGATAAGAAAAAAAAAAAAAGATTAAGGGATTAAGACCAGTTCTCTGGTAGATCTTGACAAAGTGATTTCCAGGGACAGACTGAGCTAGAAGAGTCAAAAACTAGGGACTCCAAAACTGCTATCAGCTCTAAGGAAGGGAGGTTTTTCACCTCACCACTGGATTCCACCTTAAAGATAAATTACAGGTATCTCTTATGATTTGAACTGTTCTTATCCAAACCTAGGACTCAAAAGAGATACGGATAAATTTGAGATATCCCTTGTTACACCTCAAGCTCAGGCAACAAGTGCATTTGGATAAAACATTTTGCTGTCTGAACTTGTTATAACCAAAATCTTGCCATCCAAATCCATGAGCACATTAGGTTCAGACAGCAAGGAATTCTTACATGAAATGTTTGCTGTAAAACTGCGAAATCTTTAACCTGCTACAGCTTTCAAGCTGCCAGTGTCTAGGTGTGAATACTACAGAGCAAAGAAGCACACTAGTCTCACAGAGCTTTGAAACTTTCTAGGTCAGTGGCCTAAGGACTTGTCAAGTTCTTTCAAAATACAAAAAGAAAAACACTCAGAGAACAGCTACAATCCAAGGAAAATATGGCACAGAATGAATCTGTCACCCCATCCTCAATAAAAGCCAGGAGCTGAGCCAACCTCACTTAGAATCAGCCTAAAGGAAGCAATCGAGGGGCTAAGCAAGGTCAGTGGAATGAACTGCCACCTCTGAAAAGAGACTAGATATAACTAAAGCACAAGTTTATTAACCATTGAAATTTTAGTATATAGCTAACTGATTATAAAGCACCACCAACAAGTGTTGTGAGGCTAGATTCACTGCTACCAGAATAATTATTTCCTGAAGGAGGAGTCTGAGATGACACTGAACAGATCAAAGAGCATTTCCTCAGCCTTTAAAAGTCACTTAGCTAACCTGACAACAAGTATTTGAGGTCTTTAGCATGACCATTCACATTTATGTGGTTCGAAGTACTTTATACTCAAGCTGCTAGTTACACTGCAACGTCATCTAAGGGAAAGAATTTTGATTTTTAATTATCTCCAAATACCAACTTCTTTGAATAAACCATTTCCTGGCATGAAAAAGGTTTTAAATTCTGGTCCCAGGTTTCCTCAAATGTTAAATGACAAAATCTTCACAATCTTCAAAGAACACTAGGTATCAACTAATTGTGAGATACTTTGAAAATATCAAAAGAAATCAAAACTTTGCTACCCTAAGGAAAGGCTATTAATTTTCAGAAAACAAGCAAACAAACCAAAAATCCCAATTAATTCCAATGGAAACATGTGTTATTACAGAGCTATTTTTGAAGTTATCATATTTATTAAGACCTCACTGACTAATCAATTATACAGTATGGCAATATACTTCGAAAAATCTCTATCTTTTGATTCAAGATCTCATCGACACTCATTCACTCAATAGATTTTAATTAAATGCCTTTATTGTGTGCCAGGTATGTGCTAGGAGCTGTAGCAAAATGAAAAATCTCATCATTGTCCTCAAAGATGATACATGTACAATTATATAAGGCAGGTTGTGTTATAAGTGATTAAAAAGTGTGATGAGTTCAGAAAAAAAGCACTTCCTGCAGGAAGCAATGTCTAAACCATAAGCTTGAAGACAGGATCTGGTTCCACCAAGGAGACAGAAAAATTAAACCTCCCAGACATCGTCTGAATGAAGAAACATAAGCACCTTTTCTCCACTTAAGTAGGTATAGAAAATTAAGAGTACCATTAAGTCTAACCATGTTTAAGGAAAAGCAGTATTTTGCTGTTTCTTTCTCTAGGAAGATTTTTTTCCCTATCTACACAATTGTTAAAGAATTTACAAATCCATTTCCCCAAATTTCTCAAAATAACTAAGTCCATAATATATTGCACAAGTGTTACCTTGAAGAGCCAGATCTGTCTCCCATAAAAATTTACAAAAAACAAATTATCATGGTGATATACATGTTATGCTTACATTTAAAGAGGATTTTATAAACAGCATGGTGTAGAAAAGAGAAAACCGGCTTTAGGATGAGACAGACCTGGGTTTTGAAACTCAGCTCTTACTTACTAGCAGTGTGACCTTCGAAAAGTTCCTTCTCTGAAAGCCAGTTTCCTTATCTGTAAAAAGGGAGATAACTACCCTGTAAGCAACCCTGTGAGGTACAGAGAGAATATGTATAAAGCATGCTGCATAAAGAAGGTACTTAATCAATGTCCCCTTTAGTTACTTTAATGGGAAAGTAATAATTACTCATAACCTATTTCACAAGCTAGGATTTTACAACAAAGATAGATCATTTGATCAATATCATACTAGATCAAAATTAGAAAATAACTGACCCAGAGCCTCATGTATACCTTTATGCCACACTACTTTCAAACCATTACATTAGCCTGAAGGTACAGAAACTCTGTCTTTTAAACCACTGATGAGCATGGTACAAAAGCCATTGACTATGACATACTGTACCTTTTGGTTTGATTTCTCTTCCCTTGAATGGCTAAAACGTGTAAGCTAACACAAACCTGTCACAGTCCGCTGGCCATCACTTAGGTTATTCCACCACTTGTTAATCTAAAACAGAAGAAAAATTGCATATCACCACATGGTAAATAATTTCAGGCTACGTAAATGAAAAGCAAGAAAGAAAATGCTTTGTGCATAAATGAAAGAGTCCTCATCTATAAAAATCTCTACTGAACAACAGACATAACAAATATGTGGTAGAGTGGAAAACACAGGTGTTTTATAGTCAGACAGCCTGCATTCTCTACACAAAGACACTGATAAGCTCTGTGACCTCAAATTACTTCTAAACTTCAGTTTCCTGATACATAAAATGGAGACAGTAACAGATATCTAGCAGTACCGCTGTGAGGAATATCAATAACATAAAGTACCTAGCACACTATCAAGTGATTGTTCACCAAGACCCAATCTAGTTTTAAAATTCTAACCAAGAATATTTTCTACTAAAATTGCCTTTTTTTTTTTAAAGGTATAATACTAGATTGAGGTTTAGAAAAAGACAGAATCCTAATCTTTTAGGGACACACCCTGACATTTTTATAGATGATATATGCCTAGAATTTGCTTTATAGTAATCAGTGGCAGGGAGGGAAGGGAAAGAAGGGGAACTAGATGAAACAAAGTTGGCTATGTGTGAATAATTGTTGACATTGGATGATAGGGGTTCATTATACTATTCTCTTCACTCTTTTTACTTTACCTTTGAAATTTTCCATGATTAAAGTTTTTTAATTAAAAAAAAACTATGTTCTAACTATGAAACTGAAAAAGGCTTTGTATACTAATACAGAAAGAAACCCAAGGTAAAGAAAAAAAGTTACAGATCAACATGTATTTGATTCATGCACAACAATGATTCCATTTTTGTAATTCAGTTGACCCTTGAACAGCAGGGGTTTGAACTGCACTGGACTTATATGCAGATTTTTTTCAAAAAATATGTACTACAATATACTACACCATTCACAGTTGGTGGAATCCACAGATGTGGGACCGCTGTTACAGAGGCCCAACTATAAAGTTACAGGCACATTTGCCACTGCGTGGAGGGTCAGCGCCCCAACCCCTGAGTTGTTCAAGGTCAACAACAATTAAATGTGTGTGAACTCTCAGACCTTACTCACTGCGTATGTAGTAGTGGGGCACGGGTTCCCAGGACTTTCACTTCCCATGTTATATTTATGTGTTATTTCAATTTTATTCAACGTGGATTTTACATTTTATCTCTTATCATTTAACTACTTTAAACAAATCCATCTTTGGATGAAGATTATGTATATTGCATGTGTCATTTTCACCATTCCAAGGAACAATTTGGGTAGCAAAACTTTATAGTGCAGAAGCCTGTAGCTTTCAAGGGATCCAGGACTGTGGAATAGGTCAGTGTTACTATCTTCTCAAACATATGGTACTGAATAAAAACCACTGCTCATTATTGCAGGTTTTACCTGCAAATATTACATCCATTGTTCTTCTGACATAAAGCTTCTCTAGAACTGGTAGGGCTCATGCTTCTTGTGTCTATGGGGAAACAAGGAGGAATGAATCCTTCTCCCTACTTAGAGGAACCTTCAACTATCATTAGGAAAAAGAAAACCCAAGGCTGCTCTCTCACTGGCCAGGAATAAGAAGTTCCTAGGAAGGAGAAAACTGAAGAGGATATCAACACTCTCTCCAAATTGGAAGAGCAGTGTGTCATAAAAAAATACGGAGATGCCTGAAAAATAAATGGACCTGGATCCACAAATTAGCCTATGGTCTCTCCTCAATAAGTACTGGCAAATGAAATAAAATATATGCTTTATCTAAAAGGCAACATTTTAAGAAAATCAGTTAGGTGGAAGGAAGGCCATCAACTTGCATATGAAATAATGAAAAGTTCTAAAAGCTCTATATTTGTACCCTTTTCTTGCATCTTGATCCCCTGAGCACAGTTAGAAAAAACATCAACAGTGGTTATTTATCAGAGATATATAAACATCATGTCACTGAGAAGCTTTTTAAAACCCACACAGTATCTCTACCTCTCAAGCATAAAACTCCCTGTGATTCTAATATGTACTCTAAAACAGTGGCCCTTAGTAGAGCTGGAAGAGGCTCCAAAACATTAATTTTTAACAACTATCTGTGGTGATTCTTGATATGTGGGTAGAGGGACAAACTTCTTGGAACACTGTTAAGTACAACGTTGCCAGACATACGAAACATTTATACTTACTACAATGAAATGACTCTAAAGAAGAATATTAACTGCAATGGCTTCACATCTACTGATCTAATGTTGCCATTAACTAAAAACACTTTACAAATAACCAGACTTCAAAAACTGATCGACTAGAACAAAAAAAAGGCCATGTTTATCTTTACCTCCTTTCTGAAGTCTCCTTCCTTCTGTGGTCTTATGCTATCCAACCAATCAGCTTTTATACCATCAAAATAACTCTGGACCCTGGATTTCAGTGATTCATACTGCCAAATGGCAGCTGATCCAAATGCACAGCCTGTAAACTATATAAAACAAATATATTACAAAAAAATATTTTTTTAATAGATCTACACATAGTTCCAAGGATGATATTTCATTTTCATTGCTTTTTATAAACATAAGGAACATCTGGCACACTGAAACTTACTAGGTGAAAAGAACACTTAATTGTTTCCCATTTTATTAACGTTACAGTACCCTGGGGCCTGTTTACAGTCAGAACTTTCCCAATAAAATGCAAAATATCAACTCAGTATCACTTGCATTGTTATACCAAATAAGAGACCCATGAGTTTCTTCTCCAGGGCTTACATAAATGAGCCATACTCTAACAGCAATTATTAAATTCATGTTCTATTGTAATCATGACCCCAGATCCTTTTGATCCCACTCCGCTTGTCTTTAAGGAGCCCAAATAGGACAAGTAGTATTGATACTTTAACACTACACCTGCAGCAAGGGAGGTAACTCCTAGTGACGTGAGCTCTTACCCCAACAGTAAAAAACAAAGGCTTTACAAGAGTCCTTATAGGATAGGGAGAAGGATAAAAGGCTGTTTCTTCTACAGGAGGAATCAAAGCACTTCTCTTGTATGTTTCACTACTTGTTCCTGTGTCTGATCTTCGAGGTTCAACCCTCCTGGGTGCTTTTCTGAATCCACATTTTTGCTGAATAAAAAAGTTAAACCTATAGGGGAAAATAACAGATTAGAAACAGAGCTGCATGGATGCGGGTTCGATCCTTGATTGGGGAACTAAGATCCCACATGCCTCGGGGCAACTAAGCCCACGCGCCACAACTACTGAGATCACGCACCTCAATGAGAGAGCCTGCGTGCCGCAAACTACAGAGTCCTCATGCTCTGGAGCCCGTGCAACACAACTATAGAGTCCACGCGCCCTGGGGCCCGCGCACCACAACTAGAGAGAGAAAACCCTCACGCCGCAACTAGTAAGAAGCCCGAGCGCAGCAACACAGACCAAGTGTGGTAATGAAAGATCCTGCGTGCCTCAACGAAGATCCCGTGTGCTGCAACTAAGGCCCGATGCAGCCAAAAAAAAATAAGGAAAATAAATAGGAAGGAAGGAAGGGAGGAAGAAACAGAGCTGCATCTTGCAAGCATCAACCTCTACGAGCCTCCCCAACTGACGTGCATCATCACCATTTCAGTTTATTCTCACTACGCAGCCCCAAAGCCGCCAAGACTCCTACTCCCAGGTAGGATTCAGTCAAAACAATGAACTGTGCCCTTCAGGAAAAGGAGAGACATAAACTATAGCAGCTTTACAGGGCATCTGTTTGGGCCGTTACTGTGTATCAATCAACAAAATAATTTGTATCCATCCCCCACACAGTCTGCAATCCTGTAAAAAGCTGGAGAACTACAAGTTGTGGTTTGAATTAGCACAGAAGAGCTTTATTTTTTTTTGAAGTTTGGCCAAACATTTAAATCAAATAATGATTTTCCTTTTATAAGTACTAACCATTACAAATTGGCGGATTTTCCCCACCTTGTCCCCTATTTACTTCACTACCAGTTTGGGGGACAATGAACTAGATGTTCTATAAAGGGTTTTCTTGTTTGAGTCCTTATAGCTTGACCTCCTCAAAACATCTGACACTACTGATCACACCTGTCAGTGCCTGTAAGGTTGCACTCCCTGCTCTTCAAACTTGCTTTCCTAACGGCTTCCCCCTTTCTCCTATCCCGTAAAGACAGATATGCTTAAAGGCTCTAATAGTTCCTTTACACATTCTCCATTCAAACTGAACCCATATAAATTTGTGAAGCATTTTTTTCTTTTGTAAAATGGTAATTTCCCCCAGGTAGACCATGTAGAGGCCCCTTCCTGTTTGTTCTCATTGTACTCTAATCATACTATATCCTTCTAGACTCATAAAACTCCTGTCTGCCAGTCAGACAGGTCTTCTCACCTTTGTAACCTGGGCCTTGAAACACTTTGGTTGAATAAAAGAAAAAGTTCATTTCTGTGGCCTGGATGACTTCTAAGCAGTAAATGATTCAAATATATGTCTCTAATCCCAGCCTCAATTTTCTTGTCTTGTATTTCCAACTATATATTGAATAATTCTACTTGGATATGCTCCCCATTGCTTTAAAACCAATATATTCAGAAGGGAATTCATCCCCCTCTACAAGCTCCATTTTCTGACTTCTTTATTCTTTCAGTGGGCCCACAGTTATCTTAATCACTAAGATTAAAAATCTAGAAGTAGGGGGCTTCCCTGGTGGCGCAGTGGTTGAGAATCTGCCTGCCAGTGCAGGGGACACGGGTTCGAGCCCTGGTCTGGGAAGATCCCACATGCCGCGGAGCAACTAGGCCTGTGAGCCACAACTACTGAGCCTGCGCGTCTGGAGCCTGTGCTCCGCAACGAGAGGCCGCGATAGTGAGTGGCCCCCGCTCGCCACAACTAGAGAAAGCCCTCGCACAGAAACGAAGACCCAACACAGCCAAAAATAAATTAATTAATTAATTTAAAAAAAAAATCTAGAAGTCATTATGGAGTTCTCTCTCCTTAATTCTTACCATCTAATTTAAAACCAAATCTGTCAAATATTTTTTTCACTCCTAATCTAGTCCCGTACCCCATGCCTAAACTACAGCAACAGCTGACTTAAGTTCAAACATTTTAACATGTTTCATGTTCTTCTTTCCTCATATCACTCTTCCACAAACATTCAACACCTCCTCAAATGCCCTCAGAGGGCCAACATTCTCTCTCTAATTCCCACACAATCCCTTAGTTCATCCCTTTTGGCCTGGAATACTCTACCATTTCCTAACAGATCTCACTGCTTCTAATACTGCCCTACTCCAATTCATCCTCCACATTTTATTAAGCACAAATATATTATCATTCCCCTGCTTTAAATCCCACAGTAAATTTTTCATCACCCCACCAAACTCAGCAATGCTACTCCTTTGTTGCGGTACTTACTTCCCTTTAACTTTTTCGTGCCCTTCAAAATTCAGTTCATTTATTTCCTCCTCCAGGAAGCCTTCCTAAACTCTCGCAGGCTGGGTGTCTCCTTTGTACTCCTAGAGTCCTAAAGCATCCTGTACGTACTCTTATACTTGTCTCATTTATTGCCTGTACCATAATTAGATTATCACTTCTGTATTCATTTTATCTCCACCACCAAGGCCAGTTCCTAATAAAGAAAGGATCAATAATTATGTTAGAAGAAAGAAGGGGTCAAGAATGATTATTGGTTTCATTCTGAATAACTGAAAGGAAGGTGGTACTATTCACTAAGACAAGGAAAATCAGAGGCACCAAAATAGGAAACTGGAAAATGAGAGACGAATAATTCCATCTTGGGCACTGTTTAAAATGCTTGCAATCACAGCAGCTCAGTTCTAACAGGTAAAAATTGGAACTTAAATTTCCATCAACAGGGGAAAGGATAAACTGTGTTATATTCATACAATGGAATAATACAGTGGTCCCTCAGTATCCATGGGAGACTGGGTCTAGGACCCCCTGCGGATACCAAATTCAGGATGCTGAAATCCCTTATATAAAATGGCATAATACAGTGACATTCCCCATCCACAGCTGGTTGAATCCACGGATGAGGAACCTGAAGATATAGAGGGCCAACTGTACTACTCAGTGAAAAACTACTGATCACACATCACGGATGAATCTCAAAAACACTGCTGAGTAAAAGAAGTCAAACACAAAAGAGCACATAATGTGTGTGATTCCATTAATGCATATCAAGCTGAAGAACAGGCAAAAATAATTCGTGGTGATCAAAATCAATAGTGGTGGACTTCCCTGGTGGCACAGTGGTTAAGAATCCACCTGCCAATGCAGGGGACATGGGTTCAAGCCCTGGTCCAGGAAGATCCCATATGCTGCGGAGCAACTAGGCCCGTGCGCCCCAACTACTGAGCCCATGTTCTAGAGCCCGTGAGCCACAACTACTGAGCCCTCGTCCACAACTACTGAAGCCCGTGCACCCAGAGCCCGTGCTCTGCAACAAGAGAAGCCACCACAATGAGAAGCCCGTGCACCACAACGAAGAGTAGCCCCTGCTCGCCATAACTAGAGAAAGCCCACGCGCAGCAACGAAGACCCAACGTAGCCAAAAATAAATTAATTAATTAATTTTTAAAAAAATCAATAGTGGTTGCCTAAAGTGGGACTTGACTGGAAAGGGGCAAGAGGGAACTTGATGGAATGATGGGCAGTATCTTTATTTTTAGGTGATGGTTGCACAGATGTATACATTTGTCAGAACTAATGGGCTGTATGCTTAATACTTATATGTTTTACTACATGTAAATTATATTGCAATGAAGTATTTTTAGCATTGGTAGAACACCCAGGTGATGTCTAGTAGGCATTTGGAAACATGAAACTCAGAAAAATGGTATAGCTACTATTACTATTACTCGCCTAAAATGCTCTGTCTTCAACACTGAGTCCACGCCACAGTTCAACTTCTCAAACATCACATGGTGAGGATGGGTGATGATGATAAAGTAATTCACCTTAAAACTTCTAATAATTTAGAATTTGTACTCACAAATAAGTGCTACTTCTTTCAACAAAATCTATTTTGGAAAGCAGTGCACTTAGTCAAACAATGCCAATGTTGCTCTGAATGGCTCTGAACTTCAGAACCTGTTCCCTTCCCAGTCTTATGAATATCCTTTAGCAAGTAACTGTTGAATGGCTAATTGCAAATCTATTTCTAGTTCTTGTTCTGTTGCCTGCTTTTTCTGCAGAGGCTAGGAAAGATAAATATCTTCACTTTTCCAGTCTCTCCTATGGCTAGGGATGGCCATATTACAGAGTTCTGACAAAATGAGACTTAATTGTTTAGAAACCTTTTGAAAAGGTTTTGCTTATCTCATAAAAATGGAGGTATCACTAATGTCACATCCCTCCTACTGCCTTTTGCCTTGAAAAAGGACGCAATTTTCTAGAGACAGGGCAGTCATCTTGAATGCCAAGAGAAAGGCCAAGGGCTTCAGAAACTAACCTTAACATTTTTTGAGCCACTGAGCAAAGACAATAGCCACCTATCATGCTAAATACTCCTCTAGTTTCTTTAAGCAACACTTAACTTACAGCCAAATGCATTCTTAACTGATAACAGCTTTAAAAGTGGCAGATGTTAATCCTTTGCAATTGGATTTGATTTTTATTAAATATTCCAAAGTAACTTAGAGCTAGGTCTAGTAAATAAATTACAAGTAACACCACTTTGGGCCAAAAATCCCAAAGATGTGACATACAGTAATAGGAATACGTTTCCTTTAACTGTTTCCCTGTAAATGGTTACAAATTGTAACCCAGGGCCTCCCTGGTGGCAGCAGTGGTTAAGAATCCATCTGCCAATGCAGGGGGACACGGGTTTGAGCCCTGGTCAGGGAAGATCCCACATGCCACGGAGCAACTAAGCCCGTGCGCCACAACTACTGAGCCTGCGCTCTAGAGCCCGCAAGCCACAACTACTGAGCCCGCGAGCCACAACTAGTGAAGCCCATGCGCCTAGAGCCCGTGCTCCGCAACAAGAGAAGCCACCGCAGTGAGAAGCCCGCGCACCGCCATGAAGCAGACCCCGCTCGCCGCAACTAGAGAAAGCCTGCGCACAGCAACGAAGACCCAATGCAGCCAAAAATAAATAAATAAAATAAATACGTTAAAAAAAAAAATTGTAACCCAATGTTGTTGGTTTCTGGTATTCTTTTTTTTTTTTTTTTGGCCACGTCTCGTTGCTTACAAGATCTCAGCTCCCCAACCAGGATTGAACCTGGGTCATGGCAGTGAGAACCTGGAATCCTAACCAGTAGGCCACATTTTTTTCTTTTTAGACCAAGAAATATGAAGGATGAGATTTCTTTATAACTCCAACAGCTTAATACTCCAGGATATGTACTCAATCAGTTCTTCTACAGCTCATCAACTCATTTACAATTCTGAAGCACAATGCCTGAAAAGGAATACAAATACACCAGGTTGGGAATCTGGATTTGACACAAAGCCAGACCTTTTGCCTAGAATAATATTTACCTTGAGAATCTCAACAGAAGTTAAGTGTGGAACTGAGGACACTAAGAACAAATTGGCCCCAGATGCAGTTCAGATGCAAAATACATGTTAGGAGTACATATACTGGGAATTAGAGTTAGACATACAGAACTTGTTGGATAGAATTAAGTACTATGACTTGGCTCACTGAACACCTATTCCTTTTACCTATGGTACATTCACATGCTGCAGGGACTGGAAAGCTAAAAACTATTTCCCAGGTATCCTTTTGGTTAGGATTCGAGATGTGATCAGGGCCTGCTAATCAGATACATCAGCACAACACATGAAATCAGAACTGAGTTAAGTGAGAAGGCAGCACATGAGGCATCAATTCTGCTAGTGAAAATAATGGTGGAGACAGCATAGTTCTTACTTTGGTTAGCAGATCCTGATCTGGTAGCAGCTTCCCCAGCTGTCTCATTTATTATTGCTTAAAAGAGTTGTTTTAAAAAAAAAAGAATATCTGACAGTGATATTCTGTCAGATATATATTCTAAATATCTGTTGCCTTAGTGGTGAGTGAGATAACACAGTCTAGTGAATTGTTTTCAACAGTGTGAGGATAAAGACAATGCCACTTAGATATCGTGCAAGTCAGCACTAATGTCTATGTCACTATAGATTTGTGTGAATAGACTGAGTAGAAATGGCCTAATGTGCAAATGGAGACAAGACGTGTCCAAGCACACACACAATAGACTCATCCCACTTAAAAGAAAATAGTTGTATTTAGGGGAAGGGGCATAAACTCTTGCATGCCACAATTATTTTCTTAAAACTCATCTTGAGTTAATACATGGTGAATTAAACAGGGAAAATAATTGAATATACCTGATTTACTAATTTGTCAGGTATTTAACCTAAATATATCTTAAGATTGTTATCCCAATCTAAAAGATTTAAGCTCCGTGTAAGTGCTACAATCAACTATTTTCTTCTCTTCGCTAGTTCTATACAACTGACAAATTATGCAGGCTTCTTTCAGGCCTAAACTATTTTTCAACAGTGCTGCCAACAGTTTGATCATGGTAAAGTTTCTGAAAACCCTAAGTGAAATATTCTCCTTTTTCTGTAAAGAGCCAGACAATAAACATTTTAGTCTTTGTGAAGAACAACTTAAATCTCTGCGGCATATTGTTTCGTTTTGTGACCCTTTAAAAACATAGAAACCATTCTTGGCTGGTGGGCTGCCTTGGGCTTGCTACTGTTTGCAGAAATTTTGAGGAATATCACCACCTGCGGTTCTTGTAAGAAGAAAAAAAATGCAAATTCTCAGCCACACTTCAGGCCCATTACATCAAAATCACAAGGACTGAGCCCAGACCTCTGCTTTTTAACTGTATCCATGACTTCATTCCTCCACATACTAATTTTAGAACCACTAGAAGTGAAAGCAGACCTAATAAAGTTATATACAAGGAAACTCATGCTGCTTTCTAGAGGCAAGTAGACATATATTCTACTATATTTCAGGCTTACCTACAATCTCTTGTAATGCACATTTTTCAGTGTCACCACAAAAAATGTCAATTTCAAACTTTGCATATAAATGAAAAACTCTAAAAAACTGTGATGCTAATCTTCAACAGCACATGATTTTTTTTCAAATGGCCTCATTAACCAAGTTGTTAGTTCTTTTCCTTTCCCTTCCTAACACATATCTTGAATATTTAACACCTGTTGCTTCCTAATAACTGTATTCACTTTTCCTCTCCCTCAAACCATGCAATTTCGACTGGGATTTGGAGTAAAGTGGAAATGGAATCAGGACCACTGAAATCAACCACCACCTCCACCTGACCTCATTCTCCATCTCCTCAGGAGTTTAAGATTAGTGCCTGAGGCCCCATGTTCCAGTGTATCATGAAGTTAAGGTACAATATAAGCCAGTTTTCCACAAATCTCTGATCCTACACACATGCAGTGCTTGTTTAGAACTGCAGGTTCTTTACTCCCCGCCACCCCCTCCCCCCCAGCACCGGGCAAGATGACAGGAAGGACTGGGCTAGGGCCTGGGAAATGCAGTCTACAAACACTCCAGGTGATTTTAAAATTAAGGATGGCTCCACCATATTGAAGCCTCAATTATTTACCACTGGCTAATCCCCATACTGGTAAACACTTAATGTTCCTTGCTACTATCAGTCAGGTGGATTCCAGGCACACATCTAACCAAGTCAGAAACTGGCAGAGCTGAAATTCTGTTAAAGAACAGGAAGAAATTTCAGAGCCAAATACACATCAGAATCTTAGTTCAGGGATTTCTCTCTTCTCTCAAATTTAGAGTTGAATTACTCTAATGCAAAAGCAGCAAATACTGATAGACCGTACTCTTCACACAACTTCTACTCGGGAAAAATTGACTTTTCTTTCCAAGTCATCTAGAAACCAAATACTCCACTTCCCAATTTCTTTAACAGAAAAGCCTCTCCTACAACTCTGCAAGAGGCAAAGTGATGCCCTCCTCTGACTCCGTCTTCCCTTATAGAGTTCTCTAAACGATAAAGAAGATAATTTGTAGTAAAACAAAGGTTTTATAAAGACTGACATAATAAAATCTCAGCCCTGCCATTCTACCAGCTGTGTTAATTCTTTACTTGCTCGCGTGGTGATTATGAGGCGTGGTGCGCAATCAGCCCTCACAGACTACTTCTCCTTCCCGACACGTCCCTCCGGATAGGAAAGGGGCCACCGCGGGCTCACGGAGAGCTGGGCCGGGGCTGGTCACTGTGCACCCGGGCAGGGTGGCGCGGCGAGAAGCAAAGACTGGACGGAGGCGAGGGGTAAAGGGGAAGGGAGAGAGGAGGGGCTGGTGAGAAGAGAGGGTGAGCCGGGGGGAGCATAAGAGACCCGCACGGCCTCCGCCCCTGAGGATGCGCTGCCGGAGCCGAGAGCACGAGAGGCAAGAAGCCCCGAGAGGCCACCATTACCTGCGCCCGAGCAGCCGCGGCTGGACCAGGGCCGCAGTGAGCTCCTCGCAGCTGCGGCCGCCCGCCGGCGGAGCCCACGCCTGACCACAACCCCAGCCTCTCTGCGCCAAGCCTCGCCACGCCATCTTCCCAACCTCTGCCCCACCATGGCCCGACTTACCAACCCCTGCCCGGAACCACTTCCGGGGCGAAAGGAAGAACCATAGAGTGCCGAGGGGCAGCCTAGCGCGCCCCCGTGCGGCCGATTCCCAGGCCGGACCAACCGGAGGGAGAGGGACCCGCCGGTCGGCAGCAGTCCGGCCGGCAGCAGTTCTCCCAGCAGCGCCCAGCCTGGACCTGGGAGGGGCGTGCGAAAGTGGCCAGGCCTCCATCCTACTGACCCAAAGGAAAAAGAGGGGGGGAAACGAATTTACTGAATGATGCCATGTACCTTTACCTAAGTTAGTGTTTAATCCTCGCAAAACGCTTAAGATAGATGTTATTACTGCTTTTTTTTTTTTTTTTTTTTTTTTAACCGTGGTTCTGAGGCCCAGAGAGAAGTGAGTGGAGGAACCAATATTGCAACCCAGGTTTTCTTAAATTACTACTCTTTTTTCTCCCCACCATTTCACGTTATGATACACTGAAGAGGATGTGCCTTTAACAAAAAGTCCAAGCGTGACGTGAAAATCTAGATTCTAGATAAAATTCAAACTTCATGATCAGCCCTTGCCTACCCGTCAGCTTTATTTCCTGCCACTCCATCCCTCCCTCTGACCCTAGCTGCAGTCATACTGAAACATACGCAGTTTCTGAAAGGCACTACTTTTCCAGTCCCTACTTCTCCCGAGTTCATATACCATCCTCACTGCCTGAAACACCTTTTCCCTTCTCTGCCTGCTAACCAATTTGTCCTCCAGACCAACTTGAATCGTCACCTCCTCTAGGGAGCTGTAGGAAAAAGTTTTCCTCCAGCCTCTTAGGGTCCCTGGCCAGGTCTGAAAGGTAGTGACAAAGACATTAACAGGAGAAAAGCACACAAAGTTTATTGATTTTTTACATGTACATGGGAGTCTTTGCAAGAGAATGAAGACCAGAAGAAGTGACCAGAGCAGGAAGTTTTTATACCTTTTCTACAAAGAAACAATTTGTGAAGAATTGACAAGACAATGGGGCTTGGACTAGGAGTAGTCCAACTAGGGCTAGGTAGTCCTTATCTTCCTTAAGTAGGAAGATGAGAGTTAGGTTAACAAAGCTTGTTTGCAGATTACACCAGTGTCTCTTGTTGAACAATAATAATATTAATAATTAGTATTCATAATAATCAATATCGCAGCTGCAAAGAGCAAAGACCCTTTATTTAGGGTCTCAAGAACTGCAATTCAAAGACACAGATTAGGGTAAAACCAAAAGAGTGTTCCGGGGAAGAGAAGGAATCAGGGGCTTATAAAGGCAAAAGCCACAAGGTTGTTCAAGAATTAGAGGGTTCCCTGGTGGCCTAGCGTTTAGGATTCTGGGCTTTTACTGCCGTGGCCCGGGTTCAATCCCTGGTCAGGGAACTGAGATCCCACAAGCCACACGGCCAAAAAAAAGAATTATGATGGACTCTCAGGCAATCCCTTAGGGCAATTTTCCTTAAGGGACAGGCTCTCACCAGTTATTCTAGGGTAAGGGTCAAATAAGTAGGTAGGCTGTCATGAGTTAATTTTAGGGTAAGTCGAATAATTATCTTGAGTTTCTGGAACACTGGATAGATATTCTGGATGCCGGTGTTAAGACAGTAAGTGGTCAAAAGGCCAGATTCCATCCAGGCTGAGATGTGCATAAGTCACACTTCCTCAGTGATCTCCCAGCTGTATTTTAGAGGGCTCTCTTAGCAACACCGACTCCATTTTGAGTTTACTTTTACACTGGTCTCTAGTCTTTGGGCTGATAAGAGTCTGTCTCCATGAAAGGAAACATTTATTTCCTGCCTTTAGAAAGAAAAGGGGGAGCTTTTTCTGCATTTACTGCTTCTTGATTGCCTTCAGCTCAAAATAACTTTTATGTCAAAGAGTCATACTTGGGGGTGACGTTTTGGTTTCCTTTAAGGCTTTCCTCTTAGACCTTCACGCTGATTTAGATGACCTTCATCTGTGTTTTAATACTGCTTTATGCATATCAGTATAATAACACCACATTCATTCCATAAATACTTATTAAACACCTACAGTATGCCCAGCAATGTACTAGATCTGGGATATATTTTAGAAGACACTATCTCTGACCTCACAGAGATCCTACTCTATAGGGGAAGAAGGGACCAAGTAAATAAACAGGCAATTACAATACATCGGAAGAAGTGCTATGGTCAGAGAAGCAGAAGGCTCTCTGGGGGTTTAGAGGAGGGGGAAATAATGCAGTCAAGGGATAAGGAACGGGAGGCAGGGGAGAAGGCTTCCCAGAGAAACTGATGGTAGTTACCAGGAGAAGAGAAGGGCTGAAATGTTCTAGGTAGAGAAAGTAGCATTTGTGATGTCTTCCAGGGCATGACTTCTTTGAGAAACTAAAATAAATTAACTTTGGCTTTGTCATAGGTGTCAACTATGAGATTTGATTTTACCCTATTTGCAAGCTAATTAGTTTGGATGCTGGCAGAAAACAGGAGACTCCTGGGTCAGAAAGAAAAGACTTTATTACCCACAGCACAACAAGCATCATGTGCATCGTGTTTGCAGGGGCTCCCCTTGTTCTCCAAGCCCTACAGTAGCAATGCCATGGGCCAGATGGATGCTGAACATGCAGTGGTTTTGCATCTCAACTGAAGAACACTGAGCTTGGGGTATCTACCATTTTAATAGCATTTAAAAAGAAACAACAAGGGCAAAATGGAGTCACCTGTGCTAAGCCCCACATCAGCAAAACAAGACTTAATACGTAACCTAATTGCATTTTCAGCCTCTCCCAGGAATGCGACCTTTAACCAGTCAATCTGGAATTACCTGGTCAGCACTAGTCAGGTAATCTGCCTGATAGACCCACAGCTTCCCCCAAATGAAGGTGACCTTGCCTGAAACAATCCACTCTTTTGCTAGAAGCTTTCTTTTTCCTCCCCCTTCTGCCTATAATAAGCTTCCATTTCGGACGGGTCCTGAGAGCTCCTTTCTAACTGCTAAGATGGGATACTGTCCAATTCATGAATCATTAAATAAAGATCTAATTGAGGTCTTCAAATTTACTCAGTTGAACAAAAGTGGTAAGCAAGCAAACAACCTTGAGATAAAGGCATTTTCTTCCAGAGCAAAGGGGCATATTTGCTTATAGCCTTGCATCTTAGTCTACTTGGGCTGCCATAAGAAAATACAATAGTCTGGGTGGGTTAAACAACAGAAATTTCTCTCACACAGTTCTGGAGGCTGGAAATCTGAGATCAAGGCACTAGCATGGTGAGAGTTCTCTTCCTGGTTGCAGATGGCTGACTTACTGCTTTGTCTTCACATGGCAGAGAGACACAGCAAGCTCCCTGGTGTCTCTTCTTTTAAGGGCACTAATTCCATCATGGAGGCCCTACCTTATGACCTCATCTACACTTAATTATCTCCCAAAGTCCCCATCTCCAAATACCATCACACTGGGGATTAGAGCCTCAACATACGAATTTTAGGGGGGTCACAATTCAGTCCATAACACCTTGGAAGATAGAGATTAGTACCACTTGACAGAGCAAGGGCATGCTTACTGCCCATTATAGAAGTTTCCAGTTCCCTAAACTCAGCATTCCTCTCCTATAATGCAACCCCCTCAGTGTGCAGGTGTCATTTAGCCTTCATTGCATTGTCCCTTGGGAATTGGAACCCAGGGAATCAACACAAAAATGTTGATATTCTGGCTAATGCTACTGCTCTAATAAGTTGTACTTCGTCTTTGACCCAAGATTCTGTGTTTTCTACCAGCATCCATAAAACTGTGTCAGGCTAACTTGTTCAGAGCCCTCACAGTTCTTGATAGGGATATGTGAATTTGTCATTTCCTAGGGAGAGCTTCTCCAGCTGCTAACAAGAATTTGGGTGTGGTCATACGGTTGATGGCTGAAGAGGAAGGAAGCTGGAAGTCACTAAAGATGAGAAAGCCTAGAAACTGAGAGTCCTGGATGTTGACTGGGCTACTCACATTAACTTGGTGTCACCAGGATGACAGCAGGACTTGGAGAGGAATCCTGAGACTTCAGTGAAAGAGAAGCAGTGACCAGAAGATTAATAGTGCTGAAGAACAGCTAGAAATAGAGGACAGAGTGTCAACAGAGGATAAATACAAGCTCCAGGTGATCTGTGGACAAGTGATCTGAAAGAATCATTAGGGCATGAGGAGGATGTGGTCCACCTCCAGAACCCAAGGATTTTGAAGTGGGGATGTGCTGGATGTTCTCTTCTTGCCCCTCCAGATCACTCCTGTATCCTGCTCCAGGCCCCTCAAGACTAACCTTTATTGACCAGATCAATGGGCTCCCCTGCCCTCTGGCTTTCGGCTGGACTCAGCCAATTGCAGGCACCAACAGGAGATTGGAGCATGGGAGGAGAAAGGCACTTACTCCATCCACTCTCTTCCTCCTTGAGCCACACGGGTTGGCGTCTGTGCTCTGTTATTAAGCTCTCCTCATTGCTTTGAGTGAGGCTGCTATTTCTGGTGAGAACCTGAACTGACAGAGGAAGAACAAGCAGCCTCCACTCAAAGTCTGCGGCAGAAGCAGGGTCCTCAGGGGACAGCCAGGAGTCAGGATGAGTGGAAAGGATCTATGGAGGTGTGCTGACTATAATCCAGGGACAGGAGTATTAATTATTATTTGCCATTTATTGTGCACTTAGTATGTACCAGGTACTGTGATGGGTATTTTGCATGCATTGTCATATTTAATTTAATCTTAATATCAACCAAAAGAGTTAGCATTATTAGCTCCACTTTGCAGGTGAGAAAACTGAGGCTATTGATAATCTGACACTTTGACTCATTTCTATGAATTCAGATAACTTCTACCTTGTCATTTTGATGATTAAATGACTTTGTATGTGTCAGGTGGCCAGGTGCACATTGTTGAAACTCAACATATAGTAGCAAGACAGCAGAAGCAAGAAGAACTACAATCCTGCAGCCTGTGGAACAAAAACCACATTCACAGAAATATAGACAAGAGGAAAAGGCAAAGGGCTATGTACCAGATGAAGGAACAAGATAAAAGCCCAGAAAAACAACTAAATGAAGTGGAGATAGGCAACCTTCCAGAAAAAGAATTCAGAATAATGATAGTGAAGATGATACAGGACATTGGAAAATGAATGGAGGCAAAGATCGAGAAGATGCAAGAAATGTTTAACAAAGACCTAGAAGAATTAAAGAACAAACACGTAGAAGAATTAAAGAACAAACAAACAGAGATGAACAATACAATAACTGAAATGAAAAATACACTAGAAGGATTCAATAGCAGAATAACTGAGGCAGAACGGATTAGTGACCTGGAAGACAGAATGGTGGAATTCACTGCCATGGAACAGAATAAAGAAAAAAGAATGAAAAGAAATGAAGACAGCCTAACAGACCTCTGGGACAACATTAAACGCAACAACATTCGCATTATAGGGGTCCCAGAAGGAGAAGAGAGAGAGAAAGGACCAGAGAAAATATTTGAAGAGATTATAGTTGAAAACTTCCCTAACATGGGAAAGGAAATAGCCACCCAAGTCCAGGAAGCACAGAGAGTCCCAGGCAGAATAAACCCAAGGAGAAACACACCAAGACACATAGTAATCAAACTGACAAAAATTAAAGACAAAGAAAAATTATTGAAAGCAACAAGGGAAAAATGACAAATAACATACAAGGGAACTCCCATAAGGTTAACAGCTGATTTCTCAGCAGACACTCTACAAGCCAGAAGGGAGTGGCATGATATATTTAAAGTGATGAAAGGGAAGAACCTACAACCAAGATTACTCTACCTGGCAAGCAGCTCATTCAGATTCAACGGAGAAATCAAAAGCTTTACAGACAAGCAAAAGCTAAGAGAATTCACCACCACCAAACCAGCTCTACAACAAATGCTAAAGGAAAGTCTCTAAGTGGGAAACACAAGAGAAGAAAAGGAACTACAAAAACAAACCCATAACAATTAAGAAAATGGTGAAAGGAACATACATATTGATAATTACCTTAAACGTGAATGGATTAAATGCTCCAACCAAAAGACGCAGGCTCACTGAATGGATACAAAAACAGGACCCATATATATGCTGTCTATAAGAGACCCACTTCAGACCTAGGGATACATACAGACTGAAAGTGAGGGGATGGAAAAAGATATTCCATGCAAATGGAAATCAAAAGAAAGCTGGAGTAGCAACACTTATATCAGATAAAATAGACTTTAAAATAAAGAATGTTACAAGAGACAAGGAAGGACACTACATAATGATCAAGGGATCAATCCAAGAAGAAGATATAACAATTATAAATATTTATGCACCCAACATAGGAGCACCTCAATGCATAAGGCAACTGCTAACAGCTATAAAAGAGGAAGTCGACAGTAACACAATAATAGTGGGGGGGTTTCCCTGGTGGCGCAGTGGTTGAGAATCTGCCTGCCAATGCAGGGGACACGGGTTCGAGCCCTGGTCTGGGAAGATCCCACATGCCGCGGAGCAACTAAGCCCGTGTGCCACAACTACTGAGCCTGCGCGTCTGGAGCCTGTGCTCCGCAACGGGAGAGGCTGCGACAATGAGAGGCCCGCGCACCGTGATGAAGAGTGGCCCCCCGCTCGCCACAACTGAAGAAAGCCCTCGCAAAAAAACGAAGACCCAACACAGGCAAAAATAAATAAATAAATAAATAAATAAATAAATAAATTTATTTAAAAAAAAAATAATAGTGGGGGACTTTAACAGCTCACTTACACCAATGGACAGATCATCCAAGCAGAAAATTAATAAGGAAACACAAGCTTTAAATGACACAATAGACCAGATAGATTTAATTGATATTTATAGGACATTCCATCCAAAAACAGCAGATTACACTTTCTTCTCAAGTGCGCACAGAACATTCTCCAGGATAGATCACATCTTGGGTCACAAATCAAGCCTCAGTAAATTTAAGAAAATTGAAATCATATCAAGCATCTTTTCTGACCATAACGCTATGAGATTAGAAATAAATTACAGAGGAAAAAATGTAAAAAACACAAACACATGGAGGCTAAACAATACATTACTAAATAACCAAGAGATCACTGAAGAAATCAGAGGAAATCAAAAAATACCTAGAGACAAATTACAACAAAAACACGACGATCCAAAACCTATGGGATGCAGCAAAAGCAGTTCTAAGAGGGACGTTTATAGCAATACAAGACTACCTCAAGAAACAAGAAAAATCTCAAATAAACAATCTAACCTTACACCTAAAGGAATTAGAGAAAGAAGAATAAGCAAAACCAAAAGTTAGCAGAAGGAAAGAAATCATACAGATCAGAGCAGAAATAAATGAAATAGAAACAAAGAAAATAATAGCAAAGATCAATAAAACTAAAAACTGGTTCTTTGATAAGATAAACAAAACTGGGAAACCATTAGCCAGACTCATCAAGAAAAAGAGAGAGAGGACTCAAATCAATAAAATTAGAAGTGAAAAAGGAGAAGTTACAACAGACACCGCAGAAATACAAAGCATCCTAAGAGACTACTACAACCAACTCTATGCCAATAAAATGGACAACCTGGAAGAAATGGACAAATTCTTAGAAAGGTATAACCTTCCAAGACTGAACCAGGAGGAAATAGAAAATATGAACAGACCAATCACAAGTAATGAAATTGAAACTGTGATTAGGTCTTCCAACAAACAAAAGTCCAGGACCAGATGGCTTCACAGGTGAATTCTATCAAACATTTAGAGAAGAGCTAACACCCATCTTCTCAAACTCTTCCAAAAAACCACAGAGGAAGGAACACTCTCAAACTCATTCTATGAGGCCACCATCACCCTGATACCAAAACCAGATAAAGATACTACAAAAAAAAAAGAGGACTTCCCTGGTGGCGCAGTCGTTGGGAATCTGCCTGCCAATGCAGGGGACACGGGTTCGAGCCCTGGTCTGGGAAGATCCTACATGCCGTGGAGCGACTAAGCCCGTGAGCCACAACTACTGAGCCTGCGCGTCTGGAGCCTGTGCTCCGCAATGGGAGAGGCCGCGACAGTGAGAGGCCTGCGCACCGCGATGAAGAGTGGCCTCCGCTTGCCACAACTAGAGAAAGCCCTCCCACAGAAAACGAAGACCCAACACAGCCATAAATAAATAAATAAATAAATTTATATTAAAAAAAAAATTACAGACCAGTATCACTGATGAATATAGATGCAAAAATCCTCAACAGAAAACTAGCAAACAGAATCCAACAACACATTAAAAGGTTCATACACCATGATCAAGTGGGATTTATCCCAGGGATGCAAGGATTCTTCAATATACACAAATCAATCAATGTGATACACCATATTAACAAATTGAAGAAGAAAAACCATATGATCATCTCAATAGATGCAGAAAAAGCTTTTGACAAAATTCAACACCCATTTATGATAACAACTCTCCAAAAAGTGGGCATAGAGGGAAGCTACCTCAACATAATAAAGGCCATATATGACAAACCCACAGCAAACATCATTCTCAATGGTGAAAAACTGAAAGCATCTCCTCTGAGATCAGGAACAAGACAAGGATGTCCACTCTTGCCACTGTTATTCAGCATAGCTTTGGAAGTCCTAGCCACGGCAATCAGAGAAGAAAAAGAAATAAAAGGAATACAAATCGGAAGAGAAGAAGTAAAGCTGTCACTGTTTGCAGATAAGAATCCTAAAGATGCCACCAGAAAACTACTACAGCTAATCAATGAATTTGGTAAAGTTGCAGGATTCAAAATTAATGCACAGAAATCTCTTGCATTCCTATACACTAATGATGAAAAATCTGAAAGAGAAATCCATTTACCACTGCAACAAAAAGAATAAAATACCTAGGAATAAACCTACCTAGGGAGACAAAAGACCTGTATGCAGAAAACTATAAGACACTGATGAAAGAAATTAAAGATGATACAAACAGATGGAGAGATACACCATGTTCTTGGATTGGAAGAATCAGTATTGTGAAAATGACTATACTACTCAAAGCAATCTACAGATTCAATGCAATCCCTATCAAATTACCAATGGCATTTTTTATGGAACTAGAACAAAAAATCTTAAAATTTGTATGGAGACACAAAAGACCCCGAATAACCAAAGCAGTCTTGAGGGAAGAAAACGGAGCTGGAGGAATCAGGCTCACTGACTTCAGACTATACTACAAAGCTACAGTAATCAAGACAATATGGTACTGGCACAAAAACAGAAATATAGATCAATGGAACAGGATAGAAAGCCCAAAGATAAACCCACGCACCTATGGTCAACTAATCTATGACAAAGGAGGCAAGGATATACAATGGAGAAAAGACAGCCTCTTCAAAAAGTGGTGCTGGGAAAACTAGAAAGCTACATCTAAAGGAATGAAATTAGAACACTCCCTAACACCATACACAAAAACAAACTCAAAATGGATTCGAGACCTAAATGTAAGACCGGACACTATAAAACTCTTAGAGGAAAACATAGGAAGAACACTCTTTGACATAAATCACAGCAAGATCTTTTTTGATCCACCTCCTTGAGTAATGGAAATAAAAACAAAAATAAACAAATGGGACCTAATGACACTTAAAAGCTTTTGCACAGCAAAGGAAACTACAAACAAGATGAAAAGACAACCCTCAGAATGGGAGAAAATATTTGCAAACGAATCAACGGACAAAGGATTAAGCTCCAAAATATATAAACAGCTCTTGCAGGTCAATGTTAAAGAAACAAACAACCCAATCCAAAAATGGGCAGAAGACCTAAATAGACATTTCTCCAAAGAAGACACACAGATGGCCAAGAAGCACATGAAAAGCTGCTCAACATCACTAATTATTAGAGAAATGCAAATCAAGACGACAATGAGGTATCACCTCACACCAGTTAGAATGGGCATCATCAGAAAATCTACGAACAACAAATGCTGGAGAGGGTGTGGAGAAAAGGGAACCCTCTTGCACTGTTGGTGGGAATGTAAATTGATACAGCCACTATGGAGAACAGTATGGAGGTTCCTTAAAAAACTAAAAATAGAACTACCATATGACACAGCAATCCCACTACTGGGCATATACCCAGAGAAAACCATAATTCAAAAAGACACATGCACCCCAATGTTCATTGCAGCACTATTTACAATAGCCAGGTCATGGAAGCAACCTAAATGCCCATTGACAGGCGAATGGATAAAGAAGATGTGGTACGTATATACAATGGAATATTACTCAGCCATAAAATGGAACGAAGTTGGGTCATTTGTAGAGACGTGGATGGATCTAGAGACTGTCATACAGAGTGAAGTAAGTCAGAAAGAGAAAAACAAATATCGTATATTAATGCATATATGTGGGACCTAGTAAAATGGTAAAGATGAACTGGTTTGCAGGGCAGAAATAGAGACACAGATGTAGAGAACAAACGTATGGACACCAAGGGGGAAAGTGGAGGGGGGGTGGTGATGGTGGTGATGTGATGAATTGGGAGATTGGGATTGACATGTATACACTGATGTGTATAAAATTGATGACTAATAAGAACCTGCTGTATAAAAAAGTAAATTAAATAAAATTCAAAAATTCAAAAAAAAAAAAAAAAAGCTATCGGAGCAGTTTACTAGGTGTAGTAACAGGAGGCTTTTCTTTTCTCCCCACTACCACCTCTGGACTCATGGGCTTATGAGATATATTACAACACTGTCCTCTGATTCAAAGCTTGTACTGCATCCTGTACGATAGAAGCCCATTCTTTAAAAAAAAACCAAAACAACAACAACAAAAACATATAACAGCTATCATCGTGAGATTATAATCAGAAACTGAAGTGGAAGCCCATCCACAGGGGAAGGGCGCCTCTTGTCATCATTTTCATTTTAGGGCCATAAATGAAGATGTAGTGCTTATGTGTGTGTGTGCATGGGGGAAAGAGATCTCCATCAACATCAGCTGAGCACTTATCATGTACCAGGCTCTATGCTGAACATTGGCATTCACAACAGTCCTAAGGGAGAACTCCTATTATCATTCCATTTGACAGATGAGGAAATAGAGGCACACAAGAGTTTTATTGATAGCAAAACTGAGATTTCAACCAAGGTCGAAGCCCATGTGAAAGAAAGCTTCCTGGAAAAGTTGGCCTTTGAAAGGAGTAACATGCAGGGGGTCAGGCAGGATCAAAGACAGGAGGCTGGATGGGGGTGGGGGTGGGTGTTAGAGGGTGCTGCAAGCTTGAGATAGTGGCTCCAATGCATGTTTTTCACACCATGAAGCAATTCTGACATGATCTACCTGGAGATTCCACAGGTTATGGGCTAAGTCCCACAAGACTGCTCCCATTTCCCACTTCTGATGCCAGTCACAAATTCAGGGTATCACCCGTGCTTCTGACCAACAGTCTATAGGCACTCCTGTCGCTTGGGAAATTCCAAGGGTTTGAGGAGCTTTGTGCCAGGAACAAGGGACAGAGACCAAATGCATTTCTTATTATACCACAGGGGCTCTAACAGGGAGAGAATTGACAGAGGATTAGGAGAGTGAGGCAAGAAGTAGTCGAATTAGGGCCCACTTTATTTTCTCCACACTAGAGCCTGCCTGGGTCACAAAAGGCTGCCAGCCCTGGGAGGGGATCACCCAGGCAAGAGAACCCTAGGCTTTCTGCTGTTTTCTGGGACCCTGCTTGCCCAGAGGGCCCCACTCTGGACTCCCCAGGCGCTGGGTATGGTTCCACACAGAAAATGAGGTATCTGTGAGAAAGCTTCAAGATTTCTAAAAGCCTATAAGAGAATATTACTCAGCCATAAAAATGATTGAAATATTGCCATTTGCAGCAACATGGATGGACCTAGAGATTATCATACTAAGTGAAGTCAGATAGAGAAAGACATATATATGATATCACTAATATGTGGAATCTAAAAAAATGATACAAATGAACTTATTTACAAAACAGAAATAGACTCACAGATATAGAAAACAAACTCATGGTTACCAACGGGGAAAGGGGGAGGAAGGGATAAATTAGGAGTTTGGGATTAACATATATACACAACTATATATAAAATAGATAAACAACAAGGACCTACTGTATAGCACAGGGAACAATATTCAATATCTTGTGATAACCTATAATGTGATAACCTTTTTTCACAAAAGAATCTATAAAAGAATATATATATATATAGATATATATATATACACACATATATAACTGAATCATTTTGCTGTACACCTGAAACATTGTATGTCAACTATACTTCAATTTAAAAAAAGAAGAAGAAAAAAAAGCCTAGAAGAACTGTACATTTGCTTGCAAAAAGGCCAGAGGCTAATTAATACAAGTTTCCTCATTTCTGGCTGGAATTTTCCCAGCTCAGTGTAGCAGTTGTGGATGAAAAAATTAATAGTCGATCTAAGAAAGAAATGGAAAATTTTATTGGAACCAACCTGAGGATTCCAACCTGGGAGACAGTCTTTCAGAAAGCTCTGAGGACTGTTCCACCCATTAGAGGTCAAAGCACAGTTATGTAAGTCTTTGAGACAAATATACATCAAATGACGTATTACTGACAATTTACACAATCCAGATCTGCACGTATAAAGCGAGTAGTGGGTCATGTGTCATCATGGCCCCTTACGAGATTAAGAAGGAAGGTTATCTCCTAAGGAGGTCTGGTTAACGCAGATGCACGACACACACTAAAGGGGAGGGAGGAGGCCCAAACCGGCAAAGAAAATTTTTGTTTAAATTTGTTCTTGTCTTGCTGTAAAATATGAATTTTATTTCATCACAGTGATGACTGATATCCTACTAATTAGAAATGTTGGTTCATTCTGTCCACTGAAAAAACACACAACTTAAGAGCAGTGAGTTTCAGTTTTATTCAGGGACTGTACTGAGGACTGTAGCTCGGGAGACAGCCTCTCAGAGAGCCCTGAGGAACTGCTCCAAAGAGGTAGGGGAGGGGCCAGTATGTACATGAATTTTTTGGTGGAAAATACATGTAGTTAAGCATAAAAAAGGTTACTGCTAATCACAAAGTTAATGATTTTAGTGCTTATCTATCTATGCATAGGAAAATGCAAGAACCTGGGGGTCACTGAAATTCTTCCTGAGGTAAGCATCTTAACTATCTAGGGGCCTTTATACCCAAAATACAGAACACTTCGTCCTGTTTTTTCCATCCTGAATTCCCCTCAGAGTGCATTGTCATGGGTGATTACACTACTCCTGGTAAGTGGGTTGCGACTTAACCCTTTGTATAAGGGGATGATGAGTGACACCCTTTGTTTGTTTGTTTGTTTTAATTTTTATTGGAGTATAGTTGATTTACAATGTTGTGTTAGTTTCAGGTGTGTAGCAAAGTGAATCAGTTATACATATACATATATCCACGCTTTTTTTTTTTAGATTCTTTTCCCATACAGGCCATTACAAAGTACTGAGTAGAGTTCCCTGTGCTATACAGCAGGTTCTTATTAGTTATCTATTTTATATATAGTAGTGTGTATATGTCAATCCCAATCTCCCAATTTATCCCTTCCCCTGCCCTTATCCCCTGGTAACCATAAGTTTGTTTTCTACATCTGTGCTTTGTTCTATTTGTTTACAATTCATAGGTACATCTTTTAAATAACTCAAAGGAGAAAGGTAAGACATTTCTTTCTTAGAAGTCAGATTTACTGAGATATGATTTATACACAATAACATTCACTCTTTTAAGTATACAGTTCAGTGATTTTTGACAAACACATACAGTTGTGTAACCATCACCACAATCAAGATACAGAACATTTCCATCATCCCAGAAAGTTCCCTTGTGTCCCTTTATAGTCAACCCATAACCCTACTCCTAGACCTTGCCACCAGTTATGTTTTACGTCCTATAGTTTTGTCTTTTCGAGTATCACAGAAATGGAATCAGATAGTATGTTTTGTTGTGAACACATATTTTCATTTTTTTTGGTTAAATACCAGGAGTGAGACAGCTGGGTTGTATGGTATAATGTTAATTGTACCAGAAATTCCCAAACTGTTTTCCAGTGTGGTTGTACCATTTTACATTCCCATCAGTACTGTGTGAGAATTCCAGTACTTGGGCTCAGGGCTTTGTTTTCAGCAATTCAAATAGGTGTGTAGTGGTATCTCATTTTGATTTTAATTTGAATTTCCTTAACACAAGTTATTCTTTTTTAATAAGCAAGACTTGTCTGGAGACGTGTTGTTTTAAACCTTGGGGCATCCTAATTTGCTGGCTTTGCCTGATACAGAGACTAGGGAAGATCTTTCCCTGCCCTGTGTTGGCAGGGATCTGCACTTCTTGCATCCAGTCAGTAGAGGGCAGGAGAGGACAGAAAATAAGCTTCCCCGTTTTTGGACTATCAGGGGCCAGCATAGATAGTATTTGGATGCATTACTGTATTTATAGTTTTTCTCAAATGCCTCTCCCTCTGAACCTCTTTAGCTGCCACCTTGTGAGGCTTGACTCCCCAGATTAATCTTGTGAAGTGATTCAAGGCCAAACCTCTTCACTAACCTTGTAAAATCCTAAGTACTGAGCTACCAAAACTGAGCCACCTTTGTAGAGTCCTTAATACGTCTACTCTCCAATGTCACTCATCAGAGCCTGTGTTAGGGGGAACCACAGGCAGCTGAGTTGGTGAACCTCTGTTCTTCTTCAACTTTTCAGGAGCCAAAAAAGACTAAGGAAGGTCTTTGTGGGGGACAAGTCTCCAGACCGCCCCCGCCCCCTGCCATTGGCCACACGCCCTCCTCTCCAGGACCTGGGCTGGGGCAGTTCAGATGGGGCACGGCACAGATCTTCTGGGGCCGGGGCTGCCGAGTGCCCCCAAAGATGTACTCCAGCCTGAGCCCTGGGCTCCCCTCTGGCAGTTGGAACCAAAAGGTCCTGAGGAGGGTGGCAAACATCAGGAAGAGCTCCATCTGAGCCAACTGGTCCCCTAGGCTCACCCGATGCCCTGGAAGCAGAAGGAAAGGTCAGAGGGTGGCAGCTGTCCCTGTGCCTGTCCCGTCACACCCACCACCCATGACCCAGTGCTGTGTCCAGTACCTGCAGAGAATGGCAGGAAGGCCTCATTGACCAGGAAGTTTCCATCCTTGTCCAGGAAGTGGCCAGAGTTGAATTGTTGGGGGGTCTCCCAACACTTAGGGTCATATAGCACAGAGGCCAGGTTGGGCAAGATGATGGTACCCTGCAGAGAGGAGCTGGTATGGCTCAGGGAGCTCAGCTGGCCCAGCACCGAGCCCTGATGCTGGGCTGATATGAGCTCAGAGAACACTCGGTGTGCACAGGAGAGTTGCCTGGGACCAGGGGGCCTCAAAGAGGTTCAGCCGACAGGCCTTCACATCAGTGAAGTTGTTGGGCATTATGCTCTCCTGGCTAAGGGGCACCCACCTCCATCCTAAAGACTCCCGGCCCAGGCTAGAGACTCAGCTTCTGCCTCCTAGGAAGAGGGCCAGTGTCTATTGGGCATGAATGGAGGGGACCAAGTTCTGCACAGGGCAATGAATACTGGCGGTGTGTGTGTGTAAGTGTGTGTGTGTGTGTGTGTGTGTGTGTGTGAGAGAGAGAGAGAGAGAGGAGAAATGGAACGGCAGACAAACAAAGTGAAAGAAAGACTGAGTAACAAGGCAGAGAGAAGAAGAGACAGAAAACTTCAACCCTTAGGATTAGGGAGAGGAGAGAGTGACCTCTAACCCTAACCTAACCCGAGCCCTCACTCTACCTCAAAGAAGTGAATAACTAGAAAGAGAATCAGACTGAACAGATGGGAGCAGAAAGGAGCCAAAGGCTCCTGTTGGTGACGTCTGCTGCTTATCACGTGGGCCCTGGGCTGACCAGGAAGCCAAAGTGGAACCAGGATGGGGTTGGCTATGGACCCGGGACCTGGGAGTGCAGCTCCAGGTGTTCTGAGGAAGGCCTCATATCCTATGGCTCAGTAACCAACACCAGATAATTAAACTGGTCACCCCTGTGGGGACTAGAGAACTGGCCACAGGATTCTCAGTTTTGACAAAGGCATCTTGAAATTAAAAATTAAAAACTCAGCAGTTTGAAGCCTGCACACCAAAGAGAAGCCAGTGAAGAATGCAGAAGTTCAGACAATGTAAATACTTTCAGAAGGCACTTTTCTTTTTTCTTCTTCTTCTTCTTTTTTTTTTTTTTAGTTGCTCTACTGTAGCCTTAAGGGAGGGGCCTGACCTTAGCCATCCAGACTGACAGGCACCCAGACCTCTTTACTCCGTGGCTTTAATCAGCGGGATTGGGAAGCACATGTTCTTGCTGCTGCCTGAGTGAGCTGTTTGTTTCCTAGTTACTGTCCTGGGAATTTCCCTCCATTTTCACTACCAGGGATGAAGTAACCTCTGCATTACAACAGTTCTTAATAATCACCTTCAGATGCAGAGGCTCCTGGCAAGATGCTCTTTTCCCTCCAGAATTATTTATATCCTGTTCTGGGTAATGTTCTGGACTCCTTGCAAAGTGATTAACTGATATTAATTCGTGGGACAGGCTCAGACCATAGCCTACCCAGCACACAACAAGGGCAACCCTCCCTCTCCTCCAAACTATAGAGCCATCTGCCTGCTGATACCTCCTGGGGATTCTATCCCAACTTCTTCCCAGTAAATGGCAGCTTGGAGTTTACAATCAAACAGAATGTCTGAAGAGGGACAGGCTTGAAGTGCCACCTCTGTATTAGGGACCATTGCTGTTGTCGCTGTCACTCGACTGATGGAATGGTTAAGAACCATTTAGGAATATCTGTAACATTTAATGATCTACTGTCAAGCTTTGATTCTACTTTCAGGAGACATCTCTCGCCCAAGTTGGAAAAGCTCAATATTGATTCCAGGCTGTTAATGGTTCCCTGGAGCTCTTATCACAGAACACCTCCTAGAATCAAATTGGCAGGAATGGGCTATTAATAAGGAAATTTTTAATCCCAAACGACATAAAACAGAGCTGAACCTTAGTTCCCTCCTTTTTAACTTGACCTAATTTGGAACAACTCTTGGACAACCAGGGCCTGGGGCCTCCTACCAGGATAACAGCAAAATGAGTTGATGACATGGTCCTATCCTCACAATTAAGGAGACATTTGTCTAACCTCTGAACTTGATGGCCAAAAACTGTCAAGGACTGTTCAGTATTAGCCAATCTGGCAGACCAATAGACAAGGCAAAACACCTCCTTCCAATGTGCTGATTCATTTACCTTCCTAAAGAGGCATTTTTGGAGCAATATGAACGGCAGGGAGTATGGTAGAGCAAAAAATTTGGAATCAGAGGGACATGAATTCGAAACTCAGTTAAGTACCTTACTAACTGTGTGTTTGGGGCAGTTACTTGAGCTCTCTTAAGCTATCTGTTTAAAAAAAAAAAAAGAATAACAGTAGCAACAGCATCTAAAGGACAGGGTTATTATGAAGAGAAAAATGTACGGAGACAGGAATCTCAAGTCTGATCAAATTAATAAGAATTTAATAATCACATCCTGGCAGGGCCCTTGCTGTCAAGCCTGCCCTGAACCATGGTTGTAAGAGTTGAACAAAGATTCTCATGATGGAAAAAAGTGGGCCCCCATACCTTCTATCCCCACTGTGTTCATGGTGTACCACCCGGTACCATTGAGGCTTCCACCAGAGACAGGCTGGAGCATCAGTGCTAAGCCAAAGTCCCTTTCTGAGGAAAGTCTTACACAGCGCACCTCCGTGCATAAGGCACCAAGATGAGTGACTCTGTTTCATCTTCATTAAAATGGCAACCTTGCCACCTACACACCTGTGCTACATTTCCTTTAAAATGACACCCCACTCCCAAAATGATTCTTGATGCCTGTCATTCACTCCCCATAAAACCATCTCCCCTTGAGGGTGGGCTGGCTCTAGTGACTCACTTCTAGCAAATAGAATATGGCAAAAGTGATGGGATATCACATCTGAGATTAGGATACAAAAAGACTGTAGCTTCTGTCTTCTCACTTGCTCTCTCTAATGGAGGTCAGCCGCTATGTTTTGAGCTGCCCTATGTAGAGGCCCAATGTTAAGGAACTGAGGGTGGCCTCCAGCCAACAGCCCAGGAGAAACTGAATCCTGAAGATAGCAATGCAAGTGCTCTTACAGTGGAACCTCCCCATGGAGCCTTCAGATAAGACTGCAGCCCCAGCCAGCAACTTCATCATAACAACATGAGAGACCTTGAATCAGAGGCATCCAGCTAAGCTGCACCTAGATCCCTGACCCACAGAAACCCAGATCCCTAGCCCACAGAAGTGCTATTTTTGTAAGTTGCTAAGTTTGGGGGTAACTTATTACATAGCAAGAGAGATAGACAACTATTCAATAAATATCTTCTATCTAGGATCCGCATGGCAGTCAGTCATTGTGAGGACTGAATGCTGTAGTGGACTCAAAGCCCTTAGCAAACAGTAAGGCTTGGCAAAGAGCAGGAATTATTATATTGTTATCCAGTTCATGTCAGAAACCTGCACAGAAACCTGTTTCAAGCTGAATCACCAGAGAGCTACAAACCTGAACTCTATTTTTTAACTCCATGCAGAAATGTATTCATGTTAAACTTTCACCGTTTAAAATGGGTTGAAGATAAGAAGAAGCTACCATACGAAAGAATATTTCTGTATCTTTAAACTCCTACTGAAGGCACTACCCAATACATTGTCCACTGGCCCTCAAAAGGGTATTATGATTGATGATCATCATAATAACTTCTTGAAGGGTGATAAGCCAAAGTTTTCCTGCTTCCTTTTATGACATAATGAGAGCCATACCTAATTGGGATTTCCTTTTTTGACTTGATCCAGGGAAGCTCAGACTCAAGTTTTATGTACATATACAGTGGCTGTTCTTGACCTAAACAGTTTGATTTACCTTTATTCCTCTATCTCTCCTTATTCAGTACTTGTTCTCTTGACCTAGTTATAAAATGAAAGAAACGAGACAGGCATTTCTACTAGAAATCAGTTCTAAGGATATAACACAAAATGCAGACCAAGCCTAAGGCACATAAATTGCAAATAGGCTAAATGTTCACCAATAAGGGTTAAGAATTACAAAACATCCATTTGGTGGAACATTATGCAGCCATTTAGAGTGATGTGGAACAGTGGTTTTCAAAATGTGGTCCCGGGACCCAAAGCATCCACACCACTTGGGAACCTGTTAGAAAGGCAGATTCTCAGCCCTCACCCCCAATACTCTGGGAATGGCTCCCAGCAACGTACATTTTAGCAAGCCCTGCATGTGATTCTGGTGTACCTAGAAGTTTGGGAACCAGTAATGTAGAAGAATCAGAATGATATGTTAAGTGAAATGAAGGATTCAGAGTTATATATTCAGCATAATCACAGCTATGTAAAATATATGCGGACAAAAAAGATTGGAAAGAGGTGTGTTAAACTGTCTGCAGGGGTTACTTCTGAACAATACAGAACATTTAAAAATGTCCCTAATTGAGTGTAGTCTTTCACAATCATAACTCTCCATCCGGAATGACATAGATAGAGATGAATGGATGGATGGACGGATGATTGACTGAGAGTTGGCAGACAGGCAGAAGCTGTAGCAGGTGGCTGTGCTGGGCAGGCAGCCCAGCGAAGGGTGCTTTCTGCAGGCACTGGATCGGGCATGAGGTCACACTGGGGCCACCTACCTTGGGCACGGGGTGGCCGTGCACACGGGTGGAGGTCACGCACTGGCGCACGGCACCTGCGGTCACGACGCTGCTGAGGCGCTGCACCTCGTGGAGGACGGCGCGGGTGTAGGGCAGTTGCTCGCGGTCCTCGTAGCGGACGGCCCGGGAGGTGCCCAGCACCGCATCCAGCTCCTGCTGCACCCTCTCTGCAGGCGGCTCCGCGTGGGTCCCGGGAGGGGCTGCAGCCCGACCTCCCCACCACGCCCCACCGTCCTCATCCCCACCCAGAGACAGTCGCCGAGGTTCGTCGCCCCTAGGTTGCCCTACCCCCCTCAGCCACCCCTGGTCCCAACAGTGGCAGCCCCTCTCTGAGGCAGAGCTTGTGAACAAGATTTTGCAGGATTTGCTCCTCCAAGGGGGGACTTGAGGGAAGGGCTAGGACCCAGATTTGAGCACCCACTATGTGCCAAGTGTTCTATATACAAAGTGTCCTATGGGGTAGGAACTGTTGTCTCCACTTTACAGACAAGAAAACTGAGGCTGTGACAGGACAGGTACTTTTCTGAAGGTCACAAAACTAGTGGAACCAGGATTTGAACTTAGTTCATGGCCAGTTTGTCCCTGAGAGAACTCTAGCCACCTTTTTTTCCCTTGTGATCTTGAGTGGACATTGACACAGGGCCTGGCACTTAGTAGGTGCTGGATCATTACTGAATGGGTGAAATCATGTTGCCTCATTTCACACTGTTCCTAAGTGGTTGAATTACTTACCCAGGATCCCTCAGTAAGTAGCAGGGTGGGACTAGAAGTCCCCACCCCCCAGCCCCTCCATCTGATTCAAAGCCATGAACACCTCCTACACCACAGCAGTGAGAGCAGGACCCACCCCTGGGGCCACAGACCAAAGACAGTGATAGGGACAGGTTCCTCCAGCCCAGAAGCCCACAGCAGGGGTAATGGGCATGGGGCAGTCCGCAGGGTGTAACCACGGCCCCCTTACCCTGGATGGCTCCATGCTGGACCATGTAGATGAGTGCCCAGCACAGGGTAGTGGCCGTGGTGTCGGTGCCTCCCAGAAACAGGTCGACCACCATCTGGATCAGGTTTTCTTCATTGAATGTGGAGACAGGGTCGTCCGTGGCCTGGTGGGTGGGGGATGAGCGGTGGGGAGAGCAGCTCCGAGTCTGAAGCTCTCCTCTCACAGAGCCCTGGCATCTCCCTGACCGAGGCCTGGCCTGTCCCTAAACTTGTGGGACCAGAACTCCTCTGGGGTCAGAAGGGCCTGAGTCCCAGGACTGCACTGACTTTTGAGGGGGGAACTGCCCTGACATCAGCCAGGTCCCCTGCTTCCCACCCTACCCATGTCTGCAGGAGCCAGCGCTGGCCTGGGAAAAGATAGGGAGGGAAAAACCCGAACGGCTGCTGCTTCAGCGTGCTCTGAAAAACTGAGGCCAGGATGAGGAACTGAGGCCGTGGCCTTGAAATGAGATGCAGCCGGAAAGACAGCCCCCTCCGTCCCTCCCTCCCTCCCTCCGCAGCTGTTTCAGGCCCACCTTAGTGATCTGGGCCAGGTAGCAGCTGATGAAGTCCTTGGGGGCCTCAGGTGTCCTGAGTTTGTGTCTGTTGATCTCCCGGCAGACATAGCCCCGCACAGCCTTCTGGTACCTAAACATCTCCTGGTGGGGGCCTGGGAGGCGGCGGAAGGCCCAGGGGAACAGATCATACAGCTGTGGGGGAAGAGGCCCGCCCAGGGGCTGCTCAGGTGCTGACCCTGAGTCAGGGCAGCTCAGAATGGTGCTGGGGGCACCAAAGTGGTCTGGGACCTCTGACATGGGCATCCCAGGACTGCTCGTCATCTGGAAACTCTCCACACTCCCAAAGTAATCTAGACAGTAATGAAAGCAGTAGTAGTGGAGACTGGATCCAGGGCTCAGCTAGGATGTCGCAGGCCCAGATAGCTGTATTTAAGGGGATTTAACCTGTCTCTTCCTCCCTGCCCACACTTCCATGCTCAACCACAATAAAGGAACTTTGATGCTGTGAATCGTCATTTTGCTGAGCAGAGGCTGCCTGAGGAACCCAGAATCAGGCCCCGTGGCCTTCCTCCTGCCTGCCTGACACCCTCCCTGCTATGCCCTGGCTGAGGCCCCTGCCTGCCCTGGGCCCCCAGCTGTCCAATGGTCGGCACACCTGCCTCCCCGAGGGCCAGCTTACCCTGCGCCAAATGGTGCTGACAAAGGCCAGGCCAAAGTCGATGGCTTGAATCAGTTCCTGGAAGAAGGGATCCTCCAAGAGGAAGTGGCGGCCAAACACGAGGGCCCCAATGACTCTGGCCGTGGATGTGACAATGTGTACCCGAGGGTCGAAGGGTCTACCTGAGAGCAGAGGGGCAGGGCTCAGGGTGAGGAGGCGAAAAGAGCACTGCCCTGAGTGTTCATCCAGTCTGTATACGGTCACTCATTGCATCACTCATTCATTCCCAGTCTTCAGTCATTCACTCAGCAAATGCTTACGGAGCAACTTCTATGAGCCAGGCTTGGTGACAGGCACTGGGTTTGCAGGGAGAGGTGTGGGAGACAGACCCATTTAAACACACTAGAACGTGGGGCAGGTATGTCCCAGCTGGGAACAAAGGATGCAGGGGCCAGCTGTGCCTGGGATTTGGGGAGGGCTTCTTAGGCAGGTGATGTCAGCCAGGTCTGAAAGGAGCAGTGGTTTCTCACAGGGAGGGAAGGGGTGTGGATTAGGACATTCCAGAGGGGGAACAGCATGTGCAAAGGGTCTGTGGTGTAAAAGGCTCGAGATGTTGAGGGAGGACATTTCCCCACCTGTAGAGAAGGGCTTCAGGCTTCTCAATGGACTGGACGTTCCTGGGCCTGTGTCTGCCCACTTGCCCACCTTACAGAAACTCCTGATTTATTGATGTAGCACAAATCCCCTACTGGATCCGCAAAGGGTCCACCCCTTTATACACACATTCCCCCCCCACCCCGAGGGCTCAGCCTCCTTGCAGAAGTGTGCGTGTTTGTTGTGGAGGGATTAGGGTGGGCCTGCCCCAGCCCGCTCCTTACCCTGCTCCTGGTGGAAGGCCTCTGCCAGCTCTGCCGCCTCCCCCTGCAACTGCAGCTCCAGTGCCCGCTTGCCTAGGCCTAGCTCCCGAAGCGTTGCCAGGCAGAGGCGTTTCTGCTGCCTCCACGTGTGCCCGTTGCTGCAGATGACCCCTGGGCCCGGGTTGGGGACAGTCAGCAGCCCGTCCCAGCCTCCCAGGCCAGGGCCACCTGGCTCTCACCCAGGCAGGGAGAGCAGACCCCTGGGCAGCCTTCCCAATCAGCTCGGGGCTGGTGCTCTGACCGAGGGGCATTTGGGGGTCGTGTGGTCCGTGAGCCTGGTGCCATCAAGGTGGGCTCAGCTATGCCCTCCTCCCAAGCTGCCAACCTGATTTTGCCTTTAAGAGTCCCCACAAGAAATGGAGGAGGAGATAAAGAAGGGAAGGGAGGACGGAGCCTGGAGGGGAGGAGGCGGGGGGAAGGACATGTGCTGAGCCAGGCGCTGTCCTGGGCACTCTTGGCTGTGGGGCTCACTTAATCTCCCCCACATCCCGGGAGGCGAGAGCAGTCACTATCCCCATCTAACAGATGAGCACACTGAGGGACGGAGAGCGAGCCTGCCTCGCCCGGTCACAGAGCTGGTTCCTTCCCATGCTCGCCCCTCCCCTCGCACAGCGGTGTTTGAGGAGACCCGAGCCCTCCTGGCAGGTTCCTCCCTGCTAACAGTTCTGGGTCACCCCAGCGGACTCCTGAGTGCGGTCTCCATCCAGCCACCCCGTTCCCCGCAGACAGGGCAGCCTTGCCTCTTTCTCCAAACAGGTCCCGGAATAGCGGGGTGAGGGGCCGGCCTGAGAACTGCTCCGAGTTGGAGACCAGGGCTTCCTTCACCACCCGGAAGCCGCTCAGCACCACCACGGGCGTCGGGCCCACCCACACGGTGAACACGTTGCTGTGAGCCTGGGCCAGCTGCGGAGAGACAGGGTCCCAGGGCTGCAGAGAAAGCTCAGCTGGCCCCATTCCCAGGCACCTTCCTCTTGGCATGAATCTCCACCTTCTTGCACCCAACATTTACCTCAGGTGCACCTTCTCAGTGCACCCGCCACCCCATTCGTCAGACAAGCCAAACCCTGGGTTCCCACAGCCAGCACTAGTGCCAGCTGGGGTCACATCACAGGCTCCCTGAGCACGTAGAATAGTCAGGGCCCAGCACTTACACACACAGCGTCTGGTTTGGACCCCAACGATCCTGGGAGGTGGGTATGCTCTACCCATTTTACAGATGATAGTCAATTATAACGATACTTTCTTCAGGGCTCAGTGTCCAGTGTGACCTTTACATAGATTACTTTAGTGCACTTTCAGTATAAGTGTGTGAGGTAGGTATCATTATCTCTAGTTTATGAAAATGGAGGCCAGGGAATTCCCTGGCGGTCCAGTGGTTAAGACTTGGCGCTCTCACTGCCAGGGGCGCGGGTTCAATCCCTGGTCAGGGAATGAAGATCCCATAAGCTTCACGGTGTGGCCAAAAAAAGAAAAAGAAAAAGAAAAACAGAAAGAAAATGGAGGCCAAAAAAGAAAGCAAAAGACCAGGGCTCCACACCCAGGTCTCCCAACTCTCAGTGCAGTGCTTTTCCTACTACATGAGGAACCTGGGGATCATAGTCATCTAGAATCTTCAACCAGAATTTTATAAAATACTTAGTCAACATTGATGAGAGCTGAGCATTGTCATGGGGAAGGGAATCGTCTCCTGCCCTCCAATTCTCAGCAATAATTCAGCTCTGGCCCGGATTTCAAACCCCCCACTCAGGGCAACAAAACCCTCCCACTGGTGGGATCCACCCACCCTAGAAGGGGGCCTGGTGTAGCAGTGCTACTTGAGTGTGCCCTCGGGGGTCCCATTCTCCCCAGTTCCCATCCCAAGTGGCTTTTCAGAAAATTCCTTCCAGCCACAAACAGGGCTCTCCTGGAGCAGAGTCCTGTTAAAGAGTTTTCTCCACCTCATTACATTGGCAGTGGAGCTCTGCTGCAGAATCCTCTTGGGTGACCTCTGTGCAAAGTTTTTTTTTTTTTTTCTTTTAAATATTTATTTATTTATTTAGTCACTCCAGGTCTTAGTTGTGGCATGTGAGATCTAGTTCCCTGACCAGGGATCGAACCCATGTCCCCTGCATTGGGAGCGTGGAGCCTTAGCCACTGGACCGCCAGGGACGTCCCTGTGCAAAGTTTTTACATTCAATGTTTGCAATCTCCCAACAACCCTGCATTTGACAGATGAGGAAACTGAGGCTCAAGGTCATAGAGCAAGTGAGTGGCAGGTGCAGGATTCACCCCCCCCCCACGCGTGTCTGAGCCCAGTTCCTTGCTTCTAGTGTCCCTGGCCTGAGAGGGAGGGTCCGTGTGCCCACCCCTCCAGAGGGCACAGGACATCCAACTCAGGACGGATTCCCTACCTGGAGAAGTGTCTCTGGGTGCAGCTGAAAGCTTAGTTGCCATAGGTTTCCAAGGATGGGGAAGGGGAAAGGACCAGGAGGAAGGCGGCTCCTTTCCCAGTAGATGGTGCCAAGTTTCAGGAGCAGGAAGGAGACAGCCAGTAAAGCCAGCCCGCTGAGCAGGGAGAACATCTCGGGCCTGCACATCCCTCACCCCTTTGCCTCCAGCCCTGGGCTGCACTCAGGCCTTCTCTTTAGCTCTGTCCGGCCACCCTCCTCTCCAGCGCCGTCTGACCTCTGCTGTTATCCCAGCACAATCAGGCAGTGTCATGTTGGGAGGCAATCCCAGGAGTCTTCTCACAGTGAAGTAAATCCACTTGGTCACGCCAGTCACACCCAGGCCCGGCTACTCAGCAGGGCCACAGGGCCCCGGCCTGGGACAGGTTGGGACAGCTTCATTCCCAGAGCAGCCTCACCTCTGGCCCATGGAGCTCAACCCCAGTCAAGGTCCTCTCGGCCTCTTCCTGCAAGTCTCAGCCAACCGCCTGGGTCAGCTCGGCGGGGATGGGGCAACCACTGGCAGCGGCGGTGTCTCCCCTCGGGATACGCTATTCTGGCTCAGCATGATGCAGACCGGGCTCATCTTTCCTGCTCCCTCTGCCCAGGTGCTAAACAGTCTCTCTGGAGGCCTCTCCAGCCTCCCAGTCACCCCCATCCCCGCTCCAGCCTCTGGTCAGCTTGGACTCTTCACCTGCCCGGGATCCTCGCGTTTGTCAGTTGTCACATTCTGTAGCCTTTGCTTTTATCTCAGCTGTCCTGGAGCCAGATTGCTGAGTCAAAAATCCTAGTTCTCCCCTTACTAGGTGAGGACCTTGGGCAAGTTATTCAGCCTCCCCCTGCCTTGGTTTTCTCATTTGTACAATGGTGATGATAATTTTAGGCACTGCCTCGGAGAGTTGCTGTACCAGGTGTGGCGGGAGATAAATGGTACACTCAAGTTGAGTAAATTGAAGATAGGTTAAGAGAGACTTACAAAGGTGTGTGGGCAGGAGTTAGTGGAACCACAAGGCACGGTGCAGTGCTCCAGGGTAGCCACGCGGGGGAGCCCTGCCCACTCAAGGCTGAGAGAGGAGAGGGGCGTTGATTAACAAGTGTGGAGTTTCAGTTCAGAAAGATGGAAAAGCTCTGGAGATGGATGAGGGTGATGGCTACACAACAATGTGAACGCACTTAATGCCACTCAGCTGTCCACTTAAAAATGATTAAAATGTGGGAAATTCCCTGGCGGTCCAGTGGTTAGGACTCCTTTCTTGCACTGCAGGGGGCCCAGGTTGGATCCCTGGTCGGGGAACTAAGATCCTGCAAGCTGCACGGTGTGGCCAAAAAAAAAAAAAAAAAAGATTAAAATGGTAAGCTTTATACTGTGTATATTTTACCACAATTTTTTAAAAAGCCAAGGGACAGAGACATCAGCAGAGGAGCCTGGAGCCCCTAGTTTGGTGGAGACCCACCAGTGACTTCGGTGGATCATTGACAAGAGCTCTGGCCTTCATTAGTGAGATGCAGCGGGTTTATGGCAATCCTGCAGAAAATAAATACCTCATCCTCACTCTGCTCTACCCTCTGATGTCTGTAATGTAATGTGCCTCCCATTGGTCAAATCCAGTTAGAAGCTGGAGGGCAAGAAATCCCGTAGAAAATGTAAAATGGTGCAGCTGCTTTGGAAACAATCTAGCAGTTCCTCAAATGGTTAATCATAGAATTAGCACATGATCCAGCGGTTCCACTCCTAGGTGTATACCCAAGAGAAATGAAAACACACGTTCACACCAAAACGTGTCCACAAGTGTTCACAGCAGCATCATTCATAACAGCCAAAAATGATGAATGGTCCATCAACTGATGAATAGTTCTCAGACTTCACTCTGCATATGGAAACCCTGCACTAATCTCTCCATCCACACAGCCAGTCCTTCCCCATCTCTATGCCTTTACTCATGTAGTTCCCTCTGCCTGGAGGCCCTTCCCCCATGTCTCCTCCTCTAGAAGTTCCATCTATCTTCAAGGCCTCTCTCACCTGGATATGATGACAAGGATCCTCCCCTCACAGGGCTGTTGGGAGGATGAGCTGAGACAATGTGAGATGAAAGTGCTTGTGGATAATGTACATGCTGGTACAAATACTGTTACTGCTGCAATTTCCACAAAACTGCTGGCTTCCACTTTTCATAAGTTGCCTTCCCCTCTCCAACATGTCATGTTCCTTCTTCCTCAAATTGTTGCTTAAGAGCCTACACTTCTTGAAATGCTTCTCTAGCCAACCTCACCGGTCTCTATCCACTACCTCCAAACACCCCAACCGTCTCCCACAGTGGTCCTTGCCTTGGCTCTGTTAACTACATGGTGTCCACTCCATCTCTTCCACGATATGACAAGGTCCTAAGGGCAGGTGTCATGTCTCCCTTTCTTTGGGTTTCTCCAACAGTGTCACCCGATCGCTCAGAGTCCCAAGGTGCCATTAGGTAACGTGGACTTACTAACAGAAGGACCTGGTGGCCCCCCAGGCCAGTCCCATGGCTCACTTTCCTCTGTGTGAGCACACCAGTGTCCACTGCATGAGAGCTCCTCCATGGTGGTCCTTCCACACACGTCTAGACTTCTGCTTTACCCCCTTCTCTCCCCCACTGCAGTGTGGGGACCTTGGAATATCTCACATGTAACCTAGTACACCGTTGCAGCCTTTGAGTTAACTCAGACGGTTTTGGTGGTTTGGGCACATGAGGATGGTGTTCTGGGGATGGCTGGGGTGGGTGGTGCTGGCAGTCATGAGGGTTTTAGTAGAGGCTTTTGCACAGATGCAGGGAATTGGGCAGTGGCTGTGATGGTGACTCTGGTTTGGGAGATTGTCGTAGGATAGAAAGATGGGTCGGTCATCTGTCTTGTGACCCACTGACAACATTTCATTCGGGTCCAGCTACATTCTGGGTATCTTGGCTAGGTAGGAATGTTTCTCAGAGCCTCCTCAAAATCAGATATAGCATTTGAAGCCTTTTCTTTAAGACACAGAAATTTATTCCTCTAATGGGAGACTTGCCTGGTCAACATTCCTAAGTGTGTTGAACTTTGACAAACTTCCTCCCCTCCCTCTGGCTCCTGAGGGTGGGATGTGGCTCCTGGAAGAGAGACACACACAGCACACAGGGCCAGACTGCAATCAGATTCCAGGGATGGCAGGTCCAGGACCTGGAACAGAGGCCCCAGGGCACTAGCCCCCTCCTCGTTGCTTGGCCAAGGCCCTCAGTGTTACACTGTGAGGTGTGGGCTCCCCAACAAGATGGTGGACGTGGGCCACATGGTTCCCACCTAGAGGGAAGTCCCCATGCAGAGTGTCTGATCCTGTGGTAGCCCACCCTCAAGCCGTACCTTCATAGATGGTCCCCTTATGATTCCAGCCACCATCACCACCCAGGCCATAGGGCTCCCTGTTTCCTTTTTAGAATTCTAAGCCAAGGGCGGACAAAGCTCAGACCCCTATCTCTTATTCCTCTAGGAAAAACTCAAATCAACTAAAGATGTCTTGGCTGAGCACCTGCCCTGTGTGAGGTATTTGCCCATCAAATTCCTAAACCAGTGCTTTCTATGACACTGTGATGGATGTTACTATAAGCAGGTAAGGTAGGGGATCCCCGGAGAAAGAAAACCAAGCAAGCCTGGCTTTCTGGACATAAAAGAAGCCATTTTTGACCTAAGCCATTTTGTAATCTAAGCCTGGCCACAATGCTGGTCCTTGATTGTTAATAACTAACGATCTTAAGGGAACAAAAGAATGCAGAAACAAACAGCTGTTATCAGGCAAGAGAAGTAAAAATAGCAAAGGTAATATCAGTTGTCAAGACTCCCAGTTCTGTTACGATGGTAAACATTAGCCTGAAGGGCTCAACCACCAGATCAACTGGAACCTAAGGGATGATGATGTTGACCTTTTCTGACCCTCATGACTTCAATCAACTAAAGCTTGGACTCTGTAGACCGCCCAGGCCCCTTTATGAATATGCATCTGCACTTAGCTTAAAACGCCCCCAGTTTTGCTGTTTGGGGAGAAACTGCTTTGGGAAAGATCCCGGTGTTCTCCTTACCTGCTGCAAGTAATAAATCCTTCTCCTCTCCTGCTCTTTGGCTTGGTTGCATCTTTTGGCTCGACACCCACCAGGAGGCGAACCCAGTTTTTGGGTAACATTATTGCTTCTGTTTTACAGATGAAGAAAGCAAGGGTGAACTGATTTGCTCAAGAAAGTGGTAGGGCTACAATTCTAACCCAGATTTTCTGTCTCCAAGTTCAGTTTTCTCTTTCCACAGCTGCCTCTCAGCTGGGACAAGCCAACATACTCAAAAGGGAGTTTACTAAAGGCCAAGAGAAAAACAAAAGTGAGAAACCCTGAGCCAGTCATGCTTCCAGAGATTCTGATGCAGCTGTAGAGGCCTCCTTCACAGGGCCCAGGCTGGTCCCAGGTCTGGCTTTGCATCCTGTCTGATGCTGCAGCCAGGAGCCCCTTCTTCAGAACTGAGATGCCTTTTCCACTCCTCCTTTCTCTCCTCTCCCCCATCCAGGGGGACCCCCTTCTGTGGCCCCTGGAGAAACAGTGGCTATGGACAGCATATCACAGCCTCAACCAAGGGGCCTGTGCCCCAGGCAGGAGGTATTTTCCAAAATAGACTGCTCCCTGCAATGTGATGGATTCCAGATAAAAGGCTGCTTCCTCCCACCTCTAGATCTACCCAAACCTGGGCCTAATCCGTGCTCACTTCCACTCCACACCCACTCCAGCAAGGTTTGGGCTATCTGTAGCCCCACCCCTACCTCTCCCTCCACTCTGAAGGGGAGGAGACAAAAATAAGGAGGTACGGAGACCACTAGAGATAAAAGAAATAAGAAGAGGTGAGGGAGGAGAGGTCCCTAAATTTATCTCCGTACACATGAACAAAGAGAGGGACTTGTACTTCTTACATTTGTGTTGAATTTGCACAATGTGCCTTATGCCTCCTGGGAGTGAGTGGGAAAAAATACAGGTGGCCTCCGGACAGTTAGATGAAGTCCCCAAAGAACTGGAGCTATTTCTGGGGAAGATTGGGAGACCCACAGATCCCTAACTGAAGGAGGGTCAGACTCAGAGACCATACCCAGGCAACCGGGGCAACGGCCGGCCCTAAAGGACAAGTCATGCTTTGCACATTATAACATTAATTGTGCCTCTTTCATTCTCCAAAGTATCCCAGTTTGACCACTCCCCATGAACACCCTACAGCCTCCGACTCCGAAAGTCTCCAGGCTTTGCAGGCGAGGAAATGATGATGTGATGTCTCACTGTAACGAGATCTCGAGATCTCGGCATTGAGAATTCTGCTGAGCGTTCCAGTTCCCACAGGGAGTGGCTCTCTTTCAACCTAAATTTGAGAGGGGGAGTGGGGCCACAAAAGACACTCCCACGTGCCACTGCTGTGCCCCAGGAGTAGGATCCCAGGGCTCAGGAGGAGGCTTGGTGTCTGAAGAGCGTGGCAGAGGGCAGCCAACACCCTCCCCACGCACACGGGCACACCCACACCCAACACCTTCTGCCTTCACGGAGCTCCGGGGGTAGTTGAATAATTCATCAAACCAGAACGATGTTTTCATTATACTCAGCCTATTCCTCTTATGCAAACAAGATTTATGGAAGTTTTTTATTAAAAATATTAAATATATTTTAAACAGTCAAAAGGGAAGACCCAAAATCTTAGGGAGGACCCTGGAAATAGATGGAGACAAACATACTTACAGTGCCTGAGCTTAAGAATAAGACTGGAGACACCACGTGTTCCAGAATCCCCATTGAGCAGAGAATTTTCCTAATAGCAAATTCTGAAAGGGATTTACTGTGTGGACTATTATCTAGTAGACAAAGTTGTCAACAGAGATTTTCTGGAAGATGAGCAGCAGCTTTCCTCATGGGTCCATTTCTGAGAGTGACTCCAGTACTGACCAAGGACAAAGAATTGAAACCAGAGGAGCGACAGTCTCTCTGTAAGTACAAAATGGCTCGCCTAGGGTGGCGTGATTTACAGGGAGAATCCGATCATACCTAGGAATGGGTAGTATCACATCTCTTAGTCAAACATTGTTTTGCTTATCTAACTATGAATGCCAACAGTTGTATCACATGGTGGGTGGCCAGGACCGAGCACCTACAATCTTGACCAGCTGCCAGGCTCCCAAAGGAAATATCCACCAAGGATGCTCTAGGCAAAAACCCTTCCACTGATTGCTTCAAGGCTTTGCCCTCTGTGAGGCAGCTTGGTGGGTTAGTCTGGACAGTCTGGTGCAGAGAACTCCTGTGGCCGGTCTCAGAGAGGCCCAAGGCCCAGAGGCCTTTTTGGCCTTTTAGCACCAGCCCCGGGCTCACATCCTTATATTAGACCTTCAGACCTTTCCACACCCAAGGTGAGAACGCATGACCCCAAGGTAAAGAACACTGCCGATAGGAGGAAAGGGTATCTGTACAACCCAGGCCAGAATGGGTCCAGGCACCTCCCCAGTCATGAGAGAGCCTGGCTGCTTGGAACAAGAGCAGAGAATCACGGAGGAGGAAGGAGGGAGAGAAAAAGAGACAGCTACAGAAAGCACATTGTTTCAGTCTCTCTTCTTTTTCAGCCGTGAGCTCCATGTGTCTGTTTTTGGTCTCCAGTGGCCAGCAGAGTGCCCAGCACTTAATGGGTGCTCCATAAATATTTTTTGGGGAAAGGAAAAAATCCAGAGGAAGCTAGAGTCCAGGTAATGGGAAGCTGGGAGGGAAGAGATAGTTGGGTCAATAACATGGGAAGGAGAAGTGAGAGCTTGGAGGGAAGGCCTCTCTCATAGGCCCATGTGGGTGAGGTAGGGGAGGACCCCAAGTGGGCCCGTTGACACATTTTCTGTCATCAGTGGACAGAATGGCCCCAGGACCACAGCCCACTAGATTCTTTGTCAAGGACACAAAAGGTTGGTCAGGACAGTATCCCTCAGCCCCTAGAACTGTTCTGGGCAAGGTGAGTGTCTTGGCCCCAGCAACCATGTGCCCACAGTCCTCCCTGGCTGGCACTGGGCCAGTCCTGGGTGGGTGATGGGGCTCCTCTTCAGGAAGGCGGCTGTGCCATAGCTGTGGGAGACCAATTCCAAGCTCTGACAGTTCTCACTTAGGCAGCAGCTGGCTTGGTCTTCCTATGCTGAGTCCACCAGAGGGGGTGGGTGGGAGTTTGCTGGAGCCCAGGCCAGAGACAGCAGCAGGATAGGGAGAAGATCCCAGGAAAAGAGGTGACCCCCTGCCTCCAAATACACACCATCTCCCTCGTGGGAGCTAGGAGGGATGGACACAGTTCTGGAGCTATGCTTCAAATGAGGTTACCAGGACCCAGGTTTTTCAGGACATATTTGTTGATCCACATTAATCAGAACTGGAACTGGAAGAAATCTTAGAGACCATCTGGTCCAGCACATGCATTTATTCCAGAAGCAACTGAGGCTGAGGTCATGAGATGCAGGAGAACCACTAGAAGTCTAGAATCAAACTGTCTGGGTTTGAATTCTATGTAATTTACCATGTACTGGATGTGTGACCCGAGAGAACTTAATCTTCATGGACCTGTTTCTTCATCAGCAAAATGTGTTTAATAACACCTACCTAGTACAATAATGGAGAAAATTATATAAGGTCATATTGCAGGCGCCTCCACAGTGCTTGGCACACAGCTTCTCAGATAATATGAGTACTCTCTTTCCTTGTTGAAGGTGACAGCACTGATAGGTTAGAAAGCTTATTAGGTTTAAAACCCTAATTAAAATACAACAAATCAATACCTATTATGAAATAGACATTATGAAATATGAGACTAGTATTTTGTTTCTATACCTGTAAACAGGCTCCAACGGGTCACTAATTCCCTGCAGCAGAGGTGGCTAGATGTTCACCAAAGCTGTTTTGCCCTCAAAGCAGTTTTCGCTCCCTGGGCACACAGCTAGACATTGCCCAGCCTCCCTTGCAGCTAGGTGCAGCTACAGAAGTGAGTTCTAGCCAGTGGAATTTGAGTGGAAGCAATATATACTATCTTTAGGTCTGGTCCACAAAAACTTCCTGTTCAACATTCCATGCTCTTTCTTCCCTGGTTTACTAGCCCACACAGAGGATCTGGCTGAGGACTTCAAGCCTAGAGGTTGGCAGAATGACCAGAAGGAGAAAGCCTGGGTTCACGAGTGACTCTCACTCCCGCCTCCCAGCACCACACTGCTCTGTGACAGGGGTGGGGTCATTGTGATAAGCTGCTGAAAGCTTGGCTTGTTACAGCAGTTAGCACACTCTGACTATCTACTTGGACTCAGGGAATTATAAGCTGTGAGAGGACAGAATGGTGATGTGGAAATTGCCTTTAAAAATCAAATTTAGGGACTTCCCTGGGGGTGCAGTGGTTAAGAATCTGCCTGCCATTGCAGGGGACACGGGTTCAAGCCCTGGTCCGGGAAGATCTCACATGCCACGGAGCAACTAAGCCCGTGCACCACAACTACTGAAGCCCGCGTGCCTAGAGCCCACGAGCCACAACTACTGAGCCCGTGTGCCACAACTACTGAAGCCCGCGCGCCTAGAACCCATGCTCCACAACAAGAGAAGCCACCGCAATGAGAAGCCCGCACACCGCAACGAAGAGTAGCCCCACTCGACACAACTAGAGAAAGCCCACATGCAGCAAGGAAGACCCAACGCAGCCAAAAATAAATAAATAAATATTTTAAAAATCAAATTTAAAGACAACATGGAAAAATGAAAACTGAAACAACCTAAATATCCATCAAAATTGGATTGTTTAGAGACTTTCCTGGTGGTGCAGTGGATAAGATTCCATGTTCCCAATGCAGGGGGCCCAGGTTCGATCCCTGGTCAGGGAACTAGATCCCACATGCGTGCTGCAACTGAGAGTTTGCATGCCACAACTAAGGAGCCTGCTTGCTGCAACTAAGGAGCCCATGAGCCTCCACTAAGGAGCCTGCCTACCACAACTAAAACCCAGTGCAACCAAAAAAAAAAAAATTGGATTGTTCATATAAAAAGCACATCAAAGTCATCTTCTCAGTGAGACTGGACAGCCTCTCTATAATTTTACCCTCTGATGCCCTTCCCTGATTTATTTTTTTTTTCCTGGTCCTTATCATTATCTAATATTCCATATATCTTACAGACTGCCTGTTCTCCCAATAGGATGTAAACTCCATGAGGGCAAGGATGTTTTCTGTTTTATTCACTACTGTACTGTCAGTTCTTAGAACAGTGTCTGCCTTATACTAGATGCTCAATAAATACTTTTTGAATGAAACAAATAAGTGAATCTCTACAAGAAAATGCTATAAAACTATTAAAATCATGTTTCTGAAGAATATTTGACATGAGAAAATGCTCATAATATATTAGTTGAGATCATACAAGTTGTATATGTAAGTTATCTTAATTTTATTTTTAATGACTTTTATTTTATTTTGGCCATGCCGTGAGGCTTGTGGGATCTTAGTTCCCCGACCAGGGACTGAACATGGGGCCATGGCAGTGAAAGTGCCAAGCCCTAACTGCTGGACCGCCAGGGAAGTCCCTGAATTATATTTTAAATGAATAATGCTGTTATGTGTTTTTAAAAAATGCCTGGAAAAATATAGATCAAATTATTAACAGTGGTTGCCTTTTTTGTAGGGCGTGATTAAGATGCATTTCTACTCTCTACATTTTTATGTTTAGGTGTTATTTGGATTTCTAACAAAAATGCATACATAGTATTTTTGATAATTTTTTAAAAAAGAAAAAAATACATGTTTAGAAAAAGCTATAAAGAATACAACCAGGCATGAAGAACCTAGGGGCAAGACAGGAATAAAGACGCAGACCTACTAGAGAATGGACTTGAGGACACGGGGAGGGGGAAGGGTAAGCTGGGACGAAGTGAGAGAGTGGCATGGACATATATATACTACCAAATGTAAAATAGATAGCTAGTGGGAAGCAGTTGCACAGCAGAGGGAGATCAGCTCGGTGCTTTGTGACCAGCTAGAAGGGTGGGGTAGGGAGGGTGGGAGGGAGGGAGATGCAAGAGGGAAGAGATATGGGGATATATGTATATGTACAGCTGATTCACTTTGTTATAAAGCAGAAACTAACACACCATTGTAAAGCAATTATACTCCAATAAAAACGTTAAAAAAAAAAAAGAAAGAATACAACCAGGGACTTCCCTGGCGGTCCAATGGTTGAGACTCCGTGCTTCCACCGCAGGGGGTGAGGGTTTGATCCCTGGTCGGGGAACTAGGAACCTGCATGCTGCGTGGCGCAGCCAAAAACAAACAAACAAACAAACAAAAAACCTGTTAAAAAAAAAAGAATACAACAAGATAACACTGGCTATTTTTGGGTGATGGATGCCTCAGTAGTGTTGTGAAACTACCCCAAAATGTAATGGCTTAAAAAAATTTTATTTTGCTCAGGAATCTGGGGACAGCTCAGGCTGGCCAGTTCATCTCTGATTTACGTGGCATCAGCTGGGATGTCTGGGGCTGGAGGTTTCACTTCCAAAATGGCCTCTTCACTCACATGTCTGATGTCTCGGTACTCCCTGGCCTCACTCCATCTCCATACACTCTCTCATCCTCCAGGAACCCTCCATGTGCTTTGTAAACCTCGTGGTATGCTGGTCTCCAGATAGCTGCACTGCTGACATGGTGGTTGGCTTCCAAGAGGCAGGAAGTGTGAGCTGCTAGGCCACAAAAGGGCTTTGTGCAGAACTGGCACAGCACCACCATATTCTGGTGATGCATAGGTGGTAGTGGTGATGCATAGGACCTGGAAGTGGCTAAATTTACTGGGAAGGGGCAGGAGAACTGAAATAACTCAAGGCTTCTAGCCTGAAAGACTTAAGGAAGTCAGAGGGGCTATTAATTAAGACAGGGAGCACTGATTTGCAAGAAGCTGTTTGAGGGGCCTGGGAGATGCGCCCAGCAGGCAGCGGAGATTGGTACTAAAGAGAGAGGTCAAGCCCACAGTTGAAGGTTTGTGTTGGTGGGAGTGAAAGAATCCAAGCAAGGAGAGCAAAGGGAGAGGGCAAAAGGCAGGGAAATGCCTCCTTTTAAGGGGACAAAGCAGGTTACAGGGGTGGGAGGAGACCCAAGAGATGAAAGAACAAAACTGAAGGAGGGGAAGTTAGTGTCACGTGCAGCAGTGAGCTTGACTAGGACAACCACGTAGGGCTCCTTCTGCTGACCTTGTTACTTTTTTTTTTTTTTAATTTTTATTGGAGTATAATTGCTTTAGACTGTTGTGTTAATTTCTTGCTGTACAGCAAAGTGAATCAGTCATATGTGTGCTTATATTCACTCTTTTTTAGATTTTCTTCCCATTTAGGTTACCACAGAACATTGCGTAGAGTTCCCTGTGCTATACAGTAGGTTCTCATTAGTTATCTATTTTATACATAGTAGTGTATATATGTCAGTTCCAATCCCCCAATTCATCCCACCCACTTCTTCCCCCCTTGGTAACCGTAAGTTTGTTCTCTACATCTGTGACTCTATTTCTGCTTTGCAAGTAAGTTCATCTCTACCATCTTTCTAGATTCCACATATAAGCAGTATTATACGATATTTTTGTTACCCTTCTTGGAGGGTAAATCCAGTGCATCCAAAAAAGTGGTTGCTTACGTTGGTGCCGTCCAACAGAACTTTCCACAATGATGGGAATGTTCTATGTCTGCGCTGTCCAGTACAGTAGCCACAGGCCACATGTGGCTACAAGAGCACTTGAAATGTGACAACTGAGGAACTGAATTTTTTTTTAAAATTTATTTATTTATTTTTGGCTGCAGTGGGTCTTCATTGCTGCACCCAGTCTAGTTGCGGCTAGTGGGGGCTACTTTTCGTTGCGGTGCGCGGGCTTCTCATTGCGGTGGCTTCTCTTGTTGAGGAGCATGGGCTCTAGGCGCATGGGTTTCAGTAGTTGTGGCATGCAGGCTCAGTAGTTGTGGCTCACGGGCTCTAGAGCGCAGGCTCAGTAGTTGTGGCGCACGGGCTTAGTTGCTCCGCAGCATGTGGGATCTTCCGGGACCAGGGCTTGAACCCGTGTCCCCTGCACTGGCAAGCGGATTCTTAACCACTGCGCCACCAGGGAAGCCCTGAATTTTTAACTTAACAGCCAAACCCCTGAATTTTCAAGACACCGGTTTACAAAAAGGGCTGGGTTTACGATATGATTTCTGATGACTCAGCAGAACCAATACCAAATAGTTTAATGCCGCTTTCTTGGCTGCATTCAACATGAGATATTGAGAAACTCTAGAATGAGTACCCTTTCGAATGGGCACTTAATTCTCAATGAGTTAATCTGAATGAATTGGCTGAAAGGGCCATTATATTGTTTGAATTGCTGAGAACCCTCAACGAACTTCATTTAAAATGTATTTCACCACAACCATCCATCTTACCACATCCCTTCCCACTCCCCCCGCTCTTATTAGCAGCACAGGCGCTTGATTTGATGACCATGCCCAGGAACACAGGCTGGAGGGACTAAGGCCCGCCGCAGCAATTCCAGGCAAGTGGGGCTCCACGCCCCTTGCAACCAACCAGCTCTGCTACTGGTCCCTCCCATCTGTCACTCCACAGCTGGATATTCAGATCCCAGGCTCCGGGACTCCGAAGCCGTTCAAAGACAGCTTGTTCCCCTCCCAGAAAATTATTTTATACACCAAGAGTTTTAGAAAATCCAAAATAATTTTATTCACTTTTTCAGATTTTTGCCTCCACAAGGTGTTCAGCAAACATGCTAAGGCGACAGAATGTCTAGTTGGTCACGACATGCAACGCTGACCATTGGACGGATGACAGCAGCGACCACGCCCACCTGAGCTACTGGCCCCAGAGCACAAACGGGGTTTGCGGGGAACACACCGAACCACACGGCACTCAGAACCTGAGGTAGGTCTCTTTACAGTACAAAAAACTTCTACACCAGTGTGAGACACTGATGAGCAAGAGCTGCTTTAAGTCGCAGACTCTGGAGAGAGGAAGAGACTCTGCGGAGACCACAGGGAGAAAGGGGAACAGACCCACAAAATCCTGAACGCTGTCACTGAACTGTGGGCTCGTGGGGCAAATGAAGGCAAAGGAAGAAGTACCACCAGGAAAAGCAGCAGTGGGCTCCAGGGTTCGGAACCGACGGGTTGAGGGGCCAGAGAGCTCTGTGCAGTGGCCAGCGTTAGGAACCTGAGGCAGTGGGACACTGGGAACAGACTCGATGCTTGTTGTGAAACAGCAGCGAAAAAGAGGAAAGCAGGAAGGACACTCCCCCCTCACCGAGGAACGTCTCGGCGATTCTCATTTCCGACGGAGGGAGCGAAGAGGGGTCTGGGACTTCGCCCCACTGCTCTCCCGACAGAAACAGTGAAGTGACAACAGGACAGAAAGCAGGAGCCCTGAGAATTCACGGTGCTCTGCGTGGCCTCCAGTGGCCCCCGCTCCACCCCGCCCTGGAGTGGCTGCTGGGGAGGCGACAGGGGGGCCACTGGAGGGCCCGCTATTGCCACACGCCTTCCTTTTGGACACCCAGAAAACCCGGCACCATGAAACAACCAGCTGGGGAAGAACATATGCTACCCTTCCTATAGTCTAATAGTGAAACCAGATTCTAGTGCAGCAAACTGTACAAAAATGATAGAAAGGAATCTGCACTGTTCTTAGCACAGTGCTTATTTTAATATAAAATAAACGGCTTACATTTTCACTGGAAATATAGGCTATGTACAGAATTATATATAGATATAGCTACACGTATAAAGCTTCATTATAGGCCTCTGATACATATATAATAACGGTTCCCTGAACCTTTTAGAGTGCAATTAAGAACAAAAACTAAATTTTGTTTACATGAATATGGAATAAATACAATAATCAAAATATGACTCTCCCTAAAAGTGAAACACACAAGCCAATCCTGAATTGCTGTGCTAAAGATAAAATCGGGAAAGGCAAGGTTTCGGCAGGAGGACACGATGAGGGGCCCGCCCCAGGCAGGGAATGGCAATGCTCCAAAGAAAAGAGACTTGGGCGGCGGCGGGAGGAGTTAGCCCTTGACGGCGATCTTGTTCTCTGCAGCAGCGAACATGGCATAGAACCGGGAGCTGTCATTGGAAAGAAGGACCGATGGGGTGTCGAACTCCACCACCTGTAAAGGAAGGAGACGGTATCAGAATGTGACTCGGGGACACATGGGGTGATTTAGAGGATCCACTGCTCAGGAAGGGGGGCAAAGCCCAAAGACCCCTGAGGATGGAATCAAGGTGGCAATTCAACTAGCCCTGTCATGCCCAAATGGGTTCTTTTTTTTTTTTCAACTAACCAGGGTTTAGTTAAGAGAAAGGTTAGAGAGAAAAACCTCCAGACCTCCTTCACATACGTCTCAATTCTTTCAGCCTTGGGTATGAAGGAATCAATCAACAAGGTCCTATAAGCTGCAGGGGGAAAAAATTGCAGCTCAAGTCAAAGGCATACCAGGCAAATGTCATCTTGTTGTGCAAGCTGATCTGAACCTATGGATAGAAAAGGAACAGCTCAGGATGCCTAGTTGGCAGGGGAAAAAAAGGGAAGTGAGTATAAAGCCAGTATAATCAACTCAGACAATTATCCATTCCTGTGATGGACTTCTAGGCGGCCACTGGAAATCATATTTCAGTAGAAAATGAATGGTATGCTGGCAGAACCTGCCTCCCATGAGAGAGGACACATACTCTCCCAGCCTCCCCTGCTGCAGGGCAAAGGCATGGAATACAACTTTAGCCAAGGAGAGGAAGGGGACATCTCCTAGGGTGCTTCTAGGAAAGGTTGTCCTGCCCAAGAGACAGGCATAAGGACAAAGTGTTCTTCCTTAGGACTGGCTGTGTGAGGGTATGACGTTGGGTGCTAGAGCAGACATCCTGCACCATAAGGGGAAAGGTAGACACTGGCTCTATTGAGGGATAGGCAGATTATAAGCAGATCCATATGGGAGAGGGAACAAGAGGAAAGGGCATTTTAGGTAGATGGAACTGTATGAGTACGACACAGAGGCGAAAAAGCTTAGGGGATTCAAGATTGTTTATAGCCAACAGCACTGCAAGGAAATAGCAGGAAACGAAGAAGGCTGGGGGGCCAGATTGTGGGAAAGCTGGGACCAGCAAGAAGTTGGGCACCACTACATGACTGTAAAAAGCAGACATATAGGGACTTCCCTGGTGGTGCAGAGGTTAAGAATCCGCCTGCCAATGCAGGGGACACGGGTTCAAGCCCTGGTCCACGAAGATCCCATATGCCGCAGAGCAACGAAGCCCGTGCGCCACAACTGCTGAGCCTGTGCTCTAGAGCCGCGAGCCACAACTACTGAAGCCCATGTGCCACAACTACTGAAGCCCACGTGCCTAGAGCCTGTGCTCCGCAACAAGAGAAGCCACCGCAATCAGAAGCCCGCGTACTGCAGCAAAGAGTAGCCCCCACTCGACGCAACTAAAGAAAGCCCGCACGCAGCAACGAAGACCCAACGCAGCCAAAAATAAATAAATAAATTAATTAATTAAAAAACAAAAAAACATGGGGGCTTCCCTGGTGGCGCAGTGGTTGAGAATCTGCCTGCCAATGCAGGGGACACGGGTTCGAGCCCTGGTCTGGGAGGATCCCACATGCCACGGAGCAACTAGGCCCGTGAGCCACAACTACTGAGCCTGCACGTCTGGAGCCTGTGCTCCGCAACAAGAGAGGCCGTGATAGTGAGAGGCCCGCACACTGCGATGAAGAGTGGCCCCCGCTTGCCGCAACTAGAGAAAGCCCTCGCACAGAAACAAAGACCCAACACAGCCATAAATAAATAAATAAATAAATAAATAAAATAAAAATAAAGGAATTCCTTTAAAAAAAAAAACAAAAAAAAACAAAAAAAACAAAAAAACAACCAAAAAAAGCAGACATATAGTGGCTGGTCTCAATAGCTTTGGGAAATTCTTGTGCGTGTGAGTGAATTACTAAGTACACGTGCTCTCTGACCTAAGTCAAAATGTTACTGTTTACAAGCAACAAAAGAACAGGTAGTAAAGCAAAATGAGAACCCTATAAGAGTGCTCTCAGCTCAATCTCTTCACTGGGAGGGCTGCATCCCGCCCAAAAGGAGCCAGACTACAGTCATTATGGCTGCTTATCTGCATGCTCAGAACTACTCTAAGAGGGCCATCTGCCCAATCCTGCCAGGGGCCAGTTTTCCTCCCAGACAAGGCCACGTGCCAAGCCAAGGTCCCCTGGGGGCTCAGTACCTGTCCCTGGGCCAGCACCATAATCCTATCAGAGCCCAGGACTGTATGTAGGCGATGGGCAATCGTCAGCATGGTGCAGTCGGCAAATGCTTCTCGGATGGTCTCTTGGATCAGCAAGTCTGTCTCCGTGTCCATGGCAGCTGTGGCTTCATCTAGAATCAAAATCTGCCGGGGAAGAGAAGAAAAAGAGGGATCCGACCAATTCCTTAAGCATTCTGGTTAATCTGGGTTTCACTAAAATGTATTTTATGATTTGAATTTTACACCATATGTTGTTTTTTCTAAATAGGTACACGCATATGTAAAAATACTGTTTTGTTTAGAACTGATATAACTTCAAACCCCTATGTTTGCTGTGATTTCCATGAATGAAAGGATATATGTGAAATACTGATCTAACAAAAAACTAGCCCCACTTGCTCTGTAACTCTAAACACGTACAGTAATCTTTCTGGACCTCCCTTTTCCAGTTTTAAAATGAGGGGACTGGATTTGATGACCTGGATATGTCTTGCAGTTTAAAAATGTTTTAAATCCATGGTTTCCAGTACTACAACTACTCAGTGGCTAGAAACAAGTTGCCCTTGGAAACTGAAGGCTCAGGGAAGTTAAAAATAAAAACAAACAAGCAAACAAAATACCCATATACCCAAATCGTGTCAAGGTTAATTTAGAAACATCTCTGGGCATACTCTTTAAGAAGTGCCACTGGGCTCGGAGCCAGGAATGCCTTTGGACCTCGTGCCACAGGCAAAAGCTGTTCTCCCATCTTCCTGCGCTTCTCTGCTGATCCCCCTTCCCTGCCACCCACCAAACTGCCTTACCTTACAGTGACGGAGCAAGGCTCTAGCTATGCACAGGAGCTGCCGTTCCCCCACTGAGAAGTTATCCCCATTCTCCATCACTTCAGATTCAAGTTTCAGAGGTAGCTGAGCAATCTAGGGAGAAAGGAAGTAGAGATTAGAAGGGTAAAAAAAAAAAAAAGTAAAATTTGAAAGTGAAAAAAAAAAAAGAAACTAAATTTGGTCAAAAATCCAGTGGCGGGCTTCCCTGGTGGCGCAGTGGTTGAGAATCTGCCTGCTAATGCAGGGGACACAGGTTCGAGCCCTGGTCTGGGAAGATCCCACATGCCGCGGAGCAGCTGGGCCCGTGAGCCACAATTACTGAGCCTGCGCGTCTGGAGCCTGTGCTCCGCAATAAGAGAGGCCGCGATAGTGAGAGGCCCGCGCACCGCGATGAAGAGTGGCCCCCGCTTGCCACAACTAGAGAAAGCCCGCGCACCGCGATGAAGAGTGGCCCCCGCTTGCCACAACTAGAGAAAGCCCTCGCACAGAAACAAAGACCCAACACAGCCATAAAATAAATAAATAAACAAATACTTTAAAAAAAAAAAAATCCAGTGGCAAAAATAAATTATTCTGAAACAGATGAAAGAATTATTAGCCCAGAACCTAGCTCACCTAGAAAGAAGGTACAGGTGTGATGATCACGTAGTAGGACCACATTTTCTAGGCCATTCCATATTTCAGCTAAACTATTCTATTAGTCTCATATCATCAAAACGTCCCAGAAATTCCAATATTTTCTTCCCCAAAGCCTGTCATTTTTGCTTCTGAAAATATGGTCACGCAATGAGAAATGGGGTAAACGAAATTACTCTCTTTCTGAAGTCCAAAGCTGTAGGCCCATGGCTGTCAAACCTTTCTTTCCATAAACTATAGAACCTATTCTTCGAGTGAACTTGTTTGAGGAAGCCCAATATAAAGGTGATGAAGGCAGAGCGGATCTAGTTGAATTAGCGGAAGAGATCCTGGGCTTGTGTGCAGGAGCACAAGAGACCCTTCTCCAGGCCAGGGGTATCTGCAGATTGTGGCCCCTGGAGGGGTGCTGCTGAGTTACCCTAAGAGGTCTGTGAATCCATACACACACTTTCTCAATAAGTGATATATCTCTTACACATATATAGACGCTTCAAAAAGATGTTGTACTGTTACAGTTAGTAAGAATAGAACTTGATTTTAAAGCATTACTGAATCCTGAGTGGTTGTCATTAATATCTTCTCAATTAATGGATAGTAAAAAGGGCAATATGACCATGGGAGGGGGCTAAGGGGGGAGGTGAGAGTTGGGAGATAACAACCTTTATGCCCTTTCTGAAATGCCTGGGAAGCCCTGCTCTAAAGTGCTCCTCCACAGACGTCCTGGAGGTGGAGGGAAAGGCTGGGCTGGACAGCGGCAGACAGAGCAGGCTGGAGAGTGACCACAGCACCACTGTGTTTCCAGCCCTGAAGTGCCAGCAAAGCTCTCTGTCAGTTCTTTACTTACACATTCTTTCATGTGTGTCCTTTCTAGGGCATCCCAGATCTGGTCTTCAGTGTACTGGTTGAAGGGATCCAAATTTGACCTAGTGAGAAACATAACAGGAATTCTCAGGGATCCAACCTGTACGTGACCATGCTGCAAAGGCTAACTGTGGTAAAGGTCTAGACTTTGGGGCTCAAACCCCATCCAGCCACAGGGGGAGGCTGAGATGGGAGCGCTGCTGCCTGCCTGTCGCAGGAATGAGCCTCCCTTTCTTCTTTACAAAACTTTATTATTTTTATTATGTAAATGATACAAGTTAGTTATAGAAAAATTAGGAGATATAGACATACAAAGACAAAACAAAAACTAAGGTATGTTTAATGACTTCTTATCAGACTCTCAGAAACAAACACTGTTAGCACTTTGGCATAGATCCTTCTAGATTTTTTCTATGCATATACATGTTAAAATCTCTCTCTCAGAATGGACTTGAGGATATGGGGAGGGGGTGGGGTGAGATGTGACAGGGTAAGAGAGTGTCATGGACATATATACACTACCAAATGTAAAACAGATAACTAGTGGGAAGCAGCCGCATAGCACAGGGAGATCAGCTCGGTGCTTTGTGACCACCTAGAAGGGTGGGATGGGGAGGGTGGGAGGGAGGGAGATGCAAGAGGGAGGAGAAATGGGAACATATTGTATATGTATAACTGATTCACTTTGTTATGAAGCAGAAGCTAACACAGCATTGTAAGGCAATTATACTTCAATAAAGATGTTTAAAAAAAAATAAAAAATAAAAAATAAAAATAAAGAACAATTTGGAGAAACAGAAAAAAAAAAAAATCTCTCTCATATGTATAAACTGAGAAAAACTCCCTCTTTCTTCTTGCTGCGCCAGGGTGAGAGCCCGGCCACTGAGCAGGGGTCTCAACAGCTAGCTGACCAGGAAAGGAGCCAATCCAGCAGGAAGGCAGAGGAGAAAGCTGAGCATAATGGGGTCAAGAGGAAGGATTTTACTGGCACCGAAAACTAGTTTGGGGACTATTCTTGCTTACTGTACTAACAGTATCCACCTCAAGGACATCAAGATTGATACCAAAAGAACAGGTCTAGGTATTTCTGGAAGAGTTAAAGACAGGAGAAAAAGCTCTTTGTCATGGAGGATGAGGGTGAACAGGTGGTGATGAAACAGATATTGGGTGGAAAGTGGGCTGTTGCATTAATTTGGGGTGTCTTGTCTCGACCTAAACGTCACATTTGTGGGTCTAGTAATCTGAAAGGTATTAAGTATAATTTGCTTTGCTCATAAATTATGGTTGGCATATGGGAAATAGAAAAATCTTTGGGAGAACCTTATCCCTGATCCACACTCGCCTCTGTGTCTGGGGAGACTAATCCCAGGCGTGCAAACGCAAGCAGGTCATTATCGCAGAATTCTGCCCCAGAGGAGAGCGCAGGCAGGCACACGCCATCTCTGGACTCCTGGGCAACTCTCTAACCGGCCCTGCTCTCTTGTGCCCCTTTGCACATGTGCTTCCCCTGACTTAGAACATGCGACCTCTCCCCACCTTTTTACTTGAGAGGCACTGGTAAAACAAGGGCTCTGGAGCCAGACTGCCTGACTCCTTCACAGCTTCTATCAATGACAGCTGTGTGAACTTGGCCAAGTTAGCCTAACTACTCTATGCTTCAGTTCCCTCAACTGTAAGACAGGGGTAAAAGAGCACCTCCTCAAAAAGGTTTGTTTCGGGGACTACATTTCACATGTATAAAGCACTTACAGCAGTACCTGCGGCAGGACTGGCAGTGTGTACGTGAGAGCTACGATTACCGTGTTATTATCATCATTGTTCTTATTCCTTGGCTGTGATTCCTGCTTGTCCTTCAGCTCTCAGCTTAGATGGGGTCTTCAGGAAGTGTCTCCTGACCCTGCAAGCCTGGACTGGGGGTCCCCCTGCTCACCCCTATAATGGGCACTCGTCACTTTGTTCACTTGTCTCTCTCCTCCATTGGATTAGAATCCTTGTCTGGATCTTATTCACTGTTGTAGCCCATGTATACTGTCTAATATTTTTTGTAAGAAAGAAGAACTTATTCCTCCCATCCTCATTTGAATTCCTGATAACAGACATTAGTATGTCACAACTTAAGTATTTTCAGTAATAACAGAGGCAGAAAGCAGCATGGTGGAGGGCGGGTGTGTGCACACATGGGATCCGGGCAGACTGGCTTCGATCCCTGCTCTGCCTCTTACCATCTGCGTGACCTTGGACAAGTTAGTCCTCAGTCTCCTCATCTATAAAATGGGGAGATAGTGACACGACCTGGTAGGTTGCTGTGAACATTAGAGCTGTGTAGATACAGTGCCTGGAACACGGCAGACACTCGATAGCTGGTAGCTGTTAAACTGACAAGGGACGTGGTCACTTTAGATGCCTGGTTGCACTGCTTGGTGGCTTTGACTCTTATATTTGATGCATTTTTCAAGTGGACACAATAATCCCAGGATCCTGAATACCAGGATCTGAAATAGTTCTGATAAAGTCCTAGCCGTGAAAGGTCTAGATGGGGAAGACATTCTCTGCAGGCATGCCATCTAGGAAGAGCCCTCTCACTTAAAGAATGATGGTCTAAAACTGAAATGGCAAAGCATGGGCCTAAGTCTAAGGAGAAGCTCGCCTGCTTCTAATCAGAAAGAGATGCTGAAAGCCCCTGATCTTCCTTGTCCCTCTAACCCTCTGGAGTCTGCCTGAGCTTGCCTCAGGGTTGATGAGATCTGTGTCTACGGCTCTCTCTCCAGCTGCCTTGTACACTGATACACCAACAGATCAGGGTGAAACCTGTGTTCTCCATCCCAAGTCTGAGGGATAAAAGGTTAATCACGTTTTTTTTGGTTCAACACAGACTGGTGGGAATTCCCATGGGGCAAGATTAGCACAAACCCCCCCCCCCCCCAAAACAACAACAACAACAAAAAGATTAGCACAAGCCTCTGAGTGACATTTATCTAGACGGCAATGCAAGTTTTCACAATAAAATATTCTCTCTCCTTTTGTGTCTCATATCGACTTTCTCATATTTTACAGCAGGATTCCTGACCTTAGGGCTCACAACAGGTGTCTCACTTTTGAACCATAATGCTCAGAGCTCTTTTTTTTTCTTTCTTTCTTTTTTTTTTAAAAACAAGTTCCACGGAGCTCTTTACAAGAGTCTTTGGAAGTCCTCATCAAACCTAGACAGAAGGGGCACCCACCCAGTGGGAAATCACAACTGGTTCCATACAGGGGTCACGTCCTGCTTTGCCTGGTCTCTTGCTCCTCACCCTCCACCTTGGTCTCTGTACAGCTGCCCCACAGGACTGCACGCTGGAGAAGGGCCTCTGCCCATTACAGGGAGTCAACTCTGACCTCGGGCAGTAGGACCTGAAGTCGGTCCACATGTGGTTTAGTGCCGGGCTGCTCTGGATCTGCATCCTGCTCTGTGATTCCCACTTAGCGTCACGGGACCCTATTGAGCTAGAATCTCCCCCTGTCAGACAGTTCTGCTAGGTCAGTTCCTGTTGTGTCTCCATGTGCCCAGGTTCCTATCTTGACAGCCTGCTCAGGCTCCCAAGTTTCGGGGCCCCACCTTGCTCTGGTTTTATCCGTGAGCTCCCTGATTATAAATATCTGCCTTTTGGGGTCTCTGAACACTGCCCAGTTGCCACTGCTGTGGTCTATTTGCCAGAGGAAAATCCATATTACCTAAGGCTGGAATTCCCAGCACCAATAACTTGATAAATTGCCACCTATGGTTTGATACCTCACTTTCTGGATTTCTGGTTTAGCCCATCTCCTACCTCTTAAATCTTCCCTTTCTCTACCTCTTCCTGGAAGGAATGTGTAAGTCTAGGTTTTAGATTTTACCACTTGTTCAGATTCCTCCCACGTCTGCTGAGTTGAGTCCTTTGTACAGAGTTAAAGACCTCAACAAATATATGTTCAAGATTGAAGGGTCCATAATGTTGGTTTCCAGGAAAGGAATGTGTAGAGTTCCCCTAGACTTAGTCTAGGAAGTGTTCTTTAATACTGTACAGTGATGCCTAGTGTCATGGGTTGAAGAGTATCCCCCAAAAAGATAATGTTGAAATCTAACCCTCAGTACCTAAGAATGTGACCTTATCTGGAAATAGGGTCAGTGTAGATGGTATTGGTTAGGATGAGGTCATCCTGGAGTAATGAGGTAGGGTGGACCTTTAACCTAGTAGGACTGATGTCCTTATAAGAGAGCCACATAAAGACAGAGACACAGAATGAGAGGGCCCATGTGACAACAGAGGCAGAGACTGGGATGATGAATCTACAAGCCAAGGACACCAAAGACTGTTGGCAAACCACTAGAATGTACTAGAGGCAAGGAAGGATCCTACCGGTTTCAGAGGGAGCATAGCCCTGTTGACAACTTGATTTCATACTTCTAGCCTCCAGAACCGTGAGAGAATAAACTTCTGTGGTTTTGGGCCACCCAGTGTGTGGTACTTTGTTGCAGCATGCCAAGAATACAAATACATCTAGTAATTCATCAGATACCTCTTACCAGACAAAGAGTGAGTACACAAGAGTGCAGTCCCCTGCTCACTGAGCAGCTGCCCCATCAGACTCAGCAGACACACAGACGGGCTTGGCATTCAACCCCGCCCAGGCCCATCACACCAGCTGAAGGAGACTCCCAAGGCTAAGCAATGGGTTCCGGATATGTAAGGAATATACACGTACACCAGCAGGTGGTAAACATACACATTAAGGCAGACCAGATTGATCTCAACAGGGAACTCAATCAGGAATGAAAAAAAATATATATATATACCCTCATTAGAGGGACCAGATGGTCCTAGTCTGACCCACAGATACAAATGAAAGCAAAGTTATGCATCCACTGCATCAAGTACTCAGCTGGGTAGATGGAGAGTAAGAAAAGCATCTGAGCATGAAGGCACTTATTTTTAACAGTCAGAACTCCTGGAGTCCTATGTTGCTCAAAGTGCATTTTCATCTTTGGTTCTTTATATGTTATTTTTAGCAATATTCTAAGTTTACCTATTGACTACTACTGAATAAGGTCAAGAGTATCTCCCGGGGTGTTTGAGGATACAGCAATCCCCTCCGGGCACACAGAAGACACCATGCTGAACCACGTCGTCCTCTGTCGGTGGTGGGTGCCTCCCTGCAGCCTCAGCCTCAGGACAGGAGACTACGGGACCCTCAGACCTTTGTCTCTCAGGAAGTTAAAGGAAAACTCAAAATAGTTATTCAGAACCAAGGTCTGGCTTTTAGTTAAGAGTAGAGTACATGAAAAAGACTAAAGAGAACAGCAGAGGCTGTGTGAAAATTTTTTTCAAGAAGGGGTACAGAGGCTGTGCAAATCTGAAAGCAGATGAGATTTTGAAGATGTCGGAAAAAGAAAGGTAACTAATGGTCAAGACCCCTGCGGAAGCAGGCCCAACCCTAGTTTTTGGAGAAAGAGATTACCTCTCGAGGTAGTGATTAAGGGGGCTGTGGTGATAACTCAGAGACAATACAGTGAGTGAGTGAGTGAGGGAGAGCCCAGGCTCTCAGCCAGACAGCCCAGGTTCTTATCTTTGGGCAATTATTTAACCACTCTGGGTTTTAGCTTCTTCATCTATAAAATAGGCTTAATAATAGTGCCTACCTCATTGAGTTTGAGTATTGATGAATTAATACAATTTAAATGCTTAGGACAATTCACCGCATAATAAGTCCTCAATATGCTTAGCTACTACTATTGTTGTTGTTGTTCTTTAAAGCAGCAATATCTGGCACCAAAGGACCTTTTTCTTTCTTTTTTTTTAAAGACAATTTTTTAAGAGCAGTTTTAGGTTCACAGCAAAATTGAGAAGAAGGTACAGAGATTTCCCATATACCCCCAGCCAGAAGGACTTCCACAAAAGTTAGATAACATCTAGTGTTCTTCATATAGTGATCCTAGACTTAGCATTACTTTCTGACATTGAGATTAGAAGCTTTGGGGGATTCTCCGGTTCCACTAAGGGACTAAGACGTCAAAAAAAGTAAAAGGGGGTCCCTTAAACAACAGAATAATTCAAAGACAAAGGAAAGACCTTGAGATTCTAAGATTCTGCTTCAAATCTGGAGCAACTTCCATTCCCTCTAGAGCGCTAGGTGCTTCTGCTTGAAGGTGTCTGGGCCCAGAATGTACCAAAGCAGAGTGGGTCAGTTGTGGGCTCAGTTGTTTTTGTTGTGATTTTGAATTGAGAGCTTGAAATATTCCTCAAAAGCAGAAAAAAAAAAAAAAAGTTAATGGGCAGTTGGAAAAGGAAAGAGAGCATCTGAACAGGAAGAACTGAGAACACTGCCTCTCGCTAACGAAGGGATGCCAGGCAGAGATGCTCCAGGTGATGAGAAGTGCTCACCCCCCACAAGGAGACTGAGACTCAGAGACACACTAGAGCGACAGCTGAGGACAACTAGTCTCACTAAGGGGCAGATTAACCACCAGCCAAGGCAGGCTGCAGACAGTCCACAAGGATGGAAAGCATTTGAGCAGGAGCTGGTTAGGGCAGAGGCAAAGAGATAGGCTTTCTGAGACCAGGAAGCACGGGTCCTCTGGGGAAAGAAAAGTACTGCCAGGACCACGAAAGAAGGAAGGTCAACAAAAGTGTTAGGGCTGGATGAGAAGGGACCTCTCTTCCTGGAGCCAACCATCAGGGCAAAAGGCAGGGGAAAGGCACTGGCCACAGAAACACAGGCCCTACAATTCAAACCCAGACAGTTGGATGAGGGAGGGCTGGATGAGCTATTGGAATGGACTGAGGTTCTGGCTAACCTAGGGAGGACTGTGCCCCTAAATGATCCGGTCTATGATTTATTTATATTTGTATGCAGAACAATTCAGAAATGTTTAACTTGCAAAATTCTCTGAGTTCTGTTTGTTTGATTTTGGTTTTACCTTGACTTCCCTCTAAGAGCTCCTGATATGTTTTAACTGCATGTCGGTATCTCCAGGAGAGGTATGCACCCCCAATGCTGGTTAAAGGCAGTGGAGAGACAGTTTCCAAATTCAGAGTCTCCTGGAGGTAGCTGAGGAAGCAGCTGATCTACCCTGCCTTTGCCTTGGGAAACTCATTATAGGCCTTCTAATTTTCTAACAAAAGCAAAAGAACACCAAAAGCTGGATATTCTTTTAAACCTATGAGAAACCTGAGAGGATAAAGGGAAGACAGAAGGTCTGGGATTTAATTTGTCCTCACTACTGACTTAAAAAGTCAAAATTACAGCAGGCAGAAAGTGAAACTTATATGATTTCCTAGGTTTGCACAGCCGACTAACCAAACAGCACTCCGAGCTCAATTACTAAAAACTCAGTCAACAGCACACCAGCCACTGAGCTTGTCCATCAAGTGGCAACATATCTCTGGAGTTGATAACAAATGGCCCCATCTCCCACGAAGGCTGTGCTTCCACAGTGTTCTACAAACAGCAGCCAGCAGGTCAATTCTTAACCATTAACTCCAGAAGCCCGAGTTACAGACCCAAATGAAGTGCTGTAAAAATTTGAAATGAACGCTGATACTTCTTGGTGGCAGCATATTCAAGGGAAGTCTAACGTTTAACATGCCTTATTTCCTAGTTCTCTTCTTTTTTTAAAATTTGATTTTTTACATCTTTATTGGAGTATAATTGCTTTACAATGGTGTGTTAGTTTCTGCTGTATAACAAAGTGAATCAGCTATACGTATACATATATCCCCATATCCCCTCCTTCTTGCGTCTCCCTCCCACCCTCCCTATCCCACCCCTCTAGGTGGTCACAAAGCACTGAGCTGATCTCCCTGTGCTATGTAGCTTCTTCCCACTAGTTATCTATTTTACATTTGGTACTGTATATATGTCAATGCCACTCTCTCACTTTGTCCCAGCTTACCCTTCCCTGTCCCCGTGCCCTCAAGTCCATTCTCTACGTCTGTGTCTTTATTCCTGTACTGTCCCTTGGTTCATCAGAACCATTTTTTTTTTTAGGTTCCATATATATGTGTTAGCATACGGTATTTGTTTTTCTCTTTCTGACTTACTTCACTCTGTATGACAGACTAGGTCCATCTACCTCACTACAAATAACTCAATTTCGTTTCTTTTTATGGCTGAATAATATTCCACTGTATATATGTGCCACATCTTCTTTATCCATTCATCTGTCAATGGACACTTAGGTTGCTTCCATGTCCTGGCTATTGTAAATAGAGCTGCAGTGAACATTGTGGTACATGTCTCTTTTTGAATTATGGTTTTCTCAGGGTATATGCCCAGTAGTGGGATTGCTGGGTCATATGGTAATTCTATTTTTAGTTTTTAAAGGAACCTCCATACTGCTCTCCCTAGTGGCTGCATCAATTTACATTCCCACCAACAGTGCAAGAGGGTTCCCTTTTCTCCACACCCTCTCCAGCATTTATTGTTTGTAGATTTTTTGATGATGGCCATTCTGGCCGGTGTGAGGTGATACCTCACTGTAGTTTTGATTTGCATTTCTCTAATGATTAGTGATGAGCATCCTTTCATGTGTTTGTTGGCAATCTGTATATCTTCTTCGGAGAAATGTCTATTTAGGTCTTCTGCCCATTTTGGGTTGGGTTGTTGTTTTTTTGATATTAAGCTGCATGAGCTGCTTGTATATTTGGAGATTAATCCTTTGTCAGTGCTTCCTTTGCAAATATTTTCTCCCATTCTGAGGGTTCTCTTTTCGTCTTGTTATGGTTTCCTTGTTGTGCAAAAGCTTTTGAAGTTTCATTAGGTCCCATTTGTTTATTTTTGTTTTTATTTCCATTTCTCTAGGAGGTGGGTCAAAAAGGATCTTGTGGTGATTTATGTCAAAGAGTGTTTTTCCTATGTTTTCCTCTAAGAGTTTTATAGTGTCTGGCCTTACATTTAGGTCTTTAATCCATTTTGAGCTTATTTTTGTGTATGGTGTTAGGAAGTGTTCTAATTTCATTCTTTTACATGTAGCTGTCCAGTTTTCCCAGCACCAGTTATTGAAGAGGCTGTCTTTTCTCCATTGTATATTCTTGCCTCCTTTACCAAAGATAAGGTGACCATAGGTGCATGGGTTTATCTCTGGGCTTTCTATCCTGTTCCATTGATCTATATTTCTGTTTTTGTGCCAGTACCATATTGTCTTGATTACTGTAGCTTTGTAGTATAGTCTGAAGTCAGTGAGCCTGATTCCTCCAGCTCCGTTTTTCTTTCTCAAGATTGCTTTGGCTATTTGGGGTCTTTTGTGTTTCCATACAAAGTGTGAAATTTTTTGTTCTAGTTCTGTGAAAAATGCCATTGGTAGTTTGATAGGGATTGCATTGAATCTGTAGATTGCTTTGTATAGTATAGTCATTTTCACAATATTGATTCTTCCAATCCAAGAACATGGTATATCTCTCCATCTGTTTTTATCATCTTTAATTTCTTTCATCAGTGTCTTGTAGTTTTCTGCATACAGGTCTTTTGTCTCTTTAGGTAGGTTTATTCCTAGGTATTTTATTCTTTTTGTTGCAGTGGTAAATGGGAGTGTTTCCTTAATTTCTCTTTCAGATTTTCCATCATTGGTGTATAGGAATGCAAGAGATTTCTGTGCATTAATTTTGTATCCTGCTACTTTACCAAATTCATTGATTAGCTCTAGTAGTTTTCTGGTAGCATCTTTAGGATTCTCTATATATAGTATCATGTCATCTGCAAACAGTGACAGTTTTTCTTCTTCTCTTCCAGTTTGGATTCCTTTTATTTTTTTATTTTCTGAATGCTGTGGCTAAAACTTCCAAAACTATGCTGAATAACAGTGGTGAGAGTGGGCAACCTTGTCTTGTTCCTGATCTTAGAGGAAACAGTTTCAGTTTTTCACCACTGAGAATGATGCTGGCTGTGGGTTTGTCATATATCCTAGTTCTCTTCTAAATGATGATTTAAAAAATTAAGAAAAATGGTTATTTTTCCTGAGTCAAAATTATAAGTTTAATTTTATTCTCAAAGGTATTCCTGTGGCCTCTAAAAATAGAGAGATTTATGGGAAGGAAGAGCAGATTTGGCAACACCTCTCAATTTCTTAATTTTAGACCTGAGTCTTCAATAAGTTTTAATTCTCTTTAATGTTGCTTGTTTGACCTTGTTATCTCAGTACCCAAAGGGAATGACATCTTCATCAACAGATCCAGTCTATGCTGTCCAAATTCATTAGTGTTTTAGAGAAATGCCAAAGTAAACACACCCAAGAGCATTCACCCCACATGAATGCAGGTGAGAAGTCAGTTTATCCACCAAACCTCCTTGAATCAGTGGGTTCAAATGCCACTTCTGAAGAAAGGGGGGGCGGTGTGGAGGCCTAGTTTTAAAGACAAGACTGAACATTGCCTGTGGTTATTTGAAATTAAGTTGGTACCATTTTTTTTTTTTTTTTTTTTGGAAACTGCTAAAAATTAAAGAGGGAATGGCAATATCACTTTTAGAGTGATTTAAAAAAAGGAGTCCTATCTAGGTCAACTGTATAGTTAAAGGTGTTTTTATTTAGAAGGAGTCAACTTAAATAGAAGTGGACTCAAATTATGGAAACACATTGTTTTTAGAAGGCAGAAGCTTCAGGCTAGAGGTAGAATAAAGCATAGGAAAAGATAACGGGGTTAAACATATTTCCTTCTTAGTTATTTTATCTTTGGCAATCTGGCAGATTTCAGAGACAGGCATCATTCTAGAGTAAGAACCAAAGGCGGGGGAAGATACTGGAAGATGAAAAAACGTGAGGAGTAATAATGCCTGAAGACCATCGTGAGAACCGTGACTTGGAGTGTACCTAGAAGAGAGTACAGCATGGGGAGGACGATGATGGCTGCTACCACATATAGGATGCTCGCCCTCTGCCAGCCTCTGTGCTTGTATAAAATTTGTACAAATTTATTCAATCTTCACAACAACAGGGCTTAGTAGTACCCCCATTTCATGGAGGAGAAAACAAGCTTAGGAGTGGTTAACTTGTCTAAGACACAGAGCCCAGATCTCTCTGACTTCTTACCACCACGCTGCAGGGCCTCTGGGCCCCATTTAGCTAATGAGATGGCTCGCACACTGGAGCTGCCCCTTCTGCGATGGGGAGCACGTGGTGTCGTGGGAAAGCGCTAGATCAGAGGCCACTAGATCTCAGTCCCCGCTGGGGGCCCTAACGTGCCCACCTGGCCTGAAATGTGGCACGAAACACGTGGGTGCTGAGCTCCTCACCTGACAGTGCCGCTGAAGAGCACCGGCTCTTGGGGAATGATGGCGAGTTTGCTCCGGAGGTCAGCAAGGCCGATATCACTGATTCTCACTCCGTCGATCTCGATGCAGCCTCCACATAACTCCACCAGACGGAAGAGGGCCGTGCCCAGAGAAGACTTCCCTGATGAGTAAGAAGACGGGCAGAAAGAAAAAAAAAAAAGAAGAAGACGGGCAGAAAAGTCATTCAATTAGCAAATTCTGTGAAGACAAAACTGGTTTATTCTCAGGGCAACATCATCTATTTTTCTATTTCTGTTCAATCATCATTTCAACCGATTAACTCAGATAATGTATAAAATGACAGCCAGAAACAAAAAACAAAAACAAAAACCAATGGACTTTCCTGGGACTTCCCTGGCGGTCCAGTGGTTAAGAATCCACGCTTCCACTGCAGGGGGCACGGGTTTGATCCGTGGTTGGGGAACTAAGATCCCACATGCCACGTGGTGCAGCCAAAAAAAAACCCCCAAAAGACAATTAACTTTCCTGGGCTACCAAGCATATACCTTTACATCACACAGCTCCAGCCTGAGAAGGAGTGGGAGGGACCGTTATACTCTCGTGAGAGTAAAATGGAAAAACGCCTCCTGTCTATCTACCATTCTGCAAGTCAGACCCATAGTTTAGATGTAGAACCACAGGTTTTGATCTGTTAGAGCAGTTTTCCTAGTTCTTGACCCTCCTCCCCTCCTCTGGCTCCATGTTCTGAAAGACCTCTCATGGCAGCCTTGTGACTGTCTATTCAGAGGTCAGTGAGGGCACAAATACCTGCCTCACCCCAATGTTTGCAGCCACAGTCCTGCTGTTGAGATTTGACCCCCGTCAAACAACCTGTGGGAACCCAGAACGTCCATCTCCCTAAGGTAGGCGTCCTCAGGCCCATCTACCAGAAACGAGTTGGGAAACCTGAGTCCGTGTAGCAGGACAGTTCTTGATGAGGCCTCTCTTCCTGGAACTGGCTTTTTCAGGACTGGAGGATCTGGTTAGTGGCCCCTCACCCAGGCAGAAGGGAGGAGGTGGAGGCCCTCCCCAGCGCCGTGGCAGTAGTTCAAGATTTAAGCTGAGGAAGGAATGGCGCTCAGATAAATAGGTTAAGTTGTTCCATTTCAACAAAAGATCTGAGACTAGACTACCTTTGTACTGATGGAACGTGCTGGTAAAAAAGGCAATGAGGTCCTCACGATGGTTACAACCACGGCAGAGAGCCAGGGCCTATGACATAGTCTCAGAAGAAGCTTATTAGGATTACAGTTTAGACTTCGTAAGTCGGGTTATTTATAATTATTTTATTTTTGTTTATATCTCATCTGTCACTACTCATGGTTTAATAAAGTCTTGGTGAAAATTTCGGTCTGTCTTACCTGTGTTAAAGGGAAATCACAGGAAGGGAGGTCAGTCAGAGCTTTCAGGGGAGCAGTGCACCCCTGGGGGCCAATGTAGCAGAGGGAATTCGAGGGAGAAAGCAAGGTAAGAGCCATGGGGACATTCCCCCTCCTTGGCTGGGCATTCTCTTTCCAATGCACAAGCCTAGAGGCAGTATCTTGTTTTGACATGAAATAATTCCTTCAAAGAGGAAGCAGCTTTTTCTTTTCTGCTTAGCAGGCTCTTTAAAGTAAATTGGCTAGAAAAGACTTTTTTTTAATGGCAAGAAAAAAAAAGCTAAAAGAGTTTTGATGCCAAGGAAGCATGGAACTCAGAAAGCTAATGAGAAGTGACTCAGAGAGACCTCTTACACAAGGGTGAACAGGTTAGTGAAAGAAGACAAGACTCAATCTTGAAATGTTATTCAGGAAGGAAAGAGGGAAAGAAACACATTATTCAAGTCTTGACTCTAGAAATCTAAGGGGCATATAGTAACACATTTCTAAGAATAAGAGTGAAATTAAATGCCTAAAATGAAGGCCTAGTCTCTATTTGCAACTGATGTCAGATCAAGAAAATAATTTCTGTCTTCAAAGGAACATAGGTTCCTTACTTAGAATGGTGTTGGCTTCTGATAAATATGAGGCTATACAGGCAACACATCACAAAGACCTTAAATTTTTTGTATATTTTGACTTCATAGAAATAAGGATGTTCACTGCAGTGCTATTCATAATAGTGAAAAACTGACAACAACCTCAATGCCCTTCAATTGGAGCAGGGTTAATATAAATGATGGTACCTCCATAAAATAGAATTTTATATCATGCTGCATAGAAATCATGTCATAGAATATTAATTGACATGGAAAATATTTGGTAATTTTAAAAGCAGGCCATGAAACAGTATGTATAAAAGGACCTCATTTTTGTAAACACACTTGTTGATAGAAAACACCTAACAAGATATCCACCAAAATGTCAGCAGTAATTATCTCTGGGTAATGGAGTTATGGGCGCCTTTCCCCTTTTGTACTTTGCTATATGTTCCAAGTGTTCTGCACTGAGAATGTATACTTTTATGATTAGAAAAAGCATTAAATATTATGAAAGCAGGGTTGAAAATAAGCCTAGAAAAGTGGTTTCAGAGACCGAGACACTACTGCTCATCTAACAGGAATCTGATATGAAGGGATGAGACTGGTATTCAATAAACAGGAAATCATGGGCCCCAGACTCGATTCTGGTAGGTTCAAATGTTTCTCCAGAGAGGACATCCTTACCCGATCCCGTCCGTCCCACGATGCCAATCTTCTCCTTAGGTTTGATGGTGAAGGACACTTTCTTCAAGACCAGGGGGAGATTTTCTTGGTACCTCATCTCTGCATTCTCAAAGGTGACCTCTCCTTCCTGTGGCCAGTCAGGGGAGGGAGACTTGTTCTTAATTCTGGCAGGTGCTTCCAAGGAAAGAGTCTGGGGAGACAGAAGTGGCTGGTTCAGACTGACTATAGATTCTGGGGGAGCTGCAAGGCCTTGTCACAGAGAAGTAAAACCAGGACACCCGTAGCAACCACACAGAGAAAGCTGCCGCTCTGTTCCCTTGCTGTGAAAGAGTCCCCTGGCAGTGAATGCTCATCACCAGTAAACTAGACAGAGACAGAGTACAGTGGTCTCTACACTTAGCAGTTTACAATGGCTACTTATCAGCAGCTCGGGAAGGGCAGTGGCTTTCAAACTGCCTTCTGTCATAAGGAATTCTTCCACAAAACCTCCTTGGAGGGACTTCCCTGGTGGTGCAGTGGTTAAGAATCCGCCTGCCAATGCAGGGGACACGGGTTCGAGCCCTGGTCCGGGAAGATCCCACATGCTGCGGAGCAACTAAGCCCGTGCGCCACAACTACTGAGCCTGAGCTCTAGAGCCTGTGAGCCACAACTACTGAAGCCCGCGTGCCTAGAGCCCGTGCTCCGCAATAAGAGAAGCCACCGCAATGAGAAGCCCGTGCACGGCAACGAAGAGTAGACCCCACTCGCCTCAACTAGAGAAAGCCACACAGCAACAAAGAACCAATGCAGCCAAAAAACCCAAAAAAACTAAAAAACACTTCCTTGGAGGCCAACGTGAGGCATGAGGCCTTCCATCCCTCTTCAAGCACAGGAGTTTTTATTGGAATTTTTTGAAAATATTCCCCTTGAAACAGGGTTCCATCATTTGAAAACCACTGGCCTGAACCCAAAGGAGGGAAAATACATTTATTGAACATTAATCAGACCCTGGCATCCTGCCTTCTCAGTCAGTCCAGGAGAGACAGACTCTACTCCAAACTCCACCACTAATAGCTGCGTGACTCAGATATATCACTTCTTCACTCTTTGTCTTAGTTTCTCATCTGCAAATTGTGGGGAATAGATTAGATGATTTTGGAAATCCATTCCAGCTTTAAAATGCTGTGTTTATTAATACAACCATTGGGTAATTTTTGTCATCAACAGTCACACTTCACGATGCTTTAAAACTCTCTGGTGACTAGTCATGGAGCTTATAGCCTCACAGGGAAGTAATGGCCAAAGACTGCAGTGCTCTGGCAGGTGGGGGTGGAGACTGAAGTCTAAAACTCCGTGTTGGGACAGGCATCCAGGGTGGGGACTGGCAGTGGGGAGCCAGTCCTCAGGAATATGACTGGTTTGTGCAGAGTATACTCTGTACCACGGCTGACCATCACCCTGACCTTTCCAGCAAGAGACTCACACCAACAGTGATATTAAATCAAACACTACACACCCACATGTACACCCACAAATTGTCCACAGACCAGAGCACTGGGCCAAGAGACTCATGTATAAACATGAAGAATAGCTTTTAGCAGATTTATCAGATAGACATCCGCCATTCTTTCTGATAACAATTATTTATAAGTATAAGGAATATCCTACGACTGATGAATTTCATTGCCAAAATAAATCAGCAGGGCATGTCTCTACTAGAAAATGCAGTTTACATAATATACTCGTTCTCAGTGAAAGGCTAGTTTTTTAAAACTATGTTTGTAAGTCAACGTTCTAGTTGGACTTTGAATGTATTCATTATCTATAAATAACGATATAAATGCTAATAAAGTCTCCGGGCAGTTCACAAAATAGGTAACTCCTGAGAAATAGATTAAATGTGAGAACCCTAACTACTCAGGACTCTGCTTCTCTCTATAGAAAATTGCTTTCGAGTTCCAACTATGACACCAGCAAGACACTGCCCCATGGCAGGACTGCAAAGGTTACTGGGGAAAGATGGGAAGAGCTAGATCATCTCAGTACCAACTCAATTAACTTGTTTCTGAACTGTGAATGCAGTTTAGAATTAGCTACGGAGCTTTTAAAACTTCAGAAGTCTGGGTCCTATCCCAGACCTATTGCATCAGAATCTTCAGAGATGAGGCCCGTGTTAGTCTTTGCCTCAAGCTCCATATGGGATTCTGATGGCCTCCCTGGTTAAGAACAAGTAAACTGGACTAAGACTTGAAATAATACATGGTTTTAAATAGTGTAAGGAAAATGTTACATTAGTCAGCTTAACTGAATTAATGAGATTAGTAATACTTCCGGGACTGCCCTGGTGGTCCAGTGGGTAAGACTCCATGCTCCCAATGCAGGGGGCCCGGGTTTGATCCCTGGTCAGGGAACTAGATCCCACACGCACACCGCAACTAAGAAGTCCGCGTGCCACAACTAAGAAGCTCGCACACCGCAACTAAGACCCTGTGCAGCCTAAATAAATAAATAAATAAATAAATAAATAAATAAATAAATAAAAGGAATGCTTTGGAAATTAGCTGATGAACATAGGTTCTCAATCAGGCACAATTCACAAATATATTTAGAAAATCTTAAGATATTCTCTTCTCCACTCCACACATGCTGGAGAGACCGCTGCCTCTCCTGTGGGACAAGATAAGGCAGAGAAAACAAGCGTCCTCCTGGGACATTTACTCGAGGCTGTAAAAGGGTAAAACTGTTCCATGAAAAGTCAGATTGTAGCAAAAGGCCTGTAGTAGTCTGACCTTGATGTAGTGGTTGATCCTCTCAACTGAGGTGAAGCGAGCTTCTGTCTCAGACGCCAGTCTGACAGTAAACTGGAACAGTCCTGTTAACTGAAGATGGAAAACAAGAAACCGAGAGAGAATTTACTATTAATACACACCAGGCCAACGTTAGAAAACCTCCTTCATCTAAGGGATCACAACTCAAGTTATAAGAACTAACTGGGCACATGCAGCAGCTGGTTTTAGGGACCGAGTCATTCTCTAAATGTTTAAGACAATGCCTAATAGCACCCAATCAACTGCAATTCTCAGTGAATGCAGGTGGCGTTGTGGTACTGCTGGCATTAACTTTCCTGTATCTGAGGGCTTTCCGCCCGTCTTTACATTTCCAGTAATTCAACTGTAGCTGAATAACTGCTGTGCTTCATACTTGTACCTACACCTGACGTAGCAGTCACAACAAATGGAGATTATATCAACCTGTGTGCAGCAGTGAGAATGCTTCCAGCAAGGTCAAATGAGAGAAATGAGGCTGGGCCAAAACTGAACACAGAGCCCCTGTGTGCCTCAGACTGAGGACTCTGAAACACAGTATATATAACACAGATTCTCCCCCCACCTCTAATAATCAAGGAAGTCTGCATAACATGGACAAATATCTTTGGGTATCTGTGAAGATACGTATCTCTTCTTAGGTTTCTTCTGGCTACTTATTTTTATCTTTCCAATATAGAAAAATGTCAAACGTATACAAGAATAGAGAGGAGAGTATAATGAACTCCCATGTATCAAACATCCATCTTAAAAAATTATCAACTTACAGCCAATATTGTTTCATCTATACCACCCCACCCTTCCATATTATCTGGAATCAAATCCCATATAGGCTATCATTTCACCCATAAATATTTCAGCTATATCTTTCTAAAATATAAAGACTCTTTAAAAACAACCATTGTCACATCTTAAAAAGTTAGTAACAATTCTTTAACATCTTCAAATATCTAGTCAGTGCTCAAGTTCCTAATTGTTCTTTGAGCTATTTGAAGACCTTCAACCATCCCTAGGGGCCAGAAGGGTTTACATATATAACAGTATTGGGAAAATCAGGGGCCTGAAAATAAAACACACAGAAGAAATGTATTGATATATATTTCTTAGAAGACTAGGAAGAGGCCAGAGGTGAAAGGGTAGTGAAGACAGAAACCTACACTTAAGAAACCATTTTCAGAATCATTTATTTAAGAAAAAAATAGCACCTGTTTCACAGACACATGCAACAGAGTTAAATCCTTTTATTCCTATACAGTCAACCTTCAGTATCCATGAGGGATTGGTTCCAGGACTCCCGCCAATAAAAAAAATCCACGGACGCTCAAGTCCCTTATATAAAATGGCATAGTATTTGCATATAACCTATACACATCCTCCTGTATCCTTTAAGTCATCTCTAGATTACTTATTATACTTAATACAATGTAAATACTATGTAAATAGTTATAAATACAATGTAGAAAATAGTTGGGCAAAAATAAATAGTTGCCCACCTACAGTAAATTCAGTTTTGCTTTTTGGAACTTTCTGGAAATTTTTCCCCCCAAATACTTTTTGATCTGCAGTTGGTTGAATCTATGGATGTGGAACATGTGGATGTGGAGGGCTGACTGTATACCAGTCCAGAGTGTTACTGCCAAAGCAGACGGGGAAAAGCTCTAGGAGTCGGAAGTAAAACAACGGCTTAGGGTAGAGCCCCCTACCAGCTCTCTCCTAGGCCAACATACGAGCAAGAGGACGCCCCCATCCCAGAGACTAACCTGGACAGCATAGGAGATGGCAAGCCCCGCGTAGGCCGGGGGAATCTGCCCGTGCATGAGAACAATCATCAGCCCGGTGGTGGTGATCAGGGCAATGCTGATCAGGTCCAGCCGCACTGCCAGCCACCGCATCGCACACGTGAACAAGAAGAAGGGACTCTGGTTGTTATCCAGTAGCTCCTGGTACCTGTGAGGAAGACAGAACACCTAATAGGCAAATAAAGTACCACACAACCCTGGTCATGGAGGATGCCAAAGCTCTGGTGAGTTATGGGTGGAGGGCTACTACTGAAGTACTACTGTTTGTAACCAGGAGTGTGAGATGGAAACTTAAGGAGTACAGAGTACTCCAGGCTCCACAGACAGGAGGACACGAGAGTTTTCTAGTTTTACTCTTTCAAAGAAACGTGTTAAAGATGCTAGGGAAAGATATCTACTTCAAACAGCATAGGGAAAGCAGGAGGGAAGGAGACCAAATAAGAGGCTGCTTATAAGCTTTAGAAAAATGTTTTAGGTCAGGGGTCATTTTCTCAAAGAAAGAGAGGTTACACAGGTAAACTGCAGAAATGGCACAAGACCAGAAAAAAGAAAACCTTGGACCGAAAGTGGAAATTGTCTGCTGACACACTTGTTTCCCAAGGCCATGGAGCAAAGAACTAGGAGCAGTGATTTAAACCAGAGCAAAAAGACCTAGACAAACTTTGTCACTGCAGGAGCAAGACACCACTGTCACCAGGGGGCCTAGAGAGCAGATCATGCCCCACCTGAAGGTCTGGCACCTACCCACAACTAGAACTCCAGAGTGGGAGATCTGGGTGGGCAAATGTGCTTTGCTTTAAAAAAAATCACTACCCTCCTTACAATAAGATATGTGCACTTTAGAGAAAATTAAGAAAATGCAATAAAAGAGGAAAATGTAAAATTCCAGTACTCTCACCACTCAGCTAAACCAGAGTTAATATTCTGCTGCATTTACTCCCAGAATTTTTTTCAATGCACTCACATTTCTGTGGGTATGTACATACACACGTACACGGTCAGCATATTTTACTTTTTTTCACTAAAAGTTAGGATGCATTTTTCTGAATTGTTTAACTGAACCTTTCTATTTTAGAGTTCCTTTTTAACATTAATTACTTAATTTTTGGAATGAATAATATACCCTACAGGACAGAATATTCACAAGGTACAAAAGGTTTTATCATGAAAAGTTGGTCTTTCTCCTGCCCTCCTCCAGCTACTCAGTTCCCCTTTCCAGTGGCAACTATTAGTTTCTTATGTGTCCTTTCAGAGATATTCTAAATGTTACAGATACAGACACATAATTAAAAGGAGCACACAATACCCGCCCATCTGTACCTTGCTCTTTCACTAATATACCTTGGAGATCATTCATTATCAGCACCTAGAGAGCAGTCTCGTTTTTTTTAGAGGCCATATAATATTCTACCACATGGGGACAACACAGCTTATTTAACCAGTCCTCTACTGAATGACCTTTAGTCTAATTCAATCTCTTGTTAACACAAATCTCCACAATGACTATATATGTACATAAATTTCTCATACAAACAATACTCAACAGCTAAATAAAATGTCAGTCTAATGTCAACGAATGTCTTTTACTGTTCAAAAGATAAAAAAGTAAAAAATAAATAAATAATAATAATAATAATAAAAAAGCAAAACTCTGGGACTTCCCTGGTGCAGTCGTTAACAATCCACCTGCCAATGCAGGGGGCACGGATTCGATCCCTGGTCTGGGAAGATCCCACATGCTGCAGAGCAACTAAGCCCGTGCGCCACAACTACTGAGCCTGCGCCCTAGAGCCCGCGAGCTACAACTACTGAGCCTGAGCCCTACAGCCCGCAAGCCACAACTACTGAGCCTGCACCCTAGAGCCCGCGAGCCACAACTACTGAGCCTGAATGCCACAACTACTGAAGCCCATGATCCTAGAGCCTGTGCTCTGCAACAAGAGAATCCACCACAACAAGAGAAGCCACCACGGACCTCCTTGGTGGCGCAGTGGTTAAGAATCCGCCTGCTAATGCAGGGGACATGGGTTCGAGCCCTGGTCTAGGAAGATCCCACATGCCGCGGAGCAACTAAGCCCATGCGCCACAACTACTGAGCCTGCGCTCTAGAGCCCATGAGCCACAACTACTGAAGCCTGCGAGCCACAACTACTGAAGCCTGCGAGCCACAACTACTGAAGCCCGCGTGCCTAGAGCCCGTGCTCCGCAACAAGAGAAGCCACCACAATGAGAAGCCTGTGCACTGCAACGAAGAGTAGCCCCCGCTCACAGCAACTAGAGAAAGCCTGCGCACAGCAACAAAGACCCAGCACAGCCAAAAATAAAATAAATAAATTTATAAAATAAAAATTAAAAAAATAAAAGTAACCATTCCAAAAACAGTAAAAAAAACAAAACAAAACAAACAAACAAGAGAAGCCACTGCGATGAGAAGCACGTGCACCACAACAAAGAGTAACCCCCGCTCTCCACAACTAGAGAAAGCCCACGCGCAGCAGAGAAGACTCAACGCAGCAGCCAAAAATAAATAAATAAAATAAATTAATTTTAAAAAAAAAAAAGCAAAACTCCATCAAATATAGCCATTCAGAACTGAAAGCTAACAGACTCCAAATCTGTGTTTTTGTCTTCCCATTTGCTCAGAAGGGAGTTCCACCAAGCAAGTGAATCTTAACCAGAGATCATTAAATTACTAATACTCTTAGTAATGAGTTTTATAATCCGGAGTTCTGACCTTCAAAGGCTTCTTAAACTCTCATTAAATGCTGAGATGCTGGCTCCCCATTGAGCCCTTGGGCCCCCATTGAACTAACCTGTGCAGAAATTCCTGCCCTTTGTTGTAGGCGTGGATGGTGGCAAGGCCCTGTATGCTGGATGTGATGTGGGAGAGGAAAGGTGACTGCGTGATATTGTCCAGACGCTTCAGCTCTCGGATCAGAACCCTGGAGAGAGAATGTGTTCTGTGTCAGAGGGGTAGACTAGCAACTCTGGCTTCATCCTTTGCCCTGGAAGACATGAAGACTTCCTGTTTACCTGGAGACAATGTGCAGAACTGAAAAGAGGATGATGAGGGGCCCCACTGCCACAAGGAACCACGGGAAAACTCCCGCGATCATTCCAACACAGAAGAACACAAGGATGACGTTCTGGATGAACATCTCAGCCTGGAACGGCAGGCGCACATCGACTGGGGAAACCGTAAAGGAACATGTGTCAGATGCTGGGATCCACAAACAGGGAAAATGGAATTTTAAATTTCCCCAAATTTTTAAAAAACAAAAAGAGGCTCCCTAAAATCCCTATCTGAAAGTTGTGATTTTTGCCTTTTAAACAGTCTGATCAAAGAAAAATCTGGAAACCCGGTTGCTCTAATTTTTCTTATCCCCAGAGCATTTAAGTGATCTTTCTCCCCTGTGCCCTCTTTTTGGTTCACTATGCTGCCCAACCCCTTTAAACATTTCTTCCACTTTGCAAAGTAATATATGCTTGTTGTAAAATATTTGGAAAATAAATATGCAAAAAAGTTAAATAAACATAGTCTTTATTCTTACCAATATCAATGAACTGCTGCTAACATTTAAGAAATTTTTCATCACGGAAAATTTTAAACATACACAAAAGTTGAAAGAGTATAGAACCTCCAATAGTTCAATCAACATTTTCTTCACCGTTTTTTGAACATCTCCTCCCCCCACCTATTTTCATGCAAATCTGAGACATGTTGATACCGCTGATTTTTTTTTTCAATCTTTTTTCCACTTGTCTGTGTGCATGTGAGTTTAACAGAAATGGGATCATGTCATGCATATGTGTATCACTGTTCTGTGTATCAGTGATGGTTTTGATCCCTTGTTACCTCTGGCCATGGCTTTACACTGGCCTATCAACATCTGAAACAAACTCCTTCTATGGAGGCAACACAGTACAGTAGTTAAAAACATTAGCTCTGGGATCAAAAAGATCTGGGCTCAATTCCCAGCTTGTTATTTAATAGCTGTGTGATCTTGAGCAAGTTCTTTAACCTTTCTAGGCATCAGCTTTTCCATGTATTCAGTGGATGAAACGATATCCACACCTCATAGGGCTGCTGTGAGGATTAGGATAACGCATGCAGAACATTCAGTACACTGCTTGTTACACAGTAAGCCCTCAATAAATGTCAGGCAGCATCACTATCATTATGGGCTATGGGAGTATAGTTGACCCTTGAACAATGTAGGGGTTAGGGACGCAGACCATCTGTGCAGTCAAAAATCCACATATAACTTACAGTCAGCCCTCCATATATGTGGTTCCTCATCCATATTTCCGTATCTGCGGATTCAGCCAACCTGTCGTTCAAGGGTCAACTGTATTTAAGTTCTGGTGCTGGCACAGTCCATGAAGCATCCAGCATCCAGCAAACCTGTCAGAGGTTGTAGGTGTCCAAGAACCTATGCACTACCCACAAGTAAATATGTGTTTTGGACTCTGAGATGCCCCTGTCCAAAGCCTCTACGCTAACTCAGTGCTCTGAACTGGTTTTCAGTTTAAATAAGATCAAATAAGAACTCAGACAAAAGGTGAAAAAGCAGATAGGTCCTCAGCCTAAAGAGAGGCTGCAATGTAGAGAAAATGCCAAAACTAAAATGTTCCTGACGCAAACATCGACAGACACTGTGCTCTGGCTTGTGTTCCAGAGCACAACAGAGAGAAGCAGTAAGAAATACCTTCATCCATGTCTTTGGAAAACCTGTTGAGAATCCTCCCAGTGGGGGTAGTGTCAAAAAACTTCATAGGGCTTCGGAGGATCCTTCGGAAAAGCTCGTCGTGGAGCCGGGAGGAGGCTCGCAATGTGCCCTGAGGGGCAGAGCACAGCGTGATCAGAGATCCGGGACTCAGGCAGGCTCAGCTCCCACTCCACGGGTCGCAACTCCACAGGACTTCGACGCCCAAAGCCAGAGAAGGGCAAACGGCCATGGAGGAGGGAGATGGCTAATAGGAGAAAGCTGAGGCTAATGGGATGCAGGTCACTTCGGCGAGGGCCATCCTGCTTTAAAGGAGCTCCCCGACTCAGAGTAAACCCGAGAGATGCCAGGCGGGGTCCTGACCACACAGCCACTGGGGAGAGGAAGAGTAGAGGCCCCCACCGGTGCATACCTTGACAAAGACCACTCCGCGAATGGCTTTCAGGATCAGCATGACCGCCATGGAGAGGGCGTAGATGCTGGCATAGTACTGCATGAGAGGATTGTCCTTCATGCTGCTGCTCACAGACGTCCTGTTTGCCTGAGTCACTGTGGTGTTCTGTTTGGAGGCAAGGGTCTGTGAGGCAAGACTCCCAGGGACTGCCAAGAACCCCACATCGGGGCCATTCTTGGCTCAAGGGAGGGTACAGGATAAAAACTCTGGGACCTGGTTGAGGCAGACACAAGGCAGACTTTGCCCCGCTCCCTCTCTCTTTTCTAAGGACGACAGCAGACAGCCTACAGTTTGCTACTGATAAGCTCTACTGCTCCGTGAGTTGGTCAGGGAGCAATTATCTGCTGAGGTTACATTAGGGACTCATCTCTTATCCTGGGTAATCCTTGTTCATTGCTTCTTTTAACTGAAAACTAGAGCAGTTTCCCTAAGGAGAGACAGGGACTATGGAGAGACGGCCACTTTATTAGACATATAATTTTCCCATTAATGAGGAACCTTACCCCACTTCCTTGCTTGATCCAGTAACCCAACCACCAGTTGCTGAAGGCGGTACTGCCCACGTTCAGCATGAAAAGGGACAGAATGACCAGGAATGCCAAGGGGCCCCCAGCAGCCTGGATGTAGACACCATATACTGACCAGGGCACGGAACCATGCCCCTTCTCTTCCATTTGCACAAGCTGCCCTAGGTAAGGAAAAGAGAAACACGAACTCAGAAAGGAAAGGCTGCTTTTCAACACTAAGTCACCTGTAGAAGAGCAGAATCAAAGGGAGCCTACAGTTTCACAGAGCTCTAGATGAGAATTATTTCCCCTTCATCAGGAGCATTCATTTATCCATGTTACATTTACTAAGCACCAACTATGAACCAGGACCAGAATGAGGCCCTGGAGTGGTAACGGAGATTAAGACCAGGTCCCTGCCCTGGAGATCTGGCTCAGATCATCCTTCCACAGTCTAGTAGGACAAACAGGTAAATAAATACACAATTATAATAAAATGTGCGCACTCCAAAGCTAGAGCTATTCGCAGGGCAGCATAGGAACATCCAGGAAATGCATATAACCTACTTGCGGGAGCTGTGACGGGCTTAGCAGGGAGTTTTCCGGGAAGACTTTCTATGCAGTCCATTTTGCGTATTTTTTTTTTTTTTGTCTGCACCATGTGGCTTGTGGGATCTTAGTTCCCTGACCAAGAATTGAACCCAGGGCCTCAGCAGTGGAGGCACCAGGGAATTCCCCACACCGTGTCTTGAAAGGTAAGCCAGAGTTGGCCAGATGGGGAAATGATGGGCACAGGTGTGCGGAAACAGCAAATCGGTATACACAGATATCCAATTCAGCGTGGCTGGAACATTCTGTGGGCCTAAGGAGTGGCAGGAGATAAGGCTGATGAAGTAGGCTGTGGTCAGGGGATAAAGGCATTTGAACTTTATCCTTCAGACAAGAAGTTCTCAAGAGAATGGGCTACAGGGGTGTAGAGATTTGACTCCCCGGCCCTACTGTGCACTAGATGGGCCTGGGATGACCAGACCAGCCACCTCAGGCAGACTCTACCATGCATCCCAGGGGCTCAAAGAAATAGTGGCATTTTTCTGTGTGTGCCAAATCAGGAAAAAGATTAGAAAATGCTGCTTTGACATTGGGAGGCCACTGAAAGGCCTCAGGCAGTAAAGTGAGTTGGCTGGTTTTTAACTAGATCTCTCTGCTGTTCGTGTGGAGGACAGATCTAAAAGGAGGCAGCTGTAACAGTCTGGGTAGGAGATGATAAAGGCCAGAACCAGGGTCATGGCAATGGGGACGGAGTTTCAGGAGGTAAATTCAGTAGGACGGAGTAACTGGCTGTGTGAGGAGAGAAGAGATTCCAGGATATTTCCTAGGGGCTCCCTGGGCTGGTCAGGTGATTGACGCTGACAGGAGAATACAGAGAAACGGCCCCACAGGAAGCAGCCTCCCCTTTATCATATATGATGTGTAATTACCTTGGAACAAGCCACACATGCCTTGAGCACTTTGCGATGTGAGTCTCCAGGTTAGTGCTATGTAAATAAGGACAAATGTCCCCTAAAGACATTCTATTTCTTTATGCTGTCTATGGCAGGAATTGACAGATGTCTCAGGCTTCTGTGCTGTGTTTGCTTTGTGTGTGTGACAGTAAGGCATCTCAAATCACACCGGAATTCAAAAGCTCATATGTGGCTAATTGAAAGAAAGACAAGAGGCAGGGAGTGGTAAATCAGGATGGTCACCTCCTAACGCCAAATGCTTTAAGAACAAGGAAATGAAAAAATCAGTGGCAAACCCAGGAAACGTCCTGGATTCAACACGTCAGGTGAGGAGGTGACACAACAGAAAGAACTTTAAAACAGGACTGCATTTTTATTTATTATTATTCTTATTCTTTGCAAACTGATATGCAGCTTAAAGTTCACAAAAGTGAAAATGCCTAAGGTATTGCATATAGCTTTTCTAACTCCCAAGATTTCTTTCAGTTGATAAGATAAAGGGTTTAAAAAACAGGACCAAGGACTCTGGATAGGAAAATCAAGTAGGAGAAACCTTGGCTGTTAACTCTTCACCACAGCCCTGCTGCAGTCTGCTTGGGACAAGCAGAGGAGTGTATCATTGTAACAGGGGAGGTTCTGAGGATGTAGGCATTCTTAAAGCTGGCATGCCTCTGCATTGGTTGGCATGACTTTTAAAGAGCAGAGATGAACCCACGATTCAATTTTTGCTTAGTCAAGATGACTCAGCTATGACTACCTACACCTCACCCCACCCTGCATAGGAAAAGAAGGCATAGGATTAAAGGACATTCTTGTTGCCTTGGTCGGCTTAAGCAAACACAAGGTGCCTCATGCTCTCCCAACAATCACACAAAAATCTGGTATTCTAGAAATATAAGGCCAGGCGCTCTACAACACACAATGCTATCAAACAGCATGAATTACCACATGGTGTAATTTCTGATAAACTTTAATGACACACTTTCCACCATCTTTCTGTGCTGCCAAAATGCTGCTCATGAACGTCCTGGCTGGCTAATGCTCTCAAGAGCATCATCAATGGGAAAAAGAGAGGCAAACGTCAGGCTCTTATCAGGCCATGCTCCAAAGTCATCACCTGGTTTCTAACTGTGATGGTGAAGCATGGTTATACTGGCAAATTTAACTGATGATCACAGGGCTGGGAAAATTGCTGTAAACTTAAACAAGTGTGGAGAGATGAGCCCCAGATTTGATGGGCAACACAAAGATGTAGAAAAATGGCAGGTCCCATCCCGTCAGTTTGGTTTCATTGCACTGACAACCTCATCTAGCATCATGGACCATGAAAAAGCAAGTGTGTGAAAACACACTGGAGGGAAAACCATGGGATCCTTTTTCTAGGGATGTAATACATATGTGCAAATAAAATGCTTCAATGCTTCAATACATATGTGCAAATAAAATGCTTCAGTGGAAAATAAAAACCAAAAAAATCTTTAATGACAAATCTCAAAAAAGTTCATTACCTTCCTCTGGCTTCACTGCTTTCTCCTTCTTTACTGATCCTGTTTTAGGACACTTGTCTTGTGTTTTCTTCTGTGAACCACTGGTTTCCTTTTTAGAATTAATCTTAAAAAAAAAAAAAAAAAAAAGAAGTGTCTCTGTCATCATGATATGGCCATTCAGACAAATGGCCAAAGGACATGTTAGCGAATCATCCATCGAGCTGCTGCTCTTATTGAAAAGAGACACATCCAGCTTCTTAAAAGTTAACTTCTGTAACTTCCCCAACTCCTTAAATCTTTGAGCTGGGTTCCTACCATTCCACTGACACTGCTCTCCCCAAAGTCACTAAAGACCTAAACTCCAAACACAGTAGCCTTTATGCTGTTCTCATCCATTCCAACTTGTCCAGAGTATTTGATCTGGGGTCACTTCCATTCTTTCCATCTCTGATACCCACATCACTAAATCAAATCACAGATCTACCATGGGACAAACTCCCACTTCTCAGCCTGCTTTTGCAGCACCTCCACATTCTGGCCCTAGCCTAGCCATGCCTCACATCACACTGCCATTTCCCACTTCTAGACTTCTATCCACGCTGGTTCTTCACTTGGGATGCTCCTCTCCTCTCTCAACTCACAGTTGTCCCCATTCAGATGGATTCAAATCTTAATTCTCCCTGAGGCAACTTAACACTCCTCTAGAATAAAGTTCACCCTCCCCTGCTCTCCCAGGCACTTGTTAGTACTTTCACAGCATGTTGCTTACATACGTGACCTGGTGTTGTTACATATGTCCCCTGTACGAGCATAAGAGTACTGGTCTTCCCTAGAAGACTGCGAGTCCCTCAAGGACAGAGATGACATCTCACTCATGGTTATAACCTACACAGGGCCCAGCATCCAGAACTGCCCATAATAGGGCACGCTGGGACTTAACGAAACATTCATCAAATTGAACCTGAGATAATAGAAACTACTTAATGTCCTCCTTTCCAAGTTCCTCTTATATCTTTATACAGGAAATTCTCTATACATAGTTTATTACATTTAATTCTATGTCATTGTCAGCCTCATGACCCCAGTTTGCTCTCCAACTAGATTTTTTAAATTGACAGTGAAAATAAATCAGAAAATAATATAAAATTTAGAGCCACGTCTGGAACATAAGATAGGACTCTAAATTTTATATTTACCACAGTGCATGAATAAATGCACTCTCTAAAGAGAAAATTACTACTTGTTGACCACTGACTGGGATAAGAACATTACATATTATTTCAAATGCACCAACTCAAAGAGGCAGGTGCCACCCCCATTTTTAAGATGAGGAAACTGAGGCTCAGGAAAGTGAAGTGATATACTGAAAGCACGCTCCTCCACTCAACATGCTCCCTCTCGATATTCCTTTGCTCCTTGGACAGTTCATGTTTTAGCTTCTCTCCCTCTCATTTTCCCCTCCATGTGTACACTGAGGAGTACATAATCTGAAGAGCCCAAAGTACCGTGAGAGTCACAGGGAGAGATCATAAAATCCAAATCTGGATCAGGTGTCTCTATAGCAGTTACTGATGACACTCGCAATGTCGGAGTTATATCAAAAGGCCTATGGGGCTTCCCTGGTGGCGCAGTGGCTGAGAATCTGCCTGCCAATGCAGGGGACACAGGTTCGAGCCCTGGTCCGGGAAGATCCCACATGCCGCGGAGCAACTGGGCCCGTGAGCCACAACTACTGAGCCTGCGCGCCTGGAGCCTGTGCTCCGCAACAAGAGAGGCTGCGATAGTGAGAGGCCCACGCACCGCGATGAAGAGTGGCCCCCGCTTGCCACAACTAGAGAAAGCCCTCGCACAGAAACGAAGACCCACCACAGCCATAAATAAATAAATTACTTAATTAAAAAATAAAAATAAAAATAAATTTTTAAAAAAAGGCCTAAAACACATCATGAACAATGAGTTGTACTGAACCTGAAATCAAACAGGATGATACCCAAACACTGAAATAAGATTCCCAGAAAAGGTCCCAATAACATTTTGCTTTCATCCTACTCAACACCAAAATGACCTAGTAGCTAAGAAGCGGCTTTTAGCCCAGCCTGAGTGAACTCCTAGGACCCAAGGCGACCAGAGGATAAAAAGGTCAATATGAGAGCCAGCTCTACACACGCCCTTGTCTTTGCCTAACTCAGAGCCCAGAGGGGGCGGCCAGCTTTCCGTGTTGCTGCAGGAGGCCCGGCAGCACAGCAGAAGGAGCACTTTGGAGTTGAACTGACCTTTCCAGCAGGCTGTTTAACCCTTCTGAGCCCCTGTTTCCTCGGCTGTACAACTGGGGGATAATCATATCTGGCCGCAGAGCTCTGTTAAAATGGCTGAACAGGATGACAGCTATAAAGTGCCTCATCCAGGAATTGGGACACAGCTGGTACTAGTTAATGAGTGCCAAGTCGGCAGCCAAGACACCATGGATAATTTTCAAATGTATGCAGTATTTAATGTCTCTTCTCTGCCACCTTATTCATCTGATTATTAAGAAAGGAGCTTCCTAATGTTTCAGTCAGGATTTGATGGAGTTTAGGAAACTAAGTTATGACTGAACAGCAGCACACACTGAGCCCACGTCCTTCTCCTTGTCATTGCCTTGCTGATAAACTCTCGGTGACAGAAGACCTCGGTTCTCTAACCCCACAACCCTGCCCTCGTAGGATAGAACCAGTATGCGGACTAAAACACAGCAGTCTGGTCACCAGAGAACAGGGCCCCTGCCAACAAGACACGGACAATGAGTTCAGCTGAGATTTCTCCATCAGTCAATACGGTCCTATCTCTCTTGCTGGAAAGACACACACACACACACACGCACACCACAAATCTTACCTCAACTGGGGGTGTCTCTCCCAGCAACAGGTTATTAAAAATGGTAGCATAATCACCATTTAGATTCATCAGTTCCTCGTGGGTGCCTCTTTCTGTAATACAGCCCTCTTTCATGAAGATCACTTCATCACAGTCAGCCAGGTACTGGAGACAAAGACAGGGACAACATAGTGTGGCTGATATTTGTGCAAATACATCCAAACGCCTATACCTTAGTTCAGCGGTTCTTATCTGGAGGTGACCAAGCCCCCCAGAGGATACTTCGTAATATCTGGAGACATTTTTGGTTGTTACAGTTCGGGGGGAGGGGGTACTACGGCCATCTGGTGGATAGAGGCCAGGGATGCACAGGACAAGCCCCCCACAAAAGGGAGCTCTCTGGCCCCCAAACCCCACTGTGCTGAGACTGAGAACCCCTGCTTTAGTTTGTCCTGCCTCGTTATGTACTTCAAAAACCAGTTCCTCTAATTTTTGACATAAATCTGCCGATGAAGCCACACAAAGGCCTGCATTAAACTTCACATCCCTTCCCTGCACTCAGAAGTACATATAATTACAGTCTTTCTGTGGCAGAATGGGGGGTTAGCCCCCCAAACTTGACAACATATGCAAAGCAGATTGTAACATCCTTAAGCTGCTCTCTGAAGTGGCTGCTGGTCATGGAATGACAGAGGGAGAAGAGCTTGTTTTCCCTAAACAGTTCCCACTCGCATATAGATGTTAACACAACCCTTTCCAACTGTCTCATACCCAAACTCCATTTTCAGTCTACTCCTCTCAGCCCTTTTACTTACTGATTTACACGCAGAAGCTAACATGCTCCAAGGATCTCTGATTCAGATGGCCATCTGATATAACAAGCTTTATTAGTACAGTGGGACAGGGGGCTGTTTGCTGAGGAAGTGAACACTCATGATTCCAGGGACCTCTAGGAGCCCCACAAAGGTACCTGGATCAAGCCCACCTCCCCGTTTCTGATTTCCCAAGCCAACGTGGGGAGCCTGGGGAAGGAAGCACCATACCTGTAACTGGTGGGTAATGAACAGAACCGTCTTGGACTTGAGGTGCTTCTGGATAGCACTGTTGAAGATGTGGTTGCCCACGTGGGCATCTAAGGCACTGAGGGGGTCATCCAGGATGTAGATGTCTCGGTCACTATACAAGGCCCGGGCAAGGCTGATCCTTTGGCGCTGCCCACCACTCAGGTTGGCTCCTCGCTCGCCAATCTACAGGAGCCCAGAAAGCACAGGAAGCCTCCAGCTCAAGCCCAGAACAATGCTCAGTGATCACCCCAGTCACCTCACCGCTCCTCCACCCAAACCAGCTTCTTCTCTTCCCTTCCCCACCTGGATGAAGTGCCGCCATGCCCTCCAGGGCCCACACAGAACTGGGGGGAGGGCATCAGCACCGATGCCTCCTCCTCTCCCACAACCATCTGGTTACTAACCAATCCTGTATCTGAGCCTCGCCACGCCCTCTTGATGCCCCGCTACAATCCATTCTCCATGGGCAGAAAGACCTTTCCAAAACACAAAGCTGACCATGTCCCACCCTTGCTTAGTCCTAAAGGACATAATCTAAGCCCCCAAATATGGCAGACAAAGCAGGCCCTTTACCACCTGTCTTCCCAGCAACTCTCAGCCTCCACTGTCAATCCCCCTTCCATACCCTGAGATCTGAGCATTTTCAGTTGTGTGTCTATTATGAACACACACCACCACTGTCATGCCTTCTCCCGTACTGTGTCTGCTCAGTTCTGGCGTCCCCTCCTCTGTGAAGCCTACCCCCACCCCTCTCCACTAATACCCAAAAGAAAGGGGACTCTTTCATCAGCCTATTTTGTGCCTATTTGTCGGGATGTCTCTCTCGATTGTAAGCTTTCTGAGGACACAGACTATTGTCCTTTTCTTTTATATTCCCAGTGCCCCCAGCAGCTTCTGCACATGTAGCCGGCATATAACAAGCACTTAATAAATGTTACTAAATAAACAAATGAAAAAAAAATCAATTGTCAAACGGTAACTGGCTCTGTATCTTTTAAAAATCTTATCCTTGGGCTTCCCTGGTGGCGCAGTGGTTGAGAATCTGCCTGCTAATGCAGGGGACACGGGTTCGAGCCCTGGTCTGGGAAGATCCCACATGCCGCGGAGCAGCTGGGCCCGTGAGCCACAACTACTGAGCCTGCGCGTCTGGAGCCTGTGCCCCGCAACGGGAGGGGCCGCGATAGTGAAAGGCCCGCGCACCGCGATGAAGAGCGGTCCCCGCACCGCGATGAAGAGTGGCCCCCACTTGCCGTTAACTAGAGAAAGCCCTCGCACGAACCGAAGACCCAACACAGCCAAAAATAAATAAATAAATAAATAAAGTAGCTAAAAAAAAAAAAAAAAAAAAAATCTTATCCTTAAAAAAAATTCAATTAATTCAGAGGTTTTCAAATAAGAACATGTATGAGAATTACCTGCAGGGCTTGTTAACACATATTGTGGAGCCCCACCCTTAGAGTCTTGGATTCAGTAGGTCTCGGGTGTGGCTGAGAATCTGCAGTGATGCTGCTGGTCTGCTGCTAATCAGGCGACCGGGATCTGAGAACCAGTAAACTAACCAAGCCATTCAAATCTGGTTTGAGGGCTTAAACTGAAGTCAGCTGAGTAAAAGAGTCAGCCCCAGAGACCTCCAGGGCAGGTCATGAGAGGTGAGTGTCAACACTGAAGGCACTAGCCAGTTCCAAAGACAAGCCTCTGGGAACTGTTCCACAGCAGAGAAGCAAAGAAAGGCGCGGGTTTGTGCTAAGGACTCTTTCTTTCTAGAGGGAGAGGCCTCTCTAGAGACCATATGTGAGTAAGGAAGTTGGCAGGATGAAGTTCAGGGGAAGAAGCGCAACAGGCACATGCTTGACTTTGGGTTTAAAAATGAATAGGGTAGAAAACATGAATTCTGAACCAACAATGGGATTTTGTTTAAAATCCACATGACATGAAATATTTATATGCTTAAAACAGGTAGCGTTGATATTCCTGCCCTAAGGACCAAATGCTTTCCTAACATAAAGTCCCAGAGAAAGTAAAACTCCCGTGTAGGTTCTTCTCCCATGCATTTAAGATGCACTCCTAGGAGGTGGTTCTGGCATAGCCCTGCCACCTATCTTCCAGAATCCTCTCTGCTAAACACCCTGGCCCACCAGGGACAGAAGACTTGTACCTCCGTCAGGTCACTGTTGGGAAGGATGGCCAGGTCAGGCCTCAGGCAGCAGCTGTTCAGCACAGAGTTGTATCTGAAGGACACAAAGAGACCCAGCATCAGGGACACGGTTGGGGTAGAGCCTGCTGACTCGGGCTGCCTGTGTCTCACACAGCCAAGATGAAAGCATGACAGAAACCAAACATTCCTTGCCTTTCTTCATCAAATTCCTTCCCAAAGAGGATGTTGTCTCTCAGAGTGGCATTGAGGATCCAGGCCTGCTGCGCCACATAAGCGAAGGTTCCATTGACTGCAATGCTGCCCTCTAGAAGTGACATCTAGGGAAAGAGACACCATCTAATGGCATCACAACACAAAACCATCACCCTAAGCCAGCAGAACCCCCGACATTCCACAATGGAGTTGAAAATCTTGGCAATTTCCTTGGATGCTTTTTGAACCCAAATCTGGACCTCACCTTTGTTCCACAGAGAGCAAAGCTACAGCAGTCAAGAAAATCAAAGTTCTCCTTGCTTATGTGTGATGGGAGCCCAGCATAACCCATGACTTGAATGAACAAATACTTCATTCAGCAACCCATAAGCTACTTTATTATCCTTTTTTCCTAACTGCAAACTGTTCTAATTGAAGGAAGCACAAGCAGAATTCCCCTGGGGAGTATGCTGTAAAGATTTAGAGCTAGTCCCTGCCTCAAGATGAGCACAGGTCCACTCATCCACAGAATTAATACAGGCTGTTGGCTACGTCAGCTGCTTCTGTAAAATGAGGACCAGAGGGGAAAAAAATTCCAGTTAGACATCAACTAGTATTATTGAGTATCTACACAATGATGACAGACCCTCCCCTCCAACATGAAGAGACTACATGATGAGTCATGTGCTTTGAATTGTGTTTTCAGTTGCAGTGGTCGACATGAATCTATTTACCCATTTTATGCTCTTTCAGTGTTCCTTTTGGAACTAACAGTAGAGGTTTGTCTTGGGTTAGGAATGCTATAGCTTGAAACAGTTTCATTAACCAATCTGCACATACAAGTTTGTCCTCTCAAACATGGTAATGCACAGTGTACACACACAGGCCATAACACAGTACCACAACTGCCCCCAAACAGGTAAGTACACTGATAATGCACTCAAGTGTTCAGAAACCCCCTGAGGGTCTAACTGTGGAAATCCAGCTCTCTCGGCTGCTACAGTACAAACACCCCCACACTGCAGACCGCCAACAAAGAGTTACACTCTAAAAAAGCAGGGCTGACCAGTATTCCCAGACTCTCTGTCGGAGAGAAGGCTGTCAGGATTTGATCCAGAAGCAAAGACCCACTCATTTTTCAATTTAACTGCTGCCCACTAACCCTCCTTCCCCTTCACGCCACCTGTGTCTCTCATCACTGGCCCTGAAATCTGGCTGACGATCAGAAATTACATAGGAGGTCTTCGGCTTTTTACGAAGACCAGTGGCTGAGCCCAACCGCTGTACAGCCTCATAAAGCAGAAGCGGGTGGGGGTGGGAAGCTGCCCCTCCCGATGATTTGAATACAGGCCTCCTCAGACCACCCCGGGCACCACTGCTCTAGAGAGCCACAACTCCACCAACTGTGACAGTGACGCCGAACAGGACCAAATATTCCACAGACTGGATGCTACAAAATAATCTTCCCCAGCCCCTTCTCCCATTTGTTTAATTTCCTCAATATGGACAAATGACTCAGAGGACTTCATCCATCAGGAGGAATAACCTTAAGTTTATCCTCATCTCAACCAACAAGTCAAGCTAGTTTAATCCAAATGCTGACAGCCCTCTTCCGGGCCCTCTGAGCACTATTCACTCACTGCCTTGTGCTGTGCTTGTGTGTCTACAAGGCCTAGCACCCCAATCAGACCATGGACACTCTTTTTTTTTTTTTTTTGGGCAGCGCCACGTGACACGCGGGATCTTAATTCTGCGACCAGGGATCAAACCCACGCCCCCTGCAGTGGGAGCACGGAGTCTTAACCACTGGACCTCCAGGGAAGTCCCAGACCATGGACTCCTTGAGGGCATAATTCTTTCAATGGTTAGGCTGAAAACGGAGTGGGTCTTTACTTCTAGATCAAATCCTGAAGGCTCTCTCCCTGACAGGGAGGCTGGTGAGGCTGGTCCATTTGTTGGCAGTCTGCAGTTTGTCCATCTCTTACCTCTGACATTTCCCAACACACTGTCCGGCATACCTATGGCACTCAGTAAATACATGCTGAATAAAAGAAAGCAAGAGAAAGAAATGACTCCAGCTGGGTATCAATCAGTCATTCAGCCCCCTTCCAGATACAGTGCTGTTGTTAAGGGGTAGGAAAGTGGGGGGAACAGCAGGGGGCGGGGTATGATACAGACCTAGGGTCATTTTGTTTCCACCTTTCCTGACTCTCTTCAGGAAATAAGTTCATTTTTCCTGAAACTCTGGCTAAGCAGAATCCAGAGAAAGAAACAGAAAATGCCAAGGACAATAACAAAATCTTACCTGGCCTAAAATGGATGAAATGAGAGAGGTTTTTCCACTTCCCACACTGCCACAGATTCCAACCAGTTTACCCTGGACAAAGCACACGAGAGAGGAAGGTCGTTAAAGCACTACTGACCATTCATCTCTAGGACTTCGGATTTCTTCGAAGAAAAAAATGTTAACGACAGTCCATCACTATGGGAATGTCATCCTGAGGACCCAGCAAGTCACTTACCTCTTTTCTCCCTCATCAGCCACCCACGTCATAGGGTTTCTGTGGGGATGCACTGAGGTAACAGATGTGTAAGCCTTTTGGAAAAATTACATATGCCACAGACATTAAGGTATCCCACATCACTTTTAGAAAGGTCTACCCCCTTTCCTACTTTGTTGGTAACCCATGCTTTTTGATAACTTGTTTATTTTTATTGTTGTTTTTGGAAGAGAGGACAGGACTCTTGAAAATTACTTTGTTCTCATTTTATTTGATATGATTTTTTTCTCCAGGGCCTATAAATCATTTTCATAAAAATTATGTGCACTGTTGTTTCCATTTTTCTACAAAACACCTCCAAGAATCTGAGGGCATATTTTTACCATCAATCCCACGTGAAAGTGGAAAACCAAGCCTGTGATTAACTGAATATCCTCAGGCAAAATGATGAGTTCTCCATGGGCAGTGTTAAACGTTTTCAAGAACACACAGATGATTTTAACAGGGCCACTTGTTCAGCAACACTCTGTTGCCTCAAGACTGGCAGCGAGGAGAGGGATGGAGAGTGGTGGTGTGGAAAGAGCATGGATTCTGGAGGCAGACAGGTCTTGAATCCCAGCTCCACGAGCACTTGCCAACTGTGTGGACTTGGTCTTATTACTTAAACGAATACTGTCTCTCTAACTGAGCTTTGAGCAACTTGGAAGGAGCCATCCTTGCAGGACCAAACACAGTGTCTGGTACTTAATAAAAGTATACTGGACAAAGTTTTTGACATGGTTCAGGAGGTTGAGAGATTACAGCCCGGTCATGATGAGGAGACCAAGTCACAGGCTCAGACTCTGCTCAGGTCGGTCAGGTTAACACAGAGAAAATGCTGTTCCGATGACTAAATGGTGACTAAAGATGTCAACAATGAAGTAAGTGCCTGGGGCACAGAAGACATCAGGCAAATATTAACTTCCCACCTCTTCCCTAAAGAGGGGGGCTGGGGGAATTGTGGTATCTCTTCAAATAGCTAAAGGTCTGTCATGTGAACGTGGGCTGGAAAGGGCAGAAGCAGGATCAACAGATAGAAAGGAGAAGAGTAAATTTCAGCTGATTACAAGGAATAATCCGCTAATAGAGCTGATCAGCAATGTGATATAGTTGCCTCAATCAAGATAATTGTTATTAAATAAGGAGCCTGCTGTTAAAAGTTAATTGAAGTCTGGACTTCCCTGGTGGCGCAGTGGTTAAGAATCCGCCTGCCAATGCAGGGGACAGGGGTTCGAGCCCTGGTCCGGGAAGATCCCACATGCTGCGGAGCAACTAGGCCTGTGCGCCACAACTACTGAGCCTGCACTCTAGAGCCCGTGAGCCACAACTACTGAGTCTGTGTGCCACAACTACTGAAGCCCGTGTGCCTAGAGCCCATGCTCCACAACAAGAGAAGCCACCATAATGAGAAGCCCGTGCACCGCAACGAAGAGTAGCCCCCGCTCGCCGCAACCAGAGAAAGCCCTTGTGCAGCAACGAAGACCCAACACAGCCAAAAATAAAATAATTAATTAATTTTTAAAAAGGTAATTGGAGTTAAAAAAACTGACTTGACAGATTGCCAACAGACACATGAAAGAATGCTCAACATCATTAATCATTAGAGAAATGCAAGTCAAAACTACAATGAGATATCATCTCACACTGGTCAGAATGGCCATCATCAAAAAATCTAGAAACAATAAATGCTGGAGAGGGTGTGGAGGAAAGGGAACACTCTTGCACTGTTGGTGGGAATGTAAATTGATACAGCCACTATGGAGAACAGTATGGAGGTTCCTTAAAAAACTACAAATAGAACTACCATACGACCCAGCAATCCCACTACTGGGCATATACCCTGAGAAAACCATAGTTCAAAAAGAGTCATGTACCAAAATGTTCATTGCAGCTCTATTTACAATAGCCAGGACATGGAAGCAACCTAAGTGTCCATCATCGGATGAATGGATAAAGAAGATGTGGCACATATATACAATGGAATATTACTCAGCCATAGAAAGAAATGAAATGGAGGTATTTGTAATGAGGTGGATGGAGTTAGAATCTGTCATACAGAGTGAAGTAAGTCAGAAAGAGAAAAACAAATACAGTATGCTAACACATATACATGGAATCTAAGGGAAAAAAAAAAAGGCCATGAAGAACCTAGTGGCAAGACAGGAATAAAGACACAGACCTACTAGAGAATGGACTTGAGGATACGGGGAGGGGGAGGGGTGAGATGCGACAGGGTGAGAGAGTGGCATGGACATATATACATTACTAAATGTAAAATAGATAGCTAGTGGGAAGCAGCCGCATAGCACAGGGAGATCAGCTCGGTGCTTTGTGACCACCTAGAGGGGTGGGATGGGGAGGGTGGGAGGGAGGGAGATGCAAGAGGGAAGAGATATGGGAACATATGTATATGTATAACTGATTCACTTTGTTATAAAGCAGAAACTAACACACCATTGTAAAGCAATTATACTTCAATAAAGATGTTTAAAAAAAAAAAAACTGACTTGTGTGCCCTCCAATGATGAACCATGCTAGTTGTTTCAGGTGGTCTCATAGAGGACCATCTCCCCCAGCTCTTGTCTATAGCTTCCAAGAGCTGGGAGCTTTTTGTTTTCCCTTTAGTCCAGCTCTGGATCTGTGTAACAGGCCTCACACCGCATTAGAACCCCCTAAGCCCACTTCCAATTAAGTAGATGAACATTCCTTACCACCTCCATTACCACCACCCTTGGTCCAGAAAACTCTTATGTTTTTCCTTGGTTCTCCTCACTTCCCTCCTGTTTCCCTACACACTCTTCTGAATCCAGAAGCTAGAATGATTCTATTCATACGTAAGTCAGATCACATCACTCTTCTCCAAACCCTCTAACGGCTTCTCTATCCATTCAGAGTAAAGCGGAAATCATTCCAGGAGGCTCTGGAGCCCCAAGACTCTCTGCCCTCAGCACCCTCCCCTCTCTCCCATGCTCACTCTGCTCTTGTGACAGGCACACTGCATGCTCGGGGCCTTCGTGCTTCTGTTCCCTCTGCCTGAATGCTCTTCTTCCTCCATGTATCCATGTGGCTCGCTCCTTCAAGCCTTTGCTCAAATACAGGCATACCTTGGACATATTGTGGGTCTGCTTCCAGACCACCGCAATAAAGCAAATATCGCAATGAAGCGAGTCACACGAATGTTTTGGTTTCCCAGTGCATGTATAAGTTATGTTTACACTATAGTTTAGTCTACTAAATGTGCAATTACATTATGTCTAAGAAAAACAATGTAAATACCAATTTAAAAACACTTTATTACTGAAAAATGCTAACCATCATCTGAGTCTTCAATGAGTCGTAATCTTTTTGCTGGTGGAGGGTGTGAAATATTTCGAGAATTACCAACACGAGACAGAGACATGAAGTAAGCAAATGCTGACGGAAAAATGCCTACAGGCTTGCTTGATGCAGGGTTTCCAGAAGCCTTCAATTTGTAAAAAATGCATTATGCCTGTTATTCCTTTTTTTTTTCTTTTTTTGGCTGGGCCACATGGCACGTGGGATCTTAGTTTAAGTGAGGCCTTCCCTTAAGAGGCCTATTTAAATTGACCACACCTGCTCCCCGCCCAGCAAGCACTCTATCCCCTTTCTTCGTAGCCCTTTTACTTGTTTACCATCTGTCTTTGCTCAGAAGAAGGTAAACTCCAGGAGGGCAGGGATCTTGGCCTATTTGGTTTTTCGCTGCTCTATCCACAACTCTATAACAGTGCCTGGCAGGGAGCTGGCGCTCAAAAACGGAACGAGTAGATATAAATACACCTGGGACCCTCTGGATGCTGCAGCCGTCAACATGGTGCTGGCTCCCAGTCACATTCTGTATGTTAAAAGCCTTGAACCTGAAGTGTCTATGGCAGCCACTCTCTATAGGAGGACCTGTGGGAGACTCTAGTCCTGTGTTACCTGGGCCGTGACATCATATACCATAATGATCCTTTACTTACATCAAAAAATAAAGTTACAATAGAATTGCTGAGGACAGCATCACTGAGAGTACCTATGATATGTCAGGTTCTGTGCTATGCACAGCCCAGTGCTAATAAGAAGCTCACACAGAGTTACAATAACCAGAAATAATTATTACAGCTCACATACAACTAAATCAAACCTATTCAGGGCAACATTGTGGAAAACCCGCTCGAATGCTTCATCTCCTCGCTTATGAAATGAGTCATCTCATGAGAGCAGTTGTTATTCGTTTCTATTGTTAAATGCCTAAATATCCCTTCTAGAGGGGGAACTGGCCAGATTTGCTCTTTAGTTCAAAACCACTCCCAGAGAGAAAGCCCTCTGCTAAAAGGACCGGCAGCTGCCTACCCCGGCCAGAACAGACACCTGGTAGATGGTTACCTCTTCAATTTCCAAGTCGATGTTGTACAGCGTCCTCTGCAGGCGGAGGTTCCCCAGGTGGGTGTGCTTGCCCTCTTCCTCCTCAGGACTGGGCCGCTCGTCACTATCCAGGAGGAGGTGGCCCTTCTGCTCTGCCAGCACCGCCTGATGCTCAGTGCGCTGCAGCTGCCTCACCTTCTCTTTCTTGCCCCTGGCAGCCCTCTTGTCTTTTTTCGTTTTGGGGGTCAGCTTGGGTGAGTTCTGGAGACTGGAGTGGGAGGGGTCCCATGCCAAGGTGGCATTTTTCATCTCTATCGTGATGTGAGGGCTGGCTGGTTTTTTCTTTATCATGTGAACCTCTTCCATTAGAAACAAACTCTGATAGGAGTTGTGAGAGAGGTGCAAAGATGAGACACTGGATCAAGACCAGGGAGACAAGCCTAGGGCGTACACTCACGAAGCAAAACACATCAGGCTATACAGTGGAAGGAAGCTGAAGGGCAAAAGGTAGCTCATTAGTGTAGCTCAGCCTCAGGCCCACGGAGAGGTCACGGGAGTGTGGGGACACCCTCGGGATGGACAGGGGCCTACTTAACTGGCCCAACACTCTACGCTACCAGTTACACGCTAAACTACTCTTTCCTTTTCCACCAGTCTAATGTGGACCAAGGGCTATTTAACTGACTGGTCTGCAGCCCCTGTTCTCACTCATGAGTTGCTGAGTAGCAGGTAGTAAAATGCAAGCAGGAAAACCAAAGGGCGGGCACGCTGCTCTCCTGCCCAGACCCTCGTCACTCTGTTTCCCTTCCAGACCACTCCTGCAGAACCCCCAAGCCTAGGCACTTCCCTCATGCACATGTCAGGGGGAGAGGCAGAGCTGAGATTGTGACCAGGCCTAGCTCGCTCTGGTTAGAAAGGAGTACCTAAGGTTTTATTGACGGTGAAGTACATCTTCTCGCCAACAAGTTCTCATGTCTTCCAAGTCCTGCCTCGGAACTTGTGAGAATTCAAACATAGGGCTTGCGTGGAAGGGAAGGGTATCTCCCTCGGAAACATCCTTGGGAAGAAAGAAAGACTCTTCCCTCCCACTCATTCCCCAAGTCCCACTGAGTTATATCAGGGGAAGAAAAATGGAATGCTTGAAAAGCTAAGTGTCTCTGAAATTAGATCTGAAACACTGACCATAATAAACCTCTGCCCAGGACCAACATGTGCCCATGACTTTGAACCCACTTTGACACCTCCCTTAACCCAGTGATCTTCCTTATAGGGTGCTATCCCGGTTGGATTCCCAGTATGATTAAAATTTTTTTTAAACATTAGAAAGTCTTTAGAGAAAAGATGACTCTTAATGGCAGGACTCTTTGCTTAGTTACCGAGAACCCCTAACTATTTTGAAGTTTGCAGGTGCTATTAAATGTACCATATAATCCCCTTGCCTCAGAGCAAGCCCTTTCTCCTAAATCCTGAACTCCTAAGCTTGATCTTTGCATCCCTAAATTGCCACGTCTCCTATCCATTCCCAATCCCTGATCTTCCCAGAAATGTCATGTTTCTAAATCTCCTAGATAATCTTCACTCTTGGTCAACCTTTAAAAAAAGTAGTTTTTTTTTTTAAAGTTCAGTTTTCTGAAAAGAGCCATTGGTGTCATTTGTTCAGAGCCTTCCTGAGAGACTGGGCTGAGAATAACATGCCAAATATTCTGCCCACCCTCACAGAGTGAAACCATATGCTGACAGAATTCCTATCATTTCTCTCTCCTAAAGAGTTACTTCAGGTCGCTCTGCCTGGACATGCTGAGGCACACAAGCCCCCCACACACCTAAATTTATATCTACTTGGATTTGCACCTGCCAGGACAACAGAATCTTAGAGATACATACACCATAAAACTCAACTTTACATCAAAACACTACTCTCACTCACTGAAGCAATCAAATCAGAATGTATCTTTTGAGCAGAAGAGGGGACTACTCATAGGGTTGCCGGATAAAATACAGGATGCCTAGTTAAATTTTGATTCCAGATAAACAATGAATAGTCTCTTTTAGTATAAGTATGTCTCATGCAGTTATTAACTGGGGGGGGCCTGTGTTTTTATTTGCTGAACCTGGCAACACTATACTGGTGACTGTCTTATCAGAAAAGTTATAAGGTGGCTTCTCACTGCCTTTCTAAAGTTATCATTCTCCCAGAAGTGGAGGCGGGGGGAAGGAGGAGACTGCCAAGCGGAATTAGCTAGAATGCGACTCATTCTCATGAGGCATACAACAGAGCTGGGGGTGATTTTGCTTCTATTATTAACTCTGAAGCTTCCTGGATAGAGGAAGGATCTATAGCGTGAAAAACCACCTGCTAAAACAGGTTCTCACTAGTAAGTGAAAAGAAGAGAGCTCTCGAGAAATAAGGGGGGTGGGGGGTGGGTGTGTGTGAACAAATGTATACTATAAATTCCTATTCCTTCGTCCAAAATACCACCAAAGCCATTCACTAAAAAGGACAGAGAAACAAATAGGGGGACAAATTTATGCTCAAAACATCTGCCTTAGGGGTGGACATTCTACTTATCACAGATAATTTCAACTGATCTATCTTCAAGTTCACAGACTTTCCTTTGTCACCTGTATTCTGCTACTAAGTACATCCAATATATTTTCAATTTTTGATTAATATATTTTCTTAGCTTAAAATTTTTTTATTTGGTTATTTTCTATATCTTCTATTTCTCTGCTGAGACTTTCTATCTTTTCATTTCTAAGGTCTTTTTCTGATAACTCCAACATTTGGGTCATCTCAGTATCTAGAATTTCTCTGTATGCAGAGTAATTTTGGATTGTATCTTGGGCATTTTGAATATTATATTATGAGACTCTAGGTCTTGGTTAAATCCTATATAAAATGTTGCGTTTTTGTTTTAGGAGGAAATTGATCCATTTAGGATGAGTTCTGGTCTGCTTCCTGTGGGCTGTTAAAAACAAGACAACAGGCCCCAAATGAGTCACTTATGCTAAGCCCCACGTCACCAAACTGAGACCTAACTATAGTTTCTGCTCTCCCAGAAATGGAATATTAAACAAGTCAATCAGGAATCACCTGATCAGCACTAGTTAGGTAACCTGCCTGATAGACCCCTGCCATCCCCTAAAGGAAAGTAACCTTGTAATAACCAATGCGATTTTCTGCCTAGAATAACTTCCTTGTTCCTGCTCCCTTCTACCTATAAAAGACTTTCATTTTGTACAGCTCCTCGGAGCTCCTTCTAGTTGCTAGATTGGATGTTGCCCAATTTATGAATCGCTGAATAAAGCCAATAAGATTTTTTTAATTTACAAAAAAAATCTGCCTTCTTCAAAACTAGATATTGTGGGTTCTGCAAAATAAGGCTCTGATTACAATTAGACCATTTCTTTTCACGTGGCTCTGGATCTTGGCCTTCTAGCAGCCAGGCTGGGGAGAGGGAGGGCTTGGGGCTAGCGTCGGGGGGCACATTCTTGAGGACTAGCTTTCTTGACCAAACAAAATTCACCTGGTTAACTGTAAACAAGTAAAATATAAATAAATCTTGGGAAGCTATTCTCCATTCTTCTTAAGGGGAAAACCCAATTTTTCTCCTGAACGCCTAAGGTGATGGTATCAATCCCTCAAACACCTGAGCTTCAAGACTTCCAGGTACTGACCTTGCTTTTGTATTGCTCTCAGCAGCCAAGAAGTATTAGCAGGAGCTACCCTCTGCAGTGGCTTTGTCAAGAGAGTCCAGCCACACAGGTGCTGGACTTTTTTTTTTTTTAAGTATTAACCACTTTCAAATATCTATCTCCCTCCACCGTCCCAAATATATCTACCTCTTGTATCATGTATTTGTATTATTCTGAAGGCACAAAAAACACAGTCAAGGCACAATCAACTAACCACGTGCAAGGAAAAAAAACCCCTGATACGTCCTTAACTGCAGTTCTCAGTATGATCTAGTCTTATGACTATTCCCATGTCACTGCATTACCTGTATCATGAGTGGCAACCACAGGGCAGGGAAAAGCATCAAAAAGAGCTTATTCCCGACAGTATTTTGGTAGAGGTAGATGTAGATATAGATCAAGGTGAGAAAAAGCTGACAGCCTCCTGATAATTCTAATTGCCTAGGTTTGAATCACTTAAAGACCCAGTAAATTATAACATATATCCATGTTAGGTCCAGGCAGAAGGGACTAGCTCTGAAGGGGAACACTGAAATTTTGGGAGCCCAGAACTAGGCTGTCTACAAAAGGTAAAAATTCATATTTCTTTGAAAAGGTCCCCTGAGTCTCCTCCACTGCCCCCTTTCTTACCAACTTGCCGAAAGGCTGAAGGTGAAAAAAGCCAAGTGCAGTCAGCCCATGTGGCCCATTGGAATAAAGGCAGCAATTAGTTTTGCCACGGCTCCTGACACGGAGGAGGGAAGGGAACCACTTACCTTAAATCTGTCGACAGCAACGGATGCTTCTGAGAGGGACTTTACTGAGAACGGTGTAACTTTCAAAGCAAAAGTCATGGAATTGAAGACAGTCACCACTGTGAAAGCCTGAAAATAGGAAAAGAGAAGAAACTGAGCCTGATGAGGTTATGCGACTAAAGTAACACGACGTCATCAATTTCCTTTCAGGTTTAAGGAGGGCTGTAACTTGACTGTCAAATGGTGGCACGAGTCAGATATATTTCAGATATATATTTTTTAAGGTAGAGTTTTTATGAGACCTCTAATTAAAATTCTCAGTGAATCTGAATCAAACAATGACCTGTATTTTGAGAATAAAAACCCAAAGTTGTAAAACAACCCGTACACTTATTTGTGCACTGGGGCTAAATCCCCACTCTTCCACTTCTCAGATTAACCACATGAATGAAAAAAATCCAAATCTAGTAACAAGAGGACCAGAGCATCTCTATATGTGGTATTTCTAAAACGTCCCCAAGCCCTGAGGGCTCACTGACCTGTGCTGCCGTCAGATCAAAGCCAAGGGTCATGTGAACAGAGAAGGTCACAACACTGGCGATCACCATCACAATGGGAGCCACACCGACGGTGATGCTCTGAAAGTACCCGGCTTTTTCCAACATCCGACGTTCCTCCTCTCGGATTTCTAAGAATAAAAAGCAAGCCAGTTTCTAAAAAGCAAGTCGAAGGAAACCATGGGATATTGCTCCCCTGTCACCAAACAAGACTTGGTAGGTCTTCAGCCACCACTGGTTTTAAAACGACCCTGTAACATCTATGATGCAAAAAACTAGGTCAATATGGCCATCAATTACAATCACAAAAGCTTGAGGTTTGAAATGGATGAAGTCACAGGAATGAATCTAACAGAAAACAGTCACTACTTTTCAGTACAATGATCATCTTCTGCCTTAGTCTAACTCTTTTTGCAAATTTCTTATGTTTAGAAGGAATGAACATATTAATCATATCTGCTAGTGGGAGTTTTGTTTGCTTACCTGGTTGTTTATTTCTAGGTTAGGTACTTATAAGAAAGACTATACAACGATAATGGAGAATTAAAAAGGAACTAAGATTTACTAGGGTGTCTACTGTATGTTGGTGCTAGAATAGAGGCTTCCACACAAAAAGCAGTAAGGGTGATTGGAAGAAGATGAGTGAAATACAATTTTTGTAAGCAGAATGATTTTTCTTAAATATTTATAAAACTGACAACCTTATTAACAGAGCAACCATGGAGTATAAAAGACCAGGGAGTAAGAAGTATGACAATAAAGCGGTGAGGTATTTTCAAAAAATTTTCAAACATAAAAGCAATTTTTCTGGGAGACTATGAACTGACCTTTAAAGGTATTACCACTGCCCCAAACACTGGGAAATATATTGAGAGCCAGGTCTCAAGTCATACTTTTAAAAAATTCAACTCATTGCTTTAACATGTATCACATAACTTGCCCAAGTCTATGAGCAAGAATGCTCTTTTCAAGCTAAAACACACAGGTAAAGATACCAAAGTCAGGGGCTGAAGGATGACTGGAGTCTCAGAAAGAAGATTATAAAACTGAGAAAATTAGAATCTGAGAGCCGGAAGGGACCATCATTGGTGACCCTGCCAACAGGCTTGGCAGACGTCCTGTTAGCACCCAATTGTTCCATTCTATTGGCAACAAACTCACTACTTGAAGAAGGAGCCTAATCCACTGCTGGACGTTTCTGACCACTCATAATTAAAGTTTATGAAGTGGACACCATATTCCTAAAGGTCTGTTTAGTCAACAAACCAAGCAGTGAAAATAAAACAGCTTCCTTGATCTGAACACTATATTTCTGTTCAACCCAAAACTGCACCAACTTTTAAACTTTTTTTTACTTTTTTATTTTTTGGCCACGCCACGCAGCATGTGGGATCTTAGCTCCCCGACCAGGAACGGAACCCACGCCCCCTGCGGTGGAAGCGCGACGTCTTAACCACTAGACCGCAGGGAAGTCCCCTGCACCAACTTTTTAACTGGATCATATTCAGGTTAGCTCACTGTGAGATTATGGTCAATGAACAGTCATATCTTTTATATTTAAATTAAATTTAAATGTAACTATGTCTTCTCATTTGAACTCTAAAGTGCCTTTAAATATTTATTTATTTATTTATTTATTTATGGCTGTGCTGGGTCTTCGTTGCTGCGCGGCTTTCTCTAGTTGCAGTGAGCGGGGGCTGCTCTTCGTTGTGGTGTGTGGGCTTCTCATTGCATTGGCTTCTCTTGTTCCAGAGCACGGGTTCTAGCTGCGTGGGCTTCAGTAGTTGTGGCACACAGGCTCAGTAGTTGTGGCTCGTGGGCTCTAGAACGCAGGCTCAGTAGTTGTGGCGCACGGGCTTAGTTGCTCCACAGCATGTGGGATCTCCCTGGACCAGGGCTCGAACCTGTGTACCCTGCATTGGCAGGCGGATTCTTAACCACTGTGCCACCAGGGAAGTCCCCTAAAGTGCCTTTAAATATATTTTTCTTAAATTCACCTTTTTTAGGGCCCAAGATTTCAACTTTTGTTGAGATCTTTTGGAATGCCCAGCTAATGTGCTAATTATTCCTCCAAACTTTGTGGCATTTACATACGACATGTTTATGTCTGCACTGAATTTACGGATCAGGATCAGGGCAGGCACTGAGAACCTTGTGACTCAACATAAATCAATTATTTGAAAAGAAACCAAATTAAAACACCCCTGTGAGTTAGTGGCAGAGCGAGGCCCAGAGTCCAGCTGTCCTGACCTCCAGCCTAGCCCTTCTCCCAGCACTACGCCCAGGGTCTCACACCCACCTACCCGTAGTGCGCATGCACCCACAGAGTGGTGGGGGCAGAAGTGGAGCTCTCAGTGGCCACTTGATACTGTTTTCCGTGATGTCTTCACGGTCAGACCAGAAAATTATGGGCTGGATGAGAGTATAGATAGGGGGCTTTGAAACTGAATAAATTACTCATAACCAGCTGAGTTATCTTGGAAAAAATCGCAATTTTCTCAGGTCTCAATTTCCTCATTTGTGAGATGAGGTTATGGGTGCCAGTCTCTAAGATCCCTATCAACGTAAAGCTCATAGGCTATTATAAGAACATAAGGTATTATGATCCTATGACATTAGGATTCCCAGTAGCTAATGTGCTCAGGAAGCACAGAAGCCAACATCCTTCTACCATATACACATATGAAGTCTTTCAACTCACTTTGTACACTCTGAGAGAATGCTTTGACCCAGGCATACATTTTAATAAATTTAATGTAGGTGAGGACTTCATTCATCTTCTGGACACGGTCATCTGTGATGGTCACACATTTTCTCCTGAAATATGCAGTGATCCGTGATACAAACATCTGAAAGGAAAAGCGATGTCACGCCAAATCACAGCTTATTCAGAGTTAGAACTGTCTAGTCTTTCTGGGAAATAAATCCACTTAAGATTATTATAAATAAAGTGAGCATCCCGTAGTTGTACTGCTTTTTAATAAAAGTGGTCTATTAAATGATAATCAAATAGTATTTGACTCTTATCGTTTGGAAGAAAGTTAAGACAAGTAAACATCTGTCCTCAGAGTAATCACAGATACCTATGCTACCAGAGGGAAGCGGGAGAGCCATATCAGTTAGTATCACCTTGAGGTGCCGTGACTCAACCTCTCCTGTGTTACCTGGGGGAACCAGGGTTCACCTCCTGACCTCCTTCACTCACACTCCCTCTTTTTAAATCTCACTTAGGAGCTACTGCCTTTATTCAAGTGACATCTGACGTCCTCTGAAGTCAAAATGCTGCCTGTATGGATTGAACACTGTCTAGCTCTTTTTAGACATTTCCAAACCAGGTACCTGCTTTAAGGAAATTTCCAATCAAAGATGTGATACCTCGGTGGTGCCTACTATATATAGCCCAATGGAAGTAACTCATCTGAGGAGAAGCTGCCAAAATACGGTAAGGAGGCTTACTCACCATTGCAGGATAAAAGAGGATAAAAACAGCTGATCCCAGGAAGCCTGTTGGTCCCAGAATAATTACATTATAAATCATGCCCAAGATGGCAATAACAGGTCCTCCAGCCAACAAGCTGCCAACGGCAGCTGCCTCGAACATCCTCTGTCCATCGTTGGAGCACAGGTTGATGAGCTACGAGACACAAAGAGCAGTGAGTGGACACTGCGAGGACACAGGCGCTGCCTCAGGAGGAAGAGGAAGGACAGAACGGGGACCCAAGGGAAGGAAAGAGCTCAGGTTGGGAGCTTTCTCTCTGCCCTGAAGCAGACACCCCTCGCTCACCTCACCCACGGACTTCTCCTTAATGTTCTTCAGCTTAAGGATCTTCTTAAACGCCATGGTCAGGATGGCCCCCCGCAAGCGGACCCCAGTTCGGTAATTCAATGCCCACGTCAGTGCAAGTGACCAAGAGCGCACGATTTCTGTCAGGAGGAGGCCCAGGACTAACAGCAAGCTGTACTGGAGGTCAGACTCTGTGTCCTGGGTGTACTCCAGGAGGTGTTTCACCATGAAGGCCTACAGGGAGAAACACACACCGCAGTCAGCTTCTCCACGGCACTCACACGCCACGCCACAGCTTTATGTTAGGTTAGAAAGAGGAGGCAGCTCCACTGTACAGTGACAGGTGCCTAAGCAGAGAAAGACCTTCTCGGAGGACCAGCTATTGCTGACGGTCCACCTGCAGCTATTTACGCAGAGCAATTTGCAGGAGGTAGGTCTAATTTGAAACTTTCTTCCTTCAGGACACCACCAAAACCCATACTCTTTCTAATGTAACATAAACCTGTCCATGAGCTGAAATTCATTCTCAACACACGGTCATTAAAAAGTATATATATTTGACCTTATTCCAGTTATCTCCACACAATGATACATTTCTTTACATGAAATTAAGACCCTTTTTTTTTTTGGATCGTTTCAAACGTGCTTATTTGATTAAAAAGGAACAGTGTACCTACAGTTGGACTGGGGAAGAGTGAGAAGTGCATTTGCAAAACATTCCTGAAAATAAACATCAGCAGTTTAATAGTACAGAAGAGAGCAAACAAAGCCAAGACTATGCCAAATCCAGAGACCCTCCCAAGGGCCCTCCCACACTCCCCGCTCCCTCCCAAAAACAAAAACGGGTTACCTCAGGTAGCACATGTGTAACACCACCTGCAGGGAGGGAAGGCAGCAGCCCCCCAAGAACCACCGAGTGCCGCCTCCAGCTCTGAGGTCCTGCAACGCCGGAGCACACACTCACACGAGGCACACTCAGCAACAGGATTAAATACCAGGAAGTGGGGGGTAACGTACTTTTATTGAAAATGAAAAAAAATAAAAAGTACCATCTTCAAAGAGCATCTCACAGACACTGTACAACAGGAGGAGCATTGCGGTAACATACATGGGAACATACAGAGTCGAGTTATACAGGGCTAGCCAGCCAACAGGTCTGGCCCCGACTGTTGTTTTAACTGCACACAGTGGAAATTACAGCATAGAACCAGTATCTGTTTCCAGAGTCCGGAGTAGCGCATCAAGCTGACGGCACTTAATCGGTTAGGGCTCCTGAAGTTGCAGTTAGTCTGCAATAGAGGAGATTCTCCAGGAATAATGACCTTGCTGCTAAGGAAAGAGAATTAAAAAAACAAAAAAAAAAACAAAACTGGAAACTCCCCAAAGAGTTGACTCTCTGCTTAAAATCACTGGTGTTATTGGTTCACTAGGCTGTGAGGAGTGACCTCTGCTCCGGAGGGAATACAAAAATCTAGGCCTCAAGGGAAAACGGGTGGCATCCTTCAGAGTCTTTTCGAGTCCTTGCAGCTAAAGTTGATCTTGCCAAAAATGAAACAAAACAAACCACAACAAAAGAAAGCCAAATCAATCCCCCTCCCCGAAGGAAGAAAATAAAATTAAGGAGAAACCCATTCACCCATCTACACCGATCCTTATAGCAAAGGGTACTTGTAGCTGGAAACCAGCGCTTGAATGACAGACAAAAATGGAGGCCAGAAGCAACTGTCCTGAAGCAGCTAACGCTGAATTCCAGAACCCAGACTCTCTCTGGGTAAATCGGTATTTCTTGTTTTTCCTGAGAGGAAATTAATATCAGATGTCAACTAGATCCTAAGAGATTCCCACCAATCAGATTTATGTCAAGTCTCAGTAAATAACCTGATCAAATAAATAGCAGATTTCAGATTCCAAGAACTATTGCATCCCATCTCTCCCCTCCCTCGGATTTTTAGGTTTTATATCCATTGCTTGGGTCACCACTGCATACAGCTGGGTTGTTGGTTTACTAGCAAGAAGATTGGCTTCTTTTCCAGTATGCAATCCAAAATGTGGAACTGAGTCACTGAGTGGCAGGGTCAAAACCCCATTTTCCTCACGTGAAGCAACTCAGTAAGATGGCGGTGCAGTAAAGCATTTTCTCACACACCTCGGCACTGACGGAGCAGTCTCCAAAGGAAGGCGTGAAAGGACAGCAGGTTGTAGTTTGGGGTTCCTTCCTTCCCATACCTTTATTGTGCCATTTTTCAGCACCAGGTAATAGCATTAGTACCTCCCAGAGAGGAGGAGCAGGGGGAAGGTAAAAGACAAAATGAATGCTTACACTATGCAAAACTTTCAAAGGGGAGGGAAAAGAGGAAACAGCAGATTAAAGAATTTCCAACACATAGGGGGTTTTTAAAAAACAATTACATTTCAAACCATTTTGTATGGAACAAAGAAAAAAAAAAGGTTTTCATGAAAAATCTAACCAAAATTTCGTTTTAAAAGGTTACAAATTAATCATTTAAATTTAAACAAACTGGGAGATAACTCGAGATTGTCAGCATAGTTGTCTGGCTGTGGAAAGCATTCCCAGTGAATAAACATTACCTTACCTGAACTCTTGGCGAGAGATTCTGCCCAGCTTGACTCTCTCATTCTGACCGCAGAATACAGCCATCCTGAAAATTCTAAAGAACAGCTTCTGTCACTGGTTCCACTACAGAGACACTCCCCCCAAATCCAGATCCTGACAGCATCAAGCAAGCTGCAGCTGGAGAGAGGTTGGAAGGGTGGGAAACTTACCTCTCTAGAGGCTTTTCACTGTCCTTTCCCCAAAAGGCCCGTGAGCAGAGTTAGCATTCACCAAGAGATAGCACTGCAGGAGGGAGCCGTCTCTTGCAGATCTACAGGGCGGATGCTAATTCTTTACACACAGATCATAGGTCAGGCCTGGTCTTTTAAAACTGTTTTAATCCAAGAAGGCCACAAATCATCTCTGCAAGTTTAGCAATTTGGTCACTCATCGTAGGTCAGGACCACACCCTTAGAGATTCTGGCTCTCCATTAACAATATGGTGACCCTTGGACACCGTGCGCACAGGGCACTGGTCCACTGGCATCACTGAAACCTTAGATCACCTTGATCATTAATGTCCAGCCCCAGCTGGCCAGCAGTTAAAAAACAAAACAGAACACAGTCACTTGATTGTGTTTTATTTGCTCTGCATATGGCTACCAAGGTTCAGTGAGACCTGAGGGGAGATTAAAAAAATATATGGTATCTGGGGAGTCAGATCTTACGTAGATTTCTGTAAGAACAGACTAAGCCAGTTTGAAAGCCTTGCCATATTAGAAAACGTGCAAAAATCTAAAATGGATGTTCTTCCAGAGGATTCAAATCCACAGGTGGAAGGTATGCTCATTGCTAATACTAATCTCAAACCCGATCCTTCAAATTTCCAATTAAAAAGAAATTTGTCAGAATTAGAGCTCCAAAAAAAGAAGTTTTCATTGCTTACAATTTGAAATCTTTTTTTTGTTAATTAGAGACACTGTGGATGGAACCATTGCTTTCTTGATTGTTCTAGGGGAAAATCTCCCGAAATAACACAGGCCTTAAGGTGCTCTTCCTCAAGAGGGTGGAGAAAAGGAAAAGCGTGCTGCTGTTTTCCTATTAAAGGAAGGCTCTCAGCTTTCCCTGGCATCTAGAAGAGTTTACTAGAGATTAGTATTCCAGTGCGCTGTGCCTTAAAAGAGAGATAAAGGAATATGCAGATGCTCAAGTGAGTGACTGTAAGGCCCCCAAGCTGAACAAGCATAAGAAACTTTTTTTCCCAAGTGAAAAATTAAAATCCCAACAATCTGTGGAATTTTGGGGGGGGGAGGTGGGAGGAGCCAATTAAATTCTTGCATTGGCCAAATGGAATCAAGGAAGCCTGTATACCGTGCTACCCAGCTGAAAGAATTCTTCCAAAGATCAGAGCAGCCACCAGCCCTGTAGTGAAACAATGACAGAAGCTCTTCTTGGGGGAAGCTGGTCCTATGAAAACGTTTGCCATTTTGGTCAGTGACATGATATTCAGTTACATGGTCCCTCTTACTTAAAACTTATACAAAAATATGTTAGTTGGTCAATTAATAAGAAACCCAATACCAGAAAAGTAGTGTTCTCTGCTTCAGAAAAGAGATCAAAACTTTTAAAAGGCATCAGACATTAAAAACAAAAACAAACGAACAAACAAACAAAAAAACATAACAGAAAAACTGCAAATTACTTTTACCTAATCACCATGCACCTTAGGCCCATACTTACCAAAACCATGAACCTCCAGCTTACCCACACACGGAAAACGCACAGAATAAGGAGTACTACGGCTCCGATGCCTCAAGGCAAATATGTAGAGAATAGATTTAATCAAAGTCTCAAGTGTAAGGCAGCACAGCAGGTGTAAGAAACAGGCGTCCAGAAAACAGCGTGACCGTCACTCTTCTCCCCTACTCTGCTTCAGCAACGCTAGGAAAACCAGGGCTGCCACCCCAACACCTGCCACACGGTTTACACTGTAAACCAGAATTTGAAATGGACTTCAGGTTAGCCTCTAAGAACCTCAACAGTCGTCCAGCTTCTTGAGGGCTCATGTGCCACAGAACCGTCAAACATGTGACAACTCTGCCCCCAGACCTTCAGTGTGTCACCAGCACCAACGCAACAGCCTACGCCACACAACACTGCTCACGGCACTGTGAGACACCTTTCCCGAACCAGGACTGTCGTTTCGTGTCGATACGCGGCAAAGCAGCGCGGCCCTGGGCAGACCTGGAGTCATTCAGCTTCACCCCCACCCCAGGGAAGCAAGCCAGGTCCGCTTCTCCTCCGGCAACGCGGCCCCCTCCTCCTTCCAGTTCTCACAAACCACCATTCACCCCAACATCAACTGCGCCCTTGCAAAAGACCTGGAGGCATCTCTAAGGCTGCTAACTAGCCCAAAGGTGAGGGTGACCCCTGCAACAGAACAAGAAGGTTACAGCTGGCCGTGGCTGGGGCCCTGGAGACTGTCAGGAAGGATGGTTAGGACTTACTGGTCCACTGAAGCCAGCCAGCTGCGTGATCATCAGGCACACGATGGAGAGGATGAGCCTGGTGCGGCAGAAGGTCCACACAACCCTCCGGAGGGAAGCAGCGTCTGGCCCAACTTCATGCAGCTCTTCTTGCCACAGTCTCTCTAGTCTTAACAAGGGCACATGTCCTCCGTCACACATCTCCCCAGGGAATACGCACACCGCCCCACCCAGCCTCCCTCCTGCCACCATTCACACCAGTCTCTCCTTTCAAGTGATGTACAGTGTTCACCTTCTGGGGAAGAAAGACCTTTCCTGGGTAACTACATATTTACCCTGTATAGGGAGCCTCTCAGGATTCAGAAAATGATGAGAACGAAAGTCTTTCCTTCCACCCAGAAAAATTATCCCTGAATAGAATCTGCCTGTGGATAAGAACTTCCTTCCTCAAGGGTCCCCAACCCTTTCTGAAGGATCCTGTGGTAAAATGTAGAGTCGTAACTAGATTTTAATCATGACAATCGGCTACCACAAAAATGTATTCTGTCACAAGGCAGCAACATAATCTCCCTGCAGACTCAGGAAGAGAAGCGGGGCTGAGAGAGAGAGAGAAAGCCCGTGGTTAAAACAGGATTAAAGATGATAATAGGAGATAAAGCAGAAGAGCAAAGGGAAAGTCACCCCCAGGCTACCCTCCCTCCATAGGATAGCTCAGATCCTAAAAGGACACAGAGCTCTGGACTTGACACTGCCGGACCCACACTCCTAGCTCAGGCCCTACACAACCAGTATGTGGGAGATGAGGGTGGATCAGAGACGCCTACCTTCTACAGTTCACCTCGGAAGACTCGTACTTGGACAAAGACCACACGTCCTCCGTTGAGAGCTCCCCCTTCTTGTGGGCTATGCGAGCCAGAGGAGAAAGCCAAGAAAAAGTCATACAGGAGAAGAGCCCAGCATTGTCCACTGGGTGCTGGTGTCTGAGGAGAGAAAACCCAAAGCACAAAATTGTCAACGCACGTGGAGAGGCTAGCCAACACTTACAATACAATGTTTAGTATACAGAACTCCTGGCTAAACCCAGGTTTTCTCCAAATAGTCTAATCTTAGCCCGAATTTTTTTTGGTGCTTCACAGCCAAGCCACTAACCAGCAGAACCTCTTACTTGGAAGTGGTCCGGATGGGCTTCAGAGCACTTAAGCTATGATGGTACTTTCCCTTGGGATGTTCCTCATCCAGGATTCTGAGCTGAGAATGCATGGAGGCATCCAGGGAAAGGCCCTCAGCTCGGGCTGCTGCTTCCAAGGCATCTTGGCAATCCAACTGTTTCAACAGATAGGGAGGGAAGGCAAAAGCACAATTAATGAACATTAGACAAACAGAGAGTACCAAATCTACCTGACATAACAGCTCAAACTGCAAACCAGATTCATCTTACCCAAGAAATCCCAAGGGTCAGGAGGTTAAACACTAACTTGTATGATATGAACTTGCTAAGGAACATTAAACCAGATACTTAAAATGTCTAAACTAATAGACTTCATTTTTTTGAGCACTTTCAGAAAAATTGAGCAGAAAGTACAGAGAGTTCCCATATACCTCCTCACCTCCCCCCGTTTCCTCCATAATTAACATCTTGCATGAGTGTGCTACATTTGTCACAACTGACAGCCCAATACTGATATATTATCACTAACTAAAGTCCACAGTTTACATCAGGATTCACTCATTGTGTTGTACATCTTAAAATTTATATTTTTATCACCAAAATGTTTTATCTTTCATTTCCCAATATAGACTGAGAGTCAATTACTACACTACTAACTGCAAATTCTATTGCCCATTTTCTATGGTAAAAACGTCACAATCCACCCCCCACCCCCCATTATCAGCCCTGTCATGCAGAAAAAGCCAGGATGCACACATGCCTCCTCTCTCTCTCTTATCAGCAACAGGGAGAGCAGAAGCGGGGCTCTCACCCTGGCTGCCCCGCTAAAGAGCTCCTACCCAGACTTCTGCAGCATGAAGCAGAGAGTCTCATGGATGGAAATACAAAGTTATACATATTTACTATGAAGTTTATAAGTACCAATTAATCATATTAACAAAAATGCGTATAATTCAAAGTCTGACTGTGGCAGAAGAGGGTGGACCAAAAATCTGGACACCTCTATGCCCGTTTACTCTAAAAGTAACCCAAAGTCACTTAATTTTTTTAGAAAGTTTATTGAAGTATAGTTGATTTACAATGTTGTGTTAATTTTTGCTGTACAGCAAAGTGATTCGGTTATACATATATATATATATATATATTCTTTTTCGTATTCTTTTCCATTATGGTTTATCCCAGGATGTTGAATATAGTTCCCTGTGCTATACAGTAGGATCTTGTTGTTTATCAACCAAAGTTACTTTTGCAGTTACTGTTGCAGAAACATAAGCATTCTTTTCCTCAAGTAAGGATTATAAGGACCTTATGCTTTTCTCACATTCTCACAAATATTTCCAGTAATTATTGTGAACTAGCAAGAAAGAATAGATCCCCAGATCAAGAAAAAGTTAAGTGGTGCAGCACCTAACACACTGTGCCTCACACAAAGTGGAGTCTCTATTTTGACACACCACCTCTTTAACACACAAAACAGAGGCAACTCAAATATTAAGGATTTGTGCCTGGTGGTCACCTGCATGCCTATGTGGCTCTCTCCTCAAATACAATAGCTTTAGTTCACAGCATACTTATGAATCTTCAGATAAGTCACTGCTTAGTATCAGGAAAGTACACAGAAACTGGGAAGCATTTTTTCCCTTTTGTCAAAGGCAAGGCAAACTTCAAAACAAAGTCTACCTTCAAGGGAATAACAACAAAACGTGACAAAGGAGTCAACACCAAGAGAAGAATGAAGTCATATAAAGTCCTCAGGTATAAGGTGAACACTTATTTATGGCACCTAAAAATGAACTTAAGTCTACTGAGATTCAAGTACACAACAAAGGTTTTTTTGTTTTGTTTTGTTTTGTTTACATAATATTTATTTAACCTTTAAGCTGCCCATAACCACAAGGGGAAGAAAAGAAAACAATTAGATTGAGAAAGCAGAAAGACACACTAAAAATACAAACATACTCTCTGTAAGGGAGGAGAAACTGAGAATACGTACAGAGTAGGTACAGAAGGTGACAAGGACCAGCCTTATTTGGATGTTCTAAGCTTCAAAAGAAGACAAAAATTAAATAATACCACTTCAAGTACACACTGGATAGCTGCCCTAAATGAACTATATGCTGGGTCACAAGGCAAACCATAACACATTTCAAAAGACTGATATCACAGTGTATGTACTCTGACCACGAGGGAATTCAATTAGAAGTCAGTAACAGAGATAACATGAAAATCTCCAAATATCTAAAAATTGCAACACACTTCTAAATAATACGAGTTAAAGAAGACATCAAGTCAAAATTAGTATATATATTCTGAGCTAAATGATAAGAAATTATAACACATCAAAATCTGTGGGATGCAGCTAAAGTGGAGCACAGAGAGAAATTGTGAAGGCTTTCAAAGCATGTATTAGAGAAGAACAAAGAGTGAAACATCAATGCTCTAAGGTAGGGGTTGGCAACATTTTCTGTAAAGGTCCAGATAGTAAATATTTTAGGCTTTGTGGGCCAAAAGACAAAACAGAGGATATTATGTAGGTACTTATGTTACAAAAGAAAACAAATTTCTATAAAATATTTATTGCCAAAATTCAAAATATAGTAATACTAATTGAGTACAATTTTTTTGGTGGTACAGGTCTACTAATGAGAAGAATGAAATTCTTTTATGAGGGAATAACATTTCACTTAACTGGGGTTTAAAATCGTTTTCCCTTGGTTACATTTCTTTATACTAATGATGAAATATCAGAAAGGGAATGCAAACAAATAGTCCCTTTTAAAATCACATCAAAAAAATAAAATACTTAGGAATAAACCTCACCAAGGAGGTGAAAGACTTATATACTGAGAACTACAAAACATTAATAAAGGAAATTGAAGATGATTCAAAGAAATGGAAAGATATCCCATGCTCTTGGATTGGAAGAATTAATATTGTTAAAATGGCCAGACTACCCAGAGCAATCTACAGATTTAATGTGATCCCTATCAAATTATCCATGACATTTTTCACACAATTAGAACAAATAACCCTAAAATTTGTATGTAACCATAAAAGACCTAGAATTGCCAAAGCAATCCTGAGGAAAAAGAACAAAGGAGGAGGCATAACCCTTCCAGACTTCAGACAATACTACAAAGCTACAGTAATCAAAACAGTGTGGTATTGGCACAAAGACAGACATACACATCAATGGAACAGAACAGAGAGCCCAGAAATAAACCCATACACCTATGGTCAATTAATCTTCGACAAAGGAGACAAGAATATACAATGGGGAAAAGACAGTCCCTTCAGCAAGTAGTGTTGGGAAAGTTGGACAGCCACATGTAAATCAATGAAATTAGAACACACCCTCACACCATACACAAAAATAAACTCAAAATGGCTTAAAGACTTAAATGTAAGACAAGACACCATAAAACTCCTAGAAGGGAACATAGGCAAAACATTTTCTGACATAAATCGTACAAATGTTTTCTTAAGTCAGTCACCCAAGGCAATAGAAATGATAGCAAAAATAAACAAATGGCACCTAATCAAACTTATAAGCTTTTGCACAACAAAGGAAACCATAAACAAAATGAAAAGACAACCTATGGACTGGGAGAAAATATTTGCAAATGATGCGACCGACAAGGGCTCAATTTCCAAAATATACAAACAGCTCATACAATTCAATAACAAAAAAACAAACAACCCAACTGAAAAATGGGCAGAAGATCTAAATAGACAATTCTCCAAAGAAGACATACAGGTGGCCAATAGGCACATGAAAAGATGCTCATCATCACTAATTATTAGAGAAATGCAAATCAAAACTATTGTACAATGAACTATCATCTCACACCTGTAAAAATGGCCATGATTAAAAAGTCTACAAATAATAAATACTGGAGAGAGTGTGGAGAAAAGGGAACCCTCTTATACTGTTGGTGGGAATGTAAATTGGTGCAGCCACAATGGAAAACAGTATGGAGGTTCCTCAAAACACTAAAAATAGAGTTGCCATATGATCCAGCAATCCCACTCCTGGGCATACACCCACACAAAACTATAATTCAAAAAGATACATGCATCCCAGTGTTCACAGCAGCACTATTTACAATAGCCAAGACATGAAAGCAACCTAAATGTCAATCGACAGATGAATGGATAAAGAAGATGTGGTATATATACACAATGGAATATTATTCAGTCATTAAAAAGAATGAAATAATGCCATGTGCAGCAACATGGATGGACCTGGAGATTATCATACTAAGTGAAGTAAGTCAGAAAGAAAAAGACAAATACCATATGATATCACTTATATGTAGAAACTAAAATATGACAAATTAACTTATTTATGAAACAGAAACAGCCTCACAGACATAGAGAACAGACTTGTGGTTGCCAAGGTGGGAGAGGGGAGGAATGCATTGGGAGTTTGGGGTTAGCAGATGCACACTATTATATACAGGATGGCTAAACAACAAGGTCTTATTGTATAGCACAGGGAACTACATTCACTATCCTGTGATAAACCATAATGAAAAGAATATGAAAAAGAATATATATGTAAAACTGAGTCACTTTGTTGTACAGCAGAAATTAACACAACATTGTAAATCGACTATACTTCAATAAAATTTTTAAAAATTGTTTTCCCTTTTCATCAAAATTGATTGTAAATTTTCATCTGTTAATGCTGATTTGTAAAGAGATTTTATAATTTCATCTTTGAAAACCTCTTTTCACACAGATAGGTACAGCCAAGTACTGAATCAATCCATGAGTATATGATTTTAGTTGAGCATACTTATCTCCTGGTAGGCATCATAGGATTCTATTAGATTTTCCTCTTGACATTTGCCTTTATCATATCATTACATTGCAGATTTGTCACTTCCAATTCAAACTTAGGTGGAAGTCACTGAATGGCAAAATTAAATGGACTTTTTTTGTGTGTGTGGCAAAATACATACAATATAAAAATTGCCATTTTTACCATTTTTAAGTGTACCATTCATGGGCATTACTTATATTCACAATGTTACGCAACAATCGTCACTATCTCTTTTTTTTCAATAAATTTATTTATTTATTTATGGCTGCGTTGGGTCTTCGTTGCTGCACGTGGGCTTTCTCTAGTTGCGGCGAGAGAGGGCTACTCTTCGTTGCGGTGCTCGGGGATATACTTCGTTGCAGTGCCCGGGCTTCTCATTGCGGTGGCTTCTCTTGTTGTGGAGCACAGGCTCTAGGCACGCAGGCTTCAGTAGTTGTGGTATGCGGGTGCAGTAGTTGTGGCTCGCGGGTTCAGTAGTTGTGGTTCGCGGGCTCTAGAGCGCAGCCTCAGTAGTTGTGGCACATGGGCTTAGTTGCTCCGTGGCATGTGGGATCTTCCCAGACCAGGGATGGAACCCGTGTCCCCTGCATTGGCAGGCAGATTCTTAACCACTGTGCCACCAAGGAAATCCCTCATCACTACCTATTTCTAAAATGAATGGATCTTTTCAATTAATCTACCACAAAGGAGGCAAGAATATACAATGGAGAAAAGACAGTCTCTTCAATAAATGGTGCTGGGAAAACTGGGCAGCTACATGTAAACGAATAAAATTAGAACATTTTCTCACACCATATACAAAAATAAACTAAAAAATGGATTAAAGAACTAAATGTAAGACCAGAAACCATAAAACTCCTAAAAGAAAACATAGGCAGAACACTCTTTGACATAAATCGTAGCAATATTTTCTTGGATCTGTCTCCTAAGGCAAAGGAAACAAAAGCACAAATAAACAAATGGGACCTCATTAAACCTAAAAGCTTTCTCACAGCAAAGGAAACCATCAACAAACTGAAAAGACAATCTACTGAATGGGAGAAAATATTTGCAAATGATATGACCAATAGGAGGTTAATATCCAAAATATATAAACCGCTCATACAACTCAGTATCAAAAAAACAAACAACCCAATTAAAAAATAGGCAGAAGACCTGAATAGACATTTTTCCAAAGAAGACATACAGATGGACAATAGGCATGTGAAAAGATGCTCAACATTGCTAATCATCAGAGAAGTGTAAATGAAAACCACAATCAGTTATCACCTCACACCTGTAAGAATGGCTATCATCAAAAAGACCACAAATAACATTAGTTGGCAAGGATGTGGAGAAAAGGGAACCCTGTACACTGCTGGTGATAACGTAAATTGGTGCAGCCACTATGGAAAACAGTAAGAAGGTTCCTCAAAAAACTAAAAATAGAATTACCATATGATCCAGCAATCCCACTCCTGGGTATATATTTGAAGAAAACAAAAACACTAATTCAAAAAGATACATGTACCCCAATGTTCACAGCACCATCATTTACAATTGCCAAGATCTGAAAGCAACTTAAGTGTTCATCAACAGATGAATGGATAAAGACATGGTGTGTATATACATATATATATATACACACACACATACATATACATACAATGGAATACTAGTCAGCCATAAAAAAGAATGAAATTTTGCCATTTATAACAACATGGATGGACCTGGAGGGTATTATGCTTAGTGAAATTTGTCAGAGAAAGACAAATAGTATGTTATCATTTACATGTAGAATCTAAAAAGTAAAACAAACTAGTGAATATAACAAAAAGAAAGAGACTCATAGAGAACAAACTAGTGGTTATCAGTGGGGAGAGGGAAAGGGAGAAAGGCAAGATACAGGTAGGGGATTAAGAGGTACAAACTACTATGTAAAAAATAAATAAGCTACAAGGATAGATTGCACAGCACAGGGAATATAGTCAATATTTTATAATAACTACAAATGGAGTGTAATCTATAAAAATTTTGAATCCCTATGTTGTATGCCTGAAACTACCATAACATTGTAGGGACTTCCCTGGTGGTGCAGTGGATAAGACTCTGTGCTTCCAATGCAGGAGGCCTGGGTTTGATCCCTGGTCAGGGAACTAGATGCCACATGCATGCCACAACTAAGAGTTTGCATGCCACAACTAAGGAGCCTGCGTGCCCCAGCTAAGGAGCTGGAGAGCTGCAACTAAGGAGCCTGTGAGCCACAACTAAGGAGCCTGTGAGCCACAACTAAGGAGCCCACCTGTCACAACTAAGAGCTGGTACAACCAAATAAATAAATAAATAGATTTTTAAAAAAAAGAAGAAACTAATATAACATTGTAAATCAACTACACCTCAATTTTTAAAAATTTAAAAATTAAATAAAATGAAATGAATGGATCTTGAAATATGGAAATTTCCTCTGTACTTCACTGAGGTTCTGAAACACACTGCTGGAACTGTAATTTAAGCTCAGAAAATATATAAACTACAAATCTGTAAGGGAATGGGGACCCCACTTCTTATTTCAAGTTTTGATAGCATGAGAACTATATAAAGTGACTTGACATTACTTATGATTCAAACATTAGTTGTCACCGAAATTACTTTGTCACAGTCTCATTTCAGATTCCCACCAGCAATCTATGAGAGATCCAGTTTCTCCACATACTCGTCACTGCCTGGTATTGTCATTATTTTTTATATCAGCCACCTGAACAGGTGTGGTTTAGTGTTTAATCATGACTTTAATTTGCACTACCCTAATGGTTAATGATGTTTAACATCTTTTCCTATTCTTATTTGCCACTCACATATCCTTTTGGGTGAAGTGTCTGTTTAAGTCTTTTTTTTTTTTTTTTTTTAATTTATTTATTTATGGTTGTGTTGGGTCTTCGTTTCTGCGCGAGGGCTTTCTCTAGTTGCGGCAAGTGGGGACCACTCTTCATCACGGTGCGTGGGCCTCTCATTATCGCGGCCTCTCTTGTTGCGAAGCACAGGCTCCAGACGCGCAGGCTCAGTAATTGTGGCTCACGGGCCCAGTTGCTCCGTGGCATGTGGGATCCTCCCAGACCAGGGCTCGAACCCGCGTCCCCTGCATTGGCAGGCAGACTCTCAACCACTGCGCCACCAGGGAAGCCCTGTTTAAGTCTTTTGCCCATTTTCTAAATGGATTGTTATTCTTAGTGTTGCATTTAGAGAGTTCTTTATCTATTATGGATTCAAGTCCTTTGTCAGATGATTTGAAAGTATTTTCTATAGGGTCATTCACAGAGCAAAAGTTTTATATTTTGATCAAGTTTAATTTGTTGATTTTTTTCTTTTAAGGATTGGGCATTTAGCGTCATGTCTAAGAACTCTTAGCTCTAACCCCAGGTCATGAATATTTTCTATGTTTTTTTCTAAAAGTTTTATAGTTTTAAATTTTGATCTGTGATCCATCCTGATTAATTTTTTGATTAATTTTTATATAAGGTATAAAATTTAGGCAAAGGCTCATTTTTTTGACTATAGCTGTCCAATGTTCCAACACCATTTGTTGAAGATTCATCTCTCCATTAAGTTGCTTTTGCACCTATGTAAAAATGAGTTGGCCATACTTGTATGGGTCGATTTCAGGACTCTATTCCATTGACCTATTTGTCTATCCCTTCACTGATACCATTAACTTGATTACTGTAGCTATTTAGTAAGTCTTAAAATAGCATAGTGTGATATCTCCAACTTTATTCGTCCTTTACAAAACTGGTTTAGCCATTCTAGTTCTTTTGCCTTTCCAGGAGAACCAAGTTCAAGATTGAGGAGAGTTTTATAAACATCTTTTGACATTACGGCATCAGAGAAGGAAAACTTGGTATGCCATCCATTAGTATTCTCACATAAGAATGACATAGTACCATTAAGAGAAAACTAAAATCCTCACATCTTACTTCATTCATTCATTCTTTCAACAAATAACTTACAGACTGTACAAGACTGTCCCAGATGCTGGGAATAAAAAATATTCTAATTTCTGTCTTTGTAGTACACTAATTTCATTTTATTCATCTCTAAAATACCTAGTTACAATTTTCATCAAAACCTATGAATAGAAAAGTGAATGGATGACAACAAACAAAATCCTCTTATTGCATGAGTTTTGTTCCTTTGACTATATACATGATGTCATGTTCCACCACCTCCTGGTAGTAAGTTACTTCCCATAATGGAGAATGCCAAATTCAAAGGCTCTCTAAAAAGACTCAGATGAGAGCAGGCAGGCAAGGTTTCATTCCCAAAGGCATATCATGAGTACTATACAAGCATTATCAAATGCCTGTAACATATCAGAGACTGAGGACTCTTGCAATGTTTTTGATTTTAGAACAAGGCACTCAGTATAATTTTATTCTGACAAAGAAAAACTCCCATAAAAGTGGTTGAAAAAGTGGTTGAACTAATTCTCAAATTTTCATAGAATAATAAAACATGGAGTAGGAAGGACCACAGTAAAGGTATGGAGAAGTCTACATTGTTGATATAAGCCAATCAAAAGTTGCCATTCTAAGCAACCCACTTTCCAAGTCTCATATTTTTGCTATTCTTTCCTAAACTGCTTCCCAAACTGTCAATCTTGTTGTCATATCTTACTCACTGCCCAGATGAGGACAGTGAAATATCTGATGGAGATAAGAAGATTCATGCAGGATGCTCTGTTTTGAAACAGTCTTGCTCCATATTTGCACCTAGCTCCTTCAGAGACAGGACTCTCAAAACAGTAAGCAACAGGTGTTTAGCTCTTGAATGATAAAATAACACAATCAAGAAAATCAAGAGAAAATCCCCTTACTCCAATAAAACTATGTTCTCTACGGTCTTAAAGTATTCATACTCCTTAGGCAGAATTTTCCCATAGCTGGAGGCCATTGTGAAGTATAATGGTTTTGCACATGGGTTTCAGAAAACAGACATGGGCTCACAGGCTGATTCTGCCACCAACTTTCCGCATGTTACCTAGCCACTTTAAGCTTCAGTTTCCTCATTTTTACAATGGTACATGAACCTACCACAAAATGTTGAGAGGAATTAATGGGATAATGAAAAGTGCTTAGCAAAGTATTGGGTATATAACAAACATTTAATATGTATTAACTATATACCAATTTATCCATCTGATAAATCATACAGCCTATCTCAACTATTCCTCTTTCCTTTAGCTTCCCCTGACTCTTTCAAGATTAGGGAATTTATTTCCCCCCTCCTATGTCTTCCCTGCACTGTGCCACTGCAATAGGATGCTTCTACTAAGAACTCCTGGACTAACTCAGTTAGGCTGACTAACTCTTGTTTGCACCCCTTGCCCCTGGCACAGTACAGAGCCTGGCACCTATTATTCAAATGGCAACCAGAATATCTCCATGTTGCCCCACAATCTGCATTATTATCATGTAAAACTGCATGACATACCACTAAAAAATCTTCTTAACCAATCCACTCTGTTTAATTTCTCTGCTCTTTTGCTTATTATTAATTGTATAATAAACAATTACAGTTTACTTTTCTCTTTCTGGATTATTTAGGATAAATTCCATCAGTGGGATTACAGGATTAAAGAGTGTAGCTCCAAGCAACTAGATATCCATCCAGTTTGTTTAATTAACCTTATTATAGGATATGTACTCCAGTATTATTGCAAAAGAGAACTGCTCTTAGTTTTAGTATTTTCAGTTCTATTTTGTTGACCTGAGCCTGCCTCTATCCCACCTACTCTGGGACATTAGCAAGAAACAGAGGAAGTTAGGGCAATCTTCTTTGTTTATAGCCCAATCTCATGACTAGCATGTATCTGTAAAGGCAAACTGCTTACTTGAAGGTGATGGGAAAATTTGGGCAAATGAACTAGTAACAAACCAACATAGCATTTACTATGTGCCAGGCATTGTTTTAAATGTTTTACAGATACTAACTCTTATAATTCTCATAACTACCCTATGAGGTAGATACTCTTATTTCCCCTGTTTTACAGCTGAGGAAACTGTGAAGTAGCAGCAAAGATTTGAAGAGATCTCTAAAAGCAGAGATTGAATCCAGGCTCCAGAGTTGAGGCTCTTAATCACTATGTTATGTGCCATTCAAAGAAAAAACAAGCAAATAACTCATCACTGTACAAGATGACCTCAGATGTGTCTTTATAGACAGCCAGCTCTCCTCTCTTCCCCAGGGTGAGTATCAGATTAAAATAAACTATGACTCTCCTAACTAACCTCATTATAAACAAATGGTAATTTCCAAAGTCAAAGGCACAAGTACATGATTAGAACACTAGAATGTAAATAAACTATTTTACTTAATTGCAAAAATCCACTTCCTGGTTGTTTTTCAACTAAAGACGAGTAGATGCTAAAAGATGAATACATTATGGACTGATATTTAAAAATAAAATAAAAGCATTTTTATACTACCCTGCCAGTAACTGCACAGATGTCTTATACTTGTAACTGTTTGGTTGGACGCCTAACTTCTCTTTCTTTCTAGGCTTCCCAAAAAAGCTTACCTGGCCAAGCAAGCCAGGGGGAAAAATGTCTATCTAAAGTAAAAACGAATTTAACCTACCATATTAACATTCTGTAAAGTGAGTTATCAACGTTCTAAGATTGAGTGGATTAAAAATAGAAATGAACCAAGAAAAATGACTTAATATATTTAAGCTATATGGGCTTACTATATGAATGCGTAAATAATGTAACACGGTAGGGAAATATGATTCAGCAAATATCATTGGGACAAATACAAACAGATTGGAGATGAACTGAGATCCAGGTTTCACACCATACATTAATCCATCTGGAATTAACCCCAAAAGTTACATTAAAATGATGAAATAAATAGAAGAGAATTAAACAGCATACTTAGCACACCTAGGGAAGGGAAATAGTCTCCATTTCCCCCCAAAGCCTGAAACTTATCAAAGGCAAGATGGATGGCTTAAAATATAAAAAGGAAAACTTTTTGCATAATGAAATTAGCATTAAGGGGAAGGGGAATACAGCTAAAGGAGTGACCAGGTAACTAATATAATAATATATTTTGAACAGCCAGCTTTTACTGAAAAACATGTTTTATCCATTCATTCAGCAAGTATTTATTGAGGGGACTACATGCCAGACACAGCTCTGGGTGCTGGGGACACAGGAGTGAAAAAACAGACTTGCACCTCGAAATCACTGCCTTAATGCAGGTTACATTCTAGTATTTATAAAAGGTCAAAATCCAGAATAATCTACTAAATTGGTTCAGAAGCTTCTCTCAGCTTCTGAATTCAATGTTACCAGCCAAGAAATTAAAATTAAATTTTAAGATACAACTATATATACCTTAATAGAAATAGAGATAAAATCCAACCCGAGGAGGGAAATGTAAGACAACCACATATCATCTGAACCTTGACCTGATTTTTAATGTCACTGGCAGGTACTCAGGGGAGCAAACTGGTCATATGTAACACTTTACATATGCTTTGTCTCCATAGTATTATTATAGGAAGGAAAATTTTCCAAACAAAAAATATCATTTAAACCCAATGGTTTACTGGGAACTAAATGCCTAATAGAAGATTAATGGCTAAACTACAGTAGAGCAACACTCCAGTGCAGTGCTGCTTAACAGAAATAAAATACAAGCCACAAATGTAATTTAAATGTTTCTAGTAGCCACATTTAAAAAGTGAAAAGAAACAGGAGAAATTAATTATAATAATATACTTTATTTAACCCAATATATACAAAATATTATTTTTTAAACATGTAATCAATAAAAATTATTAATGAGATATTTTATATTCTTTTTTTGGTTCTATGTCTTTGAAGTCTGGTGTGTGTTTTTCATAAGGTTTTTTTTTAATTAATTTATTTTATTTATCTATTTTTGGCTGTGTTGGGTCTTTGTTGCTGTGCACGGGCTTTCTCTAGTTGCGGCGAGAGGGGGCTACGCTTCATTGCGGTGCGCGGGCTTCTCATTGCGGTAGCTTCTCATGATGTGGAGCATGGGCTCTAGGCGCGTGGGCTTCAGTAGTTGTCATATGCGGGTTCAATAGTTGTGGCTCACCGGCTCTAGAGTGCAGGCTCATGAGTTGTGGCGCATGGGCTTAGTTGCTCCACAACATGTGGGATCTTCCCAGACCAGGGCTCGAACCTGTGTCCCCTTCATTGGCAGGCGGATTCTTAACCACTGCGCCACGAGGGAAGCCCTGGTCTGTGTCTTATATATACAGAACATCTCAATTCGGACATGCCACGTTTCAAATGTCCAATAGCTACATGTGGCTGGTGGCTACAGTATTAGATAGCGTAGTCCAGTAGTTTTCAATTGAGGGTGATTTTGCTTGCCCAGGGGACATTTGGCAATGTTTGCAGACATTTTTGGTTGTCACAACTGTGCATTCAGTGGGTAGAGGCCAGGGATGCTGCTGAACATCCTACCATGCATAGAACAGGCCCCCACGACAAAGAATTATCTGGCCCCCAAATGTCAGTAGTGCTAAGGTAGCCCTAGATAGCTAAACAGCTAACACGGCTAGTACGCAATGTATGATGATCTAGGGGAATCTGTTTTACGAGGCCTATTTGTTTTTCACGTTACAATGCTTTAAGTCAATTTTAGAAATAACTTTTTAAGGCTTCTCCTGAGACGGGATGAAGGCACTCATTTCTCTTTACTTCTCTTAAGGGGCACTGCAGACTGAAGGTCTCTCCATGGCCAGATGTTGCGGCCACAGAAGGTGTCAGCAGCAGTTGATTCGTTCCAAAGGGAAAAATACTGCTTGATCCAGGAGTTGAGAAAACATTAAACAAGGAAATACTGTTGCCATTTGTATCTTCCTGAGGACTGTGGCTAAGGAGACATGAGCATTTTTTTTTCCTACCAAGGTGATGGGGACGGAGCAGGGCAGGGACACTGGGGAACTAAAAGGGGACAATGAAACTTAGATTCTGCCATGGTTCAAACAAAGGTCAGGGAAACACAGAGTCATTTACCTGCCCATCCCGTGAGGGAAACAAGGAACTTTGATCCATAAGCAAACAGAGAGGCTTGCACAAGAGCCCTCCATCCTCTGTGCGCTAAGACCATCCCCAGGGCTGGGATAATTAGCTCTCACTATCACACCGCATGGCTTCCTCTTATCTAGTTTGTCCCATCTCATTTTAACAGGCTGCCAGAGCGGAATGTCTGCTGACAGGGCAACCACGGGCTCCCCCCTGAGTGGAGGCCCCTGGGACAAGATACCAGGGGGCCAGCAATCATTCCCCAGGCTGAACAATCCTTTCCCGACAGCAGGACAACAGCAGGGTAGCCTTGCTAAGCCTGGAGGCTGAGGAATCAACCAGAGGCACCTCTCAGCTTCCAAGGGGATTAAAGGCTGCAATATTCCCAGCTGGCCCGCCCCACAAGGAAAGCCGCACTTAGGGCACAATCAGAACGGACAGGCCTCAGACTGTACAGCATATTCTTCCTCCCCTCTCCTTAATTCACAAGGTCTTAACACAAATACAGACTGGGTAGTCTCTTCTCATAAACCCTTCTGGCCCAAGTAAAAGCTTTTCTGCAGGTGTCCCAGCCCCACAGCTGCCTTTACAACAAACCTTTAGAAAGACAAACTTTTAAGAAGAACTGTTACACTGTCAGATACAGTTTTCAAGAGACTCAAAATGTTAACAATTAAATTAAAGTTAAATTTTCTTTTAAATTAAAAAAGAAATGGGGACTTCCCTGGTGGTCCAGTGGTTAAGAATCCACCTTCCAGTGCAGTGGACACGGGTTCGATCCCTGGTCAGGGAACTGGGATCCCACGTGCCACAAGGCAACTAAGCCCGTGGGCTCTGGAGCCAGCACCACAACTAGAGAGAAGCCCATACACTGTAACTAAGACCTGATGCAGCCAAATAAATAAATAAATATTAAAAAAAAAAAGAAAGAAATGAAAAAGCTGATACCCTCCCAGGAACAGCTGACTCCAGGCATCCCCATCCTCCCTCTCCCCGACAAGTTAACACTACGAAGGACACTTCCTCTCCCAATTCTCAGCACTTCCTTATTCCAACGGGTTATTAACATGATTCTGACCGTCTCTAGCACTTCCCTTAAGAAATTCCAAAGAGCGGTCACTTCAGTCAAGAGGGACAGCGAAATTCTAGAACGTAATCTTCACAGGAAGGAAGCAGAATATAATAGAAAGGGCTCACTATTCAAAGTCAGGGAACCTGGTAAGTTCAGCCCTATTGCTCAGCGGCTATGAATTAATTTGTACTCCAGCTCACTAATCTGTAACTAGGCTGTATTACCCTCATGCTGAGGATAAGCTATTACAATTCACAAGTGTAAATATGTAAAACCAATGGATATAACTTGGACCACCATCACGTTGAAACAGGTATTTTTCCGCAGCTCATAATCTAGCATTGCCCCAGAATCCGGAGGAATTTGAGGGCTTTCAATGGTTTCATAAGCTAAATTCCAAGGCACTTTTCTAAAGTTCCTATTACATTGGGGTGTGAGATTAACTTTGTTATTATAATGATAAGGTTTCAAAGGACTAAACTGAAAATAAATCACAGAAGGGAAAAAAAGACATGGGAAACACTTGGAGCCCCATTGGTTGAGCGGACAGCAGAGACTTTATTCCATGAGATCTAAGGTAGAGGTTCTCAGTGCTGCTGGCACATTAGGATCACCAGGGCAGCTTTTAAACAACATGGATGCCTGAGTCTGACCCCAGAGACTGGTTTAATTGGTCTGGAACACTGGTATTTTTTTTTAACGCTCCTCAAGTGATTTTAATACGCAGCCTGAACTGAGAACCACTGATGTAGATAGTAGGATGCTGGTCGTTTGCATTTGACAAAATCCCTTCAAGATTTTCAGGCTTTAGCTTAAAAAAAAAAAAAAAAAAAAAAAAAGCCAAAATATAATTTGTAAATGAAACTCCCTTCAGTGATCAGTAAGTACCATGTGAGCCCATGTTAAATGCCTAGAATAAGACATTAGTGGGTCCAACATGTGACTCCTGTACTGCAGAGCAGGGTGGAACCACTGACAATGGTGGGAAGCAAAGGCAAAGGTGAAGATTTGGGCAGTCTGGCTGTTTTTCCACTGTGAGAATACAACATTTAAGGAAACTGACTGCTCAACACCGTATCTGCTCTAGTGAACAGACGTTTTCATCTGATATCTAATAACAGTTAAGTTGATTCTTTGAACAGCCAATTCAGAAAATAATCTTAAATAATTAAAACATATGTAACATCTAATTAATTATCTAAATAGGTTAACTCCCTAAAAGGGGGGTAAGGAGGGAAGGAATAGACTTAATAAGCTTAATTCTACTGACAGGTTCAACCATTGCAAAGACTTCCGGAGGCTTTGTTTCCTGTTCCCGGCACTGACCTTTTTATTTTTGATTAAGAGACAGGGAGGGACAGAATGGTGAGACATTCAAAAAAGCATTAGCGAAAGGCTACCTCAAAGCAAAACCAAAGTTTCACTGAAAAAGTTTTCATTAACCATTTGTAACTTCCAAGTTACAGATCTTAACAAAATAAAGGTTTGGGTATTTAAAACTGCTTAAAAAACAAAAAGCTAGTTCCAATACTTTTCTTCCCTTTTGACAGAAGGCTCCTTTAACTCATGCCAACAAGCTATATTTATTTCCCTTAAGCAGCAGTTCCTAGGAAAGAAGCAGCAGTCCTGCTGCAGATGGCATAAAAGAGCTCATGATCAAGGCAGCAGGCCCATCTTAGGAGACCCACGGCACTGTAGACTCAGTCACCGCGCAGGAGAGCCGCCTGGGCTCTGCACCAATGGCAGCGCTGTTGTCATCTCTACCAGAGAGCTCTGGGCTGCTATTGGAGACCAACATCTGGCACCAGGCCAGACACCGTATCATACCGTACTAAGCTTTATAAAGCTTTATAGATGCCTTCAGGGAAAAGAAAAAAAAAAAAAAAAAAAGGCAGGTGTTCTTACGCATCCTATTACTAACTGTCCAGAAAATGTGCTGAGTCACTGAGTAGCATTCAAGAGAAAAATAATGCAGAGACTGCAAATACTAATCTCCCTCACCCTGCTCTCCTTCCTAACAGCAAGGAGACTCACAGGTAATACTTTTGACACTGAAAACACAAGAGCATGGAAAAATTCACATACCCTTAGTCCATAAAGAAAAGCTTTCAGAGTTAAATTTTCTAAAAGTGTAATGTACTAGACAAAACTATTTTATGGTAACAATAGTTGTCTCTAGGTAGAGGGGTTAAGGGTGATTTATTTTTTCTATAATCTTCTACAATTTGCACATTTTCTACAATGAGACCATGATTCTTTCATAGTAATATATCTTAGAATCATATTTCTTGGTAAGAGATTACACCCACATCTTTGTCTCTAGCATGTAACTTCAATTCACCCAAAAATTTCCACTCACTAATTATGAACACTCCAACCAGGGCTACAGTGTCAGCCGAACAAGGAACTAAAGGACACACTAAGTGAAGGTCACTGGACTTTGCGAATACTTGCTTTGTTCCTTTGCCTAGAAGCAGAATATTCTAACTTGGTAGAAAGCAAATTCCACCAATGGTACACTTCTTTTTTTTTTTTTTAATTTATTTATTTTTGGCTGCATTGGTTCTTCGTTGCTGCGCGCGGGCTTTCTCTAGTTGTGGCGAGCGGGGGCTACTCCTTGTTGCGTGTGCAGGCTTCTCATTGCAGTGGCTTCTGTTGTTGCGGCACATGGGCTCTAGGCGCGCGGGCTTCAGTAGTTGTGGCATGCGGGCTCAGTAGTTGTGGCTCGCGGGCTCTAGAGCGCAGGCTCAGCGATTGTGGTGCACGGGCTTAGTTGCTCCACGGCATGTGGGATGTTCCCTGACCAGGGCTCAAACCCGTGTCCCCTGCATTGGCAGGCGGATTCTTAACCACCGCGCCACCAGGGAAGCCCTGCTTATTTTCCATGTTTCCTCCTTTCCTAGATTACACATCCTAGGAAAAAACAAGTCACCTTTGGCTTTAGCCTGAGCACAGTGAGAAAACAAACAACCACCACAATAAAAAAGCTTATAAAAGTGTCAAATAGCTTTGTCTTGTTTTTGATTAAGTTTTAATTTAAAGCAACTGAAATCCAAATTCCTTGGCCTATTATTCAAGAACACATCATCTGAAACTCAGTGACCTATCTCTCTACATATATGACTTCACACTTCATGCTGAAAGCCAACAGCACCTAGTTGGTCCTACCCACAGCTCTTTCTTCTACCAGGCATGTTCTTCATTTCTCTGAATTCTACCTATTCCTCTAAGTCTCCAACCAAATGCTACCTCCTGCTGAAGTCTTCCCTGATCTCAAAGACTGAAGCACTCTCTCCTTCTTGTTAATCTCCATAGCATCTAAATTACAGTAATCTATGTACATGCCTATGAGTTTAAGCTTCTACGGAGGGCAGGCAGGCCCAGCATTAATTTATCTTCATGTGCACCAGAACACTTCATTCAGGGCTGTGCGTACATCTTGGAGAGTGCTCAAATGTTTGCTGAATTAAAAAAATGAATAAACATCACATCTTAAAACAAACCAAGCCAGGGGCGGGGGGATGAATTGGGAGATTGGGATTGACATATATACACTAATATGTATAAAATAGGTAACTAATAAGAACCTGCTGTATAGCACATGGAACTCCACTTCACTGTACAGTAGAAACTAATACAACATTGTAAAACAGCTATACCTCAATAAAAAAAAAAAAAAACAGGGCTTCCCTGGTGGCGCAGTGGTTGAGGGTCTGCCTGCGAATGCGGGGGACACGGGTTCGAGCCCTGGTCTGGGAGGATCCCACGTTCCGCGGAGCGACTGGGCCCGTGAGCCACGGCTGCTGGGCCTGCGCGTCTGGAGCCTGTGCTCCGCAACGAGGGAGGCCGCGATAGTGAGAGGCCCGCGCACCGCGGTGAAGAGTGGCCCCCGCATGCCACAACTAGAGAAAGCCCTCGCACAGAAACGAAGACCCAACATAGCAACCAATCAATCAATTAAATAAATAAATCTTTAAAACAAAACAAAACAAAACAAAACAAAAAAAACACACAAACCAACCAGACTTGGTGGAGTTATGTGATCGACATGTGCATATATATCTGAATGCAGTTATAAGAAAAGGAGCTGTGCTTGGAGAGCCATGCCTCAGACACAGGAACAGTGTTAAGCGGCGGTCTGGACAAAAATCTTTGTTAGTTGAAATAATGCCAGCCTAACGCCAGCCAAGATTAATACTTAGGCTCAAAGAACTAACAGCAACAGAAGGCACCCCTATTAGCACTTCAGGATTAAAGGATGTCTGCAAATCATCAAGTTGTGTGTGGCCACAAGCTTTAACTCAACAGTCCTGAACAAAGGGGAGGTGTGAAAATGCATTATTTTTAACTTAATTAGCTCTAAGCAGATGTGATACAAATATCTGAAACGTGAATGATTAGAGCAATTTTCCCAAAGAGTATTCCAAAAGATTTGGTCACAATATTAAGAAACAGGCAAACTGTGTACTCTGCAACTTTGCTTACAGCTTGAGAGAAAAAAAAATCACCGGCCTGTTTAAAATGAGAATTTAATCCCTGATGCTTTGCTTCTGACTTCCGTTTGACAGTTTCATGTGTCCATGTTAACTGGACCTATTGAAGGCTAATGGTGGTGAATAAAACCTTGTTTTCCAATTAAGAGCCACAGATGATGTATCCTTATCTTTTGTTACTTTGGGAGGTACTGTTTTTTTAGTTCTGATGGATAATAGACATGCCTGGCGTCTGGGAGGTCCCATCCCAGATTTCATCTCTAACAACTAATATAGAAACAATGGTTATGATCAAGAGACACGAAACTGTAACCTCTACTCAATTATCTACCTACATTCTTAAAAATGGTATGCTTATACAGCCATTCTACTTCCCAAATACTTAAATTACCCATTTGTAAACTATCGCTGAACCAGAAATTTGTCATCTTGCTGATTTCCTCTATTAGCAAACTGTTAACATATGAGACAAGTTCAAGATATATTTATATCTAAGATTTTGGATTTTGACAAGTAATATGCAAGAAGATTCTAGGTGGTATGTGAACTTTTAAAAACACTTGATATTTACACATTCCTTTTAACGTGTGTAAAAAATAGGTTGCATAAACCTATGATTCTATTGCTTAGGTCAAGGTTGAGAAAAAAAAAAAAAAAAGCCAGTATATTAAAAGAATTAAGGACTTTCCTGGCAGTCCAGTGGTTAGGACTTCGCCTTCCAATGTGGCGCGTGCAGGTTCGATCCCTGGTTGGGGAGCTAAGATCCCACATGTCTCGTGGCCAAAGAACCGAAACATAAAACAGAAGCAATATTACAACAAATTCAATAAAGACTTTAAAATGGCCCACATCAAAAAAAAAAAATCTAGAAGAAACAGTTTAAGAAAAAAAAAAAAAAGTTCAGAGGGTACAGGATATGGCAAAAAAACAGGAAAACAGTACTCAAATGTAAAAGTTTAGGAAACATCAAAGGATAACGAAAATGAAATTCATGTGGACTGCTCAGATTTTATAAAAGTGGTTGGGGGCTTCCCTGGTGGCGCAGTGATTGAGAGTCCGCCTGCCAATGCAGGGGACACGGGTTCGAGCCCTGGCCTGGGAAGATCCCACATGCCGCGGAGCAACTAGGCCCGTGAGCCACAACTACTGAGCTTGCGCGTCTGGAGCCTGTGCTCCGCAACAAAAGAGGCCACGACAGTGAGAGGCCCGCGCACCGCGATGAAGAGTGGCCCCTGCTCGCCGCAACTAGAGAAAGCCCTAGCACAGAAACGAAGACCCAACACAGCAAAAAATAAATAAATAAATAAATAAAATAATTTAAAAAAAAAAAAAAAGTGGTTGGTATCAGCCTCCTATTTCTTCAAGATGAGGCTCAGTCACACAGAGGAAACTTGCTGTCTGGTGCCCGACTTAATAATTTAGGGGACAAAAGGCACAACAGTGACTCCATTTCCAGTTCTTCTCCACCCACGGAGGAAAAGTTTGCTGCTCCCACTGCACACCCTAATGTCTGTTCTGCTCTAACCAACTGCACAGGGCCTCTGTCGCCAGAAATTTCACAGGGCCACACACTACCTTCCCAGGTTCCATCTCTTCCTGCTCTACAAGCTACCCATGGGCAAGCTTGCTCACTCCTAAGGCTTCATCTACATGGATGCACTAATGACTCCAAAACTTGTCCCTGCTCGACTCCTTGCCTACGCTCTAATTATCTACTAACCATCTCATGTGCATGCACTTCAAATTCCACATGTTCAAAAGCAAACGCATTCTTACCTCCTCTCCTTCCTTCTCTTCCCATATGTCCATCAATAGTTTTAAATCCTTACCACGAATCCCAGGCACCCCAACGTTCCCCTCCCCTTCCAGAGATGCCCCCAAATCTCTCCCCTCTCCTCCATCCTCACTATTATGCTTGGACACAGACCCTTGGCCTCTTTCACATGGGCTGGCACAGGAGCCTCCAGACTGCTCCCTGTCTTTTGTCTCTCTCTTTCTCTCATACAGGTTTTTCCTACACTGCCTCAAAACTAATCTTCCTAAGATAAAAATCAAGTCTTAAAAATCTCAGCTCAACTGCATTAGCCATTAGGTAATGCAAATTAAAACTACAATGAGATATCAGACATACCTATCAGAATAGCTAAAATAAAATTAATAGCACGAAATATTGGCAAGGATGCAGAGAAACTGGATCACTCATACATTGCTGGTGGGAATATAAAATTATACAGCCACTCTGGAAAAGAGTATTGAAGTTTCTGATAAAACTAAACATGCACTTACCATATGACCCAGCAATTACATTCCTGGGAATTTACCCAGAGAAATGGAAATTTTATTCACACAAAATCCTATACACAAATGGTTCAGAGCAGCTTTTTTTGTAATAGCTACAAACTAGAAATAACCCAAATGTCCTTCAACGGATGAATGGTTAAACAAACTGTGGTCTATCTATAACATGGAAAATTACAATTAAAAGGAAAGAACTATTGATACACACAACAAATTAGATGGATCTCAAGGGAATTAGGCTGAGTGAAAAAATCCAGTGTCGAAAGGTTACCTACTATATGATTCCATTTGTACAGCATTCTTAAAATGGCAAAATTACAGAGATGGAGAACAGATAAGTGGTTGCCAAAGACTGGGGGAGAGACCGGGACTTCCCTGGTGGTGCAGTGGTTAAGAATCCACCTGCCAATGCAGGGAACATGGGTTCGAGCCCTGGTCCGGGAAGATCCCACATGCCATGGAGCAACTAAGCCTGTGCACCACAACTACTGAGCCTGCGCTCTAGAGCCTGTGAGCCACAACTACTGAGCCCACGTGCCTAGAGCCTGTGCTCTGCAACAAGAGAAGCCACCGCAATGAGAAGCCTGCACACTGCAACAAAGAGTGGCCCCCGCTCACTGCAACTGGAGAAAGCCCGCGCGCAGCAACAAAGACCCAACGCAGCCAAAAATAAATAAATAAATAAATTTATTAAAAAAAAGATTGGGGGAGAGGGCAAGGGAGGTGGCTGTGGCTCTAAAAAGGGAGCATGAGAGCTTCTTTTGGTGGAGCTGATTTGTATCTCTACTGGGGTGCTGGTCATACAGACTTACACATGTGGAAAAATTGCATAGACTACAGACACTCACAAATGAGTGCATGTGAAACTGGTGAAGTCTTTTTTTTTTTTTTTTTTTTTTTTTTTTTTAGATATTTATAGCAGCTTTATTCATAATTGTCACAACCTGGGAACAGCCAAAATGAACTTCAGTAAGTGAATGGATAAATAAACTATGGTAAATCTGTAAAATGGAATATTATTCAGCACTAAAAAGAAATAAGCAATCAAGCCATGAAAAGACACTAAGGGACCTTAAATACATACTACTAAGTGAAAGAAGCCAATCAGAAAAGGCTACATACTGTGTGATTTCAACTGTATGACATTCTGTAAAGACAAACCAATGGAGACAGTAAAAAGATCAGTGATAGCCAGGGATTAGGGAAGAGAGATTAAAGAATAGGCAGAGCACAGAGGATTTTTAGGTAATGAAATTACTCTGTATGATACTATAATGGTAGATACGTCTCACTGTACATTTGTAAAACCCGTAGAATGCATGACACCAAGAATGAACTCTCAGGTAAACTGTGGACTTTGGTTGATAATAATATATCAGTGTAGGTTCATTGATTGTAACAAACGTACCTCTCTGGTGAGGGTTGTTGATAGCTAGGGAGGCCATGCTGTGCATTTGTGCGGTCAGGGCGTATATGGGAACTGTACTTTCTGCTCAATTTTGCTGTGAAACTAAACTGATCTAAAAAATAGAGCCTATGGAAAAAAACAAAAACAAAAACATCTAGTATTAGAGGAATAAGGTATGTGAGAAAATGACAGAAAATTAAACATGGAAGTTATGCAGTGTCCTTAAATATTGTGATAACAGGTTCAGATTTTACTAATAAAGTCATTTGGGGGCTGATTATATATGTGTGTATGTATGTATGTATTTTATCTTTGAGACTCTATGATTTTACTGAAAGTCTCACCTAACACAGAGTGACTGAGATATTTTCAGTCTGATACTTCCATCACCCACCACCATTACAACCACCACAACTACTGTGGTGGGAATGGGCTTAGTTTTACATATTGTTTTCTTATGTCTATTTGTGCTGATTCCTAATAATCACAGTGTTTTTTTCTAAATGTCTACCAACTTCATTTTATATATTTATTTTTTTAAATTTATTTTGATTGGGATATTATTGACATACTGTGTAAGTTTATAATGTGTTGATTTGATACATTTGTTTATTGCAATATGATTACCACCGTAGCTCTATCAGGTAACATAATTATCAGTTCTTTTTTTTGTGGTGGGAACAATGAAGATCTAGTCTGTTAGCAACTTCGAAGTTTATAATACAGTATTGTTGTCTGTAATCACTATGCTGTACATTAGATCTCTAGGGCTTCTTTATCTACTAGTTGCAAGTATGCACTCTTAAACAACATCTCCCTAATTCTGGCACCCCCCCAACCTCTGGTAACCACCATTCTGCTCTCTGTTTTTACAAGTTTGGCTTTTTTAGATTCCATGTATAAGTGACATCATACAATATTTGTGTTTCTTTGCCTGACTTATCTCACTTAGCATAACGCCCTCAAGGTGTTTAAGTATTTAAAGCAAAGTAGTGATATCGCTTATTTGATACGTAGAAAAGCTACTTCTGGTATTGTGAAAAATAGATTTGATAAGAGTGAGAACAGAGATGAGACCAGTTAGAGGACTGTTGTTATTACCCAAGTTAAATCCATGAGGATGTGGACAAAGGGAGGGGAAAGATTCAAGAAGCGGTTAGGGGTTGGTCTAGCAGGACTTGGTGAGGGGTTGGTGTTAGAGGTGAGAGAACAGGAGGGGGCTAGAAGGAGCGGGCTGGCCCCTCACATTTCAGGTCCCAGTGCATAACTCAATGCAGACCAACATATCACAAATTTTTAAAAGTTTAAGTTAACAATCCAGTAATTAAAACATGTTCTGTCCTTCCATCTTGAAAAATATAATTCTGTAATGACAGATTCACTATAGTGTTAATCTGTGATTTTTATATAACAATGTGGCAAAATATCAACAATAGCTAAATTTAATTATTATAGTACATATATGAGTGTTCTGGTCAAGAATTTTTCATGAAAACAATGGCTTAAGGGATTAAAAGCTAAAATGTACTTGTACTCAAAGTATATGTAATTTAATATTTTTTCAATAAAATGGCAAATTGAAGTAAATTTTAAAAAATTACTTTTCATACTTTTGGGAAAGATTTTTCATCTAAAGCAACCCAATTATCTATTAAAATTAAGATGTGAAATGCAAATTATAATGAATATTATATTTAAAGGACAATTCTAGTATTTATTTATTTTTTTATTTTTTTTTATTCAGCAAATATTTATTGAGCACTTAATGTGTGCCAGCCATTGTTGTGGGCATTGAGGATTAAACAGTACATGAAACCATCAAATTCCTGCCCTCAGGAGGCTTGTTGGGGACACAGAGAGTAAATAAGAAAAAAAAGGTTAAATATATAGTATGTCAGTCTGTAATAACTGTGAGGAAAAAAAAAGAGGGAAAGAGGATTGAAGTGTGGGGAGGCTAGAGAGGCTACAGTTTATTTTTATTTATTTATTTATTTTTATATCTTTATTGGAGGAGGCTACAGTTAAATAGGATGGCTTGATGGAGGAATTCCGCGGTCGTCCAGTGGTTAGGACTCCACGCTTCCACTGCAGGGAGCACAGGTTTGATCCCTGGTTGGGGAACTAAGATCACATGCCACGTGGCAAGGCCAAAAAAAAAAAAAAAAAAAAGGATGACTTGAGAAAGTGAGTTTTGACTAAAAGACCTGAAGGAGGGAGGGGAGTGAGCCACGCATTCTTCTGGGAGACAAGTATTCGAGATAGAGGGCACAGCAACAGCAACTGTCTTGAGGCTGGAATATTTCTAGTGTGTTCATGGAGCTAGGGTGGGTAAAAGAGAGTAAGCAAGGGGGGGAAAAGAGTGAAGTCAAAGAGTTAATGATAGGTCCAGATTCTAAAGGGCTACTCTTAAGGGCCCTGGCTTTTTTTTTTTTTTTTTTTTTTCCACACACACACACTGTATTTTATTTTTACAAGAGATAAATAGACTAAAGAGACTACACACACTCACAAATGAGTGCATGTGAAACTGGTGAAGTCTTAATAAGGTGGCTGGATGGTATCCATGTCAATCAATAACCTGTTGTGATATTATACTATAGCATGCAAGAAGTTACCTCTGGGGGAAGCTAGATAAAGTATGTATGGGATCTCTCTGTATTATTTTTTACAACTGCATGTGGATCTACAATTATCTCAAAATAAAAAAGTTAGAAGAAAAAAATCCTCTCAATAGCTTCCAATAGTTCCCCAACACCCAGAGTAAATGATTCCTTAGCATGGCGTGCAGAGCTTTCTCACATACATCCTATGCTCTAGACAACTAGCTCTAAGACCTAACACTTTTTGAGCACAGGCTATGTGGCAGGCACCATTCTAAGCATTTTATATGTATTAGCTCATTTAATCCTCAAGGTAGTTCATGAGTTAGGTTCTACTGTTGATACCATTTTATTCATAAACCACTAAGGCACAGATGACTTAAGCAGCTTGAAAGCATCCCCACTTCATCAGTCTTCAAAGCCCTGCTCCAGTGTTACCTTTGTGATTTTTTCCAGTTTAAGTGCTATACTAACAGTGTCTAGCATTCAAAAGATACCCGATACGTGTTTAATTAACATAAGGTTTGGACAAAGGGACAAAGAAAAAGTACAAAACTGGCGCCTTAAGGATTTGATACTGATTACATTGACTCTATGTTTCCCCAAAGTTAAGCTCGAATGGGAAAGCACTGTATAATATACAGCAGAAACAGAAAACACCCATCAGTTAGAAAATGTTGATTAATAAGGCAACAGCTTTCAGGTAGCAAAGAGGGACAGGTAACATCAGGCTAAAGAAACTCCAGTGTCAGCTGCAGAGCCATATCTTTCTCCAATTTTCACAGAACAAATAGATGAACACAAACCTCAACTTCCTACCCAGCAACCCCCGTTCTTCCTTATTAGTTACTTCTGCAATTCAAGAAAAGGTATAATTTTTTTCCCCAGAATAAAGATATTTCTTCCAGTTTAAAATGTATATTCATTATTTCCCTTGGAGGAAATTAGGTTATTAACTAAAGGCTCCTTTACACTCATGGGTTTACTTGAAAATTTTACTGATTATCCTCCAACGATCTAGAATTCTTCCAAGTACATGCTGAAATCTGAATGAAAATCTCCAAAGGAGTCACCTTTTAAAGGCAGACAACAGAGGCAGAGGGAGAAAACAATTTTAAGTACATGAATGAAGTTTAATGGTTCATATTCCCTCTGCTCCCTGCCCAGGCCTTCCCCTGCCCCACCCGGCATAAACTGTCTTCTCTCAAGCAAAGCCTTTTTAGAGGAGAACCCAAGGGGAAAAATAGGTGAGAAGCTGAGAGCCAACCTCTCCTCTTTCATAAACAACCATAAATTCTTAACAGTGACCTAAAGCCAATAAAGAAAAAGAAACTTATTTTAAATTAGGCATCTTGTGAAGAGAGAAGGTGTGGTCTAGCACCGCAAGCAGGTAAGAGGGACTCAAGCAAGGCAGTACTGACCGGTTGAGTCTTGTACTTGGAGTCCTCGCGGTCTCGGTGCTGCCCTGAATTGCTGGTTCTCTCCCGCACATTTCTATAACCAGGGCTGGGGATGATATACTCCTTTCTTATGTCAATGTCCTTCATCTTCTCTGAGTGGAGGTGCCAGGGCTCACAGACTCTTGGTTCCACTTGAGAATTTCTGAAATTAAAAATTCATCAAGGACAGATATTTCCTAAATTGTGCTTCATTATAAGCGAAAGTGCTTTAAAATAGGGGAAAAAAGGACAAAAGCATTAAAGTTTTCTGTCATTATATCTATAAAAATAAATTTTCAAAAATCTTTCAATTACTATTTTATTTTTTCAAGAAAAAAATTCAGAGTGATAGAATCAAGAAGAATTCTCTCCTCTCACCTCTAAGGGGGAAAAAAAAAAGATTAAAAAAATAAACACAGTGATAGAGACACCCGCCTTCTTCACCTTCAACTATGTTCAATCACGATGTACAGAGCATTTAGATAGGTCTTAAAAAAAAAAAAAAAAAGGCTTTCTGGAAACAATATAAATTTGTTCCAAGCATTACAAATTCCACAATTTTAAAACGGATAAATTTTACTAAATGAAAACTTATAAAACACTTATTCTACCAATGATATATCCCATCTCTGTATTTTTATAATTAGGTAATGGGTTAACTGATGCTTTTAAAGCTCTGTGAAGTTACATAGCTAAAACACAAAATAATACTACACCTTACCTTTAAAAACAAATTCCCCTTGGGTTACTGAAAGTGTTCTAAAATTAGATAGTAGTGATGATTGCACAATTCTGTTAATATACTAACCAAACACCAAGTGGTGTATACTTTAAGGGGTGAATTTCATGATACAAAAATATCTCAACAAAGCTGTTATTAAAAAACAATAACAAAAACAAATTCCCTACCCTGTCCTACTAAGTCTTACCTCGTATCTACCTGAAACTCTGTTCTAAACCCTGCTAGCCTGGTTATCTCTAATCAATATCTGGTATCAACTCTGGTTACTTCTGAAAAAACAAAACACAAGCATACGTCTCTAAAACATTTCCCCCACTCTAAGATGGTTCAAAGCTTCCCAGATACAAGTTGGGAAAACAATTTTCATACCAGCCTTACTAGAAATTAAAGAAGTGTAGCTGTGTTGCCTTTTGAATTCCATAAATTCCTAGCTATCACTGAGACTTAAAAGTACAACAGTATGGACATAATTCTGATAGCTACAATTCATTTTTTAAGGTATCAGAAAAAAAGGAGAACACTTACAAATCCTCTAAATAAAAAGGACTAAATCTCCTCCACAAAGACGTGTTTCCAGCACAAAGAAAGCTTTACTTCTTGCCTTTCAGGGGTCTGGCTCAAGTACCCTGAGTTGATACTGCTAAGTTACTTAGCTCCAAAGAAAAAAGTCACCTTGTCCAATGACAAACTGCACCATAAAGAGCACCGGCTTACAACCAAGAACACAGCAATCACGTCACTGAGACCTCAGAAAGCGTAAACTATAAACAGACCTGGCATCTGCCAGTGTCCCCAATGTCAGGATGCAGCTGCAGATCAGAATAATCCTTCTTACAGGGATCACTGAAGTCCAACCTTCCCCTCCAAAGGTTCCCCAGCCTAGCTGATTATCTGGAAAGCAGAAAAGATTAGTCCTACTTTGAAGAAAGGCAAGTGGAGGGGAGGCAGTTTGAAAGGGAAGAGGCCAAAGTATTGTAACTCACTCACAATACCAAATGCCATGTCAGGAAGAACACAAAGATCATCTCAATTGTCTAAGAATTCATGTAACCTCAGTTTCTTTCAATCACTTTATTCCAAGTTATTCTATGTTGGAAGGGTGTGGGGAGCAATTTCCCATTCCCTCTAACACTCCTGCTTCTTTAATTTCCTGGGGAAAGAGGCACAGCTCTGAAAGCAGGCAAGCCTTGTGCAGGGACAAAGCTACTATCTCCTGGCCTTGAACAGAAGGAGGATTCCAGCTTCTATGGATCAGGGATATAAGACAGGGCAGCCCACATGGAGGCCAGCCAAGAGCTAGGAAGTCCAATGGGTCTGGGGAACAAGGCCCAAATCTGAAGAAAACAGTTAAGGAAAGATCACTAGCTAGACTTCTTCGGGATACTTTTTGTATTTCTCTCTTTTCTTCTTTCTGTTCTCCCTTAAAGTTGTTTAAAAGTCTTTTTAAAAATGCTAACTTGCTCCAACTATTAAGAGAGGGAAAAGGGAAGGTATTTTTATTTATTTTTGAGTCAGAGCTGAACGATGGCACTAGCAGAATATTCAAAGTGGGAGAACCCAAAGAGGTGCTCAGCGCAGAGGCCACTTGGTCAGCTGCCTTTTTTTTTTTTTTAACCAAAACTCTCTTTCCAGTCATAAAAGTGTAGACGTTCTCCTGCACGATGATGCAGTCGAAACTGCATGGGGGGAGGGGGCTGCACAGGATTACAAGGACTGTAAGTAGCCAGACTGGTGTTTCCAAATTGCCTTCATTACAACATTCCTTAGGTTTCCAACACCTCAGGAATCTGGTTCTAAGCCCTGCAGCTACACAAAAAGACCTGAGGCTACAAGGATATGTATTTACCACCCCCCTGACATCCACTTGTGCCCCAGCCTTCTGCACCTTTCACTTACTCACGCTGGAGACCCCAGAATGACCTATTCATCTTCTCCTTCAAAACCTTCTGAAACTTTGCCAGTCTTTCCTGTGCCCATCTGCCTCCTGCCTCCCCACGTCCGTGCAGAAACCAAACGACCCCTATGTGATAAATACAAAGCACCATGCAGCTTTGTGTGGCGGAAGGGGAAAGGGCACTAATGACAGTCAAGAGATCTAGATTCCATTCCGGACTCTGCCAAGTGTTTGCTGTGCGTGCTTCTGTCACGAACCTCCATCTACTCATTCGCCAAAACGAGAGGTTGGCTTCTGAGGTCGCTGGCAGCTCAGTCTCCTCTGTGGGGATTGAGCGGGGGTGTCCCAAGCCGCCTCCCTACAACCTTGAGGATGGGGGCTTCTCTCAGGCCAGCTTCGCCTGGGATGCCGGGGCCCTAGGGCGTTCCCGCGGCCAGTTCGGGCCCGCAGAGGCGATAGCTACCCACACCCACGGGCCGCGGGCGCAGCACCCCCTGGTGGCGTTAGCCGGGAATGTGGCCGGCAACCCCAACCACTCATCCCACCCTACCTGCCTTCCGACGCCAGGACCTCACCACCTCACCACCAGCCCTCAGGGGTCAAGTCCCGAGGAGGAGGCGGCGGCGGGAGACTAGAGGGAAGCCTGGCCCCGTTTCTCAGGTCTCCGGCTTCCCCTGACCTGCTCGCATCCTCGATCGCAGTCCCCCACCTCCGGACGAAACACACGGGAGATAGTCCCCGCAACAACCCGAGGGAGAAGGAAGGGGTACGGCGATCGCCGCTACCTACCAGTGCCCCAGCTCCAGGACGACCGCGTCGGCCACTCGACCACGCTCCCGAGCATCAGCCCCGGAGCAAAACAAGCCTTTATAGCGGCATTGGCCGCCAGACTGCGCAGGCGTGCTGCACAAAGAATTCCCAAGACTGAAGGGAATTGTAGTCCCCCTTCCAGGAGCCCGAGGCTCGATTCGCGGCAAAGAACTATATTTCCCAGAAGCACCGTAGAAGCCCTGGAGGAGGTGCAGGTCGCTCCTCCCTTCCACCGCGCTCCAGGCTCTGCACCATTCTTCCCAGAGTTTCTGCGATCCTGTCTGGAATTTTCTCTGAGGCCCTGTGTTCCAGTGGGTGGCCGGGAGGGTTGACAGTAGCCCTCTGTGGGCGGGCAGCACAGTCAGTGTTTGTAGGCAGGGCGGTCACGGCGGTGCTTGGCCGTTTATGCACCGGAAAGCACTGTGAAGGTCATCGTAGCCTCTATGTCCTCGCGACCAGCCAGCCCCAAATCTTATGAGTGGCCCTTCACGTTTTACTACTGCTTGCTCACGACTCTGCGCTATCACCTTTCTCCTTTTAATCCCACTGCCCATCACATAATGTTATGCTGCCTGGTTTCTAGCAAATAAAGGCCAGGATCACAGTTTTTAGAGTGGCAAGAACCTTAGAAATGGAATGCCAATTCATCCCTTTCTTTTTATAAATGAAACTGAGGTTTCCAAAGAGACTGATCACTTTCTCGGTGTTTCATCAGTATCTTCAACATGATCATAACATAAATAGCTACTGTGTTGAGTGCCTACCTGTTCTGTATCTGGTGCTTTACACGCTTATTTTTTAAAGTCTCCATATCAACCCTATGTATAGGTATTATGATTACCCATTTCAAAGATTAAAAAAAAAAAAAAAGTAAGGAAAGTGACTTCTACCTTTATACAACTAGCTAGTATGAAACACCAATGGAGGGAATTCCCTGGCGGTCCAGTAGTTAGGTCTCTGCGCATTCACAGCCAAGAGCGCAGGTTTAATACCTGGTCAGGGAACTGAGAACTGAGATTCCACAAGCCCCATGGCACAGCCAAAAAAAAAAAAAAAAAAAAAGCACACCAATGTACCATAAAGCTGAAGTAATTAATACAGTGTTCTTACACAAGGATGGATTAATATACCAATGCAATAAAGAGCCTAGAAACAGACTCATTCATACATGTAAACTTGATCTGTAACAGAGAAAACATTAGAAATCAGTAGAGGAAGAAAGAAGATTCTATGAATAGCACTGGAACCATTGGTTATCCATATTTTTTAAAACTCAGGGATCACTACTTCATACCACATGGAAAAATCAATTTCACGTAGCTTGAAGGCCTAACTGTGAAAGGGAAAACTTTCAAACATTTAGAAGAAAATGTGAAATATCTATGTGAACTTAGGAGTAGAAAAGAACTTCTTAAACAAGATACAGAAACAAATTAATAAAGGAAAGTTTGATAAATTTGTACTGTATTAAAATTTAAACTTCTATATAAGATGCCATAGAGTACAAAGATAAACCACAAATTATAACTGACGAAGTTTTTTTTTTTTTTTTTTTTTTTTTTTTAAATTTTATTTATTTATTTATTTATTTATTTATGGCTGTGTTGGGTCTTCGTTTCTGTGCGAGGGCTCTCTCTAGTTGTGGCAAGTGGGGGCCACTCTTCATCGCGGTGCGCGGGCCTCTCACTATCGCGGCCTCTCTTGTTGCGGAGCACAGGCTCCAGACGCGCAGGCTCAGCAGTTGTGGCTCACGGGCCCAGTTGCTCCGCGGCATGCGGGATCTTCCCAGACCAGGGCACGAACCCGTGTCCCCTGCATTGGCAGGCAGATTCCCAACCACTGCGCCACCAGGGAAGCCCCTGACGAAGTTTTTAATACAGAATATACAAATAATTTCTACAACTCAATAAGAAATGGTAAATAACTTAATAGGAAAATTGGCAAATGACGTGAACAGACAGTTCACAAAAAAGAAAACTCAAGCAGCCACTCAGAAAAGACACCCAGGGAGATTAGCTCAAGATGGTGAAGTAGCAGGACGTGGGCTCACCCTTTCTTACGTAAACACCAGAATCACAACCAGCTGCTGAGCAGCCATAGACAAAAAGCTGGAACCTACCAAAAAAGATATTCTACATCCAAAGGTAAAAGAAGCCACAACAAGGTGGTAGGAGGCGCGAAATCGCAGTAAAATCAAATCTCATACCCGTCAGGTAGGTGACCCACAAACTGGAAAACAATTATACCACAGAAGTTCTCCCACTGGAGTGAAAGTTCTGAGCCCCACGTCAGGCTTCTCAGCCTGGGGGTCTGGCGACGGGAGGAGGAGCCCCCAGAGAATTTAGCTTGGAAGGCCAGTGGGGTTGGTTTTTTTAAAAATAAATTATATATTTTATTTTATTTATTTTGGGCTGCATGGGTCTTCCTTGCTGCGCGCAGGTTTTCTCTAGGTGCAGCGAGCAGGGGCTACTCTTTGCTGTGTTGCGCAGGCTTCTCACTGCGGTGGCTTCTCTTGTTGCGGAATGTGGGCTCTAGGCGCACGGGCTTCAGTAGTTGTGGCACACGGGCTTCAGTAGTTGCGGCACGCGGGCTCTAGAGCACAGGCTCAGTAGTCGTGGCGCACGGGCTTAGTTGCTTCCTGGCATGTGGGATCTTCCCGGACCAGGGCTCGAACCCGTGTCCCCTGCATTGGCAGGCAGATTCTTAACCACTGCACTACCAGGGAAGCCCCACATGTGTGTTTAAAAATGTAAAGCCAGGCTTGGGCACAATCAACAACAAGTTTGAGGTGTAATTACTTCTGGTTTGGAAGGAGGAGGATAAGATCAGAGAAGGATACACAAAGGGCTTCATCTGTTTCTGTAATATTTTATTTCTTTAAGAAACGACTTTGGGCTTCCCTGGTGTGCAGTGGTTAAGAATCCGCCCGCCAATGCAGGGGACACGGGTTTGAGCCCTGGTCCAGGAAGATCCCATGTGCAGCAGAGCAACTAAGCCCGTGTGCCACAACTGCTGAGCATGCCCTCTCGAGTCTGTGAGCCACAACTACTGAGCCCGCCTGCCACAACTAGTGAAGCCCGTGCGCCTAGAGCCCATGCTTCGCAACAAGAGAAGTAACTGCAGTGAGAAGCCCACGCACCCCAACGAAGAGTGGCCCCCACTCACTGCAGCTAGAGAAAGCCCGTGCGCAGCAACGAAGACCCAATGCGGCCAAAAATAAATAAATTTTTTAAAAAAGAAATGACTTGAATGGACCTAGAAATTATCATACTAAGTGAAGTAAGTAAGAGAAAGACAAATATCATATGATATCACTGATACATGGAATCTTAAAAAATGATACAAATGAACTTATTTACTAAACAGAAACAGCCTCACAGACATAGAAAACAAACTTATGGTTACCAAAGGGGAAAGGCAGGGGGAGAGATAAATTAGGAGTTTGGGATTAACAGATACACACTACAGGGGCTTCCCTGGTGGCACAGTGGTTAAGAATCCTCCTGCCAAAGCAGGGGACACGGGTTCGAGCCCTGGTCCGGGAAGATCCCACATGCCGCGGAGCAAGCCCGTGCGCTACAACTACTGAGCCTGCGCTCTAGAGCCCACGATCCACAACTACTGAGCCCGCATGCCTAGAGCCCGTGCTCCGCAACAAGAGAAACCACTGCAATGAGAAGCCTGCGCACCATAACAAAGAGTAGCCCCCACTCGCCGCAACTAGAGAAAGCCCGCGTGCAGCAACGAAGACCCAACGCAGCCAAAAATAAATAAATTAAAAAAAAAAAACAAACAGATACACACTACAATATATAAAATAGATAAACAACAAGGACCTACTATATAGCACAGGCAACTATATTCAATATCTTGTAATAACCTATAATGGAAAAGAATCTGAAAAAGAACAAATATATATATATATATAGCTGAATCACTTTGCTGTACACCAGAAACTAACACAACATTGTATATCAACTATACATCAATTTGTAAAAATGACTTATAAATGTTAAAATTTAACAAAGCTTGGCAGTGGGTACAGAGGTGCTTCTAAAATCATTTGCTGTACTTTTGGGTAGCCTTTAAGTATTTCATAATAAAAAAGTTTTAGTATCATAGGAACAAACCATTTCTCCTCTCAGTGGGGATATGTTCAATTTAACAGAAAAATCTTGAGGATTTATGTAGATATAAATATATAAATATAGATATAGGTATAGACATATAGATATATATCTACTGAGAATTCCTTAAGCACCTCTGGCCACCTGGTGGGATAAGAAAAACCTTTTTCAGCACACCTCTAGCCACCTTTCCAAGGCATACTGGTACTTCCAACCATGCTTCAAACATTGTAGTACCCAAAAGCTGCATATCTGATACCTTCATATAAAATAAAAATCTTCAAAAATCTCCCTGAATACTTCAAAAATAGGTTTTAAAAAAATGAATGAGCACTATACAACCCTGGTTCAACATCTCAATACACCATGGTACTACCTCGGCCTGTCAAAGGATAGCCTGGGCCAAAGACTTAACTTATTTACATGGTATTAATTGCAAAGCATCCCCTCCTCGAAGTGTATTTACGTTGTGAAGTGTTTTGGGGCAGAGGCTGATATTCTCCAACCTTCAGGCAAGGGGCTAGAGAATCTATGTTGCAATGCAGAATTGTTAAATATATTTATGTTGTGTAAGGTACTCAATATACTCATTTATTCAATATTTGATAGAGATACAATGGAGTTAAAACAGACAAGTTTCCTGCCCTCATGGGGTTTAGAGTCCTGGATAAACATTAATCCAAATTTAAACTATAACTATGGTATGTACCAGAAAAGAAAGGTTTGTGTTACATCTGAAGAATAGTAGGAGTTAGCGAGGTGAAGATGGTGGAAGTGAGCAGAGGAGAGAGTTCTCCAAGCAGAGGGAACAACAAAGGCCGGGCAGTGGGAGAAGGAAGGGAAGGTCTCCAAAGGTAGACCATGTTATAGGTCTTTAGAGTAAGAGCAAAAACCGACCATTGCAAGGTTTTAAAAGGTGAATGGGTTAAGGGTTGAGAAATCATATTTACATTTTGAAAACTTCCCTGAGGCCGGCAGACTGGAGAAAGAATTAGAGACAGCTAGAATGGAAGAGAAGAGTCAAGCTAGGAGTGACTATCATCATCCAGGATGGTAGCTTGGACTAGAACTGTGGTGGAAAAGATGGAGAGAAGTGAGCGGACTCGAGAAATTTAAGAGGTCAAATGGACAAACGATGGATTAGATACTGTGGGGTGAGAAAGAGAGGTGTCATGGGTAACAGCTTGGTTTCTGGTTGCAGAACTGGATGGATGGTGGTCCCATTCATTGATATAAGAAATGCTCTAGGGGCTTCCCTGGTGGCGCAGTGGTTGAGAATCTGCCTGCCAATGCAGGGGACACGGGTTCGAGCCCTGGTCTGGGAAGATCCCACATGCCGCGGAGCGGCTAGGCCCGTGAGCCGCAATTACTGAGCCTGCCCATCTGGAGCCTGTGCTCCGCAACAAGAGAGGCCGCGACAGTGAGAGGCCCGCGCACCGCGATGAAGAGTGGCCCCCACTTGCCGCAACTAGGGAAAGCCCTCGCACAGAAACGAAGACCCAACAAAAGCCATAAATAAATAAATAAAATAAAAATTTTTTTTAAATTAAAAAAAAAAAAAGAAATGCTCTACTCCAGCAGCCCCCCGACACCCTCCTCTACCCAGCTTGTCAGGAGCTAATGTCAAGTGTGATCACCCCACATCTGCTGTGGCACTCCTGAATTCTTCTGCCGGTTATAAAAACAAAACTTCTCTTTTGCAGATCAATTTCACAATGAAAGTCATTTTCATGGAATAAAACTTTTTAAAAAAATTAGTTAATAAATGGAATCTTTTATTTAACATCATGGTAACAATATAGTGCAACAGAATAATGCACCTCTTTAATGGTCTCAGGCAAATTAGGAAAGAAGAGAAGAGGATTTAAGATGTAAACAATGCTGAATGAAAGCCAAATAACATCATAGCATGTTATAGAGACAAAGGTTTCACAGAATTTTTAAGAGAGAACTGCGTGGGAGAAGCTGAGTGCTCACAGAGTACACAGTGGTATAGGCATGTTATGATAAGTCATATCACATATTCACCTTATGAAGGTGAATAAGTTCATTAGCAGTAGGGGTAGTAGTTAGAATGAAATGAAGAATTGCTTTTTAAAAAATGTTTACGGGGCTTCCCTGGTGGCGCAGTGGTTGAGAATCTGCCTGCTAATGCAGGGGACACGGGTTCGAGCCCTGGTCTGGGAAGATCCCATATGCCGCGGAGCAACTGGGCCCGTGAGCCACAGCTACTGAGCCTGTGCGTCTGGAGCCTGTGCTCCGCAACAAGAGAGGCCACAATGGTGAGAGGCCCGCACACCGTGATGAAGAGTGGCCCCCGCTTGCCACAACTAGAGAAAGCCCTAGCACAGAAACGAAGACCCAATATAGCAATCAGTCAATCAATCTTTAAAAAAAAAAAAAAAAAAAGCTTACTAACTCTTATATTGAGATGCACTATCAAGTTGGCTCAACAAAATAACAGATAGGTGTTCCAAAAGCTAGCTCTGTATTATAAAGAGGGGAATAATGACATCAATTATCTAATTTTAGTAAAACAATATTATGCGCTACATTAAATTAGTGTTGTGTTGATTCTGTAGTCTTGTATGTAATAATTTGTAAATTTAATTTTATAGTGCTATGAGAACTATAAAGGATATAAGGACTTTATACATGGTTTTATGAATATACATATTTAAGTAATATTATAATATAAATAATTTAGGTCAACATCAGGGGTTTAGGAGAATTGTTTCCCTTAAAAGAGGTCTGAGACTTATTCAAGTTTGGGAAACACTGGGCTATGAAATTAAACCAAACTTGAGCTTGGTATACAAGACCTGTGATCTGTACCCACGTTATACTACAGTTTCATTTCCTGTCACTCGCCTACTCAAATATGAGGTCCTGAAGCACTGTAATTTCCATGTTTTTACTCTAGCTGTTCCCTCCACCCAGAACAATCATCTAAATCTACTCAGCTCAAATAACAAGCATCACAATTAATTGACAGGCCTTGGGATTTTACTCCTCCCAGAATGACAATTAAGGATTACTTACTCAAGCGAACAAAAGAATGCAGTATGTCTAACATCTCTAATGGTAAAATGTGCATGAGGGATTTTCCCACGTTGTGAAGTATTGACTGGGTACCTGTCAGGTCACAGACAAGAGGCAACAGGATCCCACTAAGCCGGAGAAGACAGAACCAATAGTCCAGCCAAGATGGAGGCTTCTAGAACAGGCCTAGACAAATTGGAAGAGTGGTCGCTCCCAGTCATCCCCCAGAGCTTTTCAGGTGTGTTGCTTTATAAATATGGGCTTTTGATCAGAAGAAGAGATAAACAACTTTGGTCTACATTGGTGATAACCTTTCTGGCATGAATGTCAGTCCAGAAAAATTTAAAACTGATGCAGGCTGTGTGTATTTTTCACTCAAAATAATTCACTTATTGAATTCCATGAGGAAAAACTATACACTGTTGAAACACAAATTATATACGTTATTGATTGCAAGACCACCAATGAGAAAAATCAACATTGCCCTTCTACTAAAATGTTACAGTCTGAGCATATTTGAGAGGTAACAATACCAAAGAATGTTTTTAAACTCTCATCTTAAAATTAGATCTAGGTGGATAACATATGGCCGGCAGCTGGTAAGCCATTGATCTAAAGGAAAAGAAAGAAAAAAAAGATTCCTCCTTGAGGCAGTCTAAGTTTATATTGCTCAGGGATTCAGAAACAGCTTGAAATTGGTATCTATTTACCTTTTATTTGTTTGTGGGTTCTTATAGTTCTAATCAAAATTCAGGTTTAAAATACTTATCTAAAGAAAAAGCACTTATCTCGTTTATTTTTTAAATTTCTTTTCTTTTTAAATTTATTTATTATTTATTTATTTATTATTTTTGGCTGCGTTTGGTCTTCGTTGCTGCGCGCGAGTTTTCTCTAGTTGCAGCAAGCGGGGGCTACTCTTTGTTGCCGTGCGCGGGCTTCTCATTGCAGTGGCTTCTCGTTGCGGAGCACCGGCTCTAGACGCGCGGGCTTCAGTAGCTGTGGCTCGCGGACTTCAGTAGTTGTGGCTCGCGGGCTCTAGAGCGCAGGCTCAGTAGTTGTGGCGCACAGGCTTAGTTGCTCTGTGGCATGTGGGATCTTCCCAGACAAGGGCTCGAACCCCTGTCCCCTACATTGGCAGGCAGATTCTTAACCACTGAGCCTCCAGGGAAGCCATATTTTTAAAATTTCTTGATTTATTTATGCATATGCTGCAGCATTCTATATTCTATCTGTAGCAAGTCTAAGACAAAATTTTCAGGTTTTCTTTCTTCTGGATTTACACTATTTACCTAAAGCAGTGTTTCACAAAAATATCCGTGGAGTACTAGTCCTGCAAGATATTCTGAGAAAAAGAAATTTCCAAAAGTCAACTACATTTGGGAAATTATATACATGATATTCAAATCACATTAACATTTTAGTTAAATACTCTGAGAAATCCCACAGTAATAAAACCTGTTTCTCCTTGATTTTTTTTTAATAAATTTATTTATTTTATTTATTTATTTTTGGCTGTGTTGGGTCTTCGTTGCTGCGCGCGGGCTTTCCCCAGTTGCGGCGAGCAGGGGCTACTCTCCATTGCAGTGCACGGGCTTCTCATTGCAGTGGCTTCTCTTGCTGCAGAGCACAGGCTCTAGGTGCGTGGGCTTCAGTAGTTGTGGCACGCAGGCTTCAGTAGTTGTGGCTCGCGGGCTGTAGAGCACAGGCTCAGTAGTTGTGGCGCACAGGCTTAGTTGCTCCGCGGCATGTGGGATCTTCCCGGACCAGGGCTCAAACCCATGTCCCCTGCATTGGCAGGCAGATTCTTAACCACTGCGCCACCAAGGAAGCCCTGTTTCTCCTTGTTTAATTCAGCATTTCTCAGACTTATTTGAACTTGAACAATGAAAAAAAGTTTTTCAGAAAAGCATTGAACATCCTGTAGAACTAGGGTTCTGCAGAAAATGCTTTGAGAAATGCTGATCCAAAGGAATCTTTTAAAAAAGAAAAAATAAATAAATAAACTTCCTGAAGGGGAAAGAATTCTCAAAAGATGAAGAGTGGTGCTAAGGAGAGTGGAGGGAGGGTCCTTGTCAGTATGCAGCTGAGTGAAGCTGAGAGAAAACACTTTTCTGCTCATGGGAACTGGGGTTAATTCAGTCTACTCAGACATTCTAAGTCCAGAAGATTCCATTCAGGCTGAAGCAACCTGCACGACCTTGAGAGAGTGAGGATAACAATAACAACTACTCTTACTGCCATTTTTAATATTATTGCTGCTCCAATTCATTAGCTGCTTAGGATGGGACAGGCAACGTACAAATATTACCTCCAACCACATAAAACTCCTGCATGACAGGTCTTATCGTCTCAATCTTAGAGAGGAGGAAACTGAGGCAGAGAGAGGGTGACATGATTCTAATAGAAACAGGATTTGGCCTTAGACCTTTCTTACTGTCTCATACCAACTAGTCTGAAAAGCTTCTTCACTGAAGCAACCTCTCCCTTGGCTTTCCTAGCCACTGATGACACTTCCTGGGGCCTTCCCTAACAGAAATCATTCTAGAATAAAACAGGTTAAACAACTGATGACTCTGGCCCACTTTCCCATATGTCTGGTTTCCACCAGGAACCAAATATTTGCACGTTCTAAATCTGATAAGACCCGTGATCACCTAGGCATGCCACGGTATTTTGAAATTACTTCTTAAGGTCCTTTAAGAATCGAACAAGAAAATTAATCTTAACACTCAAAGGCAAACTTAAACACCAACCAGGGCCAAGCAGGTAACATAAATGAGGGGAGCTGGTCAGGAATAAGACAATAGTTGGTGACAGAAACTGTGATGATCTAGAGACAAATATTCTGCATCCAAAGGGCTTAACCACTTCTTAGCTTTGGCAGAAAGCATTATTGTCAAGCAGAAATGTGAGCCCAGTACTGCTTGATCTTATTTTTCAAACAAAGCCAGAAACAGTTTTTACATGAAATCTCCCAATTTTTAAAATGTTGACAACTAACTAATTTCCTAAAAACACTAGCAGGGCCAAAAACAACATGAATTTGCAGGCTGATTGGTCATGACCTCATAAAGCAACTTCTACTGAAAACTCTGTGATCTCCCCTCCACCCCACCCCCTCCTCCAGTATACCTGGGTCCAAATTGCTTTTGACACACGCAAAAAATAAAAAGTTAAGACTTGCCAGTACAGAAGTCATATTTAAAACCTCAGAGTCTGAAGTTGATTATATAAAAGGAGACCCCCCCCCCCCGCTCTGCAATTTTTTTGAAAGATGGCAGCAGGGTTAAAATAAGTACGTGTGCCACTTGAAGGCAAGAGAGTCATTTTGTGCCTTTCCTATGGTGCATTATATGCCAGAGTGACTCTAAAGTATGAGGAAGCCATTAGCACTGCTCCAGTGACCAAATATTTTTTCTTCCTTCTCTCCAAACTGATTTGTCAGATTACTTTTGGAGACCAGGTTCAGATCTAGTTAGGGCATGGGGTGGGGTAGTCCTCCATGATATTCTGTTGTCACTGGGGGTGCTCGTTAGAGAGACGGCTAACGCTACCTGACACCTGAATTATTCAAAGCTAAGGCTTGAGGTGTGGCCTATGGTCTTTTAAGGTCAACATCATCACTAAGTCCCCAGAGAAGAGCCAAGGAGAGGAAGATGGAAAGAGGTTGGCTCCATGGGGAAGGATTCTTCCTCTGCCTCATTCTCCACCTGCTGCTTCAAGTTCAGATGGGACAAGAGCAAGAGCACAGCATCCATATAACTTCTGGGAAACAGAGAAACCAGGCTAATTTTTATTTCTAGACAGTCAATGACTGGGTGTTCATTTTGGTAAAAATGGAAACTCATGACACTGACAGCTTTGTAGCTCTTTCTAGGGTCCTAAACAGTTAGTTGATGCCTCTGTTAATCTATTTCTCCACTCCCCATACATCCTTGGGCCTCTTCCCTTTCCCCATGTCATTCTCTTTCCAGGCATATAATCTACCCCACGGTTTCTGGGTATCGACTGACATTGAGAAGAAGAAAATTCTTTCACAGTTCCCTTAAGCAAATGAAAAGAAAGATGCCAAGGGGAAGGAGGTAGAAGAGAAGATCTGTTGTGAAAGAGGAAAACTTTTACAATTTTCCCAGTCTAGAGTAATTTCTTGTTCATTATTGAGAATAAGCAATGAGGGATAGGACAACATCAGAGACAGATAAAAACAGACTCGACCAGAAGATGTTACCACATCTTCTCTGTGGGCACATACATTCTCTGTTTCTGCCCCACAAAGTATGACAAGAAAAGGTTTGGGTATAAGATGGGTATCAAGGAACTCTTTTTAAGATAGTCTCAGTGGTGATGAGTCCTGAGTTTTAGAAGAGAACAATTACAGCACAAAGCAAGGACACAATATATACCATTAAACTGAAAACTGAGTTCCTTCTTTAAGGAGTTCCTTCCTTAAGGTCCCACAGATTGCTCACTACCTACCTGATTATTTCTCTCATCATTAATTCATGACCATCTATGCCCTGTTCATATAGTGAGGAGGAGAACTGTGATTGCAAAATCTGTCACTGACATTCACCCAGATGGCTCAAGGACAAAGGTTTGTGGTGAGATTGTTAAGAACACAACAGGACACTAAATAGTGGTGGTCAGGACTGAGTTTGCATACACATTTAGAAAAGTTTTGCATAGAGAGAGAGACAGTGGAATTGAGGATGGAGCCCTGACTCAGCTCACCTCATCAACTTCCACCATTTGCATACCAGCCCAGCCCAAGCTCCCTGGTCCAGGAAGGAGGAGTCCAGACATTTCTCCCATGACCCCTGTTGTCTCTCTGTGCAGAAACACTTCCCAGACCCCAGTGCTGGCACTCCTTTCACAGTCTCTGCTCTCTACAGGAAGAGGAGACAATTTCACCATCAACTACTCAGGATTCGATCAGCATGGGGTGGACCCTGCTGCCTTCCAAGCAGTGTTTGACAGGAAGGCCTTCCGTCCAGTCACCAACTTCAGCATCCCCACTCATGTCCACATCTCCTTCACCCTGTCTGCCAACCTGGAAGTAGTAAGTCCTGACCCAACTCTGTAATGGTCTAGTGGTGAGCAGTGGGTTCCCTGACTGGATTTTGTAAAATTAAAAGCTCAGTCTATGGGGTAGGGAGGAATGACAGGGAATGCTACAGTGACATCACTGCAGGTAAAAGCTCTCCCTTTTTTGGGAATACGCCACAAGAAACATGATCCCAGTGGACTCTCACACTGGTGCTTTCACTTACGTTTCTCATGTACCTTGGATTATATGACCTACCATTTTTAGTGGCTTATGAAAAATATCATAATTGCCACACAGAACAGCCTTGGAAATGAGTAAGAGGTGGGTGGCGGCACTGGACCTGACTTCATAAAATTAATGATCCTGGATGAAAATTGTTTTTCCAGGATGCACATCTTCAACTGATGACATCATTCCTGTGGCTAAATGTGGTAAGATAGACTCAGTTTACCCTTTGTTATGGTACCTCTCTTTTTCCACTCCAGTGTCCAACTTCACAGATTAAAATGGATAAAGCTGAGAATACCCACAAATTAGACAAATTCATACAGAACCAGCCAATAATGAAAACATAAAACTTCCTGATTATTCTGCCGGTTTAAGGAGGGCAGAGATGGGGCTCAGGGAGCAAGTGGCATAAACCAAGGTCATGGAAGCTAATACTTAAGTGGCTCCAACCCAGGGAATCCAAAGCCAAGCTCAAGGTCTCCCTTGAGACCACTGAGGGAGAAGTGGAAGCAAGTAAAACTTTGTCAGTGACATTGTGACAGCTGTCACCAGAGAGAGGGTGGGAGAGTAAAGAAATGAGTAAAAAAAGGGATGTAAAGTGCAAGAGACAGAGGAAGACTAAGACCAGTTCCCACCCCCTGTTTGTCCCACACCACGGTTTCCTCTAGATGTGGTACAATCCATTCCTTAGGTGGAACCCAGTGGAATGTGGGGGCATCAGGAAGCTGAGCATGGCAGCTGAGAACCTGTGGCTTCCAGATATCTTCATCGAGGAGTTGCGAGTATCGGGGGCTGAAAAAACAAGAAGGAGACCATATCTCCAGGGAAGAGCATGAGTAACCAATAGGGACCACGCAAAGACTCACCTTAGAAAGGAGCAGCGTCTGAAACCCCCAAAACATGGCAATAGGTGGAAGGGGGAGGTCAGATGAGTGGGGCTGGAGCACAGGAATGGGTGACCTGAGAGAGGAAGAAGGCCAAGTCTGATGGGGAACCCACAGCACTCACCTCCCTGTCCTTCTCACACACAGCATGGATATGGCTTATGTCAGCAGTGATGATCACATCGAATACAGTAAACCAATGCAGGTGACCAGCATCTGCAACCTGGACATCTTCTACTTCCCCTTTGATGAACAGAACTGCACCCTCACCTCCAGCTCTTTCCTCTACACAGGTGAGTGAGGCTCACATGTTGAGAGCTAGAGAAAGGGTTTGGGAAGAAGAGGACAGAAAGCTGGGAACAGTGAGGGAATCTCACCGAAAGGGGTGTGAAAGCTAAGTGGTAAGGAATCCAACAGTGTGGGCAAAGGTGTTGGGAGCGCTGGGGGAAGCTGAGTTGCCTGGATCTCCTTTGCAGTGCAGAACATGGTGTTGGGCATGGAGCAGGACGTGCAGGAATTTTGAAAACATCACAGAATGTTGTTTGGAGCAAGGGGGAATGGGTACTTCAGGGTATCCATCAAAGAATGATGAAGATGACTGTGGGCACCAATGAGTATGACCAAATCATCTTCTATGTGAGCTCAGGGGCCCTGGATGAGATCTTCTCCTTAGATGCATAGCTTATGTCCTCCACCAGAATGTAAGCTCTCCCACAAGAAAATAAGCTCCACAGGGACAGAAATTGTTATCACTTTTCTCACTGATAAATCTCCAGTACCTAAAACAGTACCTGGCCCTCAGTAAATACTGATTGAATGGATCCTCCCCGAGGAAGAAACAAAGCTCCCATGGCAGTGATTTATAGTGAGCATGAACCTCCGCCCCCTGCCAGGGCTATCAGAACTTTTTGGAGGGCAGGAATTTTTATATTTATTTTTTAAAAGAGGTGGTGGAAAAGTTATGAAACACTGTCTTAGGGATATTATGATTCCAAATCCTGGTGACCCCAAAATGTCTGCTCTGTCTTGTTTTCCCTCCCCCTGGTTTTAAATGTCCACCAGCAAAGTCACTAGAGGTTAGACCTTGATGAGGAAAGCAAGCAGAAATACAATGCACACAATACCTAAGAATCTGGTCCCTCGATTCTGCTAAGAGCACATTGGTAGTAATAAAAATTTAGGCGGAGAAAGTTGAACTTTGGGCCAAGAAGGAATGAGATACATTTCAATGGTAAGCAGCATGGTAGAATCAAACCATGGAAAGGCAGTGTGGTGATTAAGATGGCTTTGCTGGAGAGGCAAGACAGAGAAAGGGACTTGAGGTAATGTTTCCTTACTAGAAAGTAAGGAGCAAATCTCAACTCTTGCTTTTAACTGGCTTGGCAGCCTCCCAGGTTTCTCCTCAGTTGCCTCCCTCTCTCCTCCCCACCAGGTGACCATCAGGCGCAGGCGCAGCCTCTGGTGCCCAGAGTCATAAGCCTCCTGGTGCCCAGTAGCTTTCTGATAGCCATCGACGTCCTCAGCTTCTACCTGCTGGCAGAAAGCGAGAGCTATGCCCCATTCAAGATGACACTCCTGCTGGGCTACAACGTCTTCCTGCTCATGACGTTGAATGACTTACTCCCTGCCAGTGGCACCCCCTCTCATCAGTATGGCCCCTCCCTCCATCAGGAGAAGAAAAGCAAGGTGGGGGGTGGAGTGGAGAGAGGTACCAATGAAACCAGGTCAGAGTAAAAAGAGATCCTGCAAATGGGCCCTCCGGGAACAGAGGAAACAAGAAGTCCCTGGCTGGTGCCTCTGGCCCTCAGGCAGGCCCAGCTTCCCTCCAGGTGTCTACTTTGCCCTGTGTCTGTCACTGATGGTGCTCCGCCTGCTGGAGACCATCTTCATCACCGACCTGCTGCACCTGGCCACCACCCAGCCTCCACCCAGGCCTCGCTGGCTCCGTTCCCTGCTTCTACCCTGCACCAGCCCAAGGAAACGCTGCCCCGCTGCGCCCCAGAAGGGAAACACGGGCCTGGGCCTCAGCCCTGCCCACCTGCCTGGGGAGGGAAATCAGCACTGCCCACGCGTCCTCTCCCATCACCTCCCCTTCTCTGCTCCCGCCTCCTTCCTGCCCCCACAACCCCCCAGCTGACCTTGGCAGCCCACAGCCGAGTCTCTGTCTCTCCGCAGGTGTGAAGGAGCCCGTGGAGTTGGTGGGGAAGGTGCCAGGTCCCAGAGAGGCAGAGCTAAATGGGTGCCCTGGGTCAGCGAGGGCCCAGCAGGAAGACGAGGCTCAGAAGCAGCACTTGGTCAGCCTGTGGCTACAGCTCAGCCACATGACGGACACCCTGCTCTTCCGCCTCTGCCTGCTCTTCCCGGCCCCTTCCGTCGTCACGGTCATCATCCTCTGGGACACCTAGGCAGATGCCCACCTGCAAGCTCCAGGCAAGGGCTTCTCTTGCCTCCAGGAACCAGCCAGGCTCTCATCCCTGTCCAAATCCCACCTTACAGCCCTGGCAACCACCTTGTTTTCAACCCAGCCCTTCTGTTCAGTTTCAGACCAGACCTGAATGGTCTCCTAAGCTCTCCTGAGTCAGGTCCTTGCTCCTGCACGCCATCAGCTCCCCTCAGCCCTCCCACGAGTCCTGCCTGCCTGGCTCCTCAGGATTCAGGTTCTTGGAATACTTCCTTGATCGAATCTCCTCCAATAAACCCCTTTGCAGAAAGCGCTGGCTCTTCTCTGCAGTATATTATAGTTTCAAAACCCTTGAGGTTGAGGGTCTTCTTGCAGAAACTTCTTATTACCAAAGTAAGAAGGATTTTCTTGTTTGTGTGTTTGTTTTTTAAGTCTATTAGACAACATGTGAAAGTGGGGAGAGGGGAGAGAAGAGGCCAAAATCTATTACAAGAAATTATAATGAAATAAGGATTAACCTCCTAGATCCAGTTATCCCAGATTCAAGCTTCAGAAATTAATAATGTGCCAGAACGAGGCATCTCTTGTTTAAAGAGTGAAGCCTTTTGTCACAGCCTGACATATGACTCATTCATCATTAAACACTTAGAGTGTTAACATAATCCCAAATTCTGCTGTCTGTGTTGCAATTAGAGTTGATCCGTCCCTAATCATGCTAAGAAAAGAACACTGGGCCAAGGAGAGCACGTTTGAAAATGGCATCTGCTTTACTTGGGAGTAACACAAATGCCCCCATATGAACTGGAAAATTCCCCTTCCTGGCACTTGCCTTATCATTTTGAAAGTCTTTTGTCTCTTGGCCCATTATTTCCAATAGCTTATTGGGGGAAGTGGAGACCCCTCTGTATCACCGTACACCAGAGCTGTGGCATGATTTGCTGGACACCAGGTTCAGAAAAGCACAGATTCGAGAGCACCTTAATTACAACTTGAACACAATCTTTCATTTTTAGCAACCATTTCTTTTCCTTTCTTTAGTTTATTCTACTACTGTCTATCTGAAGCCTAAATTTCCCAGGTTATAACAGGCTAGGAGTAAAAAGAAAGTCACAATATTGTTCACTAAAGTATATTTCCTTGGTTCCTCCTCTCCACTGCTCTTCCTCAAACTCCTTTGGCTTCCTCTGGTCACTGGTGGCAAGGTCACCGAAGGGTGGCAAGGCTGCCAACGTCCACTAGAAGTGCTGCTGCTGGTGGTGTGGGCCTGAGGTCCCATCCCAATGTTCGCTGCAGGAGCTTCTGCCCTCTCAGAGCCCAGGCCACTAGAAGGCTGAACCCACAGTGCAGATGTTCCCACTGGATGCTGAGTCACCAGGACCAGCTGTAACTTGCTCTTTCCTTGCAGTCCCCTTCTGCTGGGACTCAGGCAGAAGTCCATGGGAATCTGGGCATACTGAGGCAGAAATACACTGCTATACTCTGAATGGCTCCTTTCACTCAGGCTCCTGGTCTTCCAATTAAACTTGTGCCCCTTAATTCTCCTTTTTCTCCGCTTTTTTTTTTTTTTTTTTTTTTTTTTTTTTTAATTTCAGGAAGGTCTTTGGCTCTTCGGTTTCTAGAACCTTGTCAAACACTCCCTTCACCATCACCAGCCCTCCAGGCATGTCGAAGATCTAGCTAAGCTTAAATCAGGAGCCCTGACATTCACCTAAATAAATGAGCATGTCTGTTATAATTTTGGATATCTGTTATTATTTTGGCAGTTCTTCAACTCACAGCTTTCTACAAAGTGGGCCTTTAGAAAGGACAGAGTATAGGTATAATAATAACCAACATTTATTAAGTTATTAATATGTGACAGGCACTTTTCTAAGTGCTTTATATGAATAAGCACATTTAATCTTTATGGTAACCCTATGAAGCAGGAACTATAGATCCACACATACCTTGGAGCCAAATGTGGAATTTTTCAGATTTTAAAAAGGTAACAATCATGCATGTACTATATGTTACTAACACCCCAAGTCAGCTATGGAGTAGCACCCTGTAGTCAAACACAATTAATATTTCTGCAGTGAAATCTATGAATATTCACACTTGGTAGCAAAAATGAAACTACGGACAGACTCACAACTGTTCAGGTCAGGCTTTGCCACCAAATAATTTATGAAAAATAATTTGGTTTTCAAAGCCCTTTAGGTTTTAAAACTGTGGTTTTGTATTATTATCCCCATTTTATATATTCAAATACATGAAATGAAATAAATGAGAAAATGAAGCACAGAGAAGAGCAGTGATGGCCACTGAGCTGTCTCCCAAGTTTCCACAGCTAGTCCGGTGACAGAGCTGCAATTTGAACCGAGGAAGCTGGCTCAAGACACGGGACTCAGCCTCTGCCACACGACCCTCCAGACTGAGGATGAAACCAGACAGGTTCTCCAGGAGTCCCGTATTGAGATGATATCAATCCACTTCAAGTCCTTTTTTTTTTTTTATATTTATTTATTTATTTGGCTGCACCGGGTTTTCATTGCGGCATGCGGGATCTTCATTGCGGCATGCAGGATTTTAGTTGAGGCATGCAGATCTTTAGTTGAGGCATGTGGACTCTTCAGTTGCGGCATGTGGGATCTAGTTCCCTGACCAGGGATTGAACCCGGGCCCCCTGCATTGGGAGCATGGAGTCGGCCACTGAACCACCAGGGAAGCCCCCACTTCAAGTCTTCATCGGCTAACACTATAGGAGAATTAAAACAGGGAAGAGCAAGTCTCTGATCAGGGTCCCTAAGACAAACTTTCTTTTCAATTTCCTTTTACTCCCTCCCTCAGTCTTTTCTACTCCTCACCCCTCCCTCCCACCTTCGTCATAAGTCATAACACCCAAATCCACTACCTGTACTTCCTCCACTGCTTTCTGGAGTATATATTTCCCCAAATCTGATCTGGGCAATCCCTCTTTCCTTTGTATTCTCTACGGATTTAACTTTTTGCTGCTGATATCTATTGCCAGATACTTTTGGATGTTCCACTCCTATGCCCTATCCTGAGACAGTCACCTCACCTGCAGACTCATCCTTGACTTTGCTGAGTAGCTCACTTACCCAGATTTCAAGAGGTTCTAAAATTATGTGAGGTCCATTTGCATCATTTTGTTCTTTCCACCGATCTTCATGGTACATATTTCTCTACTTATTTTCTTCACATTTTTTCCATTACATAGCTTTATGTTTTATTTGAATAGTAAATATGCACTTTATCTTTTTTGACATATGGATTAAGACACTAAATCTCCTTTCAGTAAAAGAAGGCATGACATAATTATAGTGATTTTATTTTTTCCAAAATCAAAATCTGAACACGTGATCTTAACACACACTGGATAATCATACAGAACCTTTGAAATCAGAGAGCTCCCAGAAAAGTAACAAATGTGGTAGCTGTCTTTCTATTCCATCTATAACAGAATCATATGATAAGCACACTTTGTGCTAATGACTTTCCTCTTGTTAGGGGGCAAAGCTTTGAAAGGGCTTTGCAAGGTAATTTATGACCTCTTTAGGAAAATCTGCGGACAGGCAGCTGGTCCAGCCTGGGCCATCTTGCATTTGATGGATTGCTTTGCAAGGTAATTTATGACCTCTTTAGGAAAATCTGCGGACAGGCAGCTGGTCCAGCCTGGGCCATCTTGCATTTGATGGCCTGTCTCTGCCAAGAGCTCCTCGCCGCCCACTCATCTGCACTGCTACCCTTTGGTCCTTGCACACATTTTTGTTCACTTTCTTTTTCTCTAAACCATTATACGCAGTACTTCTCCACATTCTCTACATATGTTTTTGGTTCCATATTAACCCAGGATTAAAGTGTATTATCTCATTATTGTCTTTGCCTCTCTCTCCTCTTCCTGAAGACCCATTCTAGGATATGAAGTCACGGAATTCATTTCAAGCGTATCCTTTTCCTCCTCTCCAATTTATGATTCTCCCTTTGATAAACTCTCTTATTTAATCATCGATTGGCACTGGTTCTTCTATATAGCAGGGTAAAAAATAGCATAGTATAGAGACTTTGGGATCTGGCAGCCCTAATCTGATTCCATTACTTGTACAAGTGGCTTAACCTTACAAGTTTAAATGTCTTCATTTGTGAAATGGAGCCAATAACACAGATTAAATTGTTTTTTTAAATTAATTAACTTATTTATTTATTTTTGGCTGCGTTGGGTCTTCGTTGCTGCACGCAGGCTTTCTCTAGTTGCGGCGAGTGGGGGCTACTCTTTGTTGCGGTGCGCAGGCTTCTCATTGCAGTGGCTTCTCTTGTTTTGGAGCACGGACTCTGGGCGTGCGGGCTTCAGTAGTTGTGGCACACGGGCTCAGTAGTTGTGGCTCGCGGGCTCTAGAGCGCAGGCTCAGTAGTTGTGGCGCACAGGCTTAGTTGCTCCACAGCATGTGAAATCTTTCCGGACCAGGGCTCGAACCTGTGTCCCCTGCATTGGCAGGTGGGTTCTTAACCACTGTGCCACCAGGGAAGTCCCAGATTAAATTATTTTTAAAACATGGATTTAAAAAACTATTTATAGCCTTATAGAAACTAGAAAGCCCAATGTGATACTCTAGAGAGCATCTTTTCATCATGCAGACTGACACCTAGAATGCAAAATCGACATCTAGGTGGGAGGCACTAGACATAAAGAATTATAGACTTTCTAACACAACCCCCTCATTTTTTTAGATGAGAAAAATGAAGTGGAGAAAAGTGAAGTGATAAGTATGGGGTTGTCACACTTCAAGAGAATTCAAGCCTGTTAAAGTGGCAGCCACAGCTGAGTGGTTGTCTTGGTCTCTTTTCCCAGGTGCCTCTGAGGAGTCCCAGGACCCTCCCTCTTTCTGTTCCAGGCACCATAGCCAACCTGACTCAGCTAGTGACTCACCCTGCAGTTTGGATGTTTTGGCTGCCTCCATGCTCCTGGATCCTTAGCCCTGGCCAATGGCCTCTGTATGTGATTGCCATCCATCAGGGCTGCAAAAGAACGGCCCTCACTTACCCTCCTCCCTCTACCGGCTAATTCTGCCCTTGCCAGGTTACAGCTATATTCCCAAATCTGATCCCTCAGGATCCCAGACGAATGGGGCCACCAGAGGGCCATGTAGTGTGATCCCCTTTGGAATAAGCTAAGGTGAAAGGTGCTGGTATCTGACTTGCAAAACTACAGCTCCTGTCCGTACTGTTTACCTTTGGAGCCAAACGTTGTCTAGGCCCAGGGATTTCATTTGTGGAAACCTAGGGGCCTAATAATCTAGTCCACAAGACTCCCCAGCTATAGAGTAATGAAAAGAGCAAGGAAAGAACAATGGAACTAGACTGACCTGGGTTTGAATCTAGATTCTACCAATATCCACCTGGATGGGCACTGAGCAAGATTTAGATTTTTTTTACCACTCTATACCTCAGTTTTCTAATCTGTAAAATTGGGAGTAATAGTGCTGACCTCTCAAAGCAGTTGTGAGGATATGAACACTGTACATAAAGTACATAACACAGTATAGAGCACATGGCAAACACTCAATAAATGATAGCAAAGCAATCTACAGGTTCAATGCAATCCTCATCAAATTACCAATGACATTTTTCACAGAACTAGAACAAGAATTTTACAATTTGTATGGAAACACAAAAGACCCCAAATAGCCAAAGCAATCTTGAGGAAGAAAAATGGAGCTGGAGGAATCAGGCTCCCTGACTTCAGACTATACTACAAAGCTACAGTAATCAAAACAGTATGGTACTGGCACAAAAACAAATGTAGATCAATGGAACAGGATAGAAAGGCCAGAGATAAACCCATGCACATAAGGTCACCTTATCTTTGACAAAGGAGGCAAGAATATACAATGGAGAAAAGACAGCCTCTTCAATAAGTGGTGCTGGGAAAACTGGACAGCTACATGTAAAACAATGAAGTTAGAACACTCCCTAACACCATACACAAAAATAAACTCAAAATGGATTAAAGACCTAAATGTAAGGCCAGACTCTATAAAACTCTTAGAGGAAAACACAGGAAGAACACTCTTTGACATAAATCACAACAAGATCCTTTTTGACCCACCTCCTAGAGAAATGGAAATAAAAACAAAAATAAACAAATGGGACCTAATGACACTTCAAAGCTTTTGCAAAGCAAAGGAAACTACAAACAAGACGAAAAGACAACCCTTAGAATGGGAGAAAATATTTGCAAATGAATCAACTGACAAAGGATTAATCTCCAAAATATATAAACAGCTCATGCAGCTCAATATTAAAAAAACAAACAACCCAATCCAAAAATGGGCAGAAGACGTAAACAGACATTTCTCCAAAGAAGACATACACATGGCCAAGAGGCACATGAAAAGCTGCTCAACATCACTAATTATTAGAGAAATGAAAATCAAAACTACAATGAGGTATCACCTCACACCAGTTGGAATGGGTATCATCAGAAAATCTACAAACAACAAATGCTGGAGAGGGTGTGAAGAAAAGGGAACCCTCTTGCACTGTTGGTGGGAATGTAAATTGATACAGCCACTATGGAGAACAGTACAGTGGTTCCTTAAAAAACTAAAAATAGAACTACCATATGACCCAGCAATCCCACTGCTGGCCATATGCCCTGAGAAAACCATAATTCACAAAGAGACATGTACCACAATGTTCATTGCAGCACTCTTTACAATAGCCAGGACATGGAAGCAACCTAAATGTCCATCAACAGATGAATGGATAAAGAAGGTGTGGCACATATAGACAATGGAATATTAGTCATAAAAAGGAACGAGGGCTTCCCTGGTGGCGCAGTGGTTGAGAGTCTGCCTGCCAATGCAGGGGACACAGGTTCGAGCCCTGGTCTGGGAGGATCCCACATGCTGCGGAGCAGCTGGGCCCGTGGGCCACAACTACTGAGCCTGCGCGTCTGGAGCCTGTGCTCCGCAACAAGAGAGGCCGCGATAGTGAGAGGCCCGCGCACCGCAATGAAGAGTGGCCCCTGCTCACCGCAACTGGAGAGGGCCCTTGCACAGAAGCGAAGACCCAACACCGCTAAAAATAAATAAATAAATTTATTTTTTTAAAAAAAAGGAACGAAATTGAGTTTTTTGTAGTGAGGTGGATGGACCTAGAGTCTGTCATACAGAGTGAAGAAGTAAGTCAGAAAGAGAAAAACAAATACCGTATGCTAATGCATATATATGGAATCTAAAAAAGCAGTACTGATGAACCCAGTGGCAGGGCAGGAATAAAGACGCAGACGTAGAGAACGGATTTGAGGTCATGGTGGGGGTGAGGGGAAGCTGGGATGAAGTGAGAGAGTAGCATTGACATATATACGCTACCAAATGTAAAATGGATAGCTAGTGGGAAGCAGCTGCACAGCACAGGGAGATCAGCTCGGTGCTTTGTGACCACCTACAGGGGTGGGATAGGGAGGATGGGAGGGAGGCTCAAGAGGGAGGGGATATGGGGATATATGTATACATATAGCTGATTCACTTTGTTATACAGCAGAAACTAACAGAACATTGTAAAGCGATTATACTCCAATAAAGATGTTAAAAAAAATAATAAATAAAAGCAATAAACAAAAATAAACAAATAAATGGTAGCTCCAGTTAGGCCATTCTGAGCATGGTCTTCACTGGAAACTTAGAGGGGACAGTCAGAAATAAAAGTCCGGGCCCTGGCTCCAGCCCTCTGGAGGCTGCTGTGCCTCTGCCAAACCCCAGCTCCACCAAACTGCACCCAATGTGGAGGCCCACACCTCAGCCACACCATGGGAACAGCAGGTAACTTCTCTGACATGGCCTCAGGACTCCCACGAGGATACCAATCACCTTTCTTACATCTGCCAAAGGTGCCTGCGTCTCTCTCCCCATCCAAGGTAAACTGACAGGCCAGATATTTAACTAAAATTTATTGAGCATCTTTTCATGCCTGTTGGGCATCTGTATATCTTCTCTGGAACAATGTCTATTCAGGTCTTCCGTCCATTTTTTAATCCGGTTGTCTGGGTTTTCTTGATATTGAGTTGTATGTGTTGCTTATATATTTTGGATATTAAACCCTTATCGCTAATCATCAGAGAAATGCAGATCAAAACCACAATGAAATATCATCTCCCACTGTCACAGTGGCTATCATCAAAATGTCTACAAATAACAGATGTTGGTGAGGATGTAGAGAAAAGGGAATCCTAGTACACTGTTGGTGGGAATGTAAATTGGTGCAGCCACTATGGAAAACAGTATGGAGATTCCTCAAAATTAAGAATAGAACTACCATATGATCCAGAAATTCCACTCCTGGGTATATATCAGAAGAAAATGAAAACATTAATTTGAAATGATTCATGAACCCAATGTTCACTGCAGCATCACTTACAATAGCCAAGACATGGAAGCAACCTAAGTGTCTATCAGCAGAGGAATGGATAAAGAAGATGGGAGATAGATATAAAGATACAGATATAGAGATATGATGGAATACGACTATAATACTATATACTATATAATACTATATATAAGATATATGTAATGGAATACTACTCAGCCACAAAAAAGAATGAAATTCTGCCATTTGCAACAACATGGATGGACCTAGAGGGTATTATATTTAGTGAAATAAGTCAGACAAAGACAAATATTGTATGTTATCATTTACATGTGAAATCTAAAAAAACAAACAAATGAATGTAACAAGACAGAAACAGACTCACAGATATAGAGAACAAACTAGTGGTTACCAGTGGGGAGAGGGAAGTGGGGAGGGGTAAGATAGGGATAGGGGATTAATAGGTATAAACTCTTATGTATAAAATAAGCAACAAGGATGTATTGTACAGCACAGGAAATATAGCCAATATTTTATAGTGTTTTAAATGGAGTATAATCTATCAAAATATTTAATTACTATGTTGTACACCTGAAACTAATATTGTAATATTGTAAATCAACTACATTTCTATTGAAAAGCACTTATTGCCTACTTACTGCTATATGCCACACACTGGGGGACCAAAAAAAAAAAATGTTTCCATCTCTCCCTGAAATTACAGAGCAGGAGGAGAGACACACATGTAAAGAGATGTTTCCAGTTTAAGGGTCACAACAGCATTCAGGAGCACATATGCAAGTGTGTGTTTGTGTGTGTGTGTGTGTGTGTGTTTGTATAAGAGACAGAAAGAGAGAAGGAGAGAAAGAGAGATTGAGGAAGGCTTCACAGAGGACTAGATGCTTGAGTTGAGCTGAATCTTTAAGAATTTATTAGTGGGACAAGAGATCAATGGTAGAATGTGTATTTTAGGTCGAGGGAATGTGGAGAAATAAAATCACATATTGAATGTTGAGGTGCTACTTAGCATGTAGTGTTTCTCCCTGTGTAGTCCAAGATCCACGTGCATTAGAATCAGCTGTGGATCTAGTTTAAAATGTAAATTCCTGAGCACTGTTGCCTGCAATTCTGATTTGGGACTAAGATTCAGATTTAGGGCCAGAGTGGTGAGGGTAAGGCACATTAGGTAATTCTGATACATATTAAAGATAAGAACAACTCTTTTATAACGTAAAATCAAAAGTGGGACTTCCCTGGTGGTCCAGTGCTTAAGACTCCGTGCTCCCAATGCAGGGGGCCCAGATTGGATCCCTGGTCAGGGAACTAGATCCCGCATGCTGTAACTAAAAAAGATCCCGCATGTCGCAACTAAAGATCCCAAACGCTGCAACTAAGACCCGGCGCAACCAAATAAATAAATAAATATTAAAAAATAAAATAAAATCCAAAGCAAAATGATGGAGAGATAGGTGGGACTTAAGTCAGAGAGTACTTTACATCATGCTAAGGAGTTAGATTTCATCCTATAAGCCAGTGGTTCTCTAAGTGTGGTCCCAGGATGAGTAGCTGCAGCAGCACCTGCAAAACTTGTTGAAAATACAAATTCTCAGATTCAGCAATCTTAACATAACTGCTATAGACAATGGGAGCCAGGGAAAGGTTTCAAGTGTAAGAAGGACATGGTCAGCTCTGCATTTCAAATTACACAGCCTACATACTGGAGGATAAGTTAGAAAAAGCCAGACTAGGAGTGAGACCATTAAGGAGGTGACCAGATGTGAAGCCCGGGGGCTTTGATGGTACTATACAGTCTCCAGAGAGATCCTTTACCATTTAGTGTTTGCATAGGGCTTAAGAATCAGGATGAAGGTGACACCTGCCCTCATCCTGGAGGAGAGCAGGCTCTCAAGGCTACTCACACAGACCCTGCTGACTGGCCTGGGTGCTGGAGCCTCTGAGCCTTGGACACTGTTTCTCACCTGGGCTCCTAAATCCAGTGTCTGTGCCTCTGGCCTTGATATCCAAAGCCATAGGGAATCTGGTGCCCAACCTGCCTATTCCTGATTCCCCGGAGTACAGCCACGGAGACACCAGACACCAATACTAAGAAGCCTAAAAAGGATGTGCAAGTGTCGGCTCACTGTACATGCTGGGAGTTCCATGAAGATAGGCCAGAAATTGCCCAGCCAGTCAGGACAAGGAATGAGAGGAGAGGACACAGTGACCATCCTATAATCATTTGGGATTTTTTTTTTTTTAAAGTGTTGGGAATTCCCTTGCAGTCCAGTGTTTAGGACTCGGTGCTTTCACTGCCAGAGCCCAGGTTTGATCCCTGGTCAGGGAACTAAAAAAAAAGAAAAAGAAAAGTTAAATCTCTAGGAACCCAAGTTTCCAGTGCTCAGGCTGTGGGATATTTTACCCCCAAATGGATCTTTGGCAATGTCTGCAGACGTTATTAAGGTAACGACTGGGGTGGGGAATGGAACTGGCATCCAGTGGGCCAGAGATGCTGCTAAGTATCTTACAGGGCACAGGACAGTCCTCCAAACAAATGATTATCCAGCGCCAAATGCCAACAGTACTGAGGTTGAGAAACTCTGCTCTAGGCAATCCCAGGTTCACAGGAGTCCTAACTGGACTCCACATTTGTCTAAGGACTCCACATTTGTCTAAGGAGGCAGCTAAAGCCCAAATTCAGAGCTGCTGTTTTTTAGGTGCCATGACTGAGTGCCCAAGAATCCTCAAGATATATGAACCCAAGATGGAGGTTCCAAAGATGCCCAGAGAAAGCTGAGAGTGGAGGAAGTCCCTGGCCCTCCCACAACGACCCCTGAATCAGCTAAGAGTTTCTGAACCATCTCCTAGTTCTGAGTCACCATGAAAGCCCACAGCTTGGCTTAGGAGAGACATGCATCTGGAGCTAAAATGGGAGTCTTAGAGACTCCCCAGGATATTCCAGAGAATGTTGGGGACAACTATTCCTAATGGGCTCAGAAAATGATAATCCAGCTACTGGAGCTCTGTCTAAATATAGTTAACTTCCCCTATCTGAGAGCCTAGTGGAGAAGAGAAGGAGGAGGCAGGCATACCCAGGAGGGATGTCCAAACCACATTTGTAACAAGGAACTCTGTCCTGGCATTAACTCTAAGCGAGAGCTAGCCTAAGCTAGTATGCCTCCTAAACAAGCATTCCAGGTGCTTACTAATTTGTCTGAGATGGAGGACTGGCCAATGTGAAAAGTACCCTGTACATGTAAAGAATTCTGAAGGTAGAAAGAGACCCAATGTCCATGCTGAAAAACTATGTGATTCTTATATGGCTTGTTAAGAAGCCATAAGCATTGGAAAACCTGCAACCCTGGTTATTTTAAGTACTATCATTTTTATTGTTTTACTTGAAAATGGTTCCTAATTCATCATTTTAGGTATTTTTATATAAGATGATCAATAGGGGGGACCTTCAAGATGGCGGAGGAGTAAGACGTGGAAATCGCCTTCCTCCCCACAGATACACCAGAAACACATCTACATGTGGAACAACTCCTACAGAACACCTACTGAACGCTGGCAGAAGACCTCAGACTTCCTAGAAGGCAAGAAACTCCCCAAGTACCTGGGTAAGGTAAAAGAAAAAAGAAAAAACAGAGACAAAAGAATAGGGACGGCACCTCACCTCTGGGAGGGAGCTGTGAAGGAGGAAAAGTTTCCACTCACTAGGAAGCCCCTTCACTGGCAGACGGGGGGTGGGTGGGGGGGAAGCTTCAGAGCCATGGAGGAGAGCGCGGCAACAGGGGTGCAGAGGGCAAAGCGGAGAGATTCCCACACAGAGGATCGGTGCCGACCAGCACTCACTAGCCTGAGAGGCTTGTCTGCTCACCCGCTGGGGTGGGTGGGGGCTGGGAGCTGAGGCTTGGGCTTCGGAGGTCAGATCCCAGGGAGAGGACTGGGGTTGGCTGCGTGAAGACACCCTGAAGGGGGCTAGTGCGCCACAGCTAGCCGGGAGGGAGTCAGGGAAAAAGTCTGGACCTGCCTAAGAGGCAAGAGACCATTGTTTCAGGGTATGTGAGGAGAGGGGATTCCTTTCCTGTGTGCCCACAGAAGGCAGAGCACCACCTAAGCAAGCTCCAGAGACAGGCATGAGCCATGGCCACCAGCTTGCACCCCAGAGACAGGCAAGAAACGCTAAGGCTGCTGCCGCTGCCACCAAGAAGCCTGTGTGCGAGCACAGGTCACTACCCACACCCCACCCCCAAGAGCCTGTGCAGCCCGCCACTGCCAGGGTCCCAAGATCCAGGGACAACTTCCCTGGGAGAACACATGGTGCACCGCAGGCTATTGCAACTTCATGCCGGCCTCTGCTGCTGCAGGCTCACCCCGCATTCCAATTATGACTACTGTACCCCTCCCTCTCCCTGGCCTGAGAGAGCAAGAGAGACCTAATAATCCACTGCTTTAACCCCCTCCTTTCTGGGCAGGAAACAGATGCCTGAGGGCGACCTACACAAAGAGGCAGGGCCAAAACCAAAGCTGAACCCCACGAGCTGTTCGAACAAAGAAGAGAAAGGGAAATTTCTCCCAGGAGCCTCAGGAGCAATGGATTAAATCCCAACAATCAACCTGATGAACCCTGCATCTGTGGAACACCTGAATAGACAACGAATGTTCCCCAAATTGAGGCAGTAGAGGAGCAACTGTAGACTTGCGGTTTGCTGTCTGTGACTGATTTGTTTCTGATTTGTATGTTTATCTTAGTTTAGTTTTTAGTGCTTGTTATCATTGGTGGATTTGTTTATTGGTCTGGTTGCTCTCTTTTTTAAAAATTTTATTATTATTATTATTTTTTTTAATATAAATTTATTTTTGGCTGCTCTGGGTCTTTGTTGCTGTGTGTGGGCTTTCTCTAGTTGTGGTGAGCGGGGGCTACTCTTCGTTGCAGTGCGTGGGCTTCTCATTGCGGTGGCTTCTCTTGCTGTGGAGCACAGGCTCTAGGCGTGCGGGCTTCAGTAGTTGTGGCTTGTGGGCTCCAGAGTGCAGGCTCAGGAGTTGTGGCGCCCAGGCTTAGTTGCTCCATGGCATGTGGGATCTTCCTGGAGCAGGGCTCGAACCCATGTCCCCTGCATTGGCAGGTGGATTCTTAACCACTGCGCCACCAGGGAAGCCCTATTATTATTTTTTTAATTTGATTTGATTTGATTTTTTTCTCCCTTTTTTTTTCTTCCTTTTCTTCTGAGCTGTGTGGCTGACAGGGTCTTGGTGCTCCAGCCTGGTGTCAAGCCTGAGCCTCCAAGGTGGGAGAGCCGAGTCCAGGACATTGTACCACCAGAGACCTCCCGGCCCCACATAATATCAATCAGCGAGAGCTCTCCCAGAGATCTCCGTCTCAACACTAAGACCCAGCTCCACCCAACAGCCAGCAAGCTCCAGTGCTGGACACCCCATGCCAAACAACTAGCAAGACAGGAACACAACCCCACCCATTAGCAGAGAGGCTGCCTAAAATCATATTAAGTTCACAGACAACCCAAAACACACCACCAGACGTGGACCTGCCCACTAGAAAGACAAGATCCAGTCCCAACCACCAGAACACAGGCACCAGTCCCCTCCACCAGCAAGCCTACACAAGCCACTGAACCAACCTCACCCACTGGGGGCAGACAACAAGAACAATGGGAACTACAAACCTGCAGCCTGCAAAAAGGAGACCCCAAACACTGTAGTTAAACAAAATGAGAAGACAGAGAAATATGCAGCAGATGAAGGAGCAAGGTAAAAACCCACCAGACCAAACAAATGAAGAGGAAATAGGCCATTTACCTGAAAAAGCATTCAGAATAATGATAGTAAAGATTACCCAAAATATTGGAAATAGAATGGAGAAAGTACAAGAAATGTTTAACAAGGACCTAGAAGAACTAAAGAGCAAACAAACAACGATGAGCAACACAATAAATGAAATTAAAAATTCTCTAGAAGGAATCAATAGCAGAATAACTGAGGCAGAAGAACGGATAAGTGACCTGGAGGATAAAATACTGGAAATAACTGTCACAGAGCAGAATAAAGAAAAAAAAAATGAAAAGAATTGAGGACAGTCTCAGAGACCTCTGGGACAACATTAAAGGCACCAACATTCAAATTATAGAGGTCCCAGAAGAAGAAGAGAAAAAGAAAGGGACTGAGAAAATATTTGAAGAGATTATAGTTGAAAACTTCCCTAATATGGGAAAGGAAATAGTCAATCAAGTCCAGGAAACACAGAGAATCCCATACAGGATAAATCCAAGGAGAAACACGCCAAGACACATATTAATCAAACTATCAAAAATTAAATACAAAGAAAAGATATTAAAAGCAGCAAGGGAAAAACAACAAATAACATACAAGGGAATCCCCATAAGGTTAACAGCTGATCTTTCAGCAGAAACTCTGCAAGCCAGAAGGGAATGGCAGGACATATTTAAAGTGATGAAAGGGAAAAATCTACAACCAAGATTACTCTACCCAGCAAGAATATCATTCAGATTTGACAGAGAAATTAAAACCTTTACAGACAAGCAAAAGTTATAAAGAATTCAGCACCACCAAACCAGCTTTACAACAAATGCTAAAGGAACTTCTCTAGGCAGGAAACACAAGAGAAGGAAAGACCTACAAAAACAAACCCAAAATAATTTTTAAAATGGTAATAGGAACATACATATCAATAATTACCTTAAATGTAAATGGATTAAATGCTCCAACCAAAAGACACAGATTGGCTGAATGGATACAAAAACAAGACCCGTATATATGCTGTCTACAAGAGACCCACTTCAGATCTAGGGACACATACAGACTGAAAGTGAGGGGATGGAAAAAGATATTCCATGCAAATGGAAATCAAAAGGAAGTTGGAGTAGCAATTCTCATATCAGACAAAATATGGAATCTAAAAAAAAAATGGCCATGAAGAACCTAGGGGCAGGACGGGAATAAAGACGCAGACCCACTAGGGAATGGATTTGAGGACATGGGGAGGGGGAAGGGTAAGCTGGGACAAAGTGAGAGAGTGGCATGTACATATATACAGTACCAAATGTAAAACCGATAGCTAGTGGGAAGCAGCTGCATAGCACAGAGAGATCAGCTCGGTGATTTGTGACCACTTAGAGGGGTGGGATAGGGAGGGTGGGAAGGAAGGAGATGCAAGAGGGAAGAGATATGGGGATATATGTATATGTATAGTTGATTCACTTTGTTATAAAGCAGAAACTAACACACACACACAAATAAATAAATAAAATTAAAAAGTGAAGTATAATAGTAAGAACATTCTTATTATTAAAAAGAAAACATTTTTCCTAAAAAAAAAAAGACGTTAAAATAAAGACTATTACAAGAGACAAAGAAGGACACTACATAATGATCAAGGGATCAATCCAAGAAGAAGGTATAACAATTGTAAATATTTATGCACCCAACATAGGAGCACCTCCAAATATAAGGCAAACACTAACAGCCATAAAAGGGGAAATCGATGGTAACACAATCATAGTAGAGGACTTTAACACCCCACTTTCACCAATGGACAGATCATCCAAAATGAAAATCAATAAGGAAACACAAGTGTTAAATGACACATTAAACAAGATGGACTTAACTGATATTCATAGGACAGTCCATCCCAAAACAACAGAATACACTTTCTTCTCAAATGCTCATGGAACATTCTCCAGGATAGATCATATCTTGGGTCACAAATCAAGACTCGGAAAATTTAAGAAAATTAAAGTCGTATCAAGTATCTTTTCCAACCACAACGCTATGAGACTAGATATCAATTACAGGGAAAAAACGGTAAAAAATGCAAACACATGGAGGCTAAACAATACACTACTAAATAACCAAGAGATCACTGAAGAAATCAAAGAGGAAGTCAAAAAATACCTAGAAACAAATGACAATGAAATCATGACGACCCAAAATGTATGGGATGCAGCAAAAGCAGTTCTAAGAGGGAACTTTATAGCAATACAATCCTACCACAAGAAACAAGAAAAATCTCAAATAAACAACGTAACCTTACACCTAAAGCAATTAGAGAAAGAAGAAGAACAACAACAAAAAAAACCAAACCCAAAGTTAGCAGAAGGAAAAAAATCATAAAGATCAGATCAGAAATAAATGAAAAAGAAATGAAGGAAACAATAGCAAAGATCAATAAAACTAAAAGCTGGTTCCTTGAGAAGATAAACAAAATTGATAAACCATTAGCCAGACCCATCAAGAAAAAAAGGGAGAAGACCCAAATTAACAGAATTAGAAATGAAAGAGGAGAAGTAACAACTGACACTGCAGAAATACAGAGGATCATGAGAGACTACTACAAGCAACTATATGCCAATAAAATGGACAACCTGGAAGAAATGCACAAATTCTTAGAATAGCACACCCTTCCAAGACTGAACAAGGAAGAAATAGAAAATATGAACAGACCAATCACAAGCACTGAAACTGAAACTGTGATTAAAAATCTTCCAACAGGGACTTCCCTGGTGGTTCAGTGGTTAGGTCTCTGCCCTCCCAATGCAGGGGGCCCGGGTTCATTCCCTGGTCAGGGAGCTGGATCCCACATGCATGCCACAACTAGGAGTTCGCATGCCACAACTAAGAAGCCTGGAAGCCGCAACTAAGGAGACTACCTGACTCAACTAAGACCCAGCACAACCAAATAAATATTTAAAAAATAAATAAATATTTTTTTAAAAAGATTAAAAAAAATCTTCCAGCAAACAAAAACCCAACACCAGATGGCTTCACAGGTGAATTCCATCAAACATTTAGAGAAGAGCTAACACTATCCTTCTCAAACTCTTCCAAAATATAGCAGAGGGAGGAACACTCCCAAACTCATTCTACGAGGCCACCATCACCCTGATACCAAAACCAGACAAAGATGTCGCAAAAAAAGAAAACTACAGGCCAATATCACTGATGAACATAGATGCAAAAATCCTCAACAAAATACTAGCAAACAGAATGCAACAGCACATTAAAAGGATCATACACCATGAACAAGTGGGGTTTATCCCAGGAATGCAAGGATTCTTCAATATACACAAATCAGTCAATGTGATACACCATATTAACAAACTGAAGGATAAAAACCATATGATAATCTCAATAGATGCAGAAAAAGCATTTGACAAAATTCAACACCCATTTATGATAAAAAAAACTCTCCAGAAAGTAGGCATAGAGGGAACCTACCTCAACATAATAAAGCCCATATATAACAAACCCACAGCCAACATTGTTCTCAATGGTGAAAAACTGAAACCATTTCCTCTAAGATCAGGAACAAGACAAGATTGCCCACTCTCACCACTATTATTCAACATACTTTTGGAAGTTTTAGCCACAGCAGTCAGAGAAGAAAAAGAAATAAAAGGAATCCAAATCGGAAAAGAAGTAAAACTGTCACTGTTTGCAGATGACATGATACTATATATAGAGAATCCTAAAGATGCTACCAGAAAACTACTAGAGCTAATCAATGAATGGTAAAATAGCAGGATACAAAATTAATGCACAGAAATCTTTTGCATTCCTATACACTAACGACGAAAAATCTAAAAGAGAAATTAAGGAAACAATCCCATTTACCACTACAACAAAAAGAATAAAATACCTAGGAATAAACCCACCTAAGGAGACAAAAGACCTGTATGCAGAAAACTATAAGACACTGATGAAAGAAATTAAAGACGATACAAACAGATGGAGAGATATACCATCTTCTCGGATTGGAAGAATCAACGGTGTGAAAATGACTATACTACCCAAAGCAATCTACAGATGCAATGCAATCCCTATCAAACTACCAATGGCATTTTTCACAGCACTAGAACAAAAAATTTCACAATTTGTGTGGAAACACAAAAGACCCTGAATAGCCAAAGCAATCTTGAGGAAGAAAAACAGAGCTGGAGGAATCAGACTCCCTGACTTCAGACTATACTACAAAGCTACAGTAATCAAAACAGTATGGTACTGGCACAAAAACAGAAATATAGATCAATGGAACAGGATAGAAAGCCCAGAGATAAACCCATGCACATATGGTCACCTTATCTTTGATAAAGGAGGTAAGAATGTACAATGGAGAAAAGACAAACTCTCCAGTAAGTGGTGCTGGTAAAACTGGACAGCTATATGTAAAAGGATGAAATTAGAACACTTCCTAATGCTATACACAAAAATAAACTCAAGATGGATTAAAGACCTAAATGTAATGCCAGACACTATCAAACTCTTAGAGGAAAACATAGGCAGAACACTCTATGACATAAATCACAGAAACATCCTTTCTGACCCACCTCTAGAGAAATGGAAATAAAAACAAAAATAAACAAATGGGGTCTAATGAAACTTAAAAGCTTTTTCACAGCAAAGGAAACCATAAACAAGACGAAAAGAAAACCCTCAGAATGGGAGAAAATATTTGCAAATGAAGCAACTTACAAAGGATTAATCTAAAAATTTACAAGCAGCTCATGCAGCTCAACATCAAAAAAACAAACAACCCAATCCAAGAATGGGCAGAAGACCTAAACAGACATTTCTCCAAAGAAGATACACAGGTTGCCAACAAAAACACAAAAGGATGCTCAACATCACTAATCATTAGAGAAATGCAAATCAAAACCACAATGAGGTATCATCTCACACCGGCCAGAATGGCCATCATCAAGAAATCTACAAACAATAAATGCTGGAGAGGGTGTGGAGAAAAGGGAAACCTCTTGCACTGTTGGTGGGAATGTAAATTAATACAGCCACTATGGAGAACAGTACGGTGGTTCCTTAAAAATCTAAAAAGAGAACTACCATATGACCCAGCAATCCTACTACTGGGTATATACCCTGAGAAAACCATAATTCAAAAAGAGACATGTACCCCAATGTTCACTGCAGCAGTATTTACAATAGCCAGGACATGGAAACAACCTAAGTGTTCATCGAAAGATGAATGGATAAAGAAGGTGTGGCACATATATACAATGGAATATTACTCAGCCATTAAAAGAAACGAAACTGAGTTATTTGTAGTGAGGTGAATGGACCTAGAGTCTGTCATACAGAGTGAAGTAAGTCAGAAAGAGAAAAACAAATACCGTATGCTAACACATATATATGGGATCTAAAAAAAAAAAAAAAAGGTTCGATGAACCTAGGGGCAGGACAGGAATAAGACACACACGTAGAGAATGGACTTGAGGACACAGGGAGGGGGAAGGGTAAGCTGGGACGAAGTGAGAGATTAGCACTGACATATATACGCTACCAGATGTAAAATAGACAGCTAGTGGGAAGCAGCTGTATAGCACAGGGAGATCAGCTTGGTGCTTTTTGATCACCTAGAGGGGTGGGATAGGGTGGGTGGGAGGGAGGTGCAAGAGGGAGGGGATATGGGGATATATGTATACATATAGCTGATTCACTTCGTTATACAGCAGAAACTAATACAACATTGTAAAGCAATTATACTCCAATAAAGATGTTTTTAAAAAAAAGATGATCAATAGATTGTGGGTGTTTGATTCTTGCGGTTAATGACAAAATTTATTTTGCCTTAAATTTATTATGTTTTAAATTATGATCAGAAAATACAAGGTCCAATTGCCATCTCTCTATTTACTTGGCTCCATTTCTTTTTTCTACATACTCCTAACCAATATCTGCATTGTAGGATTGTTGGGGAACTACACAAAATGAGGTATACATCGCCTGTCATACAGTAAAGTACTCAGTATGTTAGTTACCACCTGCAGCAGCAGCAGCAGGAGAAATAGCTCCTGAGATTTCCAGATCCCAGAGTTGAAACTCTGACTCCCCTGGTCGGAAGCAAACCTGTGCCTTACTGCTTTATTTCTCCTGCCTCTATCACCTCCACTTCCTGGCAGCTATATCTACTTCTAAGTCCAATTGGGACTTAGGTCCCATTTTTCAGCCAACTTTGATAAAAACAAGATATATGTCAACTATCTTCAGCCAATTTCAGCAGGGCTTGAAGTTAACCCTCTTTTCCTAGATCCAAGGTCTGGGAGCCTAGCCCACCTGTGGAACTCAAGTGTCCCTTGAAAGCCCTTCACTCTTGGCCAGTCTAAGAGTCCGGTGCCCCATGGGTGTGTCCATGTGGACACAGTAGTACTTTGGTCCTACATGACATCATGGCCCAATCCTTTGGCCAAGTTGCCAAAGAAGGGAAGAAATGACTTACAGAGCTGGTGGGGCTGAAGGACTGCAGACATTTCAAACTTTAAACAAAAGATATTTCAGCCTTCTGTCCTGTACTTTCCCACTTTGGGCCCCTAAGTCATTCCTGCCTGCCTTAGCAGTTTCTATTTTGGGCTGTCATGATCTTCCATTCTAAACAAAGTTTCTTTTGTACTCTAGGTCTTACTCTTCACCCTTTCTGCAAGGAGAAATTTCCAACTTTCTGGAAATGTAGCTAAGATACTTAATATAACAACGCCCCAATTCACTGATTTGGTCCGATTGTGTTTTTCTACAGAGATGTGACATAAGACATAACATTGACACAGGCCATTAATATTTATGCTAGCTGAGATGATTAGTTTATGATAACGTATAACACTATTGACAATATAAAGATGTTAAAAACAGATCTGCTACCTGTTTTGTGATGTCTAATTATCATTTAATCAATGCATAGAGTAAAAAATTATATGTAGAACATTAGTCTGGGGGAGAATGAATTAGGGAGGCAGAAAGACTGGAGAGAGGAAATCTAGCTGGGGAATGTTGGAAAAATATAAACAGCAGATAATTAAGCTATGAATCAAGATTTATAATTTGGCATTTGCAATTATTCTGAATGAATACATAACCAAATCACTAAATATTGTTACCTTTCCAAATCTGCAGATTCCTTGGCCTTAGAAAAATAATAATTCATATTTCCCCAGCCCACGCTCTCTCATTAAAGTGAGTTATTTTGTTATTGATCTCAGCACAGAGCTTCCAAACAGGATGCTTCTCCCTTAATCTTGGCCCAACTTTCTCCCTTCCTGGAGCCCGGAAAGCATACCTGGACAGGGCTAAAGCAGGACACTCTGCTGTGACCTCTCTGGCCACAGCCTCTCACCAGGGTGTGGTCACCTGTCATGAGCAGTATTCAAAACCAGGAACCAAGGTGTGGTCTGAGCTCCTTTAAGCCCCAGGGTTTAGGGGCTCCTGGTGAGTCCCCAGAGAAGAGTCCAGAAGAGGAGGATGGAAGGGGGGTGGCCTGCTAGGAGGGGAATCCTCTTGTGCTTCACTATCAGCCTCCTGCTTCAAGGTAAGATGGGGCAAGAACAGGGAAGACCAGAGTGTGGTTCTGAAGGATATCTAGGAACTTCCTTCTGGCACTTGAAGGACATTAGAATTAACATGTTAAATAGTTCTTCCATAATGTCAGTGTTTTGATTTCCTTTTGGTGACAAATAGAAAGACATTCCACTGCTCAGGACACACAGCCCTCCTCTCTCCCTGACTGCATAGTGATCTACCAGACTGTCCCATTTCACCACCTCTCCAATTCTACGTTTTCATTGTCCTCCAGTGCCTCTTCCACCACACCCTCATCCTACCCTCCTTGTCTCTTTTTCCTTTGATATGGCGTCTATGAAAAGAGTAGCCCTGAAGGAGCAAGTAAAATACCAAGAGAGGGTGGGAATCAATCTGAGGTAGAAGAAAGTGGATACTTTGCCTCCATGAGGGAATATTTGTTCCCAGTCTGGGTACATACCTTAAATGTTATGGAAAGAAATGGAGATAGACAGGAGCAGGCAGAGAAAAAGATCACACAAAAATGGGAATGGGGCAAAGATTCTGCTCAGGTACTGAGATGGCTCCCTGGCCATGGCCAGGAGAGGACACCCACATAGGGCTCACTATAGGACTGGCATATGGTTTATGCTCAGCGATATCGCCTCATGATCCCAGTGCTGGAAATAAATCCTAAGATATCTGAGGTCACTGAATCTGAGAAGGGCAAAATAAGCATAAAGCACCAAGGTAAGCTTTCAGAATACCTACTATATGTCTCCCATATCTACCTAGTAAGTGCAGTTGTTTATCTCTCTTATCTTCTTGATAAATCAGCTCTTGTCTTAGATAAACAGAAGTCTCTGAAAATGAAGATGAGAAATCATTAGAGCAGATTTCTAAGTGATCTTGACTACAAGTTCTAGGGCAGTGCTGAGTGGTACTACTAGGTGGACCCAAGAGTATTATGATGGGTACACCATAGGCTTTATTGAAGCGGCTGCCAATACATCAAGGATGAGTTTGTAAACAGATTTGGGCAGGTTTTGCATGAAGATGAACAACGAGAATGAGAATAGGTACTGACTCAGCTCTCCACATCAATTTCCACCATTTGCCTACCAGACCAGCCCATCCGCTCCAGCCCTGGCAGGAAGGGCTATGGCCTTGGGAAGTCTTGGCCCAGGAAGGAGGGCTCACCTGCTTCTCCCAGTGCGTCCCGTGTTTTCTCTCTCTGCAGAGAGGCTCCAGCCTGGCAACAGAAGCCTTCTCTCACAGGGTCTCTGCTCTCTACAGGAAGAGGTGACACTTTCACCATCAATTGCTCAGGACTCAGCCAGCATGGGGTGGATCCTGCTGCCTTTCAAGCAGTGTTTGACAGAAAGGCCTTCCGTCCAGTCACCAATTTCAGCATCCCCACTCATGTCAACATCTCCTTCATCCTGTCTGCCATCCTTGAAGTGGTGAGACCTGGTCCCCACTTTCTATCGCTTCTAGTGGGGAATAAGGATCCCCTGCCCTGTCAATCCAACATTGTACTGGTCTAGTGGTGAACAATAGGGACTCTGAATGGATTTTGTACCAATTAGAGGGTTTTCCTATGGGATGGGGAGACACAGAGAAGAATGCTGCAGTGACATTTTTTCAGGAAGGATTTATCCTTGAGTCCTGACCTTTCTGGAAGGCTCCAGAAAGAAGTGGTCTATATGGCAATTAAAACCTGAATTGTTCCTAGATACAAGGGGAGACAATAAGGAAAAGACACTTCAGCATCTAGAACTATGCTTGGTCCAATAAATTAGAAAATATTTATAAGAATAAGTGGTGGGCGTGGGCCAAATCTTTTTGCACTAATAATCCTGGATGGGAATTTCTTTACCAGGATGCATAGCTCCAGCTTCTGACATCATTCCTGTGGATTACTATGGTAAGGCAGATCAACTCTCCCCTTCCCACTTCCAATTATAAGTTTAAATTTGAGGAGTGACTTAAGGTTTTCCAGACCTCTACCCAATGTATAAATCTTCCTGGGACCAAATAACTCCATCTAGAACTGGACTGGTCCTGGGGACACAAATCTCCCTGGGCAGCTTAGGAAGATAGAAGTGGTGACCCAAGAAAATGGCCAAGTGGTTGTAGACCAATGTAGTGGTATGTCTCTGGGTCCAAATGGTTTTAGGCTATATTTAAGGTCTGCCTTAAAAACAGGTCATTAAGAGGTACTTTGCCAATAACACTTGGCTAATAAAGTAAGGGAGATAGGCTGCGGTCATTAGGGACCCCAGTGGGAGTAAGAGGATCAGAGTTTAAAGAAGAAAGGAAAGGGCAGGAGGGGCTGACTGGACAAGCTCCACCATCACTCACCTCTGCTTCCACCACCCTGGCTGCAGATGTGGGACAATCCTTTCATCAGCTGGAACCCAGAAGAGTACGTCAGCAACAATAAACTCACTGCATCAGCTGAGAACCTGTGGCTCCCAGACATCATCATCATGCAATTGTGCATATCTGGGTGGGGGAAAGCCAGCATGAAGCCCATCCACAAAGAACAGCTGAGGGTCAGTGCAGGGCACGGGGACACCAACAGATTCAGACTGGGGCACAGCCTCACTTAGGTGACTCCCACAAAACACTATGAGCAGAAGAGACGAGAGAGTGACCTTAGAGAAAGAGCCCAAAAGGAGCACAGTAGGGGAAGACCTGGGACGGAAGGGAGCCAAAAGCTGATGAAGGCACCCACAGCACCCACCTCTCCCTGACTCTCACAAGCAGCGTGGATGTGGATCGGGGACCTCCAGGTCTCACCGCCTGTGTCAGCAGCGAAGGTCGAATACAGTACGACAGGCCAATGAAGGTGACCAGCACCTGCAATCTGGACATCTTCTACTTTCCTTTTGACCAACTGAACTGCACGTTCACCTTCAGTTCCCTCCTCTACACGGGTGAGCGAGACACATTTTAGTAACCATTTAAGGTTCAAGGGGAAGATATTTAAATGATGTAGGTATTACTTAGGAAGGTTTTAGATTAGTGTTTCTCGACTCTGGCTACCCACTGAAGCTTTTTAAAAATACCCATAACTATGCATTCCCTCAGAAATTCCAACTTAATTGTTCCAGGTGGGGCTCAGTTACTGTGATTTTTTTATATCTCCCCAGGTGATGCTAATGTGCAGAGAGGGTTAAGAACTACTGCTTTAATTCCTCAATAAAGTAAATAAATAAAATAAATAAATACCACTCCTTTAGATCTTAGATGGCCCTTGCACCAAAGAGGCCCACCTGACCCTGAGCTGCTGCACATCTATAAATTTTAGCTCAAACCTTTTAACATTAATAGCTAACACACTTAAACCGGTAATTAACGTAACTGAATGCCACCAGGTATCCTGTGGCAGAACTGGATAAATTAATCATTATAATAGGCATGCGTGTAATCATAAAAATATTGAGCTGCTCAAGACTGAGTCCACTAAAACAACATCATAGAACTGGGGAACTGAGAAGAAAAACAGGAAAGTTCTTGACTCATGTTTGAGTCATATCTAATCTTCCCATAACTTTGACTTCAACAACAACAAAGAAACTCCCAATGCTGCAGCCCACACATATATGAATTGCTGGTCCTGTGACCCACCTGAGACAACCTGGATGCCCTGCTTTAAAGGACAGAGAAGAGAATTTGTTGAAGAAGCTCAGTGAAGGAGGAATTGAATCTTGTGTACAGGAGACTTGAGGACACTTCCGGACTGAGCGGCCCCGGCCTCCCTTGCACTGGACAGCATGCTCCTGGGCATGGATAAGGAATTGTGGGTGATAACAGACACGTCTCGTAACGTCATTCTGACCCAGGAGGAGTGGCAGCTCCTGAACATCGACAAGGCCACCCCACATTGGTGGACAGCAACCTACATGACCAGATCGTGTTCTCTGTAAGTCCAGGGGCCCCTGTTTGACTTCCGAGCCCAGTTGCTCTGTGATTTTCCTCTTGATCTAAGGCCCTTTGGGATGTAAAAATAGTTCCAGGGGCTTAAACACCTGCTCCTCACTCTGCCCTCTACCCTAACTGCCCTCAAGAAGGATCCCCAAGGCCTCTGCCCTGCAGAGAGGAAGAGCAGCTGGGCTGTTGTAAGAATGGGTGGTCCTGTCCGATGATCCAAAGTGCCCCACTTGCCCCTAAAAGTCTACAATTGTTGTGTTCCCAGCAGGTGGAACATAAGGGAAAATTAGACAACAAAATTGGGGGCACTTCGGAAGACATCACAATTAAATGCATCTGTTACCCAAAGAGGTCATCCCATGGCCAGCCTAACTGGACATCAGCAAGGATTGGATAATCAAATATAGAGTTGAGGGACTTCCTTGGTGGCCCAGGGGTTAAGAATCCGCCTGCCAATGCAGGGGGCATGGGTTCGAGCCCTAGTCCGGGAAGATCCCACATGCCGCGGAGCAACTAAGCCCGTGTGCCACAACTACTGAGCCTGTGCTCTAGAGCCCGCAAGCCACAACTACTGAGCCTGCGTGCCACAACTACTGAAGCCTAGAGCCCGTGCTCCGCAACAAGAGAAGCCACTGTAATGAGAAGCCCGTGCACCACAAAGAAGACCCAACACAGCCAAAAATAAATAAATAAAATAAATTTTAAAAAAAATATATATATAGAGAGAGAGAGAGTTGAGCCCTCTGGCATCGGTTATTTGCCACGTTCTCCACACTCCTCCCCACCAGGTGACCATCAGGTGCAGGCCCAGCCGCTACGTCATAAACCTCCTGGTGCCCAGTAGCTTTCTGATAGCCATCGACGCCCTCAGCTTCTACCTGCTGGCAGAAAGCGAGAACTGCGCCCCATTCAAGATGACACTCCTGCTGGGCTACAACGTCTTCCTGCTCATGACGTTGAATGACTTACTCCCTGCCAGTGGCACCCCCTCTCATCAGTATGGCCCCTCCCTCCATCAGGAGAAGAAAAGCAAGGTGGGGGGTGGAGTGGGGAGAGGGACGAATGAAACCAGGTCAGAGTAAAAAGAGATCCTGCAAATGGGCCCTCCGGGAACAGAGGAAACAAGAAGTCCCTGGCTGGTGCCTCTGGCCCTCAGGCAGGCCCAGCTTCCCTCCAGGTGTCTACTTTGCCCTGTGTCTGTCACTGATGGTGCTCCGCCTGCTGGAGACCATCTTCATCACCGACCTGCTGCACCTGGCCACCACCCAGCCTCCACCCAGGCCTCGCTGGCTCCGTTCCCTGCTTCTACCCTGCACCAGCCCAAGGAAACGCTGCCCCGCTGCGCCCCAGAAGGGAAACACGGGCCTGGGCCTCAGCCCTGCCCACCTGCCTGGGGAGGGAAATCAGCACTGCCCACGCGTCCTCTCCCATCACCTCCCCTTCTCTGCTCCCGCCTCCTTCCTGCCCCCACAACCCCCCAGCTGACCTTGGCAGCCCACAGTGGAGTCTCTGTCTCTCCGCAGGTGTGAAGGGTACCGTGGAGTTGGTGGGGAAGGTGCCAGGTCCCGGAGACGCAGAGCTAAATGGGTGCCCTGGGTCAGCGAGGGCCCAGCAGGAAGACGAGGCTCAGAAGCAGCACTCGGTCAGCCTGTGGCTGCAGCTCAGCCACATGACGGACACCCTGCTCTTCCGCCTCTGCCTGCTCTTCCCGGCCCCCTCCGTCGTCACGGTCATCATCCTCTGGGACACCTAGGCAGACATCCACACCCACCTCTCCCTGCAAACCACAGCTTAAAGTTTCTCGTGGTCTTAGGGCCAGCCAGTCACAGGCCCTTTCCTAATCTAAACACCCCCAGTGACTACCATGTCCCCTCTATATTCCCAAAACTCCAACAGAGCCCTACCGAGCAGGTTTAGAACAGCCCTAGACAATCTCCTGACTTCTCATATGCACAGTCCTCAATCCTGCACACTTTCAGTGTTCCTTAGCCACACCTAACCTCTGACTCCCTTACCACTGAAGATCGGGGTCAGTGGAGTCTCTCCCTGACTGATTGTCCCAATAAACAACTTTCCAGGGCTTCCCTCGTGGCACAGTGGTTAAGAATCCGCCTGCCAACGCAGGGGACACGGGTTCAAGCCCTGGTCCGGGAAGATCCCACATGCCGTGGAGCAAATAAGCCCATGAGCCACAACTATGAGCCTGCGCTCTAGAGCCCACAAGCCACAACTACTGAGCCTGCGTTCCACAACTACTGAAGCCCACACGCCTATAGCCTGTGCTCCACAGCAAGAGAAGCCACCACGATGAGAAGCCCGCACACAGCAACAAAGAGTAGCCCCCGCTTGCCCCAAGTAGAGAAAGTCCACGCACAGGAACGAAGACCAAACACAGCCAAAAATTAATTAATTAATTAATTAAATTTTTAAAAACAAAAACAAAAATGACTTTCCAGGAGGCTCTGGCTCCTCAGTACATTTATTGTAGCTACACAAACACTGGGGTAAAGAGTTCTCTTGCAGAAGCTTTGATACTTCACCCTAAACAGGTGTAATCTGATTTGATTTTAAGTCTCTCGGACACTTTCAGAGATTCAAAGGAATAAAAAGGTCAATCTCATTTGCAAGAAATTAGTATAAAATATTTACAATTGCAAAATGTCGCTTTCATCAACCATTTCCATTTCATTTGTGTCCTTTTTTTACTCTGACAGGTTCTTCTGATTTCACAAAATCAAACAGAGAGGGCCTTCTGATACACATGCCTGGAGGAGGGCCAGGAAGACTAGTTAAGGGCCTCAATTAAACGGTTCAGGTTACATAGTTGTACAGCCACACAGTGGAATGCTTTGTAGCCATTTAAAGTGAGAATACAGATCTCTGTTAAAACCATGGAAACAGGTCCATGATATATAAAGTGGAGAAAACAAGTTACAAAACACTATGTATACATAATTTCTCTTTTAAAAAATAGAGTGCTAGGGCTTCCCTGGTGGCGCAGTGGTTGAGAATCTGCCTGCTAATGCAGGGGACACGGGTTCGAGCCCTGGTCTGGGAAGATCCCACATGCCACGGAGCAGCTGGGCCCGTGAGCCACAACTACTGAGCCTGCGCGTCTGGAGCCTGTGCCCTGCAACGGGAGGGGCCGCGATAGTGAAAGGCCCGCGCACCGCGATGAAGAGCGGTCCCCACACCGCGACGAAGAGTGGCCCCCACTTGCCGCAACTAGAGAAAGCCCTCGCACGAACCAAAGACCCAGCACAGCCAAAATAAATAAATAAATAAATAAATAAATAAAAAAAAAAAATAGAGTGCTAGATAGAAATGCAGAGGAAAAGGTATGGATGGCTAGACACCAAAAAAAAAAAACAAGAGCAAATTTTGTCCTGCATAATGGGATTATGAGTGATTGCTATCTTCTTTTATATCCTTGTCTGTGTTTTCAATGAGCATGTATTATTTTTACAAAAAAAAAAAAAAACCAACAACAACCTATTTTTTAAAAAAGAGTTCCGTATTAACAGTACTTCACACCACCACCAGCAGATATCATCCTGTGGAGGACTCTTAACAGCTAGCTGGGAGCAAGGACCTGAGGAGAGAGAGAAATTGAAAGCGGAAGTGAAAGAATATGAAGGATGAATATCTGGATTATGTTTTAATTATATTCAACTAGATGAATAGATTTCAGGGATTTATTTATATTTCTGCCTCCACTCCGAGAGTGTGCCTTCCTAAAGGTCAGGCACAATGTCTCATCCATTTTTACAGCTCAGTATATGGTACCATGATCATGATGCCTGACACATCATAGGTGCTTAATAGACTTGTTGAACTATTAAATGCATGAATAAACGCCAGCCAACCAAGAATCAGTGTCTGTTAGCTCTAGATGTAATCCCTTTATCCCATCTTGGCATATTTTATTTTATTTTTCCATAACTTATGTAGAAAATTAGCAGCCCATTTTTACATGTCAACTATCTTTGCGTTCTTAGAGACGTTCCTTATACAATGGCAAAGGCATTTCTGCTTGCAGATTCTCTTATGTTTCCCTCTTTCCATTAGTTGGAACATGTTTCTCACTCAGAAACTCGTTCTTGACTTTTGCCAATAACTTAAAATGAAGAGCGTTTATGACATCATTGAGGAATTTCAAATTCCTTAAGATCACCTTTGCATCATTTCTTTTTCCTTTCCCATCCCCATATTTGTACTTCTCTAGACATCATCTTGTAATTTTTTTTCCACCTCATACATATGTGACTTTAGGTTTTCTGTGCCAGGATCATTACAATTGACAATATCCTTTGCAAAACAACATCCTGTTCATATGTTAAGGTTGAGGTGAGCCTTGCAATTTAAAACATGACCTGACAATGAAGCAAAATATTTTAAGCTAGTTCTAGCCTAGATATGTCAGCAGGAATGTTAGGGGTATTTCACAATTTCAGAGGTGGTGCATCTGATTCCCAATGGCCCTCTCCCATTCTCTCTCTCTCTCTCTCTCTCTATATATATATATATCTCCCTTATGATAACTTTATTTCCCTTTCCTCCATTTTCTATTGTAAAGCTCTGTTAAGAGTACACCCTGGAGAAAGGAGAACCAAGATGGCGGAGTAGAAGGACGTGCTCTCACTCCCTCTTGCGAGAACACCAGAATCACAACTGGCTGCTGGACAATCATTGACAGGAAGACCCTGGACTTCACCAAGGAGGATACCCCATGTCCAAGGACAGAGGGGAAGCCACAGTGAGACGGTAGGAGGGGCGCAATCAGAGTAAAATCAAATCCCATAACTGCTGGGTGGGTGGCTCACAGACTGGCGAACACTTATACCACAGAAGTCCACCCACTGGAGTGAAGGTTCTGAGCCCCACGTCAGGCTTCCCAACCTGGGGGTCCGGCTATGGGAGGAGGAATTCCTAGAGAATCAGACTTTGAAGCCTAGTGGGAATTGATTGCAGGACTTTGACAGGACTGGGGGAAACAGAGACCCCACTCTTGGAGGGCACACACAAAGTAATGTGTGCATCGGGACCCAGGGGAAGGAGCAGTGACCCTGGGGGAGACTGAACCAGACCTACCTGCTGGTGTTGGGGGGTCCCCTGCAGAGGCGAGTGGTGGCTCTGTTTCACCGTGGGGATAAGGACACTGGCAGCAGAGGTTCTGGGAAGTTCTCCTTGGCGTGAGCCCTCCCAGAGTCTGCCATTAACCCCACCAAAGAGCACGGGTAGGCTCCAGTGTTGGGTTGCCTCAGGCAAAACAACCAACAGGGAGGGAACCCAGCCCCACCCATCAACAGTCAAGTGGATTAAGGTTTTACTGAGCTCTGACCGCCACAGCAACAGTCAGCTCTACCCACCACCAGAGCCTCCCATCAAGCCTCTTAGATAGCCTCAACCACCAGAGGGCAGACAACAGAAGCAAGAAAAACTACAATCCTGCAGCCTGTGGACCAAAAACCACAGTTACAGAAAGATAGAGAAGATGAAAAGGCAGAGGGCTATGTAACAGATGAAGGAACAAGAAAAAACCCCAGAAAAACAACTAAATGAAGTGGAGATAGGCAACCTTCCAGAAAAAGAATTCAGAATAATGATAGTGAAGATGATCCAGGACCTCGGAATAAGAATGGAGGCAAAGATTGAGAAGATGCAAGAAATGATTAACAAAGACCTAGAAGAATTAAAGAACAAACAAACAGAGATGACCAATACAATAACTGAAATGAAAACTACACTAGAAGGAATCAATAGCAGAATAACTGAGGCAGAAGAACGGATAAGTGACCTGGAAGACAGAATGGTGGAATTCACTGCTGCGGAACAGACTAAAGAAAAAAGAATGAAAAGAAATGAAGACAGCCTAAGAGACCTCTGGGACAACATTAAACGCAACAACATTCGCATTATAGGGGTCCCAGAAGGAGAAGAGAGAGAGAAAGGACCAGAGAAAATATTTGAAGAGATTATAGTCGAAAACTTCCCTAACATGGGAAAGGAAATAGCCACCCAAGTCCAGGAAGCGCAGAGAGTCCCATACAGAATAAACCCAAGGAGAAACACGCCGAGACACATAGTAATCAAAGTGGCAAAAATTAAAGACAAAGAAAAATTATTGAAAGCAGCAAGGGAAAAACGACAAATAACATACAAGGGAACTCCCATAAGGTTAACAGCTGATTTCTCAGCAGAAACTCTGCAAGCCAGAAGGGAGTGGCATGATATACTTAAAGTGATGAAAGGGAAGAACCTACAACCAAGATTACTCTACCCGGCAAGGATCTCATTTAGATTTGATGGAGAAATCAAAAGCTTTACAGACAAGCAAAAGCTAAGAGAATTCAGCACCACCAAACCAGCTCTACAACAAATGCTAAAGGAACTTCTCTAAGTGGGAAACACAAGAGAAGAAAAGGACCGACAAAAACAAACCCAAAACAATTAAGAAAATGGTCATAGGAACATACATATCGATAATTACCTTAAACGTGAATGGATTAAATGCCCCAACCAAAAGACATAGACTGGCTGAATGGATACAAAAACAAGACCCATATATATGCTGTCTACAAGAGACCCACTTTAGACCTAGGGACACATACAGACTGAAAGTGAGGGGATGGAAAAAGATATTCCATGCAAATGGAAATCAAAAGAAAGCTGGAGTAGCTATACTCATATCAGATAAAATAGACTTTAAAATAAAGAATGTTACAAGAGACAAGGAAGGACACTACATAATGATCCAGGGATCAATCCAAGAAGAAGATATAACAATTATAAATATATATGCACCCAACATAGGAGCACCTCAATACATAAGGCAACTGCTAACAGCTATAAAAGAGGAAATCGACAGTAACACAATAATAGTGGGGGACTTTAACACTTCACTTACACCAATGGACAGATCATCCAAAATGAAAATAAATAAGGAAACAGAAGCTTTAAATGACACAATAGACCAGATAGATTTAATTGATATATATAGGACATTCCATCCAAAAACAGCAGATTACACGTTCTTCTCAAGTGCGCACGGAACATTCTCCAGGATAGATCACATCTTGGGTCACAAATCAAGCCTCAGTAAATTTAAGAAAATTGAAATCATATCAAGCATCTTTTCTGACCACAACGCTATGAGATTAGAAATGAATTACAGGGAAAAAACGGTAAAAAAGACAAACACATGGAGGCTAAACAATACGTTACTAAATAACCAAGAGATCACTGAAGAAATCAAAGAGGAAATCAAAAAATACCTAGAGACAAATGACAATGAAAACACGACGACCCAAAACCTATGGGATGCAGCAAAAGCGGTTCTAAGAGGGAAGTTTATAGCTATACAAGCCTACCTAAAGAAACAAGAAAAATCTCAAGTAAACAATCTAACCTTACACCTAAAGAAACTAGAGAAAGAAGAACAAACAAAACCCAAAGTTAGCAGAAGGAAAGAAATCATAAAGATCAGAGCAGAAATAAATGAAATAGAAACAAAGAAAACAATAGCAAAGATCAATAAAACTAAAAGTTGGTTCTTTGAGAAGATAAACAAAATTGATAAGCCATTAGCCAGACTCATCAAGAAAAAGAGGGAGAGGACTCAAATCAATGAAATCAGAAATGAAAAAGGAGAAGTTACAACAGACACCGCAGAAATACAAAGCATCCTAAGAGACTACTACAAGCAACTTTATGCCAATAAAATGGACAACCTGGAAGAAATGGATGAATTCTTAGAAAGGTATAACCTTCCAAGACTGAATCAGGAAGAAACAGAAAATATGAACAGACCAATCACAAGTAATAAAATTGAAACTGTGATTAAAAATCTTCCAACAAACAAAAGTCCAGGACCAGATGGCTTCACAGGTGAATTCTATCAAACATTTAGAGAAGAGCTAACACCCATCCTTCTCAAACTCTTCCAAAAAATTGCAGAGGAAGGAACACTCCCAAACTCATTCTATGAGGCCACCATCACCCTGATACCAAAACCAGACAAAGACACTACAAAAAAAGAAAATTACAGACCAATATCACTGATGAATATAGATGCAAAAATCCTCAACAAAATACTAGCAAACAGAATCCAACAATACATTAAAAGGATCATACACCACGATCAAGTGGGATTTATCCCAGGGATGCAAGGATTTTTCAGTATACGCAAATCAATCAATGTGATACACCATATTAACAAATTGAAGAAGAAAAACCATATGATCATCTCAATAGATGCAGAAAAAACTTTTGACAAAATTCAACACCCATTTCTGATAAAAACTCTCCAGAAAGTGGGCATAGATGGAACCTACCTCAACATAATAAAGGCCATATATGACAAACCCACAGCAAACATCATTCTCAATGGTGAAAAACTGAAAGCATTTCCTCTAAGATCAGGAACGAGACAAGGATGTCCACTCTCACCACTATTATTCAACATAGTTCTGGAAGTCCTAGCCACGGCAATCAGAGAAGAAAAAGAAATAAAAGGAATACAAATTGGAAAAGAAGAAGTAAAACTGTCACTGTTTGCGGATGACATGATACTATACATAGAGAATCCTAAAACTGCCACCAGAAAACTGCTAGAGCTAATTAATGAATATGGTAAAGTTGCAGGATACAAAATTAATGCACAGAAATCTCTTGCATTCCTATACACTAATGATGAAAAATCTGAAATTATGGAAACACTCCCATTTACCATTGCAACAAAAAGAATAAAATACCTAGGAATAAACCTACCTAGGGAGACAAAAGACCTGTATGCAGAAAACTATAAGACACTGATGAAAGAAATTAAAGATGATACCAACAGATGGAGAGATATACCATGTTCTTGGATTGGAAGAATCAACATTGTGAAAATGAGTATACTACCCAAAGCAATCTACAGATTCAATGCAATCCCTATCAAATTACCAATGGCATTTTTTACGGAGCTAGAACAAATCAATCTTAAAATTTGTACGGAGACACAAAAGACCCACGAATAGCCAAAGCAGTCTTGAGGCAAAAAAATGGAGCTGGAGGAATCAGACTCCCTGACTTCAGACTATACTACAAAGCTACAGTAATCAAGACAATATGGTACTGGCACAAAAACAGAAACATAGGTCAATGGAACAAGATAGAAAGCCCAGAGATTAACCCACGCACCTATGGTCAACTAATCTATGACAAAGGAGGCAAAGATATACAATGGAGAAAAGACAGTCTCTTCAATAAGTGGTGCTGGGAAAACTGGACAGCTACATGTAAAAGAATGAAATTAGAATACTCCCTAACACCATACAGAAAAATAAACTCAAAATGGATTAGAGACCTAAATATAAGACTGGACACTATAAAACTCTTAGAGGAAAACATAGGAAGAACACTCTTTGACATAAATCACAGCAAGATCTTTTTTGATCCACCTCCTAGAGTAATGGAAATAAAAACAAAAATAAACAAATGGGGCTTAATTAAACTTAAAGCTTTTGCACAACAAAGGAAACCATAAACAAGACGAAAAGACAACTCTCAGAATGGGAGAAAATATTTGCAAATGAAACAACAGACAAAGGATTAATCTCCAAAATATACAAACAGCTCATGGAGGTCAATATCAAAAAAAAAAAAAATCCAGTTAAAACAATGGGCGGAAGACCTAAATAGATATTTCACCAAGGAAGACAAACAGATGGCCAAGAGGCACATGAAAAGATGCTCAACATCACTAATCATTAGAGAAATGCAAATCAAAACTACAATGAGGTATCACCTCACACTGGTCAGAATTGCCATTATCAAAAGATCTAGAAACCATAAATGCTGGAAAGGGAACCCTCTTGCACTGTTGTTGGGAATGTAAATTGATATAACCACTGTGGAGAATAGTATGGAGGTTCCTTAAAAGACTAAAAATAGAACTACCATATGACCCAGCAATCCCATTACTGGGCATATACCCTGAGAAAACCATAATTCAAAAAGAGACATGTACCACAATGTTCATTGCAGAACTATTTACAATATCCAAGACATGGAACCAACCTAAATGTCCATCGACAGATGAATGGATAAAGAAGATGTGGCGCATATATACTGTGGAATATTACTCAGCTATAAAAAGAAATGAAATTGAGCTATTTGTTGTGAGGTGGATGGACCTAGGGTCTGTCATATAGAGTGAAGTAAGTCAGAAAGAGAAAAACAAATACCGATGCTAATGCATACATATGGAATCTAAAAAAAATGGTACTGATGAACCTAGTTGCAGGGCAGGAATAAAGAGGTAGATATAGAGAATGGACTTGAGTACTTGGGGTGGGAGGGGGAAGCTGGGGCGAAGTGAGAGTAGCATCAACGTATATACACTACCGAATGTAAAATAGTTGGCTGGTGGGAAGAAGCAGCATAGCACAGGGAGATCGGGCTCAGTGCTTTGCGATGACCTAGAGGGGTGGGATAGGGAGAATGGGAGGGAGGCTCAAGAGGGCGGGGAGGGCTTCCCTGGTGGCGCAGTGGTTGAGAATCTGCCTGCCAATGCAGGGGACACGGGTTCGAGCCCTGGTCTGGGGAGATCCCACATGCCACGGAGCAACTAAACCCGTGTGCCACAACTACTGAGCCTGCGCGTCTGGAGCCTGTGCTCCGCAACAAGAGAGGCCGCGATAGTGAGAGGCCCGTGCACCGCGATGAAGAGTGGCCCCCACTTGCCGCAACTAGAGAAAGCCCTCGCACAGAAACGAAGACCCAACACAGCCATAAATTAATTAATTAATTAATTAATTTTTAAAAAACAAAAAGAGGGAGGGGATATGGGCACATGTGTACGCATATGGCTGATTCGCTTTGTTGTGCAACAGAAACTAACACAGTATTGTGAAGCAATTATACTCCAATAAAGATCTATTGAAAAAAAAAGCAAGCTGGAATGGTTCTTCAACATCAGACAAAATTGTCATTAAGACAAAAACAATTATTCAGAATAAAGAGAATCTCAACATAACGATAAAATGTTTAATCACTTGGAGGATATAAGCATTATAAAGTTGAATGCATCTAATAAAATAGCCTCAAATATCTATAAAGCAAAAATAGAAAGAATTAAAAAGATAAAGTGACAGTTCTGTAATTACAATAGATTTCAACACATCTCAAGGTGACAACACATTATTGAAAAAATAATATACTTTAACCACACAGTTAAATTAGATTTAATGAGAATATATAGAACTCTACACTTAACAATTGGAGAATACATTCTTTGCAAGCACATTTGGAATATTTACAAAAATTAACTATATATAGACTATAAAGCATGTCTCAAAATTTAGTAGCAGTCAGACTGTATTCTCTGAAATTATTGTTATTAACATTTAAATAGTGCTAATAATGTACCAGCACTGTTCTAAGCATTTTATAATTATGACCTTATTTAACCCTTATAACAACACGATGAGATAAGAGCTATTACTATCATCCATTTTATAGATAAAGAAACTGAGGCAAAGAGGTGAAGTAACTTAAGTATCTTACACCCAGGATCACACAGCTTGTAAATGGTGGACCTGGGATTCACACTGAGGGAGTCCAGCTTTAAAGTTCATGCTCTTAACCACTTTTCTATGCTGCCTCTTTAGTCACAAACTAGAAACAAAAAACAAACAAAAAACTCTTCCACATTTGTAGACTAAAATGTATGTTTCTAAATAACTCATAGATCAAAAAAATAAATAATTGATTTTTTTTAATCCCTTAGAATTGAAACTAGTACATAACAAAACTTGAGGGAGATAAATATTTCAAAGGAAACGTATAACTTTAAATAAATATATAGGGACTTCCCTGGTGGCGAAGTGGTTAAGAATCCGCCTGCCAATGCAGGGGACACAGGTTCAAGCCCTGGTCCGGGAAGATCCCACATGCTGCAGAGCAACTAAGCCCGTGCGCCACAACTACTGAGCCCGTGCACCACAACTACTGAAGCCCACGTGCCGAGAGCCCACGCTCCACAGCAAAAGAAGCCACTGAAATGAGAAGCCTGCACACCACAACGAGGAGTAGCCCCCGCTCGCCGCAACTAGAGAAAGCCCGCGCACAGCAATGAAGACCCAACACAGCCAAAAATAAATAAATAAATTTACAAATAAACATATATGAAAAGAAGAAAGGATGCCACGATTCTCAGAAATGTGAAAGTAATGTGTAGTAACAGATCAGTGGTTACCTGGGGTCAGAATGGGGTGGGGAAGGGCAGGAGGGAGTGGTTACAAAGGTTATAACCACTCCTTGGTTGTGTTGATGGTTCCACAGGTGCATATATATATGTCAAAACTCATCAAAGTGGAGTCTTTAAACAGTTTATTTTATGCCAATTATACCTCAATAAAACAATTTTATAAATGTGCCCACAGGGAAAAAAACTTAAACGTTATATGAGGGTGTAAAGTGAAAAGTAAAAGTCCTTCTGCATTCCCCACCTGCCACTACTAATGTGTTTGAAGTCTTCCATGAGAACTTTCCCAAGCATATCCATCTCCCTTTCCTCCAAGGAGGTAATAACTCTTCTAAATTTTGTATTTATTATTCTCTTACTTTTTGTTTTAGTTTTACTGCATAAGCATATTTCAAACAATCTGTTGTTTAAATATGCATATTTGGGGATATACATATGTTAGATAATATCATACTGTATATATTTTGCAACTTGTTTTTTATTATTCAACATTGTACTTTTTTTCCCCAACATTATACTTTTGAGATTTAACCATGTTGATAGATAAAGTGAAGTTAATTCAGGTCTTTGCTGCACAGTATTCCATTACATAATTATCTGCACTAATGCTATAGCCACTAACCACATGTGGCTACCGAGCACTAAAAATGCAGCTGTTATGACTGGGAGACTGAATTTTTAATTTTAGTTAATTTAAATTTTAATAGCCACATGTGACTAGTAGCTACATACTAAACAGTGCGCTGCTAGAGTATGCACCTAGAAGTAGAACTGCTGGTTCTTACAATACACACATCTTCTATTTTAGGAAGTCACAGCATACTGTTTTCCAAAGTGCTTTTACTCCCATCCACAGTGCATAGGAGTTTCTGTGGCTCTACAGCCTCACCAACACTTCTATTATCAGACTTTTAAAATTTTGCCATCTATTGAGTGTGAAATTATATTTTCTTGTGATTTTAAGTTAATTTGCTTTCCATAATTGCAAATGAGATTAAGTATCTTTTTATTGTTTAGTGACTGTGTTTCCCCTTCGGTAAAATGCCAACTCAGTACATGTCTTCAGTACATTTTTATAATACATGGGGGAGGTAGTTGTTGTTATTCATTTATAGGCATGTCATATTTTTCTATTATTATTTTGTCAGTTATATATGTGTTGCAAACATATTTTCCCAGTTTGTGACCTGACTTTTCATATTTAGTGTCCTTTAATGAACAAAAGTTTAAAATTTTCAACACTGCTGAATTTATGTTTATCACTTTAGGGTCCCATATTAATAAATCCTTGCTTATCCAAAATCTGAAATTTCTAAAAATGCAGAAAAACTGGATCACTCACCCATCATTGGTGATAATGTAGAATGGTACTGCCACTCTGGGAAAGAGTATCCCAGTTTCTTTAAAAACTGTATATGCAGGGAGTTCCCTGGTGGCCTAGCGGTTAGGATTCCAGGCTTTCACTACCATGGACCATGTGGGGCAGCCAAAAACAAACAAACAAACAAAAAACTGTACATGAAAATACCATACAATCCAGCAATTACACTTCTGGGTATTTATTCCAGAAGACTTATGTGCACACAAAAACCAGAACACAAATGTCTCTAGCAGCTTTATGCATAATAGGCAAAAACTATAAACAATTCTGTGAAGAAAAATGCATTTGACCCCTGCTCCCAGTTCCTGACACAGAGTTCCTAAAACCCTGTAATTTCCTGAGTGATAGGGGTGTTAGGAACATCTTTTGTTCTGCTATTTGGTCTTTGATCCTGGTTCCTGACACAGACCTCCTAATCCCCTGAATTTCCTGGATGATAGGAGCACTTTTTGCTCTCCTGAGGTGACTTTTGGTGGACTCTTGGATAGCTTCAGGATGGGGACTGGTCACTAGAAAGACCAAGCCATGATTAGAAGCTCCAATCCCCATCCTCTGAAGAGAGGAGAGGAGCTGGAGATTGACTTAATAATCAATCATGCCCATGTAATGAAGCTTCCATAAGAAATCCTGAACTATGGAGTTTGGAGAGCTTCTGGATTGACGAATACATCCACGTGCTGGGAGGGTGGCACACCCCAACGCCACAGGGACAGAAGTTCCTGTGCTCAGGACCCTTCTAGACCTTGCCCTGTATGTCTTTTCATCTGGCTATTTATCTGTATCCTTTATTATATACTTTATAATAAACTGGTAAACACAAGTGTTTCCATGAGTTCTATGAGCCATTATAGTAAACTATCAAACCTGAGGATGGGGTTGTGGGAAGCCCCAATTTATAGTCACTTGTTCAGGAGTATGGGAGGCCTGGGTTTGGGATTGGCATCTGAAGTAGGGGGCAGTCTTGTGGGAATGAGACTTTTACCTGTGGGATCTGCACTAACTCTGGGTAGTTAATGTCAGAATTGCTTGGTATGAGGGGGGGATAACCCCACACATTTGGTGTCCAAAGTGTTGTGAGCAAAACAGAGGAAATAAGTGTTTTCCCTTAAAACTCAGAAGTCCTTCACCAGGTGAAAAAACAAACTGTGGTACATCCATACCATGGACTACTACTCAGCAATGTAAAAGGGGTGAGTACTTATACAGGCAGCAATCTGGATGGATCTCCAGAGAATTTTGTTGAATGAAAAAAGCCAATACCAAAAGGTTACATCTGCATGATTTGATCTATATAACATTCTTGAAATGACAAAATTATAGACATGGAGAACAAATGAATGGTTGCCAGGTGGTGGAAGAATGGGGAGGGAGGTGGTTGTAGCTATAAAAGGGTGACATGAAAGAATCCTGGTGTTAATGTTCTGTATCGTGAGTGTATCAATAGCAATATCAATATCCTGATTGTGGTATCTCAATATAGCCCATCCCAAAGGTTTTCAATAATGTGAGTGTGAACCAGAACCATCCGGGGAGCTTTCAGACCTACACACACAAACCTCCAAATGGTTTTTCTACTCACACACATTACCTGATGGCGCCAGGGCTGTAGGCCTTTACAGACATTAGATAAGGAAGGGTAAGTGGGAGAGTTCTGTTTTAGGAGAATGGCAAAATAAAGGATTAGGTTGGGGGAAACTAGATAGAGGAAACCTTATGAAGAAGCTATTCCAACAGTACATACAAGGGATGACGCAGTTCTGTACTGTGGTGCTAGCTGCGGGGACAGAGTTCTGATAGGTTTATGTCTCAAAAAAGGAGCTTAGGGCTTCCCTGGTGGCACAGTGGTTAAGAATCCGCCTGCCAACGCAGGGGACACGGGTTCGAGCCCTGGTCCCAGAAGATCCCACATGCCGCGGAGCAACTAAGCCCGTGTGCCACAGCTACTAAGCCTGCGCTCTACAGCCTGCGAGCCACAACTACTGAGCCCGCGTGCCACAACTACTGAAGCCCACGCACCCAGAGCCTGTGCCCCGCAACAAGAGAAGCCACCGCAATGAGAGGCCCGCACACCGCAACAAAGAGTAGCCCCCGCTCGCCGCAACTAGAGAAAACCCACAGCAATGAAGACCCAATGTGGCCAAAAATAAATAAAATAAAACAAATTAATTTTAAAAAAAGGAGCTTAACCTCTCAAGTAAGCTTCTTAACTAAGTACTGACAGTAATCCCTAATGTCCACAGTTGGATAGAGGATATACTTCTAGGTCTGCAACAAAATAATTACACGTTCTTGCCTTGTGAAATCAGCAAGTGTCCCCGCCACAAGAGAGCGTACCCATCCCTTCCTGGTGGTCCATGCACTTTCTCTGAGGCACAGTTAGTTCCAGAAGGACCTGAGGAGACCTTTATCAATGGCCTCACCTGCCCCATCTCCCAAGTCCCCCAGTTTTCCTGAAAGGTCCTTGTTACTCAAATTTAAACCACTTATCTAGACAAGGCGGCTAAACAGGTACTTCTCCCCTAGTCTTGGCCTAACTTCCTCCCTGCCTGGAGCCCAGAAGGCATACCTGGACAGGGGCAAAGCAGGACACTCTGCTGTGACCTCTCTGGCCACAGCCTCTCACCAGGGAGTGGCTACCTGTCATGAGCAGTATTCAAAACCAGGAACCAAGGTGTGGTCTGGGCTCCTTTAAGCTCGAGAGTTTGGGGGTTCCTGGTGAGTCCCCAGAGAAGAGTCCAGAAGAGGAGGAGGGAAGGGGGGTGGCCCACCACAGGGGCATTCCTCCTCTGCCTCCCTGTCAGCCTTCTGCTTCAAGGTAAGACGGGGCAAGAACAGGGAAAGAGGGGAATACTGTTCTGGGAAAATTCCAGAAACCTCCTCATTCCCCAGAACTAGAAAGCATCTAAAATAACTGGGTTATACATCTCTTTTCTCTGTAGTATCTATATTTTGGTTTCCTTTGGGAAACAGATGAAACACCCATTTCACTGATCAGTACGCACAGCGCCCGTCTCATTTGCCTGCATAGACATCTACCAAATTGTCTGTCTTTCCATTTTACTACCTCTCTGATTCCACCCCTTTATAATGTTCAACTCTTCCTTTATACCAAGATTAGTAACTATGAACAGGGCCGTTTGGGTCCTGTTAATAATAATATAACTCCTTTCCCACCTCACTTGGGAAGATCTTGTAGAGGAAGTAATGTGGAGGGAAAAGGACAATGTTTGCTTCCCCCCAGATATGCTTCTCCTTAGTCTGGAGATGTACCTTATGAGTTAACTGGTATGGGGAGACAGTAGAAGAGGCATGGAAAAGAACTTGCTGGGCTCAGCTACAGGAATAACCAGAGTCACCTGCGCTTGGGGTGTGGGTGAGGTGGGCAGAAGGGCTTTTACATTTCGTCACATAGCTCCACCAGTCACATGGTAGATGATCAATGAGATCTTTTCAAGATGGTGATGATGAAAACGGCTCCCACAGATCTTAGAGGAAGTCATTGGGTTTGAGAAGGGCACAGAGTCCAGAACAGTGTAGGTAGTCAATAAATTTACATTGACTACAACGTTCCTTAAGTTCCCACATGTTTTACATCACACTCATGTTTACTTCTCTCCAAACTTTTCCTTTCAGGAAATGAGAAAACGTGAAAGTGGGAAGGGAACACTGAGAAACAAAATTTTAGGGGAATTTTGTTCAGTGTCTATGAGGAAGAATCACAATAGAGCTAGAGAGAAAAAAGTATGGTCAGACAAAGGCCAAAACTTTAGGGTTATGACTATGGAAGGAATAGGCCTCCCCAGAGAGGCAGTCTGCATACAGATTTGGGTAGGCTTTATATAGGAGCAAAACCATAGGAAGAAAGGGCTGAGCCCTGACTCAGCTCACCACATCAACTTCCATCATTTGCCTACCAGACCAGACCAGCCCCCCCAGCCCTGGCAGGAAGAACTTGGCATTCGGGAATCTTGGCCCAAGAAGGAGGGGTTCACATGCCCAGCCCATGTCCACATTTTCTTTCTCTGCAGAGAGGCTCTAGGGTCCCAGCCCTGGCACTCCTCTCACTTAGGAAACACAAAAGCCCTATTCCCATCTCATGGGGTCTCTACTCTATACAGGAAGGGCAAACACTTTCAGCATCAATTGTTCAGTCTTTGACCAGAATGGGGTAGACCCTGCTGTCTTCCAGGCTATATTTAACCAGAAGGACTTCCGTCCAGTCATCAACTACAGCATCCCCACTCATATCAACATCTCCTTCACCCTGTCTGCCAGCCTCAAAGTGGTGAGTTCTGACTGATAACATTCTTTCCATAGCCTGCTAATAGGAAACAAGAACTCTTTACCCTGTCAATCCAACACTGCACCTGTCCAGTAGTGAGCAAAGAGTCCCCTGAATGAATTCTGTACAAGTTAAATGTTCATCCTATGGGGTGGAGAGACATGAAGGGGAACGCTGCTGTGACATTTCTGCAGGTAACGTTTGTCCTTGAGTCCTGCCCTTATAGGAATATTATACTAAGAAAACATTCGTTTTCCAATGGGCCCCCATGCTGTTTTTTCCCCTATATTTTCCATGCAACCTGCATTTTTCTGAACTACTTTCTTTTGAGACTTGTAATTGAAAAGCTGAACTGTCACATGGGACCACTTAGGAAACAAAGGAAGGAGGTAGACTAGGACCTGATTTCATGGCATTAATGATCCTGGATGGGGATTTTTTGGTTAGGATGCACAACTTCAGCTGCTGATGTCATTTCTGCGGTTAAAGTTGGTATGTAAGCTCAGCTTTCTTCTTCTCTCTTTCTCCTTGCCTGATTTTCTGGCTTTGTTTGCAAAAATCACATTTTGTTGAAATTGACAGTGCCCAAGGGAATACACAAAGCCAACCAGAATGGGGCCAGTGCTGGTGACAAATAGCTTTCTGGGCTGCCAATCAACTTTGAAATTCAGATGGAAAAAACAGAAAGAAGGAGGGCAGCACAGTTGGAAGCCCCTAAGTAAGCTTCAAGGTCCAAATGTATCCAGAACCCAGCTTACGATTTCCCTTGAGCAGGAAGTGAAAGGCCAGTAAGACTTTGTTAGCTAGAGAAGAGGAACATTATCACCAGAAAGAGAAGAGGAAAAAGAGTTTAAAAGGAAATGTGGTTAAAAAAAAAAAAAAAAACCCTCAGGGAATTCCCTGGTGGTCCAGTGGTTAGGACTCCGCACTGCCACTGCAGGGGGCACAGGTTCCATCCCTGGTCGGGGAACTAAGATCCCTCATGCTGTGCGGTGTGGCCAAAAACAAAAGACCGAAACAAAACAAAAAAGCAACATGCATAATAATGTGCACAGTATCATTCTATCTGTGTAAATAAAAATGAATGCTGGAATATATATTTTTTCTAGAATGCTATATAAAAAACTGTTAATAATGGACCTGAGTTGGTGATATGAACTGAGTTGGAGTGAATTAAGGAGGGAAAAAATTATCCTTCATATTATACCTTTCTGGAATTGTTGAAGTTTTATCATATGCCCATAGTACATACATTTAGAAAAAAAATACATACATATGTATATATTTTTAAGGGACTGGAAGGGCAGGAGATGCTGACATAAACTAGCTCCAGGTTTCAGCCATAACCATCCCTCTGGGCCCTATGCCCTAGATCTGGAGTCACCCATGCATCAGCTGGGACCCAGAAGAATGTGGTGTGATATCAATAAACTCACCCTGACAGCTGAGAACCTGCGGCTCCAAGACATCTTCATCGTGGAATCGTGGGTATCAGGGCTGGGAAAAGCCGGGGGAAGACCCTTCTGCAAGGAGCAGGCGAGGGCACTGCAGGGCACACCCATGCAGCGGGGCCACTGCAAACTTATTTCAGAGAGGAGCACAGTCACAGCGCATCAACTTCTCCGCTAGAAATGAGAAAGCGGTAGGGAGAAAAGATGGCGGAGTGGCAGCACTGGGAAGCCCTGCCTTAAGAGCAGAACGTAAACTGATGTGAAACCCAGAGCATCTGCCCCGCCTCCCCTTCCACCACTTAGCAACGATGTGGATCACACTCTGGATGGCCTCTCCGCCTGTGTGACTAATGAAGGTCGCGTTGTGTACAACAAACCGATGCAGGTGACCAGCATCTGTAGCCTGGACATCTACTTCTCTTTTGACCAGAAGAACTGCACCCTCACTTTTAGCTCTTTCCTCTACACAGGTGAGTTGCAGTGGAGGTTCTGGCACGGGGTAAGCTGAGATCAACAAAAAAGCACTCAGAGGCAAAGTCATTTTTTTAAATGCATAAAAAAGGACAGTGGAGTATTTGCTAATTGGGGGTGTGTGGATGGTGGGGTAGGGGAAGTTGAACTTAAGAGAGAACAAGACATCCTGAGAAAGCCCAGAACTGAAAGAAGGCAATTGGGCAGCAAGGAAGTCACATTACAGGACTGTCTGAAAGAGGTAGCTAAAGCAGTTGTTGAATCATCTCTCTGAGCCCCACACAGAGTAGGTGCTGAGCAGATGTGTGCTGAGTGAGTGTCTGTCTCCCCTGCAGTGGAAAACATGTTGCTGGGCATGGACAGGAAGTGTGGGAGATAACAGACACCTCGCGTGACACTGGCCACACACAAAGGGAGTGGGAGCTCCTGGGCATCAACAAGGCCACCCCGAAGGTATCTGTGGGCTCCAGCCTCCAGATCATGTTCTATGTAAGGCCAGAGATTCTGGCATGGCTGTCCATCCCCCATTTCTTTCTCATCGTGCACTTCTAAATCTCAGAGCCTCTCACCTCTTGCCCTAAGACCAGAAAGTCCCTGGGCACCATAACCCTTATAGCGTTCCTCTCTCCCAAGTCCCCCAAAGAAGTCCCCCTCTCTGAACCAGCTCTGGCCTAGGTTTTCTTTGGTGGGTATGGGGGAGTCTTATTAGTCATATGAAAGCTGCTCCTCATCCAGCCCCAGAAAGAGCCCCTGCTGGAGTGAGCACATCAAGAAAGGAAGAGTCTGGAATCATCTCTTGGTTTCCCTTCAGTTCTAGCTTCACCTGGTTCTCTGCTCTCTCCTCCCCACCGGGTGGCCATCAGGCGCAGGCCCAGCCTCTATGTCATAAACCTCCTGGTGCCCAGTAGCTTTCTGATAGCCATCGACGCCCTCAGCTTCTACCTGCCGGCAGAAAGTGACAGCCGCGCCCCATTCAAGATGACACTCCTGCTGGGCTACAACGTCTTCCTGCTCATGATGAATGACTTACTCCCTGCCAGTGGCACCTCCCTCATCAGTATGGCCCCCACCCCACTGTTGAAAAATGAAAAAAGAAAAAACAAGGAGGCAGGGTAGGTGGGTGAACTGGCTAGATCTGCTGAGGCAGCAGAGGGAGACAGTGGTCATCTTAGAAAGGGCTCGGTGTGTGAGACAGAAAAAAGGGGGGCTTGGTGGTTCCTCTGGACCTGACTCACTCAGGTGTGCTCCTTCCCGCCACCCAGGTGTCTACTTGCCCTGTGGTCTGTCACTGATGGTGGTCAGCCTGCTGGAGACCATCTTCATCACCTACCTGCTGCACCTGGCCACCATCCAGCCCCCACCCATGCCTCGCTGCCTCCATCCCCTGCTTCTACACTGCACCAGCCCAAGGAAATGCTGCCCTGCTGCTCTCTGGAAGGAGGATGTGGGCCTGGGCCTCACACCCACCCACCTGTCCGGTAAGAGAAGTCTGCACTGCCCGCACTCTCTGCACTGGGCCCAACTTCCCATTTCTCTAATCCTGTCTCCTTCCCACTTCACAGCTGAGTCTCTGCCCTCTCCACAGGACAGAAGGAGCCAGGGTAATTGGGAGGGAAGGAGCTGGGACCCAGAGAGGCAGAACTGAATGGTGGCTCAGGATGGACAAGGGCCCGGCTAGCTGACCTGTGGGTGCAGTTCAGCCACATGATGGACACCCTGCTCTTCCGCGTCGACCTGCTTTTCTTGGCCACCTCCATCACTACGGTCATCATCCTCCGGAACACCTAGGAGTAGTGTTCTAATGGTGCAAGAACACCTGGTGTTCAGGTTTCCTTGGCTTCAACTAACCATCCCAGGCCCTGTTCCCCTGCTCCAGTCCACATACAACAGTCTCAGAAATGTGCCCGCGATCCCTGCTCCAGCCCTCCCAGGGCTTAAACAGAACCACTGCCGACTCTCTCAGAACTGACATTATATTTCCAAAACACAATGAGTTCAGAATATACATGTTTATGTTAGAAATATCATCTTTACTGGAAAAGGAAGGCTTTATAATAAAGACTACAAATATTTACCAAAAAGTAATTCATGTTGCTGGAATAGAGGACAGGGATTAAATCTCTTGAAAAATAGGCTGAAATATTTATTTATTGTTTTAATAAATATTTATTGAGCATCTACTACCTGCTAGGCACTGTTCTGAACTGTGAAGATACAGCAGTAAACCAAACTGGCAGAAATCTCTATCCACATGGAGCTTACATTGGGGGTGGGTGGAGAGTGACAGTAAAGAAGATAAGTGAGAGAAACATAGAGTATGTGCTAAGTGCCAAGGAGAAAAAGCAAATCAGGGAAGGCAGAATGGGAAATGTGCAGAGGGGCTGCAAGTTTAGGAGGGTGGCCAAGGAAGACCTCATGATAACTTCCTGCCGGGCTGGGTCCTGTGCATGGTTCCACAATAATGCCAGCTGGAGACTGCTGTAACCCAGTCTTTTACGAGAGGCTCAGAGGTTATGTAACTTGCCCAAAGTCATGCAGTTCTTGCTATTTTTAGTTCTTTTTTTCAGGGATAGATTTCGGGTGTGTGCTAATGAATGTTTACTGAGCCCAGGTGAGGGGATAAACAAATGTCCTTGGGTAACCCTGTGGGAGACTTGAGGAACCAAACACAATGTCTGTCCTCAAAGAGCTTGTGGCACAGCTGGAGAACTAAAATACATATGTAAATAATTTCAATGAAATGTAGAAACATCTTTTTAAAGCTTTGTTGAGCATTCATTAAAGAGAAACTGCAGGAATTCCCTGGTGGTCCAGTGGTTAGGACTTGGTGCTCTCACTGCGGGGCCCTAGGTTCGATCCCTGGTCGGGGAACTAAGATCCTGCAAGAGCGTCACATGGCCAAAAAGAGAGAGAGAGAGAAACTGCTACAGAGTTCAAAGGAGAAAGAATTCCTCTAGCTGGAGCAATGGTTCTCAATCCTGGCTGCACGTTAGAATCATCTGAGGAGATTTCAAATAATCTAATACCCAGGCTTTACCCCAGACCAATTAAATCAGAACCTTTGGCATGGGCCACGGCTTTGGTGCATTTTGAAAGCTCCCCATGAGATTCTAATGTGCAGCCAGAGTTGAAACTACTGGGCTAGAGGTTAGGAGAGCTTCATGTGGAGAAGGCAGTGAACAGAATGTATGAACAGATGGAGGGACATGAGGCCTGAGAGGACTCACTGGTCACAATACACCTCTGGGGTTACATATAGGTAAAATCATAGCAAATGGGCCTCATGGCATCCAGGAGTTTGTGCAGCAATAGTTAAATAGTGGGATCCAAGCAGAATCCCAACACACTCATTCTCGTGGTACTCAGGGGACTCGAGTGTCCAGAACAAACTCATAAAACCATCTGCCAGAAATAGTCCCCAGTAGAATGCAAATGGTGCAGACTTTAGCAAACAGCTTGGCAGTTCCTCAAAGTGTTGAACACAGAATTACTATATGATCTAGCAATTCCATTCCTAGATATATACCCAGGAGAAATGAAAACATATGTTCACACAAAAACTTGTATTCAAATGTTCATAGTGACATTGTTCATAATAGCCAAAAAGTGGAAACAACCCAAATGTCTATCAACTGATGAATGAATACATAAGATGTTATATATCCATACAATGGGATATTATTTGGCCATAAAAAGAAATGAAGCATATAATATAGGCTACAACATAGATGAACCTTAAAAACAAGCTAAGTAAAAGAAAAACCAGTCACCAAAGACCACATATTATATAATCCCATTTATATGAAATGTCCAGAATATGCTAATTCATAGAAGCAGAAAGTAAATTAGTGGTTGCCTAGGACTTAGTGGGGAACAGGGTAGGTGAAAGAGGAATGGCTGCTAATGAGTACAGGATTTCTTTGGGGGATGATTTAACAAAATGTTCTAAAATTAGACTGTGGTGATGATTGCATAACTCTGCAAATGTACTAAAAACCATTGAATTGTGTGCTTCAAATGGGTGAATTTTATGGTATGTAAATTATATCTCAATAAAGGAATTAAACAACAACAAAAAATAAATAACCCCCCACAAAATTCTCTCTTTTCACCACTTCCAGCTTATTCTCTCATTCCACTGCTCCCCACTGTCACCTCCCAGACTCTCTCATTCCCGGATCCATATATTCAACTTTCATCAGTGTCTGCCCTGGCCCTCCTCTACCTTCGGATGAATCACCAGGGCTCAAGGACCTCAGCTCCCCACCCACCTATCAGCTCTACGTGCTTCCTTGATGTTGACATCACTCACAGCTTCAGCTCGCACACAGCTTCCACCATTTCTAATTATATGAAACCCTCACAGCCAGACCAGCTCAGGGCTCCTTGATAAGAGATGGGGATTCAGACAATACACCTAAGATGAGTTTCCAGAGCTTTGGACTATTTCTCATGGGGATGGAGGAGGTTGGGGGATGCAATGAAGAACAGCAGCCCTGCTTCTATTTCTGCAATTGAAGAAGAAAATATAGGGCTGGGGTAGCTGACAATCCCCACTGGTCAGCCGGCAGGTGGACCTCCTGTACATGCAACATGCCATCAGGCTTAAATGAGAGCTTCTGCCTCCATGGACCTTCCAGTCATCTGGTCCCCAGAACAGCAACATGGAATGAATGAATGAGTAAAGCACTCATTCATTGTTTAGCCAATCTTCACTTAGTGCTTACTTATGTTCTAGACATTTTTTTAAGTGCTGGGGATATGGCAATGAATAAGACAGACAGGAGGAGACTGAGGAGGAGACAGGAGGAGAGTGATGATTTCATGCAATGATAACTGTTCTAAAAAAAATAAACAGGGTAATAGGACAGAGAATGACACACAGGTTAACAGTATGTTCCAGGATGGCCTCCCTGAGAAAATGACATTTGCGCCAGCTGAGAAATGAATGATAAGATAATGATGAGATGTGTCCTGGGATATCATCCTGATGTATTTATTCATCAGAAGAGGTCAGGATGAAGCATAATAGACAGGCTCTACATTTATGGAAGCAGGTCAGGTAGCCAGGATCTCTGGATGAACAAGGTGAGAAATTGGAGAGAGACTCCTATGTTGGTTATTTTGTTGCTATTGTGTAATGTTTAAGGATTGTGAGGGTAAGCATTTATAATCCCATCAAAGAATTTAGAAAAGTATCTTTCAAATGGTTTTGATCATGGAATCTATTTTATTCACCCATGCATAATGCCTCACTCAAAAAAGAACCAGTGATAATATAGAATTGAAAAGGAACAAAATTAAAAGTTGCAGCAAACTTGTTGCTATAATTACATGTGAATTTGTTTACTATGTACTATATAAGAGAATGAGTTTACCTGAGTCTTTTTAATCAGAAAACAATGCCCTATAAACTTTAAAATAGGCAATATTTTTATTATACTTGTCTTGATATTATATTACAAGTTATTTAACTAGCTTACATTCTCTGAAAGTACATCACCAATGTAGTGTCACTACACAAGTAGATTTAAAATTTGTATATGTCCACTTTAACAATAAGGTATAGATACCTGAACCAGAAAGCAAAACTACTTTTTTCTTAAAAGCAAAGCTACTTTTGATGCAAATACGCCTTGCAACACCCTGAAGGGGGAAATCAAACAATTTACATGACACTGAATAGATGATGATGAAACAAAGCTACCAGTTCATTATCAAAAAGCAGTAATAGCAGCTCAACCACCTCAGGTCAATGCTGCTAATGCACTGATAAAAAAAGCCATGGAAACAGAGAATTCCAACATGGGGGTGTCTGCTTGCAGGCAGGAGACTTTTAACTTTCCCAGAGAATACAGGATCTTAGTAGAATGAATCAGTAGTTGAATCCTGATGACACTTGAGTAGTGTGCAAATTTTAGTTTACAAATGCCTCATTTTAGCAATCCTGAATTAGCAGATCCTTAGTGATATGTAAAGCTGAAAGAAAGACCTGAAGAAAGGACTTGGATTTGTCAGCCCTTCAGGAGTCCCTCACCACCCTCTAGTGGGGACACTACTCAGACCCCTCTGAGATCATTAGTGAACCTAGGATATGTCAGAAGAGCATATTATGCACAGATGCCTACATTACCCATATTTTCCTGACTAGAATTTGGTCACATTGTCAGATTTTTTTTCTGATTCGTAAAATCATTTATATGAACAGCCTTATAAATCCTTTCTTACATGAAAAGAAATATAAAAGTTGCAAAGAAAACAAAGAACAGGTATTAACTAACATGCACCTGTGCTTTTCATCATTGACCTATTGTTGAGGTTGATGATTTGATGAACTATTTTTCCATTTGTCCTTGTTGAGAAAGAACTCTGCTTGTTTGAGTATTAATGGGTCTAGAGTAAAATAAAGACATGGTGGCTTTTGCAGTTTTCTATGTCTAAACTAAGGCCTTTCCTTGGTTTAAACATAGAAAGTTGTTTTAATAATAATAGCTATCATTTACTGAGTACAGTTGACCTTTGAACAACATGGGTTCGAACTGAGCAGGTCCACTTTTACACAGATTCTTTTCAATAGTAAATTCTGCAATACTACACAATACGAGGTTCGTTGAATCTGGGGTTGGTTGAATCTGCAGATGCAGAATCACAGATATGGAGGAACCATGGATATGGAGGGTCCACTATAAGTTACAAGTAGATTTTCAAGTACGCGGAGGGTGGGCGCCCCTAATTCCTGTGTTGTTCGAAGGTCAACTGTACTTTCTATATGCCAAGCCCATTACAGTCTTTATTTCATTTGATCCTCACAACAATTCTATGAGGCAGATATTAGCATTAGACATCTAGGTAGAAAGAATAAGATCCTTCCCCAGGATCATATAGCAAGTAAGTGGTAGAACCATTTTTAATCCAATTTTGTCTAACTCTTAATCCTATGTTTTAACACATCCAGGTCATGGCCAAGGAATGCAGAAATAAAAATTCTTGAAAATGAAAAACTAAGTATTAGACTCTGTATCCAGAATGATCCCCACCAAAAGATTTATCCCATTTCGCTCTGATAACTCTTTTTTTTTTTTTTAAGGAATTCCTTTATTTTTATTTTATATTTATTTATTTATTTATTTATTTCTGGCTGTGCTGCGTCTTCGTTTCTGTGCAAGGACTTTCTCTAGTTGCGGCAAGTGGGGGCCACTCTTCATCGCGGTGCACGGGCCTCTCACTATCGCGGCCTCTCTTGTTGCGGAGCACAAGCTCCAGACGCGCAGGCTCAGTAGTTGTGGCTCACGGGCCTAGTTGCTCCACGGCATGTGGGGTCTTCCCAGACCAGGGCTCGAACCCGTATCCCCTGCATTGGCAGGCAGATTCTCAACCACTGCGCCACCAGGGTAGCCCCTCGCTCTGATAACTCTTAACCTCAGGGTGTCAGTCTTCACTGTGGCCAACAACAGCCTTTGGACTTTCCAAAGTTCTCATGATTTCCTTGCCTCTCACTGGAACCCTCCAAAACTGGCTTGTTCACACACACAAATGAATGTGTGCATAACTGGTGAAATCTGAATAAACTCTAGGGCTTATACTGTTTAAAGACAATTTTCAGAAAAAAGGCAAAATCATGACTCTCATACAAATATAAAAAGGAATACGTATTAAAGAATTGACTGGGTGACGTCAGCAACATGGCAGAGTCAAAGCTCCCTTTGCCTCTCCCCTTCAATCTACAACCAGTAAAACATCCAAAATTCAACAAAGGTGCCTCTGCCCAACACACCAGGACACCAGAGAATTCCAAACATCTGTACATCTAAAGGTGGTGGACTGGAACACGTACAGGAGGCAGAACTGAGGGAACAGCAGAGTCAGTGGCTGCAGTCCTGACCCTCCGGCCATGGCAGTTGAGTCCACAGCCCCAGAGGACTTGGTAGCGGCAGGGGAGGCAACACACGACTCCAGCAGCCCCAGCAGCCACAGGTAACTGGGCAGCAGCAGCAGTGGGGTCTGGGACCCTGTCCCTCCAGCTGCTGAGGCACCCATGCTCCTGGTCCTTGGCCCCAGACTCGCAGTGGCAGAGCCCGTGAATCTTAAAACACCAGCCAGGACAGAGGTGCCTGAGTGACCTGGGCTCCCCCCTCTCCCTAGGCCTCCCCTGACAGGGCAGATCCTGTGACTCAGGGGAAACTAGTGGCAAGGGAAGAGCCCATCATCCCACTGCACCAGGAAGCAACAACGACAGCAGCACTGACAGAAGCAAAGCAGCAACGAACCCAGAGGCATAAGAAGCTATAATGAGGGCACAGAGCCACACCTATTACAGAGATGGTGGAAAGCACTGACTCCTAAATAAAACCGAAGGCAGCCCAGGTAAGAGAAACCAAAAACTTGTACTATAGCACCACCTACTAGAAAAAGAGAAGGGCCTCTAACTTCTAACCTGTCACTACTTCAAAGGCACAGGCAGAGGAATAGTTCATCAAGTGCTATGAAAAGCCACAGTTCACATTATACCACCAAAAGAAAATGACAATTCTCCAGAAATTAAGCTTAAAATCACAGAATACTAATCTAACTGATAGAGAATTCAAAATAGCTGTCATGAAGAAACTCAATGAGCTACAAGAAAACTCAGAAAGGTAGTTTAATGAACTCAGGAATAAAATTAACAAACAGAAGGAATACTTTACCGAAGAGACTGAAACTCTAAAAAAGAACCAAACAGAAATGCTGGAGGTAAAGAACTCAATAGACAAGATGAAGATGCATAAGAAAGCAATGGAAATAGAGCAGACCATATGAAAGAGATAATTATTAAGCTCAAAGATAGAAACCTAGAAATGAAAAAGGTGGAAGAGGAAAGAGAAATAAGATATTTTTAAAATGAGGGAAATTCTACAAGAGCAATCTGACTCTTTTAGGAAGGGCAACATTAGGGTAATGAGTATCCCAGAAGGAGAAGAGAGGGAAAAGGGAGCAGAGAGTTTATTTAAAGAAATAATAGCTGAGAACTTGCCAAACCTAGGGAAAGATCTGGATATACAAGTCCATGAAGCTAAGAGAACACCTAATTACCTCAATGCCAAGAGACCTTCTCCAAGACACATTGTATTTAAATTGTCAGATGTCAATGACAAAGAATGTTTTTTAAAGACAGCCAGGGAAAAAAGAATGGTAACCTACAAAGGAACCCCCATTAGTCTATCAGCATATTTCTCAGCAAAAACTCCACAGGCCAAGAGGGAGTGGAAAGACATTTTTTAAATTCTGAAATATAAAAACTGTCACCCAAGAATACTCTGTCCAGCAAAGTTATCATTCAGATATGAAGGGGAAATAAATACTTTCCCAGACAAACAAAAGCTGTGGGAATTCATAAACACTAGACCTGCCTTACAAAAAATTTTGAAAGGAGCTCTTCTACCAGAAACAAAAAGGCAAAAGAACACAAAAGAACACAGAACAGAATTTTGAGCAAGGTGATAAACAGAATCAGAAAATTGTAAATCTTTATCAGAATAGGTTTGTAAACACTTTTTATAGGATAAAGGTTAAAGGGGGGAAAGCATAAAAATAACTCTAGCTATTTCAATTTGGTAACAAACTCACAACATGAAAAGAGATAATTTGAGAAAAAAACAAACAAACATAAAAGTGGGAGAGGAAAAGGATGGAACCTGTATAGGCAAGTGAAGATAAGATGCTATCTGAAGAAAAAGGACCATTTTATCTATGAGACATTTTATACAAACCTCAAGGTAACCACAAAACATAATATAGAGCAGAGACACAAAACATAAATAAGAGGAAACTGAGAAAACCACCAAACCAAAATGGCAGACAGAAATACAAGGAAAAAAAAACAATGGAGATACAGAGCAACCAGAAAACAAAAGAGAAAATGGCATTACTAAGGCCTCATCTATCAATAATCCCCCTAGATGTAAATGGATTGAATTCACCAATCAAAAGACACAGAGTGGGACTTCCCTGGTGGTGCAGTGGTTAAGAATCTGCCTGCCAGTGCATGGGACATGGGTTTGAGCCCTGGTCTGGGAAGATCCCACATGCTGTGGAGCAACTAAGCCTGTGCACCACAACTACTGAGCCTGCGCTCTAGGACCCGTGAGCCATAACTACTGAGCCCACGTGCCACACCTACTGAAGCCCCCGCACCTAGAGCCCGTGCTCTGCAACAAGAGAAGCCACTGCAATGAGAAGCCTGTGCACCGCAACGAAGAGTAGCCCCTGCTCGCCACAACTAGAGAAAGCCCGCACGCAGCAACGAAGACCCAACACAGCCAAAAATAAATTAATTAATTAATTAATTAATTAATTTTTAAAAAAAAAGACACAGAGTGGCTAGATGGATTAAAAAACAAGACCCAACTATATGCTGCATCCAGGAGACTCACCTCAGCACTAAAGAAAAACATAGGCTAAAAGTGAAGGGATGGAAGATGATACTCCAAGCAAATGGCAGCCAAAAGAAAATGAGTGTAGCCATACTCATATCAGGCAAAATAGATTTCAAGCCAAAAAAGGTAACAAAAGACAAAAATGGACAATATATAATGATAAAGGGGACAATTCATCAAGAAGACATAACAGTGATTAATATATATGCACCTAACATGGGAACATAAAAGTATATAAAACAATTATTAACAGACCTAAAGGAAGAAACTGACAACAACACAATAACAGTAGAGGACTTTAACACCCCACTGACATCAATGGATAGGTCATCCAGACAGAAAGTCAACAAGGAAATAATGACCTTAAGTGAAACATTAGACCAAATGGATTTAATAAGATTTGTATAGAACTCCATCCAAATACAACAGAATACACATTCTTCTCAAGTACACATGGAACTTTCTCAAGGATAGACCATATGTTGAGACACAAAACAAGTCTCAATAAATTTAAGAAGACTGAAATCATATCAAGCATATTTTCCAATCACAATGGTATGAAACTAGAAATCAACCACAGGATTTTAAAATTTATTTATTTTTTATTTTTTATTTATTTATTTATTTATTTATTTATTTATTTATTTATTTATGGCTGTGTTGGGTCTTCGTTGCTGCGCGTGGGCTTTCTCTAGTTGCGGAGAGTGGGGGCTACTCTTCGTTGTGGTGCATGGGCTTCTCATCGCGGTGGCTTCTCTTGCTGCAGAGCACGAGCTCTAAGCACGTGGGCTTCAGTAGTTGTGGCATGTGGGCTCAGTAGTTGTGGCTCTCAGGCTGTAGAGCGCAGGCTCAGTAGTTGTGGCACAAGGGCTTAGTTGCTCCGCAGCATATGGGATCTTCCCGGACCAGGGCTCGAACCCATGTTCCCTGCATTGGCAGGCGGATTCTTAACTATTGCACCACCAGGGATTTTTTGGAAAAAATCCCAAATATGTGGAGACTGAACAACATGATACTGAACAACTATGGGTCAATGAAGAAATCAAAGGAGAAACAAAAAATTACCAGAAGACCAATGAAAATGAAAATTTGACACACCAAAATCTATGGGATACAGGGGACTTCCCTGGTGGCGCAGTGGTTAAGAATCCGCCTGCCAATGCAGGGGACACGGGTTCGAGCCCTGGTCCGGGAAGATCCCACATGCCGCAGAGCAACTAAGCCCATGTGCCACAACTACTGAGCCTGTGCTCTAGAGCCCACGAGACACACTACTGAGCCCACAGGCTGCAACTACTGAAGCCCGTGCACCTAGAGCACATGCTCCGCAACAAGCGTAGCCACTGCAACGAGAAGCCCGCGCACCGCAATGCAGAGTAGCCCCGTTCGCCGCAACTAGAGAAAGCCTGCATGCAGCAATGAAGATCCAACACAGCCCAAAATAAATTAATTAATTAATTAATTAATTTTTTAAAAATCTATGGGATACAGCAAAAGCAGTACTAAGAGGGAAGTTTATAGCAATACAAGCCTATCTCAAGAAACAAGAAACAAGAAACAAGAAAACTCTCTGGGCTTCCCTGGTGGCGCAGTGGTTGAGAATCTGCCTGCCAATGCAGGGGACATGGGTTCGAGCCCTGGTCTGGGAAGATCCCACATGCTGCAGAGCAACTGGGCCCGTGAGCCACAATTACTGAGCCTGCGCGTCTGGAGCCTGTGCTCTGCAACAAGAGAGGCCGCGATAGTGAGAGGCCCACGCACTGCGATGAAGAGTGGCCCCCGCTTGCCACAACTAGAGAAAGCCCTCGCACAGAAACAAAGACCCAACACAGCCAGAAATAAATAAATTAATTAAATAAAATAAAATAAAAAAAGAAACAAGAAAACTCTCAAATAAGCAATCTAATCTTACACCTAAAGGAACAAGAAAAAGAAGAACAAATGAAGCCCAAAGTCAGTGGAATGAAGAAAATAATCAAGATCAGAGCAGAAATAAATGAAATAGAGATTTAAAAGACAACAGAAAAGACCAGTGAAAACTAAGAGCTGGTTCTTTGAAAAGATAAACACAATTGCCAAACCTTTTGCTAGACTCACTAAGAGAAAAAAAGAGATGGTTCTGATAAATAAAATCATAAATGAAAGAGGAGAAATAACAACAGATACCACAGAAATACAAAGGATTATAAGATAATATTATGAATAGCTATATGCCAACAAATTGGACAACCTAGAAGAAACAGACAAATTCTTAGAATTGTACAACCTTCCAAGACTGAATCGTGAAGAAATGGAAAATCTGAAGAGACTGATCACAAGTACACAGATTGAAACAGTAATCAAAAAGCTCTCTTGGGCTCCCCTGGTGGCGCAGTGGTTGAGAATCTGCCTGCCAATTGAGGGGACATGGGTTCGAGCCCTGGTCTGGGAAGATCCCACATGCCGCGGAGCAACAGAGCCCGTGAGCCACAACTACTGAGCCTGCGTGTCTGGAGCCTGTGCTCCGCAACAAGAGAGGCCGCGATAGTGAGAGGCCCGCGCACCGTGATGAAGAGTGGCCCCCGCTCGCCGCAACTAGAGAAAGCCCTCGCACAGAAACGAAGACCCAACACAGCCAAAAATAAAATAAATAAATAAATAAATAAAATTAAAAAAAAAAATCTATTGCATTTCTATACACTAACAATGAGCTAGTAGAAAGAGAAGTTAAGAAAACAATCTGGTTTACAATTGCAACAAAAAGAATAAAATACCTAGGAATAAGTTTAACCAGAGATGAAAGACCTAAACACTGAACTATAAGACTTTGTGTTGAAAGAAATTAAAGGAGACACAAAGAAATGCAAAGATATTCCATGCTCATGGATTGGAAAAACTAACATTGTCAAAATGTTCATATTACCTAAAGCAATCTACAGATTCAATGCAATCTCTACCAAAATCCCAAGGACATTTTTCACAGAAATAAAAGAAAAATTTCTAAAATGTATATGGAGCTACAAAAGACCCCGAATAGGCAAACTAATCCTGAAAAAAGAAGAACAATGCTGGAGATATCACACTCCTTGATTTCAAACTATATTACAAACTATAGTAATGGTATTGGCAACATGGTATTGGCAAAACAGCATGGTATTGGCTAAAAAAAAAGATACGTAGATCAATGGAACAGAATTGAGATCCCAGAAATAAACCCACGCATATGTGGACAATTAATTTGCAATAAAGGAACAAAGAACATACAATTGATAAAGGATAGTCTCTTCAATAACTGGTGCTGGGAAAATTAGACAGTCACATGCAAAAAAAAGTGAAACTAGACCACTATCTCACACTATACCCAAAAAATAACTCAAAATACATTAAAGACTTGAATGAAAGACCTGAAACCATAAAACTCCTAGAAGAAAACCTAGCCACTAAGCTCTTTGACATTAGTGTTAGCAATATCTTTCTAGATATGTCTCCCCAGGCAAGGGAAACAAAAGCAAAAAATAAACAAATGGGACTACATCAAATTAGAAAGCTTCTGCACAGCAAAGGAAACCATCAATAAAACGAAAGACAACCTACTGAATGGGAGAAGATATTTGCAAATGATATATCCAATAAGGACTCATACAACTCAACACAAAAAACCAAACAGCCCAATTTAAAAATGGGCAGAGGAGCTAAATAGACACTTTTTCAAAGAAGAGATATGGATGGCCAACAGGCATATGAAAAGATGTTCAACATCACTAATTATTAGGGAACTGCAAATCAAAAACACGAGATATCACCTCATGCCTGCTCGATTGGCTCTTATCCAAAAGACAAGAAACAACACGTGTTGGAGAGGGTGTGGAGAAGAGGAAAACCTTATACACTGTTGGTGGGAATGTAAATTGGTGCAGCTACTATGGAAGACAGCATGGAGATTTCTCAAAAAATTAAGAATAGAACTACAATATGATCCAGCTATCCCACTTCTGGATATGTATCCAAGGAATACAAAAATAACAATTTGAAAAGATATATGCTCCTCTATGTTTATCACAGCATTATTTACAATAGCCAAGATATGGAAACAACCTAAGTGTCCATCAATAGATGAGTGGATAAAGAAGATGTGGTACCTACATATGTCATATACATATAATATGTATACATATATATATATAATGGAGTATTAGCCATAAAAAAAGATGAAATCTTGCCATTTGTGACAATATGGAGAGACTTTGAGGGTACTATGCTAAGTGAAATAAGTCAGACAGAGAAAGACAAATATGGGATGATTTCACTCATATTTGGAATATAAAAAACTAATAACCAAAATAAATGAAGAAAGCAAACCAAACAAAAACAAACATGTAGACATAGAGAACGGAGTAGTGGTTACCAGGGGGAAGGGGTGGGGGGGGAAAGGGAGGGCAAAATGGGTAAAGGGGATCAACTTTACAGTGACAGATAGAAGCTAAACTTTTGGTGGTGAGCACATTGTAGAGTATACAGAAGTAGAAATATAATGTTGTATACATGAAACATGTTACCTCAATAAAAATAAATTTTAAAAAAAGAATTGATTGAACTCATAAGATATGAGAGAACCAGGCAGATGTTATAACTGGTTCAAAAGTCAAGAAGCACAAATCTATATGGAGAAAAGATACTGAATTGCAAATAAGGGCAATTTTTCAACAAGAGGGAGAAAGAAGTCCACTGGAACCCTGTAGGAAGAGATTGAGTTTGCATTTTGACAACATTGAACTTTACCTGAGCCCTGTGCTCCCAGAAAACAACAATGGTTAAGTAGCCCACCTCCCACTCTTTTGCTTTCTGAAATCCCCACACCCTTTTGTGTTCCAGGAAATGACTGACTGCAAAGAACCACTCTTCCCCCAGGACTTAGATATCTAAGATGCACTGTCCACTCTTTCTCACCTCTCTTTTGTTTACCTGTAACAAGGCCAATCACGAACTTTTCCCTTTTGGCCCAGATCCCAACAACAAGGCCAGGCACACAGTCTCCAAGTACCAGTTCTTTGTCACATAAATGATTAACGGAGATTAGCACTGTTTATCCCCTGAAACTAGCTAGACACAAGAGGTAAACATTTCCTGCTCAACTGACTGAGACTTTCCCTGATTACAAAACAATCTCAACTGTAAATCATTCCACCTATAATTTGTCTGCTTCTCTCTATAAAAAAGTCTAAGTAAAACCACCCTGCCGAGGTACTCTGATCCACGGATCTGGGTGATCTCCCTATTGCAATAGCCTGAATAAAGTCAACCTTCTTAATTGTTTGATTTTGTCTTTGACAATATTCCTCAGTTACCTGCAATTTAAAAAGAGCTGCAAAATAATTCAAAGGCAATGAACAGGGCTAGAATAAGACAGCTGGGAACACTTACTAAAGACAATGCATAGTTTCGCATTGAAGTACAATTTTTTTTTCTATAATCTCCTTCCTTTTAATCAAAAATAATCTCAGCGGAAGATTATTCTTGATCACAAAATAAGGCTGCTCTCAACATTTGGCTTCACTGTTTACACTGGTACAAAAAGAGTGATAATCTGCCATTTAGGTGTTCTTAAGTTTGCTTTGCTGTAGGTTTTCAAAAAATCTCAAATTTGACTTTTAAAAGCCTCTTGAGGCTAGATAGCTGCACCAAGAACTCACCACCAGTTTTCACCTGTAGTACCCATTGGGTGAATTCCTTTGTTCTTGAAGACCTAAGATTCCTGGGTCTGGCAGAAGGTGGCCTTACCTACCTAGAAGCTGGTAACCCTGTAAGCCAGGTAGCAGCCAGTTTTCCTAGAAGGGTTTCTAAGCATTGGCTCCATAAAGTCAACCTTAGTTCCTTAGAAGTGTCTGACCACATTTGAATGAATGAGCATCATTCTCAAACATAACATTCCAGGCATAGCCTTGGTTGTATAATCAATATTTCCAATTATGTCTTGGTAAAAAGGAAACAGATTCTTACTAAATCTATGCCAGTAACCATATTGTTATGAAAATATGATCATTATATGTCATGAAATTAAGAATATTCAACAAGAGTTTCCAAATTCTGAAGGGGTCAGGCAAGGAGAAAGGTATCATTTACAAATATTTCATTTCAGTTTACAAAAGCAGAGTCAAAAAAAAAACAAAAACAGAGTTATAATTACTAAATTATGAGATATAGCTAGCTTAACAGGAGAGAAAAAGGTCTTCCTCAACTATCCAGAAAATAGAACATTACAAAAAATATCAACAATAGTTCAAACAAAAACTGTAATCATCCTTCATGAGTTCATTCAGTCTTATGTAATTAATTCTTGTCTCACTATATCTCGGGCTAGCAGTCTCATGAACCCATGGGCCTCTGGACTACAGTTCTAGAAATCCTGCTCAGTCCACTAGCATGGCCTCAAAGTTGTTTAAGTGGTGCCATCAGAAGCCTGTACCCCAAAGTATATGGCATAGTCCTTTTCCACAGGACACTGAGACATTCCTTTGTTGAAGACAAAGTACTCTGGCCTGCAATAGATCGTCAAGCTTTCAGGGAAGCATCAAATAAAACACTGTCTGCAGATGACTTTAAGTGGCTGTAGTTAGCTTACTAGCTTATTACTAATAATTTTCAAAAGTGAAAGGTCTGATAAGAATGCATTACTGGGCTTCCCTGGTGGCGCAGTGGTTAAGAATCCGCCTGCCAAAGCAGGGGACACGGGTTCGAGCCCTGGTCTGGGAAGATCCCACATGCCGCGGAGCAACTAAGACCGCGCGCCACAACTACTGAGCCTGCGCTCTAGAGCCCGGGAGCCACAGCTACTGAGCCCATGTGCCGCAACTATTGAAGCCCGAGCACCTAGAGCTCATGCTCTGCAACAAGAGAAGCCACCGCAATGAGAAGCCCATGCACAGTAATGAAGAGTAGCCCCTGCTTGCCCCAACTAGAGAAAGCCCACGTGCAGCAACGAAGACCCAATGCAGCCAAAAATAAAAATAGAGTAAATTTATAAAAGAAAAAAAGAATGCATTACTGTACAAGAATTACACAGATGACAAGGAAATTTAGTTGTTTTTGTGGCATGCAAAACAAGATAATAAAGTCAATCCAATAAGAAGTTTTAGACAAAATAATTATAAGCATAACGATTAATTCTATTTTCAAAGACAGTGTACATTACATTTAATTTATAAAAATAGACGAATATAATCTTTACAAATAAAAAATATTAAGACACAACATATAATAATCCTGACTTTATACATCATGAATATACAAGCTTACTGTAAGAAAATACCAACAACATATCAAGAATATCAAGTAAAAATTCACTAAGTCTTGGACTTCCCTGGTGGTGCAGTGGTTAAGAATCTGCCTGCCAATGCAGGGGACACGGGTTCAAGCCCTGGTCCAGGAAGATCCCACATGCTGCGGAGCAACTAAGACCGTGCGCCACAACTACTGAGCCTGCGCTCTAGAGCCCACGAGCCACAACTACTGAGCCCATGTGCCACAACTACTGAAGCCTGTGCACCTAGAGCCCGTGCTCTGCAACAAAGAGAAGCCACCTCAATGAGAAGTACGTGCACCGCAACAAAGAGTAGCCCCTGCGTGCCGCAACTAGAGAAAGCCCGTGCGCAGCAACAAAGATCTAACACAGACAAAAATAAATAAATAAATTTATTAAAAAAAAAAAAAAGATTCACTGAGTCTTAACTCCTAGACATCCGTATATTAATTAAATTATATAGATCGGTTATATGAATCCCCAGCTGAAGCCAAGAAGATGCTAGATTCAAATTAAAGAAGTAAAAATGTGACCATGTTAACATTAAAAAAGTAATAATAACTGAGATTATGACCAAAGGCTACAACCACACCACCACGAGATCTGCTGCCCTCTCCCGGAGGTTGATACCCCATGATTCAACTCTGGCTCCAAGGAAAGAGAGGATGCATGCAGAACCTCCAGACTTACTTAGCTTTTTCTTCCTTCCTTCCTATGTTTCTTTCTTCCTATAAAAAAAAATGATTTAGAATTCACATCAAGTTGCAAAAATAGTACAAAGAGCTCTTGTGTACACTTCACCCAGATTCCCCAACTGTAAATATTTCTAAATCATTGAGAATAAGTTGCAGAATTGATGACCCATTAACCCTGAATACTTCAGGGTGTATTTCATAAAAACAAGGGCACTCTCCGGGAATTCCCTGGCGGTCCAGTGGTTAGGACTCAGCGCTTTCACTGCCGGGGCCCGGGTTCAATCTTTGGTCGGGGAACTACTAAGATCCCACAAGCCATGCAGCGCAGGCAAAAAAAAAAAGAAAAAAACCTAGGACACTCTCCTATATAACCACAGTGTAACCATCAAAATGAGACAATTAACGTCAGTCCAATATTACCATCTAATCTATAAGCCCTATTCAAATTTTGCCTCTTGTCCCAATAATGTCTCTTACCAGTACAGGATCCAATCCTGCATTTAGCTGTTATACCTCTTCAGTCTCCTTCAGTTAAGAATAGTTCCTTGGGCTTCTTGTCTTTCTTGAAGAGTACAGGCTATTTATTTGTAAAGTGCCCCTCAATTTGGATTTGTCTAATATTTACTCATAGTTTATGCATTTTTTGCAGGAATACCCCAGAAGTGATGCTGGGTTCTTCTCAGCATATCACAGGAAGTGCACAATGTCAATTTGTCCCTTTACTGGTGATATTAACTGTTATCACTTGTTAAAATGATATCTGCCAAGTTTCTCCACTGTAAAGATAATTGGTAAGTATGCCATACTTACTACTTAATAAGTAACTTATAAGTGTTTTGTGGAGAGATACTTTAGACTATGTAATTATCCCATTTCTCATCATGAATTATTTCTCAATATGATTTACTTATTATGAATTACTTATTCTATGATCTTTTCAAAATTGTGATTTTCTAATTCCATCATTTCTTCTACACTCATTCATTGGCATTCTTTTTTTTTTTAATTTATTTATTTATTTTATTTATTTTTGGCTGTGTTGGGTTTTCGTTTCTGTGCGAGGGCTTTCTCTAGTTGCGGCAAGCGGGGGCCACTCTTCATCGCGGTGCGCGGGCCTCTCACTGTCGCGGCCTCTCTTGTTGCGGAGCACAGGCTCCAGACGCGCAGGCTCAGCAGTTGTGGCTCACGGGCCTAGCTGCTCCGCGGCATGTGGGATCTTCCAGACCAGGGCTCGAACCCGTGTCCCCTGCATTGGCAGGCAGATTCTCAACCACTGCGCCACCAGGGAAGCCCAATTGGCATTCTAATGTAAAGTAGAGCTTTCCCTCTTCTTTTTTTTTCCCATTAATGTTTTCATATTTATTACACGTTGAAATGATATTTTTAGCATCTTGTTCAAATTAATTTCACTTGTTTCTTTTTACTTTAAAATATTATGGCTGCTAGAAAATTTAAGATTATATGTGTGGCTGGCTTATAAAAAATTTACTTTTAATAATTTTCTCCAAAATAACCTCTTAAAAATTAGCATATTTCACAATTAAAGACAATTTTAAAGTTTACATTTTATTTCTATCGGACAGTGCCAGTACAGCTAATGTAGATGCTTCTCTCCCCTGCATCTGTCTTCCCCCATACCTGGCTTTGTCACCTTTGATTTGCTTTCTGCCTTTATCCAATCCCACTTCCATCCCTCAGCCTGAAAACCACCTCCTCCCTCCAAGAAACAGCATTTCTTTCTTCAAGGGGAGTTTTTTCCCTCTTGGTTCCTTCCCATGTTCTGGAGTACCTAGGAGTCTACCCAAATAAGCACAGATGTTCTTCTCTGTTCAGTATCACAGGTTGGAAGGATGGGCTCTAGTCATGCAAATTGGAGTTTTAAGGTCTTTGGGGTCTTGTTCATGTTCCTCATCAGAAAGGGCCTCAGGCTGGCACCGAGTCCAAGCTCGCTCTGCTCGCCGCACGACAGGCCAGTGAATCGGAGACGAGGTGCTGAGGCAAGGAATACAACTTTATTCGGAAGGCCGGCAGACCGAGAAGATGGCAGACTAGTGTCTCCGATAAACCATCTTATCTGGGTCTGCTTTCCCTCTTCTTTTACTCATTGATTCATTTATATCGGTATGGATTCATGAATCCCTGCTGTATTCAAAGAGTTACAATCTATTACTATGAATATTTATTTTGATGCTCAAGTTGCTTGGACTTAGTATAGACCAACAAAGAAGAAAGCAGTAGTTGGTGATACAGCAGTGACAGGAACTGGGGGAAAGTGACCATTTCATCTGTCAATGCCCTCTGCCAAAGAACACCAGGACTACACATAGAGTTAAACAAGTTGGCTTTACTATTCATTGCAACAAGAGAGAACACACACCATAGGTAACCGTGGGTGTCTCAGTAAGAGTGTATTAGAGAGAACCTGTTATAGGTTTGGGCTTCCATTGAGTGATTTGGGGAGAGCATAAAGAAGCAGGGATTTGTTCAAGATTGAATACTATCAGAAATCAGGGGTATGAGTGGATAAAGAAGTATAAGTCATTCATTTAGCAAGTGGAGGGCATGTTTGGTATTTCGTGGGTTTGCACAGTTGTCTTGTTTTTGTGTGTGCTTAGACAGACGTATGAAATAGCCCTGTTTTGTCTCCTTCTATCATGTTCCTGGGGTAATCATGTCTGAGGTTGGTATTCCTCAGACTGTTTGAGATTGTTTACCTCCAACAGGAGAACAAAATGACCAGTTCTGGACATCAGGGCATTATTTCTTTCTCACAATGTAGCTTGCAGAACTTCAAAATCGAGATAAAACTGGGCAGAATCAAACATGGGCAACGTACATTAGGAGAGAAGATTTCAAAACATTTGGAAAAAAGATAGGCCTCCGATCAGCATGTGCAGGCCCTGTGGGTCCTCTAAATTCTCTTGTCTCCATGGTGATGTCCCTTATCTCTTGGTCACCAGGCACTCTGCTGGCCCCTGCTGTTTAAAGTCTGCCACTGGTGAACCTTGGTCTGACTCTTGGCTCTGACAGAGTTTTCACTCACTGGCTTGTCCCACCCCAGCAATCGCATCTGCTGAAGACCCCTCTAAGCCTCACCCAGGGCCTCTCTCTGGCCTTGGCAGTCAACCCCACAGGCTCCACTGCAGGGCTGCTTCGTCCATCCCTGACTCCACGTCAACTCTGTGGGCTCTCGTGCAGCCTTCATCCACCTTCCACGCAGGGCACAGAGGAATTTCTGGTGCCCTTCCACATCTCCTGGGCACAGAGGGTGATGCAGGAGCGCTACCTCAGGCCCTCTCTCTGCCTAAGCATTCTGTACTCCAACAGTTTCCACGTGTCCTTTTGGGCCACAAGGAATGGCAGTCCCTTTCCAGGGTCCCAGAAGAGTGGTGGGACATAAGCCCCCTCTGCTTCTGTCTTGTCTCTCAACCTACCTAGCACCCTCCCAGTACACACACACACACACTCAGATTTCAGCACAGAGAGTCAGAGAGTATGTGTGTGTGTGTGTGTGTGTGTGTGTGTGTGTGTGTGTACTGGGAGAGGGCTTCTCTCCCTCTTTCTCTTCTCTCCTTTGTCCTGTATTCCATCAGGCCAGACAGACAGGATTTAGTCCCCATCTACTGCAGCAGACATTTTCCGTAAGTCACATTCTTCTGGGAGTAGCATTTGCCCTCCCCTGTGTCTGTAATAGCAGAAGGGCTACAGAGGGAACTGATTTATGGGGCTGCAGGGAGACAGATATATGTGTGTTGGGAGGGAACAGTGAGGACTGAAAATTTCATAAGGACTGTTAATGTTTTTGGACATTTCTCCATTACACATAATTGTCTTGAAATATTTGAAAGGCATGATGCTGAAGACAGAAATAACTTATTCTTTATTCTCTATTAGGCAAAAATTACACCAGTGGTGTAAGTTACAAGAATGTAAACTTGGATTTAAAAAAAAACTTTTAAGTAACCAGATATTTTGTTCAAAGATAAAATAGGATAATCTAAGAAGTAATGGGCAGTGTCACTGGAGGCATTAATATTAAACCACATGAGGTTAGATGACCATTGATCAAAGATTCATAGGGAAAAACTACATTGGCTGAAAGATTGTAATAGATGACCTCAAAATTACCGAAATATACAGATTCTCATTTTTTTTTTCAGAATGAGATTTTTATCATACATTTTCTGACATCATTAGCACCCAGACTGCAGACTGATATGTCTCTGAGCTGGCCATCTGTGATGAGAAAACAGTCATTTTGAGTTGCTGCCTAGGCATTTTACAGTATGACAACCCTGCTTACACCCAGAGTCTGGACATTTAGATAAGGACCCAAGTTTAGGATTCCCACCATGCTTTTCCCCAGGCACCTTTAAGAATGACCACTCGGGGACTTCCCTGGTGGTCCAGTGGTTAAGAATCCGCCTTCCAATGCAGGGGACGCAGGTTCAATCCCTGGTTGGGGAACTAAGATCCCACATGCTGCGGGGCAACTAAGCCGGCACACTGCAACTACTGAGCCCAGGCACCACAACTAGAGAGAAGCCTGCGTGCCGCAACAAAGAACCCCCGTGCTGCAAGGAAAGATCCTGCATGTCGTAACTAAGACCCAACGCAGCCAAAATAAATAAATAATTTTTTTTTAAAAAAAAAAGACCACTCTGAGTTGAGCCTGTGGACCCGCTTTCAAAATTAGTGACTTCTGCCCCAACCATCTCATGAGTAATAGGTGCTTGCTACCTTGCTCTTATCTCCTGCTCACTTGTGACCTCGGAGGAAGGACTGCCCTTCCCCAGCTCACTGCACCCTTGTTCTGGGATTTGTAAGTAATAAAGCTTGCAGCTTTACTTCCTTTATGTGACTGCATTGAAACCAAGCCTTCAATCAAAATGGCCCCAGGGGTTTTCACTTCCCTAAAGTGGGAGCTCAGATGCAAAGGGAGCAGCTACCTGCTGACCAGTGTGGGTGGTTTGTGCCTCCTTATTCAGCAGGTCATAATCTACATATTCTTAACATACCAGCTCTGGGTTTTCCAACACACCATCCACTGCTCACCCAATCTCAGAATCTAAAATGCAGCCAAGGACTTGGGGCCAGAGGTGGCGAGGAAAAGTCACATGCAAGGAATTGAGACACCAAAGCTGTTTCACATATTGGTATGGAGTCTGAATTTACATTAATCATATGATGCAGGATTCTTAAAAATTCACACACACCCACACACACACACACACACAAATGGCTTAGACCTGGTAAAACCTTCAAGGCCATGACAGAGGCAAAGGAAAATTTTCTCTGTAGGGAAGCTTCACAACCCAAGGCACATGAAACACCCACTGAAATAATCTAATGAAGATGAGTTTACAATCAAGAATTACAAATCACATGAGGAAACAAACCACAGTGAGACAAAGTTAGCAAAACTCTTAGCATACCAAGAACTAGTTGTAATAAAACAATCTGAAATTGTAAAATAAATATGTTCTGTCAAAAGAAAATTCAGAGAACTTTACTTGATGTGAATATTTCATTGAGCAAGAAACTAACTGAGAACACAGAGACTTCCAACCAAAAGTGGTTAGGAAGCTTGGCCCTCAGCAGTTACAGCTCAGTTTATAAAGCATGAATAGTACATTGTTTTCTATTGTGATTGGTTACTAGAAACTTACATTCTTTGTCACTGCATAAGCTTGCAGTGTTTGTAGCTGATTAGCTAGGAAACTGTAAGGTCACATTGACATGAAGAAAGCTTATGTTTCATTTAATGTCAAAGTAGGCATCTCAGAGAAATCATAACAGTTTTAAACTTTGATTACATGACTATGAGTGTTTGGTCTAGGGGTATATTCAAACTGTGGCCTCTGCTTTGGTTTTTCTTTAACAGTTCCAAATAATGAAAGATTAAAAAGGATTGAAAACCAAAATGAAAGAACAGAGCAGTAGAAAGACACAAAAGAAAGGAAGAAAGAAAAAAGAAAGAAGAAATTGATTTTTTAAAGAACCAAATAGAACTTTCAGAAATGAAAACCATAATCATCGAAATTGAAAACTCAGTAGACAAATTAGATGGTAGTTTAACACAGCTGAGAAGAGAATTTGTTACCCGGAAGCTAGCTCTGAGGAAATCAGGAGGGACACATATATAGAGGTGGAAAACAGGAAAGAGGTGTGGTAGGCAGAATAATGGTCCCCCCAAGATGTCCACATCCTAATCTCTAAAATATGTTAGGTTACATGGAAAGGGGGGAATTAAGGTTGCAGATGGAATTAGGTTGTTAATCAACTGGCCTTGAGATGAGATTAGCCTGGATTATCCAGGTGGACCCAATATAATAACAAGGATTCTTATAAGTGGAAGAGCATTAGAATGAGAGAAGTGGCCCAATGTTGGTGGTTCTAAAGACAGAGAAATGGGACCCTGAACTAAGAATGCAGGTAGCCTCTAAAACCTGGAAAAGACAAGGAAATGCATTTGCTCCTGGAGCCTCCAGAAAGAATGCAGCCATGCCAAAACACTGATTTTAGCCCTGAGAGACTAATTTCAGACTTCTGGCCTACAGAACTGTAAAATAATAAATATGGGTTTTTTTTCAGCCAGTAAGTTTGTGATTTGTTACAAAAGCAATAGGAAACTAATGCAAGAGGTTAAGAGGCATGTTGAGATAGAAGGAATGATCCAATATGTGTCTAATTAGAGAAATAATAGAAAAAATACAATGTTTTTTAATAACTGAGAAATTTCCAGAATTAAGGAGATGAATCTTCACACTGAGAGATCACACCAAGATCTGAATATAGTAAATATCAGCTAATCCACAACCATACACATTGTAGTGAAACAACTGAGAGAGAAAGTCTTAAAAGCAAACTGAACCTCAAGCTCACAGAATGATTCAAGGATTTGCCTGGAGAGCACTGTCACTTTGGGAAAGGATAAGGTTTGATGTCCTTGGCACAGAGATCATCAACCATCTTTCTCATTCCAGGTTGTTACTCCTGTAATGAATTTCCACCAGTAGAAAATTAGAATCTCTATTAGTCAGAACAAGGGGGAAGGCAACACCTCAAAAGCTCAAACTAGAAAGCTGATATAAGGTTGAGTGGCAAAATAGGGAGAAGGAAGGTTGGGGCAGTCAAGGTGAAATAGATGTGTTCTCTTTGGGGCTCCAGGAATGTAATCCTATCTGATGGCTATCACTACCCCAGGGCTCAGTTTGCATATAGATTTGGGCATGCTTTGCATGGAGACAGAAACATTAGCAAGGAGGCTGGAGCCCTAACTCAGCTTACCACGTTAGCTTCCATCATTTGCCTTACCTCCAACCCATTCTCCCTGGCCTTGGTGGGAAATGCCCAGCATCTGGATCACGGTGATCCTCTTCCCCTATTCTCCATCTCATCCCTGGGGGTGTAGGGTACAGCAGCATCAGACAAACCCAAGCTCAAATCAAGTCCAGTTTCTGCCTCTTATTATCTATTTGACCTCAGAAATTTACTTCCTCTTATTGCACCTCAGTTAACTCATTTATTATATGAGGATAAAAATAGTTTCTACCTGATAGAGGCTTGGGGGGGATTAAATGAGGTAATCCATTTAAGGGGCTTAGATTATACCTGGCACATTGTCAATGTTCAATAAATATTAGGTATCATTAATATCACAGGCTACCCTCAAGCTCCTGCCCTGGGACCCCTCTCATATAGAGAACACAAGAGTTCTCTCCCAATTCTCACACATTCTGTGTTGACTACAGGAAGGAGCCGTACTTGCATAATCGATTGCTCAGGGTTTGGCCAGCACGGGGTGTATACCACTGCCCTGGATTCAGTGTTTGGCAGGAAGGCCTTCCGTCCAGTCACCAACTTCAGCATCCCCACCCTAGTTAACATCTCCTTCACTATGTCCGCCATCCTAGATGTGGTGAGTATTGACCCCTCTAGCCCTCCTTAGTATCCTTAATCTTTTCCCAGCCCCTGGCAAGGCAGCCCCCAAAGCCCTTAACCACATTGCAGCCTCCTCCATCATTCCTCTATGGCATTTGCCTCATGGGGATCTCAAAGAAGCTCTGTCCAGTTAAGCAGGATGAGGTATTACAGCACAAGGAAGATAATTTCTTTTCTTCTCACCCAGTGATTCTCTCCCCTGACTGGACACCAGTGTCCAGGCTCCAGTTCCAGAGGTTCTGACTGGATAGAACCCAAGCATCAGGATTTTTTAAGCTCCTCAAGTGATTCTAAGATAGAGCCAGGGTTGAGAAGCACTATTCTAATCCAATCCTGCCGTGAACTCTCCCGTCCATGGCCTAACACTTCTGTCTTGATCAAGATTTTGTCCTTGACCTATAATGTTGGACTTGATCACAGCACAACTTCTATATACCTTGGGGGCTGATAAACAAAAATGGGTAGTGGGTGGGATGGACAGTCTTTGTACCAGCAACATGCTGGAAACAGGAAATTCTTTCGGCAGGATGAACAGCTACAGCTCTTGTCATTTCTGTGGCTGGAAACACTGTGTATTCTCTGCCTTCATTTACAGTCAGAATGGATTTTAAACAAAGATATAATGATTATGACCCTTTATGTACCCAAGAACATTAACTTTGAAATGCATGAGGGAAAAATTTTAAAATCCACAATCATGGTGAAAGGCATCAATAAACTGCTTTCAGAAATCAAGTAAAAAAGAATAAACATATAGTGATTTTTAAGAAATTTGATTTAATAAACATATCAAACTTTGTACCAATGAACATGCATTGGTATTTTCTGACACAAATGGAATATTCCCCCAAACTGACCATACTTTTGGCCACAAAGAAGGAAAGGAAGGAAAGCAAAAATTATCTAGATCACAATCTCTTACTATAATACAAGAAAATAGAAACTACAAAAGATAGCCCCCGCCCCCCAAAACCTTATTTCTTAGAAATTTAAAATTAAACTTCTAAATATGTTGGACTAAAGAGAAAATAAAACAACTAAGTAGAAATTAGAATGAAGAGCACTACATACAAAGGTCTATGAAATGTAGCCAAAGTATCAATATAACTCAGTGGAAAATTTCTATCTTAGGTTCTTTAATTAGAAAATGAAGGGAAAAATGAAAGTAAATGAATTCAGTTTCCAACTTGAAAAGCCTGGTTGAAAGGAAGGAGAGTGGAGAGGAAGAATAGTCATGATCACCTAAACTTGCTCTCAGAGTGTGGTTCCCAGATGGGCAGCACTGGCTGATTGCACCACCTGGAAACTTAGAAATTCACTTGATCTTGGGCCCCTCCTAGTGTGACTAACAATCCCAGTGTGCCCAAGACTGCGGAATTCTCAGAACATGGAGCTTCGCTAAATCCAAGAAAGTCTCGGGCAAAGCAGGATGAGTTAGTCACCCTACCTAGTGAATCAGAATCTGCATTTCAACACAATGCCCAGGTGTTTTGTATGCACAGTGAGATTTGAGAAGTGCTGATCTAGTACAAATTTTTATTTAATGTGCATAGAGCCCTCTGTTCTGGCTGTGGTTCCACAAACTGCAGCTGCTGACGTTGTAAATGCCCTGAGACTAGACAAGCCCCCCAGCCCACGGAATTGGATAATCCTTGAAAACAGTTTCCAGAGAAGGTTGCCAGCTTTGGAAAGGAGAGCTTGGAGGTCATCCCAGAGACAAGAAAGGGTGGTGTGTGGCACCTGCCAAGGAGAGGACGACCACTAAGTCTCTTGGCTTCACCCAAGGGCTTGTTCAAGGTGTCCTTTCAGTAGAGACTGGTGAAAGGGGCCTGGAAGACAGTTGAAACTACGCTAGAGACTAATACGTAACACCTATAAACAGCATTACAGTCCACAAAATCCTTTCACATGCCTCATTTTATTAAATCTCACTACTACCCTTATTTCACACTAAGGAAATTCTAGCTCAGAGTTGATCTTTCAACTCTGAATCGGATTCCTTCTGCAGAAATTAGCGGATTTCTCTGATTACCGGTAATTTCCCACAGAAGTGGGAAAGCAGAGGGATCAAAGTTTATGAAGAAATGGACATAAGGAACTTCAAGTCTACCTCTTACAGCATGGATGTGGATAAGACCCCAAAAGGCCTCCAGGCATATATAAATAATGAAGGTCACATCAGGTATAAGAAACCCACAAAGGTGGTGAGCATCTGTAGCCTGGACATCTTCTACTTCCCCTTTGACCAGCAGAACTGCACCCTCACCTTCAGCTCATTTCTCTGCACAGGTGAGTTGCAGTAGAGTCTCAGGGGTGGGGGTGAATGAGAGCAACCAATAAAGCAACAGAAAATAAAATATAAAGAAATTATGAGGGGCTTCCCTGGTGGCGCAGTGGTTGAGAATCCTCCTGCCAATGCAGGGGACACAGGTTCAAGCCCTGGTCCGGGAAGATCCCACATGCCGCGGAGCAACTAAGCCTGTGTGCCACAACTACTGAGCCTGCACTCTAGAGCCTGCATGCCACAACTACTGAAGCCCGCGCACCTAGAGCCCATGCTCTGCAACAAGAGAAGCCACCGCAATGAGAAGCCTGCACACTGCAAGGAAGAGTAGCCCCTGCTCCCTGCAACTAGAGAAAGCCCACACACAGCAATGAAGACCCAATGCAGCCAAAAATAAATAAATAAATTTATTTTTTAAAAAAAGAAATTATTAGTATATGGTGAGCAACACCAGCAAAATTTAAGGCTCTTTGGATGCTTAAATATTTTCCGTAAAGGCAGAACCCAAGTCTACCTTGTGCGTTTCCATCCTTAGCACCTAGAAAATTTCCTGACATATGGTAGGCACTCAAAAATATTTGTTGAATGAAAGGACAGAAGAAGAGAGTGCAGTTGATTCAACAGGAGATTTTATCCTTGGAAAATTATTTGGATCTTCCTTTCAGTGGAGAACATGTTGCTGGGCATGGAAAAAGAAGTATGGGAAATAGCAGACACATCCCAGGACATGGTTCAGACCCATGGAGAATGGGAGCTCCTGGGCATCAACAAGGCCACCCCAAAGATGTCCATGGGCAACAACCTATATGATCAGATCATCTTCTATGTGAGCTCAGAGGCCCTTGCTTTTTCCTTCCTTCCTTGCTTGTAGAGTTGCCTACAATCTCCACCAAATGGTATCTCCCAAGTTTCAGGGTTTCTCAGTCTTACCACTTCTGCCAGAGGCCAGAACCCTCTCTTCTTTCTTGTCACATTGGATTGTCATCAAAGCTTTATCACAGGCAGAGGGGTGCACAGATGATATTTTGAAACTATCAGTCCTGGATAGTTAACTTTTTACCCCAAAACATGACAAAGAGCCAGAGTTCTCTGCAAAATGATTTATGGGGACAAGTTAAGCAGGCAGAGGAGGTAGGACTGCTATGCAGAAGACATAAATGGGAGCCTAGAACCACATGGGAGGGCTGAGGGAAGCAACAGAATGCAGGAACAAGAGGAATTCCTGTCTGAGAAGTTTGAATTCTCTTAGGCATTTTTAAAGATGTACTTCTTACTTGTAGATCCTTCTATTCATCTTCTTCATTATCTTGTACTAATTTCATCTTAATACTCTCCTAATTTATCTTGTTTCATTTTATTCTTTTATTTTCTTTTTTTAAAAATTTTTTACATTAATTTGTTTATTTATTTATTTTTGGCTGCGTTGGGTCTTCATTGCTGTGTCTGGGCTTTCTCTAGTGCGGGGAGTGGGGGCTACTCTTCGTTGCGGTGCGCAGGCTTCTCATTGCGGTGGCTTCTCTTGTTGCAGAGCATGGGCTCTAGGTGCACGGGCTTCAGTAGTTGTGGCATGCAGGCTCTAGAGTGCAGGCTCAGTAGTTGTGGCGCAGGGGCTTAGCTGTTCCGCGGCATGTGGGATCTTCCCAGACCAGGGATCGAACCTGTGTCCCCTGCATTGGCAGGCGGATTCTTAACCACTGCGCCACCAGGGAAGCCCTACTCTTTTATTTTCTAAGTTGAATTCTCAATTAAAATATTCTTAGTCTTTCTATAAATTTTACTCTGACACAGTTTGAGCTGCATTCTATAGGTTTTAGAATGAAGCGTTCTCCTCTTTACTACTTCCTAGACAGTTCATAATTTCAGTTTTTATTTCCTCCTTGATCTAAAAACTATTTAGGAGAGTGTTTCTTTCTTTTTTTTTTTTTTAATATTTATTTACTTTGGCTGCGCCAGGTCTTCACAGTGGAATGCAGGATCTTCATTGTGGAAAGTGGGATCTTTAGTTGTGGCATAAGGACTTCCTAGTTGTGGCATGCATTTGGGATCTGGCTCCCGACCAGGGATCGAACCCGTGCCCCCTGCATTGGGAGCATGGAATCTAACCCACTGGACCACCAGGGAAGTCCCAGGAGAATGTTTCTTATATCCATGGATAAGTGGGTTTTGTTATTGTTACGTTTTCATTGTTAATTTCCAGTTTCTTGGATTATCATCAGAGAGCATGGTCTTTAAATCAGAAACTTTTTGAATTTATAGTTTCTTTCTGGCCGGATTCATGATTGATTTTGCAACTGTTTCAGGACCTGACACAGCCAAATAAATAATTCTTTTCTTTAAAGAAAGTATATATTCCCTAGTTATATGTACATCTATAAATAGAGCTTACTGATTGGATTATTCAAATCCTCTGTGTGTGTGCCAGAAGTATTTTATTCAAGTTCTCTGAGTACTTGTAGTTTTCCTTTTATATACTTAACTGCTACCTCATATGATGCATAAAAGTGTATGGTTATTCCATCTTCTTCATGAATTGTACCTGATTTTATCCATAAATAACATCTGTTCAATGTGTTCTGAACTTCATTTCCATTTGTATGACAATAATCTTGCCACTCTTGCTTTGGCCTGGTATCTTTGCATATTTATTTTACTAATTCTTGGTTAATTTTGGAAAGGTATTTCACATATAAGGTACAAATATTAAAAGGTACAATAGAGTAAAACATGTCTCCCTGCTATCTTTGTTTCCAGCCACCTGGTTCCCTATTTTCTTGTACATCTTTGAGGGTACTTATTTCCCATCTTTCCTTGTCACTTTGTTTTCGGTGCATTTTATGTAAACAACATAAAGCTGCATTTTATTTAATTCAATATTGTCTTTTGATAGATGAATTCAGCCTTATTTACATTTAGAGAAAATACAGTTGGTTTTATTCCTTCCATACATTTTATGTTTATGATTTATATTCCTTGGTGTTGTTTTCTCTATTTTCCATTCCCTTAATTTTGCTGGCTTGGTCTAATTTCTATTAATTTTTTTTCCTCCTATAAATTTGAAGTCCTGTAATGCTTTTTAATTATGTTCATGCTGATCTTCCTAACAGTTATAATTAGACCAATATATTTCCATTAATTTCCAAAACGAAATTATTATGCTGATCCCCCACCAAGATGGGTTTTTTTTAATGCTTTTTTTAAAAATATTTTATTTATCTATTTTTTGGCTGCGTTGGGTCTTAGTTGCGGCACGCGGGGTCTTCGCTGAGGCTTGCGGGATCTTTCGTCGCGGCTCGGGCTCTTCGTTGTGGCACGCCGCCTTCTCTCTCGTTGTGGCGCGTGGGCTTAGGCACCCCATGGCATGTGGGATCCTAGTTCCCCGACTAGCGATTGAACCCGCGTCCCCTGCATTGGAAAGCAGATTCTTTGCCACTGTACCACCAGGGAAGTCCCCACCAAGATGTTTTATTTTAAGCAACACTCCTCTCCATCTAATCTTTTTCTGTTCTGGAGTTTCTCCTATTCACAGGTTAGCACACCTGTCCTCCAAACTCTTTTTCTTCATTCCCTTGTTTCTTTGTAGTTTGGCTTTGTGTTATAACCAATCTTCCAGACAACTAATTCAGTTCTCAGTAGTGACCATTTCTACTCTTAGTTTATCTATTGAATGTTTTAATTAAAAACACTTTTCTTGGGGCTTCCTTGGTGGCGCAGTGATTAAGAATCCTCCTGCCAATGCAGGGGACATGGGTTTGAGCCCTGGTCCAGGAAGATCCAACATGCCGCAGAGCAACTAAGCCCGTGCGCCACAACTACTGAGCCTGCGCTCTAAAGCCCGTGAGCCACAACTACTGAACCTGCGTGCCACAACTCTTGAAGCCCGTGCACCTAGACCCCGTGTTCTGCAATAAGAGAAGCCACAGCAACGAGAAGCCCGCGCACCACAACGAAGAGTAGCCCCCTCTAGCCACAACTAGAGAAAGCCCTCGCACAGCAATGAAGACCCAACACAGCCAAAAATAAATAAATAAATTTAAAAAAAACACTTTACTTACTTTCATAAAGTCTTCTAAATGTTCTGATCGCATACCCTAAACATTACCTTCTCTTTTTTTATCTTTTCTACCTCAGTAGGAGCCTCGGTCCTGAATATCCATCTTGGTCATTGAGATGGTTAATTTTATGTGTCAACTTGCCTAGGCTATGGAACCCAGTTGTCTGGTCAAATAATAGTCTGGATGCTGTTGTGAAGGTATTTTTATATGTGATTAACATTTACAATCAATAGACTTTAAATAAAGCAAATTACCCTCCATAATGTGGGTGGGCCTCATCCAATCAATTTAAGACCTTAAGAGCAAAGACTGACATTTCTGATGAAGGAATTCTGCCTCAAGAGTGCAACATATTTGTCAATTATACCTCAAGAAAGCAGAATTTTTTTTTAAGAGTACAACGTAGAAACCCTGATTGAGTTTCCAGTCTCCTGGCCTGCCCTGCAGATTTCAAACTCAAGACTTCGACATCAACTCCTTCCCAAATTTTCAACCTCTCAGGCTGTCCTACAGATTTCGCCCCTAGAATCACAAGAGCCAATTTCTTGGGAATTCCCTGGTGGTCCAGTGGTTAGGACTCCACACTTCCACAGCAGGGCGCATGGGTTCGATCCCTGGTCGGGGAACTAAGATCCTGCATACCACACAGTGTGGCCAAAAAAAAAAAAAGAACGAAAGAGCCAATTTCTTAAAATCTTAAAATCTCTCTCTGTATATATTTTTTCCTCAGGATATAAATATTCTGTTTCTCTATAATCTGTGACTAATAGAGTCATTCTTCCTGAGACTGAATCCCCTTAAGTAAATTGTCAATTTTCTTTGCCTGTTTATGATTTTGTGTTCCCTCAGCACCTATATAGGTCACATTGTAAGAGTCTTTTGAGCAAGAGCAAACCACCTTAACTGTGGAAGGCCTGGAATAGACCGTTCTTAGGAACCAGTGACGAAACAGTTTTATTCTGCTGAAGCACATGGAGGGTGCTTCTTAATTCCCAGGTCAATCTAGGACCAAGTAGCAATCCTTTTCCATCTTCAGGGACTGGAAATAATTAAACACATTAGTGTAGCTACCTGTCTCTCTCTCTCTCTCTCTCTCTCTCTCTCTCTCTCTCTCTCTCTCTCTCTCTCTCTCTCTCTCTCTCACACACACACACACACACACACACACACACACACACGAATCAGGCAGGTCTGCCAACGACCATAGCAGCAAGCAGTTAGAGGCAGCTCTTCCCCAAGCTTCTACCTCTGGGATCCCCTCAGAGAACTGTGAAGTTCTGATCTTCACAATCAACCAAAGACTGGCAAGCTTTCTCCTTGCTACTGGTCCATAGCACTCAACTGGGACCCAGAGAGGGGAAACAAAGGCACACATCTGACCATCTCCCTTCTTGCCACTGTCTCACCTATTTTGACCCTCTTATTTTCCCTACAATCCCCTAGGATCTCAGGGGTTAGGTTTTTCCTTATGTCATATCATCATTCTTTCTAACTCTAGTTTCTTGACTAAATGGCAGCGTTATCTTCTCTAGACTATGAGGAAAACTCCTGATCTGACCAACTAGGCCTAGTCCTTGATATGCTAAAGAGGGATATAAAAATATATAGAAATTCCTTTCACTCTCAAACTGCCTATTATCTTGCTATATAATCACTTTTGAATGTGAGCCATTAAATGTTGCTTCATTCAAAACTTTTTTTCACAAACTGCAAACATATATAGAAAGGGAGAAAAGGAATCTACAAAGTAAAAGAGATTTAAGATGCATAACTTTAATTGTGATAAAATACCAAAGAAACCTAAACTGATTTTAATAATTTGAAAAAACTTCCCATAGACCCAGATAGCTTCACTGGTGAATTTTGTCAAATATATAAAGAATAATTAATATCAATTCTACACAATCTCTTCCGGAAATTAAAAGCAGAGGGAATATTTCATAACTATTCTATGAGGCCAGTGTTATTACCCAGATACTAAAATCAGACAAAGACAGGGAATTCCCTAGTCATCCAGTGGTTAGGACTCCGTGCTTCCACTGCTGGGGGCTCAGTTTCAATCCCTGGTGCAGGAACTAAGATCCCACAAGCCGCATGGTGCAGCCAGAAAAAAAAAAAAAAAAGAAATGAAATGAAATAAAATAAAATCAGACAAAGACATTATAAAAAAGAAAACTACAGACCAATATCCCTTATGAATCTAAAAGCAAAAATTCTCCAACTACTAACGTACTAACAAATTGAGTCCAGCAACATATCAAGAGGATTATACACCATAAACAAGTGGGATTTATCCCAAGAATACAAGGTTGATTTAACATTTAAAGTACATTAATGTAGGTCTTCCCTGGTGGTGCAGTGGTTAAGAATCCTCCTGCCAATGCAGGGGACACGGGTTCCAGCCCTGGTCCGGGAAGATCCCACATGCCGCGGAGCAACAAAGCCTATGCACCACAACTACTGAGCCTGCGCTCTAGAGCCCGTGAGCCACAATTACCGAAGCCTGCGTGCCTAGAGCCCGTGCTCCGCAACAAGAGAAGACACCGCAATGAGAAGCCCGCGCACCGCAACGAAGAGCAGCCCCTGCTCTCTGCAACTAGAGAAAGCCCGTGCACAGCAACGGAGACCCAGTGCAGCCAAAAATAAACAAATAAAAATAAATAAATAAATTTATTTAAAAAGAAGAACAAAGGTCAAAACCCACATGATCATTTCAACAGATGCAGACAAAGCATTTGACAAAAATCCAACACCTTTCATTACAAAAAATATCAACAAACTAAAAATAGAAAGGAAATTCCTCAATCAATAGATAAAGGGCATCTATGAAAAACCTGCAGCTTTCATCACACTAAATAGCAAAACACTGAATCTTTCCCCCCTAAAATTGGGAAGAAGATAAGGATGCCCATTCTTTCCACTTCTAGTCAACATTGTACTGAATGTTAGCCAGGACAATTGGCAAGAAAAATAAATAAAAGGCATCCAGATTGGAAAGGAAGAAGTAAAACTATATTTGCAGATGACAGGATCTTATAAATAGAAAATCTGAAGGAATCCACTAAAACATCTATTAGAACTAATAAATAAGTTCAACAGGATTATAAGATGCGAGATCAGTATACAAAAAGCATTCTATTCATATACATTAGCAATAAACAGCCTGAAAATAAAATTAAGAATTATAAAAAATAAGACATTTAGGTAAACTTAACAAAAGAAGTACAAGATTTGCATCTTGAAAACTATAAAACATTGCTCAAAAAAATTAAAGAGGATCTAAATAAATGAAAAGATATACCATGTTCAAGATTTGGAAAAACTTAATATTGTGAAGATGGCGATACTTCCCAGATTGACCTACAGATTCAACATAATCCCTATCAAAATCCTGCATTTTTTGCAGAAACTGAGAAGCTTATTCTAAAATTCATATGGAAATGCAAGAGACTCAAAATAGCCAAAATAATCATGGAAGAGAAGAACCCAGTTGGTAGACTTACACTTTCTGATTTCAAAACTTACTACAGACTACAATAATCAAGATAGTGTTGTACTAACACAAGGATAAACATATAGATCAATGAAATAGAATTGGGAGTTCATAAATAAACCCTAACATTTATGATCAATTAATTTCTTTTTTTGTAGTAAAACAGGAAAAATGTGTTAATGGTAGTGCAGGTTCACCAAAACTCCTTTATAGATTGTAACAGCATTGTAAAAAAAACAAAACAAAACAAAACAAAAAACGCTTAAAAGCAGCTTCTTCATCTTCCACAAATGATTTGAATGGAAAAAAATGAGCTGTGAAGGCACACAGATCTGGATTGAAGTCACAGGTTCACCACTCACTAACTCTGTGACCTTGGAGGGTTGTTCTGGTCTCATTGACCCTGGAGATGTCAAATATATGATCAATTAATTTTTACAAATGGACCAAGGCAATTCAATAGGGAAAATAATCTTTTTTTTTTTCAGCAAATGGTGATGGGATAACTAGATATCAACATGAAAAAGAATGAGTTTGGATCCCTATTTCACACCATACACAAAAATTAACTCAAATCAGATCTCTAGACCTAGATACAAGAGCTAAAACTCTTAGAAGAAAACATAGGAGTAAATCTTCATGATCTTAGGTTGGGCAATGATTTCTTATACACAACACCAAAAGCACAAATGATAAAAAAGACAGATAAATTGACTTCCTCAAAATTTAAAACTTTTGTACTTTAAAAGAATCATCAAGAAGCGGGGGGAAAAAGAGCCCACAGACTGGAAGAAAATATTTGAGGGTCGTACATCTGATAAGGGACTTGTATCCAGAAAACATAAAGAACTCTTGTTTTTTTTTTTTTCTTAACCATATTTGCTTAATTATTTATTTATTTATTTTTATTTTATGGCTGTGTTGGGTCTTCGTTTCTGTGCGAGGGCTTTCTCTAGTTGCGGCAAGTGGGGGCCACTCTTCATCGCGGTGCGCGGGCCTCTCACTATCGTGGCCTCTCTTGCGGAGCACACGCTCCAGACGCACAGGCTCAGTAATTGTGGCTCACGGGCCTAGTTGCTCTGCGGCATGTGGGATCTTCCCAGACCAGGGCTCGAACCCGTGTCCCGTGCATTGGCAGGCAGATTCTCAACCACTGTACCACCAGGGAAGCCCATAAATAACTCTTATAACCCAACAACAAATAGACAAATAACCAATTTAAAAAGGAGCAAATAATGAATAGCAGAGGGAACTCTGCTCAATACTCTATAATAACCTAAATGGGAAAAGAATTTGAAAAACAGTAGGTACATGTATATGTATAACTGAATCACTTTGCTGTACACCTGAAATTAACACATTGTTAATCAACTCTACTTCAGTATAAAATAAAATTTTTTTTAAATAAAAAATAGGACTTCCCTGGTGGTGCAGTGGTTGAGAGTCCGCCTGCCAATGCAGGGGACACGGGTTCGATCCCTGGTCCGGGAGGATCCCACTTGCCGTGGAGCAGCTGGGCCCAGGTGCCACAACTACTGAGCCTGCGCTCTAGAGCCCGTGCGCCGCAACTACTGAGCCCACGTGCTGCAACTACTGAAGCCTGTGCGCCTAGAGCCTGTGCTCTACAACAAAAGAAGCCACCTCAGTGAGAAGCCCACGCGCCGCAATGAAGAGTAAGCCCTGCTTGCCACAACTAGAGAAAGCCCGCGTGCAGCAACGAAGACCCAACACAGCCAAAAAAATAAAATAAAATAAAATATAGAAAGGAGCAAAGAATTTGAATAGATGTTTCACCAAAGAAGACATACAAGTGACCAATAAGCACATGAAAAGATGTTCAACATCTTAGTCATTAGGAGAATGCAAATCAAAACCACAATGTGAAGCCACTTCACACTCATGAGAATGGCTCTGATCAAAAAGACAGATAATAACAAGTGTTGGTGAGGACATGAAGAAATTGGAGTCCTCATGTGTTGCTGATTGGAAAGCAAAATGGTGTAGCCTTTTTGGAAAATAGTTTGACAGTTCCTAAATATGTTAAACATAGAGTCACCATATGACCCAACAATTCTACTCCAAGGTAGGTATATGCCCAAGATAAATGAAAACACATACCCCCACAAAACTTTTACACAAATGTTGATAGCAGCATTATTCATAACAGCCAAGAAATGGGAAAAAAACAAATGTCCATCCACTGATAATGGATAAACAAAATGTGGTATATCCATATGATGGACAATTGTTCAGCTGTAAAAAAGAATGAAGTACTGACACATGCCACAACATAGATGAACCTTGACAATATTCTGTAAGTGAAAGACATAAAAGGCCACATTGTGTCATAATTTATATGAAATGTCCAGAATAGGCACATTCATAGAGATAAAAAGTAGACTAGTATCTGCCGAGAGTTGGTGGGGGAGGAGATAGCGGTGGGTTGGGAGGAATGGGAAGTGACTGCTAATGGATACAAGTTTTGGGTGGGATGATGAAAATGTATTAAGATTAGATTACAATGATAGAGGCACATCTCTGTAAATATACTAAAAACACTGAATTGCACACTTTAAATGAGTGAACTCTATGGTATGTAAATTATATCTCAATAAAGCTGCTAAATAAAACTAAACTGAGTGACATTCTACAAAATAACTGACCAGTACTTATCAAAAGTGTCAAAGTCATGAAAAGCAAGGAAAGACTGAGGAATCACCACAGATGTGAGGCGACTAAGGAGAAGTGAAAACTAAATGCAATGGGGGATCCTGATCTACTCCTGGAGCAGAAAATGATATTGAAAGGGGAAACTGTTGAAATTCTAGTAAGTCTATAGCTTACTTAGTAACATTGTACCAGTATTAATTTTCCGGATTTCATGTACTATTATATTATGGTTATATAAATTGTTAACATTAGGGGAATAACATTAGGAAGCTCTCTGTACTATTTTGCAACTTTTCTGTAAATCTAAAATTATTTCAAAATGATTATTTTTTAAAAGAGAGAAACTTAAGAGATATTTCAAACAATTGCAATGTATGATTTATTTTGATCTTGAATTAAACAATAAACTGTTGAAAGAAAAAACATTCATTAGCTAAGTGGGAAAATTTGAACAGAGTGGATATTTAATGATATCAGAAAATCACTGTTAATTTTCAGCAGGATAATGACATTGTAGTTATTTTTATTAAATAATTCTTTTCTTCTAGCGATAAATGCTGGAATATTTACAAATGAAATGATAAGATTTTTGGTTTTTGTTTTTGTTTTTACTGGGAAAATAACTTTATTTTGTTTGGGGGAGTGGTAGGTGTCCAGTCTCAGAAATTCTGGAATTGCTTCTTGATGCTGGTGGCCTTGGTGACTTTGAGCACGCTGAAGGGTACAGATGAAATAAGACTGTCTATAAGTTGATCACTGTTTCATATGGTGATGGGTATCAAGGATTCATTATACTATTTTCTCTACTTTTGTGTATGTTTAACTTTTTCATTATAAAAAAATTTTTTCACTGCTTGTTTCTTTCTGTTTGCCTCCTTTCTGTTACAAATCCTAATCTCTTCTCAGGCAGATGCAGGCCTCAAACCAACCATAATGATGTCATGTATTCAGAAAGATAAAGAAAAAAGCACATTACTGGCTCTCAAAATATTGTCTACAATTAAACTAGTATTATTGTCACAAAGTTTAAGGCAGTGATTCCCAGTTTGGGGGTTGTGGACCCAGGGAACCAACCTGTGGGGTTGACGAATGCACAAGTATACCAAGTAATGCCTGTAGATGGAAAAAACAACATTATATATATAAACAGGCATTTATATATACATATATATACACATATATAACTATCTTTAGAGGTATGTTCTTAATTTCCAAACACATGGGGTTTTCTAAATTATCTTTGTATTATTGATTTCTAACTTAATTATACTGTGGTCGGAAAATATGCTTTGTGTCAACGCATGTCTAACTTGAATGTGCACATGAATCCCCTGGGGGTGTTGTCAAAATGCAGATTCTGACGCAGGAGGTCTGAAGTGGGGCCTGAGCTTCCACATTTCTAACAGGCTTAATTGTGCTGCAGCTGCTCTATGGACCATACTTTTCAAAGGGTCTATCTGACACCAATTTCTTGCAATCTGTTGAGATTTGCTTTATGCATAGTTAATGTTCACAAACATTCCACCGGCATTTGGAAATAATGCATATTATCTTATTACTGAGTGCAGTATTCTACATAAACTCTTTAGATCAACATGGTTAATTGTGATATTCAAGACTTCTGTATCCTATTCATTTATCTGCTTGACCTACCAAATACTGAGAGAAATACATTTTTAAATCTCTTACTCTGAAAGTGGATTTGTCAACTGTTTCTTATAGTTTTGTAAATTTTTACTTCATATGTTTTAAAGCTGCATTTGTAGGTGCACAGAATTTGAAATATTTTATATTCCTGTGAATTAAAGTTCTATCATTATAACATGACCATTTCCATTTCTAGTACAGCTTACCAACAGATTAGTTTTGGACAACATTTGCCATCTTTTTACTTTCAGCTTTTCTGAGTCCTTATGTCTTAAGTGTGTCGCTTGTAAACAGTATATTGCTGCATTTTATTTCTTGGTCCAGTCTTTACGTGAATAATAAAAAAGATCTTAGAATTTTTTTAACTCTGATCACCTCCTTCCTGACTTATACATATAAGTAATTTAGTACTTTCCTTTTTTGATGCTCCCCAATTAATATTTTTGGTATCGATATTTGTTTCGCTTTACTCACATATTTACAATATTCTTTACTAGATCTTCCACCTTGCAGCTAAGACCTTTGTTCTGGAATTTTCTCCTTCTGCTTGAGGAAGTGTTGTTCAATACACTGTTCAAAATGGTGGAAATTTTCTATATCTGCACTTTACAGTATACTAGCTGCTAGCCACATGTGACTACTAAGCACTTGAAATGTGGCAAATGTGATTACATTACTGGATTTTTTATGTTATATAATTTTAATTTTAATAGCTATATATGGCTAGTGGCTACTGCACTAGACAGTGTAACTTTAGAAGGTCAAAAGTCCTTTAGTCAAGGTCTTTTGATGATCAGTTGTCTCAGTTTTTGTTTATCTGAAAATGTCTTTATTTCTTGTTCTTGAAAGATCATTTCTCTGAGAAGACAATTCTAGGTTCACACACTGTTCCTACAATCCTTGCTCATCTGGATTCAAGACCTTGATGTTCAGGCTGGTCTGCTTGGCCACACTTTTTTCTCCTCTTGGCAATGCTGCCTCAGGAACCCTACTGGCTCTCCCATCCAGCCTGAAAGGTCTAACAATTGGTGAGTAGGTTGGTGCACAGCAATTACCTCTAGGGGGTGGTATTGCCTAACTCCATAGGCCACCCTCCAGCATCTCAAGGTCTAGCCAAAGTATTGTTTTATGTGTGTCAATCGCTTTCTTTTTTTCCCACACCCTTCTCCTCCCTTAAGCCTTTAAGTGCAGTTTCTTTTGAAAAACCTCAACCTGTTTCAACTGAGCTTTTGAGAAAGTTTAAAGAATATTTTTCCTCAACTCTCATCCTGGACAAAGAGGATTGTCATACCTCTGGAGACTAGTTACACCTCTGGAGGTGATAGTGAAGATTCCAGGGGGAAAAAGAAGAGAGAGAGAGAGAGAGAGAGAGACCAGCAAGCTAGGACATGAACAGTAAAAACCTCAGCTATCCTATAGGATATTAACAACCCTCAACTTTCAGTACAAATACTCCAGACCTAAAAGTTATTAGAAAAATAAACACTCATGCAGTGAATAATTGGCTCTGATCACTAAGCAGCAAGTAAGCCCAGCTGAGAAGCATGAAAGGCCCTAAGATTTACCCTGAAAGTGCTCTAATACATCGGTTCGATGTATACAAAAAACAGAGTACTGACTGTTTAGCAATGTCTAGAAAAGTCCAGCTCTTGTACATGTATCAAGGGTGTCCTGAAGGGGACATATCATACCATTATTTTGACATCTTTACATGTAGAACCTGAAAAAAGTGCCATTTAAAAGTTAGAAGAGACCAAAAACCACAGTTACAGAAAGATAGAGAAGATGAAAAGGCAGAGGGCTATGTACCAGATGAAGGAACAAGAAAAAACCCCAGAAAAACAACTAAATGAAGTGGAGATAGGCAACCTTTCAGAAAAAGAATTCAGAATAATGATAGTGAAGATGATCCAGGACCTCGGAATAAGAATGGAGGCAAAGATTGAGAAGATGCAAGAAATGATTAACAAAGACCTAGAAGAATTAAAGAACAAACAAACAGAGATCACCAATACAATAACTGAAATGAAAACTACACTAGAAGGAATCAATAGCAGAATAACTGAGGCAGAAGAACGGATAAGTGACCTGGAAGACAGAATGGTGGAATTCACTGCTGCGGAACAGACTAAAGAAAAAAGAATGAAAAGAAATGAAGACAGCCTAAGAGACCTCTGGGACAACATTAAACGCAACAACATTCGCATTATAGGGGTCCCAGAAGGAGAGGAGAGAGAGAAAGGACCAGAGAAAATATTTGAAGAGATTATAGTCGAAAACTTCCCTAACATGGGAAAGGAAATAGCCACCCAAGTCCAGGAAGCGCAGAGAGTCCCATACAGAATAAACCCAAGGAGAAACACGCCGAGACACATAGTAATCAAAGTGGCAAAAATTAAAGACAAAGAAAAATTATTGAAAGCAGCAAGGGAAAAACGACAAATAACATACAAGGGAACTCCCATAAGGTTAACAGCTGATTTCTCAGCAGAAACTCTGCAAGCCAGAAGGGAGTGGCATGATATACTTAAAGTGATGAAAGGGAAGAACCTACAACCAAGATTACTCTACCCGGCAAGGATCTCATTTAGATTTGATGGAGAAATCAAAAGCTTTGCAGACAAGCAAAAGCTAAGAGAATTCAGCACCACCAAACCAGCTCTACAACAAATGCTAAAGGAACTTCTCTAAGTGGGAAACACAAGAGAAGAAAAGGACCTACAAAAACAAACCCAAAACAATTAAGAAAATGGTCATAGGAACATACATATCGATAATTACCTTAAACGTGAATGGATTAAATGCCCCAACCAAAAGACATAGACTGGCTGAATGGATACAAAAACAAGACCCATATATATGCTGTCTACAAGAGACCCACTTTAGACCTAGGGACACATACAGACTGAAAGTGAGGGGATGGAAAAAGATATTCCATGCAAATGGAAATCAAAAGAAAGCTGGAGTAGCTATACTCATATCAGATAAAATAGACTTTAAAATAAAGAATGTTACAAGAGACAAGGAAGGACACTACATAATGATCCAGGGATCAATCCAAGAAGAAGATATAACAATTATAAATATATATGCACCCAACATAGGAGCACCTCAATACATAAGGCAACTGCTAACAGCTATAAAAGAGGAAATCGACAGTAACACAATAATAGTGGGGGACTTTAACACCTCACTTACACCAATGGACAGATCATCCAAAATGAAAATAAATAAGGAAACAGAAGCTTTAAATGACACAATAGACCAGATAGATTTAATTGATATATATAGGACATTCCATCCAAAAACAGCAGATTACACGTTCTTCTCAAGTGCGCACGGAACATTCTCCAGGATAGATCACATCTTGGGTCACAAATCAAGCCTCAGTAAACTTAAGAAAATTGAAATCATATCAAGCATCTTTTCTGACCACAACGCTATGAGATTAGAAATGAATTACAGGGAAAAAAACGTAAAAAGGACAAACACATGGAGGCTAAACAATACGTTACTAAATAACCAAGAGATCACTGAAGAAATCAAAGAGGAAATCAAAAAATACCTAGAGACAAATGACAATGAAAACACGACGACCCAAAACCTATGGGATGCAGCAAAAGCGGTTCTAAGAGGGAAGTTTATAGCTATACAAGCCTACCTAAAGAAACAAGAAAAATCTCAAGTAAACAATCTAACCTTACACCTAAAGAAACTAGAGAAAGAAGAACAAACAAAACCCAAAGTTAGCAGAAGGAAAGAAATCATAAAGATCAGAGCAGAAATAAATGAAATAGAAACAAAGAAAACAATAGCAAAGATCAATAAAACTAAAAGTTGGTTCTTTGAGAAGATAAACAAAATTGATAAGCCATTAGCCAGACTCATCAAGAAAAAGAGGGAGAGGACTCAAATCAATAAAATCAGAAATGAAAAAGGAGAAGTTACAACAGACACCGCAGAAATACAAAGCATCCTAAGAGACTACTACAAGCAACTTTATGCCAATAAAATGGACAACCTGGAAGAAATGGACAAATTCTTAGAAAGGTATAACCTTCCCAGACTGAATCAGGAAGAAACAGAAAATATGAACAGACCAATCACAAGTAATGAAATTGAAACTGTGATTAAAAATCTTCCAACAAACAAAAGTCCAGGACCAGATGGCTTCACAGGTGAATTCTATCAAACATTTAGAGAAGAGCTAACACCCATCCTTCTCAAACTCTTCCAAAAAATTGCAGAGGAAGGAACACTCCCAAACTCATTCTATGAGGCCACCATCACCCTGATACCAAAACCAGACAAAGACACTACAAAAAAAGAAAATTACAGACCAATATCACTGATGAATATAGATGCAAAAATCCTCAACAAAATACTAGCAAACAGAATCCAGCAACACATTAAAAGGATCATACACCACGATCAAGTGGGATTTATCCCAGGGATGCAAGGATTCTTCAATATACACAAATCAATCAGTGTGATACACCATATTAACAAATTGAAGAATAAAAACCATATGATCATCTCAATAGATGCAGAAAAAGCTTTTGACAAAATTCAACACCCATTTCTGATAAAAACTCTCCAGAAAGTGGGCATAGAGGGAACCTACCTCAACATAATAAAGGCCATATATGACAAACCCACAGCAAACATCATTCTCAATGGTGAAAAACTGAAAGCATTTCCTCTAAGATCAGGAACGAGACAAGGATGTCCACTCTCACCACTATTATTCAACATAGTTCTGGAAGTCCTAGCCACGGCAATCAGAGAAGAAAAAGAAATAAAAGGAATACAAATTGGAAAAGAAGAAGTAAAACTGTCACTGTTTGCGGATGACATGATACTATACATAGAGAATCCTAAAACTGCCACCAGAAAACTGCTAGAGCTAATTAATGAATATGGTAAAGTTGCAGGATACAAAATTAATGCACAGAAATCTCTTGCATTCCTATACACTAATGATGAAAAATCTGAAAGAGAAATTATGGAAACACTCCCATTTACCATTGCAACAAAAAGAATAAAATACCTAGGAATAAACCTACCTAGGGAGACGAAAGACCTGTATGCAGAAAACTATAAGACACTGATGAAAGAAATTAAAGATGATACCAACAGATGGAGAGATATACCATGTTCTTGGATTGGAAGAATCAACATTGTGAAAATGAGTATACTACCCAAAGCAATCTACAGATTCAATGCAATCCCTATCAAATTACCAATGGCATTTTTTACGGAGCTAGAACAAATCATCTTAAAATTTGTATGGAGACACAAAAGACCCCGAATAGCCAAAGCAGTCTTGAGGGAAAAAAATGGAGCTGGAGGAATCAGACTCCCTGACTTCAGACTATACTACAAAGCTACAGTAATCAAGACAGTATGGTACTGGCACAAAAACAGAAACATAGATCAATGGAACAAGATAGAAAGCCCAGAGATTAACCCACGCACCTATGGTCAACTAATCTATGACAAAGGAGGCAAAGATATACAATGGAGAAAAGACAGTCTCTTCAATAAGTGGTGCTGGGAAAACTGGACAGCTACATGTAAAAGAATGAAATTAGAATACTCCCTAACACCATACACAAAAATAAACTCAAAATGGATTAGAGACCTAAATATAAGACTGGACACTATAAAACTCTTAGAGGAAAACATAGGAAGAACACTCTTTGACATAAATCACAGCAAGATCTTTTTTGATCCACCTCCCAGAGTAAGGGAAATAAAAACAAAAATAAACAAATGGGACCTAATGAAACTTCAAAGCTTTTGCACAGCAAAGGAAACCATAAACAAGACGAAAAGACAACCCTCAGAATGGGAGAAAATATTTGCAAATGAATCAACGGACAAAGGATTAATCTCCAAAATATATAAACAGCTCATTCAGCTCAATATCAAAGAAACAAACACCCCAATCCAAAAATGGGCAGAAGACCTAAATAGACATTTCTCCAAAGAAGACATACAGATGGCCACGAAGCACATGAAAAGATGCTCAACATCACTAATTATTAGAGAAATGCAAATCAAAACTACAATGAGGTATCACCTCACTCCTGTTAGAATGGGCATCATCAGAAAATCTACAAACAACAAATGCTGGAGAGGGTGTGGAGAAAAGGGAACCCTCTTGCACTGTTGGTGGGAATGTAAATTGATACAGCCACTATGGAGAACAGTATGGAGGTTCCTTAAAAAACTAAAAATAGAATTACCATATGACCCAGCAATCCCACTACTGGGCATATACCCAGAGAAAACCATAATTCAAAAAGACACATGCACCCGAATGTTCATTGCAGCACTATTTACAATAGCCAGGTCATGGAAGCAACCTAAATGCCCATCAACAGACGAATGGATAAAGAAGTTGTGGTACATATATACAATGGAATATTACTCAGCCATAAAAAGGAACGAAATTGAGTCATTTGTTGAGACATGGATGGATCTAGAGACTGTCATACAGAGTGAAGTAAGTCAGAAAGAGAAAAACAAATATCGTATATTAATGCATGTATGCGGAACCTAGAAAAATGGTACAGATGAGCCAGTTTGCAGGGCAGAAGTTGAGACACAAATGTAGAGAATGGTCATATGGACACCAAGGGGGGAAAACTGCGGTGAGGTGGGGATGGTGGTGTGCTGAATTGGGCAATTGGGATTGACATGTATACACTGATGTGTATAAAACTGATGCCTAATAAGAACCTGCAGTATAAAAAAACAAACAAAACAACTAATACTAAACTTTCATTGGGTTATTTGTATGGAAATATGTTAATATAAATGTTTCAGACATTACATGAAATTTCTAAAAATCTTATATTTGTATTTGTATGGAAATATGTATGGAAATATGTTAATATAAATGTTTCAGACATTACATGAAATTTCTAAAAATCTTATATTTGTATTTGTATGGAAGTATGTATGGAAATATGTTAATATAAATGTTTCAGACATTACATGAAATTTCTAAAAATCTTATATGTTCTGGTATAATGTTATAAGTAATAATCCTAGTTATTACTTTAAAATGTATATCTCAGAAATAACTAATTTTCTTGTCAACTGCATTATTATGAACTTTCATCAAATCTTTAACCGTGGTCATTTTTAAGTCTTTTGTCATTTACAGACAGTTCTGGGTGTACTCTGATGATTTTGCAAATATGTTCCTATAAAAGGGTTTCATCTTCAAGAAATTCATGGAAAAGACTCTGACAAGTACAGGTTTCTGGTAACTGACTGTACTGCTGAACTGAATGAATAAGCATTTTCAGAACTCTAATGAAAAACTGATGAACTCATAGAAGTGCTAACAAAAGATCAAGATGAAAAAAAAAAAATTAATTACATGGGACTGAGTGAACTGATGAGGATGAGTATAATTTTTGTGACTTTCTGTCTGAATTTAAAAAAAAAAAAAAATCCCACAAGGACTCAGAGGCAAAGAATATACAAATCAATTTTCACTGCAAAGTAAAGGAGCTGTTACAGTGGAGGATTACTGGACTGAATGTCAATATTATGACATAGTATGAGTGTGTTTCATGTTTGGTAATTGCAATCATTGTTGCTTTTGTTGTGGTCATCCATGTACAATGCTTGGTGTCAGTCTATTTATGTCTTGTAAAAATAAAATACAGTGTGTGTGTGTGTGAAAAAAATAAAATAAAATAAAATAAAGACCAAAAAAAAAAAAAAAAGTTAGAAGAGGGGCTCCCCTGGTGGCGCAGTGGTTAAGAATCCGCCTGCCAATGCAGGGGACACGGGTTCGAACCCTGGTCCGGGAAGATCCCACATGCCTCGGAGCAACTAAGTCCGTGTGGCACAACTACTGAGCCTGTGCTCTAGAGCCCACGAGCCACAACTACTGAGCACACGTGCCACAACTACTGAAGCCCTCGCGCCTAGAGCCCGTGCTCCGCAACAAGAGAAGCCACTGCAATGAGAAGCCTGTGCACTGCAACGAAGAGTAGCCTCCTCTCGCCACAACTAGAGAAAGCCTGCGCATAGCAACGAAGACCCAACGCAGCCAAAAATAAATAAATAAAATAAATAAATTTATAAAAGTTAGAAGAAAAACAGGGCTGCCAGTGATTTCTTGGATATGGCACCAACAGTACAGGCAACAAAAGAAAAAAATAGATAAGTTGGACTTCATCAAAATTTAAAACATTGGGCTTCCCTGGTGGTGCAGTGGTTAAGAATCTGCCTGCCAATGCAGGGAACACGGGTTCAAGCCCTGGCCCAGGAAGATCCCACATGCTCCAGAGCAACTAAGCCCGTGTGCCACAACTACTGAGCCTGCGCTCTAGAGCCCGCGAGCCACAACTACTGAGCCCGCGTGCCACACCTACTGAAGCCCACGCACCTAGAGCCCGTGCTCTACAACAAGAGAAGCCACCACAATAAGAAGCCCGTGCACCACAACGAAGAGTAGCCCCTACTCGCCGCAACTAGAGAAAGCCCGTGTGCAGCAATGAAGACCCAACGCAGCCAAAAATAAATAAATAAATAAATTTATTTTTTAAAAAATTTAAAACATTTGTGCATCAAGGGACACCACCAACAGAGTAAAAAGGCAACCTAGAGAATTGGAGAAAATATTTGCAAACCATATATCTGATAAGAGATTGATATCCAGAATATATAAAGAACTCCTACAACTCGATGACAACAAAACTGATGTTTTTTTAATATTTATTTGTCTGCATCGGGTCTTAGTTGCAGCACATGGGATCTTTGTTGCCGCGTGCAGGATCTTTAGTTGCAGCACGCAAACTCTTAGTTGCGGCATGTAGGATCTAGTTCCCTGACCAGGGATCAAACCCAGGCCCCCTGCATTGGGAGCACGGAGTCTTAGCCACTGGACTACCAGGGAAGTCCCAACAAAATTGATTTTAAAAAGGGCAAAAGAATTGAATAGACATTTCTCAAAAGAAAATAGACAAATGGTCAATAAGTACATGCAAAGATGATCAACATCACTAGTGATTAGAGAAATGCAAATCAAAACCACAGTGAGATACCACTTCACACCTATTAGGATGGACATTATAAAATAAAAGTTTTTTCAAAGAAAATAACAAGCATTGGTGAGGATATGGAGAAATTTGAACCCTTGTGCACTATAGGCTAGAATGTAAAATGGTACAGGTGCTGGAAAACAGTATGGTGGTTTAAGATTAAACTATGCAATCCAGCAATTCTACTTCTGGATATATGACCCAAAAAAGTGAAAGCAGGGACTCAAACAGATATTTATACACTCATGTTCAGAGCAGAATTATTCACAATAGCTAAAACATGGAAGCAACCCAAGTGTCCATTAACAGATGAATGGATAAGTAAAATGTGGTGTATACATACAGTGGAATATGACTCAGCCTTTAAAAGGAAGGAAATTCTGATGTATGCTACAACATGGATGAAACTTGAGGACATTTCATGCTAAGCATTATTTCAATTAGCATTCTTTCATGCTAAGTGAAGTAAACTAGTCACAAAAGAACAAATATTGTTTGATTCTACTTATATGAGGTACTTAGAGTAGTCAAAATCATGTAGACAGATAGTAGGATGGTGGTTGCCAGGGTTGAGGGGAGAAGAGAATGGGAAATTATTGTTTGATGGATACAGAGCTTCAGTTTTGCAACATGAAAAGAGTTCTGTGGATGGATGGTGGTGATGGCAGCACAACAATGTGAATGTACTCGATAGCACTGAACTGTACACCTAAAAATGGTTAAGATGGTAAATTTTATGTTATGTGTACTTTACCACAATTTAAAAAACAAAACAAAAAACATAAGCCTCAGCTTGGAGGAGCCTGAAATTACTTCTACTTATTTGTCTAAAGTTGATGAGATTCTCACTTACTGACTGGCAACAACCAGTCATTCATTCAGCAAATATTTATTGAGCATGTGCCATGTGCCAGGTACTCTTCTGGACCTGGGATACAGTAGTGACTAAAACAGACAGAAAGCCCCAATTTTCACAGAGCTTACATTCTAGACTGGTTGATATTCAAGACTCATTTTGAAACCTTAATGGCAATATATTAATTTACAAAAAGAACCAGAACTGACGGTTGACCAAATGGTCTTTTAACATATGAAAATATGTTCAACCTCACTCAAACTAAGAGAAATCCAGGGCTTCCCTGGTGGCACAGTGGTTAAGAATCCACCTGCCAATTCAGGAGACACGGGTTCGATCCCTGGTCCGGGAAGATCCCACATGCCGTGGAGCAACTAAGCCCACGCACCACAACTACTGAGCCTATGCTCTAGAGCCCGCGAACCACAACTACTGAAGCCCGCGTGTCTGGAGCCCGTGCTCCGCAACGAGAGAAGCCACCGCAATGAGAAGCCCGCGCACCGCAACGAAGAGTAGCCCCTGCTCTCTGCAACTAGAGAAAACCCGCGCGCAACAACAAAGTCCCAGTGCAGCCAAAAATAAATAATTTAATTTTTTTAAAAAAAGAGAGAAAAGAATCAAAATAAAATAAAATTTTTTTTTAAAAAAGGGAAATACAAATTAAAACTACACTTCGTTCCCCTATAGATTGACAGAAAGTCCACACACTCTGTTTGTGAAGCTGTAGGGGAACAGGCACTCTCATACATTGCCAGTGTCAGGGCAAAACGGCACATTTTCCATGGATAGCCATTAAGTAATATAACACCATGAGCAATTAAGTCTCAGCAGGTTTCCCGGTGAGTTCAACAGCATATCCCCTGCCATGGGAATTGAATTCAATTTGAACCAGTCACTCTCCTTTAAGAACAAATTCTAAGAAATAAATGCAAATGTATAAAGATATCAATAGGAAGATGCTAGTTGCAGCAATATTTATAATAGCAAAAACTGCAAAAAAAATCTGAATGCTTATCAGTTGAGAAACGGTTGGATAAATAATGGTATATGCATACTACAGAATGTTATGGAATCATTGAAAATAGCTAGGTTTGTCTACATTCCACCATATATTAAACAAAAATTAAGTTGCAGACAAAAATGCATCGTCATAATATTAGCCAATACTTAAATTGTACTGACAATGTGTCAACAGTGTTCTAAGGGCTTTTCAACCTTATGAGGTAAGTACTGTTATTATCCCATTTCAAACATGAGGAAGTCCAGGCATAGAGTGATTGAGTAACCTGCCCAAGAATAAACAGCTAGTAAATGACTAGAGGCTGGAATGGAACCCAGCTCTGGGGATTATATGTTAGGGTACCACATTTTGCTTACCTATTCATACACTTGGGTTGCTTCCATGTTTTAACTATCATGAATAATGTTGCTATGAGCATGGATGTATAAATATCTGTTTGAGTCCCCGCTTTCACTTTTTGGGGGTATATATCCAGATGTAGAATTGCTGGATCACATAGTAATTCTGTTTCATTTTTCAAAGAACCACCATACCGTTTCCCACAGTGCCTGTACCATTTTACATTCCCACCAACAGTGCACAAAGATTCCAGTTTCTCCACATCCTCACTAATGCCTCTTACCTTCTGGTTTTTGGTTTTGGGTTTGGTTTGTTTGTTTTGATAACAGTCATCCTAATGAGCATGAGGTGATATTTCATTGTAGTCTTGATTTGCACTTACCTAATGATTAGTCATGTTAAGCACCTTTCATGTGCTTGTTGGCCATTTGTATATCTTCTTTCAAGAAATGTCCATTCAAGTCCTTTGCCCATTTTTGTTTCGTTGTTGTTGTTAAGTTTTGAAGCAAAAAATAAAAAATAAAAAAAAATAACAACAGATCGAGAAAGAGTCTCCTTAAGACCCATCCATTAAAACCTTATCCATCCAGCTACCTGTCTACAGAATTACAAGGCCTGGATTTACCACTCACATTTTCAGAGGTGTCAGGAGTCATTTAAAATTTTCTACAATTGGACCTATTTCCCATACCTTCAACACACCCCCACGCAACCCCCTCGTGTGTGTGCTCGCACAAATTACTAGGCCTGTTTGTTTACTCACCCATCTTTTCTCTTTCTTCCTGTGGATTTGTAGGACAGTGGAACACCTTCTTCTACAATGTACACTCATTTTAATTGAAAACTTTTACTGAGTTGCCTTCTGCCTTTCCTTCTCCAGGCTAAATTTTCCAAAATCCTGGAGAAACAGTTTTCGCTCAGCGCTCTCATTAACTGGTAGAGGGAAGAAACGACAGACTCCTCGGACCCACGGTGCCTGCGTAACGCGGGCCAAGCCACAGCCGCCAGGCGGAAACAAACCTCAGCCCCTGGAGCTCCGAATCCAGACATGCAACGCGGCCATGGGTGGTAACGACGCTTGCAGAAACTTTGAGGAATCGATGGTGGAACTCCGACAGTTCTCGTTATGAAAGAGCATGGTGCCTTGCTAGCAAGTTCCTTGTCCACCAAAGGACACCCAAGCTGCCTCACCTCGCTTCCACCACGTCCCCAAGGTTCCGCACTTCCGCAGGCCTGGCTTACCTGCTGCAGCCACTGCCTCTTTCCCCATCTGGTGCCGCGCCTCTCAAGACTCGGGCCTTGCGGCCTACATCCTCCAGGCCTACTCAACTTTAGAGTGTTCGTGTTTCCACCTTTATTTCCAATCTGATTAAGGCACAGAGTAGAGTTTCAGTAAATGCTGATAGGCTGAATGAATGAATAAATTAAGACATCATAAAATAATAATTTTTTATCCACACATGGCAGAAAGATTGTGGAGCTATGACGTCATACGGATCGGGTTCCAACACCAGTTCTTCCACTTAGTAGCTGGGTGAACTTCACCCCACTGAGACTTGAAGAAACGTTTGTTGGGGCTTCCCTGGTGGCGCAGAATCCGCCTGCCAATGCAGGGGACACAGGTTCGAGCCCTGGCCCGGGAAGATCTCACATGTCGCAGATCAGCTGGGCCTGTGCACCACAACTACTGAGGCTGCGCTCTAGAGCCCGCCAGCCACAACTACTGAGCCCACGTGCCACAACTACTGGAGCCCGTGTGCCTAGAGTCCGTGCTCCAAAACAAAAGAAGCCCCCACTCTCCACAACTACAGAAAGCCGGCGCGCAGTAACGAAGGCCCACAGCAGCCAAAAATACATAAATAAAATAAATTTTTTTTAAAAAAGAAATGTTTGTTGAACGAATGAATAAAATGTTCTCTCAGAGATGTGTGACGAACTAAGTGCGATAATGCTTGTATCATTCCCCGCCAGGATCAGCGCTTAATAGAATTACTACTCTCCCTTCTATTCCACGTTCTGTATTTATGTAGACTGTGAGTGCCCTGAGGGAAAGGAATGTCTGACTCGGTTCTGAGCTCCCCAGGGTGCCGGGTCACATTAGGTGATGAGAATGAAAACGGAGGACCACAATTTTTAACGTGCTAGGGGCGGAGAAGATTACACATCCAGAAAGGATCTGGCCGCTTCGCAGAGACCACGAGTCTCATTATCCCCCAAGAATCTCAGCCTGCTCACGAACAAATGACGGCCGATGATACTTGCAGATGGAGTCTGCAGTCCACAGGACCCCAACCCCGGGCGCCTCAACATGCGGCCACCAGCGCCGCGGGGCCCCACGCCGTGCTCCTTGCTGCTCAGCCTTCAGGCAGGGCTAGGGGAGACGCATGCGCATTCCTCTCTCCTCAGCTCCTCCCGCCCTCCCTTCGCTAGTGCTTCGCATTTCGAGTGCTGGACCTTTTTGTCCCCTACTCCGTGCCGTGTCAGTTTCCGAGCGGAAGTGGTGACTGTGAGAGAAGAAGATGGCGGCCACTGTGGTGGCGCCGCCTGGTGTGGTGGCCGGTCGGCCCAACAAGCGCAGCGGCAGCGGGCCGGCAGGCGGTGGCAGCGGCGGCGGCGGCGGCGGCGGGGCAGCCAGAGGGGCGGAGGAGGAACCGCCGCCGCCCCTACAAGCAGTTCTGGTGGCCGACAGCTTCAACCGCCGCTTCTTCCCCATCTCCAAGGACCAGCCTCGGGTGAGCGCCGCGCGCGAGAGCTGCCAGAGGGCCCGGAGGTGGCGGAGCTAGAGCAAGTTATCTTTTCGACTGCCTAGTGAGGCGCGGAAGGACTTGGGTCCACTGTCTTTCCCAGAAATCGGGTTTATCTGGTTGGGAGGAAGGCGGAGAGACCGTCTAAAGCCCTGACGACTGCCTGACCAAGTGAGTGGCTGGCAGATTTGGGCACTCGTAATGCTGTCCACCTCATTTGGGAGGCCTGCAGGGGCTAATGTAGAAGCAGTGCTTGTGAGAAGCCTTCACACGGGGATTCAGTGCCTCAGGAGGAGGCTGCGCCGCCCTTATGTAGAGGAAAGAGAAATCCTTAGGTGAAAGGGACTGTCACCTCCTTTTGCCTCCAAAAGGGAGGTCATGTGCCTAAAAAAAGAGCAGGCTGGTCTGATCCCATAGTAACAGCTGTTTTGGATCTCTTACAGTGTGCTTTTTTTCTTTTCAGGTTTTAGTGACAGCTAGTGCTATCTGTCAAAAGGAGAACAGAACGGGTTCAGTGGCTGGTTGCCCGCATCCCCAGTATTGTCTAGACACTGGGGAACTGGACTGAGCTAGTCCTAGGGATTGCTGGGTCACTCAGCAGTCCCCAGTTCAAAGAAAAGGACTTGCATTCGGTTCAGGAAAAATCCTCTTTGACTCCCCACTCCCTCTAAATAGTCTAATGGCTGTTTATTTTGTACAGTTGATTGGGGTGGCTAGCCCCTGACTCTTAGAAAGGGATCAAGAAAGGAAATTTTATAGGAAAAAAAGCATTAGTGGTGCTTAAGCTTCTGGAGATGTAATTGATTTCTATATTATCCTTTGTCAGGGGTAGTCTGCTGTTCTATACCAGCTCTGTGTCTGATGCTAAGCAAGTAGATTCCATGCTTACATCCAAATTGCAACCCATTAGACTCTGATGTTTAGAGTATGCCATGAACATCAAAGGCAGCAGCCTGATTAGTTTGAAATAGGAAAGATAAAGTAAAACTAGTGTTTGAAAATACTGATAGAGGAGTGAAAATTGTGGTTGAAATGGGGGAAAGAATGATACTCAGAGGACCCTCATGACTTTTTTTCGTCTCCTACCCTCAGGTCCTCTTGCCCCTGGCCAATGTGGCACTAATTGACTACACTCTGGAATTTCTGACTGCCACAGGTGTACAGGAAACCTTTGTCTTTTGTTGCTGGAAGGCTGCTCAAATCAAGGAACATTTATTGTAAGGCTCTGCAACTTTTCTTTCCATGTTTCACCATTTTTTCCCAGTTTCCTTAGAATGTATATAACTAAATAAGAGGAGATTATGAGGGAGAAAAATGTGTCTGTTTGGATCCCATCATAAGGTCTAAGGGCATTCTCTTCACTTAGGAGGTGAGCAGCTGAAGCTGTGACAAAGATTAAAGAACAGCATTTGGATTTTTTCTGAATCTCACAAAGTTTGGACCCAATGGGTTTTGCTTTTTATTTAGTGGCTCCAATATGCAAGTTACAAGAGTAATATCTTTGTTTTTCCACTGAGCTTCTAAATATTGAGCTCTTCCTCATCTTTGTATCCTGGTGCCTAGCTTAGTACCACACACATAGTAAACACTTAACAGATGTTTAGCGAAGTGTTTTTGAAAAAGAGTGAATCTCAGGATTTATGGAAGCTTAGGAAATAAAGACTAGGATATTAGCATGGTCTCCATCAAACAGCTCCTAAATTTGGTATGAGCTTTAGAAGGAGAAAAGTGGCATGAAATATGTGTTCCCAGGATACTTTGTATAACCTAAGTCTCAGCGGGATTTTTAGTTCAAATCCATGTTTAGGGACAGGGGTCAGGGTATGGAGAGGAAATAGCCGTGTTTCTGTAACCCATAAAACAAGACTAGTGACAGACTATGCTGAAACCATTAATTATAGTTCATAAACCTCTTTGAAGTCGAGGACGCTGGCAGGAGCCCCGAAAAAGCCATAGCAAAGGAGTGTGAATGTTGAATGGGGGGAAAAAATAGGGAAGCTCTGCATGATCTTTATGCTTGGCTTACTCATCCCCCTCACCTCCCTTCCTTTAGGAAATCCAAGTGGTGCCGCCCTACATCCCTCAACGTGGTTCGAATAATTACATCAGAGCTATATAGATCACTGGGGGATGTTCTCCGTGATGTTGATGCTAAGGCCTTGGTGCGCTCTGACTTCCTTCTGGTGTATGGGGATGTCATCTCAAACATCAATATTACCAGAGCCCTGGAAGAACACAGGTCAGGATGGGAAAACGGTAGAGATGAGGTTTGGGACCAGCAGAGCCCTAAGACTGCTTTTTTGCAACTCTCTCCCTCCTATCCTTTACAGGTTAAGGCGGAAGCTGGAAAAAAATGTATCTGTGATGACGATGATCTTCAAGGAGTCATCCCCCAGCCACCCAACTCGTTGCCATGAGGACAATGTGGTAGTGGCTGTGGATAGTGCCACAAACCGAGTGCTCCATTTCCAGAAGACCCAAGGCCTCCGACGTTTTTCTTTTCCTCTGGTGTGTGGGTATCTGGGGTCCTTGAGGTGGGAAAGTGACAGGCTTCAGCAGGAGAGATGAGTTAAAGTCCTTGTAGGGACTTCCCTGGTGGCACAGTGGTTAAAAATCCACCTGCCAATGCAGGGGACACGGGTTTGAGCCCTGGTGCAGGAAGATCCCACATGTCACGGAGCAACTAAGCCCGTGCACCACAACTACTGAGCCTGCACTCTAGAGCTCGTGAGCCACAACTACTGAGCCTGCGCTGTAGAGCCCGTGAGCCACAACTACTGAGCCCATGCACTGCAACTACTGAAACCCGCACGCCTAGAGCCCGTGCTCCACAACAAGAGAAGCCACCACAATGAGAAGCCCGCGCACCTCAACAAAGAGTAGCCCCTGCTCGCCACAACTAGAGAAAGCCCGCACGCAGCTATGAAGACCCAGCACAGCCAAAAATAAAATAAATAAATTTATTTAAAAAAAAGAAATAATGAAGTCCTTGTAACTTCTCCCCACAGAGCTTGTTCCAGGGCAGTGGAGATGGAGTGGAGATTCGCTATGATTTACTTGATTGTCATATCAGCATCTGCTCTCCTCAGGTGAGCTCCTCAGGGCCAAGGCTGCACATCCAAAGAGTAGAACTCTGAGGGTGTATTATCACCCCCTTAAAAGGCCAGGGTATATTTCTTCTCCTTCTTTGTCTTATCTACAGCAAATAGGTGCTATCATCTTGACCCCAGTATCTCACTGGCAGACTTTTTTGGGATTCTGGCCCATATCCTGCTGTCATAGTGTTTGATAGGTCTCTGGGGGGCTTGTGTTTGCTTCCAGAGAATAGTGCTAAACCTTGGCCCCCTCTGACTTCCCCACACAGGTGGCTCAACTCTTTACAGACAACTTCGACTACCAAACTCGAGATGACTTTGTGCGAGGCCTGTTAGTAAATGAGGAGGTAAGAAAAGGCTCCCAATGCCTCTTTAGAAGAAGGCTGTGATTTTATCTCAACGCTGATAAATTTGGTCCCCCTTTTTTTTCTCTCTCCATTTGCTTTTTTATTCTGCCCATTTTTAGGGCACAATAGACCCTACTGACACACAAAAGCAAAAGATTCATTTGTGGTTTTTGGCAGATCCCCAATACCATCTGACCACCAGTGACATGCTAAAAACATCTCAAGATCAACAGATTAATTGCTAAAAACATGAGCATCCACCATTACACATAATGTGAAAGTTTGTTTTCCCTTGGGCAGGGTTGGGGGAGTTTGGGTCCCCTTTTATGTTTTATTAAACCTTAGGAGGAAGGAAAAGAGCTGGAGAGGAGAGGGAAGCAGTATACAGAGAAAAGTCTCAGGCCACTTGGCTGTGACATTGAGAGGCAGTAGGAAACTTAAGAAAGTTAGAATAGAATTATACCTGGGATGTTCTTTCTCTCTTGCTTGCTTGGGTGACCTCTCTTTTTTTCTCCTCATTCAGATCTTAGGAAACCAGATCCACATGCATGTGACAACTAAGGAATATGGTGCCCGGGTCTCCAACCTACACATGTATGCTGCTATCTGCGCTGATGTCATCCGCCGATGGGTCTACCCTCTCACCCCAGAGGCGAACTTCACTGATAGCACAACCCAAAGCTGCACTCACTCCCGACACAACATCTACCGAGGGCCTGAGGTCAGCCTGGGTCATGGCAGCATACTGGAGGAAAATGTGCTCCTGGGCTCTGGCACTGTCATTGGCAGCAATTGCTCCATCACCAACAGTGTCATTGGCCCCGGCTGTCACATTGGTGAGTACAGGTGGGGAGGTCAAGCTGGCCATCCTAGGAGCAGGAACCTGGGGGAACCCCCATGTCTCCAGAAAAGGATACAGAGGGATAGTCCCAGAGAATAAGGAACTAGAGTGGCTGCCTTAATAAAGGAAGAAATAGGGATGTAAAAACAGTGATACTTTAATTTGTGGCCTGTGAGCCTGTTATTGGGTGACTCTTCACATTCCAGGGTACCCTTTATTCACATTCAGGACCAACTGGATAATTAACATGCAATAATAACATCTGTTTAGTGCATTGCAGTTTACAAAGGGCTTCTGCGTACGTTATTAAAAACCTTGTGAGGTAAGTATTATTTATAGATAAGTTTAGAGATAAACAAAAAAGCTGTAAGGTTGTCTCACCCAAGGTCATAGCTAATAAGAGGCAGTGCTGGGACTTGAATCTGAGTGTTCTGATGTTAAGTCCAGTGTTCTTTCTACTCTTAGTAACTCGCTTTGGTTATAAGAAAGTGATGCTTCTAATGGAGCCACCCCTTTAAAAGAACAACAATAAGATTCTAATTCTAAAATGTACAAGAAGAGGTGGAATAATTTGGTTCTACTTTTAGGCATGGATTTAATTCTAATAAGGTTCTTGAGCTCAAGGGGTCCCCAGAAATCTTAAGGGTTCTCAGGTTCTTAAGTCCAGTATATAGTCTGTAATTGTTGTAAACCTGGTGGAGGGTAGTCAGGCGTCTCTGGCCCAAGCTTAGAGAGGGAGAGGGTATTCCTGGTGAATTGGGGATGGAGTAGTAGAGCTGGGTGGGAGCTGTTCTGATGTCAGTCAGCCCCATTCTCCACAAACGGCCCTGGTCTGGAATTGGAGCCCTGGGTGACCAGGAATCCTTCCTGTCCTGAGCCAGGTGATAATGTGGTGCTGGACGAGGCCTTCCTATGGCAGGGCGTCCGAGTGGCTGCTGGAGCACAGATCCGTCAGTCTGTGCTCTGTGACAATGCTGAGGTCAAGGAAAAAGTTATCCTGAAGCCACGCTGTGTCCTCACTTCCCAGGTAAGACCTGTTCCGCACTGCACATAGGCCCCAAGTTGAGTGGTGGTTATGCTGAGCCAGAAAGGGGCCTTATGTCCACCCAGTCCAGCCTGAATTGAGAGTCCCAATCCAGTGGTTTCCTTTGCCTTCTACTTGGCTTGGTTAAAAAAAGTCACTCTGATTTTCAGGATGTACTTTTCCCCAACATACTAATCAGTCTGTGCCACCCACTCCTTTGTTCTCCTCCAGGTGGTGGTAGGCCCAGATATCACGCTGCCTGAGGGCTCGGTGATCTCTTTGCACCCTCCAGATGCAGAGGATGATGAGGATGATGGTCAGTTCAGTGATGATTCTGGGGCTGACCAAGGAAAGGAGAAAGTGAAGCTGAAAGGTGTGAGGCTCAGCAGGTGTGGGGCATCTATCTGTGTGTCTCTCTGCCCCATAGAAAAACCAATGTTTCCCCCTAAGGGGTTGGTGCTTCTACTGGGCCTTTGCTAAAGATCCGTGCCTTTTCCAGGTTACAATCCAGCAGAAGTCGGAGTTGCAGGCCAGGGCTACCTCTGGAAAACAGCAGACATGAACATGGAGGAAGAGGAGGAACTACGGCAGAATCTGTGGGGTGAGCTAAGCCTTATTCCTGCCACCCACCTTCTAAATCAGATTATTTTGAGGGAGATTGAACACTTCAGAATCAGACTACTTGTTCATTACTTTATTTATGCAGACAGAGCAGATATATTGCTCTCTGTCAATGGCTCTTTCAATATTTTTCTCTTTTCTCACCCTTTATGGATTCTCAGGACTCAAAATCAACATGGAAGAAGAGAGCGACACTGAAAGTGAGCGAAGTATGGATTCTGAAGAGCTAGATAGCCGGGCAGGCTCCCCACAGATGGATGACATCAAAGGTAAGTGGCCAGGGGAGCAGTGTCTGGGACAAAAGAGGAAAATCTCCAGTTTGGTTGGTCATAAAGTCAGAACTGGATGACTTAAAGCATCCTGGAGTGATATTGGCCCATGAACTTACTCTTGCTTTGATTTTAGTGTTCCAGAATGAAGTCCTGGGAACTCTACAGCGGGGCAAGGAGGAGAACATTTCTTGGGACAATCTAGTCCTAGAGATCAACTCTCTCAAGTAAGAGCACCTCCTCCTTATTCTCGCCTCCTCGGGGTGATCCCAGGCAGGTGTAGGTTCTCTCCTACTTCTTCCCCAAATAGGAACCTGTTCCCTCGACATCCCAACTGGACAAGGCCGGTAGCATTTGGAGCAAGGAGAACATTATGTTTTTGCCTCAGCATAGACTTCCTCCTTCCAAAACCCTCTCTTTCCATGATGTTCCATCTGACTTTCTCTCCCCCAGTGTCCTGCCAAAGTCATAGTCCTACAGTATGCTGAAAGGGCCAATGAAGGCCCTGGTGTCACCCCAGTCTCCCCACAGGTACGCCTACAACATAAGCCTGAAGGAGGTGATGCAGGTGCTGAGCCATGTGGTCCTGGAGTTCCCCCTGCAACACACGGATTCCCCACTCGACCCAAACCGCTACTGTGCCCTGCTGATTCCCGTAAGCAAAGATTGGGGCTGGGTACAAGGGGTTGGGTGGAGACAGGTATACATCCTTACTGGACTTGACTTTAAAGGAAATCAGGAGTAGAAGGTCTTGTGAGATATATGTTACTTGTGGTTCCTTTCTCCTTGCTTCTGGACACAGATTAGGTTCTAGAGCAGGTTTGGCTGGTCCAGGGGAGTCAAGTTAGGTTCAATACTGAGTGGCCTTTGAGATTCCAGTATTCAGACGGTACTAGACCCCAAAGGCATACCCAGTATAGACCTGGACTGTCATACTGTCTGACTGAAAATGATTTGACCCAGAATGAGGTGAACCTTTAGGCTGGAAACAGGTATTCTGAGGGAGCCTGCAGCATCTGACCCCCTTCACCTTCCCTAGGAAATTTCTTTTTCCCCAGTCCTGACTACCAGCACTCCCGAGTCCCTCTGACATAATTCCACAGGGCCTGTATCATCTCCCTCTTGTCTTTTTTTTTTTATTTTAATTTTTTAATTTTTGACCTTGCCATGTGACTTGCAGGATTTCAGTTCCCCAGCCAGGGATTGAACCTGGGCCATGGCAGCGAAAGTGCCGAAATCTAACCACTAGACTACCAGGGAACTCCCCGTCTTGTCTTGAAAGACCCATGTTATCAATATTGATTTTCTTTGCTGTCCAGGTGTAGGTGCATGCTCAAGAATATATTGCAACTTCTCCTTTCTTCCACAGTTGCTCAAGACCTGGAGCCCTGTTTTTAGGAACTACATAAAGCGTGCAGCTGATCATTTGGAAGCATTGGCAGCCATTGAGGACTTCTTCCTGGAGCATGAAGCTCTTAGTACTTCCATGGCCAAGGTGAATACCACCTCAAGCCCCCCAGTCCTGCATTTACTTTGAAACAGGCCTTGGTGACCTCCATGGAGACACAAAATAGACTGACATGAATCCGTATGGAGTTTGGTTAACAGCTTCATCCACCCCTAGTGTTGTGCTTATTGCTGGGATAGTACAGCTTGGAGCCAAACTAGTAAGGCAACCATTTGGAGGTTGCCCTGGGAATGTTCAAAGCACTACCCAGCAATAGTTCCAGAAGTCAGACCTGTCCTAGTATCAGAGTGAACAGCTCATTCTTATCTGTTTTGGAGGAGGCTGCTCCGTGTGTAGAAGGAGGCTGAGGGCCTGGTAGAGAGGCACTAGATCTTGCCTCCTCTTCCTCCATTATCCGTTATGTCTCGCTGAACCCTGCAAGGCCCCTGAGATCTCATCTCCTCTGCTGGCCTTCTGCAGGTACTGATGGCTTTCTACCAGCTGGAGATCCTGGCTGAGGAAACAATCCTGAGCTGGTTCAGCCAAAGGGATACAACTGACAAGGGCCGGCAGTTGCGCAAGAACCAGCAGGTAAGTCAGGCTGCCTTCCTGTCACTGCAGTGGTTGCCTGGTTCCCTGGCTCCTGGCCTTAGACTCCAGGTGGTTGGTCCCTGGGACTCTGGTTGTTAGAGCTGTTTACCTGCTAAGGAGAAAAGGAGGGTTATGTGCCCCTCCCTCAGTAGCTCTCCGCTCTGCTTCCTTACAGCTGCAGAGGTTCATCCAGTGGCTAAAAGAGGCAGAAGAGGAGTCATCTGAAGATGACTGAAGTCGCACTACCTGCTCCTGTGGGTGTGGTTGATTGCCCTCCTGGTTTCTGGGCCAGGGCAAGTGAGAGGCTAGTTGCAGAAGGATGAGTGACCACCATCTGAGCTGAGACTTAAAGGAGCAGAGGCTGGAGCTACAGTATTCTTCCCACCGCCAGCAGTCATGTGCCTCCCATCCTGACTGGGGAGTTGAGATGAGGGAAGTTGGGCTGGATAACAACTCTGCCTAAGGAGGAGCTAGGCAGGCCCTGCAGGTAGAGGAAGGCCAGAGGAACAGCTTTGTGCTCTGGTTTCCCCTCAGGGAACACCAGAGAGCAGTTGGCCCTCTCTGTTGCTTGTATTTGTTAATATTAAAAAACAGAGAGAGGGGTATATTTGGTTTCTGTCCAACTCTGACTGATCAGCAGTGGAAGTAGGTCAACAAAGAGTTCTTAACCTCTGATGTGGTAGCCTTTCTTAACACCTGGTGGAGAGGGAGAAGAGGGGTGTTGTGGCCACTAGGTGGGACTGTGGTGCCTCGCTAGTTGACCATTGCCATGGCCACGGAGGTAGAGGGCCTAGATTCTTTTCCAGACTTTGTGGGCCAATTTGTGGTCCTGGAGTGGTGTGCCTGAACCTAGTTCTGTAGAGAGTCCTAGTCCGAACACTTTTCTGTCAGAGGGTGATGATGCCAAGCATATGTAAAGTCCGTGAACCACTGCCAGTCTGTCACATGCTTTGTCCATTTGATCCAGTACTACTGTCAGGGAAGCTGGGCTACTTTTCATCTTATAGATAAGGGAATTTGCGCAAGGTCTCATGACTCTTGAGGGGTAAAGCTAAGGACTTGAGCCTCATAATCCAGAATTCTTTTTCCTTCAGCATATTCAGTGTCTCAGTGAAGGGAAATTGCCCCCAGAGGCAAATACAACCCCAAGCCAGCAATGGATATCGTAAGAACAGAGGAAGGACCTGTGAAATGGGCTGTCCCCTAATACTGAGAGAGTATCTACTGCATGACAGACTTTTTTTAATACACATTTATTTATTTGTTTATTTATTTATTTTTGGCTGCATCGGGTCTTAGTTGCAGCATGCAGGATCTTTCGTTGCAGCGTGCGGGCTTCTCTCTAGTTGCAGCGTGCGGGTTTCTTCTCTCTAGTTGTGGTGCGGGCTCTGGAGCACGTGGGCTCTCTAGTTGAGGAGCACGGGCTCAGTAGTTGTGGCACACGGGCTTAGTTGCCCCGAGGCATGTGGGATCTTAGTTCCCCCACCAGGGATCAAACCTGCGTCCCCTGCATCGGAAGTCAGATTCTTTACCACTGGACCACCAGGGAAAGTCCCCAGGCATTTTGCTAAATACTTTTCATGTGTTATTTTAGTTAACCTTCACATCAGCCCTATGAAGTAGGTCTTATCCCCATTTTCAGATGAAGAGCCTGAAGTTCATAGAGGTCCCGTAACTGGTAATTGATAGAGCAAGGATTTGTTATTGGACTCTAGAGCTGGAATTTGTCACCTATATTGTCTCCTTTAACCTCAAACATGAGACAGGCCCTTCTGTCTCATCTTTTTGAGCTCTTTGTTGCTTTCCTATAAACCTTACTCTGTTAACACTTAAACTGTGGCAGATGTCTTTGGTAACAAGTGGCCCTCCTGGACATCACAGGTAAAATGGTTGCCTTTCTTCATTTCAGTTGGGTGGAGAGGAGTAAGATGAGGAAGGGGATACTGAACTGTACTCAGGGGTATGAAGGGGCATTACTCAGTATTTCTAAAGAGGGAAAAACAGGCTGGCCAGGGTTTGGCTTAATTTACTTTTCTTATTCAGGAAATTTCAGTTTCTCCTTTGTCAAATACAGGACCTAGTGACTAGAGAGCATAGGAAGGTTATGGCATGGACCTAATAGGGGCAGTTAAATACATGCAACTGTAGGGTATCTCTGATTTATACCTGATGGGTGGCAGAGATCAGAAGTGGCCTATAGAACTTTTTAGGAGGAAAATATTCCTTCTAGTTGCAGTGATTAGGGAAGGCTTACAGGATTGTGACACTTGAGTGGCCTAAAAAATAGAAAGGGTAGAGGGAACATTATGAGCAAAGCAATGGGTTTCCATTTAAATATGGCAGATTAAACACATGGGCTTTGGGGACTTCTCTGGCGGTCCAGTGGTTAAGACACCGTGCTTCCACTGCAGGGGGCACGAGTTCGATCCCTGGTCCTGGTCAGGAAACTAAGATCCCTTGTGCTGCGGAGCGGCCAAAAAAAAATAGAAAAAAGAAAAACTCATGAGCTTTTTACTCCAAAACCACTTTCAAATGGTAACAAAGGAATTCTTCAAAAAAGGCACGTGACTCAATGATAAGGAAAACAGAAGGTGAGAACAATGAATGAGAGACATCAACATTTTGGGGAAAAAAATAAATGGAAGGGTAAAAGTTGACCTAGCAGAGCAGAATGAGATGGGCTGTACCTGCTGAGGTGGTTATTAACAAGAAGCAAACCAGTGTGCCCTTCTGAACCCAGAAAAGGCTCAGCAGAGGGGGTAAGGATGGGCTGAGAACTGGGGGTGGAATGGAGGAGAATCAGACAAAGATCTGTATGAGAAAAAGCTCCCCCAGGTTCCCACTTTATCTGATCCAACCAAGTGATTACCCCTACTTCTCTGCAAGAAATGGGAGATTTAGTCTGGAGAAATGGCGGGGGGGAAATTTTCAGAGAAATATGTATGAAGGTTTCCTAAACCCAAAGGTCATGAGTTTCTACGCTGACAAGAGCCCATGAGTGCCCAGCATAATGAACAAAGTAACACCACGAAATTTCAGAACCTCAGGGAAAATAAATCTTTAGAACCTCTGGATTCGATAGGAGACATGGTGGGGATGGGATTGAGGGGCTAGATTGAAAATGAGGGATTAAATGAAAGTATATGAGTGGTAGGGCTCTGCATGTCAGCACACACTGGCTTATACCCCCAGGCCAAAACTAACTAAACAATTGCAGACAAAAGGCCTACAAATACTTACAATTTTGTTTGGGGGGGGGGGGAAGCCATCTTTCCTCTGCTCACCATACACTGAAGCCTGTTAGTTAATAAGCCAGTGTACATGGACAGAACTTCCAATCAGATTTTTAGTATCTCACTCTTACATGTGAATAGACTGTTAAAGGCCACCAAACATTTGAAGAAACTTCCACCATATGAAAGGCAGAGACCAAAACAGAAAATTGAAACCAAGGAAACTGACAAAGTAGGGAGCTTTTTGAAAACTTTAGGGGGGGGAAAGGCTATAATTCTCAAAACTCAGGGAAAATATTGTGCCTATGAATAAAGTGCTATGAAAAGGAAGAATTGGAAAACAAAAGAGCTCTTAGAAATTAAAAAACTATATGAAGTTTCTTTTCCCACTGAGAACTGGAGGACTACAGAACCAAATAGGGAAATTATACGTCCATCCTTATATACTTATTGAATTTTTAATTGTGAATATTTTACCTATACAGTTGGATAGGGGAAAGTTTGGAAATAATGTTATGAAAATCTTACAAAAAGGTGAAATCATTTGAAAATAAAATGAAATGGATGATAAAGGAGAAAAAGATAAAAGGATCAATCCAGAAGATACAACATGCAACAGGACTTGCAGAAAGAAAGGAAGAATGGTAGTGATGTTATTAAATAATTCAAGAAAATATTGTTGAATTTCTAGATGGGTAGGGCTTGCCCAACGCCTCGCACAAATGAATGAGCACCAAGGCACATCACCAAGAAATTTGAGAACCCCAGGGATAAAGAGAACTTCCTAAAGACAAAGAGTTAAAAACAAGTGCCTAGGAAAGAGATCGAACTGATCACTAAATAGCAACACTGGAAGCTAGAAGACAATGGAGTGATGCTTTCAGAATTCTGAAGGAAAATTACTTTCAACTCAGAATCATACTTTCATCTTTTCAAGTTTCTCCCCAAACTTAAATTTTTTTTTCAAAACAACTTTTTATTGAAGTATAGTTGATTTACAATGCTGTGTTAGTTTCAGGTGTACAGCGAAGTGATTGTTTTATATCAATATATACTTTTTTCAGATTCTTTTCCATTATAGTTCCCCCCACCACAAGTTTTTATTTTCCATGCTTTGAAGAGGAACTACCAAAGGGTGTGCTTTACTAAACAAGGAGTAAAGTATCCAAGAAACTGTGATCCAACACAGAGGAGAGGTAAAGGGATTTCTGAGAATGGTGCAGAGAAGTGCCAGGATGACAGCTGTTCACAGGCTGAGACAGCCAGCAGTGCAGACCAGAGCAATGGAATGGAAGCCCCCAGGAAAGAAAACGGATTATCTAATACATTTGACCAAATGAGTAAAATATGAATTGAGAACCTATTAGATTATGTGGAAAGATTTAGTGATAGGTACACTATAGAAAAAAAAATGAAAAAGCAAGGCAATGATTAATGCCGGGACTTCCTGGTGGCGCAGCAGTTAAGAATCCACCTGCCAGTGCAGGGACACGGGTTTCAGCCCTGGTCCAGGAAGATCCCACATGCTGCGGAGCAACTAAGCCCGTGCACCACAACTACTGAACCTACGCTCTAGAGCCCATGAGCCACAACTACTGAGCCCACGTGCCACAGCTACTGAAGCCCACGTGCCTAGAGCCCGTGCTCTGCAACAAGAGAAGGCACTGCAATGAGAAGCCTGCACACTGCAACGAAGAGTAGCCCCAGCTCGCAGCAACTAGAGAAAGCCCACGCACAGCAATGAAGACCCAACGGAGCCAAAAATTAATTTTTTAAAAAATGATTATGCCAGGAGGAAAAGTTGTAAAGGAAGCATTTATTCATAGTCAAAATGTCAATACTATATTATCTTATAAGTAATATAAGTACTATATTATCTTAACCAAAAAATGTGATCTTATAATTTTAAGAGGTTAGGAGGAGGTGGAAGAAAGGTAAATCCATCAATCAAAATTGGAAATCAATAATGTCTAGAATGCATATATCAAGAAATAATATGAGCTAAAAAAAAGTACACTGGGGTGGGGGGTGGGGAGGGAAATGAGACAGAGGACTGCTGTAAGTTTTCTTAATATTTGTCTATGCACACATATTACTTTGATGAAATTTTAAAGTAGAGGGAAAGGTATGAAATAAAAATATACAAGGTGTGTGCAGGGGCTGGCAAGTAGGTTGAATTGCTTAAGTCAAAACTTTAGTCAGGATATAATGAAAAAAAGGCTGTAAAGGTAGGTAGAGGTTAGATTATGGAGAGCTTTGAATATCATGCTAAGGATATTTGGAAGGCATTGCGGAATGTGGAGAGGTTTCTGAGTTGAAGAGGTGTTTGAAAGAGGTCCTTCATCTTGAAATGCTAATTTGGCAACAGTATACAAAATGGAGTGGGAGAAGCCCATATTTGTTACTGTGGCCTAAAAGGACCTATGTGGTCTGGTCCCAGTCTACCTTTACAGCCTCATCTACCACTATCATTGTAGTCACAATGGCCTTCTTTTTGTTCCTCAAATTTGGCAAGTTTATTCTTGCCTTGGGCCTTTATACTTCGCTGTGCCCTCTGCCTAGAATGCTCTTCCCCCAGACCAGACCTTCTTATAGCTGCTTCCTCATTAGTTCTAAGTCTTAACTGAAATGGAAGAGGCCTTCTCTGACCACCCATATTACTCTTTCCCCTGTTATAGTTCAGGCTTGAGGCTTCATGTCCCAGTCTCACACGCATCTTCATTCCTGTACTCATTCTGCATTCAGCCCATTTATTAAACCACTGCTTTACACCTAGGTACTGAAGTTATAAGAAGGAATCAACTCGATCTTGTTCTGTCCTTAAGGAGTTGTTTGGTAGACTCAGTGATAGCAGCTAAGCTTCTCAACAGACCCTAAAAGGCCATGTCGAGGTCCCTTTTCTCCAGCGATAGATACATGGTGAAAACCGCGCCCCCCGTCCCTTCTCAGAAAGCAAAGCGACCCCTACATTACATCCCTCCCCAGCTGCAGAGAAGCAGCCGATCCCCCTTGGGTCCAGAGCCAGGGCCTTGAAGACTCCGGGAACGCGGGCTGGAGAGATCTGCCCTTCCATCCTTGCGGGCGTAGGCGACCGCCGCCACGCTCCCCTCTGGGCCTGGGACCAGAGCGCAGGAGCTGAGCACCGCCCGGTGGCTGGGCGGGGTGTCTGCGGGGTACGGCCGAGGGCCAGGCCATCTGCCGCGAGGCCACCGCGGCTCGGCGGCAGCCGGGGGTGGGGCCGCGCCGGGGCGGAGCCGCGCCTGGGTCGGGGGCGGGGAGTGGACCGGGCTGCAGCCAAGAGCCGGGAGGGCCGCGGCCACCGGAAGAGTCACCGTCGCCAGCAGAGCCGGGAGAGTGGGGAGCGGAAGCGGCGGCCGCGACGGCGGCAGGCGGCGCTGGGACCCGGGAGCGGCCGGAGAACAAGGGAGCTGGCGCCGCGGCCGGCCGCGGAGCTGGGCTGAGCCGCTGGGCCGCGCCGACCGCCGCCTCCGCCGCCGGAGAGGCCCGGCCCCGCCGCCCGAGCAGGCAGCGCGCGGGCCGCCGGGCCCGAGGCCGGAGCCATGGGCGAGACCAAGATCATCTACCACCTGGACGGGCAGGAGACGCCGTACCTGGTGAAGCTGCCCCTGCCCGCCGAGCGCGTCACCTTGGCGGACTTTAAGGGCGTTCTGCAGCGACCCAGCTATAAGTTCTTCTTCAAGTCTATGGACGACGATTTCGGGTGAGGATGGCCCCGCCTCGCCTCCGGGGGACCCCGGCCCCTCCGGCTTCCAGGGGCCCACTCGGCCAGTTCGGACTCCCCTTGCTACACTGGCTTCTACCCCTACTCTGGATTCTAGGGGCGACTCGGCCACTTGGTCCCCATTGGCTTTTTCAGAGGCTGGAGTTCCAGCCCCTCTAGGGACTCTCCTTTCCCCTCTTGTGGGGGACCTTGGTCCCCTCGTTTAAGGGGACCTCCAACTCCCTAAGAGCAGTCAGTTCCTGCGCAGTCAAGCCCCCTCACCTCCTCAGAGACCAGCGGCCCACACAGACACACCTTCCCCCCCCCTCCACCCGTTCCAGAGCACAGCTCCCAACCCTCCTCCTGCCAACAGAGCCACCTTTCTAGCAGAGACTTGGGGTGTTTGGCACTCGGCCTTCGCCTTCTCCATCTTTTCAGCTCCACAACTCAGAGCCATATTTGGAATATGGAGCATCTAAGGGCTATGCTGTGGGACTTTGCACTGGCTGGGGGCTGCTCAGGCTGTAAGCTAAGGCCTGCAGCTCTGATGTTTACTTAGCTGTCTCCCCTGTCCCTTGTGGGCTGTTCGGGATGTTGTCAGGGAGCAGAGCGCCTCACCCCTGAGGAGGATTCCCCACTGGCCCAGGTGCAGATTCCCTCACAGAACTGGGGCCTCTTAATGGGAGGGCCAGGAAGGGTCTCTTGGTGTTCATCCTCCCCTCCCTGGAGGGGTCTTCTCCACCCAGCTGCAGGGCTTTGGACGGGCGGAGTTTGGAAGCAGTGACTTCCCCTTTAAGAGGGGATGGAATGTTGGAGCCGGAAGGTTCTGTAGCAGCTGGCCTGGGAGGGGGAGCCTGGTGGATCCCCTCATCGCCCCCCCCCAACTCCCAGGGGACTGGGGGAGGGGGAGGCCCCCCACACTAGCCTGCCCCTCACTAACTGGGCACTGGGCCTGGAGGCCTGCAGGGAAGGCCTTCCCGGGCCCTCCCGGCCTAAAGGCCGCCTCTCCAGCCGTAGCCTGAGGCCTACGCTGCTCTTTAGAGCTGAGGCCCAGAGCTGAGTGAGGGGAGAAATTCTTCTCCCCCGTGTTCATCAGCCTGGCTTCTCTCCAAGGACCCCGGCCCTCCTGGCTCTGGGACGCTAGCACCTTTTCTGTCTTTTGCATGTTTTGCTGTCACCTTTCCCCTTGGAACTCAGGGTTTGTTGAGCCCAAGAGCTCATATGTGTGAAAGTGCTTTGTACAGTGGGAAGTGCTATGCAGCTTTTATTCTTGTTTCTGTTGTTGTTCCTGCCTTGGGGTTGGGTACTCCTAGTGTAGCAATGATTGTCTGGCTTCAGTCCAGAGACAGAGACCCCTGATTGGAAGATGCTGAAGAGGGATCCATCTGCAAGGGGTGGGAGTGAGGTGGGCAGATGCCTTGGTCTGATAAAGGAAGAATGGAGTTAGAAGAGACCAAGATACTGCCTCAGCGTATGGGATAGGGGAAAATCAGCTGCATTTCAGTACGCTGGGGCCACCCTGGGGTCAGGTGCCTTGAGGGACTGGGTTAGACCTGTGTCTCCACCCCCCACTCATCCCAGAGTCCACTGGGCCTAGCCCCCACCTCCTAAACCTAGACCTCTGTGGGCTGCCTCCCACTCTCCCCAGGTTGCTGTCAAGCCAGGCCTAACCCCCATTATATCCGCTCAGTGTTGACTTAATATTGTTCTTTAAATCCACTGTCAGCCCACTCACGCTTTCTTAGTTTGACCTAATCAATAATATGAAACCACAGGTCTGATATTCTATTTATATTTCTTTCTAAAATATGTTAAAAATAAATATTTAACTCTCGAATTAAACATTCATTCAGATACACCTGAAGCCATCTTGCATTCATCAGTGGTACTTGAACTTGAAGCAACTTTTGCAAAATATTAGAGTGGGCCATTTTAGCAGGGTTGCGAACAATGGTAAAAATGAAGTGGAGGAGATTGATTTTGTTTTTATTCCTAGAAGGATTAATGATCAGGAGACCTGGTAGGGCTGTCTTGTCACAGAGGACTAACAGCTGAGGAATATATATTTATATACGTATTTCATTTATTTATCAAACTCTTTTTATGGTGCTTACAGTGTGCAGACACTGATCTAAATGACTTTCAAATCTTTACTCATTCAATGCTCTTAACAGTCCTGTGGAATAGGTAGTAATATCTCCAGTTTATAGATGAGGAAACTAGAGCACAGAAAACTTAATTAACTTACTTACCCAAGGTCACACAGCTAATAAGTGGCAGAGCTTATTAGGAACCTGGTTCCAAAGTGTAAGGCATTAATCACACAATTGTAGGTATTATCATCATCATTTAACAGGTACATCCTCTCTGAGGGAGATGCTGAGCCTTGGCAAACTGTATAGGTGGTAGGGCTGCCACTTATCCCAGCCCCATGAGAGGGAGGTCGGGCAGGGGCAAGCAACCTCTGCTGACAGATGGAAAAGTGGGTCAGAGGAGGAAGGCTGCCATCTCCTCCAGCTCTCCAGGCTCTCCCTCTGGGGTTCTGGTGTGTAAGACTTGAGGATTCCCAACTCCCATCTGGTCTCCAGAAGTATTTGTCAAGCTCAGGGTAGGTCCAACCCTCTTAAATTATTTGGGATACGGAAGAAGAATTAAACATTTTCAGCACTGAGGAGATGGTAGATGGAAGAACAAGGTACCACCACTTGAGGGGCCTTGAGCCATGGGAGGAATAACATGGGAAGTCAGGCCTCTAACTGTTTTGCTCCCCGCTCCACGTCACACACTAGCCTGTCTCTGGGCCTTCTACCTGGAGTACTTCTCTTCCCTTGTCTTCTCCAGGTCCAAATTCTCCTTTCCTCTGGGTTGCACTTCTAAAGTTATGGCACTTATTCCTGTTTATCCTTATACCTACCCAGCTCCTAGCCAGGACCTGACACTAAATAATACTCAGCAGATGTCTGTCCAGTGAACACATCTGCTGCTCTTACAGCTCTGATCACTTCCCACTTGCAATATACTCACGTGAACTATGCATTGGACAGTAACCTCCAAGGACAAGGCCGGCTCCAGGTCTAATGCTTCTTGAGGTCCATGCAATGGCAAGCACAAAACTTAAAGCCCGCTGGGCTCTCGGCAAAGGCTTTTTAATTGAATGAACAATGAGTGATAAGCAGATTTATTTGGTCCCTGCCCTTCGAAACTTACACCTAGTTAGAAAGAGAGTATGGATCCCGCAAAAAATTGACAAAGTTAGTAACTAGTTTTTAGTGTATGCCTTGGACCATGCCAGGCACTTACAAATCTCACTTACCAGGATGAGACAAAGGCTTGGAAAAGTCAAGAAACTTCTCTAAGATAGGAGAGCTAATAAGTGGCAGAATTGGAATTTGAACCCAGATTTGTCCAACTCCACTTGGGATGTGTGTGTGTATGGGAGTGCATAAATGCTGCAGAACCCTGAGCCGTTCAGCTCCACAGCGGGAGGGGGAGGCCTGTCTGAGGTCCCCCAAGGCTCCCGAAGATCAGCTGATCATTGTGAGTCAGCAGAGCCTTGGTGACCTGTCGGTGACCCCCAGAAAGAGAGGAAACATCTGTAGTGCTGAGCTGTGTGGTGGGGCCTCAGCAGCAGTTTCCCACCACAGGGCTGCTGAGACCCTCTCCAAAGCAGAGCACAGTCCCTGCCACGTGACCCACATACCTCCTTTTAATTTGAGCCCCAGTTCCCATGGGGGCTGCAAGCTCGGGGTGCCCTGTGGTCAGACTGGCTAGTGGGTCTGAGCTATCTCTGTGTCCCTGTTTTCTAGCTTGTTCTGTCTCCAGGCTTTCTGCCATGGTGGGCCTGAGCAGGATGATTTGAGCTGCTTTCTTGGGGTTGCTGTGGGGCTGGAAACAGTGGAGAAGCCAAAGCTGAACGGGAGGGAGGAGGGCAGGCTCAGCCTTCGAACTTGGCTGTGAGTCCAAGAATGTGAGCATCACAAGAAGCCAAGCACGTCCCGAGCTCTGGGCAGGAGCTGCTTTAAGAAAAAGGGAGGACTGGGCTTCCCAGCCTCCATCCTTGCTGTCTTCCCTCTCTGCTCATAACTCCAGGCATGTGTCTTCCTCTTGCCCCTGATCACAGCTTTCTAGCTCTGTGCTCCTGGGGTATTTGATCAGTCTGGGGGTGCAGGCCTCAAGCTTTTCTATTGCCTTTCCTGGCCCCATATTGTAGTTGTGGTCTGACTTCTTGCCTCACTGCATGCCCCAGGCCAAACTACATGCCTGAGACTACATCCTACCCTCCCCCCATGTCCCACATCACTGTCTCCCACACCGTCACCCTCCACACAGACCCACATCACCTCTCTCACTGTACGGGAAAGAATGTGAAATACCATGGAAAGAATATGGGGTTTGGAGTCAGACGAGCTTGGGGTGGAATTCCAGCTCTGACATCTAGCTCTGTGACCTTGAACAAGTTACTGATTGTTTCTCAGTTTCCTTATTCATAAAATCAGGATCATATGGTCTATACAATGAGGCTGATGTGAAGATTATACATTCTAACTATAAGGAGATAAGATGGTATAATAGGTAAGAATAAAGGCTTTGGAATCAGGCTGACCAGGATTCAAATTCCAGCTCTTCACTTTTAATCGTGTGACTGTAGGTGAACTTCTGAACCTACTGAGCCTTGGTTTCCCCATTTTATAACATTGCTATGAATGTTAAACGAAGTGATACAAGTAAAGTACTTAGCTTTGTGCTTGGCCCGTAACACTGGGTTGGCCAAAAAGTTCCTTGGGGTTTTTCCATAAGATGTTACGGAAAAATCCGAACGCACTTTTTGGCCAACCCAATACATGCTCAATATATGAGAGCAGTTGTTACTAATGTCATAGTGGCGGTAGAGGATGTTTGGTAAATGCCTTCCCCCCTTCTTTTTCCTAATTTCCTTAAATTCCTCATCCACATCTCCCAGAAGAATATTAGGATTCCCAAATGAGAAGGGAAGAACAGTGATATGGGTGTGCTTTTTCCTAGTTTAGGGTCAGAGGGAAAGATAAAGTCCAGCCCAGAGAGCCATTGTTGGGGATGGGTACAGCTCTCGAGATTCTAGGGGGCGACTGCACTCACTGGAGACAGTGATTTGTCAGGTGTAATTTGCAGTCACCTGATGACCAAGAGGATGCCCCAGGAAGGCAGCTGGCCTGGGCATGGCTGGTGTCTTCCTGGTGGTGACAAAGAGCTGTCCCTGGTCACCCCATCCCTGCTCCCATTTGAACAGGCTTATGCTGGTGGTTTGATTCCCAGTTTAGGGTAGAGGAGCCCCTGAGAGTTGGGGTTGTGAGGATGCCTCCATTTCCACCCCAGAAAGCTCACTCTGACACACACCTTTCCCTGCAGAGTGGTGAAGGAGGAGATCTCGGACGACAATGCCAAGTTGCCCTGCTTCAATGGCCGGGTGGTGTCCTGGGTAAGGAGCCCCCCTCAGTCCTCTCTCCACCTGCATTCCTGTAGTGGGCTGGATGGAGGAAAGGCATTGCTGAGACTGTGGTTTTATGCTTCAGTATCTGAATCTTCCTTGAGTTTTCTAACTGAACTGTCTCTCACCCCAGATTCTATAGCTTTGGTGAAAAGTGAGGGAGTGGTGAGAAGGGGGAAAAGAGAGAGACAGAAATACACGTTGGAGACAAAAACGTCTCCTATGTCCTCTGAGGTACTTTGCCTCAGGTTCCCTTCTGTCACTTGCCGACCTCTACCTTGGACCTCTGACTCTTGTTCTCTGCCCCCATCCCGCTTCACCAACCCATGCCTCCCAGCCTCCTCATCAACCCAGCAGTGGGTCCATTCCTCATCTCAGCTGACCTAACACAGTCCTGTCTCTTCTCCCTGCATGTCCCCTGCTTCATTCTCCCCAAGTCTCATGCCCTGCCAGAAGCCAACTATCCCCTTTTCCCTGGGGCCCCTGCGCCCTACTACCCATGCATTTTCTCCCCATCAGCTGGTGTCGGCTGAGGGCTCACACCCAGAGCCAGCTCCCTTCTGTGCTGACAACCCATCGGAACTGCCACCGCCCATGGAGCGCACAGGAGGCATTGGGGACTCCCGGCCCCCATCCTTCCAGTGAGTGTGACCTGAGGGTGGGGAGGGCCCATGGGGGAGGGCTGCGTCAGCTCAGCTCAGGGCTGGGGGAGGGAGCCCCCAGCCTTCCCCCTCCCCCACCAAGTCCTCTCTTCCCTGCAGCCCTCATGCTGGTGGGGGCAGCCAGGAGAACCTGGACAATGACACAGAGACTGACTCCTTGGTGTCTGCCCAGCGAGAGCGGCCACGACGGAGGGATGGCCCAGAGCACAGTGCGTCTTCCCTGAACAGACACCTCCCCCCCACACACCCCCACCCCCGCAGCTTCCACTCAGCTACCCACCTCTCTGCCCTACTTCCTGAGTTCTGGATACGCCTGGCCCCAGTGCAGCCCCTGCTCCTTCCTCTCTCCTCCTTCTCTCCTGCATCTGTGAACCCAGCTGCCTCCATCCCCTGCAGCAACCCGGCTGAATGGAACTGCAAAGGGGGAGCGGCGGCGAGAGCCAGGGGGGTATGACAGCTCATCCACCCTTATGAGCAGCGAGTTGGAGACCACCAGCTTCTTTGATTCAGATGAGGATGACTCCACCAGCAGGTGGGGCTTTGGTTTCATGGGTACTGTGGGACAGGTGACCCCGGAGGAACCCTGAACCCTGAGGATGCTGGGCCCCTGGGCGGGACCTGGGCTTGGTGGGGGGGACCTGGGCCCTGCGGTGCCTCTCATGGGGCAGGGCTGGGCCGGCTCGGTGGGGAATGACTGTGGGCCCCACAGGTTCAGCAGCTCCACAGAGCAGAGCAGCGCCTCACGCCTGATGAGAAGACACAAGCGGCGGCGGCGGAAGCAGAAGGTTTCGCGGATTGAGAGGGTATGGAGCTGAGACGTTAGGGTGGGTGGGAGCAGACCGAGCCCTCCTGCCCAGGCAGGGCCAGAGTCTGTGCTTCCTTAGACCCCTCCCCTTGGGTCAGGGTTTAGAACCTGAGAGGGGAGGTGGTGCTGAGGACTCACCTTGAGGCGGAGCTAGGTGGGAGCAGTGAGTTCCTGCCAGCACTGCCTGCTGCTCAGGGCCTCTGTCTGTTCCAGTCCTCGTCCTTCAGCAGCATCACGGACTCCACCATGTCACTCAACATCATCACGGTCACTCTCAACATGGGTGAGTCTGGTGAAACAACACTCGTGAGCACCTGCTACGTGCCAGACGCTGGGCAGACTCGAGGAGTTCAGAGAGGCACAGGCTACGTTACCTGCCCTCAAGAAGTTCTCTTTCATAAGCATAAATTGGTACATACACTGATCACTTCAGTATCTCATGATCAGGGCTATGACAGAGATAAGCACAGAGAACTATGGACGCAGAGAATGGCATCCGGGAAGACTTCCTAGAGGAAGTGATTTCTGATTCCTCCCCCCTTCCCATTTTTCAGGCACTGCATTCTTGCTCTCTGATTTCTACCCTAGGTGCTCTTCTTTAGGAGATAGCTGGATGTAGTGAAAAGAGCCCCAACTTTGGAATTTAAATCTGAGTTTGAATCCTGACTCTGCCACTTCATGGCTTAGAAAAGTCACTTAAATTCTCTGAACCTCAGTTGTCTGCTCTGTAAAACAGGATTGAGTCCCTACCTCATAGCCAACAAGGATCAAGTGAAAGCATGTTTGAGCATGTGGAATACAGTGCCTGACTCAGGTCCAATAAGTGTTAGTTCTTGTCCCTTTCTACCCTCTTCTAATATGGGGCTTGGAATTTGGGTAGGAACTTTGTTCCTCTCTCAAGGTCTTGTTACTCCCTGTAGAAAAGTATAACTTCTTGGGTATCTCCATTGTGGGCCAAAGCAACGAGCGTGGTGACGGAGGCATCTACATTGGCTCTATCATGAAGGGGGGGGCCGTGGCTGCTGATGGACGCATCGAGCCAGGAGATATGCTGTTACAGGTACCATTGCCCACCGTGGGTGGTGGTATGGCTAGGGATGGGGAGATGTCCATGCCGTCTGTACCCTGCTTCTTGGTAAGGGGAAGACCTAGCCCACCAAACTCAGCTTCCCTACCCACCTCCCCAGCACAGCTGCTTATCCCACTCCTGGTCCTCTTTCCCAGGTAAACGAGATCAACTTTGAGAACATGAGTAATGACGACGCGGTCCGGGTACTGCGGGAGATTGTGCACAAACCAGGGTATGGATGGCATTGGGGAGGAGGGGGCAGGTATTTCTGGCTATCAGGCAAGGGGCTTGGTTTGGCCTCCACACATCCTGCCCTTACTAGGGACACCCTTGCTTTCAGGCCCATCACCTTGACTGTAGCCAAGTGCTGGGACCCAAGTCCACGTGGGTGCTTCACACTGCCCAGGAGTAAGTGGATGGGGCAGTTGGCCCTAAAGCTGGTGCTTGACCTATGTGAGCCCTATCTCTCCTTCCTTCCGTGTTACCCTGAACCCTCATACCTACCCCGTTGGGCCAGGCAGTAGGCAGGGCAGGCAGCCCCTGACTCCTCATCCTCCCTGCAGGCGAGCCCATCCGGCCCATTGACCCCGCGGCCTGGGTCTCCCACACTGCAGCCATGACCGGCACCTTCCCTGCCTACGGCATGAGCCCCTCCCTGAGCACCATCACCTCCACCAGCTCCTCCATCACCAGCTCCATCCCTGACACAGAGCGTGAGTGTCCAACCCTGACCCCTGAGCCCAGCAGACAGGGCCAGCTGGGAGGGACTGCTGAAGGCCCACCTGGAGCCTCTTGCTTGAGCGTCAGAGGGGGCTGGAGAGGAGGAGACTCAGTTCATTCCAGCTACCTTACTCTGCAGTTTTCCTCAGTGGATGCTGAGCCTCACCAAACAGAGTTTGCTTCTGAACCTGTACTGAGCACTCAGTAAGCCTCAGTTTCCTCTTGTAAAATGGGACTAATGATATGCACTTTACCAGGTTCCTGGGGGTTTAATGAGAGGATACAAGTAAAGCATCAATCACCGTGTGTGGCATAAAGTAAGCACTCAATAAAAATGACTCCCTTTTTATTATCATAGCACGCATTATACACTGGGCTAGGCCCCTTCATTTACACTATTTAATTCTCTCTTTAAATATCCTGTGAAATAGATACTAAAGTCCCTATTTTTATGGAAGAGGAAACTGAGTGTCCAACAAGTCGGTAATTTGCTTGACATTGGTCCATGCTATTAGGTGGGAGAGCTAGAATGCAAACTTCTGTGTACTTAACTCCATAGCCCCTTTCTGCCTCACCATTCTGCCTCCTACCCCCAGGCCTAGACGACTTCCACCTGTCCATCCACAGTGACATGGCCGCCATCGTAAAAGCCATGGCCTCCCCTGAATCCGGGCTGGAGGTCCGTGACAGGATGTGGCTCAAGATTACCATCCCCAACGCTTTCATCGGTGAGAGGGCCCCATGGTGGGATGAAGGACAGGGTGGAGAGCGGTGGGGCAGGGCAGGCCGGGGGGGTGGGGGGCGGGTGGCCAAGAACTCCCTCGGGCCACTCCTTTGAGCTGGAATCAGCACCAGCCTCATGGCTTCTGTGAGGCCAGAAGAGCCCAGGTCAGGTGGGCCTCCCAGTCAAGTGGCAGCCTTGCCCTCAGGCTCGGACGTGGTGGACTGGCTGTACCACAACGTGGAAGGCTTCACTGACCGGCGAGAGGCCCGCAAATACGCCAGCAACCTGCTGAAGGCCGGCTTCATCCGCCACACTGTCAACAAGATCACCTTCTCTGAGCAGTGCTACTACATCTTCGGCGACCTCTGTGGCAGTACGTGCCTCCCCCACCTCCTTGCCCTATCTCCTGCTTGGAAGTGGGGAGTTGCCCGGGGATGCGGCAGCAGACTCTAGGGAACCCAGATGAGGGGGTAGCAGAACTGGGGGAACCTCGAGACCTGACAGTTCTGCGGTAGAGGCAGAGCCCAGTCCAGCCTCTTCACCTGCCCTACATCCCCCTCTGGGGGCTGGCATTTTCTAAGTGCCTGCTCTGTGCCTGGCACCGTGCTGATTGTTTCTAAAGCATCATCTCACTCTCATTCAAGCCTCACAACCTCCCCACAACCCTTGGGGAGATGGATTACTATCCCTGTTTTCAGATGAGGAAACTGAGACTTATAGAAGTTAAGCAGTCCACCCCACGTTTCACAGCTAGAAGCAGAGGAGCTAGACCTTGGATCTAGGTCCTTCTGGCTCCAAAACCTTTGTTCTTCCCACCATCAGGGTTGTCCTAGGTGTGTGGTGCTGCAGAAACATTGTCCCAGCAAGGCCAAACAGAGTTCCTAGCCTTGGCCCCTGCTCACCCTCACAGCACCAAGCAGCTTCCACTAAGGCAGGACCTCCTGGAGCTGGCCTGAGGCCTCAAGTCCACAGCCTCCTCAGACCCCTCAGGGTGGGGCTGTGCCTCTCAGTGAAGCTGGAAAAGCTGTCAGGGCCAGGCTGCAGAGGACTCTCTAAGCTGTACCAAGGAATTTGGACTTGATCCTGAGAGAGTACAAAGCCAATGAGGGTTATTAAGCAGGAGGAGTCTGCAGGGAACCCCCATTCTCCGGAGCCTGTGGACAGCTCTTGGGAAGGGGAGTCCTCAAAACAGAACAGCAGTGCTCAGGATGGGGAGCTGAAGCACGGCCCCAGCAGCCACCCCTGCCTGAGGGAGCCTTCTCTCAGCCCAGTGGTGCTGGCTGGAGTCCAAAAGCCAGCCCTTAAAATGCTTCAGATTAGGTTCTAGGGGCTAGAAAGGTTGTTCTTGTGGAGCACAAGTCCCTGGTGGAGGCTGGGTGGGGTCCCTGTCCCTCAGCAGCTCTGGCATGGCCCCATGGAGTAGTAATAGATGCACAAGGTTTTGGAGTTAGTTCTGAGTTCAGATTTTAGCTCCACCCTTACTGTGTGAATGTGAGTAAGTGACACAGCCTCTCAGTGCCTCGATTTCTTGATCTGTAAGATGGAGATAACAGTAAAACTTATAGGTCTGTTTTGAGAATGATATAAGATAATATATGTAATGCTTTTAGCACCATGTTTGGCCCACAGTAATTGCTCTAAAAAAGTTGTCCATTTATCATACATTTAATTCTAAGATGAACATTTTTTTCACATTTCAGTATCTCTGAAATTAGGGTGCATCTTATCATCAATGGCTTCTTAGACTCAGTCAAATACAGCTATTATTATCATCATTCGTAGAAGTGAGCCCTGGCCCCAAACCTTCATGGGTACATAAAGCTTCTCAGGATAGCTGTGGCTTTTGCTCAGAGAGACATTGTTCCATCCCAGGGGCATTCTGGGTCTCCTACCCATGGACCAAGTCCAGCAGAAGCCAAGCTCAGGGAGATGCTGACAGGACAGGTTTTTTCCTTCTCACTGGTGAGGTCTCCTCAGCTGGGAGTACCGCAGGCTCAAAGGGAATAGCTGGGGACCTGGGTAACCCCCGGAGCACACAGTCACTCCCCATGGGATGACAGCCTGGCGGCTGAAGTGGTCACTGAGGCATGCCCCTGCTTCCCACTGCCACCACCTCTCATGCTAGCTGCCGGCCTTGACTGGTTGATGGTTTGGCTGGTAGACTCCGTAGGCTGCCTCAGCCCCCTCTCCTGACCTCTTCTCACCTGTAAGGTTGGCTCAGCTCCCTTAAGGGCTTGCAACAAAGGGCTCAGTCTGTATCCAGCAGCTGGCTCCTGGGCAATTGCAGCTCTCTCAGAGCTCTGGGACCTGGTACGGGTGGGTCCCAGAGAACCAGGGACCTGTTCACCCTGAACAAGTTCACCCCAGGGACCTGTGAACAAGGGGTGTCCCAGGCAGGCAGGTCTAGTGGCCCCTTATACTCCCTTCCAGATAGTTCCAGCATTGGTGGGAGCAGCCTTGCCTGTGTACAGTTTACAGGGGAGTCAGAGTCATGAAAGAAGGAATGTTAGTGCAGTGGCTCAAGTGCTGTGAAGAACTAGGTCTGGCTGGGAATGGGGTGGAGAGCACAGAGGAGGCATCTAAGTTGTTCTGTTTCTGGACCCTTCCACCCCGCTCCCACCCTCCCCAGAAGCACCAGAAGATTGATCTGGGCCAAGGGCCTTCTGTGTGGGGAGGCTCTGAAAGGCCCTGTGTTCATTCTGGCTTTTAATGGGTGTTTTTTTAGTCCTAAGTGAGTGAGGAGGGCAAAATTTCACCTAAATTTCCCCAAACTGCTCCCTCCTCCTTACTAATGCCCTCATCTGGAAAGGTAAAGAGAAAGTAAGCAACTCTTAGCTTCTGCTCTGGCTGCAGTGTGGGTTGACCTCAGGCTGGTCATTTAACCTCTCTGGACTTCACTTTCCTCATCTGGAAAAAGTGTGACTAATACCTTCCTCATGGGGTGGTAACGTTTGCGTGAGATGAAGTGCTTGCACTGTACCTGAGGAAGTGCAGGTATGCAGTAGCTGGCGGCTCTCTGGTATTTCGGCCTCCCATATTCCCCACCCTACCTTTCCCGTAAGGCAACAGAGGGGACGATTGCCAAACAAGAGTTTTGCCCCTTCTTCCAGCCCACGGAGGAAGGAGGAGAAACTGGGATTTGGCACTGAGCATCTGAAGTGGTGACTCAGGGCCTTCCTGGGGACGGTTTTCTCCGGGGCTGGCTCTGCAGGGTCTCCCTCCCCCACCACCTCTGGAGGGTGACAGAGGGGCTCTGAACGAGTGAGAGATCTCTGGCCTGTCCCTCGTCCCGTTCTGGTGGGGCACTGCCACTGCTGTCGCTGTCCACCGGGCCGAGGCTGGGCATCTCTCTGCTGACTGCGGGTGCGGAGGCATGGGATAGACCCAGCTCAGACGCCCTCCCCTCCACAGACATGGCCAACCTCTCCCTCCACGATCATGATGGCTCCAGCGGCGCCTCCGACCAGGACACGCTGGCCCCTCTGCCGCACCCAGGGGCTGCCCCTTGGCCCATGGCTTTCCCTTACCAGTACCCGCCGCCCCCACACCCCTACAACCCGCACCCAGGCTTCCCCGAGCTGGGGTACAGCTATGGCGGGGGCAGCGCCAGCAGTCAGCACAGTGAAGGTAAGGCGGCGGGGGTCGTGGAGGGAGCCCCAGGCGAGCCCCAGGCTTCCTCTGCAAGCTCTGAGTGTCCCCCACCCCGTCCCTGCCTGTCCTCTGCAGGCAGCCGGAGCAGTGGCTCCAACCGTAGCGGCAGCGACCGGCGGAAGGAGAAGGACCCGAAGACCGGGGACTCGAAGTCGGGCGGCAGCGGCAGCGAGTCGGACCACACGACCCGCAGCAGCCTGCGGGGGGCGCGGGAGCGGGCGCCGAGCGAGCGCTCGGGTCCTGCCGCCAGCGAGCACAGCCACCGCAGCCACCACTCGCTGGCCAGCAGCCTGCGCAGCCATCACACGCACCCGAGCTACGGCCCCCCCGGGGTGCCCCCTCTCTACGGCCCCCCCATGCTGATGATGCCCCCACCGCCTGCGGCCATGGGGCCCCCGGGAGCCCCTCCGGGCCGCGACCTGGCCTCCGTGCCCCCTGAACTGACCGCCAGCAGACAGTCCTTCCGCATGGCCATGGGAAACCCCAGTGAGTTCTTTGTGGATGTGATGTGAGCAGGGCCCCTTCCCCACTTCCATCCCACCCCGCCCGGGGCAGGCCGCGTCCCTCTCTCCGTCCGTCTTTTTTACTTTGGTACCTGAAAGGGAAATAAATGGAACTAAATCCAGGCCCGCTAACCGCTCGCTGGGTGCAGCGAGGGCAGGGTGCACCTGATCGCCACTGCAGCCCCTAACCTGCCACCAGCCCGGCTTGTTCCTCTGCCCACTAACCGCTGCACAGGACTTCCCGGGATCCTTCGTGTCCCTGGGACCCAAACTGCTGGTGCTGCTCCTTACCACCCCGCCATCACTGCCACCACACACACTTCAGGAGCTGACCCAGTGGTGCCTTTGAGGGCCTGCATACCCCTCATCCCCACTTTCCCTCCCTCCGTTCTTTTTCACCATTCATTCAGCTGCATCATCCCTCTATTAACCCATCCCCTCAAGCATGCGTGCCGATTTCTTGGTTTTTTCCCCTTAATACTGATACCAAAAAAAAAAAAGACTTGCTTCCTCTGCCCCTCCTCCTAGCTGCCCTTGCTACTGCCTCAGCCCTGCACCCTAGAGCTGTAGTCACCTCCAGTAACCATCCACACTAACTCCACCTGCGATCAACCTTAGCAGAAGCCCAGAGGGCCCCCTCAGTTGCCTGAGCTGCTAGTGGATTCCAGGGAGCGTCTGTGCTCTATACCCAGCCCCACCGCTGCCCCATGCCTGCCTGGTGTGCTGGTTCCTTCAGACCCTAACCCTACTAACCAGCAGGCTCATCTCACCTCGGGGCCTGAAACATTTCTTTTCTTTCTTTTTTTCCTCCCCCAATTTTTCCTGGGCCTGGAGCAGCCAAGAATTTCGGGCTGTTTGACTTTCTGTGAGCCCCCAGCGAGGGGAGGCCCAGCCTCCGAGGAGACCAGGAACCCTGCTTCAGCAGCCCCTCAGGGCTTCCCAAGGATATTTCAGCCCCCATACCCACACCTTAACCCGTTGAGTCACTAGGCTTCTGAGGAGCACCCAGCCTCTTGCCCATGTGTGACAGACTCTCTCTCTTTCCCTCTCTTCCTCTTTCTCACACACACCTCCCCCACCCCCTGCCCCAACACACACGTGCCTATGCAAGTTCACTTAAGCCTCAGGGCTGGTCCCTGACCGGAGGGCTGGACCCTCTCTCCCAGTCCGCTCCTAGGTCGTGGGGCTGGTCCCCTAATTTCTCTCTCCCTTTCTTCATAGCCCTCAAACCTCCCACACATGTCCCCATAATATTTCTATCTGGTTAAAGCCCATAATCTGGGTCTCAGGTTGGGCTCAGCGCAGGACCCCCCGGGCAACTGACAGGCTGTTCTCACCCTGCCCCGTGCCCCACACACCCTCCTGTGTTTTCACCATCACCATGATAACCCAGAGCAAGGTTGGGCAGGGGGACTTCTGGAACTTCCAGACAGTGCCAAGTTTTAGTTTTTACCTTATTCTCCCATTTAAGCAAATCACGACTTTCTCTGTGAGCCTCTTCTATAAATTCTGGCTCACCTAGGCTTCCATATTTTTAGGTCTGGGATGTCAAGCGTAAGATGAAGTCCTAAGCTCCAGGTCTTGGAGCAATCCAGGGTAGGGGTATTTTGGCATTCATTCATTTAACAAAGATTCCCTGGGATTTGGGGTGCATGAGGGCTGTGTTAGAAGTGTGACTCAGTCTTGCCTTCCTTCTGGGAGCTCTAGGTTTGCTCCCAACCCAGACCATGGTTTCCTCTAGCCACCACTATAGGGCTGCCTCCTGTACTTCTCTTCCTCCTCTGATTCTTCTGTCTCTGACTCTCTTGAGGATTCCTCCACTATTGCTCATGCCTTCAGGGTCCCTGTATTTTATCTCTGGTCCACTTCTCTTTCCTCTGTATTTACTCCCGAAACAGTATCATCCATCCTGACGTCAACTGCCACTAATATGCTGGTGATTCCCAAATATATATCTCCAGCCCTAACTTCCCTCTATCTTTAGATCTGTATTTTTATCACCCACTGGACCTCTCCATGGACATGTCCACATGGACTCAACTCATTTCCTTCCCCCCCCCCCACCCCCGCCGAAGTGTGTTCCTTCTGAATTCCAATCCTGGTTACCTTCATCACACTCTTCATAGGCTCACCAGCTAGAAACATTTACGGGCTTAAATTCCTTCCCATATTTTACTAGTCAGTATATCATATCCATTCCACTCCAACAATCTTTCTTGAATTTGGCCCTTCCTCTCCCCTCTGCCTCTACTCTAGTTCACAGGAGCATGGGATTTGGAGTCAGGTTATTCTGGGTTTGAATCCCAGCTCTACTACTTTTTGGTTGCGTGATAAGAGAGTTATTCAGTCTCTCTGAGCCTCAGTTTCCTCATATGTAAAATGACGATAATAATACCTACCTCACAGGGTTGTTGTGAGGATTTAAGTTAGATATTGTACGAAAAGTGCCTAGCACAGTGCCTGGCACACAGTAGAATAGGTGCTCAATAAATGGTAGCTATTGTTATTATTACTATTATTATTATTATTTATTCTAAATTGGTAGGAGTTTAGGATATGTACTGAGGATGAAGCTTTTGGAAAGGTAGGAGTAAACCTTGAGTGCTGGTTCAAGAATTAGACGTGCCTGTATTGTCATTTAATGGCTTCAGGCTGTGACCCCGATTTGCAGGAAGTCAGATCATCCTGCCATATTCCGGCTTCTAGCAGGAGGATGTTAGGAACAGTAAGGTTTGCGACTAGGTTTACTGTTTGGTGCCCTTCGTTCCTCTCATGATGGGCTCAGCCCTGCCTAGGGAAGGCAGCAGTGTATCTTTTCCTACAGAAAGAGAAGAGCCAACAGATGTTCTTCAGGTCCTGCAAGAGCCAGGAAGGCCTTTCATGTGCCAGGATTGGCTCTGTCTCTTCTCAGCTTGGATGTGAAGATTAACTGTCCATCAGCGAAGGGATTTCAAATCCCATGTCCAATTAAATTCAACTTGTCAACGGTTTTTTAAGCAACATATATGCCTGTCACTAGAAGGCGCACAGGTCCTCCTGGCCTTGAGGAGCTCACAGTCACATAGGTATAGCTGAGGTAGAACACAGACATATTTTTGAAAAGCTTTAGCTAGTTTCTTCCAAATATTTGCCGCCTCACTCCCTGCCCCCTACCTTGGGTCTTGATCCCTGGGGAAAGGCTCATGTCTAGAACAAATATATCATGCAAAAAAGCTTGGGAAAATCAGAGGTGGTGTCATAAAGCAGTAAACTCAGCACAAACGCTTCTACTGCCAAGTCGTGTGTGTGTGTAAAGTGAGGACAATCAGTCCTCGGACTCTGGAGACTGAAAAGGCCTACAGCAATCCAAGGCTTAACAGCCAGGCCTCAACAAATAGCACTAATCCTCTGAGGCTCTCGGAAACACTGAAAGAGGAACAGGAGAGATTGCAGAGACTACAATTCCCAGAATGCTCAATGGGGAAAATGAAGTGAGTGTAGCAGTGTATTCTGGATTGTGTATTTCGAGTAGGGCTGAATAAGGCCACTCCTACCCCTCCCCCAAGGCACGCCTACCCCCTCCTTCTAAGGTTCTCAAAGGCCGTCGGTAGTTGTAGTTTTGCCAAACTTAGGGGGCTTATAATTGTAAGCGAGAAGGCCGAGAGGCCTGACGGGATTTGTAGTCTGCGGCCTCGGTGGACGCGCACGCGCAGCAGAGGCCGGGGCGGGGCCGCGGCACTGCAGTGAAAGCCGAGGCAGCGGGCAGGCGAGCAGGGGGCGGGCGGACATCTTGGGATCCGGAGAGTGGCCAGGCTGGCTGAGCAGGGGCCTGCGGACACCAGGTGAGTTCGGGATCTAGGTGTACGGGGTGAAGGAGGACGCCTGCCTGGCTGCCCAGCTTTGCTCTTCCCTGCACTGCGCTACGCGGAAAGCAGTCCACACCCGGGAGTGGCCTCAGCCTTCAGAACCGGGAGGGAGCTGACGGCGGGGCGGGGGCGCCCGGGGCGCGGTTGCAGGACGGGCGCTGAGCGGTGCCCTCCACCTGACCCGCCCGGAGCTTCCCGTGAGAAGGGGACCCTACTGGAATCCTCCCAGAGCAGGGATGCCCCGCGGCGGCCCCCTCCCTAGGATCGCGACAACCCCCTACCCCGTGTCGCCTCCTCTCGGCGCAAGAACAAGCTTCCCACCCTGCGGCACCCCCTCCTCGCAGTTGAGTGACAGCCCCCGCACTCCCTGGAACCATCTTTACCCGCGACGTCCTCTTCCCCAGGGCGAAAAGCCCACCACCCTCGCCTGCTTCTACACCCAGCTTTCTCTTATTCACCACTACTAGTCTCTCCCTGCCTTTTTTTCCTCTTTAAAGCCTTGACTTTTGATATACTGGAAACTCTCTCCTCCAGGTGCCCCCACCATACCTGTTGCCACTGTGGGCTCACCTGAGTATACTGCCTGGCTGTTGCTGTCAGTCTGTCCCTTAACTAAATATGCCATTCCTGTCCTGGGCCCCACCTCTGTTTCTCTGATGCCCTGAGCTCCCTACCACTTGATACCTGTGAACTTGGTTCTTTGCCCAGGGCTCTACCTCCATTTTGCGCTTCCTCTCCCAGTCTCTTTGGGACTGAGGAATGGGATGTGTCCACCACCTTGAGAGACTTCTCACGCAGTCTGGGAGACCTTGACTGCCACAGTAATAGGCTTTATTTTCCAGTTTAGCAAAGTCTGCTAAACTGCCCCCTGTGAAATTAACACCAGGGCTAATCCAGGAAATCTAGAACTAAATTAACCCTTTTTCTCGTTGCAAACAGTCTAATTTAGTTTGACCCAAATAATTTGGATAATTCAGGGATTCTGCCCCTCGTTTACAGGCACTCGGGTCAGAAGTGAATTATGCTGTGGGTCTGGAATCACAGAATTTCAGCTGGAAGGATCTCCTGATTTTTATGAACCTGCACCCACCTCGTTCCCCCACACCCCTGTATTTTCATTGCACTTGGAGCTGAGAGGGAGCCTCTCTTTTTAAAAGAGAGGTGGTCAAAAATAACTAATAAGCAGCTTGGGTCACTGAAGTGTAGTCTGTCAGGACTGGGGCCTTTCTACTCTGCTCTTTTGCCTGTTTATCTGACTGCCTGGGAGAGGCTGGAGCCACACTCCTGGGTCCGTGTCAGGGCCTAAGGCCTCCCTTCTCTTCCTCCCCACACCCTGCACACCCTTTCCTGGAATGTTTAGACTTCTGTGAATTAGAGAGCTGGAGGTTCGGGCCCTGCTGCCTTCTCTGAAGGGTAGTGGAGCCTGAGGAACTGGGCGCTCCTAAAGCTTTGCCTGGGGGCCCCAGGCCTGAACCAGCTGGAGTAATTCCTACCACCATTCCTGCAACCACAGGCAGGCCTTCACGGTGACTCACCCGCTAGAGCGAGTGAGAGTCTGCACAGGAAGGGGCCTTGCTGAACTCAGCACTGTGAAAGGGGGGAGGGGGCTACTCTGGGCTCAGCCCCAGAAAAGGGGCGGGGGGGGGGTGTCAAAATGGCCTTAGAATCCTGGGCCTAAGTCCCTCTCCCTTTTCTCCCTTCCAGTATGGGATAAACAGGAACTGGAGCCTGCCTAAGGGGAGGGGCATGCCTGGGAGGGCTGCAGGGTCACTTGCTGGAGGATCAAGTCAGAAAAAAAGCCCAGCCAGTGACCTGCACAGCCCCACAGGGGACATTGGCAGGGGTTCTGAGACCTTCCCTTACCCTGCCCCCCCCCCCCCATCCTAGGTCTGTTCTCAGAGCGATGGGCCGCGGAGACTGAGCTGCCGCCATGATTGGAGGCTTATTCATCTATAATCACAAGGGGGAGGTGCTCATCTCCCGAGTCTACCGAGATGACATCGGGTGAGTCCCCTGGCTGAGCCCCCTGGCTGAGCCAGCTGCGCCCCCACCCCCACCCTCCTCCCCAGCATGCAGGACCAGGTCTCTTTCTCCCAGAGGCTTGATTGGGACTGCCCCCACCCCTTGCTCCATCCTGGAAGCTCAGCTAATACAGCCTGGTTCCCATTAGGTCTGGTGGTATTGGCCAGGCAGCCAGTTGCTGGCTGCTTGGTGGGACCTGTGAAAAGGCAGGCCCCCCACAGTCTCAGGAACTCCTGCCCTTCCTGCCTCCTGTTTGCTGTAGTGACAGACCTGGTTGCTGGAGCTGAGTGCTTTTGGCCGGGCAGATTGATCCCTCCTTTGAGGAGAAGGGAGATCTGTCTCCAGCGGGTGGAGTCAGTGGTCAGGCTGGTGGTACTAATCCACCTAAGTCTTGCTCTCACAAGCCCATCTCATGGTGAGAGTCTTCACTGGACTCTTGAAAGCCTCTCCCTTGCTCAGGAGTCAGGCTGCTGACTCAGCTGTTTTCAGTTCCTCTGGGCCACTCCTGGAGGAGAGGTGGTGAGCAAGCCTGAGGCACTCTCCAGGTCACTGAGGGATGAGCAGGGAGGCTGTGCTGCCTTTCTGGCCTATCAGAGCAGCCTGGGAACAGCCCCTTGTCCTGTGTGCCTCAGACCTCTGTAAGGAGGCACAGCCTCACTTCTCGTTCTGCCCCACCCTGCATGCCACTGCTGTTCCCTGACAGAGGGGACTTATTCCAGCCTCAGCGGCTCTAACGAGATTAGGCTCCTTTGGTTCATGCTTTCCTGTTTTTCATCCTGGAATTGCTTAGAATAGACAGTCAGAGATGGGCCTGCTACAGCGGCTCCCAGTTTCTTGGCTAATGGGCTGGCCTGGCCTTTGTGGCTGTTTGTCCGTTGGCTGGTGGTGGGGCATGGGCTAGAGTTGTGGCAGTGCCTGGCTTGCATATACCCACCCACACCCCACTCCCACCCTGATGGACCTGGTTAAGCCAAGGCCAGGGCATACACCGTCTTGCATGCCTTGCTGTGCTCTCCACCCCTTGCCTGTTGCCCGTCTGCTTCCACCTCATGGTGGGTGCTGCCTACCCCAGTGTGTTGTGTGTCTAATCCTCTCTCTCGTTGCTGTCACTCTCCTCTTCTTGCTGGCGTCATTTCTCTCATCCCATCTCATTGGCTGCCATAGCAATAGGTAAGCGGCGTGATAAGCTGCTGCCCAGGCACAGGTGGGTGGGGGATCCTGCCCCCCCCCCGGCCCCCGCATCGTTGTTCTGTTCATCCTTTTTCATCCCTGAACTTGCCCTGGAATTGGATCCTGGACAAGAATGGGGTGGCCCAGCTCCATGGCCCCTCGGCTTTTCCCTCAGTAGATTAGAGCCTTCTCTGAAGTCATGCTGGCTTTGTCTAACTTCTGGAGGAGCCAGCCTTCCCCACTGGTGGGATCACTAGTGGAAAGACTGGAGAAGCAGCAGCGTCTTTTTCTCATCTGGGCCTGGAGCTTACTGAGAAGCTATAGAGGTGGCAGCAGGAAAACTGGAGCCAGGCCTGGAAATCAGGAACATACTTCTCTAAACCTGATGGACCTCACTTTATTGTGGTTATATCTGCCGTCCCGTCATTGCCACCTGACTTCCCTGTCTCTCGTGGCCTTCAGATATCAGCCTAGCTCTGGCCCTCCCCCACCCCGTGCCCCCACTGGGAGGAGTCCTAGGGAACCGCCCCAACGGTTTAGGCATTGGCTTTAGAGTGCGTGCCAGACTTCAGCAGAGAGGGGGGTGGCTGTTTGTTAGCTGTGGTTGATCCCTGTGGAGTGAGGTTTGCCCATGTACTGAGCAGCCTCTGTGCACCCTTTTCTCTCAGGAGGAACGCAGTGGACGCCTTTCGGGTCAATGTTATCCATGCCCGGCAGCAGGTGCGCAGCCCCGTCACCAACATTGCTCGCACCAGTTTCTTCCATGTTAAGCGGTCCAACATCTGGCTGGCAGCTGTCACCAAGCAGAATGTCAATGCTGCCATGGTCTTCGAATTCCTCTATAAGATGTGTGACGTGATGGCTGCCTACTTTGGCAAGATCAGCGAAGAGAACATCAAGAACAATTTTGTGCTCATATATGAGCTGCTGGATGGTGAGGCTGGCGGGGCAGTGGGTCTAGGGTGGGGATGCACCTGCTGGGGCCTGGCCTGGAGGTGGGAGCAGGTCTGAGGCTCCAGTGCCCTCTGAACTTCCTTTCCTGACTACCTGGTATTTTGAGCTCTGAGGAAGACAGTCCAAATCCAGAACTAAAGGCTGATCTGAAGTGAATACAAAAATAGGCTAGCGAGTGGAGGTAGGGGAAGACCAAAAGGTCTTTTGGTGGCTGGTCTTCCTGCAGTTCAGTTAAGCACGTTTCATCCTCTTATCTTTGTGGTTTGGGCCTTACTACACTGACTCTCCTCCCAGCTTTCCATCTCAACAGCTGCCTCAGAGCCTGGACAAGGGTGAGATATTATAGGCCCCTCCGGGCGCATTGTTACTTCTCTTCCTCTGTAGCGTATGATTTAAGTGAACAGAGTCCTTTCATCTTTCCAACATCTCTGTCTTTAAGGGCTAAGGGCTTCTTGACCTCTCACTTACTGGCCGTGCGACTCTTCTGCTGCTTTTTCTATTTGAAAAAAACGTGATATTTTCATTGTTTTCTTATAAAGCACAAATCCTAGAGTAAATGCTAAAACTTTGCTGCAGATGATGCCTAAATGTCTTTTGGAGCTCTGCTGGCCAGATATATCCAGGCCAGGGGAGGGATTGGCGCAAAGGAGCCTTCCGCTTTTTCTAGGAGCTGACGGCTCCCTTCCTTTTGCAGAGATCCTAGACTTTGGCTACCCACAGAACTCAGAGACAGGCGCACTGAAAACCTTCATCACCCAGCAGGGCATCAAGAGCCAGGTACTCAAATTGTATAGGCTGTAGTCAGGGTGGAGCCCAACCTCCCTTCATCCCCGCTGGCCCCCAAGCCTTGTCTGAGCTGACTCATGAGCCTGCCCCTGACAGGAAGTGCTGGCCTGAGCCTTCTGCCATGACCGCAGGCCTCTTTTGCTCTGTGTGGCCCTCTCCCACCCCTGGAGCTTGCCAACTCAGCATCTCTGTTACTGGGGATACAGCTCAAGCAGTTTCCTTCTACACTGGGGGAAGGGGGGGTGTGGACTGCTCTGGAGGCTTGGTATTCCTCAGGAGGAGAGAGCTTGGGCCCTCTTCTAGGATCCAGGCCTCATAGCCTTCTCCTTCTTTTCTGCCTGCCTCTTCCCATCTGCGCCCCTCTGCTGCTTCCTGTGGGCACCATGTTGGCCCTGTGTTCTCCAGCATCAGGTAAGCTGTTCCCTCAGCTTCCACCCTTGCAGCTTTGCTCAGTTTTCTCCAGGCCCTGCCCCATGGGGGAAGATGGGTCACAGGGTGGGGACTAGAAGGGAGAGGGGATGAGGGTGGAGTGGGGATGGAGACAAGTGGATCGAAGGGGGAGAGGAGTGAGGCCTTGCTGTTTGTCTCTATCCCCCATGTAGACAAAAGAAGAGCAGTCTCAGATCACCAGCCAGGTGACCGGGCAGATTGGCTGGCGGCGGGAGGGCATCAAGTATCGCCGGAACGAGCTCTTCCTGGATGTGCTGGAGAGTGTGAACCTCCTCATGTCCCCACAGGGTGAGGGCCCTCTCGTGATGAAGCAGGATGGGGGCCAGGGCAGGATATTGGTCCTGACTCAGCTGCTCCTGTTTATCTGTCCATCACCAGGGCAGGTGCTGAGCGCCCATGTGTCAGGCCGGGTGGTGATGAAGAGCTACCTGAGTGGCATGCCCGAGTGCAAGTTTGGGATGAATGACAAGATTGTCATTGAGAAGCAGGGCAAAGGCACAGCTGATGAAACAAGCAAGAGGTGCCTGAGGCAGGGGAGCTGGTGGGAGAGGGTGGACCTTGGAGGGCTGAGCAGAGCCTGGTGAATCACAAGTTCCTTCTGGATTTCATTTTTGCAGTAATGCAAACTCCCTCTTCCTAAGGGTGTGCTTGGCTTGGTTGCTCTTGGTATCTGTGTTAAGAGAGATGAGGGGATTGTCCTCATCCTACTCAGAGTAAGCCCCTTTGTTTGATCCCAAGGACCAAGATTCTTCTGTACATACTGATGGCCCCTGCCCAGTGTGCCTGAAACTTTTGGGTTCCAAGCAGCACAGCTCTCAAAAGATGAGTTTGCAAAGCTCCCACTCATCCATAACTCTGGGACAGGGACCCGCAAGTCAGAAAGCTGCATTCTGACAGCTTTCCATAGATTACAGTGCACGCCTGTCCAGGCTCTGGCAGCCTTTTGGGGTGGGCTAATCTCCCAGCCCGACTCTCTCATGCCAGTCTCTTGTACCAATGAGGAGACCTTCTGTCCCTGCTTGCAGCGGGAAGCAATCAATTGCCATTGATGACTGTACCTTCCACCAGTGTGTGCGACTCAGCAAGTTTGACTCGGAGCGCAGCATCAGCTTCATCCCACCAGATGGAGAATTTGAGCTCATGAGGTGCCATTGGGGTGTGAGGAGCAGGGGTTGCTGTTGGCAGAGATGGGGGGAGAGGGAGGAGAACAGGCTCTGCTGTGCCAACCTGAAGGTCTCACACCCCTAAAGGTATCGCACCACCAAGGACATCATCCTTCCTTTCCGAGTGATCCCGCTAGTTCGGGAAGTGGGACGCACCAAGCTGGAGGTCAAGGTGGTCATTAAGTCCAACTTCAAGCCCTCGCTACTGGCTCAGAAGATTGAGGTGAGGATAAGGGACTTGGGGAGGAGGAAGCACTTGTCTCCAGGAATAAAGGGAGCTGATGGCAGGGTTTGACAGAGCTCCCTGACAGGTGTGTCACTTCTAGGTGAGGATCCCAACCCCACTGAACACCAGTGGGGTGCAGGTGATCTGCATGAAGGGGAAGGCCAAGTACAAGGCCAGCGAGAACGCCATCGTGTGGAAGTGAGTCTTTCCTTCATGAGGCCACAGCAGGGCTCAAGATGCCTTGGTGTACCCTCTTGTTAAGTTTCACCTTTCGTCCTGTGAGTGTGTGTGTGTATGGAACGGGGGTGACTGCTTCTCCAGGAGCCTTTGCTTGTGTTCTCACCTCTTATACCTCTGTGTAAGTGTGCACATGCCTGCACTGGGGTGCATGCATGCATGCATTTATTAAGATTCTTTAACATTTCCCTATTTGCCCTTGTAATACCTCTGTGAAGTAGAGAGCAAGGGATAGCATGGCCATGTATCTAAGCAGAAACTGTGTGCAGCCCACAGTGCTAAAGGAATAACAGGCCCAAGGTTTCATAGCAAGAGGTTATCAGAGTCCTCACCACATTTCCTTGCCCTAGCACCTCCCACAAGCTCCTGGGTTCTCTTCCCTGCCACCCCCCAACCTCCCCAAAGGGGCAACCCCCCTTGAAGCTCCTCCAGGCTACCAGGGCCCCTGTGTTCCCAGGATCAAGCGCATGGCAGGCATGAAGGAATCACAGATCAGCGCTGAGATTGAGCTGCTGCCCACCAACGACAAGAAGAAATGGGCTCGACCCCCCATTTCAATGAACTTTGAGGTATGGCAGAGAAGGGGCCTAGAGCCATGGCAGGGTGTGCTAGGAAAGACTTTAGAGATCATTCAGATCAACCTCTGCACCTACCACCTTGCAGACGAGGAAACTGAGGCCCAGAGAGAAGTGATTTCAATTCACAGACCCATTCCTTCCCGCCTTAGGCCTCCTACTAGAAATTGCTATTCACACCGACAAAAATCTTTGACTTCCTTTGGCTTCTCATAAAACAATTCTTAGGGAAAACTGAAATAGCTTGCATGCCAGGTAAGACACAGTTTACAGACAGGAAAATGAGCTGACTTTGCTTTGTGCACGTTAGACATGTAATTTTTTCCACCTTATTGTTTAAGTCCATAATATTGAGCAGGATAAGTATGTTCTAAGGCAGGTCTTTGGTTGCTGCCACCTGCTGATTAAAGGAATTGATTCAAGTCCTCACAGGCAGGGCCTGACTTCAAACCCAAATGATTGCTAGTTACTCCTGGATATGCTTTCTTCCTTAGTAACCTCTTAGAGGACCCCTCACCACCCCAGCTTCCTTCAGCTTCTTTTAGGGTCCCAATCATTCAGACACCTGTAGTAGAGAGATGAGGTAGGGCAAGGCTATGGAACTTCCCGGAGGAGAGCGGCAGTGAAAGGAAGGCCACATTCCTAACTGGAGCTGTCCCTTGCCCAGGTGCCATTCGCGCCTTCTGGCCTCAAGGTGCGCTACTTGAAGGTGTTTGAACCGAAGCTGAACTACAGCGACCACGACGTCATCAAATGGGTGCGCTACATTGGCCGCAGCGGCATTTATGAGACCCGCTGCTAGCTGCCTAGTGGCAGCTAGCCCGCCTCCCCACCCACCCTCTTCCACGGGTCTGGGTGCCCTTGGCCACTACACGTCAGTGTCTCCTCCCTCCTGCTTTGCTGCCTTCCCTTTGCACCAGCCCCTGCGTCTAGGTCTGGACCAACCACGTTGTGAGCGGGACTGTCGGAGCAGTCCCTGGGCTCCCTGGGCAGGGTGGTTTCTGAGGCTCTTGCTCCTCCGTCCATCTGCCTGCCCCAGCCCCGTGCCAGGCTCTGAGTTCTGCGACCAAAGCCAGGTGGGCCCCATCCCCTCCCCTCCCCTGTGGCCACATCTCTCTGGAGTGGGAGGGTCGGCTGCCCCTCACCTCGGAGCTCCCCCAAAGGCCAGTAACGGATCCCCAGCCCTCAATTCCTACTCTGCTTTGGGATAGTGTGAGCTTCATTTTGTACACGTGTGACTTCGTCCAGTTACAAACCTAATAAACTCTGTAGAATGGAGTTGCTGGCTAAATGTTGAAGTGGAAGGTACATGGGGAGGGGGTCTGGTGGGACTGCTGCTCCCCTGTCTTACTTGGCCTGCCAGGAGTAGAATTTTCTATTCCAAACTCTTTTTTGTCTCAATTGTTACGTCCCTCAGGGCCATCTAAGCTCCTGACAGGTGTTAGCCCCAGGTCTCCCATCTCCTCTGAGAAAATAGCCTCAAGGACAAGAAGCCCCACCTGGCCCCGGTTCCCTGAGGGTAGAGATTCTTTCCTTAAAATCATTCTCAGCTTTAGGCAGGTATTTTTCTAATTAGCAGAGATTAAGCAAGGTTTACATTTGGTCTTTCCAGCCATCCTTAGAAACTGACCTCTTAATTCCATCCTCTTCTCAGTTACTCAGGCTTCACAGACCTCAGTGGGTGGGTTGCAAAAAGGGAAAAATGACTCTTCCCAGGCCTCTTAGAAAATTCCTCCCTCTGTGCCTCCCCTTCTCCATAGAATTGTATGGTGAGCGAGTCCCTGAGGGGAGTGCTTCATATTCTGCTGATGTGTTGGAGCAGATAAAGATTTGCCATCACTGGTTTTCCCTTGCTTGGTCTCAACCTTTTTTTTTTTTTTTTTTTTTAAAGAGGGCTTGAGTTTTAGCTCAGTTTTGTTTTTAAAATTTATTTATTTATTTATTTATTTATTTCGGGCTGTGCTGGGTCTTCGTTTCTGTGCGAGGGCTTTCTCTAGTTGCAGAGAGCGGAGGCCACTCTTCATCGCGGTGCGCGGGCCTCTCACTATCGCGGCCTCTCTTGTTGCGGAGCACAGGCTCCAGGCGCGCAGGCTCAGTAGTTGTGGCTCACGGGCCCAGCTGCACCGCGGCATGTGGGATCTTCCCAGATCAGGGCTCGAACCCGTGTCCCCTGCACTAGCAGGCAGATTCTCAACCACTGCGCCACCAGGGAAGCCCGGTCTCAACCTTTTTAAACCAAAAACATCTATTAAGAGAAAATATATAATGAACTCCCATGTCGCATCCTGGTGGTTCAACTTGTCATCTCCTTAATATCACATCCAGCCTGTGTTCGTGCTTAATCCAAGTGTCCTACAAAAATTTTCACAATTTACATCTGGATCCAAACAAGGTCCATTGTGACTGGTGAATGCTTCTTAAATCTTAAAAATCACAGGTTCTCCCTTAGCTCTTGCAGTGTTGAAGAAACCAAATAGTTCTGTAGTTTCTCCATCAGAATTACTTTCCCTGTGTTTCATATGAAATGGAAATAACAGGATTGACTCCTCACCATGTCAAAAGGATGGATAACGTTGTGACTTTAGGTGACAATTTTAGAGCCCAGTTGGAAGAATATTCACATTAAATGTGAAGCAGTAGCATCATCAGGGTACGAAGAAGTCTGCTTTGGGTGTAGGTAGGGAATAAATAGTAGTGAATTTACCCAGACCTTGTCGATCTGGTTTTCTTGCCCTGTGGCGGTCAGTGAGGCAGTGCCTGGGGGTGGTGGGAGGACGTAATTCGCTTAAGTCAGCTGAGCTGTCAAGTGTGAGAGGACTGAGTGCAGGTCGCGGGCGGGCTGGCTACCTGACCAAGACAAGCAGCCCGTAGGGCCAGCGAACCGGAACAAAACCCGCGGCTGCACAGAATGGCGCCAGGGGCTTCTAAGAGCTCAGGCACCAGCGTGAGTCAGCAAAGCTCTCGGCGGGCTCCAAAATGGACCCGGACAGGCGCGCAGCGGCTGACGCGCCTCAAGGGAGAGTACAGAATCAAGCAAGGCCGAAGTGCTTTATCAACCGCCCTTCTCGGGAGGTTCCCAGATAAACCGCGAGCTTCCCTGCACCCAGCCCCCGCCGCCGGCAGGATCTCCACCTCCCAGAAGGCAGCGAGAACCGCACGTGTGGCTAATTTTTTAGTGGAAAGGGTTGCGCAAGCGCAGAGAGTGTGGCTCAGCGTAGACTCTGAGCGGCGCTTGCGCACCGTTCCTCCAGCTCCGTTCACCCCGCCCGCCGGGCTCTGCGAACTCCGCGCCTTTCTTACGTCACCGTTTCGCATGCGCTTTGGAAGGAAGGGTGTGATTTCGGGGGCGGGCAGGGGGCGGGCTTTGGCCGAGGTCTCACGGCGACTGCGCGGACGGGAGCCCGACTGGAACATGGCGACTTGCGCTGAAATCCTGCGGAGCGAGTTCCCCGAAATTGACGGACAGGTCTTCGACTACGTGACGGGTGAGCCGAACCGAATCAACGCGCTGGGGATGCCGAAGTGGTAGTCAGAGGGGGAGTACTAAGGGAGGGCAGTGCCGGGGACCGCTGCTAGGCCTCTCCTCTGCGTGACCTCTTGGCCCGAGGGCCAGTTGGGTCTGGAGCCCGGACTGGGGCCGCGGTACGGGGATTAAAACTGCTTGTATGTCCACTCTACCTGGTATTTTCCTCGTCTTGCCACGCCCGCCCTAGGCGTCTTGCACAGCGGCAGTGCGGACTTCGAGTCTGTGGATGACCTGGTGGAAGCTGTGGGGGAACTGTTGCAAGAGGTGTCCGGGGACAGCAAGGATGACGCGGGCATCAGGGCCGTGTGCCAGCGCATGTACAACACTCTGCGCCTGTACGTGCCAGGGCAGGGGGATTCGTGGGGGAGGTGGGAGGGCGGACGGTCAGGAGACGAGATGTGAGGGAGGAAGGTCTGATGGCCACAGAGCTTTCTCCTCCACTTCTGACTCTTTGCTTTCTATCCCTACCCTCAAGGACTGAGCCACAGACCCAGGGAAACAGCCAGGTGCTACTAGACGCCCCCATCCAGTTGTCAAAGATAACAGAGAACTACGGTGAGAGTGAGGGAAGATTGAACTAGCTGCCCTATGTCCTTTTCTTGGCCTCCACCCCCTAGCCACCTGCCCCCTGGAGCTCAGAACTCTTGGTACCTCTGTTCCACAGAACAAGGTTTTAGGAGCTAGTTGATGTCTTTACTGAGGGCAGATGAGCCTATTAATAAAGGGATTAGGATTGGAGAGTTCTCTAAGCTCTTGGGTGTGGTAGGAAGCATATCGGCCTTGCAGCTGGACAGTCTTGGGTTCACTCCCCAATTTTGCGACTTACTAACCAACTGCATGATTTTGTAAGAGTTGCCTGTCTGCTCCCAGTCTCTGTATCCTTAATCTGTGAATTGAGTTTTTGTTTTGTTTTTAAGTGTTGGGAGGATGATATTTATCTCCAGGATTTGTAAGGCTTTCCTTTAAATGTATGTTTCTGTGTTTAGTTTGTGTTAGTTACTCAAAATGTTAGTTTCCCTTCCCTTAGGGAGAAGGTGACAGCTTTTCTTATCGCTTACAGACTGTGGCACCAAACTTCCAGGCCTGCTAAAGAGGGAACAGTCCTCGGTGAGGAGGGGGAGGAGGAAGAAAAGGAGAGGGCTGTATCTGTGGTGGGAGTGGGAGTTGCTTGTCTCTAAATATTGGAGTATCTTTCTGGGGGATTTCTGATTGTCTTTTCCTGAGTCTCCGAGCCTACACCCTAGGATGAAATGGTTGTGTTTGGACCCTTAGACAGTGAATGCAAAGAAGCTAGAGAAAGCTGAGGCTCGACTGAAGGCAAAGCAGGAGAAGCGCTCAGAGAAGGACACACTCAAGACCAGCAGCCCTCTGTGAGTTTAGTGAGAAAGGCTGAGAAGAGAGCAGAGCAGTCTCTATTGGGATGGAAGGGGGCTTGGGAGTGCTAAAAGCCATCCATTTCTCCCTTTAAAAGAGTTTTGGAAGAGGCATCAGCCAGCCAGGCAGGCAGCAGAAAGGAGAGTCGGTTGGAATCATCTGGCAAGAACAAATCCTACGATGTGCGAATTGAGAACTTTGATGTATCTTTTGGCGATAGGTGAGGGAGTGGCAGTGGGGGAGTGGGGGTGACATTTTTCTTTTTCCAGTTAAAGGAGAATTAGGAGAGGTGAAATGGGGCTAAAAATAGTTAGGTTTCTGTTGTTAAACTTGCTGTGCAACTACCTCTAGAGTACCCTTTGTCTCCTTCCTACTACCTCTGCAGGGTACTGCTGGCTGGAGCAGATGTGAACCTGGCATGGGGCCGCCGCTATGGGCTGGTGGGTCGGAATGGACTAGGGAAGACGACGCTGCTGAAGATGCTGGCCACCCGGAGCCTGCGGGTTCCAGCCCACATTTCCCTGCTGCACGTGGAGCAGGAGGTTGCTGGAGACGACACCCCTGCCCTGCAGAGTGTGCTGGAGAGTGATACTGTGCGAGAAGATCTCCTGCGTCGGGAGCGGGAGCTCAGCGCCCAGATTGCTGCTGGCAGGTGAGGGCTCCTGGCGAGGGATTGACCAGCAGCAGCTGTGCTTCACAGAGTGCCTGCCGTGCTGGCACAGTCCACAATTCGTGTGCCCATCCTAGTAGGCAGCAGAGCTTAGAACTTGGCACTGTGGGGCTGTAAATCCCTTGTTCCTGGCACAGTGCCCATTGCCCTCACCGCCATGAGCAAGTCCTTCCTGTGCTCTGTTCCTGTCCCAGCAACAAGGCAGCCAGTGGCCTGCTTTGCAACTGTCCTGGGGTGCAGGATATACTAGTAGACTGCGCCCACTCAGGCTGATTGCTCTTCCCCCATTCGTAGGGCCGAGGGCTCAGAAGCTGCACAGCTGGCAGAAATCTATGCCAAGTTGGAGGAGATTGAGGCTGACAAAGCACCTGCCAGGTATTTAAAATTCCCTTCCTTTCTTCAGATTTCATCTTTCCCTTCTGTTACCTATTCCAACCAGGTTCTTTAATTTCTTCATTTCTAGAGCATCAGTCATTCTTGCTGGGCTTGGCTTTACCCCCAAAATGCAGCAGCAGCCCACCCGGTGAGTGGCCCTTACCATTCTTGGCTCTGAACACTGTTGGCTCTGCCTCTGCCTGTTCTCGTGAACACTCGCCCTTGTGATGCAGCTCTGTCTCTCTTTAGGGAGTTCTCAGGTGGCTGGAGGATGAGACTGGCCCTCGCCCGGGCTCTGTTTGCTAGGTGAGTCTCCTGGGCCTGTGTATGGATACTGTGGAGAATGGGCTTGGCTCTTGCAGGGTGGCAACAAGTCGCTGACCTAAAACCTCAAGCCTTGCATTCTTCTTTTCCACAGGCCAGATCTGCTGCTGTTAGATGGTGAGTTTGAAATGGGGCACCCTGACTTTGGGGTGCAAAAGTGTGCCATCATCCAAGTTCCCAGTTCTCTAGCCCTTCTATCCCAAACGTGTCCTCCTCCACTTTTCCAGAACCCACAAACATGCTGGATGTAAGGGCCATCCTGTGGCTGGAGAATTACCTGCAGGTGAGTGCCTACAGGTGCTGGAGTAAGTCTGGGAAAGGTCTGCCTCCAAGACCGTTGGGGTCTGGGAGCTGACTGCCCTCCCAAACTGGGCCTGCCATCCTGTGACCCCCCCCCTCAGACGTGGCCCTCCACAATCCTGGTCGTCTCCCACGACCGCAACTTCCTGAATGCCATAGCCACAGACATCATCCACCTGCACAGCCAACGGCTGGATGGTTACCGGGGAGACTTTGAGACCTTCATCAAGAGCAAGCAGGAGCGGCTGCTCAATCAGCAGCGTGAATATGAGGCCCAGCAGCAGTATCGCCAGCATATCCAGGTGTGGGAGCAGGCGGGGCTGGGGACCTGTCCCATCCCATGGGTATTAGAGTTGCAGGGAGTGAGGGAGCTGAACAGTACCTGAACTCATCCACCTTCAGGTTTTCATTGACCGGTTTCGCTACAACGCCAACAGAGCCTCTCAAGTGCAGAGTAAACTCAAGATGCTGGAGAAGCTGTGAGTACTGTGTCTCTGACCAGGCTTTGACTCATGTCTCTTATTTGCTTCCCTCATTTTGTAGGCCACCCCTTGCCCTCCCACTCTAGATCTCCCCTTTTCTACAAACCAACTTTAATTTCCTCCCCTGCAGGAAGGCAGGGTATTCTGTTACTGCTCTTGGAGAGTTAATCTTTCCCCCAGGCCTAGGCAACTATCAGTCTACTTTCTGTCTGTATATATTTGCTAATTCTGGACATTTCGTATAAATGGAATTGTACATGTGACCTTTTCTGTCTGGCTTCTTTCGCTTAACATAATGTTTTCGAGGTTCATTGTGTCGGAGCATGGATTAGTGCTTCACTCCTCTTTATGACCAGGTAATATTCTGTTGTAGGGATAGTCCACATTTTGTTTGTTGACTCATCAGGTGGTAGACATTTGGATTATTTCCCCTTTTTGGCTCTTACGAATAATGCTACTATGAACATTTGTGTACAAATTTTTGTGTGGACATGTGTTTTCTATTCTCTTGGGTACATACCTAGGAGTGGAATTGCTGGGTTACATGGTAATTCTATGTTTAAATTTTTGAGGAACTGCCAAACTTTTTATTTTATTTTATTATTATTATTATTTATTTATTTATTTTTGGCTCCATTGGGTCTTCGTTGCTGCATGTGGGCTTTCTCTAGTTGTGGCGAGCAGGGGCTACTCTTCGTTGCGGTGCGTGGGCTTCTCATTGTGGTGGCTTCTCTTGTTGCAGAGCACGGGCTCTAGGTGCGCGGGCTTCAGTAGTGTGGCACGTGGGCTCAGTAGTTGCGCCTCGCGGGCTCTAGAGCGCAGGCTCAGTAGTTGTGGCGCACAGGCTTAGTTGCTCCGCAGCATGTGAGATCTTCCCGGACCAGGGCTCAAACCGTGTCCCCTGCATTGGCAGGCGGATTCTTAACCACTGTGCCACCAGGGAAGCCCTCCAAACTGTTTTTAAAAGCAGCTGCACCATTTTACATTCCAACCAGCAATGTATGAGGGTTCCAATTTCTCTGCCTTCTTGCCAACACTTATTATCTGTCTTTCGAATTTTAGCCATCTTAGTGGGTGTCAAGTGATATCTCATTGTGATCTTGATTTGTATTTCCTTAATGACTAATGGTGTTGAGCATTGGAGGTTTTTTTAATTGAGGTACAGCTGATATGCAGTATTATATAAGTTTCACGTGTACAGCATAGTGATTCACAATATTTAAAGGTTACATTTCATTTATAGTTATTGTATAATATCGGCGGTATTCTCTGTGTTGTGTCATATATTCTTGTAGCTTATTTATTTTATACATAGTAGTTTGTATCTCTTAATCCTCTACCCAATCTTGCCCCTCCACCCCTTTCCTCTCCCCAGTGTTAACCACTAGTTTGTTCTCTATATCTGTGAGTCTGTTTCTTTTTTGTTATATTCAGTAGCTTTATTTTTTCGATTCCACCTATAAGTGATACCATACAGTATTTTTTTTTCTCTGCCTTATTTCACTTAGCATAATATTCTTCAAGTCCATCCATGTTGTTACAGATGACAAAATTTTATTCTTTTTTTGTGGCTGAGTCGTTTTCCATTATGTGTGTGTGTGTGTGTGTGTGTGCATTCATCTGTGGATGTGCAGACACATAGGTTGCTTCTGTATCTTGGCTGTTGTAAACAATACTGCTGTGAACATTGGGGTGCATGTATCTTTTCGAATTAGTGTTTTCATTTTTTTCGGATACATACCCAGGAAAGCATTGGAGGTTTAATCTTGAAGCAACATTTCTGGATGTGCTGGTGGTAGGGGAGCTTAAAATCATAAGGCTTAGGATTTTGTGACCTTGTAACATACGTCACAGTATATTAACAGGGAGGACAAAAAAACTACCAAAAAAAGAATCGTATTTTTCCGGCATGTATATTACTTGTGTGATAAAAACAAATTTATTTTTTAAAGTCGTAAATCTAGTCTGTCTCCTCTCTCCTCAGACCGGAGCTGAAACCCGTGGACAAGGAGTTGGAGGTAGTGATGAAGTGAGTGCTGGGCCAGAGGGGCAGGTGGGGAAGCTCTTGTTTCTGGCTGCCCTCGTGCTCCTCACCCCCACCTCCTGCAGGTTCCCCGATGGGTTTGAGAAATTCTCACCACCAATTCTGCAGCTAGATGAGGTGGATTTCTACTACGACCCAAAGCATGTCATCTTCAGCCGTCTCTCCGTCTCTGCTGACCTTGAATCCCGCATCTGTGTGGTATCGTTGCTGTTTCTCTGTTTCGTGAGCTGGGACTGGGCTCTCCCACCCCTTATGTGGTGTGGATTGGCCACATGGCGGAGAAGGCCCCCCGGAGTAGGAGTCAGCGCCTGGGCTGAGGACTTTGCTGTACTTGTGCTGGCCCCTCCTCTAGCCTCACAGGGCCGCTCTGCGGCATAGATGGAGAGCCTGGCATGTGGTATTTTATAAATACTTAGAGCAGTACTTTGTCTTACTGGTCTCAGCTCTGAGTTTCCTCAAACTGTGGAACATAGAGGAGAGAGCATGGGCTTCAGGGTCAGACTTCGGATCCTAACTCTGCCATTTCCTAGCTTGGTTACTAAGCAGTCTCCTCATCCTTAAAATGGAGATAATGTCTAACTCACTTGGTTATTGGGAGAATTAATTCCCTTGCACTTAGTGGGTACTTGGGTATTGGTCCCTTTTACATCTTCCTTCATTTTTTTCTATAGTTCCTTAAAAATATTTTTTTAGTTGTTGGAGTCCCTGGGACTAGCTGAGACCCATTCTCATCTCCTGCCCTTCTGTATCCCGCACAAGGATGCTTGTTACATTCTCATGTTACTTTTTACAGGTTGGGGAGAATGGGGCTGGGAAGTCTACCATGTTGAAGCTCCTTATGGGGGATCTGGCACCTGTTCGGGGCATCAGACATGCTCACAGGTAGGGCCCACACCACTGCTCTCCAAACCCTCCTGTGCTGTAGCCACACTCTTTTATGGCCATTGCCCTCCATCCCCTCTCTCAACCTTACCATCTGCCTGCAGGAATCTGAAGATTGGCTATTTCAGCCAGCACCATGTGGAGCAGCTGGACCTGAATGTCAGTGCTGTGGAACTGCTGGCACGCAAGTTCCCCGGTGCGTCAGGGACTTGAGTTGGGGGAGGAGGGCCGGGCCTGACGCCTACAGCTAGGCCTACCTGGGGTTGCTGAGCAGCCCCCCGACTCTGGGTGTGAGGACATGTGCATTGGGGGTGGGGCTGGGGGGAACGTGAAGGGAGGGAGTTGGGCCGAGAACCCACACGGTGGGGTGGGGCCTGTTCCAGGACGGCCTGAGGAGGAATACCGTCACCAGCTGGGCCGGTATGGCATCTCTGGAGAACTGGCCGTGCGCCCTGTTGCCAGCTTGTCTGGGGGCCAGAAGAGCCGGGTGGCCTTTGCTCAGATGACCATGCCCTGGTGAGGCCTCCTTTTCAAGAGCTTTGCCCTCCCCTTTCCCATTCTTTCCTAATGGAAAATGATTGTCTTGCGTTCGTATCAGAGTTCCTTTTCTCCCAGCCCCTGCAACTGCCCACCTTCCTTTGTTCTGCCTTCCAGCCCCAACTTCTACATTCTGGATGAACCCACAAACCACCTGGATATGGAGACCATTGAGGCTCTGGGCCGCGCTCTCAACAGTTTCAGGGTGAGTGTGCCTTCACACTGCCCACTCCTTCCCAGGCCTCAGCACCCCTTAGGGGCCCCCCGAGTGCCCCCTGGTCTCCTGTCTTTCAGGGTGGTGTGATTCTGGTGTCCCACGATGAACGCTTCATCCGACTGGTGTGCCGAGAGCTGTGGGTGTGTGAAGCAGGCGGCGTCACCCGGGTCGAGGGGGGATTTGACCAGTACCGAGCTCTTCTCCAGGAACAGTTCCGCCGTGAGGGCTTCCTCTAGGGCCACCAAGCTGAGGACTGTGCCCAGGACATGGACTGGTCTCTCAGACCCCTGGGCCACCACGTAGGCAGCCATCTCCGGCCATGGACTTCCCCCGACTTTGGGGACAGCCTTATTCCTAAATCTCTCCTTTTGATTGGAGCATCCTCTTGTGCAACCCAGGGAGCCCCACCTAAGGGTCTTTGAGGACTGGTCTTCCAAGAGGAAGGGAGTCGGGGGTGCCCTCTGGGATTTTAGATTCTCCCCCACTGCCCCAGCTGCAACTGGGCTCTGAGTGGCCGCATGTAAATTAAATCTCCCTGCATCTTCCTCGCCTCGCCTCTGCTGCTCCCTGGCACGGGGCTACAGTGTTTGCCCACGGTTAAGGAGTGTAGGCTCTCTGATTTGGCATTTTCCTGTGGCATTTGTGTCGGTCATGTGGAGGAGGCCATGGCATTATCAGTGTTGCCCCTGGGCAGAGATGTCATTAAAGCCGCTGGGGGTCGGCCTTGCAGTGGACCAAGCTAGTGATGAAGGGCGGCGTATTACATCACTGCGGTGCTGTTCCCTCTGGCCCGGGTTCAGCCTCAGCTGAAGGGGTCTGGGTTCTGCTGTCTCAGCCCCACTGCTTGAGAGAGTAAACTGATTCTGTAACCTGGCCTCAAACATGGTTTGCCAATTGCTTTCTCCAGTGGTCTCTGGCCCAGGCTCACCCTTCTTCTCTGATCTGGACCCTTCAGGGCCAAAGAGAAACTGAGCAATTGTCTTTGTCCCCATTTTGCTTGGGTGGTTTCATGTTCTTTATTTTTCCCCTAACCACGTAGGAGGGGCCTGGGAAGTTGGGAATTGAGAATGGGGTCTGACGTGAAGAAAGAGAACCCTTTGGTTTCAAATTAACCAGTATTTAAACGGGGAGGGGAGTTGTTTAACAGAAGTAGTATGATTTATAAATACTTTTTCCCGGGTACGCAGCTGCTATATGTAACTGTGCAGAAGACACTAAAATAGAGACATTGCTTTGCTCCTAAAGACAGTGGAGAAACCAGTGTCAACAGAAGGAACTTGTTGGCTTCATGGAGAATTGTCGTCACAAAGCTCAACCAAGGAATCTTAGCCCAGCTGCTGAGGGTATGGTGGTATAGGTAGCCAGGGAGGAGACACCTGTTCAGGGGGAAAGGAGAATAAAGCCAGGAAGGCTCTGCACTGATGGACTGTGAAGCCAGCAGAAGGGTCACTGATCTTCCTGCCTCCTCAGCTTTCCTCTCAGGAGTCCTCAGGAGGTGTTCTTCCAGGCGCATCTGTGGCCACATGCATCCTGACAGTTCTGAGAGCCTTCTCACAGGCCCCATCACTCTCTTCCACCCTCAGATTTGCAGATGGGCCAGTTGGGGCTAGCTGGTGTAGGGTCTGTGCCTGCCTATTTGCCAGACTCTCAGCCCTTTCACCCCTTACAGGCTTGTGGTCCCTGTCTGAGTTCTCCCAATTCTTTTAGAGTCCCTGGAAGTGCTGCTGAAGGTTCTGTGGCAGAATCTGCTTCTTTGGAGGTGGCTTTGTGTATGAAGAGCACTGGAGTTTAATCTGTGATCGAATCCCAGCTCTATTACTGGTAGTAGAAGGGGTCACCTATATTAGCTGGGTAGCCACAACAAGTTGGCCTTTTTGAACACCTTCTCCTCGGCACCTACAGAGGCACTCAAATGGATTCCTCTGTGACCAGTCTATGATTTGGAGGACCATCATATGAAAAAGTAGTAAATTTTTTCTGAATGACTCCAGAGGTAGGCGAGTTTGGGCTCAAAAGAAGGAAAAACTATCTTAATAGTTGATGCTGCCTTCTGATAGTTCCTGGCCTCTGGGGCTGTTAGCCCCACCGCTCTCTAGAGAAGGGCTCTTATGGCCTCTAAGCTGGCTCCCAATTTTATGATTCCATTATATAAGAGCCTGTATATATGACAACACAGGCCTACTGCAGGCCTTCAGAAAGTTGGGATGAATGAATTACAGCAGTTGAGAAAGACCCTACAGTAAGTGTGTAAGGTGAATTTGGGGGGGTTAGAGGTGGGGAGTTGGGAGAAGTTGGTTGTCCTGATGGGTAGAAAATGAAGGCAGTGTCAGCCATGTCCACTCCAGAAAACACAGGGCAGAGAGAATGGAGGAATCTGACACACTGGGGGAAGCTACCCTTTCCACACTGTGGAGAGCCTGTCCAACCCCAGTCATTGGGAAGCTGTTTCTTCTACTGGAGCCTTAAAGCCAGTCAGGAGCTGGCCAGGTTAGAAGGCCTGTCTGCAGGGTCTTCATTGAAATCCTGCCGTCCCTGCTTCTGCTGGCCTTACCACACTCACCAGCACCTTCTCAGGCAACCTGGCTGGTCCCCTGTGGGAGGCAGAGTGCAGGGGTGCAGAAGGGTCATGGGTTCCTCCATACAAGTCTACAAGGCACTTGAAGGTGCCAGTCAGAGAACTGTTTATTTCAATGTGGAATTGCCATCTTGAGATTCGTCGGATGTAGACAACATTTAGGTAAGTTCTCACTGGTTTCCAGGCAAATTTTAGCCGAGTAGAGAAAGGGCTATTTACACTCACTGGCCATGCCCCAGTCTAGTTTGTCATTTAGAACATAACATCCTACTAAGAGCCACTCCCCAGGCCTGGGCCTGGCTCACCCACAGATGCAAACCAAACAACATCAACATCAGCGCGCCACAGCTCGGCACCAGCCTGGGTGTGCAGCCTGGATGTCGGAGTGTGGGAAATCCCACAGGGTCCACCTGGATTGATGGACTCCCCTCAACCCCGCCCCCCTCCAGGTGGGCTTCAGTGCACTTTGTGTGTCCCTCACTGTGAGCTGCTTGCCATTATTAGGGTTGTAGTTCCCACTTTGCCTTGATATCCTTGAAGGCCAGACCATGGCTTGCTCATCTTTTCATCTTCTGTCCCTGTCACGGGTTGGGTTTCCTGGGAAGCAGCTTGAAGAGGAGATTGGTATGTTTACTGGGGGGAGGTGCTCCCGATTGAGCAGAGGGAGAAGTTGAGTATTGATGCAGGCCCAATGAAGGCCTCAGTCAACCCCACATTCTGGAGCTGGCAGGGATCTTCTGAGTTGAGGCAATGGGTCCGGCCTTATTCCACTGAGTTGAACAGTCTCTGGATGCTGGCTGCCACCAGAAGGAGCTGTGAGGACATTGGGAGAGGAAGTTTCCTTCAGCTGAGGCAGTTACCCCTAAGTGGTGACAGCTGAGGACTTGCTGCCATCAGTCAGTGCTCGGCAAGTCCTTCATTCCCGAAAGCTCATCGCAGCAACCACTACTGTGCCTAGCACATAAAGAGGTGCTCAATAAAAATGCTTGAGAAGTGAATATTTGGGGGAAATTATTTGAGAAAAAGTAGGGAATGACATTGGAGAAGGAAAGCACAGAGGCAAGGAGACAAGCAGGCCATGACCGAAACCCAGCCCTAAGGATATGGGGTCAGAGCAGCGGAGGTGGAGGTGCAAAGCTTTGGGACATAAGCGACAGATTAAAGGGGCCAGGTTTTTTTTTTTTTTTCAAACGTCTCCTTGTTTTATAACAATGTTGAGGAAATAATGACAGTTAATAGTTATTGGGCTCTTGTTATGTAGTAGGCATCGTAGTAAGTGCTTTACCTGCACTAAGTCAACCCTCACAGCCCTACGAACTGGCACAGTTATTATCCCCATTTTATAGATGAGGAAACGGAGTTGACCTAGTGGGAGGGGCTCAGGACAGTCTGGCTCTAGAGCACAGCTCTGAGTAGCCACACTGCCCTATCACTCAGCTCCTAGCACCATTTGCTGAATAGTGAGAGTTTGTTAATTCCGTCACTTAAAACTCATCATTAATTGCATGGGGTGGGGGGTGGGAGGCGGGGGACTTGAAGAAGCTTCTCTCGGGAGAGCAAGCTGACGAGTAGGTCCTGGCACAGTGGCTGACACACGCTAGGTGCTCAGTGAATAGTTCATTAAATGATTTGATACCTGTGGTATAGTGGAAAAGTCATGCACTGGGATTAGCCAGCTCTACCACTGACGGCATCTTAGGCAAATCAACCTCTCCTGAGTAAATTATCATTATCCATAAAATGGGCATAACGCAGTTTGTCTTGCCCACTTCTTGGGTAGGAGGAAGGATTAAATGAGACAAGGTCCTGTGTAAACTGAATAAAGTTTTTTGTACACTGTAAAGTGCCATGGATCCAAAGGGTGTCATTTCATGGGAGGAGTGATAGGAGAGCAGCCTGGAGGCTCCTGTGGAGACACGCAGACTCGCACATAGACACACAAGCACTCCAGGCCCTCATCAAGATGATGGCCCCAGGAGGGCCACCCCATAGTCGTCCTCATCTGCTGACCCAAGCATCGGAAAGCAGGAATGCAGGAATGCAGCGTGAGACTCTGCCTGGCACCCGCTGAGGTAGAAATCACTGTGCAATTAAAGCCCATTCTAATAACATGTATAGGCCATGCCCTGCTGGTAATTCTAGGTTTCTCTTTATGTTAAATAAATGGATGGTTTGGAAGGGATTTCTGCTGTACTGTATATAGAGAGAGCTTTGAAATCCTAAATTAGAATAAATATTTATCAACCCATGCTATAGCATTTTTAACATTGAGAAATGCTTTCACAAATGTTCTCTTTCAGTCTTGTCTCCTCAATAATCTCGTGTTACGTGGCTCCTGCTGAGTTATCCTCATTTTATAGAACAGAAGCTTGAAGCAGAAAGATGTTAAGTGTCTTCTATAAAACTCTTAGAGGAAAACACAGGAAGAACACTCTTTGACATAAATCACAGCAAGATCTTTTTTGACCCACCTCCTAGAGTAATGGAAATAAAAACAAAAATAAACAAATGGGACCTAATGAAACTTAAAAGCTTTTGCACGGCAAAGGAAACTATAAAGAAGATGAAAAGACAACCCACAGAATGGGAGAAAATATTGGCAAATGAATCAACAGACAAGGGATTAACCTCCAAAATATATAAACAGCTCAGGCAGCTCAATATTAAAAAAACAAACAACCCAATCAAAAAATGGGCAGAAGACCTAAAAAGACATTTCTCCAAAGAAGACATACAGATGGCCAAGAGGCACATGAAAATCTCAGTATCACTAATTATTAGAGAAATGCAAATCAAAACTACAATGAGGTATCACCTCACACTGGTTAGAATGGGCATCGTCAGAAAATCTACGAACAACAAATGCTGGAGAGGGTGTGGAGAAAAGGGAACCCTCTTGCACTGTTGGTGGGAATGTAAATTGATACAGCCACTATGGAGAACAGTATGGAGGTTCCTTAAAAAACTAAAAATAGAATTACCATATGACCCAGCAATCCCACTACTGGGCATATACCCAGAGAAAACCATAATTCAAAAAGACACATGCACCCCAATGTTCATTGCGGCACTATTTAGAATAGCCAGGTCATGAAAGCAACCTAAATGCCCATCGACAGACAAATGGATAAAGAAGATGTGGTACATATATACAATGGAATATTAGCCATAAAAAGGAACAAAACTGGGTCATTTGTAGAGACGTGGACGGACCTAGAGACTGTCGTACCGAGTGAAGCAAGTCAGAAAGAGAAAAACAAATATCGTATATTAATGCATATATGTGGAATCTAGGAAAATGGTACAGATGAACCGGTTTGCAAGGCAGAAATAGAGACATAGGACTTCCCTGGTGGTGCAGTGGTTAAGAATCTGCCTGCCAATGCAGGGGACGCGGGTTTGAGCCCTGGCCCAGGAAGATCCCACATGCCGCGGAGCAACTAAGCCTGTGCGCCACAACTACTGAGCCTGAGCTCTAGAGCCCACAAGCCACAACTACTGAGCCCATGTACCACAACTACAGAATCATGCACGCCTAGAGCTCGTGCTCTGCAACAAGAGAAGCCACAACAATGAGAAGCCCGCGCACCGCAACGAACAGTAGCCCCCGCTCGCCGCAACTAGAGAAAGCCCACTCACAGCAACGAAGACCCAACACAGCCAAAAATAAATAAATAAATACATAAATTTATGGAAAAAAAAGAACCTGCTGTATAAAAAATAAATTAAAAAAAGAATGGAATTTAAAAAAAAAAGATGTTAAGTGTCTTGCTTAGGTTCAGATACCTCTGTGCATGCCGAGATGGGGCAATAACCAAAGTATCTGGGTCCCCAGCCTTCTCACCTCTTTCCAGATCGGCTATTCTCAACTTTGTTCCACAGCTATTCACACAATGGGTGACATTCTCATATCACACATGCCAGTGAGTATGCCCAGGGTCATGTGCCCTTCTGTCCTTGTAGGGAAATATTTTGAACCCAGAATGAGGGGGACTATGAACCTATTTTAATTTGTTTTAAACTTGTAAATTAGGGAGCCAGCTCTGGAGTCAGAACTGCATTTGACTCCGGATTCTGTTATCTAATAACTGTGTGACCTCAGCAAATTAGCTTCTCAGTGCCTTAGTTTCCTTATCTATAAAATGAGAATAATAATGGTCCTTACGCTGTAGGGTTATGGTGAATATTAAATCAGATAATATAAGCAAAACTCTCATGTGGTTCCTAGTAGTTCCATAATTGTTAGCCATTATGATGATGATTAGTATTTGTTGCGACCTTCACTGCTTTATCGATTTTTAGTGAGATATTGCTTACAATGCCCTGTGGCTGAAATCCCCTGTGTTTAGTCATGGTGCCTCAAGCAAAAAGACAGGTACCCAACACCTCCTATTTTGTGTCCTTGGGCCTAGAAGGGACCCTTTATTGGACTCTTCTCCCACTGCAGAGACTTTTTCTTTTGGTTTTTCTACACACACACACACACATGCCCCTCTAGTTCTTTCTGAGCGTTCTGTACTCAGTTTGTTCCATCACTCAATACTTTGTTCTAGGTTGGTGACTCTCCATCATTGTAGAAGTCTAGGTTTTTCTTGACTGCTAGAGACCTTTGAGCATAGTCATTCTGAACCGTCTCACCACCAAAGGTTTCTTACTGTACCTCCTGCATGAACTCTACAGTCAGAACACACCCAGGTACGGCACACCCAGAAGTTGGGAGCTGAGTTATCTTAGAGTAAAACTAGTAAGAATCCTCAAACAATGGTTGAGATGTAGAAGTCATTCAAGAGTTTGTAAATTGTAGTTTGCTGGTGTATGTGTGTTTCACGGTTGGGAGGGGACATTTAACAACCATCAGGTTGATGAGTGTATATTATTTAGCCAAAGAAGAACACAAGTGACGTGGAGAGCACATGAAATGTGGTTCAAATCAAGAATGCCAGAATCCTGCAATGGACGGACCAAGAATTGGTCAGTGGGTCCCCAGACCTGCCTGAGAGGAAGCAGACTCTATTTTGTGGCTTGTCCCTTTAGCAGGTCTTGCCCTTCAGAGGCACTGGATGCCTTAGTCCATCAGAGCTTGACACCACAGGCCCCTGAGCTCCATCCACTAACTCCCCCACTCCATTCCACCCTCATCTGATTTCTTTGGCTTGTGTCTTGGTTTGTGTGACCGTTCTCATCTAGAGTGGATGTACTAACCAGTAAAAATGGATTTTCAGGCCCCCTGTTGGCTGTGTTTCTAATGATAATAAACTGACATCGGGTTTATACATCAGCCTCTTCTAAGTTTCAACAGTGTGAGACAAAAACACTTGGCTTGATCCAACAATGATAATAATTTACTGGGCACTATGTTCCAAGCATTATTCTAATCATTTTATATGAGTTAACTTATTTTATCCTCACAACAAAATAATGAGGTATGGATTATATACATATATACAATGGAATATTACTCAGCCACAAAAAGGAACGAAATTGGGTCATTTGTAGAGATGTGGATGGATCTAGAGACTGTCATACAGAGTGAAGTAAGTCAGAAAGAGAAAAACGAATATCGTATGTTAACGCATATATGTGGAGCCTAGAAAAATGGTACAGGTGAACCGGTTTGCAGGGCAGAAATAGAGACACAGATGTAGAGAACAAATGTATGGACACCAAGGGGGGAAAGCGGCGGGAGTGGTGGTGGTGGGATGCATTGGGAGATTGGGATTGACATATACACACTACTATATATAAAACAAATAACTAATAAGGACCTACTGTATAGCACAGGGAACTCTACTCAATACTCTGTAATGGCCTATGTGGGAAAAGAATCTAAAAAAGAGTGGATATATGTGTATGTATAACTGATTCACTTTGCTGTACACCTGAAACTAACACAACATTGTAAATCAACTATACGCCAAAAAAAGTTTTTTTTAAATCGACACTTTATTAGTAAATGGAAACTCAGAAATGTTTTAAAAAACTAAACTAAACTAATCTTGCCTAGGTCTACCCAACTCATGAGTCTCTGCGCTGGGGTTTGCCCTGAGGTCAGGATGGGCCCAAAGCTTCAGCTTGCCCAGTCTAGCACAGCAAGACACCCGACCACGCTGACGTTTGGGATCTAAGCTGATGAGGAGCACCTCTGTGCTGGGGTGACCTCAGCGGGTACTGGGGCCCAGGGGGGGCCATGTCTGAGCAGCCTACCAGCCCACCTGGAGCATACCATTGTGTTTTGAAAGATTTTATCTACGAAACAAACCTAATTCATTAAATAATTATTTTCCCATTAAAATATAATCAAAGACGTAATGTGGGGGACTTCCCTGGTGGCACAGTGGTTAAGAATCGCCTGCCAATGCAGGGGACACGGGTTCGAGCCCCGGTCCAGGAAGATCCCACATGCCGCGGAGCAACTAAGCCTGTGCGCCACAACTACTGAGCCTGCGCTCTAGAGCCCGCGTGCCACAACTACTGAAGCCTGCGTGCCTAGAGCCCATGCTCAGCAACAAGAGAAGCCACTGCTATGAGAAGTCCACGCACCGCAATGAAGAGTAGCCCCTGCTCGCCGCAACTAGAGAAAGCCCGCGAGCAGCAACAAAGACCCAACACAGCCAAAATAAATAAATAAATTTATTTTTAAAAAAAGAAAGACGTAATATGGTATTAATCACAGTTTCTGATCAGCCTTAAATAATCACACTTGCCAACCCAAATTATTTCATTCCAGCCCCAAGAAAAAAAACATTGTGTTTCATTTAGCTTGGACACCCTTCAGTGACAAATCAAGGTAGACAGTGTCAGGAAAGTAAACAGAAATTAGGGCAATTCCTGATAAAGGAAGAAGGGAAGAAGCATAGTTTGTCTCGATGTAACTTCCTTCCTTCCTTCCTCACTCCCTCCCTTCCTCCCTCCTTTCTTTCTCTCTCTCTCTTTCTCTTTCTCTCTCCCTTCCTTCCTTCCTTTCTTCCTTCCTTCCTTCCTCCCTCCCCCCTCCTTTCTTTCTTTCTTTCTTTTCTTTTTCTTTCTTTGTTTGTTTCTTTCTTTCTTTCTTTCTTTCTTTCTTTCTTTCTTTCTTTCTTTCTTTCTTTCTTTCTTTCTTTCTTTCTTAAAACTCTCTCCTTCTGAAATCATCTCCCCTTTCTCCTTCTGGGTTCCCACAGCACTTTACTTCCAACCCCTTGGAGTGCTGGCCTCATTCCACCTTGCATCCGTTGTATCCAAGTTGCAGGAAAAGGGATTTATCTTGGAATCCTTCAAGGCGCCAGCAATGAGCCAGGTAAACAATAGTGAAACTCAAAGTTTTGTGAAAAGTAATATTCTTGTCTCCATAGCTACACTCCATTGGCCTATGGGCCTGTATCCCAGTAAGTCCACAGGAATATTTGTACAATTTGATGATACGTGTTGGTCTTTTGGTTGGAACAGCTGGTGCAGCTCCTTTGGGAGAAAGAATATGGTGGAGCACTTGTTTGGACATCCCTGTCACCAGGTTGCTGGTGAAGATATTAGTTGTACATTTCTACTGCTACTGTAAAGCTTTGATTTCGAATTTTTTAAATGATGATATATATTCTCTTTTATATTGCATACATATTTTAAACTATTTATTATGGAAATTTGCAAACGTACAAGAGTAGAGAAACAGAATAATGAACCCCTATGAATGCGTTACCCAGCTTCAGCAATTATCCTTTATGGTTCGTGTTGGTTTACCTTATTTCCTCTACACCCCCATATTCTGCCTGCACTGTGAATCCTGCTCCCTCACCCTGAACTCGCCATCCCCATCCCCACCCCAGGATAATACTTATAAGTGTTACATACCAATATAATGGAATTATATGGAACATAATGTTTGATTGCTTTTTGTGATCGTTTTAATATTTATGACAGGATAAGGTTCAGCTTTTGGTTTCCCTTCATTTTGTTTCAGTTTATAAAAGGTTTTGTTATAGAATTAGTAATGTAAAATGTCGTTACTCATACAGTCATTTTTCAGTAATCATGATTATACTACATAAATCAACACATCATAGAGATGCAATTTTCTTGCAAGAAGTAAAAATCTTATCTCATTTTAAAAGAGACTGTATTTTTTAGAGCAGTTTTAGGTTCACAGCAAAACTGAGGGGAAGGTACACAGATTTCCCACATTCCCCTGCCCCATACTTGCATAGCCTCCCCTATTGTCAGTATCCCCCGCTAGAGTGGGAGCTTACAATTGATGAACCTATACTGGCACATCATTATCACCCAAAGTCCACAGTTTACATTAGGTGTTGTACATTCTGTACAATGTGTAATGACATGTATTCATCATTATAGTATCACACAGAGTAGTTTCATTGCCCTAAAAGTGCTCTTAAACTTTTAAAACTTAAAAGTCTTCTTCTTGCCTTCCCTTCCCTCCCTGAACAATTCAGTCCTGAAGCCATTAGATGGGGTAGAGCAAGGTACTTGTCCACAATAAGGTGGGATCCCCCTCAGAGACCCAGAGCAGGATGTCAGAACCTGATCAGGGTGAGGAGGGCATCTGCGTAGGAAGGTTGCCCAGCGTGAGGTGTCAGAGCCCAAGTGAAGTGAGGACATCCATGCATGGGAATGGCCTGCTGCAGGTACCAGAGACCCAACAGAGTGACGATGGTGTACCTGCAACAATGGGGATAGGAGTGCAGCCTGGTGTGGAGACTCAGAGCCCAAGCAGGGAGAGAGGGGCATTACTGAGGAAGGGATGACCAGGACAGGGTGTTGGGCAAGGTTGGGGTGAGGAGGGCACTCACTGAGGGGGGAAGGGGGCAGCAACCCAACGCAGTGTGCTGTAGACAAAGTAGAGTGAGAAGGGCATCTGAATGTGTAAGAGGGCAGTGGCAATGGGGGACTGATCATGTGAATAAATATATTCGGGTAAATGGGAGCCAGGTTTCTCACAGCTGGAGAAGGAAATTACAAATATAGGAAGGGAGGGACTTCCCTGGTGGTCCAGTGGTAAAGAATCCACCTTACAATGCAGGGGACGCGGGTTCGATCCCTAGTCAGGGAACTAAGATCCCACATGCCACAGGGCAACTAAGCCCACGTGCCACAACTACTGAGCTCGAGCGCCTCAGCTAGAGCCCGTGTGCCGCAAAGTACAGAGCCTACGTGCTCTGGAGCTCTCACGCCACAACTAGAGAAGAGAAAACCCGCACGCCACAACTAGTGAGAAGCCTGCGTGCCACAACCAAGAGCCCGTGCGACGAAAGATCCCACATGCCTCAGTAAGATCCCGCGTGCCGCAACTAAGACCTGCCGCAGCCAAAATAAATAAATAAATAAATAAACAAATCCTTTAAAAAAATATAGGAAGGGAGAAAACAAATGAACATTGTAATGCTGGATTAAAACTGGAGATATTAGTGTGAACTCATGGTTTTCAATACAAAGAGATGGACAACAGAAATAAGTACAGAATTAAGTGTGTATGTAGCTCCGTCCCAGCTCTGGCTATATATTTTTTTAAGATTATTTATTTATATATTTTTATTTATTTTTGGCTGCGTGGGGTCTTAGTTGCGGCACGCAGGATCTTCACTGAGGCACACAGGATCTTTCGTTGCAGTGCGCGGGCTTCTGTCTAGTTGTGGCACACCGGCTTCAGGGCGCATGGGCTCTGTAGTTGTGGCATGCAGGTTCCAGAGCGCATGGGCTCTGTGGTTTGCAGCATGTGGGCTCTAGTTGAGACGTGCGAGCTCAGTAGTTGTGGCACGCGGACTTAGTTGCCCTGTGGCATGTCGGGTCTTAGTTCCCCGACCAGGGATCAAATCTGTGTCCCCTGCATTGCAAGGCGGATTCTTTACCACTGGACCACCAGAGAAGTCCCTATTTTTTTAAACTAAGAATAGTTTGTCTTTATTTTTTATTTTCTTTCTTTCTTTATTTTTTGACTGTGCCACGCAGCATGCTGGATCTTAGTTCCCTGACCGGGGATTGAACCCATGCCCCCTGCACTGGGAGCACGGAGTCTTAACCACTGGACAGCCAGGGAAGTCCCTCTGGCTATTGATAGGGCCCTGGGGAAGTGACACTTCTACCCCAGTGGCAATAAGCACACCCAGGGCCCAAATCCTAACATCTAAATATCATTCTTCACTATAAGGTACAAGGGCTCCCTAGTGAAATAGCTGATTCTAGGACTGCAGGAGAAAAGATGAAAGATGAGCCTGGAAATCTTGTACTTGAAAGCAAAGAAGTACTGAAAGAATGATTGGGACATGGGAAAAAGATACAAAAATCAGCTTGAAGTACTCCCACTGGATGAATTAGGGAGAGTTTGAGCATCAATATAAATAATGATAGGTACAGACTGTAACCCCTGAATAAAATAGAAAACCATGAATCCATACTGGTATACATAAATACATGAATAAATTAAAAGTTGGATGAGGAATGAGATACATATTTTCAAAATGTTTCCACTCAAAACATTTATTCATTATAAAGGGAAAAGGAGTGACTTTACAGTAGAAAAGCCTAACAGACACCACTTTCAATCAAGTAATCAAAGGAAACATCATCAGTAATATAAAATCAAAATCTTGTGCCACCCAATAGGATGCAATCAGAAGAACACAGCGCCAGAAATCTGTTGCATTTCTATACACTAACAACAAAATATCAGAAAGAGAAATTAAGGAAACAATCCCATTTACGGTCACATCAAAAAGAATAAAATACCTAGGAATAAACCTACCTAAGGAGGCAAAAGACCTGTACTCTGAAAACTACAAGATGCTGATGAAAGAAATTGAGGAGGACACAAACAGATGGAAAGATACGTTCTGTCCTTGGATTGGAAGAATCAATATTGTTAAAATGACCATACTACCCAAGGCAATCTACAAATTAAATGCAATTCCTACCAAACTACCAAAGGCATTTTTCACAGAACTAGAACAAAAAAATTTTTTTAATTTGTATGGAAACACAAAAGACCCCAAACAGCAAAAACAATCTTGAGAAAGAAGAACAGAGCTGGAGGAATCATGCTCCCTGACTTCAGACTATACTACAAATCTACAGTAATCAAAATAGTATGATACTGGCACAAAAAACAGACACGAGATCAATGGAACAGGATAGAAAACCCAGATATAAACCCACCCACTTAATGATCAATTAATCTACAACAAAGGAGGCAAGAATATACAATAGGGAAAAGACTATTTTCCCTATACAATAGGGATAGAATATCCAATAAGGATAGAATATCCAATAGGGAAAAGTCTCTTCAATAAGTGGTGCTGGGAAAACTGGACAGCTACATGCAAAAGAATGAAATTAGAACATTCCCTAACACCATATACAAAAATAAACTCAAAATGGATTAAAGACTTAAATGTAAGACCAAATACTATAAAATTCCTAGAGGAAAACATAGGCAGAACACTCCTTGACATAAATCACAGCAATAATTTTTTGGTTCTGTCTCCTAGAGTAATGGAAATAGAAACAAAAATTAACAAGCGAGACAAACTTAAAAGCTTTTTTACAATAAAGGAAACCACAAACAAAACAAAAACAACATGTGATCCTACAGACTGGGAGAAAATATTTGCAAACAATGCTACCAACAAGGGATTAATTTCCAAAATATGCAAACAGCTCATACAGCTTACTATTAAAAAAAAAAAGCAAAAAAACAAATAACCTAATTTGAAAAATGGGCAAAAAAAAAAAAAGGGCAGAAGACCTAAATAGAAATTTCTCCAAAGAAGACATACAAATGTCCAAGAGGCACATGAAAAGATGCTCAATATCACTAATTATTAGAGAAATGCAAACCAAAACTACAATGAGATATTGCCTCACATCAGTCAGAATGGCCATCATTAAACTGTCTACAAATAATAAATGCTGGGAAGGGTGTGGAGAAAAAGGAACTCTCTTACACTCTTGGTGGGAATATAAATTGGTGCAGCCACTACAGAAAACAGTCTGGAGGTTTCTTAAAAAAAGAAAAATAGAGTTGCCATATGGTCCTGCAATCCCACTCCTGGGCATATATCCAGAGAAAACTCTAATTCAAAAAGATACATGCACCCCAATGTTCATAGCAGCACTATTTACAATAGCCAAGACATGGAAGCAACCTAAATGTCCATCAACAGATGAATGGATAAAGAAAGTGTGGTATATATATGCAGTGGAATATCACTCTGCCATAAAAATGACTGAAATAATGCCATTTGCAGCAACATGGATGGACCTAGAGATTATCATATCAAGTGAAGTAAGTCCAACAAAGACAAATATATGATATCAATTATATGTGGAATCTTAAAAAATGATACAAATGAACTTATTTACAAAACAGAAATAGACTCACAGACATAGAAAACAAACTTACGGTTACCAAAGGGGGACCTACTGTATAGCACAGAGAACTATATTCAATATCTTGTAATAACCTATAAAGGAAAAGAATCTGAAAAAGAATATATATATATATATATATATATATATATATATATATTCGGATTACTTTGCTGTACACTTGAAACTAACACATTGTAAAATAACTATACTTCAATTAAAAATGGTTTAAAATTTTTTAAATATTTATTTATTTTCCTCTTTTTTTTTTTTTTTTGGCTGCGTGGGGTCTTAGTTGCAGCACACTGGATCTTTGTTGAGGCACGCGGGATCTTTCGTTGGCAGCGCGCGGGCTTCTCTCTAGTTGTGGCGTGTGCAGGCTCCAGGGCACGTGGGCTCTGTAGTTTGCAGCACGTGGGCTCTGTAGTTTGCAGCACGTGGGCTCTCTCTTTGAGGCGTGTGGGCTTAGTTGCCCCGCAGCATGTGGGATCTTAGTTCCCCAACCAGGGATCGAACCCGTGTCCCCTGCATTGGAAGGCGGATTCTTTACCATTGGACCACCAGGGAAGTCCCTAAAATTTTTTTTAAAAAAGAACACAGCATAGTTTCTGTGATTTTCCCTCCAAAGATGTGTAACCTGAATCTAATCATAAGAAAGTATCGGGCTTCCCTGGTGGCGCAGTGGTTGAGAATCTGCCTGCCAATGCAGGGGACACGGGTTCGAGCCCTGGTCTGGGAAGATCCCACATGCTGCAGAGTAACTGGGCCCGTGAGCCACAACTACTGAGCCTGCGTGGCTGGAGCCCGTGCTCCGCAACAAAGAGAGGCCTCGATAGTGAGAGGCCCGTGCACCGCGATGAAGAGTGGCCCCCGCTAGCTGGAACTAGAGAAAGCCCTCGCACAGAAACGAAGACCCAACACAGCTAAAAATAAATTAATTAATTAAAAAAAAAAAAGAAGTTTAAAAAAAAGAGAAAGTATCAGACAAACCCAAATTAAAGGACATTCTGCAAAATAAATATCCTGTACTCTTTCAAAATATCAAGGTCATGAAAGTCAAGAAAAGACTGAGGAACTGTTCCAGAGTGAAGAAGAGACTCCAGAGAGATGACAAAATGCAACACGTGATCTGAAATGGATTTTTAAAATTATTATCATAAAGGACATTATTAGGACACTAGGCAAAACTGAAGTGGGGTTTGAGGATTAGATGTAGAGATGTATCAATGTTAATTTTCTGATTTTGACAGTTGTGCCATAGTTATTTCGGAGAATGTCCTTGTTTGTAGAAACTACACACTATATCAAGAGTGATGGGACATAAATTGGCTACTTACTTGTAAATGGTTCATGGTGGGAAGTTCTTTGTTCTGTACTTAAAATTTTCTGTATGCTTGATATTGTTTCAAATTTTTAAAAAATATATTTTTAAAATATAAAAATAGTATATGAGTTGTAACAAATTGAAGAATGCAGTGGTATATTCAAATAGTTAATATACTCCTCTCCCTCCTAATTCTAGTTCCCTCTTCCCTAAAGAAACTATTGTTACCAGTTTCATAGATATCTTTCCAAACTTTATACTCATATGAACACATAAACCTATAAACTTATATGTAGGGAAATACCTTCTCTCACCATGGCAGCCATTAACTCTCTCCTTAGTATCTTTCATTAATCAGAAATCCTTAATTTTTGTAACATTTTATTTTAGAATAACTTCAGACTTGGAGAAATATTGCAAAATATTACAAAGAATTCTGCTCTTTCCTTCAGCCAGATTCCTAAATGTTAACATTTTGCCACATTTGCTTTATCCTTCTCTGTGTTGTGTGTATGTGTGTGTGTATATTTTTTCTTAAACCATTTGAGAGTAAGTTGCAGACATAATGTTTCTTTATTTCTAAATACCCAATATGCTGTTTTCTAAAAACAAGGACTTTACTTATGTAGTCACAGTATAATTATCAAAATTGGGAAATAAACATTGATACAGTAATATTATCTAATCTATAGAGTTTATCCAAATTTTGCCAATTGTATCAGCAATTTCCTTTATATAAAAAGAAAAAAAATATGTTTGATTCAGGATCACACATTGCATTTAGCTGTCCTGTCTCTTTAGTCTTCTTTAATCTGGAGCAGTTCTTCAACCATTCTTTATCTTTCATGACCTTAGCATTTTGGAAGGGTACAGGACATTCATTTCGAGAATGTCCCTCAATTTGGGTTAGTCTGGTGTTTCCTCATGATTAGATTCAGGCTGTGCATTTTGGGCAGGAATATCACAGAAGTGAGACTGTACCTTCTCAGTACGTCTTATCAGGAGGCATGTGATGTCAATTTGTCCCATTACTGGTGATGTTAACTTTGATTACTTGGTTAAGGTGGTGTCTGCCAGGTTTCTATGCTTTAAATTGCTATTTTTCCCTTTGTGATTAATAAGAATCTTGTGGAGAAGAAATACTTAATTTTTATGATATCAAAGTCATCAGTGTTTTGCAGCAGTGATTTGTTCTTTTGAAATGTTTGAGTCCTTCCCCATCACCCTTAGGTGACAGAGATTTTCTGCAACATTGTTTTCTCTATTCATTGTATAGTTTTGTTTTTCTTATTTAGGTTGAATCCTCTAGAATTCACTATGTATGTGTTGTATAGGAATATGTTTTTTCACCTTTCTCTATGTAATGAACCAGTTTTTCTAACATTATCTACCAAATAACCTATCCTTTTTTCAGTGATGGTGGTGCCACATTTGTTGCATATTATGTTCTCATTTATATCATGTCATACATGAATCAGGTTCTCTATTGCTCTACTTGTTCTTTTTGCTTGTTTGTTTGTTTGTTTTGTTTTGTTTTGGCCATGCTGCGAGGCTTGCGGGATCTTAGTTCCCCAACGAGGGATGGAACTCATGCCGAGGTCCTAACCACTGGACCACCAGGGAATTCCCAACTTGTTCTTGTAACATTACCATACTCTTTTTTTTTTTTAAACAACTTTATTTTTTAAAATTTTTATTTATTTATTTATTTATGGCTGTGTTGGGTCTTCGTTTCTGTGCGAGGGCTTTCTCTAGTTGCGGCAAGCGGGGGCCACTCTTCATCGTGGTGCACGGGCCTCTCACTGTCGTGGCCTCTCTTGTTGCGGAGCACAGGCTCCAGACGCGCAGGCTCAGTAGTTGTGGCTCATGGGCCTAGTTGCTCCGCGGCATGTGGGATCTTCCCAGACCAGGGCTCGAACCCATGTCCCCTGCATTGGCAGGCAGATTCTCAACCACTGCGCCACCAGGGAAGCCCCATACTCTTTTGATTACTGTAGTCTTGTAGCATGTCTTGATATCTGATAAGGTAAGCCCCACTCTTCCTTCTTTTTATATATTTTGCTAATTTTGAAACTTTGAATTTTGACTTTGCTAATTTTGAAACTGTCTCTGTATATATAGTGGAGTAAGTTTATTACACTTTAGAAAATCCTCATGGATTTTAATTGGGCTTGCATTGAATGTACAGATTAACTATGAAAAACTAACATTGTTAGTTTTTAGCCATTCCATCTACGACAATGGAGTATCTTTCTAGTTATTTGGATCGTTTTCTGTGTCCTTTGAGCTTTAAAGTTTTCTTCATAGAGGTCTCATATGATCTTGATTAAGTAGATTCTTAGATACTTTATAGTTTTTGTCATCATTGTGAAAGCATCTTTTTTATTGCATTTTCTACTTGGTTACAGCTGGTGTAGAGATATGCTATTGACTTTTGAAGATTGATCTTATATCTGGCTGCCTTGCTGAATTCTTTCACTAGTTGCAATGGTAAATTTTATGTATGCATATTTTACCACAATAAAAATGGTAATGTAAATTATACCTCAATAAAACTGACATAAAATATTAACTGGGACATTAATGGAGGCTAAAACTTGTAGGTAAGATTTTGATGAAGATCAGGAGAGTTACACAGAATCAAACAATCTCTACAAAAGTACTTACTTATTTAATTGCAAAAAGAAAAATAGTAGCATTACAATGAACAAATCTGGCAACATTATCTGTGATAGTTCAGGCAATATCTGAATGCAGTCTGTTAGAGAATCCCCTCTTGCTGGAGAGGCCAGTCTTTTTATTCTATTCAGGCCTTCAACTGATTGGATGAGGCCCACCCACATTATGGAGAGCAGTCTGCTTACTAACAGTTAACTAACTTAAATGTTAATCTCATCCAAACCTACCCTTCAAGTTGACACATGATATGAACTATCAACTAAATGCAGTGTGTGATCCTGGATTGGATGGGGGAGGGGGAATATTTATGAAGAACATTTTTGCAACAGTTAGTGAAATTGGAATACTGACTGTGGTTTAGATAATGGAATTGTTTCAATGTTAAGTTTCCAGAATTTGACAACTATGCTGTGTTTATGTAAGAGTGTGTCATTGTTCTTTTTTTTGTTTGTTTTTTAAAAAAATATTTATTTATTTATTTGGTTGCACCAGGTCTTAGTTGGTGCAGGCGGGCTCCTGAGTTGCAGCACGTGGGCTCCTTAGTTGCGGCAGGCAGGTTCCTTAGTTGCAGCACACCAGCTCCTTAGTTGTGGCATGCTAACTCTTAGTTGTGGCATGCATGTGGGATCTAGTTCCTTGACCAGGGATCAAACCCAGGCCCCCTGCACTGGGAGCGTGGGGTCTTATCCACTGTGCCCCCAGGGAAGTCCCATGTCCCTGTTCTTAAGAAACATACATTGAAGTATTTACGGGTAAAGAGGCACGATGTGAACAATCCATGGTTCAGAACAACAAATTAGTTTTAAAAAATGCTAATCTTCCAATTTTTGTACACGATTTGAAATTATTTCTGAATCAGATGTTTACAAATTAATTGTATGTTAATGTATGTTTGATGTCTTTCATGAGGGGAAGGATCTGCCACTGTCTTGTTTCCTGCTGTGGCTTCCACCCAGCACATACAACAAGAAATATTTATTGACTGAATACTAATGAACTAAGCCATCTTCCAGTTGGGGCTTCACATGGGGCTGGGAATTTTGGATACTGAGCTTGAGACAGGCAGGAAGTAAAACTCTTTCTCTAGGCCTAATTCTCCTGGAGCTCAAATATGAGCGTGTAGATGCTTCTGAGGCTTGGGGAAGCACAACCACTGGTCCCGAAGGCAGGGAGGCAGCCCACAAGCAGAAGACAACTGAGTTGTGTTTTGCAACAAGTGACATGGCTGACTGTCATTTTCTGAGGCCCTTTCCCTTTAGATTTACCCTGTCCCCACCCCTATACCACCACCCTTGATAAAGGTTGTTGACATTTTTGGCCCTGACCTGGACAGTGTTCTCCTGAACTGGGGGGGACAAGTTCAATCCTCCCTCCTGGGCCAGATCAGAGGAGAAGCAACCTACAGGCTAGGTTGGTGGTGGCCAAGGTGAGAGGTATCCTGGACAGGGACCTCAGTGGCCCAGCGGCCTGCTCCACACAGAGATTAGAAAATAGGGTCAATTCCACTAACAGAGCCAGTGAGTTTTCTCACATCATCCCTGTAACTGAGTCAGCCAACATTTATTCGGCACCTACTGTGTGCCAGGGCCTGTGATAGAAAGAGAGAGTCACTCCCAGGGGCTCTCACTGGCTCAAGAGGTAAATGTGGGCTCTAGACTCAACCACCTGTCCTGTCCCATTCCCTGCCTGGGCCCCACCAGCTCCCACCTTTGCCCGCTGGCTTGGCACTAGGTCTCCCATTCTACACCTGTTTCTCCACCTGTCCCTTTTTCTGAGGTCAGCCAAGACTGATGGGAATTTTCAAAAGGAGGTATATTAAGAGATTTAGGAAATTTAATTGGATATTAGCTAAACTTACTGTGGTAATCATTTCACAATATATACATATATCAAATCATTATGTTGTACACCTAAAACTAATATATTGGTATATGTCAATTATATCTCTATTTATTTATTTATTTATAATTTTTTTTTTATGGTCGTGCTGTGCAGCTTGCAGGATCTAAGCTCCCCAACCAGGGATCGAACCTGTGCCCCCTGCAGTGGAAGCGTGGAGTCTTAACCACTGGACCACCAGGAAAGTCCCTCAATTTTTAAAAAAAAAAGAGATTTAGGGAAAATCAAAGAGAAATAAACCAGGAAATAAACAGTAAGGAAGTTTTATTGTCTATGGTAGTAGTTTAAAAAGAAAGGTTCAAGGGTTCTGAGGGTAGATCATCTGAGTTCAACATCCTGGCTCTACCACTTTACTAGCTTATCATGAGCAAGTTACTTACCTTGTCTGGGCTTTGGTTTCCTCACCTGTAAGATAATAATAGTACTTGTCTCTTGGGCTATTTTAATCATTAAAGTAGGTGATGCATGCTTAGTGCAGTGCCTGGCCAATAGTAAGTTCTTGACAAATATTAACTAAGAGAAAAAAACAAATGCACACCTACTTAGCCTTTCCTTAGTCCCTCTAGCTCTTCATTTTTTGACGAGCTGATCCCTCTGCTTGAAACATCTTCCTCTTCACTGCTTAACTCCCATTTAGGACTCCACTTAAACGGCACCACCCTTCAACCACCAGGTTAGGTGCCCCTCCTAAAAGGTCTCAGTTAAAAGCTTTTATAATATCCATAATATTCCTGTAATGCAGCCGTCATCCTAGCCTACTGTAACTGTGTGTTTGCCTTCTTCATCAGAGTGTGAGCCTTTCAGGACAGAGGCTATGCCTTTGTAGCTCTATATTCCCCACGCCCTCCCCTATGCCTGGCACATAGCAGAGCACTCAGCCTCCAGGCCATTCCTTAGCCCTGCCTAGGATCTCCTCTACCTCCTGAAATCTGGTTCTGGGACCCTCTGGGTCTGTGCTGCCCCTTCCAGCCCTCAGCTGCCTGCCATGCTGCAGCCCCACCACCAAAGTGCCTCCCAGGTGGGCCTCAGAGCCCCTCCACAGAACCCCCCTCCTCCCCAGAGCCAGGCAGCCTGCACTGCCCTGCCCCATCCTGCAGAATGCTTTACACCTCTGGCCAATCTGCTGACCTGTCTTAGACAGCCTTCCCAGCAGGATCTCAGGGCTGGTCCAGCTTCCCAGGAAAGCCTGGCTTCTACCAATGTGTTGTCTAGTTTCTGACCAAGAAACCATCTTCCTGGGACACTGTTTTACAACCAAGCTCTCCTCAGGACCCAAGACAAGGACCTCTTTTTCCATTTCCGTGTGTTTGAGGCCCTTTAATGACTGCTCCTTGCAGCTTCGTATTTGTACATGTAGCTCTTGGCTCATTTGCAGAAGGGGCTGAGCACAGAACACCCATGGGGAGGTGGTGCCTGGACTTTCGTGGGCCAGGGCTTGTCCTGTCCGGAGACCTGGAGCACCTGGAGGGCCCATCCACCCACCCACCATCTACTCTTTCTCCCCAAGCCTGTTAGAGGAATGTTCACTCTGAACGAGGCTGGGGGAGGGCTCAGCAGAGAAGGGAGGAGAGGGGGGTCAATATAACCAGGGCTCAGATAGTGTGAAAAGAACAGGGCTGGGGACTTCCCTGGTGGCGCAGTGGTTAAGAATCTGCCTGCCAATGCAGGGAACACGGGTTTGATCCCTGCTCCAGGAAGATCCCACATGCCGCAGAGCAACTAAGCCCATGAACCACAACTACTGAAGCCCGTGAGCCTAGAGCCTGAGCTGCGCAACAAGAGGAGCCATCGCAATGAGAAGCCGGCACACCATAACGGAGTAGACCCTGGTCTCCACAACTAGAGAAAGCCCGCGTGCAGCAACGAAGACCCAATGCAGCCAAAAAAATTAAAAATAAATTTAAAAAAAATTTTTTTAATTAGAAAAAAAAAAGAACAGGCTGGGACTCAGCTGGAGCTCCCCGTGAGCTGGATCACTGTGATGGTGGCTATGCCTCCTGTCTCATCCCTGTGCATTTCCACCCATGAAGTTCCCTGGGAAAAGGCCAAGCTATCTCCACCACGCTAAGTGGTTTGAGCAAGGGAAAGGGCTGGAGTGGAGGGTTCAGGTGCTCAAGGAGGCAGGGAATCCCCCCTGGGACCAGCATGGCGATAGTGACTGGAATCAGGATACAGTAAATGGGGAGGGGTGAGAACCCTGAGCCTGACTTGGAGCCCACTCCCTACTGGCTGCCCCCCACTCCCAGCTCTCCTCAAGCTCTCTTGGCAGAATCTGAGTGTGGCCTCTCCAAGAAAGCTTGCATGGGTGACCCCCAACACGGTCACTTTCCCAGGGCTCCCAGACTCTCCCTCAGGGATCCTGGGGAAGATTTTACAGACTTCCCTAATCTTTTGCAGCATAACACTGTCAAGTGCACGAAATCTCAGCCAGTAACAAAGGAACCTGATAACAGGCAGGGATGTTTTCTCCTACAGGTGCTTCAGTGATGGGGTGAGGGGTCACTGCTACGATGGGGGCAGTCTGCAGCCACCAGAAGGCTCTGCAGGCCGAAAGGCCTCACTCCAAGGTGGTGGGCAACCGAAGGTACCCAGAAGTTACAGCCTGAGAGGGCGATCCTGCCTACCCTCCCCATCCCCAGAAAAAGTGGGGAGATGGCACAGCAGTGGTGGGACGGCTGGCTGTTGGAGGGGGGAGAACTCCTTCAGTGATGGGGATCCCTGCTTGGAGTGAGTGGTCACGGAAGTGATCACACTAGCTGAAGACACCTGCAGGGATGGGGGAGGGGGAGGTTTCTGCAGTGAAGTAGCGCTTTGCACAGGAAAGGGTCGGGCTTCTTGGGGGCTGGGGGTTCCTACGGTGATGGGGCCCTGGGGTTCGCTGCAGTGATGAGGGTCACCGCAGTGATGAAAAGCTGAGCCATTGTGGGGGTGAGGGGTGAGGGGGCAGGGGTGGGGTAATATCGGGATAGCTGGGGTTGCTGCAGTGCTGGGGTGGGGGGACTGCAAATTGAGCCCCTCTGCTGCACTTGCAGAACCCCTCACTTCCTGAAGGACGGAAAGGGTGCGGCCTCGAAGGCCTCCGCGCCGCACTGACGGGGGGCTGCGCGGGGCGAGGACGCGGTTCCTGCACTGCGGCGTCTGGCTGGAGCGGCCGGCGCTGGCGCGGAGGCGGTACTGCGCCCGAAGCGGGCGGGGAGCAGCAGCCCCACCGCAGCGACAGGCGGGGCCGAGGCCAGCTGGAGGGGCCGCCTTCCGAGCGGGGGCGGGACCAGCACCCACCGGGCCGACGCCCCTGGGCGGACTCAGAGCAGTCGCGGCGGGCGCCCGGCAGGTGTCCAGACTGAATGTGGCCCGGGTCGCAGAGGCGGCACCACCTATCCTGGTCCCGTCGTGGCGCCCAGAACTCCGCAGAGGACGCGACGGTGAGGCTGGGGCTGCCTGAGGGGAGGGGGACGATCCCCAGACCCGGCCCGCAGCATCCCTAGACAGTTCGGCTGTGCGGGCGCCGGCGACTGCAGCCCCCCTTCCCAATCCCAGATCACTTCTGCCAGGATGGGGAGAGGTGCTCTGGACGGATCCCAACTAATCCCTCTGCCCCAACACCTCTCCGGGTCTTGCCTCCGTAAGCCCCCCTCCTTTCGCTTCCCATCTCGTTCTTCCCAACCCAATCCCCTCCACTCCGGCCTGCAGCCCGTCTCAGCGCCCCTGTCAGTTGAGGAGCCCGAGAGAGAGAGAGGGACTGCGGCCCTTCGGCTCCCCGTCCCACCCCGCCCCTGCTATCCCTTGCTGGGCTGGGGGCACCCAGAAGGATGCTGGCCCTTTAAACCCTTGCTCCCCACCCCGAGCATCTTCCATCTCTCCACCCGCGCCACTTCCAACAGCTGGCAGCCGCGGGGAGCCCCGGGGGGCCGGCAGGTACTGGGGTGGCGGTGAGGCCCGGGAGGGTGTGATGGAACAGCTGCGACATTACCCACCCCCCACCCCTCCGCCCCTAGAGGAGCCGGCGGCGGGACTGCTGGGCGCCCGTAGCGCCAGTTAAACATTAACCCTCCGCTCCCCGGGTCCCCGTGCTGCCTGGAGCTGCGCTCCGCCCCGGCTTCCCAGGTAACCGGCGAGGATGCCCATCCCGCCACCCCCGCTGCCTCCCTCCCCTCGCCACCTGTCCGCCGGGCCGGGCTCAGCCTCGCGCCCCCTGCAGGTCCGCGTCCCAGCGCCGGAGTTAGAGCCTCCCTGCCTGCTTTCAGGAGGGTGGGGCGGAGCGCCCTGAACTCGCACTGCGCACCCCTCATCGAGCACCCCCTCCACCAGAGGCACCATGCCCGGCCTGTACTGCCCCTCCAGCTGGACGCCGCTGCCCCTCACGGACTCCTGGGTTCGGGCCTGCGCCAATGGACCCTGCCTCAGCCTGCGGGCCCGGCTCACCTACCACAACCCACAGCCGCAGCCTGTGGACGGTGAGTCCCGGGCGGGGGCGCAGGGTGGTGGCCAGCGCAAGCCTAGCAAGGTCCCACATCGCCTGTGCCCCCATCCCGCCCCAGGCGTGTTTGTGTACCCGCTGGCCGAGGCCGAAGTGGTTTCGGGCTTCGAGGCGGAGGCCGCAGGACGGCGCGTCTCCTTCCAGCTGCAGAGCCGGCGCCGCTCGCAGGCCGCCTGCTGCCGCGCGGTGGGCCCCGCGCTGGGGGCCTCAACACCCCGCCGCTGTGCGCAGGGTGAGTCCAGGGCGCTCCCCGCCCCATCTCCCGGAAAGCAACCGCACTTTAGTTCCTGGCCCCGCTCTGCATCCCGCCCCTCTCTGCCCCCCCTCCAGCCACTGGTTTTTTCATTCATTGATTCATCCTTTTATTCCACAGTCGAGGACTGGGCCCCTGACGTGGGCCAGGTGCTGGGGAAATGTGAACCAGGTCTGACCCGAGGTTTGCAGCCAGGTAGATAGACAAGGCAGGCAGTCCACACATCCCTCTCCCTCTGGAGCTTTGGCTCCTGAGCCTGGGACAGGGTTTTGGTCATCTCGGAGTCCCAGAATCCCAGCATCTGGCACAAAATGTGGCACAAAGAGGATCAGTGAGTGCTGGGTGAGGGGATGGAAGCCCACCCCTCTGCTAGGTTTTCTGGCTTGCACTTCATTCCTTTATTTATTTGTACATTCACTTGATTCCTGCACATGGGATTTACCATCTGGGTGAGAAGAGGGACAGAATTCAGTGGTGTTGAGAGTTGGCACAAGCCCAGCAGGTAGTTAGAGGCCAGAGTGAGCTCTGGGCTGAGGCCTCAGGAAAATTCCAGAAGGAAGTGGAGCTAGCATTTGACTGAAAGGAAGGGTGGGATGTAGTGATATGGAGAGGAGAGGAAAGGCACTCCAGGCAGGGGCAATCGTGTAAGCAAAGGTTTCGAAGTAAGTTATACTGGGTGATGGTAATAAAATACCTCATGTTTATAGTGATTCACAGTTGACAAAGCCCAGTCACTGATGTCACCTCATTTGAATCCAGAGAGGTATGTAATGCAAGTGTTGTTCTCCTTCCCTCTTTTATAGGTGACAAAAGTTAACAGCAATAGTCTCTTAAATGTTGGATGCTTCGCGTATATCATCTCATTCATTCCTCACCACAGTCCTTGACATATAATTACGACCCCCATTTTATAAATGAGGAAACCAAGCCTCCTCTAAACAAGAGAGTTACCAAAGGATAGAATTAGAAATCACAGAGTGGAGACTCAAAACCTGACACTGTGCTCTCTTCACTGTATCAGACTGTCCCAAGCCTCAGCTGCCTGGGATGGAAGCCCCTTTCTTCCTTCTTACCTTCCTTTTTTTCCTTCCATTTTTTTCTTCCCTTCATTTATTCAGCAAGTATTTTTCAAAAGAGTGGGTAAATGATTATTGTGGGGAAATGAGGTGAAGTAGGGCTGTAAAGGTAGGCTGGGGCCAGACCATGTAGGGCCTTGACCATCACTGTATACACCTGGCCATTTTCCCTTTAGCAGCAGTGGTGATGCCCATGACTCCACCCGTCCCCAAACAAACGGGGATCTAAGTAAAATGATGTGCTTGATATGTAAATGTCCTCTAGCTAGCTTCCAAATAGATTACAGTTCCTGAATTCCTCTTGGGTAGAAAATTCTGGAGCCACACCTAGTGGGCAGTGGGGAGTCCCTGACCGTTCATGAGCAGGGAATTTGTGAGCAGGTGGGTACCAGGCTATGGGAGATGTCAGCGAGGGTTCTTTAGGAAGATGAGGCCCAAGGGTTGAACAGGCTGGAGCAGGTAAAGAAAGAGAGGCGGAGGGTATGGGTCCCCCAGGACCTTGGGGGTGGTGTGGACATGCCCCCTTCTCCTCCTCAGCCCTCTGTTAGCAGTGATGTCACTGCTGCCTTTCCTAATGACAGCCAGCTCCTTCTACCATCAACCTGCCTCTCCTTCAACCATCGTTCATCTCATGCCTCCATCCTGCATCACCAGTGCATTAGCCCAGCACCCCTCCAACCTCACAAGATCCCCCTTGCCCAAGCTCCCCTGTCTCAGTGCCTGCTCCCACCCCCAGATTCCCCCATCTCGTCTGCTTCCAGCCCCCTCTGACCCCTTTCCTCACTCATCATAGGTCATCTTGTCTTGGATCTGGCCCAGGCCCGGTCCACACTCGTGCTGCCCACAGGCCTCATCGCCGCAGCCGGCACCATGACAGTGACCCTGCGCAGCAGCCGGGAGCTGCCCTCCAGGCCTGACGGGGTGCTGCGCGTGGCCCTGCCCTCCGTGCTCACCCCTCTGGCCCCGCCAGGCCCGCTGGGGCCCCCCAGGCCTCCGGGGCTCTGTGACGACAGGTTGGGCCTATGGTGATTCTCTTCGTCCCTCCCTCGGCTTCTCTGGGTCTAGTGCGGGTGAGGGGGCTTTGGCAGGGTGCCCCGGGGGATGGGCAGGGTGGGGAAGGGCTGAGGCCAATCAGCCAGAGGGGCTAGGGGCCCTGGTAGTGGCCCAGTGACCCTCCTTGTGTTCCCTTCCAGCCCCACCAGCTGCTTCGGAATGGGCAGCCCTGAGGGGGATGGGCCAGCCTGGGAGGAGCCAGCTGCCCCTCGGGACGTGTTCTCAGGCCCTGCCCGTTGCCCGGCCCCGTACACCTTCTCCTTCGAGATGCTGGTGACTGGGCCATGCCTGCTGGCAGGTGGGTGCCCCTCCCAGCATAGCTGACTGGGAAATAACTGAAGGCTCAGGGATGGGAGGAACACAGGACAAAAAGAAGACAGGGACCTAAGCCTTAGGAACCTCTAGTCTCACAGTGGGATCACCCCCTGGCCACTTCCACACAACACACACCTAGGTTTGTCAGTGTCATTTGTGTATATCCCACTCCACTCGCCAATGAGAAGAGAGGTGCTTACAATGAGACCGGTCCAAGTGATGAAGTTGAGTTTTCTTGTGCACGAGGTGGAGGAGGATGTTAAATCAGCAGCTGGCTGCTATATAACTGCTTGACCAGGCAGGAATACACCTGGGAATTCTCCTCCCAGTCCATGAAAGCAGGTGAATCCCCCCTTGTCCACTCCATAGCTTGGACTCTGAGAGCTGAGCTGAATCAGTCATGATCCTGGCCCCACCACTATTGCCTGGGAAACTGATAGTTGTGCTCTCAGTACTGGCTTGGGGTGGGGCAATCATCACCTCTCCCTGCCTCTACATCCCTCAGGCCTGGAGAGCCCCTCTCACGCTCTGCGGGCAGATGCCCCCCCTCATGCCAGCTCTGCAGCCACCATCTGTGTCACACTGGCAGAGGGCCACCACTGCGACCGGGCCTTGGAGATCCTGCTGCACCCCAGTGGTGAGAGACTGGGACACACAGTAGGCCAGCTCTGACCTGCTTCAGGACCACCTGGGTAGCATTTTTCAAGTGTAGATTTCTGGACCCCAAGCCAGACGACTGAGTCATTTGTGAGGGTGGGCCTGGTGGTACAGGGAGGCCGGACAGGCAAAGTTCTCCCAGGACAGTGGGCCTGAGCAGTTGGGGTCTAGAGACAGGGACTTCCCTGACAGAGCTGTGTCCCCTTCTCCCCAGAGCCCCACCAGCCACACCTGATGCTGGAGGCCGGCAGGCTGAGCTCAGCAGAATACGAGGCCCAGGTGAGGGCCCGCCGGGATTTCCAGAGGCTGCAGCGAAGGGACAGTGAGGGGGACCGGCAGGTATGGCTGCCTGGGGTCCTGGCCTGGCCCCTGGTCCCACTTCTGGCTGTGTTAGTGCAGGAGGAGCAGGCGAGCAGGCTTACGTTGGGATGGGCAGGGGGCTTCTGCTCTCAGCAGGAGCTCTCAGTAGCTGCCACCACCCTCCCAGAGGACTGATGAGTATTTTCACAGGAGGGCCCACTCAAGTGTCCCTGGAATGTGTCTCGGAAGATTGGGGGTAGGACTGACCTAGGCAGAGGACAGCCACTTGTCTCTGCCCCCGCTTTTATTCAGATGACTACAAAAGGGTGCCCCCTCTGGGTGGAATGGATTGAGAAAGTCTCCGGGGCTAGGTCCTGCTGCCAGCCTAGGTCGGAGTTGCACTCAGCCTGGCCCAGGATGACTCGGGGCTCCCGTGCTCAGGTGTGGTTCCTGCAGCGACGCTTCCACAAGGACATCCTGCTGAACCCCGTGCTGGTGCTGAGCTTCTGCCCGGACCTGAGCTCCAAGCCTGGACACCTGGGCACAGCTACTCGGGAGCTCCTCTTCCTGTTGGATGGCAGCAGCATGGCACACAAGGCCTGTGGGGGCACGGTGTGGGCAGGCCTGGGGTTGGGTGCAGCAGTGGGTCTGAGGTGGGCTGGGGGGCAGCCTCCCGAAGACACACACACACACACACACACACACACACACACACACACCCCTCTCTCTCCTTCTCATGCTCATACATACATGCATTTCTCCCAGATTCCAAGAGCCTCTTTCATATGTAAAGTTACATTCAGTCACACCGAATCTCAAACCCAAGGATTCACATACACCTCCAGGGTCACATACACAATCGTCTCTCACACAGAGTCTCCCTCACATGCCGGGGTCTCACTTACAGTCTCACACACACAGAGCCTCACCCAGATTACCCCTCATTTTACACACGGCCTGGAGAAAGCAAGCAATCTGGCATCCCTTGTTCTCTACCGGTGCCAATGGGGCCTGCCTCACCCTGCCCTCCCTGGCTCTCCCCAGGATGCCATCGTTTTGGCTGTGAAGTCGCTCCCGCCCCAGACACTCATCAACCTGGCCACGTTTGGCACATTGGTGCAGCCCCTCTTCCCAGAGAGCCGGCCTTGCAGTGATGTGAGTGTGGCCCGGGGCTCTGGGGGCCTAGCCAGAGGCGTCTCAGCCAGTGTGGCCCAGCCCATGTCCTTCTCCTCCAGGAAGCTGTGCAGCTGATCTGCGAGAGCATGGAGATGCTGCAGGCTGCGGGCGGCCCCCCGGACGTGAAGTCTGCGCTGGACTGGGCCCTGGGGCAGCCCCAGCACAGGGCCCACCCTCGGCAGCTGTTCCTGCTCACCGCTGCCTCGCCCATGGCTGCTGCGACCCACCAAACCCTGGAGCTCATGAGGTGGCACAGGGCGGCAGCCAGGTAGGATGGAGTGGGCAGGGCCAGGCTCCTGAGATTGGCCTCCCAAAGAGGCTCCGGGAGGTCACGGCTGCTCCCCTTCTCTTGTCAGGTGCTTCTCCTTTGGGCTGGGACCTGCCTGCCGCCAGCTGCTGCAGGATCTGTCTGCCCTCAGCAGGGGCCAGGCCTACTTCCTGAGGCCTGGGGAAAGGCTGCAGCCCATGGTGAGCTTGAGCCTGGGCCCTGCTCCCTATTCGTCTAAGTCCTCCTCCCAAGTTGCACTGAGTCTGAAACAGAACCTGGTCAGGTTGTGGGGTCTCTAGGCACCCTGCTGTGGGGTGCTGCAGGAGGCCAGAGGTGTGGGAGACATGGCCTCTGACTGCTCCCCAAATCTTGCTCTCAGTTTTGTCCGGGTACTAAGCCATATCTTTGAAAGTCTTGCCTTATCCACGTGGCACAGTTCAGGCCAGGAGAAGCACTGAGCCCTGAGTACTGAACACTCAGTCCCCTTGCTTGTTCCTACCCCCATTCCTTCCCCCAACCCCAGCCAGACCCTGCTCCCCTCAGCCAGGGGCTGGGTAGGTGGCATCAGCAGAAGGGCAGCCTTCCCACTCTGTTGGCTGTGTGGCACCTCTTTCTCTCCCATGGCCTCCCTCTGGTCACTCCTCACAGCTGGTGCAGGCCCTGCGGAAGGCACTGGAGCCCGCGTTGAGTGACATCTCTGTGGACTGGTTTGTGCCCGATGCGGTGGAGGCGCTGCTGACGCCCCGGGAGATCCCAGCGCTCTATCCCGGGGACCAGCTGCTCGGTTACTGCTCGCTCTTCAGGGTGGACGGCTTCCGGTCCCGCCCCCAAGGGGTAAGCCTGGGCTGGGGTGTGGGAGGTGGGCCTGGGATGGCTGAAGCCCCTGCATCTCTGCAAAACCCATTTCCTATTCCCTGTGCCTCTCTCTGCCAAACGCTCCTACTGCTACCCACTAGACCTCCTTAGAGACCATACTGGGTCCCTCAAGGTGACTGCAGCCTGCCTCCCTCATAAGGTCTTCCACTGAGCTGTCCTGTAAAGTGCTACCCTTGGTCACTAAAGCACACAGTTACAGAGAACAGCGCCAGCATTAGTTTCAAGGTTTTTGTCGAAACTTGCTCATTACTTCACACAGTGCCCTGCAAAAAGCACCATCTGGATTATTTCCTGTAACATTCAGGGACAGACAGAGCATTGTCTCGATGAAATCTCAGATCCCAACTCTGCCATGTACTAACCATTTGATTTTGGACACGTCACTTAACTTCTCTGAGCCCATTTCCTTGTACTGATTTTTTTCGTAAGGTTGTAATTAGAAGTCATAACATGTGTGCTCTTGGTAGGATACTTGACACATAGAAGGAGTTGGATAAATGATTGTTATTTTTATTATGAAAAGCTTTATCTGTCTAGAAGAACCAAGCATGCTTCCTCCTTTTTGGTCAGGAGAGCTGTATAATGGACTGTTTGTCTTTTTCCCTGGCTGCCGGGAAGCTCAGGGCCAAACCTGAAGCTCAGCCACAGCAGCTCTAGTAACCCTATGGTCAGCATGTATGCTTCCTCTTTCCTTAGTACTGGGCTCTCACTTCTGGTTTATTATCTTTATTGCCTCTTGCAGTGAGCCATCTTAAATCCTGTTTGGAAAGAGGTAGTGTATAACTATAATCAGTTGTTGTTTTTTTTCCCCCCCCGCAATGTCTATCCCTCTCCAGGGCCAAGAGCCTGGCTGGCAGAGCTTGGGCAGCTCCGTGTTCCCATCCCCAGAGGAAGCACCATCTGCCACCAGCCCTGGCACCGAGCCCACTGGCACCTCAGAGCCACTGGGAACAGGCACTGTGTCAGCAGAGCTGTCCAGCCCGTGGGCTGCTGGGGACTCAGATCGGAGTGAGTGCCTGAGTGTATGTGTGCTGGAGGAGGAGTGGGCAGTGGGAGGGGCCAGGGCTGGGATCTATTCTCCTGCCTCCCAGTAGGTGCTGATGCTCTGACAGACCCAGTCACGGACCCTGGACCTAACCCCTCTTCTGACGCAGCCATATGGCGCCGCATCTTCCAGTCCTCGTACATCCGGGAGCAGTATGTGCTTACCCACTGCTCTGCCAGCCCAGAGCCGGGCCCAGGCTCCACAGGCAGCAGCGAGTCCCCCGTCTCCCAGGGCCCTGGGTCCCCCGAAGGCAGTGCTCCCCTGGATCCCCCTTCTCAGCAGGGCTGCCGCAGCCTGGCCTGGGGAGAATCTGCTGGCTCCCACTCCTGCCCCCTGCCTCCACCCCCACCGGCTCCAGTCAAGGTGAGATTCAATCCACATCCATCTACCATGTATCCAGCAAATATTTACTGACCATTGGCTGTATGCCATAAATTGTGCAGTGGTTACTATTAAGTCTACCTGAAGAAATAGATGGGTAGTGATGGTATAATGTATAATGATGATACCATGCAACATACATTGATGAGCACAGGGATGTGGCTTTATGGGAGTTCAGAGTCAAGGTGATTAACCCTGTCTGAGGGAGTCAGGAAAGCAAGAGCCACCTCTGGAAGAATAAGAAGTTAGCTAGGCAAAACGGGAGAAGACATGAATAAAAACAGACAAGCAACAACCTCAACTGAGACATAGGCATGAAGTGAGAGGACGCTGGGAAGGGGGTCAGGGGCCAGAAGGAGTCTGGCCTCAGCCCTAAGGGTGGTGAGCAGCCATCCAGGGTTTCAGACAAAGGGGCACGTGGCCAGCTGTGTGTGTATGTCCGATGGCCAGGAGCTCTGCATTCCTTGGCCATTGGACCCCCCCCTTCTCACATGCAGACTGGGGCCTTGAGTACTGAGGTGTTGGGCCGTCGACGCAGAGCGGCTCTAACTGGCCGAAGCCTCTCATCCCCCCCAGGCCGGGTGAACTCAGTCCCTGGCCATCTCCGGCACCCCTCTCTGGGGGTAGCACCAGATGGGCCAGGCCCTGAGCCAGGGCAGCTGCTGGGACAGGGCCTGGATGACTCAGGTAAGGGTTAAGGGGAGCCGGGTTCTGACACCAAGTAGACCTTGGGGAGGTGGAGCCCAGGGCACCCCACTGCCCCTGCTCCTACCATCGTCTCTTCCCAGGAAGCCTGCTCTCCCCAGCCCCCATGGACTGGGACATGTTGATGGAACCACCCTTCTTGTTCACGGCTGTTCCCCCCAGTGGGGAGTTGGCCCCTCCAGCAATACCACTGCCTCCCCAGCCTCCACGCTGCCATGTGGTGATCCGGGCCCTGTGCGGGGAGCAGCCTATGAGCTGGGAGGTGGGCGTTGGGCTGGAGATGCTGTGGGGGCCTAGGGACGCTGGCTCACTGCCTCCGTCACCCCCTGAAAGAGAAAGTGCTTGGGACCAAGCACTCCATCGACTGACAGCAGCTTCCGTGGTCCGGGACAACGAGCAGCTGGCTCTCCGAGGACGGGGCGAGACCAGGGCTGACCGGGGTGAGTTGCTGGTGGCCCCAGTCAGGGCTCAAGGAGCCTGTATGGGACAGAGAGTGGCAGAGGCACAGGTCTGTGGGATCACTCGCTATACCTCACCTTGCTCACAAGTGATTTGAGGCGGCTCACCCACATTGTCAAGAAAAAAAATTAAGCAGGGCAATGGGGAAAAAAGGGATAATAAAAGGAAGCAGAGAATGAGATTATATCAAAGATGCACACCATGAGGTTTTGTGCCCTTGCAAGCATGGGACCCCAAACTGGCAAGCTTCCTAGCAGCCAACAGAGAGGGAATTTCATCTTGTAATGATTCACAGTGCCCACAGCATAAAAACAAATCTGTCATTTAGGAAGATTATTAAAATTACATAAAGTTAAAATGTCAGTTCTTCAGTTGCACTAGCCACACTTCAAGTGCTTAATAGTCACATGGGACTAGTGGCTACTATACTGGATCATGCAGATGTAGAACATTTCCATCATTGCAGAAAGTTCTGTTGGGCAGTGCTGAAATGAGTGGATGGAAAAGGTACCAGTCAATGCCTCCTCTGGGCTGTATCCAGAATGTTGAATTTGTGCGTGGCCGGGGGCCTAGTCTTGCTACAATGTGGTTGAGTGTTCAGCCTAACCACTTCTTGTCAAAGCTGAGGAGTCTGAGCTGACCCCGAGAAGGAACTCCATTCTGTTCAAAAGTGGACAGAAGGCTGGGAATTCCCTGGCGGTCCAGTGGTTAGGACTTGGTGCTTTCACTGCCGGGGCCAGGGTTCAATCCTTGGTCGGGGAACTACTAAGATCCCGCAAGCCTGGAGGCACAGCCAAAAACAAAACAAAACAAAACAAAATGTGTACACAGGGAGAAGCTATGGGAGCACTGAGATTTTTTTCTGGGAAGCCCTTTGTAGAGTGGGTGCTGGGAGCGCACCCCCCTCCCAGTCAACATGTGGCTCCTTGGTTTTGCAGGTCATGCCCGGAGGTCCTGGCTCCGAGCCCTTCAGACAAGCAAGGTCAGCTCTGCCCCTTCCTGCTTCACTTGCCCTGTAGCTGTGGATGCTACCACCAGAGAGGTCCTACCTTCAGCCCTGCAGGTGCAGAGCTCAGGTAGGTAAGGTCCCTTCCAGGTGACCTCCCAGGTGCCGGTTCCCATCTCACTGGCCACCCTCCGAGACATACCTCACCTGTCTTCTGTGCCCCTGCAGAGCCAGCCGAACCCCCGGGCACCCCTCCTGCCTCTCAAGGTCATCTAGATGCAGCTCCTCTGCCCCCAGTCGTCCACTCTAAAGGTAACACTCAAATTTGGGTAAATGGTAGGGACCAACCAGGCTTAGGGACCACCACTGAACGGCTCCAGTTCAGGACTTAAGGGAGGCTCTCTGGCAGGCGGCTGGGAGCCGGACCAAACTGGCAACTCCAGTTCTGCTTTGGGGGACCACGCAGCCCCCATCGGAGGTCCTCATCGTCTGCCCCCCGAGCCTCCCTCTCGGCTCAGCCTGGGCCGTCGGAAGGCCAGAGGCCCAGACAGCCATAGACTCTGCAGCCCCAACACGGGCCAAGCCAGTGACAGCAACAGTGAAGGCAGCAACCACGACTACCTGCCCTTGGTGAGGACTCGGGAGGTGGAGGGTGGCGCTGCCAGGCCCAGGTCGCTGTCTCAGCTCGATTCTCCCCCCACCTCCTCTCTCCTCAGGTGCGCTTGCAGGAGGCGCCCGGCTCCTTCCGCCTAGACGCGCCCTTCTGCGCAGCGGTGCACATCTCTCGGGAGCGCCTGTGCCGTGCCTCGCCCTTCGCTGCACATCGCGCCAGCCTCAGCCCCACCTCGGCCTCCTCTCCCTGGGCACTGCTGGGCCATGGTGCTGGCCAGGGTGACAGTGCCACGGCCTCTTGCAGCCCATCCCCCAGCTCGGGCTCCGAGGGTCTAGGCCAGGTGGACAGTGGCCGGGGCTCAGACACCGAGGCCTCGGAGGGGGCAGAAGGGCCTGGTGGTGCCGACCTGCGGGGCCGGACTTGGGCCACTGCTGTGGCGCTTGCGTGGCTGGAGCACCGCTGTGCCGCGGCCTTCGGCGAGTGGGAACTGGCGGCAGCTAAGGCTGACTGTTGGCTGCGGGCCCAGCACCTGCCCGACGGCCTCGACCTGGCCAACCTCAAGGCCGCAGCCCGGGGTCTCTTCCTGCTGCTGCGCCACTGGGACCAGAACCTGCAGCTGCACCTGCTGTGCTACAGCCCAGCAAACATGTGAGGGTCACCGGTTGCTCTGGCTGGCACCCCCCAACAAACTCAAGTCACTGCCACCCAGAGCCAGCCTCTTGGTGCTGGGAAGGGGTGGGTGACAGTCCACCCCTACTGCTTCTCATTCCCTTCACAAAATCCTCTTGCCCCACAGAAAGTGCCTGCCTGTGCTCTCTCCTGCTCCTCCCACCCCATGCCCCTTCCCCTCTGAGCTCTGTGCAGTGCAGTAGAAGGGGAGAGAGCCACAGTCCCTAAATCCTATGCAATAAAGTGCCTCTTAGGACTGTCTGAATGAGTTCTTTATCTGCCGCGTGCCTGTCCCTCACAGCTTGGTCCAGGCACCTCCACGTAGGCTGCACAGAAGCGGACTTCGCAAAGTTTATTGGGAAGGGCACACAGTCCATCCCCATCCAGGGTCCTGAGAATAGACTGGAGGGGAAGAGATGGAGCTCAGTGGGCTTTCTTGCTGTGCTGGATGGTCCTGGGGAAAGGCTGGGGGCCCAGCCAGAGCTGCAGCAGGATGACAGCATGGCACATGTGCAGGGCACCAGAGCTGCAGGACGTGGATGGGTATGTGTTCCAGGAGAGCTCAATGAGCCCCAGCACCAGCAACCTGGAGATGAGAAATAAGCTCCAGGTCTGTCCAGGTTCTAGGCCTGCAGCACTTCAGCTCACCCCCTGCCCCTCCGTGGTCATAGTCTTGGGATGAGGAGCTCCCTACCCCTTCCCACGCCCCCAGGTTGTCCCAGCTGGTACCTGAGCAGGTGTGTGAGCCAGCGTGCAGGCGTGGCCCACAGGAGGTAGGGCAATGTGTGGAAATACCAGACGTAGAACTGGTAATGAAGGGAGCGGCTGAAGCAGATGCCAATGAAGTTGGAGGTGAAGAGGGCAGAAACAATCTGTATGCGGTGGTCAAGGCCAAGGGCAGGAGCAGAAGGGGTAGGGAGGTTTCAAAGCAGAGGGACAAAAGTTTTGGGGTCAGATAGCCCCTTGGCTCTGCTGTTCCTAGATGCACACCTTTGGGCAAGTTTCTTAACCTCTCTGGACCTATTCCTCAGTCTGACGTGGAGGCAGTAATATCTAGAGCCGTAAGGCCTAACGAGTCGTCACTTACTAGCTATGTGACCTTGGCAAATTACTTAACTTCTTAAAGCCCTAATTTTCCCATCTTTAAAATCTGTAAAATGAGGATAAAACAGAGTCTCTTGTGAGCTTTAAATGTTAGAATGTATGTAAATCTCTTAGGACAGCACCAGGCAGAGAGTGAGCACTCATAATGGTAACTCAATAATATTTAGAATAAAGAATAAAAAATGCTTAAATATGTAAAGTGCTCAGCACAGTATTGGTAAGAGCTCTATGAATGGGCCCTGTAGCTATTACTGCTACCTCCTTTTCCCTCTCCCAGGTCACCAGCCATGCAGGGCTAGTTGACCAGGACCCCAACTTCAGCTGGAGAGGGCAAGACTTACCTTCCCATGATTTAAAGGATATGGTTGGGTGTGAGGGGCTGGGGTGGAACCTTCCTTTTGGAGGGATCCTTCAGCAGTGACAGGATACTTTCTCCTGTCCTGGGGAGAAGCCATTGAGATACTTATCAAGCCCCCAATGTGGGCCAAGCAGAGCTCAACATCTCCCCATGCAGCCCCTAAGGCCTAGGCCCTTCACTCCTTCCCCCATGTCTGCTCATGAAATTGCTCCCCTTTCTCACCTGTGCCACCTGCAGAGGGCAAAGAGCAAGAGCAGGGTGAGGTGGACAGTCAGAAGTGCCAGGTGGAAGGCACGATGCAGGAAGAGGGCCTCAGGGAGGAAGCGCCAGTTCACGGTCCAGCGGAAGAGAAACTGGCGGCCAAGGTCAAAGGAGCGGGATACGTAGCCGACGGGGTTCTCCAGCAGGAAGGGTAGCCCCAGCACCACCTGAGGATGGGTGTGATGTCAACAGAGCTGCCCAGGCTCACCCTCAGCCTCATGCTAATCACTGAGAGGAGGGGGAACAGGGTATAGGTCTCAGAGGTTCCCTAATTCCCACTAGGAATAGCAAGAAAGCCAGCCCACCCACCCAGACAAGAGCCTTGGGCCAAAGAAGCAGGTAATAACAGTGCTTTAAGTTTGGATTCACCAAGTCATAAATGTGCAGAGTTAGAAAGGCTCTCAGAGACCATGTAGTTCAACACCCTTGTCTGACAGCTAAAGAAACCAAAGCCTAGAGGTGGTGGCTGCCCAGATCAGAATCAACTCCCAAACTCTGTCTCTTGGCTTTGAGGAAGTCTCAAGGATGAAAGGAGGCCAGACAGAGTGGCCTCTGCTTCCTTAGAAAGGGGAAAGGGTAAGGAGGGAATACCTGAAGGACAGCACAGATGCCCAGCTTGGGGAAGGCCCCACGGAGGCCAAATTGCATGAGGAGAAGGAATAGTAACCCAGGGGCGAAGAGCAGCACATTCATCTTCACAGAGACTGCCAGGCTGCAGTGGATAGGGGAGAGGAGAGTGGGGATCAGCTCCAGGGCCATGCACCCCACCCAAAGATGTACAGCCCACCATCACCACAGCAACTCCTCCCCTCCCCTGCCAGCAAGCTCCAGGCAGAGGGTGAGCACTCGTACTCAGAACTGCTGGAGGGAGGATAAGGCAGCCTGGGAGGAGGCTGGGAGTAGGGTGCTGATACCCTGTCTCTACACTCAGACTGAGTGAGCAAATATATATTGAGTATTTAGAAAGTGCAATGACCAACTCCAACAGCAGATGCTGTCTGGAGGGAACAGAGGATGGGAAGAGGGTGTGTGTGTAGGGGGCCTGGGGGTGAAGACTTTCTACACATCCTGGACTCACCTAGTACGGCCCTAACTGACCTACACTGTCTGGCCACTCCCTTACTTCCTCTGCTGCAGAAAATTGGGGAGAAAGTGATGGAATACAGAAAATGAAAGAGGGGACCAGAAGGGAGGGGTGTTGACCTGAAACAGCAGCAGCCCCAGCTCCAGCGCTGGGCCAGCAGGAGGTTGATACTGAGGAAGAGCAGCACCATGGCCACTGGGTCATTGAAGAGCCGCAGCACAAAGATGGAGTGGACACGGTAAGAGGCACAGCACATGAAGAAAAAGACGAAGGGAGGTACCTGAGAGGTGGGCACAGTGGGGAAAAAGGTCAGCTCACCAACCCTGAACCATCCCCACTCCCCAGCCCTCCCAGTTTGGGGCCCCCTGTTCCTGGTAGTGAGGACTCACCTTGCAGGTCTGGTGGTAAATCAAGAAGACAAGCAGCAAAGTGGCCAGGTAGAGCACAGCGAAGATGTGCTGCGCCATGCGGATGTCAGTGCCCCGGCCAGTGGCATAGTATAGCCCCATAAAGATGTACACAAAGCCAGCTGGATACCTGGAAGAGGAGAAGGAACGTGAGTTTGGATCAAGCTATCTGGCCTGGCATCCAGTCAGCCCCTGCCATCCTCACTGAACCGCCTATCCCCACTCACACAAGAGGTCCAGTGTCACCCCTCAGTTGAGTATAGTCATAGGTGCCGTTGATGACGCCCTCCACCTCAGCCATGTAGGCTTTCCAATCAATCTCTGTATCTGGAAAAGGACAGGACGATGTAGTTACTTCCAGGTTCAGAATTTCTCTGCCTCAGCCCATCAAAGCACAGAGTTCCAGCTCATCCTCGGGACTTCTATCATAACCCCTTCTCTAAAGGCCTATCTGACATTCTCTGGGTGAACCCAGGTATCTCATACTCAAACATGTCTGTAATGGAACTCATAACCTTCCACTCCAAATCTGCTCCCCTTCCTGGGTTCCATGAATGGTACCATTAACCTCTCAGCTGCTCAAGTCACAAACCTGGGAAACACCTTTGATACTTCCTTCTCTTTCATTTCCAACCCCCAGTCACCAAGTCCTGCCTATTCTTTATCCTAAATATCTCTACTATCTCATCCTTCTCTGCTATCATGCAAATTTGGGCCTAACAAAATCTCTAGCCACAATGGTGCAAGAGCTCCCTAACTAGGCTCCCAGCTTCCACTTTCACCCCACTACAATATATTTTCCACCCTGCAACCAGAGAGCTCATCCTGTAATAGAAATCATATCACATTTCTCTGCTTAAAACTCTTCAATGATTCCCCAAGGCTCTTAAGATAAAGACCAAATCTTATTCTTCCCATTTTTAGAAGATGCAATTATGAATTAATAAGGTTAAGTGACTAGCTCAAGAACAGTGAGCTAGGAAGGGTAGATTGGAACACACGGAGCTCTAAATTCTTAACCACCATGCTAACTATCTCCTTAACACAGCTTACAGATTCCTTCATGATCTTGTCTTGACTTCTGCAATCTCATCTCTTAGTACTACCCTCACTTGATTTCTGTGTTCCAGCTCTAAAAAAATTCTTTCAGTTCCTCAAAGGAAATAGACTTTCTCTTTTGATAGGAGCTCTTTGATACAGGATTCTCTCTGCCTAGAGTACTCTTCCCCCCAACCCCTTTTGTCTCTTTCCTCAAGGAACTAGCTCTTATCTTTCGAGGAGGACTCTCGGAAGCCTTCTCTGACTCCTCAAGTCTGCATTAAGTGCCCTCCTATGTCCTTTATAGCACCCTGCCTACTACCATCATGATGAATATGATGTGTTGTAATTTTCTGTTATCTTTGTCCAGGCCCACACACACAAGTAGGAAATGTGTCTATCTTTTTCACCACTATACCCTTGGTACCTAGCATAGTGTAAGCCATATAATAAGCACTCAATAAATATGTATTGAATTAATGGTCTTTAGCAAGTAAGCCTTAAGTCCAGTGGTTTCAGCCTGGAGAGGAGTCACCAATAATGCCAAACGGACTCAAACGGTCACAAAATGCCATCACTGAGAAGAGACTTCCAGACCTCAGAATTGAACAGATGAGAAGATTGAGACCCAGCAAGGGAAGTGACGTGTCCAAAGCCACAGAGACAAGCAGCAGCAGCCGCCATTAACTTGGACCCAGGTTTTCTGGGAGGGATTAAGATCGGGTTTGGCTCTCCGCGGAGCAGGCTTGGGATTTGGGTAAAAGATACGGGTCTGCAACTGATGACTGAGTGGATCAGGGGTCTAAGTCTGAGCTCCCAATGTGGGTCCCAGTTTTGGTCGGGGGTTCGGTCCCCCTTCCCACCCTCCCCTCCCCCTCGGCGCACTCACATGCCACCCTGTGAATGACCCAGAAGGTGATGCCCACCTCCGCCAGGCAGAGGCAGGCGGCCACCAGCAGCGTGTAGCGCGGTTCCAGCAGCAGTAGGCGCCGCTCTTGCCAGGCGCGCCGCAGCCACTGCCCGCACAGTCCCACCGCCCGAGCTGCGGGACCTGCCCGGCCGCGCTTCCTCATGCCTGCCGCCATCTTGAAGGTGCGCCGCACTTGCGGGCCCGCTACCCCGGAAGCCCGAACCTTTGGTACTTAGGTTCCGCTTCCCGCGCCGCGTGCCCCAACGGACCGAAGGCTGACTGGAGTGGCCGGAGTCCTTATTTACTCCACTAAAATCTAGTTCTTCCACATCTGTCTCCCCTGATGGACTGCATGCTCCATACGAGCAGGAATAGACTTACTCCTCAGTACATACTCAGCCCTGGGCACACAGGAGCTAATGTGGATCGAACGTTTGCCCAGAAAAGTAACATTCCTGCCCACGCCATGTCTCTACCCCCCTCCTCCGTACCTCCCCCGCCTAGCATAACACTTCGCCTATGTTGGTAATATCTGCGTTCATGCCAGTCTTTCCTGGAGAGCAAGACCTCTGTCCGCGCTACTCCCGCCACCCCCCAGAGCCTTCCGGGTGCTCAAAACTAGGAAGAAATGAATGTTTCATTAATTTTCAGACGTCTTAATGGAAGGAGCCAAACTGAAAATATGAGAGGGGCAATGACGAGCCGGAGTAAGTCTGACACCATGAGTGTGGCTCTCAGAAGTTAGTGAGCAGCGGATCCAGAGGATTCAGGGTCTGGACGATATTACTTCCCCACCCGGAGGATTCTTCCAAGCGCGCTTAGCAGAGGACGGAAGTTCCACGTGTTTATATTGAGCAACTGCTGGTGCTGGGCGGAGACACAAAGGCCGCGCCTCCTACATGCAGCCATTCCAATTGGCTACATAAGGGGTCAAGCCCCGCCCAGAGGTGGGGGCCAGTTGCCTTCAAGGCCCGGCAGCCGCAAGCATGGCCTGTCCAGGGGCCTGGGCGCCGCTGCCGGAGTTACCAGAGAAGAACTATGGGTACCGCGAGGTCCAGTACTGGGACCAGCGCTACCGGGGTGCTGCCGACTCTCCTCCCTACGAGTGGTTCGGGGACTTCTCTTCCTTCCGTGACCTCCTAGAGCCGGAGCTGAGGCCGGAGGACCGTATCCTCGTGCTAGGTGGGTAGTCCCGGGGCTGCCCAGCCCAGGTGGAGCTGGTTGGACTGGCCCCGCCCCTCACTCCTGCCTGCTCCTCTCAGAGGACTCCCCAGTCAGAAGTCAGGATCCAGTACCTTTAGAATCTCGGCAGTATTTAGCCAGGGCAAACTGGAGCCAAGAGATTCTTAGTCCGGGGACCCCCAGGAGAAAGACAGTCTCTCTGAGTCTGAGTGTGGTAGGTGACCCATGACCCCTTTCTGGACCTGGGGAGGCAGCCTCGAGCACTGGAGAGTTCACAGTAACTAGTTCAAGTCCCAGCGCTAGCTGACTGTAGGACTTAGGACAAATCATGAACCTGTTCTGAGCCCCGGATTCACTTCTAGAAATGGGACTGCGAAATCAAGTCGGATAAGGCACGTGCAGGCACCTCGAACGCAATGCCTACTGCTTTTCTGTGTGCACCACTGGGCACCATGAGCCATTGTCACCTAGAGAGTTATCTCTTGACTCTCCAAGCTCTAACTGAAACTTGGTCCTATGTCGTCGTCGTCCCCACCACCCCACCCCACCCCCATCCCACCGTGTGCAGTGAGGATGAAGACAGCTCCCTCTGAGGGGAGATTGCAGCCGAGATTGGTGTGATTCCCCAAAAGGAACAAGTACTGGGGTTTCAGGTGGGGCTCTGAGAGGTCCACCTGCCCCCCTTGGGGTTCTCTTCCACTGCCAGCCTTGGGGGCTCCAGTGAAGTTTGATTAAACAGCAGATTTCCTTCCAATTATAGTTTTTATTTTGCTATTTTTAAAACCATGTATTAAGTGGAATATTTCACATATATGAGACATTTATAATACAGTATATATGTAAGATATAAATAATAACTCGAATGTGTGTGTATACCCTACTCGGTTTGAGAAATACAGCATTCCTAGGACTAGAAAGTGCTCAAGAACTTGAACCCTGGAGGCAGCTAATTATGTAGGGATCTCAGCACATGTCATCTTAGCTGTGGAATCATGGGCAAAATACTTAAATTTCTGTGCCTCCATTTTCTCAGCCTTAAAAAAAAAAGTAAGAGTACATACTTATTTATCAGGTTTTTAAGATGATTGAGTGAGTATGAAAGATAACTAGAAAAGCCTGACAAAATAAAAAGCCTTGTATATCCAAGGTTTTCTGTGTGGTCCCCCAAACCCCTTCCCCCCAGAGGTAAAACCTCTCTTGAATTTTGTGGCTTTAAACCATTGCATTTATTTATAGATTTACCATAGATCTATGTTTTTCAAGCTTTAGTGTAATAACCTGGAAAACTGGACCCCACCCTGAGTATCTAATTCCAGGGATGGTCTAAGGCAGGTCCCGGGGTCTGTATTTTCAACAAGCCCACAGGCTGATTCTCATGCTGGTAATTGGCAGAGTAACACTGCCTTAAATTCTGCCAGACTGGGAGATATCCTTTTCTGGATAGAGGAGGGAAAAGTCTAAAAATCAAAAAGAAAAACTTTCCAGACAGGATTCCCAAGATCTAAGAACAGGACCCACAGCTTGGGGGGGTACCCTATGTTACATTCCACCTAAACAAACAAATTGAACACCTGGTAGGTGCTAGGGAATGTGGTGAGCATTTTCTAACTTATTTAATCCTCATGGCAACCCCTAGAGGTTAGTGATCAATATTATGAGAACTACTGTAGGTTAGGGTTCAGTAAACTTTTTCTGAAAAATGGCCAAATAGTAAATATTTTAGGCCTTTCAGGCTATACAGTTGGTGTCACAACTAGAAAATGGTGATGGTTGTTATAATAGAATCTTCAGTATGGAGCTACTGGGAAAATAAACTGAGATAATCCTTATAAAGTACTTAGCATGGGACCCAGTGTTCAAAAACTGTTAGCTATCATTATTATTATTGACAATGGGAGTCAGAGAGGCACTTTCTCCAGGACTGCTTGGAGAAAGAGTACCTTGCCTGAAGACTTGTGTCTGGTCCCTATGGCTAGATTCCTCATTACAGATGAGTGCGTGTGGCCGTCCCAGTTTTGCTGTCATTATACTTCTCTGATTCTCTCTTCTTGCTTGACTCCATGCTCTGTAGAATCTTCTGATTATAATTTGGCTTCAATTTGTATTTGCTATAGAGACACAAGGGACTGACCAGAGGATTGACTGTCTAGACCCCATGATGGCTATTTTTTCCTATTATAAATTAGCGAATTGGTATTCTGGTTTACACTTCAGTCTCTTGGTGTTGGGATAGCATCCACATAGCTCTGGGCTCCCATATGATGGGTTCTTGGCTCAATTCTCCAGAGCTCTGCTTGCCTAAGGCCCCACCTAGGGAAGCAGTGGCGGTTCCAAGCCTCATCTTAGTTGTTAGCCCCAAATCACTGCTTTCTAGGCATAACTGGCCCTGTGGTCAAATTTTATTTTCCCTTCATCTTTAATAAAGTTGTTTTGGGAGATACCATTCCTGTACCAAAGGGAACGAAGGAAGGAAATTTGGGTTTGTCCACAGCTAGGCAGAGCTCTGCAGGCATATGAGGTCAGGTGTTGGGTGATGAAGGCATTGTGGTCAGAGAACCCAGTGGGATTTCAGGCTGAACTGGGTTAGAGTCTCCTATTCAGCCATCCTCACCTCCCGTCCCAGAGCCTGTTGTGGTTCCAGTGTTGGGACGCACACATTGGGTTTTCCCAGGTAAGATTGTACTCTTCCTGAGCCCCAGAGCCTGAGGAGGAACACAAGAAGGGGCAGCCGAGGACCAGCCAGCAGTCTCTGGCACCTGTCCAGGTGCCAAGCTCTGCCTGCTAGATTAGGGCTATCCCAACAGCTGATTCTGTGATCCTCTTAGGGAGGCAAATGGGGATTAAAGGCAATCTAATCCCAAGAGCTGGGGATCCCCATGTGAGGCCACCAAGAACTGTCATCCAGGCCTGTTCTTGGGCTGATACTGACCACAAGAGGGCCTGGAAGAGGCCAACAGATCTTTGAAGGAAGCCATGCCCACTGGGCAGTAGGTCCACATCCCCTCCTCTAACCTCCACCCTCCACCACTTTGGGACTGCTTTCCGGGCACTTCCCACCAGAGTGTTATGATTCTTCAAGACTCGGGCTGGTTGTCAGTTCCTCCGATCCTGTTGGCCCACCCATCTAAGGTGGGGACAGGGACTCTCCTATGTGCTCCTGCAGCCTGTCCCTATTGAAACACTCATTGCATTATGTGGCAATTGCCTGACTACACATCTGTTCCTCTCACCAGAGCATCAGCTCCTTGAGGGCAGAAGCTCTTTATTCATCAGCAGAACCCAATATGTGGCGCTCAATCATACATGAAGAAATTACAAGGAATCATCTCCACTGTGTGTCCCCACTTAGTTTCCCCTTCACTTGTTAATTCTGCCTTGGAAAGCAAAGTAAGATAAAAACCCCTAACGTGAAGTCTTCCCAGGGCTGATATCATCAGAGGATCTCTGAGAGGTTAGGAATTAGGATAATACTAGCATTATCCTATTAATAATATTATGATGCCAATATTATCCCCATTCTGAGTCTGAAGAAACTGAGGCTGAGTTGAATGACTTGCCATGGCTGTATGACTAGAGATATCAGAACCCAAATCTTTGAACTCCTAAGTTCAAAGCTCCTACTCTTCAGCTGTTTAGTTTTTAAATTTAGAACATCACATCCTACATGTAGGCTAGGTATTGTTATCTTCATTTTTCTGACTAGGAAATCCAAGTTCCTAGTATGTAAACGACTTGCTTTAGTCCACACAGCCAGGAATGATAGAGCCAGGATATGTGCCCAGATCTGTATGACTCTAAGGCTCATGCTCTTGTACCATGCTGCTTCTCCCTCAGTACGGGAGGGTTTGAGCTGAGAGAAAACAGGCCAAGAGTGGATGGATAATTGGGGAGGTGAGAACCAAAGCTAACCTAGACCTTTTGTCACCCACCCCTTCTCACCCCAGGCTGTGGAAACAGTGCCCTGAGCTACGAACTATTCCTTGGGGGCTTCCCTGATGTGACCAGTGTGGACTACTCATCAGTAGTGGTGGCTGCCATGCGGGATCGATATGCCCATGTGCCCAAGCTGCGCTGGGAGACCATGGACGTGCGAGCACTGGGCTTCCCCAGTGGCTCCTTTGACGTGGTGCTCGAGAAGGGCACGCTGGATGCCCTGTTGACTGGAGAACAGGATCCCTGGAACGTGTCCTCTGAAGGTATCCACACTGTGGACCAGGTGCTGAGTGAGGTGAGGGAGCACCAAGGGAAAGACGGCTGATCAAGAGGTGGGGATGAGGGGTTAAGGTTTTAGGAGACCAGAAGAACTCAGAAGCCAGAAGGAGGCATGGTTTGGAACAAGTAGTGGGTCCCTTCAGGACTATGGTTGCCTGAAGGAAGGGGGTGTTAAGCTGGATCAAGATTGTAGGGGGCTGGAGTGGCCAGGCTCACAGAGGCTGAGGATTGAATACTGTGTTGCCATAGAGATGAGGTAACAGCCAGGTTCCAGGTAGGGAAGGTAAGCAGCTGACAGGAAGGCAATGCCCCCTGCACCTGACATCACTCCCATGCTCCTACCTGTTTAAAATATAGCTCTACCCCCACGGAACAACCAGGGGCAGAGAGGAAGCCTCACTCTTTTGCCATGGAAAGCCCTGAGCCCTGAGCTACTGGATGGAGGGTAGTACCTGAGATTTCACTGGGAGGGCATCTGGGGCCATACTGACCTTTGAGAACCTGGAGATGGGCTTCTCACCAATGGCTTCTCTATCTGCCTTTCAGGTGAGCCGAGTACTGGTCCCTGGGGGCCAGTTCATCTCAATGACCTCTGCTGCCCCCCACTTTCGGACAAGACACTACGCCCAAGCTCGTTACGGCTGGTCCTTGAGGCATGCAACCTATGGCAATGGTTTCCACTTCCATTTCTACCTCATGCAGAAGGGCAAAGAGCTCAGTGTGGCCCAGCTGGCCCTTGGGGCCCAGATCCTCTCACCTCCTAGACCTCCCACCCCACCCTGCTTCCTCCAGGACTCAGATCATGAGGACTTCCTCAGTGCCATTCAGCTGTGAGGCCAGAAGCATGGTCCTCCTGCCTTTCTGCCCCAGGCTCAAGTATTCGGAATTCATGACTCAGGGCTTAAGGTCAGGTCCAAAGTGCCCACATCCCAGGGGCCTCATGCCTAACTAAGACAGAGCTGATGGGAGCAACCCCACATGAAAAAAAATACAGGCTAGGTCAAACTAGATCCCAAATCTCAGGTTTCTGACTTCCTTCTTAGGCTCCTCAGATCTCTCCTGGATTCCCCAACTTCCTCCCCCACCATACTGAACTGTCAGTGATTCATCCCCAGGGGCAAATCTCAACACAACCCCTGTGCATGCCAGCCCGACTTGGAGACTTGCATCCTTGGGGCCTGTTACTGACCCCCATTCAACCTGGATTTATTCATAGGAGGCTGCAGACTTTGAATCTAGATTGCTTCTGACCCCAGCTCCAGCCCCAACTCTGGTGACCTATCCTGCTCAGGTTGTATTATTTACCCAAGGAGGCCACGCTGTAATGATGTTCCCAGGCCAGGCTGACCTGCCTGTGTTTACTTGGCAACGCTTCTCTGTCAGTTACATGCACCTGAGATTCCCAAGTATCTGCTCCTCTCCCCAAAAAGAATTGGAGACATTTTGGGCTGGCTCCTGTAGCAAACCAAAGCAGCAGCTACACACACACGCACACACAGGGGGGTCTGTGTTTATTCACACACTCCTGGTACAGTGAGGATGGAGGAACATTTACAAAGGACATCCCTGGGGTTGAGAATATCTCCAGGGCTAGGGCTACAGGTGTCATCCAAAGATGCAATGCAGCCCCCATTTGGATTCCCAGGGGCAGGACGCAGGGGTCCAAGGTAAAATCAGACCTGGGCCCTTGGAAGGTGATACCTTGAGGGGAGGGGTCTGCCAGAGAGCCGTCTGGGGTCAGGCATGGGCAGACTGGTCATATGGTTGGTTACCATGTTGGGGGCTTGTCCCATCCCAGCCTCCACACCCATCCTATCTGCCAGGCGCAGAAGAGCGTGGCCGAGACCGTGGGGGGAGGGCATGAACCACGAGGGGAATCAGTAAACAAAGAGTCGGATATAAAAATACAAATGTGCTGAGGAAGTCCCTTAGAAAGAGGCTGAGGCTGGGGTCACGCCAGACAGGGGTGGAGGGTGAGGAGCGGCCTGGAGGGCTGGGCTCAGGTGGGTGGGAAGCTCATGCAAATATGCAGCCAAACATCCCTGGCCGCGTGCGAGGTCCGACACCGGCAGGCAGCCGGTCTGCGGACCAGACCTGCCTGAGAGGGGCGGGGCAGGGGAGCCGTGCGGGAGGGGACGGGCCGGGGCTGAGGGCCGCGGGTCTCTGTCCGTTCCGGTGTGCGGGGTGGGGCTGCGGCCCGAGGTTCTAAAGTGCATGAGCGCGGTGGCGGGCTCCGGGCCGGTCCGCGCCGCCGCTACCGCCGCCGCCGTGGTGCTGAAGCGGACAGCTCCGGAGTGCCTGGCGGCGGCGGCAGCGACTATGACCCGAAAGCGGCGCGGCCCTGCAGCCCCCGCCCGCGGGCGCCTGGGCCGGGGCGGGGGGCGCCGGCAGCCGCATCGCCGGCCCGCGGTCCTGGCCGCCGCGGGGCTGGGCCCGGAGCCCGCCGCCTGAGCCGGCGCGTCTACACTCCGGACGGCGGCTTCTCCCCCATCCCTTTCAGCACGTCGTCTATCCGGTCATCCTCGATCACCACTGCGCAGGGAGAAAGCGCGTCAGCCGCGCGGCCTCGGGGGGCGGCGGCGAGAATGGGCCCCTGGTCCTCGCGCCCCGCTCAGCTACTGCCCGTGGCCCAGAGACGCCCCTCGGACCTCCGTGCTACAGTGACCTCCCCATCCGAACTCTCCTGCCGACTCAACCCACTGCTGACCCCAGCTCCCACAGCCCCACTCCTCTCCTTGTGGAGGAACGCCCCTCTTCCAAAGACTCCAGCCGTTCAACCTTCCAGTCCAAACCCTCCCGCCACCTGAGCTCTCCTCCATCCGAGCTGATCGGAAAGCTTTTGCTCATGGGATCCCCCTCGTCCACCCTCACTTCAACAGAATTCCCTCCTCAAACCGAATCTCCATCTCTTCCAGCCCTCTCCTCAACCTAACCTTCTTGCGGCTAGAACCCCTCTTCCGATCCTGGCACCGACAGAGCCCCTTCCCCATGCAAACAACCAGGACAAGCGAACCCCCGGCCCCCTGCCCATTCTCCAGTCAGACATCCCTCCCCACCCGAAGGTTCTTCCGTAGCATACACCGACTCAGCGTTTGATCCCGAAGAAGCGGCCCGTCGCCCCATGTTCCCACTTCAGGCAGCCCCAAATGCCCCGGCCGGCCCCTCCCCTTCGCCCGGGTGTCAAGGCTCTACTTCCAGAGGTGGCGAGCATCGAATTCGGGGCACTGCTCTCCCAGGAGAGGGGAAGAGGGGGACACAACACTGCAGCAGGGACCCCCCCTCCAACCCCGGCCGGCGAGCGGCTGGCTGCGCTGGTCTGCGGCAAGAGCTGCTGGCGCTTGGCGGGGAACTGCAGCCGGGGGGCCCCGGCGGAGGGTTTCTGGGTCAAGCGACGACTCCGGGCCCCGGCCGCGTACCTCTCTTGGCTCGGCCGATCTGGCCCAGCTTGGGGGGTCGCTTGGCTTGGTTGCCCGCGAAGAAGGAGTTGGTGTCCTGCAGGCGGCAGCTGAAGGAGAGGTCAGAGCCCTCGGGGTCGGCGCCGAAGCGGCCCATCTTGTCCTCACTGTAGGGCAGGATCTCGGACATGGCGGGTGCGGGGTGGGCGCGGGACTGCGGCGGGGCGCGGGCGGCGGGCTAGCTGCCGGACCGGCCCTAGCTCAGCAGGGGAGCCGGCGGAAAGATGAAGTCATGCAGCATCCGGGGCTGCGGAGCCAAGCGGGGCCTCCTCCCCCGCGCCTCCGCCTCCCGGGCCGCTGGGCAGGCGGCGGCGGCGGCGGCGGCGGCGGCGGCGGCGGGGACCGGGCGGGGGCGGTGCGCCGGGGGGCGGGGGGCGGCGGCGGCGAGAGCGGAATGACGATGAGCGCCCGACTGCCGCAGAGCGCGGCGGGCGGGGCGCAGTGGAGGTGGGGCGGACACCGGCCAGGGGAGGGAGGGAGGCCGGCCGCGGGGGTGGGGTGGTGTGCGGACAGGAGCGCGCCCAGCTCTCTGCGGAGGAAAAGGAGCGAAAATGGGAGGGTCCTGCCATTGGCGGGACTGGCGGCTGGGCGAATGGTACCGGCCAACGGGTGCAGGAGGCGGACACCGGAAGCGCTGCCGGGGTGGGGGGCGGTCGGATACGTCGGAGATGTGCTGGAACCCGCAGGACGCGGGAATGGCTCAGGCCAATAGGTGGTGCCCCCGCCGTTGGCGCGCTCTTGTATAGGGTTGCTCTTCTGGTCTGGCGCGCTCTTGTACAGGGTTGCTCTTCGGGTCTTAAACTGTTCATCTGGAGCCTGTGTTTCTCTGACTGTCCTCTGTTTCTGTCTGTGCCTATTTATATGTCAGTCTATCTCCATGTGTCTGTCTGTGTCTCTGTCTCAGTGCCCCATATCTCTTTGTGTCATGGTCTCTGTCTACGTCTATCTCTTAAGTGTCTCTGCTCTTCTGTATCTGTCTCCATGCTTGGCCTCTATGTGCCGTAGTGACACATGGGGGCCTCAGGGTCTGGGAGAACCGCAGGGCGCGGCGGGCGCTTTGAGCCCGAGTTTCGGCGCCAGCAACAGGGCTGGGGGTCTCGGTCTCTTCTTGGAGGAGTCTCGGTAACTGGGCCGACGCGCGCTCACTAGGGCATCCCTCAACCCCCAGCGCTGTTGCAGCCGCCGAAACTCGGGCTCAAAGCGCCCGCCGCGCCCTGCGGTTCTCCCAGCCCCCGAGGCCCGCGCTGCGCTTGCAGTGTAGGAGGAATGAATGACGGCGTCGCGCGGGGCGCCCTGGCTGCAGGTGACGCGGGGAAGCCCGGAGCGCCTGAGGACGCGTCGCGCGCGCGAGTTTGTGTCCGGAGGTAGAGGGGGAGGGATAGAGGACGCCTCCGCCCTGGGTGCGGTGCATCGCGTAACAGCTCTCGCCTCCAGGACTGTAACGCACCCTCTTCTCTCCCCCGCTCCCCCTCTGGCCGTCAGCGGCTTCGTCACCTGCTCGCCAGCGCGCTGGGGCTCTGGCGCAATCTCTGGCCTTGGGGGAGGGGGGCGTCTCACATTCGGTGACAGTGACGACAGCACTGATAAGGGTAATTATCATCCGGACGTTCAGTCCATACTCGAGGCGGAGAGTTCTCCACCGTCGCTGAAGCGCTTTTTCTCCTTCCCTCTAAATCACTTAGCTCCTGGCGCTGGGTCTCCTTCCTCCAGCAACTCCTCACCACGTGTTAGTCCTGGGGACACAAAGGCGAATGCCATGGTGGCTGCCCCAGGACGAGGTTGGGAAGCGCCAGAGTTGCCTCTGTACAGGCCTCACTCAAGACCACAGTCCTATCCCTATCAGACCCTCCTCTGCTGTGTCCTAGCCTCTGGGATGAGGGCTGAAGCTGGAGGTGGAGGCCCAGCTGGAGTGAGAGGAGCCTCCAGACCTGGAAGGACAGGAGAAGCTGGAGCTCAGGGTCACTAGGAGAGAGTCCAGAAAATTCCACCCCCGCAGGGGGTTGTCCAGCAATGGGTTCCAATCCAGCCTCTGCCGCTTTCTGTGTGGCCTTGAACAGATGGCCCCAAAATTAGTTTTAAAACATTAGTTAAAAAAAAATTAGTTCATTTGTACTTGTAACCTTTTAGGGAAATACGAAAAATCACACAAAACCTTTCGTATATATCCTTCCCATCTTTTTCTCATTCATTTGCATAATATGCATACCTCTCTGAGCCTCCATGTTCTAGTGTGAAGCCTAGAGATGATAGAGCCTACATAATGACAGTTTTGTAGATGAACTTGTCATGAAGTGAAGTAGTTTGTCTCAGGAGGTAATGAGCTGCCCCTACCAAAAGTGCTAAAGGGGCCATCCAGATTCTTGCCAAGAATAGGATGAGAGCACTGTGTGGGGAACTGAAACATTTCTCGTTTCTCCCCTCAGAATGAGGGAGACTGAAGGAACAACAATTTAACTTGGAGATCCTTCTTAAATAATCTTAGTCCTGTAAGGTACATGCTGGATTGTGATTAAAGCAAAGGACATAAGTGCATAATTGTAAAGATATAGTAATATATGTTTCAGCTATGTTGTGAAAATTTGGAGGGAATTTTTTACTTATTTTTATTTATTTATTATTTTTGGCTGCGTTGGGTCTTCGTTGCTGTGTGCAGGCTTTCTCTAGTTGCGGCAAGCCGGGGCTACTCTTCGTTGCGGTGCGCAGGCTTCTCGTTGCGGAGCACAGGCTGTAGAGCGCGGGCTTCAGTAGATGCGGTGCGTGGGCTCAGGCTCAGTAGGTGTGGCGCGTGGGCTCAGTAGGTGTGGCTCGTGGGCTCTAGAGCACAGGCTCAGTAGTTGTGGAACACGGGCTTAGTTGCTCCGCAGCATGTGGGATCTTCCTGGAGCAGGGCTCGAACCTGTGTCTCCTGCATTGGCAGGCAGATTCTTAACCACTGCACCACCGGGGAAGCCCTGGAGGGACTTCCTTTTTTTTTTTTTTTTTTCATTTTTCCACACGGAGGGACTTCTTTAAATTATGCTCCTTTACTTAAATTCTGATGTTCTGCATCCCTGCCTATGAGATGAAAATTCATTTTCACAGATAAAATGAAGTAAAGTTTGCTTGGATTTTTGTGAAAATGCATTGAATTTCTTTTGAAAGCCCCTCAAAACCTAGTGGGATTAATCCATACGTTCTCAGCAGAATAATATGCCTTTTGACAATTGAATATTAATGACACTTTTATTCAAGTGGAAACTGTAGGCCTGTGTAGTGGGTTGAACCGGGTCCCCCCTAAAATTCATGTCTACCTGGAACCTCAGAATAGACCTTATTTGGAAACAGGGTCTTTGCAGATGTTAATTAGTCAAATTAAGCTAAGGTCATACTGGATTAGGGTGGGCCCTATATTCAATCACTGGTGTCTTTGTAAGAAGAGGACAAGTGAACAAGACATATACACACATGAGAAGGCCTCGTGAAGGAGCAGAGATAGGAGTGATGTGGCTGCGAGCCAAGGAACACATAGTGTTGCTGGGAGCCACAAGAAGATGGAAGAGGCAAGGAAGGATTCTTCCCTAGGGCCTTCTGAGAGAGCATGGCCCTGCCTAGATTTTGGACTTCTCACTTCTGGAACTGTAAGAGAATAAGTTTCTGGGTTTTTTTTTTTTTTTTTTTTTTTTTTTGGCTGCACCACGAGGCATTAGTTCCCCAACCAGGGATCAAACCCACGCCCCCTGCAGTGGAAGCCCATCATCCTAACCACTGGACCGCCAGGGAATTCATTATAAGTTTCTGTTTCAAGCCACCCAGTTCATGGTACTTTGTTACAGCAGTCCTAGGAAACAAATACGATCAGTTACAAGTATTTTGGGGTCATCTTTTCGCATCTCTCATGATCATGTTTCTCCTTCCTTAAGCTCTCCCCGGACCCTTTGCTCCCACCCTGTCCACTCAAGGGAAGCCTACACCATGAGGGTATTTCTGGACTCTTCTATTTAGCAGAGGCTGATAAATCACAAAAAAGAATGAAGCACATCTGTGTGGACTGACATAGTAAGATCTCCAAGGCCTGCCAAAATATCACCAAATAACAAGTGTAGAGTATGATTTCATATGTGTGTATACATACGTATGCACACTTACACACACACAACAGTGTATTTAGGTATGTAAATGCATATAAAAGAAAGAGCAGGAAGGATACATACCCAACTGCTAATAATGTTTATCTCTGAGGATGGTACTGGGATCCTGGCAGAATGAAGTTCATGTTTTATTCTATATACCTCGGGAGTATATTACATTTGCAATAAAAAGGTTTTAGTGATTTTTTAAAAAAAAAGATTTAAAACCGATGATATAGTCCATTTATCAAACATCACACTCTGACCCTAGACAAATCAGTTGACTTAGAAAGGAGATTAGTAGTTAACAGCATGGAGTTTAGATTCAAATCAAGGATCTGCCTTCTCCCTGATATGTGACTTTTAGGTATGTTATTAAGCTTCCCTGTGTTGTAAGTTCCTCATCTGGACAGTGATATTGGTAGACTCTATTTCATTGGGTCATTGTGAGGATTAAATAAGTTAACATACATAAAGTGCTTAGGTAAGTGCTAGACAATAGAATTGTTAGCTATCATACAGAAAAGCATAAAGAAGAAGTTAAAAGTAACCTCATCATTAGATATATTCAGATTCACATTTTGTTGCATGTCCTTCCAATCTCTTTTTTTTAACCTATGCTTTTTTACTTTTTTGCTTCAATAAAATGAGATTTTGTAATTCTTTTTCTCTTCCGCTTAACTCTATATGGAGAACATTTCCCAATAGTATTAACTCTTCTTTTCTATCATTTGTAAATGTTGCATTGTATCCCATTGTATGGATGTTTGATTTATTTAACAAGCCCTCTACTCTCAGACATTGAATCCCCTCCCATTTTTTTTGTTGTTATTATAGACAGTGCTGAGATGAACATTTGTTGTAGGAGAAAAATGGCCCAAATATTTAATAGCATTTCCAATCAAGAAGTAGAATCTGGGACTTCCCTGGTGGTCCAGTGGTTAAGACTCCTCACTCCCAACGTAGGGGGCCCGGGTTCGATCCCTGGTCAGGGAACTAGATTCCTCATGCCACAATGAAGATCCCACGTGCCGCAACTAAGACCCTGCAAGCCAAATAAATAAATATTAAAAAAAAAAAAGTAGAATCTATTTCTCCATCATTGAATCTGGGCTTGACCACCTGACTTGCTTTGCTCAATAGGGACATTAGCAAATGTGATGCAAGCAGAGGCTTGAAAAGTGTTTATGTACTAGGGCTTGCCCTGTTTTTTGTTGCTGGGAATCCTGAGACCACCATATGAAGAAGCCTGGGCTAGCCTCCTGGGGAAGGAGAGACCACATAGAGACTGGGCCCAGCCATCCCAGCTGAGGCCCAAGCATGTGAATGAGGTCATTCAGCTACACCATTCAGCTCCTGGTGAGCTAACCCAGACCTGAAGAACCACCCAATCAATCTACTGAACATGAAAAGTAATAAATGTTTGCTATTTTAATCCATGAAGTTTGGGGAGGTTTGTTATACAGCCAAAGCTAATTGATACAAGCATGCTGTAGATAATGATTATTTCCTAGAACAATTTCCTAGAATTCAACTTTCTGAGTCAGAAAATATGTACACATACCTTTTATTGCTAAAAAGACTGTATCAGTTTTTTTTTGTTTTTTTTTTAATTTTTAAATTTATTTATTTATGGCTGTGTTGGGTCTTCATTTCTGTGCAAGGGCTTTCTCCAGTTGCAGCAAGCGGGGGCCACTCCTCATCGCGGCGTGCGGGCCCCTCACCGTCGAGGCCTCTCCCGCTGTGGAGCACAGGCTCCAGACGCGCAGGCCCAGCAGCCGTGGCTCAGGGGCCCAGTCGCTCCGCGGCATGCGGGATCCTCCCAGACCAGGGCTCGAACCCGTGTCCCCTGCATCAGCAGGCAGATTCTCAACCACTGCGCCACCAGGGAAGCCCCACTGTATCAGTTTTTAAGCCACCAGCAGTATATGACAGTGCCCACATTCCCCATCTTTGTCAACACTGGACATTAATGTGTGTTGTTATCTTCATGACTATACTGTTCTTGTAAGTTAACACATAAACATTTTCCATTCCCTCTCAATTCACAGTCAATTTAGAGAAAAATAGACCCCCAAAACTTACTCTTATAGGAAAAGAAGAGCAGAAAAGAGAGAGAAAATAATAGTGAGAGAATAAAACAGAGTCAAAGGTTATAAACACAGAGGAAAAAAAAATAGAAATATAGAATACAGCAGGGATTTTCCTGGTGGTCCAATGGTTAAGAATCTGCCTTCCAATGCAGGGGACATGGGTTTGATCCCTGGTCGGGGGAATTAAGATCCTACATGCCTCGGGGCAACTAAGCCCACGTGCCGCTGCAATAAAGACCCAGCACAGCCAAAAGAAAAAAAAAGAATAGAGCAACCTCCAAGCCTTTTTATACATAGGGTACTTAACATGCATTCAGGAATAGCTGTGAACCTAATAAATGATTTGGGTCATCAAAGAGGCATGGAAAGTAAATGTCCATTTAGGCCAAACCTAGTGAAACTGGGAACACTGTCAAAGCAGGTACCAACCTCTTTCTTATGTGTTTGCATTTAATTCTCACAACAATACTCTGAAATAGGGATGATTGTTCCCACCTTACAGATGAAGAAAAGTGAAAGGTCAGAGCTTTCAAATAAATTAATATAGATAAAAAAAGTAAAGAGTTGAGCCCAGATTTGAGTCCAGGTCTGTCTGGCTTGAAAACTATGTGCTTCCCCTTGCTCTTCCAGAGATGTGGCAGAAGACTAGCAACTAATGCTGGGAGGAAGTATATCCTCCTTTTGATTCATATTGCCAACCTGCTCTTCAGAGGGCTGTCAGATTGCCTGGGTTTGAATTCCAGCTCTACTGCTTACTAGCTGTGTGACTCAGCCTCTCTATGCCTCAGTTTCCTCATCTGTAAAATGGCTTCATAAGTGCCACGAGGATAAATGAGTACATCGAAGTAAAGCACCTAGAGCAGTGGCTGGCCATGGTACAGTGCTGTATAAGCTGGCTACTTACAGCACGTCATTGCAGCAGCCATGGGATTATTCTAATGAACCTGTTGCCAGAAAGTCCTTACAAAGTGGCTTTGCTTATACTCACATGGCCATGTCATGGTGGAATCTTCCATGTGGCAGGACTGACCCTGCTGCCATGTTTCGCTTCATCCAGGCTTGGGGGAGAGGGGAAAGAGGTGAGTGATGTGATGCCACACTGTCATCAGACTGAACATGAACAACTCCAGAGACTTGTCCTATGTGGATATCCCAAGGTCGTGCTGCTGCAGACCACAGTGTGGCTGGATGTGAAAGTTCCTTGCTCAGGGAACCCCTGACTAACCTAGAACGCATGTGCCTACTCTACCGTCTGGGAAACAGAACAGGCTTCCTCCAGCCGTGCAATTCTCATTTCTACCTATAGGATTTTAATAATAATAACAACAACAATAATAATAGCAGCTAGAGTACTCATTACGTGCCACACATTGTCCTAAGCATTTTACAAGTATTGTTTCATTTAATTCTCACAACCATCCTTTGAAATAGGTACTATTCTTATTTCCATTTTACAAGAGAGGAAATTGAGTCTGAATCCAGAATCTTTCATCCTAACTATGACACTGTACTGTCTCTTGTTTGAGAACATGCAATTTTGGGGTGGAAAATGCCAAAAGACAGCAATCCAACATTTCTCAGCCTGATCCATTCATCACCTACCCTCTCTCAGCCACAAGAGCATTCCATGTTAGAACTGCTCACAGCAAGAGGTTTGAGAACTGAGGTGAGAGTCAAGAAATGGGTGGTGGATTTGTTACCATTCCAAGCCTTCTCAGGTCAAATCCATATACTCTTTTGCAAAAGAGAGGCGGGATGAGGATGAGGCACTTTTTAAAAATTTGTGGTAAAAAAACAAACAAAACAAAAAACTAGGCACTCTTCAGTGAAGCAGACTGTAACACCACCAGGCTTGATTAAGGAATGACAATATGGAAGGCAGATGGCAGATGCATAGATGCCACACTATTGCCTTTCAGTTAAATATTGCTTGGTGTGTGGGTTTTGTTTTTTTTTTTTCTTGTAAACCTCCCAAATAAAGTGATTTGCTTTCCTCAAGTTAGAAGTGTTAGCTCGTCTTTCCTTTAAATATCTGTGCATAGCTGTTTTTTTCCCTGCCGATTTGTTACCATCTGTAACCCTTCCTTTGTGAGATGATCTGATGACAACAATTATCTTGGAGAGTAAAAGTGCAGTCTTGAAGCAACATGTAAGGGTGGACTCAGAGTGTGGGCTGTGTGTAACATGATGTCCGAGCACTTTGTGTGTGTTGTATGTGTGTTGTGTGTGTCCAGAACCTCAGTATAGAACATATGTTGGCTCTGGGTGCCTGGTGCGTGTATACATGTTGTGTGAATATGCAGTGTGTGCATTCTGTGAGTGGTGAGTGTGTGTGTGTGTGGACCGTGTGTCGGGCTGAGTGCCTGCCTGTGTACTTTGGGTCTATGTGCTCCCTGTATAGATATCGTGCTGACGTCCTGAATGTGGGTCACCTCCTCTGTGCTGCTCTGTATGTGCTGGCTGAAAAGGGGCAGTGCGGACAGCTGAGGGAAGACGTTCTCCATGAGAGCATAATTTCTCAAAGGTGTTTAAAGGGAATGGGGAGGGCCTGCAATCTGGGGAGTTGGGCCAAAAAATATCAGCAGGGTTTGGGCCTGGGTCAAAGGAATGTAAATGACGGGAGGCTTGCAAGAGGGTGTTGCTGGGATGGGTGCTGACCACGAAGCTGAGAGGGAGTCTCCGGCGTTTCTGCAGGGCGGCTCGCTCCGGCTGGGGCGGCAGGCTGGGTGCAGCTCTGCGGGGCTGGCCGCGGGCACCCGGAGCGAGGACCGGGCGCCGGGCGGACGGCGGGGCGCGGCAGGCGCGCTCCTCCCCCTCCCCCACGTCTCCCCCACCCCTGGCGCGGCGCCGCGGCGGGAGGGGGGCGCAGGCAGGCGGGGGCGGCGGCGGCAGCGGAGCAAGAGGCTACGGCGACTGCTGCGATGAAGGGCGGTGGCGCGGCCGGGCCGGGGGCCGAGGCCACGGCCCGGGCGAGGGCCAGCCGCCGGGAGCCCTAAGGTGCCGCCGGCCCCAACTCCACCATGAGCGTCGCGCTGCAGGAGATGGGCGGCGGCGGCAACGTGAGTGGGGGCCCCGGGGGAAAGGACCGGGGTTGGGGGGGAGGCAGAGGGGCAGGCGGCGTCGGGAAGGGGCGCCGGCTCGCGGAGAAGGGGCTGTGAACTTGACGGGCGGGGTCGGAGGGACCCAGGCCGGAGAGCCCGGCGGGCCGGAGGGAAGGAGCCCGCACTTCATGCAGGAGGGGCCAGGCCGGGCGAGGGGCGCCGGGGCAGGGCCGTGGGCGCGCAGCTCTCTCTGCCTGACCTGGGTTGGCGCCCCGACTGTCTGGCAGATGGTGGAGTACAAACGCGCCACGCTGCGGGATGAAGACGCACCCGAGACCCCCGTAGAGGGCGGGGCCTCCCCGGACGCCGTGGAGGTGGGCAAGGGGGTCATCCCTGTCTCACCAGGCCCCTGCCCTGGCATGACGGCCGGCACACCCGGGAGCTCTGGGTTGCCCTGGAGGGTCACCTGCCCCCACCTCCGCTCCATCTCTGGCCTCTGCGCTAGGACTATGGTGAGGCGATTCGAAGTCATGACGTTGCACAAAACAGGCTGAGGGATCAACTCAGCTTGCTTCATTGCCCCTGTGCCCCAAGTTAACCCTGTTAGCGTCTTTGCTTCATGGCTCTGGAAACTGCCTGTGCCTTCACCCTCTGGGAGGACTTCTGTGATTGGGTCGCCCACCTGCAGCTTGCTAGCTCCAGGTCCCCCTCTGTTCCCCAGGTGGGATTCCGGAAGAGGACAAGACACCTCTTGGGCTCGCACACCCAGCTGGAGCTGGTCTTGGCTGGTGTCTCTCTACTGCTGGCTGCACTGCTTCTGGGTTGCTTGGTGGCCCTGTGGGTCCAGTACCACAGAGGTAGGTGGGCCCACTCCTGTCATCAGCCCTCTTAGCTTGCGGGCTGTGGAGGCAGAAGGGGCTGCTAAGGTTCTCCCTGGGTGGGGCCAGCCTTCCCCCAGCTGTTCTCCCTCCTCCCAACCTTCCTGCTGTCACGGCCCCTCCCAAAGCATTTGCCTCTCCTAGACTGACTGACAGTCCCCCACCCCACTACCCCCCATGTCCCCTGCCACAGACCCATCCCACAGCACTTGCCTCACAGAGGCCTGCATTCGAGTGGCCGGAAAAATCCTGGAGTCCCTGGACCGTGGGGTGAGCCCCTGTGAGGACTTTTACCAGTTCTCCTGCGGAGGCTGGATTCGGAGAAACCCTCTGCCTGATGGGCGTTCTCGCTGGAACACCTTCAACAGCCTCTGGGACCAGAACCAGGCCATACTGAAGCACCTGCTCGGTAAATGGGCCTGTCCGGGAGGCACTGAGCCAAGTACATGCCTCATTCCCAGCACAGGGCTCAGCACTTAGTAGGTACTCAAGAAATGTCCATGAATGAATGAATAAGTGGATGACTGCCACCACTCCTGGCATAGGGGATGCAGAGAGCAGGGGGCTCCTGAGGGGTGGAGATGAGTTTGAGGGGGCAGACCTCTGAGGTTAATGAAGGGACTCCTCTCTGCACTCTGGAGCACTGCTGAGGTGTGGTAGGCACCAAGGAGTCTGTAGTGCTTAGAGATCTTTGAGAGTCTCCCTGGACAGGGGAGAGGAAGCTACACTTCGCTGTGGCAGACAGTCTTCCTGGGTCTACATTAGGAGGACTACCCCCTTGAGAAGGCAAGGAGAGGGATCAAGCAAGGGTCCAGGACCCCTCTTAGCAGTTAGCATGGTTGCCACCCGGACCTGTGTTCTATTCAACAGAAAACACCACCTTCAACTCCAGCAGTGAAGCCGAGCGGAAGACACAGCGCTTCTACCTCTCCTGCCTACAGGTGGAGCGCATTGAAGAGCTGGGAGCCCAGCCGCTGCGAGACCTCATTGACAAGGTAGGCCCCCGGGATGGGCTGCAGGTGGGGGAGCAGCACAGGCCTTGGGAGAGGATGTGGCCCCAGAAAGCTTTAGGGGCCCCCTGTTCCAGAGGTGCCACCATGGTCTCTACTCAGATTGGTGGTTGGAACGTTACGGGGCCCTGGGACCAGGACAACTTCATGGAGGTGCTGAAGGCAGTAGCAGGGACCTACAGGGCCACCCCCTTCTTCACTGTCTACATCAGTGCCGACTCTAAGAGTTCCAACAGCAATGTTATCCAGGTACTAGGCTGGGGAAGGGTGGGGAGGGACTTATGGACTATTTGCTGAGACCAGACTCCCCTCCCCTGTGATGGGCTGGCTGGGGTGGCTCCCCCGCACAAGAGTCCAGATTTCAGGGCGGGGAGGACTCACTCTTTACCTTGCTATTGCAGGTGGACCAGTCTGGGCTCTTTCTACCCTCTCGAGATTACTACCTAAACAGGACTGCCAATGAGAAAGTAAGGAGCATCCTCAGAATATCCACCCCAACCCCCCTGAGCTGGGCTGATCCCTGTTTACTTTTCCCTTTGCCCAGGGTCAGAGTGGCGAAGGTGAGCCTATCCTGTCACCTAGTGAGCCGACTACCATTCCTTCTTCTTTCTCTCTTCATTCTCCCCTCCCTGCATTCTTCCCTCCCTCCTTTTTTCCCTTCCCTTTCCTTTCTCCCTTCCTCTTCCCTTCTTTCCTTCCTTCCTTTCTCTTACTCTTCCAGGAAAACATTTTACAGGCACCTACTGTGAGACGTACATTTCAGAGCCACTGTCATAGGAAGCTTTCAGTGTAGATGGGTTCACAGACCTAGATAGCTGAGAACATGGCTCAAAAGAGGGCCTCTGGGACTCAGGAGAGACCCGGCAGCCAGAGAAGTTTTCCTAAGGAGGTTGCATTTGAGCCAGGCCCTGTAGAATATCTAGGACTGGGTGACGGCATGCTCAGATTTTAAACAAAAGTGTTGAAGAAGGAATAGCTAAGGCGTGTTTGGACCACAGGAAGGGGTCCAGTTTGGCAAAGTGTAGAGCTCAAAGCAGATGAGAGAGTGGAAAGGTGGGTAGGAACTAGTTTGGGAAGGCAGTATGGCTGGGTGTGAAAAGTAGGTGCAAGAGAGGGAGCCTGGAGATCAGTTAAGAATGTCTGCAGTACTCCAGGCTCTGAGTCTGTGAGGACCCAAATGGGGGAAGTGGCAGAAGGAAAGTCAGGAAGGGGAGGATGCAAGAGACATAATCAAGTCCAAATCATGAACTGTTGATGCCTGGATGTTAGAAGAGATGAGTCGAAGGAGGAACAGGTAAAGATAGTTGAGGCTGTGCACCTGAATGATGGTGGAATGGAGGGGTCCTTAGAGAATTTGGGGTCCCTACAGGGAGAACCAGCTTCAAGCACATTGGGGAGGTGGTGATATCACAGGAAAAAGGCAGACTTTGAAGTCAGACCTTGATTTTAGTCCCAGCTTGGCAGCTTGGTGCAAGTTGATTAAGCTCTCTGAGGCTGTTTCTTCATCTGAAAAATGGGGATCACAGCATCTACCTCATATAGTGCTTGGAGGCAGGAGGAGGATGCAAGTTTATGCTTCTGCATGTGGCAGACCCTTAGGGAGTGGGAGCTGCTCATTTCAGACGTGTGAGTGTGAGGGACCTGGGTATCATCTCTGTACAGAGGTCAGCAGACAGCTGTGAAAGCTGGGTGGGGTCCTGGAGAGAGCACGGGCCTGGAGGGAGCTGAAGGCTTGAGGGGCATCTCCTTAAAAGCCTAGACAAAGGCTTAGGAGAAGTGAGAGAAAGGGTAAGACTAGAGAAGGAAAAGAAGGAGATCTTTGGGACTTCCCTGGTGGCGCAGTGGATAAGACTCTGTGCTCCCAATGCAGGGGGCCCGGGTTTGATCCCTGGTCCGGGAACTGGATCCCACATGCATGCCGCACCTAAGAGTTTGCATGCCACAACTAAGGAGCCCGCGTGCCGCAAGTAAGACCCAGTGCAACCAAATAAATACATAAATATTTTTTTAAAAAAAAGAAGAAGGAGGAGGAGATCCTTGTATTTCAAGGGCAGCGGGAGAAAGAGAGACTTCTGTGGGGAAGGACAACCAGGAGGAGGGGTTTGTCCTTCTCCCATTCGCTCCCAAACACTTACCAAGCATCCCTCAGCCAGACCCTCCGCTAGCATGTGGTGAACAAGACACTGCCACTCAGTGGGGGAGAAGGCATGAAATGGCCAAGCGCAGTTATCCTGTGTACAGTTGCTGGGACTGTTGTAAGAGGAGGAGCATGGCATTCCGAGAGTGCAGTAACAGGGAGCCAGCTTGGTCCTAGGGTGAGGGTAGGCTGTGGGAAGGGAGAGGGTTCTAGGCAAAGGGAACAGCTGATGCAAAGGCTCTGAGGTGGGAAGGGCTGTGACTTGTTGACAGATCAGAGAGGGGAGTGGGAGGGGAGAGTGGGCCAAGTCCTTCTGGACAGGTAGGTGGAGTCATGTTATACATAAACACTATGGGTCAAATTTAGCATTTATCCCAAAGAAATGGAATAGGAAACTCAAAAGTGGAGAGTGTTATGAACAGATGTGTGGTTTTGATATCACCTGAGTTAGGGGAGGAATTTTGAGAATTCAGGAGAGAACCACATGGTCTGACCCCCAGGAAAGGGCAGGAGAAGCCTCAATTCAGCTCTCAGTGTGTCACCAGTTGTCTTGGGTAAGAAGTCTCCTGTGCCAGCATCTAGGGGAAGCTGTAGTGCCAAAGGAAGTCTTGGGAATTCTCTGGCGGTCCAGTGGTTAGCACTCCACACCTCCAGTGCCAGGGGCCCGGGTTTGATCCCTGGTCAGGGAACTAAGATCCCGCAAGCTGAGTGTCACGGCCAAAAAAAAAAAACCACATTTAAAAAAAAAGGCAAGTCTTAAGCTGAAAGTAAGGAAGTAGGGAGAGAGGGGTAAGTGAGTTGGGGGTCGGGGCAAGATCACTGGTTGAACCAACCATCCACTTTAGGAGCTGGGATAACTGGAATTGGTATGCAAACCTCTTCTTCTGACAGCAGCAGCAAGAAAGAGGGGAGGTGGGAAAAAGGAGATATTTTGAAGTGCAGAGAATGGATATTAAGGGATCTAAAACTTCTCAGTAAAGTGGAAGAGGAGATGGCCTTTGGCAATTAAAGGAGCCCTGGGTGTGGCTTCAGGGCAAGAGTGAGAGTGGTCCCTGGGATGAGGACCACAGGAAGTCAGTGCTGAGCAGGGCTGAGGGTCTCTGCATGGGTTTTCATCCATCAGTCAACAAATATTTATTGAGCACCTACTATGTGCCAGATGCTGTGCTAGAGCCTGCGACTACAGTGCAGAACAGAACAAACAGCCCCTGCCCCCATGCAGCTCAAGTGCCAGCAGGCGCTGAGGCGACATGGGTTTGTTCTGAGCCCAGGCAGTGCTGGGATTGTGGCCCTGGAGTCATCAGGCCTGGGCCACATTTCAACTCTGCCATCTGCTAGTTTGTGGTATGAGTCAAATCATGTAATCTTGCCAAGCTTCATCTGTAAAATGGAACTAATACTTTATGGAGTTGCCGTGGTGGGCGCAGGGTCAGGGGGCAGATATATTACAGGTAAAACGCCAGCAGAGAATTTGATACATGTATATACATGTAGTCACTAAATATTTCTTTTCTGTGCTTTTCTCCCCATTGGAGACCAGAGGGAAAGGCAGCAAGTTCGAGGCCTGGCAGGATGGGAGGTAGAAGGAAATTGAAGCCACTGTGGACCAAATTCCCCATTGGGGTCCACTCAGCTGTTAAGTGAAGGCACATGGTCACTGATGGGCTGGGAAAAGTAGAAGGGCTTTAGGAAATGAGAAGGCAGAGCAGTATGGGAAGCGGATCCATCCACTGGACAAATATTTACAGGGCTCCTATTCTGTGCTAGGCCCTATTCCAGACCCTTGGGATACAGTGGTGAATAAGCCGCTGTAACTTGGAACAGTGCTCTCCTGGAACTTACCTTCTCCTTGGGGAAACAGATGATGAACAATTGCATAAATAAATAAAAAAAGATCCTAGCAGATGGTGATAAGCAGTATGACAGAAATGATAAGGGTCATCCAGGAAAGCTTCTACGAGGAGGGTCTGCAGACGAGACAGTGAGGAGGGTCTGCAGAAGAGATGGTGAGCAGGGGTAGCAGCCAGAATGGTCATCTTAGCCTTGGGCAGGACTTGTTGCTGGGCTCTGAGGATGACTTGGGGCCTTGACAGGTGCTTACCGCCTACCTGGACTACATGGAGGAGCTGGGAATGCTGCTGGGAGGACATCCAGCCTCCACGCGGGAGCAGATGCAGCAGGTGCTGGAGCTGGAGATACAACTGGCCAACATCACGGTGCCCCAGGACCAGCGGCGGGATGAGGAGAGGATCTACCACAAGATGAGCATTGCAGAGCTGCAGGTGGGGCAGGCAGGGAACAGAGACAGCTGGGGGGGCCAGCCCTGGCACAGGCCACCCAGCTTCCCTTCATGCCATCTGTCTGAGGCAGCCAAGCCTCTCCTCATTTCCTTGCTTTCTCTGAGCTTCCCAGCTGAACTGTTGCTATCCTGGAAGGAAAAGTGGTGTCCATTTTAGGGCACCCCCACTGGGCCATCCCTTGGTCCCTTTCGTATTGTCTGGGGATGCATACAGGGATTATGTTAAAAATCTATGACAACTTGTACAAGATGTCCACAAAACAATCAGAAGAGAAATGGAAGCATCTCCTGGAGGGCCCTTACTGTGCCAGGCATCAGCCTCTTAGTCGTTGGATTATGGAAAAGTTGGGTAAGGGGGGGTTCTGGAGGAGAGGCAGGTATGTAGGGAATCTGGGTGGTATCTGGGGAGTTTGTTAACTGTCTGAAAGATATTTGAATATCTGCAGCCCAACTAAATATCACACATGGTGGTTTTCCTTGTATGATATGTGATTGGGTTTCCTGATTGAAAAGCACTTACGCCTGAAAACGGGTTTATTATAGGAAGGGGCCTCCAAGCAGCTAGTAGCTGTTGCTATGACAATGGAAAGGGCTCCCAGCTCCACTGTATCAATGGCGGAGTGGTCTGCTGAAAGCCAAGGGGGCAGGGACGCTTGAGATTTTTTTGCTCACAGGCCCTGGCGCCCTCCATGGACTGGCTGGAGTTCCTGTCCTTCTTGCTGTCACCGCTGGAGCTGGGTGATTCTGAGCCTGTGGTGGTGTATGGGATGGATTATTTGCAGCAGGTGTCAGAGCTCATCAATCGCACAGAGCCAAGGTGGGGGGTGGAGCCCAAGGTGTCAGGGGTGGGGCTCAGGGCTCTGTGCAGGCTCTTCCCCTAGGCTGGGGCTTCAGGGGACCCACCTGTGGTCTCTGTTTCCACACCTAGCTCCAACCTGACTTTTACAGTCAGGTGTGTGGTCCCAGGGTAAGAGAGAGGGATTATGGGACAGCTCCCACATGTGCCTCTTGGGACTCCTGTCTGCATGCTAGTAGAGCTGGTTTGGGGTGGAAATGTTACCTGCCTTTACCATATGTTCTGGCTACCTGAATACCAGTGTCCTGAACAATTACCTGATCTGGAACCTGGTACAGAAGACAACATCAAGCCTGGATCGCCGCTTTGAGTCTGCACAAGAGAAGCTGCTGGAGACCCTCTATGGCACCAAGAAGGTGGGCTTTCTGACTCTGCTCCCACCTTCCAATCCAGTCAAGCTGACACTTCACACCCACTGTGTGTCAGGCACCATTTGCACATGGAGCACAGGATTAGGAATCAGGCTGACTTGGGTTCCATTCCTAACTCCTCTATTTCTTGGCCTATGGGACCTTGAGCATATCCCCCCACCTCTCTGACTCTCCATTTCTTAGTCTGTAAAACAGGAATTTCTTGTGGGGTTGTTATGAGGACTGAGTTCACGTAAGTGAAGCACCTACCCAGTGCATGCTATGTGTAGGCACTCAACTTTGTTGATGAGGGTGAAGGAGAAAATGAATAAATGCAGTTCTTAGTTTCAAGAAGCCCTGTTAAGTGGGGGAAGGAGACGTGTAAACAAACATTATATTTTGGGGTGATAAGTGCTCACACTGAGTGACAAATCTTCTTTGTGTTGTAGGACAGAGGTGGAGACAGCACATTTTACCTGGGGGATGGGGGGCATTAGGAAAGGCTTCTCTGAAGAGGTGACATTTGAAGAATGAGTTCATCAAGAAAGCCAGGGAGAAGGGATTCCAGGCTGAAGGAATACCATGTGTAAATTCCCAGAGGCCAGAAGGACCGTGGTAGTTTTGCATGTGTTCTGGCATGACTTTGAGGACAGGGCACCGGAGAGGCCGAGGGTGGTGATGCGGGCCTGGGGCAATCCTTGGAGGGACCTGAATACTGTGCCTAGGAAGCCTGGCCTTGATTCAGGGATGGAGAACCTGGGATGGTTTTAAGCAGATGTGTAACCTGGTTGGATTTATGTATTAGATCATCTTTCTGCAGCTAAATGGAAGATGGATGGAGGGGGCGACGGGAGGGGGATGAGAATGGAGTCGAGTGTCTAGTTAGGAGGCCACTGCAATCTTCAGGCAAGAGGTGACAGTGTTATAGGACAGGGAAGTGGCAACGGCATGGACGGAGGAGACGATTAAGAAGCAGAGTTAGTATTAGAGTCTGGTGATAGATTGAACGTGAGGGTAGGGAGATGGAGGAAGCTGGTGACTCCCAGGTTTCTGGTATGGGGGACTGACTGGATATAAGACTGAGATGTGCAGCTGAGCAAAGAAACGTCTGGACCCCAGTGGGCCTCTGAGAAACATAAGAGGAGGAGAGTGCTGCAAATAGAGTGGGCAACACACATGTCCCTCCTGAGGTTTCGCTGCTGGGGTTGGCATGCTTTGCGATATTGCCCTTCATTTTCCCTGGAGTCTGAGGGAGAGATGGCACCCCAAACCCAGGCCTCCTATGTGCAGAGCTGAGAGGGGTTGGCCCTAGAGACAGAGAAGGGCCCTCAGACTGGAGGGCAGAGCCATCTCCAGGAGGCCTGGCTCTTTACCCCTTCCAGTCCTGCACGCCAAGGTGGCAGACCTGCATCTCCAACACGGACGACGCCCTTGGCTTCGCTCTGGGCTCCCTCTTTGTGAAGGCCACGTTTGACCGGCAGAGTAAGGAAATTGTGAGTCTTCAGGGTCCTTCCAACACTGCCCCTTGTTTTAGTTAAAATTCACCATTCATGTTTGTATGTACCTACAGGGAAAAAATTGGGAGGAAATTCATCGACAAATTAATGGTGATTACTTTGGGTGGTTGGGATTATGAGGGATCTTTTTTTTGTTTTTGTCTTTTAAAGGTTTCTGTGTTTTCCAAGTTTTCTACAATGAGTTTATGTTACCTATATAATTAGAAAAATAATGTTTATTTTTTAGGAAATGATGTTTGTGCTTAAAATATTACCTATAAGGATGTAAATGGCAGTGTTGTTTATAATAGGCAAAAATGACAACAGCTTAAATGTCCAGCATAGGGGACTGGAAAAACAAATTGTGATTAGCCTGGATTATGAGGCAGCCTTAAAACTGATGATTGTTAAGTGAAAAGAAAGTAAGTTATGAAATATATATATGTTGCACAACATAATTCCATATTATATGTGTGTGTGTGTGTGTGTGTGTATATATATATATATATATATATATATATATATATATATATATATATATATATATATATATATATATATATATATATATATGAATATCCCAGCAGGGGAAGACACTAGACATAGGTAATCAAAATGTTGAAAGGAGTTATCTGTGAGGGATAAGATTTTAAATGGTCTATTTTCTTCTTCAACTCTTCTCAATTTTCCACATTTTCTGCTATTAATGCCTTCTTTTCATAATCGGATAAAAATCAATGCACTACATTAAATTATAATGTTAATTCAGTTAACTTTTTGCCAGTTTTTTGATTAATTAGAAAAAAAGCCACCACAGTCCCAGTACCTTCACAGATCATGTTTCCTTCTCATCCTGCCCAGATGCTCAGCCTTATTTCAAGAGTCTGGGTACTCCCATGTGCTCCCCTGGAAGGACAGGGATGGGGCACTAGGGGGGATGGGGCACTAGGGTAGACGGGGAGAAAGGATGCTTTAATGTGAGTGGGAGGCAGACTTGTGCACCCTCCTTCCCAGGCAGAGGGGATGATCAGCGAGATCCGGACTGCCTTTGAGGAGGCCCTGGGACAGCTGGTTTGGATGGATGAGAAGACCCGCCAGGCAGCCAAGGAGAAAGTGAGCAGTGGCCAGGGTTGGGGTGCCATCTTGAGGTGAGGATGGAGAATACAGTTTTGGCGGGGTGGGGGAGCCTGGGGAGGAAAACCCTTAACCTGGTCTCTTTAGGCAGATGCCATCTATGATATGATTGGTTTCCCAGACTTCATCCTGGAGCCCAAAGAGCTGGATGATGTTTATGATGGGGTGAGTACCCTGCCCATCAGTACTGAACCTTAGCCCTGTGGGGGGCACAGGGCTCAGGAATGGGAGCTCAAGTGCTGAGAGGGAAGGAGATACTTGTTGCTGCCTTTCAGAGGCAAGTGCAGGCAGCCAGCATTGCTCAAGTGCTGGCTGTGTACCAGGCTGCGGGCTGGACAGCAGTAGAATGCAGTGTTCACAAGCAGGGATTTGTAGTCAAACCTGTTTTTACCTAACTGTAACCTTGGACAATTTATATAACCTCTCTGAGCCTCAGTTTCTTCATCTGTAAAAGGGAGTCCTATTAGCACTTACCTGATAGGATTGTTGTGAGAATAAAAGGAGATAGTATTAAAAAAAAATAAAGCAGCTACAACATAATATTGGCAATTATTATTTATTAGATATTTTACACCCATTTTACAGTTGAAGAAACTGAGGCTCAGAAGGGTGCTAATTAGTAGCCAAACTGGGACTATTATCTTCTCCAATGTGTCCTCTCACTGGCTTTCTACTTCCTACCATTCCCACAGTATGAAGTGTCTGAAGATTCCTTCTTCCAGAACATGTTGAATTTGTACAACTTCTCTGCTAAGGTGATGGCTGACCAGCTCCGCAAGCCTCCCAGCCGGGACCAGTAAGAATGGGGGCTGCAGACACTTGGGGCAGCAGGAGACGTAGGGGAGGTTTCCAGGGCTGAGGGAAGGGGATGGCAAGATGGATCCCAAATGAGGCACGAGGTTCTTCTAGAATGTAGGTCAGGGCTGCTGGGCATCGAGAATCAGGCTCCGCCTCAGCTTCTCCCTCCCCCAGGTGGAGTATGACCCCCCAGACAGTGAATGCCTACTACCTTCCAACCAAGAATGAAATCGTCTTCCCCGCCGGCATCCTGCAGGCCCCCTTCTACGCCCGCAACCACCCCAAGTGTGTCTGAGGCAGGAGGGGCTGGGTGCTGGGGCCTGGGCCTGTGGGTGAGCTGGGAGCAGGGCTGGAGGTGGGATCTAGAAGTCCCCCCACCATGTCCTCACTCAACATTCCTCACCTACCAGGGCCCTGAACTTTGGTGGCATCGGCGTGGTGATGGGCCACGAGTTGACACATGCCTTTGATGACCAAGGTAGAGGTCCATGCAGTTGTCTCCTCCAGCCTAGAATTCCTAGTGGCTCCTGCAAAACCTTGGGATGTTGGAAGCAGGCCCCGTGGACCCTGGGGTCTGTGGACTAGGGCTGGTGGGGGCACTTGTGCCCCCAAGGGTTGAGTTCTGGTCTCGGTGGGGTGCAAAGGTTAGTTCTCCTCAGGGCGCGAGTATGACAAGGAAGGGAACCTGCGGCCATGGTGGCAGAATGAGTCGCTGGCAGCCTTCCGGAATCACACGGCCTGCATGGAGGAGCAGTATAGCCAGTACCAGGTCAACGGGGAGAAGCTCAACGGCCGCCAGACGCTGGGGGAGAACATCGCTGACAACGGAGGGCTTAAGGCTGCCTACAACGTGAGTGGCCCCCTGGTGGCTGAGGCTCACCTGCCCTGGGGGGGCAGGGCACTGGGTGGAGCTGGTGGGCAGGCCCCGACAGACTTGCCATCTGTTCCCAACCCCAGGCTTACAAAGCATGGCTAAGAAAGCATGGGGAGGAGCAGCAGCTACCAGCCGTGGGGCTCACCAACCACCAGCTCTTCTTTGTGGGATTTGCCCAGGTATTGCCCTCCTGGGAGGCCGGGGGTCTGCCCTTCTCCTACAACCTCCTGGGCATGTCCTTAGAAGTCTGGGGCATGCAGAAGGGACTGGGAAATGGGGCCGAAGTTGGAGTGTGGAAAGTGGTTTGGGAAGGCCTCGTGAAGCCTTTTGGCGGGGTCCACAAAAGCACGTGAGGAGGGCTGAGGAGGGAGAAGGCTTCAGGAGGCTTTTGCAGATCTCGAAGGGCAGGGCTGCCCTGCCTGATGGGGCAAGGGGTGGGGAGCGGGATTGATCTTCACGATGCTCCTGTGAGGTGGCTGTGGAGGAGGAAGCGCGGGGCAAAGTGGCTCGTCCAGGGCTACCCAGGAATAAAGTAAGTGGCAGACTCAGCAGGGTCTCCCCCAGGTACTTTGCACTACAGCAGGCAGCCTCTGGGGGCTGGGTTTCTTCCCCTGGGACACATCCATCTGGGCAACCCATTGTCCAGGCAGCTTTGAAAGGCCCTTAAGAGGGAGGGCGCTTTCTCCTCCCTCGGTGCCGATGGCAAGGGGTCGGGGCTGAGACTCCGTCTAAGCCCTCTCCTACCTCCCTGAGGCCCCCGGAGCCCAGGGCCTGGGGCAGTGGTGCCATGTGTCCCTGGGGCGGCTCTGCTGCAGCTGGGGCAGTGGCCTTGCCCGCACTAGACACCCTGTGTCCCCGTGTCTGTCCTGGCCTGCAGGTGTGGTGCTCGGTCCGCACACCCGAGAGCTCTCACGAGGGGCTGGTGACGGACCCCCACAGCCCTGCCCGCTTCCGTGTGCTGGGCACGCTCGCCAACTCCCGTGACTTCCTGCGGCACTTCGGCTGCCCTGTCGGCTCCCCCATGAACTCAGGGCAGCTTTGTGAGGTGTGGTAGACCTGGGTCGGGGAGAAATGGCCAGCTGTTGCCAGGGCCTGGGGCAGCTTGCCCAGCGAGGCTGTCTGCTCTGCGGTTTGGAGAAGGCAAATGCCAGCTGGGCTGGGTCCGGCCCCTCCACACCACAGATGACATGAGTCCTAGTCCCTCCTCGACCACCACATCGTGCCTCTGCTTTGGGGGTGTCCCTGCCTCCAGCAGAGCCCCCACCATTCACTGTGACATTCTTCCGCGTCACCCTGCCTGGAGGAGGCCTGGGCAGGGGGCACCAGCTCCCACAGGAAGCAGTCCACCTCTTCTAGTCCCAAGCTCCCTGGGCTTGGTGGCCACGGGGCCTGCGGTGACTGCCACACGCTGACCACGCAGGGCCCGGCTGGTGTGCCTCCCACACTTCTCCCCAAGGCTCACTCAGTGCTCCCTCGGGAGTAGACGGAGCTCCTTTCAGCCCCACCCTCGGGGTGGCCCCCACCCCGTGTTGCTCCTGCTGCTGCTCCTAATACTGCTGCCAGCCCTCGCTGACAATCCACCTGTGCTCAGTTCCTAGTGGAAGCCTTCACGAACCTTCCTGCTGCCTCCCAGGTTCCCTGGGCTCAGAGGGGAAGAGTGTACCTGGAGGGGATGCTAGTCCCTGTGTCTCGGCGTACAAGTCTTAGGGGATGACTGCTTCTCCCTGGACCAAGCAGGAAAGCAGATAGAGCAGGGAGAGGGAAGGATAGAGTTTATTTTTACAGGAAAGAGGGTGGGGAAGGAGTGGTCTTGGCCCTGTAGGACCCTGTGCCAATAAACAGACACGCATCAGTCAGCCTGTCTCTTCCTTCAGTCCTGTTTTCATTTACTCATTCCACCAGTATTTATTGAGTACCTGCTGTATGCCAGGTACTCTTATAGGCACTCATTTACTCACTCACCAGACACAGGGGACTGAAATTTGAAGTCCCAAGAAGACAAAGAAAGAGGCAGGATGGAGGAATGGCATGAAATTGAGTCTGGCAAGTGGAGTACATCCTCCGCTCACTGGTGGCCATGTTCCATCACTGGCTGTTCTATAGCTGGAAGCGTTTGCCACGGCCCTCCACTGGTGCATGCAGCTGGGTCTGACACTGAGACTGGGTAACTACTTGGCCAGGGTCGGCTTGGAAGATGGGTGGCCCTTGCCCTGCAGTGGAGGGCAGCCCTGGCCAAGGTAGCATTTCACTCCCTGGAGCTTGGAGCACCAGCCTCTGCTTGTGGCTGAGAAGACATGCATTTCTCCATGTTCTCAAAGGCTCAGCGCTCCTGAGAGCCGCTCATCCCACCTACACACGCTCATCGAGGCCTACCAAGTTCCAGGCACAGAGACTGCAGGTTTGGCTGCCACCCTCCAGAACAAGTGAGGGAAACGGAGCATTTATTGAATACCTCTGTGTTCCAGGCACTTCTGCTAGGTGGCTCATTTCTTCCTTCCTTCATTTATTTATAAATTTATATATTCATAGATTTATTTTTATAAGTATATTGATTACCAATAATGTGCCAGGCACTGGTGACGGAAAGAGGAATAAGATGATTCCCTCCCTCAGGTGACTCTTCTTCTGTTGGCACTTTCACCTTCATAAGCTCACCCGATCCTCGCAGCAACATATTTTATAAGTGCTCCGGTTTCCATTTTACAGGTCTAACTGTAAACACTTCACTGCAGTCAGAGACCTGGATTGAAATTGAAGCTCTGACAGCTGTGTGAGCTTGAGCCGGTTCCCTAACCTCTATGAGCCTCAGTTTCTTTATCTGTAAAATGAGAACCAGAGCAAAGCAGTGGAAAGAGTCCAGTCTCAGTTCTCTTTAAAATGCAGTGTTCCCCAAGGTGTAAGTAGGTGTGGGTTTATTAAGTTTGGGGGGGGTAAGAGTGAAGCTTTGTCAGTGATTGCTGCTGGGGTCAGTGGTTCCTGGGTGATGGCACCAGCACATGTCCCACAGTCTGTATCCCGTCCCAGCATCAGGCTGTCCCCATAAAGAGCTGTATGTGGGTCTCTGTCAAGTTACTTGGAACTGTGGCTGCTCACCAAGGGAAGGAAGTTGCTGCCTACTAAGAAAAAGGAAAAGTGGCCTTGGGAACTCTAAGACCAAGGGAAAGCATGGCTTGAGTCTCTGCTCTGAGAGCAAAACTCTAGGAGGGGTGGCAAAGTGTATTGGAAAGAGGAGGGCCATCACGTCTGGAAATCTGGTTCTGGCTCCAGTTCTGCCAACCCCAAGCTGTGACACCAGGCATGGCTTATCCCCTCTTCAGATCTCAGTAACCTTAGCAGTCTGTAAAATAAGTGGGTTGGATGAGATGATCTCTGAGGACTAGATCAGCTTTAATGTTTTTTTTTTTTTTTTTAAATTTATTATTTATTTTTTATTATTTATTTTTGGCTGTGTTGGGTCTTCGTTTCTGTGCGAGGGCTTTCTCTAGTTATGGCAAGCGGGGGCCGCTCTTCATCGCGGTGCTCAGGCCTCTCACTATCGCGGCCTCTCTTGTTGCGGAGCACAGGCTCCAGACGCACAGGCTCAGTAATTGTGGCTCACGGGCCCAGCTGCTCCGCGGCATGTGGGATCTTCCCAGACCAGGGCTCGAACCCGTGTCCCCTGCATTGGCAGGCAGATTCTCAACCACTGCGCCACCAGGGAAGCCCCAGCTTTAATGTTTTAAGAAGTGAATTCAGGGGCTTAGCAAGTTCCAGAAGCCAAAGAAATATTAAGAAATGGCTTGTGAAGTTTGGGTGTTGCACAGAGTGTGAGATTTATAATGTCACTGTAATGATAGAGGAGATAGGCTTGGTATCACAAAGCCTTGCCCTTCCCTTGACACCTGATTTCAGAGGCCAGCTTGGGATACTGACCAGCTGGCCACTGTGGCATTAAAACTCCATATTTGCAACGGTCCAAGTGTCAAATGATGATGATGATGATGATAATGATGATGAGCAGCCCTCATTACCAAGTCCCTTTTTTTTTTTTTTTGCTTAAGCCTGTGCTAAGCACTTTAAAAACATCACCTCATTAAATTCCCACAACAACTTATAAGGAGGTCCTATCATTGTCTCTATCTTACAAGTGGCAAAACTAAGGAAAAAGATGACATAACTTCCAGTGTCAGTTAAGACAGATTGCATTAAAGTCAAATTTGGAACTCAGATCCTCAGATTTGGAATTCAGATGTTCTTAATCATCACCATTTAGTCTGCTAAGTCATGGCAGAATTTAGACTCAAGCATATACATCTGCCTTCTGGGCAATTTTATCATGCTTCCAAGTGAGGCCATTAGCAGCAGGTACACTTTCATGGCCCCCATCTCACCCGGGCCAGGTACATGTGACAACCATGCAGCTGCAGGAAACCTAAGCACATGCTGACCTGAAATTAAGCCAGGTGGCACTGTTTGTTGAGCACTCTGCAGGTGCTTGGTTCCACGGGCAAGGCAAAGTGAACATCAAGTGACAGATGTAACCTTCACCCTTAGTAGCCTGCCAAGCTGATAAATATGCATCTGCAATATGCTCTGATGTGTTAAAGCAGAAGGGGGAATAATGGATGGTGCTCCTGGGTGGACACATGAGAGCAGTTATTAGTAAGGTGCTGGGCCATACCCTACACTATCCCATTGGAAGTTTGACTAATTCCCATGCACAATACAGTAACATATGCCAAACAATATGATTTCACACTTGGAAGTGCTCTCGAAATGTCAAGTTGGAAGAGAATCTCCATAAAATAAGCACAGTTTCAGTAGACCTATTACGAATCACAAATGGAGACTCCTGACAGTTTCCCAATGCTGAGCTCTGGGCTCCAAAGAGAGCTCCCAATGGGCCATTATTATAAACAAAGATGACCTGAAGTTGAATGCAAAGCCATTCATTCATTCATTTATTCAACAAATATTTGTCAAGGCCTACCACAAGCCAGCTATTAGATTGGGTGCTAGGGGCATAAAGTTGAACAAGACACAGTTCCTGTCCTCTAAGAGCTCAGAGTGGAGGGAGGGAGAGGTATGTATCAAGCATTGTAGGAGAACAGGGAAGAAATTAATAACTTGAAAGACAGAACAGGAAAGGCTTCCTACACAGGTGATACTGAGCTGGAGTACAGAGGATGGGAGAATTTGCTAGCCGAAAACAGTGAAGGGCATTCCATACAGAAAGAACAGCAACAAGAAAAGACTGATCCAGCTTGAAGGGGCAGGGTATGTTCAGAAATGGTGACATGTTTAGGGTGATCAGAAGGAGGTAGATGAAAGGGGCATAATGAGACGTGAGAGCCTGGAGAAGGGAAGTTGTAACAGTAGTTATAAAAAAGGAGATTGTAACAAGTGCTTTCAGTCCTGGGAATTAACAGTAAAAGGGCCACAATGCAATCTGATTTTGAAAAATATCACACAAAGAAAGTAGTAACCCAGTGGAAACAGTGCAATGCTGTGTCCGGCCTGAAGCATTTCTGGTATTACATAAGTGACACTTTGGGTCGAATGATTCTCAGATGAGTAGAGCCATCCATAAAATGTGTAGCTCTATAGCTCAGGCCATACGTTTGGGGGAAGCATGGCTGGCCAGTGGGTGCAATTTGAAGGAAGGTGGTAGGATGGGCTGTCCCCTGATTGGAGAGCAGTTTGGTCACAAGGCTGGGAGTCTGGCCAAATGGTAGGAAGGAGTGCTTCTGGGAGAGCAATTTGACTGAAATGAAGCTTGAGGCAGGATATCAATGTTATCGTAAGGCCTTGAGAATAATTGCCAGACATCTGCATTTGGCCAGAGAGGTTTGGGGCTTGAGTGTTTGGAGGTAGGGAGCAAGGGGCAGCCCTGCAAATTTGAGGAAGCTGGAAAATGATAACTGCCTCCTCTCCAGTTGCCAAGTACCTAGCTAAGCACTTTATATACACTGTCTTACTTTATTCTCATAAAAACTTATGAGGGAGATACTTTATTACTCTCATTTCATAGAAGAAGAAACCAAGCTGAGAGAGGTTAGGAAGCTTGCCCAAATATCACAGCTGGTGAAGGGCAGAATTTGGTTTTAAATACCAGGTCTGTCCTCTCTAAAGCTTATGTTCTCCCACCCGCCCCCAACTTTTTATTTTGAAATATTTTAAACCTACAAAAAGGTTGAAACATAGTACACAGACATTCGTTTACTCTTCATCTGGAGTCACCAGCTGTTAATAGTCTGTGCTTTATGCCACAATATCACCCCGTCTCCTCTAAGGTACTGGTGGGGATGTGACTGGTATAAAAGACAAAATCTGAGATCTGATAGAAAGAAGTCATGGAAATAGGAGAGATTTAGGAGAAATACCTCTACAGATGACTGAAGAAAGCATGACAAAGTATGGAATCTCGAAGCCAGAAAACAGAGTAGGCAGACCAGCTATGGACCATCCAATTTCTGTCAGTAGACTAGGGCTGGGGCCATCACCGGTGATGGAAGTGGAAGGTCATCCCCAGAATCCAAACACTGAGTGGAAAAGAGCAACAAGTTTTAAAATGGGCATCAGACCCTTACATCAATATCTATACAAATGTTTAGCCAACATTCATTCAATGCTAACTGTGCTGTGACAGGTGGTTTGTTTGTTTTTTTAAACAAACATTTTCTGCATTCTTTAATGCCTCAGGACCCATAAAATAAGACTCCAGGCCAAATGGTGAGTGTTCCCACCAGATGAAGGGGAGAAGAGTTACTTCCTCTTTTCTCACCTTCTAGATATATACACATAGCCCGATCAGAAGAACTTTGAGGTTTGCCTGAAATACTCAAGAACTTGGGAGACTCAAAGGTCGAGATTCATATCCTGATTCTACTACTTACTATATGATTTCCGCTGTAAAATGGACACAATCCTACCAAACTCAGAAAGTTGTGCGAACAATATATATCATTTAAAATAAGTCCTGACATAAACAGTGTCGGTCACATCCCGTCTAAGTCATAAGAGGGAGAGGAAGACCAAAAGACAGACTGAGGACAAAGACCTTATCTTGTTCCGTTTTTAGCTCCAGAACTTCGCATTAGGGCATGGGGCTTGATCTATTCATTTCTACTCCATCTGGCTCCGCAGGTGGATTGAAGATGGTATCCACATCCTTACGGTAATAGTAGAGCACTATTCTTAGCTGGGGAGGTGAATATGCCACAGTAGTGTGGGGCTAAACATAGATTACACAGACTTCACAAAGACGGCAATCAAGTGTCCAGGATTTCAAGAATCTCTTCCGTTTGTCCCACCACGCGGCTAACGGGGGTGTCACTAGGGTGTACTATTCACACTGCTTTGGGGGAACCGAGGGGCGGTCTCGGCTCGCAGCCAGCTCAACTCCTACCGTAGCTGTCGCCCCCCGAGCCCCAGACGGCGTTCAGGAAGCTCCAGGTCCGAGCTGGGGAAGTGCCTATGGCGCGCGGGAAGCTGGGAATTGGAGTTTTCGTGCGGTTTCGGAGGGCGAGGTCCGAGGGCTGGACCTCCCAGGCCGCGGGGGTGGGTGGGTTGCCGCGGCGTTTCCGGTCGCAGGCGGGCTCTGGAGAAGGAGGGGCGCCGTGGGCCACGCGCGCGAGGACATCTGGGAAACGGGGCGGTGCGCGCGCAACGGGCCGGCAGTGGCGGCGGCGATGGAGGAGGGTGGCCGGGAGAAGGCACCGCTGCAGCCCCAGCAGCCCCCGGCGACGTCTCCCGGCGGCGGGGATGAGAAGCCGAGCGGCAAGGAGCGGCGGGATGCCGGAGACAAGGACAAAGAGCAGGAGCTGGTGAGGCGCGGCCCCGGGAGCCGGCGGAGGAGGCCGCGGGCTGAGTCACGGCGGCTCCGCAGGCCTCGGGCCCGACTCCCAACGGCCCCGCCGCGCCCGGGAGAGGGCGGATGGGGCGACCCTCGGGGCTCCCGGCACCCGTCTCTCTGCCCCTCATCCTCCATTCCGCGCTGTCACCGCCGCCGCCCCTACCAGTCCTCACCACCGACTCGTGAGGTGGGCCCGGGCGGGTCATTGTCACCCTCGTTTTTCAGAACGGCATTCAAGCAGAGCCTGGCCCAGAAGCCAGGCTGCCTTCCCACCAGGGCTTCCCATTCCCTCTCTTTCCTTGTCTCACCTGGTCCTTCCTAAGGAGGCAGGCTCACTCTCCACCTGCCCCAGGGTGAATGGGAGGAGGATGTGTTTGAAATTCCTTGTCTTGATGAGCTTCTTCCCCCAACCCTCCAGTCTGAGGAGGACAAACAACTTCAGGATGAACTGGAGATGCTCGTGGAACGACTGGGGGTGAGTCACGATGTTAATAAGAGCCGGTGTACATATGGATCTTTCTCACTTGTTTGCTTTATTCCACTTGGGGCAACAACTCCTATATGAGATATAGGAAAAGAGAGACTGTATTTTGGAGTCATATTACAACCATGTTGTGAGGGAGGGGAGTAAAAAAAGGTAATTGAAAGATTTTGTAGCTTTGTTTCGTGGGAAAGCAGTTCTTGAACTCTTAACCTGGGACGTTTGTTTTTGTGTCAGGCAGTGTGTGTGCAGGGAGTTGGGCAATCACAGATGGATAAGACACAGTTACTTTCCTAGGGGGTTGTTGAACACTTCTGTGTTATGACTTAAGGTATGAGACTCCTTTTGTCTGAGCCCTAACATCTCCTGATCAGGAGAAGGACACGTCCCTGTACCGACCAGCCCTGGAGGAACTGCGGAGGCAGATTCGTTCTTCTACAACTTCCATGACTTCAGTGCCCAAGCCTCTCAAATTTCTGCGTCCACACTATGGCAAACTGAAGGAGATCTATGAGAACATGGCCCCTGGGGAGAATAAGGTAAAACTATTGCAGAAGCTGATGGAGGCCTAGTTTACGAATCCTTTTCATCTAGACCATGGGGCTCATGGTGAATCTCAGGAAGCCTGATAGACCTAAGATCTGAACTAGTTGAACAGTGCCTGGGTCTTCCCTGGTGGTGCAGTGGTTAAGAATCCGCCTGCCAATGCAGGGGACAGGGGTTCGAGCCCTGGTCCAGGAAGATCTCACATGCCACGGAGCAACTAAGCCCGTGCGCCACAACTACTGAAGCCTGCACGCCTAGAGCCCGTGCTCTGCAACAAGAGAAGCCACCACAATGAGAAACCCACGCACCACAACAAAGAGTAGCCCCCGCTTGCCACAACTAGAGAAAGCCCATGCGCAGCAACGAAGACCCAATGCAACCAAAAATAAATTTTAAAAAATAAAATAAAATTAAAAAAAAAAAAAACAGTGCTCATCATAATCGAAATGGTCACATAAGAGCTGACAGGAAGACTGTCTTCAGAAAGGACAGTGTTTCTGTCATTTATGTTGGACCTTGGGATTTTATTATCATGATTTATTATTAACTTACTTTTAACCTTAATTTTTTTTTTCTCTACATTACATGCACCTTCATTTGTTTTACCTCTAAAATATATTCCCAGTTCAGTAACTTTCCTGCCTATTGGCACAACCCTAATCCAAGAAGTTTTCAGTTCTCACTGGAACTACTGCAGCAGCCTCCTAACTGACCCTCTTCCTTTTGTCTGTGACCTCCTACACAGTTCGTCTTTCATACAGCAGCCATAGTGATCTTTTCTAGAGTGTGAATCTTTTCTGCTTAAAACCTTTTAATAGTTTATTACAATTGGAATAAAATTCAGAGTCTTCATTTTTCTCCACTCTCCACTTGTTATCACCTTTCAGTCATGTTGGTTCAAAAGGGAGATTGCAACACTAACCTTAGGATTATTATGAGGCTTAGCTGATATAACATGTTTTAAGTTTTTAGTATGGGGGCTGATGATATAATTAACATTTAATTTTGGGGATAGTGACAGTGATCTTGATTCCATAATGTAACATTCCCCTTACCCTGGATTTGACTTCAAAGGACTGGTTTCTTTATAGCGTTTTGCTGCTGACATCATCTCTGTTTTGGCCATGACCATGAGCGGGGAGCGTGAGTGCCTCAAATATCGTCTAGTGGGCTCCCAGGAGGAATTGGCATCATGGGGTCATGAGTACGTCAGGTAAGACCTTTTCTTCTTGGGAATCTGAAGGGGTTCTGAGATATAGTTCTGAGTTCTGTCTTGGAGTACCAGTGTATTGAGTTTCCCAGATAGTGAATTCCTTGACCCACAGGGAAGTGCTTCCCACGAAGCTCTGCTCCTCTAACAGTCTGGGCCTATCCATAGGCATCTGGCAGGAGAAGTGGCTAAGGAGTGGCAGGAGCTGGATGATGCAGAGAAGACGCAGCGGGAACCACTGCTGACCCTGGTGAAGGAGATTGTCCCCTACAACATGGCCCACAATGCAGAGCATGAGGCCTGTGACCTGCTTATGGAAATTGAGCAGGTGGATATGCTGGAGAAAGACATTGATGAGAATGCATATGCAAAGGTCTGCCTCTATCTCACCAGGTGAGTGAGCAGGGTGGGGAATGGTGGCAGGCCTGCCCTCCCCAGCACGTCTTCTCAACTGTGACTCCTTTATTCTCCAAGAGTATCTGCTTCAAAGGTAGCAATCAAGCTATAGTGAATTTGTTAACATCTGTGAACTTGTTGAGGTCAGAGACAGCATGTCTCCTTAGTAGTCTCAATAACTAGCATATTGCCTGGTATGTAGTAGGCATTCAGTATTGGGTCAGTGAATTAAACGGGGTAAATGAATGCCTGATACCTTTATTATTTTTACCTTTGTAGTTGTGTGAATTATGTACCCGAACCTGAGAACTCCGCCCTACTGCGTTGTGCCCTGGGTGTGTTCCGAAAGTTCCGTCGCTTCCCTGAAGCACTGAGATTGGCATTGATGCTCAATGACATGGAGCTGGTAGAAGATATTTTCACCTCCTGCAAGGACGTGTATGTAAAGGAAAAAGTTGGCAAAGTGATAAGCTCATGGGTGGGACATTTGCATGAAGTGCTGGGACATGTAGTTTCTGGTTAGGGCTTGAAGGGCTTTTCTGTGCCCTTAGTGGATGGGGGCTGAGCAGATGTGATGGCTCTCTCCCACAGGGTTGTACAGAAGCAAATGGCATTCATGCTAGGCCGACATGGGGTGTTTTTGGAGCTGAGTGAAGATGTGGAGGAGTATGAGGACCTGACAGAGATCATGTCCAACGTGCAGCTCAACAGCAACTTCTTGGCTTTAGCTCGGGAGGTGAGATTCTTTGCCCTTTTTCAACAAGGTTTTTTGGTTGTGATTATACCTGGCATTTCGCCTCCCTGATTATGCCTCTGACTAGACTCTCCTTGGTTAGAATTGCCATTCAATGGGGTAACAGAAGGGACAGCTAGGGGAGGACTGGGGGAGCAGTTGTGATCCTCTGACTTCTCTTCAGCTGGACATCATGGAACCCAAGGTGCCTGATGACATCTATAAAACCCACCTAGAGAACAACAGTGAGTAAACATCTCCATGTGTGGGGATTGGAGGATTGTTAATTATGCCCCTTGTATTGAGAGTGATGGCTTGGCCCAACATACTTATCCTATAGAGCTCAGAATTCCCACATACTTTTTCCCTAGGTCACTATTGGGGTTATAGATAGAGGGTTCCAAGGGGCCAGCTCAGAATCAGAGACCAGCTGCCATACTGTGTTCCTATCTTGTCCTACTCTAAACCTTCATTTCCTCCTTCCCTCCTTTGCAGGGTTTGGGGGCAGTGGCTCTCAGGTGGACTCTGCCCGCATGAACCTGGCCTCCTCTTTTGTGAACGGCTTTGTGAATGCAGCCTTTGGCCAGGACAAGCTGCTGACTGATGATGGCAACAAATGGCTTTACAAGAACAAGGATCATGGTATATTTCTGTTTCTACTCTATCTTTGTGTAATTTTGGTCAATTTTGTTGTCCTCCTAGGTTCATGTGTTATAACGGCAGATCCCCAGGGCAGTTCTTTGGAGAGCTCTTTATAACAGTTTTCTCAGGGCAGGGCCATTTTAAGACTGATAGATTTTTCCTTGGTATAGGAATGTTGAGTGCAGCTGCATCCCTTGGCATGATTCTGCTGTGGGATGTGGATGGTGGCCTTACCCAGATTGACAAGTACCTGTACTCTTCTGAGGATTATATCAAGGTTGGTCTGGGTACAACCCACTAATGCAGACATCCCCTCCCATGTTCTAGGGCCCTCTCAGGACCTCCCTTTCACTGGTAAGGTCTACCCTGTTTTTAACTCGAGTTAAGGCGGGTGCTATAATAAGGCCCATGTTGCATCCTTTGTGGTGAGGAAGGTAGAGTAGCCCAAGTGAAGAATCTATTTGCATTTTGCAGTCAGGAGCCCTCCTGGCCTGTGGCATCGTGAACTCTGGTGTCCGAAATGAGTGTGACCCTGCTCTGGCACTCCTCTCAGACTATGTCCTCCACAACAGTAACACAATGAGACTTGGTTCCATCTTTGGGTAAGGCTTCTTGCTTCTCCTTTTGGTAGTACTTAGCCTGTAAGCTCTGTGAAAACAGAATCAGGCCCTTTCACCTTTGTATTGCCAAAGAGTATCACTGTGCCTGTTGAGTATTTGGCTCTTGGTGACTATTTGTTGAAATGACCAATCCTCTTTTTGTTTCTTCCTTGTCCTATCCTCGGGTGTGTGTCGGGGACTGCCTCTCCCTGGCTTTTGCAGGCTTGGCTTGGCCTATGCTGGCTCCAATCGTGAAGATGTTCTAACACTGCTGCTACCTGTGATGGGAGATTCCAAGTCCAGTATGGAGGTGAGTAGAGTTTGTTGATCACTTAGGGGAGATAGTAGGGAAGGTGCTCTGAGTCTTGCCGGTCTCTGATAAATGGTGAAAAAATGTGTGTGTGTGTGAGAGAGAGAGAGGGGGGTGTATCATTTCAGTGAAACTGCTTGGAATTGGGCTTCTAAGCCTCAGGAGATATTGAGGCTAAGAGTTAACATTTTAGTATTGAGTTCCAGCCCTTGGGATCCATGAGGAAGTACCAGACTAGAGTGGGGAGTAACTTAACCCAGCTTGGGGTGGGTACACTGTTTTAGTCATGAGCCAACTTTAAATTTTCTTACTTGTGCAGAATCATTTTAGTGATGGATAAATATAGTATGGTGGCTAAAAGCATAGGTTATAGTCAGATAGGCCTCAGTTCAAATACTGCCACCTCTGCTTACAAACAGTGTGATCTTGGACATGTAACTCAGTCTCCTTAGGCATCATTTTTCTCATCAATAAAAGAGGAATAACAGTAGGACCTGTTTCATGGGGTTGTGAGGATTAAATGTTAATAGTATGCAAACCAGTTGGCATAGTGGCTGACCTGTAGTAAGTATTCAGTGAATGGTTGATGCTACTGTTATTTTGACCTACCATCAGAAAGGGGTTATTACCTCATGTGGTTTCAGTGGACTGTGGGAATTGGCTATCTTGAATCAATATAGGTAAACAACTATTTTAATACCTTATTTTAATAACTTGATGTCGATATTCCTATTGCTAGGTGGCAGGTGTGACAGCTCTAGCCTGTGGAATGATAGCAGTGGGATCCTGCAATGGCGATGTCACTTCCACTATCCTTCAGACCATCATGGAGAAGTCAGAGACTGAGCTCAAGGACACTTATGCCCGTTGGCTTCCTCTTGGACTGGGCCTCAACCACCTGGGTGAGGGGATGTCTCTCTATTTGGGCAAAAGGCTGGTAGTAACTGGATACAACAGGGAGAGTTTATGAGTCAGGCTGTGCTGGAAGGGAGTACATGTCCTCTGACCCCTCGAATCTCTCCTTTAGGAAAGGGAGAGGCCATTGAGGCCATCCTGGCCGCACTGGAGGTTGTGTCAGAGCCATTCCGCAGTTTTGCCAACACACTGGTGGATGTGTGTGCCTATGCAGGTCTGTGTCTTTGTTCTTCCTCAGTGACTCTTCACTTCTCTCTTGGACCTCCTTTCTTAAGTCCTTCTGAATTGCCTTAGATTCTTTAGCTTCTGTTCCTAGAGCAAGCTTTTTCTTGGTGCCTTCTCATTTCTACCCTTTCTCTCCCTTACCACCCTGCCCCAGGCTCTGGGAATGTACTGAAGGTGCAGCAGCTGCTGCACATTTGCAGTGAGCACTTTGACTCCAAGGAAAAGGAGGAAGACAAAGACAAAAAGGAAAAGAAGGACAAGGATAAGAAGGAAGCCCCTGCCGACATGGGAGCACATCAGGTTCTGTGGGCAGCTGGGCATACTCCTAGGGAAGCTCTGAGAAAAGATAACTGTGGGTTTGTTTGTTTTAGAGCCTCTCTGGGTATCACTGTGTATTGAAATAGCATGAGACTGGGTTCCATACGTGAGGGGTCAGGGTGTGCCCCACAGGATGGCTTTTTCTTCTTACATGGGACTTGAGTCAGGGGTGAGTTTTTTGTTCCCTGAGCTTATTGGGCTCTGCTGCCTCTTCAATTGCAGGGAGTAGCTGTGCTGGGAATTGCCCTTATTGCTATGGGGGAGGAGATTGGTGCAGAGATGGCACTACGAACCTTTGGCCACCTGGTGAGTATCCCATGGAGAAGATTGAAGTATGTTAGTTTTGATGCCTGGGGTTTCCCCAGGAGATTTCCCTGATGGGTTTTCTCGGTGGAGAAATGGTCTTTTTGCTGTACCCTTTCTACAAAAATTAAGACCCCGTCTACATATCTGTTCCTGTAACCGAGCTTATTCTTTCTGATTTCTGTGATACCCTTGTTATTTTCTTTTATCACCAGCTGAGATATGGGGAGCCTACACTCCGGAGGGCTGTGCCTTTAGCACTGGCCTTAATATCCGTTTCAAATCCACGACTCAACATCTTGGATACCCTAAGCAAATTCTCTCATGATGCTGACCCAGAAGTTTCCTATAACTCCATCTTTGCCATGGGCATGGTGGGCAGTGGTGAGTATTGGTCAGAAAGAGATCATAAGCATCTTGGGGGAAGGGTTGTTGAGGCCCTTTTTTCAAGCCTTTGTAATGCTTAACATTTCCAGGTACCAATAATGCCCGTCTGGCTGCGATGCTGCGCCAGTTAGCCCAGTATCATGCCAAGGACCCCAACAACCTCTTCATGGTGCGCTTGGCACAGGTAGAGAATAGAACTCTTCTCCTTAGAGTGAGTGTGCCAAAGGAAGTGTCTGTGTGATGGAAGGGAGATGTGACGCTTCATGAAGGGGACCTTGAGTTCGGCCTGGAAAGGAGGGTGTGAACGAGCTGTGAGGTTTCTGTGTGGCGGGGTTAGGTGATTTCTCCTTAGATGTGACTTGTGACTCCCCACGTCCACTTCTCTCCATTTTGTTTTGTTTTCTTTTCGCCAGGGCCTGACCCATTTAGGGAAGGGCACACTCACCCTCTGCCCCTACCACAGTGACCGGCAGCTTATGAGTCAGGTGGCCGTGGCTGGGCTGCTCACCGTGCTTGTCTCTTTCCTGGATGTCCGCAACAGTGAGTCCCTGTCAGGAATCTTACATGGTGGCACATGGTGCCCTCTCTGCACCCCTACCAGGGCCTCCTTGGTAATTTAGGAGCAAGACTCTGAGTTAACTCTGCTGCTCTGGGTTCCTGAGGTTCTTTGGGCCTCATGAGACTTTCATCTCCCACACTTTTGATCTGACCCAAAAAGATTTTCTTTTGAAGATGAAGAACTGAGCCCAGTTTTTGCCTCTGAGTGACTGGGGGAAAGTGATGATCAAGTCCGCAACCTGTAGGCAGAGTATGGGGGTGGCATCTCCAGCTTGTAGTGGGGTGTATGAGGGGAGGGTTGTGGGTTCAGCTATATAACTGAGGGGTTAAAGAGTCAGGGCTGGAGTGGGGTTCCAAGGTTCAGGCATGCCGCTAACTGTATTTGTCCTGTGCTCTTCCCTCAGTCATCTTAGGCAAGTCGCACTATGTATTATATGGGCTGGTGGCTGCCATGCAGCCCCGAATGCTGGTCACATTCGATGAGGAGCTGCGGCCATTGCCAGTGTCTGTCCGTGTGGGCCAGGTGAGGGGCTGAGCAGAGGGGAGGGCTTAGGCTGTATTCCAGAGCTTGAGAATGCAGAGGTACCATTTCTCTGAAACTTGAATGGGCACTGGGTTGCTGCTGTACTCCTATCCAGAGTCCCTTCATCTCAGTCTTCTCACCCCACAGGCAGTGGATGTGGTGGGCCAGGCCGGCAAGCCCAAGACCATCACAGGGTTCCAGACACACACAACCCCAGTATTGCTGGCTCACGGGGAGCGGGCAGAATTGGCCACTGAGGAGTTCCTTCCCGTCACCCCTATTCTAGAAGGTTTTGTTATCCTTCGGAAGAACCCGAACTATGATCTCTAAGTGGCCACCAGAGGCTCTGAGCTGCAGCTGATATGTCAGCGGGTCATGCTTCCTTCCGTCGGGTGGACACTGCTCCAAACCTTTGGGGGAATTGTTATCTCCTGTTCTTTTGTTACTGAGTGAGATAACTTTGTTGAATAAAGACCTTTATCCCCGAGGTCCCTCTGTGTCTGTTTTCTGGGGTATTGTGGCTGGAGGCCAGACTGGGGTGGGGAGCGGATGTGAGAGGGTATTGTTTGTAGCAACTCTGAGCCTGGGCTAGCAGGGAGGCTGCCAAGAATGGAAAAAACTAAGCCCCTTTTCCTTCTCCCCTCCTTCCTAATCATCTTAGAACAGTGGTTCATCTTTAGAGGCATGAACCGTTGAGAAGCTGATACATGTAATGGATCTTCTTTCTAAGAGATGTATGTACACAAATTTTTATTTAAACTTTTACAAATAACTTTGCAAGGGGCTTGTAGATCCCAAACATCCCCCCTATTCCCACTTGCCAACGCACACCCACCTCAAGCCCATCATTCCCTGGCTTTGGACTAAGGATCCCCTCTCTTAAGAGGCAGCAGAGTTAGCTCCACTCTTCCTAACTTGACTTCCGTGCTACTGAATGAAATGGACATCTTTACCTCGTATGACCCGCTTGTCCTTTTGGGGAGGCTGCTATTTGAGAGATATGATCATGTTAACATCTACCCCTAGGCTGTCCTTGCAGGAACAGTGCAAGAAAGCTTGATCCTGACCTTCCTCTTAGTAGAGCAATGGGAAAGAAATGGCCTCCTTCCTGGAATGTAATCACTCCTGATCTGTAGTGCTCCTTCTTGGTGGGACTGGTATGAGTATAGCTACACGGCCGGTGGGGGCCTAGACCCCTGTGGGTGCAGTGGAGGAGAACATGTGGCCCTGTCAGATAATTGCTAGCATTTATCCAACACTTACTGTGAAAACACTTGCTGTGGGTTTAACCTCTGAATAGTGACCAGCATCTAATAGGTCATCAATAAATGTTGAAAGAATAATTGCTCTACATACCTCACAACAACTTTGAGAGGTAGGTATTATCCCTGTGTTTTGGTGAGGAATGTAAAGTTCAGAGAGGTTCAGTAAGTTGTTCAAGATCACATAGTAAGTAGTAGAGCTAGGATTGGAATCTAAGTCCATCTGACTCCAAGGCCCATGCCCTTTTCACTGTTAATCAGTCTCTGTAGCCTTGGAGACTTGTGGACCCCATAGTAGTCCAAGCTCTTGGCTAGGCTGGAGAAGCAGCAGCTTTGGATGGAGTATCTCCATAGTCTTCTCTCTAGTCTCACTTAGCAGCCTGTGTAAAACCTGTATAAAAGGTGGAAATGCTGGACTTGGGAGTCAGCAGACCTGTAAAGCCCCTTTAATGGGAACTGTCTTAAGCAAATCAGTGTGATAAGCCTCTATTATCTCTACATTGGGGATATAGTAATTGTCTTACCTGATTTCTAATGGTGGTGATGTTAAGAAACTAGAAAGTGATTTCCATCCAGTGGAACATTCCTCAACAATAACAAGTGACACAAGGGAAATTCCCTGGCGGTCCAGTGGTTAGGACTCTGTGTTCTCACTGCCAAAGGCTCAGGTTCAATCCCTGGTCGGGGGAACTAAAATCCCACAAGCCGCACAGGAAAGCCAAAAAAAAAGTGACACAAGTAACATGAATGAATGTCAAATTTATTATTTTGCATGAAAGAATCCAGATTTTTAAAAAGTACAAAAATTAAAAAAAAGAGTACATACTCTATCAGTTCATTTATATACAATTCTAGTGACAGAAAGCAGATCAGTGGTTATCTGTGGATTGGAGTGAAGAGAAAGATGATTCCAAAGGAAGAAAACTTTTGAGAGTGATGGGATTGGTCAGTATCTTGATTGTGGTAGTGGTGGTGGTGGTGGTGGTGATGATATTCAATATATCTGTCAAAACTCATCAACTTGTACTTTTTCTTTTTTTTCTGGCTGCGTGGCTTGTGGGATCTTAGTTCCCTAACCAGGGATTGAACCCAGGCCCTCAGCAGTGAGAGCACAGAGTCCTAACCACTGGACTGCCAGGGAATTCCCTGTACATTTTATTTTATTTTTTAAAATTTATTTATTTATTTATTTATGGCTGAGTTGGGTCTTCCTTTCCTGTGCGAGGGCTTTCTCTAGTTGCGGCAAGCGGGGGCCACTCTTCATTGCGGTGCGCGGGCCTCTCACTATCGCGGCCTCTTGTTGCGGAGCACAGGCTCCAGACGCGCAGGCTCAGCAACTGTGGCTCACAGGCCTAGTTGCTCCGCGGCATGTGGGATCTTCCCGGATCAGGGCTCGAACCCGTGTCCCCTGCATTGGCAGGCAGATTCTCAACCACTGCGCCACCAGGGAAGCCCCCCTGTACATTTTAAACATGTGCAGTTTATAACATACCTAAATAAAGTTTTAAAACATGAAACAAAATTAGAAAGTGATTGTAAACTGAAAAACATAAATAAAAGGATAATTCTCTATCCAAGTCAGTGATTGTACTTTAGAGTAAGAAATTTTCACAGTGGCTCTTAACCTTTCACATTTAATGTCATTCAGCAATAAATATCAATGGAGACTTACTTATTCTGCACTGGGCATTATTTTAGTTTGTGGATATGCAAATATAGAAAAACAAATCCTCACAAAGCTTATATAATGAAAAAGAAAACAATTGTGTTGTACTGGAGTGTGAACAAGTTATTCTAGGATCACTGAAATAGGGCCTAAGTGCCTGGGTAAGTGAGGGGAGATTTTTGAGGAAACTGATTCTTGGAGAAAGATGAGTTTATCCAGAGGAAAAGAAGGCAGGATATAGCTAAAGGAGTAGGAAAAGCAAGAGGCAGACAAGCTATTTGTTTTCGGAAACCATGGATAGTTTGGTTTGGCTGTGTATAGAGCTAGGGGAAACTGTGGTAGGAGATAGAGACACAGGCTCAGATGAGGTTTAGAAGAGCTTTGTTGTGCTAAGAAATTGACAGTGTCTCTCAATGGGGACCAATGAATGAGAGCAGGAAAGTGACATCGTCAGCTAGCTATCTGGGTGAGAAAGCTCACCATGGAGGCCTGGAGACCAGGCAAGGGGAATGAACTGAATTAGGGCAGTAGAAATGGGGAGGGGGGGGAAGGGCAGAAGTGCTTTTAAAGACAAAATCAACAGGACTTGATTTTGATTCAAACACCAATAGGACCTGATGTCTGATGAGACATGTGGGTGGGAAGGAATGTAGGATGAATCCAAATTTTCTGGTTAGGCACTTATTCATAAAAAAGAATACATGAGCAAAACATGTTTGGGGGCAAAAGGAGGACTCTATCCAGTGGGGAGAGATGACACATTTCTATCTGGGCATACACAATTTAAGATGCCTGTGGGGTGACTAAGTGAAGATGTCTTTTAGGTAGTACCTTGTTCTGACTGGAATTCGAGAGTGATTTCTGAGCTAGGAACGAATTGGCATGCAGGCAGTAACTGATTTTTATTTATTAGTTTGCTTAGGGAGAAAGAGAAATGAGAAGAGTAGAGAAGGGAGCCAGCCATACATGATAAAGTCACAGAAGTCAAGTGAAGAGTGTAACAGAGAACACTCTAGATCTGCATTTTCTTTCTCCTTATGGTTCCTCCTCTGTGTGTCTATTTTGCTCTCCTTTCTTTGGAGTTTCAGTTACTCAGATACAATGGGAATAATAATACAATCCATTTTGTAGGAAATTGTGAGGATTAAGTGAGATCACAAAGGTCATATATTGAGTGACCAGTTCATCATTGGTGCAAAGAAAATGTTTTCTTTTGGGATTATATGTGTTTGTATACAGAGAGGGGGGTGGGGAGGAGAGAGAGAAAACAGAGCTAGGTACCTAGGCAGTTTTAAGCACTTTCACAAAAATTAATTCCTTTAATCCTCACGATCCAATAGCGTGAAAGTACGGTGGGTAAAAGCCCAGAACTGAGCCAGACTGCCTCGTTTCAAATATCCCCATTTTACAACAGGTATTAAGTAGGTAGATAGATAGTAGGTACATTGCCAGGGGAGTAAGTGGCAGAGTTTGGATTAAAATCCAGGCTGACTCTGAGTAACTAGATGTGGCTCTAGTGTGTCCCTTCAGGCGGTTCAAAATCTTGGCTATCGGGCAGCAAGAGGTCTTGGGATTACTTCTTCCATCACTATTTGAACTTTCCGTGATAGGTTTTAGTCCCTCCCTGGGAGTGGCCGATCTCTATAAAAGATAAATCTACTAATTCCTTACTTAGAATGTTTCAATCCTTTTAACGTAACACTCAGTTTAATAGGTCTTTCAATGATCTAATTTACATTATTTCAAAGCTGCCTAATTCGTATTTCTTTCCGTATTTGTCCATGATTCACTTCCGCAGGACTGAGTCTTTAATTTCAGTGTTCTCAGCCCTCAGCCAGCACTTCGCCTAGCACACAGTATGCAGTCAATAAATGCTTACTCGAAGTATGAATGAACTAAAGAACCGCGGAACACAGACGCAGAGGGGGCTCGGTCTGGGGAGGTCCAAAGTTCGGGAGGGGACACGGGGCGGGCAGTGCCTGTCACATGACGAGGCGGGGCAAATCCCATGTGCTCCGCGGCGCCGGGCGAAGCTCCGCCCTCTGCGCCGGTCACGTGGGGGTGCCGGCTGCGCCTGCGGAGAAGCGGTGGCCGCTGAGCGGGATCCGTGCGGGGAGCCGGAAATGGTTGTGGACTACGTCTGTGCGGCTGCGTGGGGCTCGGCCGCGCGGACTGAAGGAGACTGAAGGTAAAGCCGCCATGTCCGGGCCCGACCCGGCCCCCCCACCCCCTCCCCCCGCATCCGCCGCCATCCGGGCCCGGACCGGCTACCCTGCGCCGCCGCCCCGGCGCCTTGGCCCCGTGGCCCAAGCCCGGGCCCCGGCCCGCCAGGGCCTGATCCCCGGCCCACGTGTGCCCGGCCTAGCCCGGCCTGGCTGCTGGGTGGGGGTGGGGGAGCGCGGGGCCGGAATATGTGGTCCCCGCGGGCTGGGAGGGCGCCGGGTTCCCCGGCCGCTAAGTGCCACCTCGGTCCGACCCGAGGAGGCCCCGCGGGCGCAGGCACCGCGGCTCCCGGCCCGCCGCCCCCTCCCCCCTTTGCGGCCCGGCCGCCGGGAAGTGACACGTTGTTCTTTGGCACTGGCCGGCGCTGCGCAGGGAGGGCGCAGGGGAAGGAGGCGGCGGCGGCGGGCAGGGAGGAGCCCCCGGCCCCGCCCGCCCTCCAGGCCGACCCTCACTTGCTTCAAACCGGCTCCTCTTCGGCCGCCGCCCGCCCGGCCTTTTACGGCCCGACTGCCGCCCTTCCTGGCCTCCACTCCTGGGCAGCGGCAGGCCTCGTCTCTGGCCCCGCGCGGGTGCCCCCGCGGTCACCCGCGGCAGGCGTGCCTCGTGTGCCCCCGGGCCAGGCCCCGAACCCGGTGTCCCCGGGTGGGGGGTGGGGACACCACGGCCGAAGCTGCTAGCTCCGTTTGTGATCCGGGAGCCTGGTGCCAGCGAGACCTGGAATTTCCGGTCTGGTTGGTCTTGGGCCCCGCGGAGCCAGGTTGATACCCCTCACCTCCCAACCCCAGGCCCTCGGATGCCCAGAACCTGTAGGCCGCACCGTGGATTTATTCTTAACCAAGGGGGTGAGTGAGGGGCTGTTTGAGCAGGTCAGGGGGGTGGTTGGAGGCGGTGTGGGTTTGACAGGGTGTTGGTGGGGACATAAGCTGGGTCTTTAATGCTCCTTCACCCGCTTGGCGCCTCCGGGGCTCGCTGTGGGCCCCAGCCCTTGCTTCAGCCCTTCCCCCACTCCATTTGCCTTCAGTTTGGGTCCCTTCCCATTTCTGAGCTCCTCTCTCTCCCAACAGGTGCTGGGGGGACCCTGATGTGGCACCAAATGAAATGAACAAAGCTCCACAGCCCACAGGCCCCCCACCTGCCCCATCCCCTGGACTCCCACAGGTAATTAGGGAGGAATTAGCAGTGACTGGGGTGCAGGTTGGGGAGACCAGGCAGCCGGGTCAGGAACAGGTTCCAGCCTCTGGATTTTCCCACCCCTTTCTGTGTCAGGGCAAAGTGCAGCTTCCTGCTGCCAAATTGAGACAGGGCCCCTGGGCTGTTCCCAGGGGCTGTCATGGGGAGGGTATATGTGGACTGTTGAGGCTCTTGCCACAGATCTGATCCCTTCACCAGCTTGAGTTTCTGCCCCACCTGGGTTTCCCCTCTTGCTGAAATCTGGTCTCCCCCCTTCAGCCAGCGTTTCCCCCGGGGCAGACAGCACCGGTGGTGTTCAGTACGCCTCAAGCGACACAAATGAACACGCCTTCTCAGCCCCGCCAGGTGAGGGGCTGTGGGGAGGGGAGTAGGGGGCATGGGTGGGAGCCACTTAAAGCTTAGGCCAGTTTGGGCCTAGGGTGGAAACTATGGAGGCCCTGTACCTGCCCCAGTTTCCTGACAGTTGCTATGTGTTCTTTCATGGGGCTCTGCACTTCGCACTGTTGATTACTTACGGTGGCTGGCCCCTCGGTTAGTATGTAGTCGGTGGGGATGGCATTACCAGGGGTCCTGGTGCCTTAAGAATTGGGGGCAGTGTTGGGCCCTGCTGCCAACTCTTTGGGCCCTGCTTTCCTATTTCCTCCTTTTACTGGGAGGTTGCCATTGCTCCATTCCCCATCCCTTCCTTCTCTTTGGACTGTGGGAAGATAAACACTCCAGCTGGTTCTTGCCTTTCTCTATTCCATAAATTCTTCCTCACTAAGTGGGAGAGGATTCTTGTCCTGCATCCTTTATTTTTTTCCTTCATCTTTTCCCCTCATCACCTTGGGGATAATTCTCTTCTTTCCTGTCCCCATGTGCTCTCAGGGAGGATTCAGGTCTCTGCAGGTAATACCCCTTTGCTAATCCTGGACTCTCTCCTGGTCTCACCGTTACCCTCCACCCTAGTCAGGGGCTAGAGACAGGGGCTGGGGTTCCTCAGGGTGGGGACTTGTTTGCTGTCCAGGTCCTCATTCTGAGGCTGACCAATGCATGTTAGGGGCTAAATCTTGCATAGCGCGTATCTGGGAACTGGGAGACTTGCATGTTAGCGGTTAGCTCTTCAGTACCTTAGGGTGGAGCAGTGCATGCTGGGGATTATGTTGCTGAAAAAGGCTTTACTTAGGCATGATGCATCTGGGTGTTAGGAAGCCTCTGCTGAAGGATAGACTGGAGGAGGTGACATGAGTATGCATGGCAGGGAGGGAGTAAATATGCAGAGTGCAAAGTGTATATCTGAGTTTGGAGGGCACATTGTGAGTACAAGAGGCCACTTAAACATCAGTTGGTCAGGTGAATCTTGGAAGTGTTGGTCCCCATGCTCCAAAGCCCCTGGCACTTCTCTCCAGACTAGAGACATAGCAGAATGGCCATTTTGCTGTCCACTTCCTCCCCTTCCCAGTGCCAACTGCCTTCCTCCCTCCTGACAGCACTTCTACCCTAGCCGGGCCCAGCCCCCGAGCAGTGCAGCCTCCCGAGTGCAGAGTGCAGCCCCCGCCCGCCCTGGCCCAGCTGCCCATGTCTACCCTGCTGGATCCCAAGTAATGATGATCCCTTCCCAGATCTCCTACCCAGCCTCCCAGGGGGCCTACTACATCCCTGGACAGGTGAGGCTGGAGGCTTGGGGGCTGGAGGCCACACAACCTTGTACCCCAACTCCCACCTTCCTAACCTTGACCCTCCAGTCCCATCTCTTCTCCAGAGGTGGGACTTTCTTCTGGTCATTGCCTAGAGTTGGCTTGTTCTGTCTTGCCGTATATTCTCTTTGTAGTCTGACGCGGTATTCGTAGCTCTGTCAACTCCTCTCCCCTCCTTCTCCCCCTTCCCCTCCACCAGGGGCGTTCCACATATGTTGTCCCGACACAGCAGTATCCTGTGCAGCCGGGAGCCCCAAGCTTCTATCCGGGTGCAAGCCCTACAGAGTTTGGGACCTACGGTAAGCAGGGGAGGGAGTCAGGTGAGAGTGAGTCCCAGGGAGCATCTAAACTCACCTACTAATTGCTAAGACCCTTCGCAGGCTTGTTTCTTGGTCTAGAAATGACAGGGGTAGCAGGGATTGGTGCTTAATATGTAACTGGTGTTGGGGGGTGGTGCGGAGAGGATTTTATACTGTTGCTGAGAGTTGGAGTCCTCCCCACGTTAAGGAATACAGTTCAAGCACTAGTTTGAAGGCCTGTTAGTAAATATTCCCTGTGACACTCATTCCATGGCTGGGGGGAGCCCATGTAACGTGGATCTGAGAGGTTTCTGTAGCTGTTTTTCATTTATATTCTAGGAAAGGATTAGTCTGTTCTTTATGGCAGTGGTTTCCAAAATTTTTTGACTGTCAGGAAAAATTTTGAGTATGTACTTTTAATGTATGTTTTTGTTTGTTATATGTATGCATAATTTAGACAAATAACACTTAATGTTGCTTGTCAAAAACAAACAAGTGGAGGTTTTGGATGATATTAAAGAATGTATCCTATTTTGGAGACCATTGCTTTAAGGAATTTTTCTCATCCTGGGCCTGGTTCATAATGTTACTTTTTGTTTCCTTGCCCCTTAGCAAAGGGCTGGAGACTGGAATTGGACTCAGGTTGAATGGAACAGGGTTGGCAAATCTTGTTTTTATCATTCCCAGCCAAAGACCTGATTCTGTTTCAGGTTAAGTAGTTGCTGCTCTCTCAGAGTATATGTGTGTGTTTTGCTGGGGGTGGGGTGCATACGTGTTACCTTACGGGGTAGAAGAGGAGCAGATATAGTCCTGGTAGCTGGTGTGTGGTGGGGAAGAAGTGCCTGCCTATAAGGGGTGTGTGTGTCAGTGTTAGGAATTCTTGTAAACGCAGTTCAGACTGGTTCCCCAGCTTTGATAGACACCTCATTCCCTTGGGGAGGAGGGTGGGGCAGGGCGAGGGGCCGGCTGTGGGTGATGAGAGGTTCTCCAGGGGGTGGGAGGTGTTCAAGCAGGCATTTGTATGTGGTTGGGCTCTGACCCTGCCACTGTTCTTCCTTTCCGTGTCCCTCCCGCCCCCCAAGCTGGCGCCTACTACCCAGCCCAGGGTGTGCAGCAATTTCCCACTGGTGTGGCTCCCCCGCCGGTTTTGATGAACCAGCCACCCCAGATTGCTCCCAAGAGGGAGCGGAAGACGGTGAGTAGCAGCAGCGGGCTCTAGGATATCTGGGAAAGGGAGAATCAAGGTCAGGCACGTTGTGGGTCAGGGAGCAGGAAGTTGAGGCAGATCTTCAGCTGAGAGTAGGCAAAGAATGGGGATCTGTGAAGTGCTTAGGTTCTTTGTAAGGTGCTAAGATTTCCATGTAGAAGAAGCTTACTGGAAGATTGGAGTGTCTGGTGGGGAAATGCCTTAGAGACCTGGGTTCTGGGTCCGTAACATCTAAGTTTGGTTTTGGGTTTCTGGTGGCTTGCCTTGGAAATGGTTTGCTTTCTGTGGCCCCACCCCCCAGTCCTGGAAGCTCTTGAGGCCTCCGCCTCTGCTCAGTCCTCAAGCCCTGGGCGTGGTGCCCAGAATAGGGTGCCAGGGCTGGGGAAGCCGCTGAGTCACCCTGGCTCCACCCACTGGATCTGGTCCCTGCCCCCAGAGATCAAGCAGACTAGCCACAAGTGAGCCGGATGGGTGCTAGATGGGGGTCCTGGGCCCCAGGGCATGCAGCCACTTCTTGGGGACTTCTGGTTGGGCAGGCATGAGGGAGGGAGGGGCATTGTGATGTACGTGGCTGCTCTGTGAGGTCAAGGGTGTCTTAGGGGTGGGGGCCAAGACGAGACTATAAGAGCAGCCGGATGGGTTGACAGCAGAACTCATGGGGTTTCTGACACCCACCTACCTGCTTCCCAGTGAGGGGTGGGGGGTTGGCCTGGAGTCCTAGGAGTGGGGCAGGGTGGAGAGGTGGGTTCCTCCTGCTTCCCACTCATCCTGTAGCTTTTTTTTCCCCAGATCCGAATTCGAGACCCAAACCAAGGAGGGAAGGATATCACGGAGGAGATCATGTCTGGGGCCCGCACTGCCTCCACACCCACCCCTCCCCAGGTACTGTTCTTTGAGTGATGCCCTGGCTGGGATGGCTGTTCTGCCCTGGACTCCTAGGTCCCTGGATCTTTTTCTTCAACTAAGGGATTCATTTCCCTGCTTTCCTGGATTTCTAGGCGGCTAAAGTAGAAATGGCTCTAGTAAAGAAGGGTTGTGGGACTCTTCAGGGCAAACTTGGTAACCCTTTGTGTCCTGCAGACGGGAGGTGGTCTGGAGCCTCAGGCTAATGGGGAGACACCCCAGGTTGCTGTTGTTGTCCGGCCAGGTAAGTAAGCAGGTGGGGCAGAGCCTTTATGGGGAAAAGGAGTGTGATCATTTAAAATGCCAAGGAAATGGAGTGACTTGCATTGGGTGCCAGAAAAGAATGACTTAGGTGTCAGGTAGTCGGATTTTAGGGTAGATTGGATTTTGAGTGAGAATGGAAAAGACCTAGGTGGGAGAAGACTGGTGTGTGTGTGTGTAGGGGGCTGTTAGGTTGGGAATGCTTGGCTGGGAGGACGAAGAGCAATAGCAGTGAAGGACTTGCCTCTAACTACTCGTTCTTCCTATGGTGCAGATGACCGGTCGCAGGGAGCAGTCATTGGGGAGCGGCCAGGGCTGCCTGGCCCAGAGCACAGCCCTTCAGAATCCCAGCCTTCATCACCTTCTCCGACCCCATCACCACCCCCAGTCTTGGAACCGGGGTCTGAGCCTAATCTCACAGTCCTCCCTATTCCTGGGGACACTATGACAACGGGGATGATACAAACATCGGTAGAAGAATCAACCCCCATGCCCTCTGAAACTGGGGAGCCATATTGCCTCTCTCCAGAACCCACTCCCCTCGCTGAACCCATACTGGAAGTAGAAGTGACACTCAGCAAACCAGTTCCAGAATCTGAGTTCTCTTCCAGTCCTCTCCAGGTTCCCACCCCCCTGGCATCTCACAAGGTGGAAATTCTTCCTGAGCCTAATGGCACGGTCCTGTCTGAGAATTTGGAACCAGAGTTGGAGTCGAGCCTGGAGCTTGCCCCTCTCCCTCCCCCGGCTTGTCCCTCTGAATCCCCCATGCCCATTGCTCCAACTGCCCAACCTGAGGAACTGCTCAACGGAGCCCCCTCGCCACCAGCTGTGGACTTAAGCCCAGTCAGTGAACCAGAGGAGCAGGCCAAGGAGGCTATAGCATTGGTGGCTCCCCCCACCATCCTTTCTGCCACTCCAGCTGTGGCTCCTCCAGCTGCTTCCCCTGCTCAAGAGGAGGACATGGAGGAAGAGGAAGAAGAGGAAGAGGAAGGAGAAGCTGAGGGTGAGAAGGGAGGCGAGGAACCGCTCCCCCTAGAGAGCACCCCTGTCCCAGCCCACCTGTCCCAGAATTTGGAGGTGGCATCAGTCACCCAAGGTAAGGTGTGGCTGGATGGTAGAGGTGGGGCATGCTGGGTGTGGTTCTTTTTCTTCATTGATGACCTCTCGTGCCATTGTGTCTGGGTCATAGAAGCCCTGTAATGGAACTTTTAAGGGTTAGATTAAGGAATTCTAAGTCAAGAGAGGGTGTGATGAAAAAAGGGAATATTGTACCATGGCTGCTTTTTATTTTTCCCAGGGGTTGGGGGTACTCCTTAAGTTATTCTCACTCCTCCCCCCCCACCCCCAAATAGTGGCAGTATCTGTGCCAAAGAGGAGACGGAAAATTAAGGAGCTCAATAAGAAGGAGGCTGTAGGAGACCTTCTAGATGCCTTCAAGGAGGTAAGGGAGCAGAAAGCGGAGGGAGAAGGGCAAAGTTTGGGTATGGAACAGTGGTCACACTGCAACCAAAACGGAATGTCCAATGGTTACAGGTGAACCCAGGAGTATCAGAGGTAGAAAATCAGCCTCCTGTAGGCAACAATCCCAGCCCAGAGCCTGAGGGCAGCAGTGTGCCCCCGCGACCTGAGGAAGCAGACGAGACCTGGGACTCAAAGGAAGACAAGATTCAAAATGCTGAGAACATCCAGCCGGGGGAACAGAAGTATGAATATAAGTCAGGTATGCAGAAGGAAGGGTTGAGAAGGGTTGAGTACGCTTATCAGGGCCCCAGGAGAAAGCAGTGTGATTGGTTCATCCTGTTTTCCTTGCAGATCAGTGGAAGCCTCTAAACCTTGAGGAGAAAAAGCGTTATGACCGTGAGTTCCTGCTTGGCTTTCAGTTCATCTTTGCCAGTATGCAGAAGCCGGAGGGATTGCCCCATATCAGTGATGTGGTGTTGGATAAGGTTGGTGGGCTTAAGGGAGAGGGTAAGTTTGGGCAGGCTGGCTGGCTGGGGAGGAGCCAGAGGTCTTGAAAGAGTGGTCAGTAGCTAGCCCTAGCCTGTTTCTCATACCTTCCCTGTCCTTTTTGCAGGCCAATAAAACACCATTGCGGCCACTGGATCCCAGTAGACTTCAAGGCATAAATTGTGGCCCAGACTTCACTCCGTCCTTTGCCAACCTTGGCCGACCAGCCCTTAGCAGCCGTGGGCCCCCGAGGGGTGGGCCAGGTGGGGAGCTGCCCCGAGGGCCGGTGAGTGGGACTGGCAAGGGGAGTTGGGGGTGTTGGCTTCCTGTATCTCATTGTGGGGGTGGGGAGAAGTCTGCCCTGGAGATGTGTGGTAGTGGTAGTAGGTTGTGCTGACTAGTTCCGTGGCTTCTCTTGTCCCTGCTCCTTGCTTAGCAGGCTGGTCTGGGACCCCGGCGATCTCAGCAGGGCCCCCGAAAGGAACCACGCAAGATCATTGCCACGGTGTCAATGACCGAAGATATAAAGCTGAACAAAGCAGAGAAGGCCTGGAAACCCAGTAGCAAGCGGACAGTGGCTGAGAAGGACCGAGGGGAGGAGGACGCTGATGGCAGCAAAACCCAGGTACCTGCGAGTCGTGGTTTGGTCTCTGTTCCTTCTTTGCAAGGTCTGCCCTCTGAGCCAGCCTTGCCCTCTCATCACTAGTATCTACTTTCTCCATCCCTCCTAGCAGCCCCTGTTCTTCTGAAAACTTCACTGGATTCTTTGTCTTCTCTGTTCCCTCTCCCCTCCAGGACCTGTTCCGCAGGGTGCGCTCCATCCTGAATAAGCTGACACCCCAGATGTTCCAGCAGCTGATGAAGCAGGTGACGCAGCTAGCCATCGACACCGAGGAACGCCTCAAAGGGGTCATTGACCTCATCTTCGAGAAGGCCATTTCAGAACCCAACTTCTCCGTGGCCTATGCCAACATGTGCCGCTGCCTCATGGCGGTTAGTTTCCACTGTTTTCTAAACCTTGTGGTTTAGCTTCCCACTTCTCTTCCTAAGACTCTGAGTCCAGCTTCTTGGTTCTCCTCTATCCTGTGCTGTTGGTGGCAGAGCCAGGGCCAGAGGTCTTCCTGGGTCAGGTAGTTGAAGACTTTTGGAGGGTTTTCCCTGCCCTGGACTGGTCTGAATGTGGCGTTCTCTTTGACATACAGCTGAAAGTGCCCACTACAGAAAAGCCAACAGTGACTGTGAACTTCCGAAAACTGTTGTTAAATCGATGTCAGAAGGAGTTTGAAAAAGACAAAGATGATGATGAGGTTTTTGAGAAGAAGCAAAAGGAGATGGATGAAGCTGCTACGGTGAGAGAGACTCCATTCCCAGTTCCCCTGCTCACCCGGGTGCTGCTCACTGCAGAAGTGGGGGTGGGGATATTGGTGTTTTGGGGGTTTCTCTGCCTTAGGACGTGAGTGCTTGCTGCTAGGTTTAGGAATCTAGATAGTGGAAGAGAGAACAGTTTTAGCTGAGTGGCTGGCTGTCTTTCTGATGTGATCCCTGTCCCATGACTGGCAGGCAGAGGAACGGGGACGCCTGAAGGAAGAGCTGGAAGAGGCTCGAGACATAGCCCGGCGGCGCTCTTTAGGGAATATCAAGTTTATCGGGGAGTTGTTCAAGCTGAAGATGTTAACAGAGGCAATCATGCACGACTGTGTGGTTAAACTACTTAAGAACCATGATGAAGAGTCCCTCGAATGCCTTTGCCGTCTGCTCACCACCATTGGCAAAGACCTGGACTTTGAAAAGGCCAAGGTAGGGGGTCCTGGGGTATGGGAGAGGACAGACTGAAGCGCGTGGGGTCTGCGGTCCACTGACAGACACCCTTCCCAGCTGTTGTGTCTGAGTGGCACTGTGTGCCACTGAGTACAGTGGCGGAGCTGAAGGCCTGAGGAGGGGCATGGCCTGTAGTTGGAGGTGAAGTTTTAGAAGTTCCTGACCTTGATCCCTTTGCTTCTTGTTAGCCCCGAATGGATCAGTATTTCAACCAGATGGAAAAAATCATTAAGGAAAAGAAGACTTCATCCCGAATCCGCTTTATGCTGCAAGACGTGCTGGATCTGCGACGGGTGTGTGTCCCCTCTTTCCCACTGTTTGCTGCCTCTGACCCCACAGTCCCAGTTCCTGACACTTTTGTCTGGCCCTGTCTGATGTAATTACCTTGTGACCGGCCTGTCCCCACAGAGCAATTGGGTGCCGCGTCGAGGGGACCAGGGTCCCAAGACGATTGACCAAATCCACAAGGAAGCTGAGCTGGAGGAGCATCGGGAGCACATAAAAGTGCAGCAGTTAATGGCCAAGGGCAGCGACAAGCGTCGGGGTGGCCCTCCAGGCCCACCCATCAGTGAGTTTGAGGCTGGGACTGAGGATGGACAATGTGAGGGGTTGTGCTTTCCACTGATGACTTCTTGTTAGTGCCACGTGTCTGGGCCACTGAGACCCCATGATGGAACTGAGGATCTGAGGAATGGAGGCTGGGGGCAGCCCTCGGGAACAGGGTTCTTGGGACTTACTCACCATTCCAGTATGCTTTCCTTTTTGTTTCAGGCCGTGGCCTTCCACTTGTGGATGATGGTGGCTGGAACACAGTGCCCATCAGCAAGGGCAGCCGCCCTATTGACACCTCACGACTCACTAAGATCACGAAGGTAGGGGTGTGTGTGTTGGAAGGGCTGATGTCAGTGATGGGAGGATAAAGAGGGGTCAGATGGGCCTTAAGCACAGGTTTGGATCTTAATCCCCTCACTTGTCTGAGGTGGGGAAGGTGACAGCTCAATTTTCCCCCTTAGACTAGCTGGTTAGATTGCTAGAGACGGGACTGCCAACTCTAGGGGGTGTATTCACATTGGTCTGGATCAGTGGTCAGCACCCTGACATGCACACCAAATCCAGCCATTCCCTCCTTCTGTACAGCCCACAAGCTAAGAATGAGAGTTTTCTACGTTGTTTAGTGGTTGAAAAGAATCAAAAAGTGAATGATACTTTGTGATAAGGAATTATATAAAGTTTAAATTTCAATGTGCATAGTTTTATTGGAACATAACCACACTCTTCCTTTTTAAATATTGTCTGTGACTGCTCTTGTGGTACAGCGGCAGAGTTGAGTAGTTCAAACTGCCTGGTCTGTAGTGAATGTTTACTGTCTGGCTCTTTACAGGGAAAGTTTGCATGGCCCCTGGTCTGGGCCCCTTACGGCTGTGTGTGGTGAGGGCTGGCGTGGGCTTTGGCTGGATCAGACCTGTGACTCTCACTCCCTTTCCTTCCTCAGCCTGGCTCCATTGATTCTAACAACCAGCTGTTTGCACCTGGAGGGCGATTGAGCTGGGGCAAGGGAAGCAGTGGAGGCTCAGGAGCCAAGCCCTCCGATGCAGGTATGGAGGCCACTGTAAAGAGCTGGGTGGTTAGGAATCAGCTCTCCTGAGGGCAGCGTCTTCTCTGTATCGGGGGCTTTCATTACAGAGTGGTTAGTTAGGTAATACAGGCAGTGTGTACTTGGCACTAGGGGCTGAACTACTCTAGTGTCAGGACTAGGACCAAGTGTCCTAAACTGGCGAGTAGGAGATAGGATGTACTGAAATAGGATTTTTTTTTTTTTTTTAGAGGCATCCTCTTTTTTTTTTTTTTTTTTTTAGAGGCATCCTCTTTTTTTTTTTTTAATTAATTAATTAAATTTATTTTTGGCTGTGTTGGGTCTTCGTTTCTGTGCGAGGGGCTTTCTCTAGTTGTGGCAAGTGGGGGCCACTCTTCATCGCGGTGCGCGGGCCTCTCACTATCGCGGCCTCTCGTTGCGGAGCACAGGCTGCAGATGCGCAGGCTCAGTAGTTGTGGCTCATGGGCCCAGTTGCTCCGCTGCATGTGGGATCTTCCCAGACCAGGGCTTGAACCCGTGTCCCCTGCATTGGCAGGCAGATTCTCAACCACTGCGCCACCAGGGAAGCCCCGGAAATAGGTTTTAATCTGGGTTTTCTCCTTCCCCAGCATCAGAAGCTGCTCGTCCAGCTACTAGTACCTTGAATCGCTTCTCAGCCCTTCAGCAAGCAGTACCTACAGAAAGCACAGATAACAGACGTGTGATACAGAGGTGAGGTTTCCTCGATGTCTTTGTTTTCACACTTGGAGTACTGATTGGGTTTTGACTGCTGCCATAGGAATCCTTACACCTGTAATGCTCAGAGCTCCTGGCTGAGATTGGGGCATATACCTGATGCCAAGAACAAGGCCTGACAGTTGCTCAGCATGTTGGATAGTTAAACAAGAGTGCCTGTTGGCAGTACAGGTGAGAGTCGATGTGCCTGTCTTTCTTCCAGGAGTAGCTTGAGCCGGGAACGAGGTGAGAAAGCTGGGGACCGGGGAGACCGCCTAGAGCGGAGTGAACGGGGAGGTGACCGTGGTGACCGGCTTGATCGCGCACGGACACCCGCCACCAAGCGGAGCTTCAGCAAGGAAGTGGAGGAGCGGAGTAGAGAGCGGCCCTCTCAGCCTGAGGGACTGCGCAAGGCAGCTAGCCTCACGGAGGATCGGGACCGCGGGCGGGATGCTGGTAAGGGTCTGGGGGGTGGGGAAGGGAAGGGTGTGGGCTGGTTTGGGACTAGCTAGTACCCAGACAGTGTCTTCAGGGCTCCAGACCCTGTTTGCTAGGAAGACTGGAACTGAAGAATCTCTGATCTGTTTTTCTTCGCTCAGTGAAGCGAGAAGCCGCCCTGCCCCCTGTGAGTCCCCCGAGGGCTGCGCTCTCTGAAGAGGAGCTGGAGAAGAAATCCAGGGCCATCATTGAGGAATACCTCCATCTCAATGACATGAAGGTAAGCAGTGGGAGCGGAGCGGTCTGAGTGACGGCAGGGTGGGCGGGAAGGGGCCTGTGCCGACAGGCATGGGTGTAGGGTCTGGGCCAGTGACTGCTCTCTCTTCTGTGTGCTGCGCCCCTGCAGGAGGCGGTTCAGTGCGTGCAGGAGCTGGCCTCGCCCTCGCTGCTCTTCATCTTTGTGCGGCACGGCATCGAGTCCACACTGGAGCGCAGCGCCATTGCCCGTGAGCACATGGGGCGACTGCTGCACCAGCTGCTCTGTGCTGGGCACCTCTCCACTGCCCAGTACTACCAAGGGTATGACTGACTTGGTGGGCCTCCCACTTTTACATACCCACAAATTTCCCTCCTTTGTAGGACCCGTGGAACCTTAGCTAAGAATGTAGGCTCCTCAGCCATCCTGGTCAACATAACTTTTGGCAGGGCTGGGGGTGAGCCATCTAAGGAGAAGAAGATGGCTTTAACTTGAGATAATTGCCCCATGTTTAGGAAATGTTCCTGAAGGGCTCCACATTTGATCCTTTAGCCGTGCCTTTGTTGCCCCAGCAGGAAGGTAGGAGTGCAGCTTGTCTCTCCTAGATGACTTTGAATTCTCTTTGCAGGCTATATGAAATCCTGGAATTGGCTGAAGACATGGAAATTGACATCCCTCATGTGTGGCTCTACCTAGCAGAACTGGTAACGCCCATTCTGCATGAAGGTGGGGTGCCCATGGGGGAGCTGTTCAGGTTAGTCCCCTTTGGTGGAATTCAGGGGAGGTAAAAACAGGAAGAAGAGGGAAGAGGGAGGAGAGGTGTGGCCACTTAGACGCCTGGATTTAGGGAGGGATGGGATAGTGTGTTGAGAGGGTGTGGAAGGCTGTCAACACTGGATTTTTCTCTTGTAGGGAGATTACAAAACCTCTGAGACCCCTGGGCAAAGCTGCTTCCCTGTTGCTGGAGATCCTGGGGCTCCTATGCAAAAGCATGGTGAGTGAGAGAGCCTTTCAGAGGTAGTGTATTGAGAACTTCTCTTCCCACCATGTGGTTTTGCGTGTTGGCAGTGACCCTGAAGCCTCATGGTCCTTTGGTGGGATGGTAGTGCTGTGTGGGTACCTGGAAGAGGAAATGTCGAGGCTGGCACTCTCCCTCAGACCAGTGCCTGTTGTAGGTTCTGGCCAAGGCTGGAGGAGAATGAGAGTCTAAGGCCCTAGGCCCTTGATTGATTCACTCATTCATTCAACTAGCATCTTTTAGAACATTTACCATATACTAGGCACTGGGAACACAGCAGTGAATAAAAACACAGTTAGGAAACAAGTTGGAAAAGAAAGAAGAAATGACAGCTTAATGAAGACAACAGTGTGGAGTAAAGTGTGAAATAAAATAGCTGAAATGGAGTGCTTTAAGTACTGTGAAGTTGCAAAGGGGTGTCTATTTGGTAACATTCACGATGGAAACCGCTTTGTTAAAATTAATTTTGATTAGCAAGGAGAAAGGTGAAATGATGAGAAAGGCAAGTTGGGTGTGGTACTTAGTGGTGGTGAGATGTTGGGAAGTGTAGTTTTTTAAGAGTTCAGTATCTGGAACTTAGAGGAGTAAGTCTTTGAATCGAGAGGAATTGTTCTTTCAGCATCATATTACTTGTTTTAGGTAGAAATATGTACCAGGATAGTTTCTGAGAAATTTAAAATAATAATTTAAAAGAAAAAGCATATGGAACTATATATGTATTTCATTGACTCTGAGGTGCCATAGATTCTACAACATCTTATCTTTATCTATGCACTGCTGAGAAAGAAAAGACATGGTCATATTTTTGAAATGTGGTAATATGCCAACTGTGAGACACCTCAGTTTTAGTGGTGTTAAAATGGGCATTTTTAAAATCCATGAAGTACAGTAATTTTGTCAAGGGTTGATGGCGTCATCCTGAATATCTGTTATTGTAAAACAGTGATGGCTTCAGAATCTCTTGCCCCTTACAGAAAATGAACTCAAACTGCCGTTTACGTGAAGATTTCTGATTTGTGTTGGATTGGGGGTGGGGACTTAACGTCTGCTTCTAAAATTTTCTGGATTTGGGAACCAAATAAGCATACTTGTTAGAAGTTTTTCTCTCCCGTAAGCATTTGTTACTTGGAATAATGAAAAACTAAGCTATTTTTTAAAAAATGTAGATGAGTGTAGAAGGCTAGGATGAGATATTTGGATTTGGTTGTTTACCTTTTGTGGTCCAGTAATTCTTTGAGAATCCTGTGACAGCTAATTGACATTTTCCTAGAGGTCTCAGGCCATCCCCCAGGTCTCATAGCACGGTGGTGGGTGAGTTCTTGTGACTTAGGGTGGTTATTTGACTGATGTTTGTGCCTGTTACTAGACCGTAGGCGTGGAAGCACTGTTCCCATTCAGTACCTCTGTAGCATCCTGAGCTGCTAGCAGGCACCTAGTGGGCTTTCAGTATGCATTTGTTGGATGACATTTGTGGAGCTGTTAGCGTCTTGGAGAGAAAGAGAGTTGCTAAGTTGGTCTTATGTTTTCCAGGGTCCCAAGAAGGTCGGGACGCTGTGGCGAGAGGCTGGACTCAGCTGGAAGGAATTTTTACCTGAAGGCCAGGATGTCAGTGCCTTTGTCACTGCGCAGGTTTGCAGCTGGACTTAAGTTAACTCTAGCAGTTGGGGTCAGCCAGTCCTTTCCTCTTCCCTCATCTCACGTGACATGTTTACCTCCCAACTGTGGGCCTTTTTGCTTGCAGAAGGTGGAGTATACCTTGGGAGAGGAGTCAGAAGCCCCTGGCCAGAGGTTGCTGTCCTCTGAGGAGCTGAGCAAGCAGCTGGAGAAGCTGCTGAAGGAGGGCAGCAGTAACCAGCGGGTGTTTGACTGGATAGAGGTATATTTCTCCTGGATATTGGGGGAGAGAGAGAGAGGAGAAGGTAGTGCAGGTGAGGGCAGCAAGAATGGAGCCTTCCAGGCATAATTCAGAACTTATGGGCCATCTGTCTTTCTTCTGCACAGGCCAACGTGAATGAGCAGCAGGTAGCATCCAACACATTAGTTCGAGCTCTCATGACAACGGTCTGCTATTCTGCAATTATCTGTAAGAGGAGCCAGGGAGTTGGTGGGGCAAGGGTGGGCACAACAGATATGGAGGGAGGGAGGTTTTGGTCTTGGTCTCCAGTTCTGAACCAGGCTGAGGGTGCATTATTCCACTTATCCCTGTCTTCCTCCCTGTAGTTGAGACTCCTCTCCGAGTGGATGTTGCGGTGCTGAAAGCGCGAGCGAAACTGCTACAGAAGTACCTGTGTGACGAGCAGAAGGAGCTGCAGGCGCTCTATGCCCTCCAGGCCCTTGTAGTGACCTTAGAACAGCCCCCCAGTAAGAGCCAGGCCACAGGGATGGGGTGGGCTGGAGGAACTACCAGATAGTAGGGGCAGTTGTGGAAAGGGTCTCAATCCAGGAGAAGTGGGTGGTCACTGGAGAGCAAAATATCCTGATGGTTTGAGTCCTTTCCCCTGCAACAAACATTTGTTTGTTTCCTTACCTACAAGTGCAAGACTCGGCCTTGAAGGTTAATTGACTACCTGTTTTGTGCCTAGCCAACTGTTAGATGCCAGGAGTGCAGAGGTGATAAATGGTAACGTTTTCCAAGTATCCTGTGCTCCCTCTGCCTGGTACAGGGCTGAGCTGCTTTTCTTTGCCTCAGTTAATCCTCACAACTATTGTTTAGGGTAGATGGTGTTCCCCCCCTTTTCCATATTGGGAGACTGAGGCTTAGGTTAACATGCTTGAGGTTAATCATTTAGCAAACAGGTATGTGCCAGGACATTGGGATATTAGAAGTGATTAAGTCAAGCATAGTTCCCATGTTGGCATAGAGTCAAGATGAATGTTGGAAAATGGGTCCTGCAAGGGTACTCTCTGGGAGAATTTACCTAGTCAGAGAATGAGTGGGAATTGACACATGGGAGTTAAATGACAAATGGGAGGGGGAGACTTGACAAGAAGGAACTGTGTGTTAAGGGAAGCCCTGAGGTAGAAAACATGACGCAAGGTAAAAACTGTTGAAGGAATATCAGTGTGGGAGAGCACAGCAACCAGGTGTACGTGAGGCAAGTTGGGTGGAGAGATGGATGTGGCCAGGTCATGCAGGGCTATGTAAGCCATGGGATGAGTTTTGGGCTTTAATCTTAAGGACAGGAAAAGCCCTTTATGGGATTTTAAGCAAGGATTTTAAACATTCTTTTTTAGTTTTTAGATCATCCTGGCCATTAGTGGGAAGAGTGGTTTGGAGTGGGGTGAATGTGAATGTGGCCGGATCAGCAGATCAGGGGTGTGTTGGTAGTGACTCAGCCTCACTGGTGGCAATGGGGATGGGAGAGGAGTGGGCAGATTCAAGACACACACTGGCCTGGGGGGCGGGTGATGAGAGATTGGAAGTCATATATGACTCCCAGGATAGTTTCAGCAGGTGAGGTGATAGTGGGGGGTGCCATTCACTGGGCGGTAGGGAACACTGGGTCAAGTTGAGTTTGGTCATGTTGAGTTTGTGGTCCTGGTGGGGGCGATCAGAGATGTCAGTCAGGTAGACAGCTGGGTATCTGATTTCATTTGGAGAGGAAGAGGTGAGGGCTGGAGGCCCATCTCTTGAACTGCTGGCACAGGGCAACACATGTGCAAGTCACAAGAGGGTATAAGATTGCCCAAGGGATACAGCCTTGAGGAGGTAGAGGTCCCACAGGTAGGGACCAAAGGAGGATAAGACCCTATGAACAAAGGACAGAGTGATTTTAGGAGAGGAAAGTGGTCAGTAATGCTAGATGTGCCCGGATTCCATAGGAGCAGATCTGAAAATTAGGGCCTCTGGAGTGTGAAAACATGGAGGCCACCCTGGCAGAAACAATATTTGGTACATCAGGGGGCAGGATCTGGATTGGAAAGGACAGAGTAATACCTGAATCAGGAGGAAAAGAAAACAGCAAGTGTAGACAAAAATCTTTGAATTCAACTAATCTCTTGTCAAAAGACAGATCTTTCTGGCTGTAAAGAGATAGCAGTTGTAAAGGAGGCCTTTTGTGTTTAGATGGGAGAAACTTGGGCTTGAAAATACAGGGCAGAGTGGGTAATTGATTGTATAGGGTCCCCGGGATGGGTGTGCATGGGATTTGGAGAACAAGCTTGGGATAAATGATCTGTTGCTGCCATGGCTGTGGGATGGGGGTGGGAGGCTGTCCGTAGGCAGCGGTTGTGGATCTGAGGGTGTGCATGCCCTGAGGAACATCCTGGTTTGCAGCTTCTCTTAGATGGCTCAGTCAGTGTTTCACTCAGGCCTGGACTCTAGGTCCTATGCTTTATTCAGAAGAAATGTATTTACTACTCAGCCTCCCTTTTCTTTAAGAATGTATTGTTTTCTTTGGACAGACTGGCAGTGCAGTGTGGGGAATGGAATGGATTATGTTCAGGGATTGTACAAGTGCTTTGGAAGGCTGACGGGTAGCTAGGGGTGAGGGAGAAGGAAGATCAAAACAGAGGGTGCTTGAGTTGAGCCTAAAGGAATTCACTAGGTAGGTGATAAAAGGTTACAAGAAAGAATGTTCCTGGCAAAGGTTACATCACACGTAAAAGTGACAAGGCCACAGAGGGGGTGTATATGTTCAGGAGGTGTATATATGTTCAGGAGGTGTGTGGAAAGTAAGAGAAAATTGGGGTTAAGGGTTTGTCAGATCTAATGGGGGCCAGTGAATGTTCCAGGTTATACCCTTGACTTTTGTGGGAGACACTGTGATTCCTCAAATTCAGGAATACCAATTCTGCAGTGTTCCCCATTAAATATATCATGAATGGAGAAGTTTGAAGCTGCTGAGGTGAGGCTGGGCAGGTTTCTAAGTTTTGGCCAAGTGACTCACTCTTGCGCATCAGTCTCTTAGATCATGAGATAAGCATCCCGTCAGAGACCTAGTCACTCTGGAATGGCCAGACACACAAATGTCAGCACGGTGGGTCAGGGCCTTGTCTCAGCAGTGGAGCTTAGGGGAGGGATCCCTGGGAGGGGGGATGGAGTGATTGTGGGCAGCGTGCCTGTAACTGCTGTCCTGCCTGCTTGCAGACCTGCTTCGGATGTTCTTTGATGCGCTGTACGATGAGGACGTGGTGAAGGAGGACGCCTTCTATAGTTGGGAGAGTAGCAAGGACCCCGCTGAACAGCAGGGCAAGGGTGTGGCCCTTAAATCTGTCACAGCTTTCTTCAAGTGGCTTCGTGAGGCGGAGGAGGAGGAGTCTGACCACAACTGAGGGCGGGTGGGGCCGGGGACTTGGAGCCCCATGGACACTCGGATGGCCAAGCCAGCCGCCCGGACTGCAGTGGGGGGGGCGGCAGCAGCGGCGGCGGCAGTGGGTGCCTGTAGTGCGATGTTGTCTGAGCTAATAAAGTGGCTGAAGAGGCAGGATGGCTTGGGGCTGCGTGGGGCCCCCCTCCAGGATGCTGCCAGGTGTCCCTCTCCTCCCCCTGGGGCACAGAGATATATTATATATAAAGTCTTGAAATTTGGTGTGTCTTGGGGGGGGGCACAACCGCCTGCCCCTGGTCCTTTTTTATTTTCTGAAAAATCACTCTTGGGACTGCCGTCCTCGCTGCTGGGGGCATACGCCCCAGCCCCTGCACCACCCCTGCTGCTGCCTGGGCAGGGGGAAGGGGGGGCACGGTGCCTGTAATTATTAAACATGAATTCAATTAAGCTCACTGCCTCTCTGCTTTATGGCCTGCTCACTCTGGAGAAGGGGTCTGGGTAGGTGGGCAGCCTTCTTTCCAGAGCTGGCACTGTAGCACTGTTCCCTGTAACTTGGCACCCCTCTCGCCTCTTCCCCTGTCCATGATCGGGTGGGCTAGGGAGTCTCTTTCCTGGAGGGTTGGCCCTCAAAGTGGACATGGTAAGGCTCACTGTTGATTAGGAGGGGAGAAGGGGAACACAGCTGTGGGGTACTCCATAGAACACACTTGCCTGTCTCGGCTCCCACCAGAATGTGATGTGGACTCCTGTGTGTGAAGGCCCTGGGTTTCAGGCTGTCTATAGCTGAAACCCATGGCTTCAAGGTCTCATCTTGAAAAGATGAGAACCCTGGACACAATGAGGTTTTCTGTCCCCATGCAGTATGACTGGTAGCACGGGCCCAGTGAGTCTTCGTCCGTGCCCCGTCCCTTCGGTCCCCACCCCTTCTGCCTTCAGGTCACTCCGCAGTCGGGTCTGTGAGCAGAGGACGAGCTTTTCTCGCCGGACTCGGCCCCAGACCCCCTCTGTGTGGCTGTGACGTCCGCTTCGCCCCGCCCGCTTTGGGTGGTGACGCGGGGGTGGCCACACCCCCGAGCTTACGTCACCAGCCCGGTTCCCTCTCCCGGGAGCGTTGGCGGACGCGCGGCTCCCACCCCCTCCCCTCTCACGGGCTCTCCCCTCCCCGGTGGCGGCCGCGGCCCGACCCTCTGCAAGGCGATGGCCCGGGCCCCGAGCGCGGGCTAGCGTGCCTGGGTGCCCGGCCATGGGCTGTATCGGCTCTCGGAGCCCGGCGGGTCAGGGTAAGAGGCGGAGGCCGGGCCGGTGTTGGGGAGTCGGGCTGCGGCTGCCCGGTGTGCGGGCCGCGGGGGGGTGGGGGCCTTGAGGAGGGGGCTGGTGTTGGGAGAGGGAGGAGCCTGCGCTGGGGAGGCGGGCCCGGCAAGAGGAGGGAGCGGGCCGAGCCGGGAGGGGGCTAAGCCGACTCGGGCTCGCTCCTAAAGGCCTGCTGCCTGCCTCTGGGCTTTGCTGGGTGGACTCGTGGTCTTTCCGCCTGCCTCCCCACCGCTGAGGGTGGCAGGAGGCGCACAGCCTAGAGAGGGGCTGGTCAACCCTCTCCAGCCCGTGGCGACTGGCCTTGCACGCCCACTCACGATCACCCCCCTCAGCCTACATCTCTCCTCTCACTGTCCTGGGAGTGGCCCTGTGCTGGGAACCTGCCTCTCCGAGCTGTGTCCCAACCCCCTTCAGGAGATAGTCTGGAAACGCTGGCCATGCTCCCTACCACGGAGTTTTTGACTAAACTTGTTACCCGCTTTAGAGTCTGCAGGTTGATGAAGCGGACCGCGGCCCCATTTGGGGGCACCTGTGAGCACCTGATCACCTCTCACCTCTTAAAACTGTTTTAGTTCCCTTACCCCACTCCCAACGAAAACAAAAATCATCCTACCCTGTGGAGGGAAACAGGAGCCCAAGGGAGGCTATCAGGGCATCCTTCCCACAACTGCTGATCCCTGCTTGGGCCTTGGTTCCCACAGATGGTGGTGCACACTGTGGCCTGGCCTTAGTTCTAGTGTCTGAGGTGGGCCAGCCTACTTAACTCCAGTGTCATGGATTTCCCCACGCCTAAGACCAGGCAGGAACTTGTGACATTGAGGGCCGGGTTTGGAATGGGTCCTGGGCTTTCAGGGCAGGCGGTCAGTCACACAGGCCTTAGTATGTGTGGTACTTGAGGTTCTTTGGAGCTAAGACTCTAGCTGAGATTTGTACTTTACTTGGGTTCCCATGAGGAATTCTGGGATTTGTAGTCCTAAATTAATCTCATGACTTTTGAAGCTGAGAAGCAGCAGGCTGCTCTGATTCCTCTGGCCCTGCTAAGGCTTGGAGTTCAGGAAGTCATCCCTCCTTTAGTCAGGAGAGTTTGGCTGACCTCATGACTAGACTCAAGAGCCCTGATTAGGTACCAGCTGGCGGCCAGGGATGGCCTGTAACCTTGTGTCTTCCTTCTGGTTGGTAGCATTTCTGGGGACCACCAGCTGGCTGAGGCTCAGGGACAGAGACGGCTGCTCCAGCTAAAGGTCAGTTGTTATGTACATTGCCTGTTGGCACTGTCTAGGGGATGAGCCTCATCTCCCTGAGCTCCAGAGAGCTCAGCTGGGCCCTGGCGCTCCCACCTCCTCAAAGCCATGAGGCAGAAGTGTTCTCCTTATGTGACTAGGCACAGGTTCCAAGTGGGGAGGGGACTGGCTCAGCATCCGGAGCCAAAATAGGAATAGAACTGGGAGCTGAGCCTGGAGCAGTTCTGGGCTTTTGGTTCTCTGCATCAACACAGCCAGCATGCCTATGATTTCTGTGCTGGGCAAAATGTTTCTGTGGCAGCGTGAAGGGCCTGGAGGACGATGGACTTGTCAGACAAGTCGCAGAGGTGAGGCCAGGGACGCAGATGTGATTTGGGAGGCGATGGAAAGCTCTGGAGTAGGATGCTTATGTGGCAAGAGGAAAATTACTCTGGCTTAGATTTTGGGAACCAGGCTGAAATAGGAGCAACCAAGTTGGGGCCAGACAGGGCATTAGGAAAAAGCCTTAGGGGACTGGGGCGAAAGTCAGAAAAAATCATGGGTTTGTCAGAAAAGAAGAGTAAAGGGCTGCGCACAAGCTGTGGCTGGCGAGAGGAAGGAACCAGAGCAAGCCTGTAAAGGGTCCAAGTTGGTGGTGGTGGTGGTGGTGGTGATGGTGGTGGAAGACTGTGGTGTGCTTTCCAAGAGGAATGGGTAGGCTGAGAAACTTGAGAAGATTCCGAATTTATCAAAGTTTAGGTTTCATACCTAGGGCTTTGATGGCATGATATATCTTGAGGAGGATGGTGGGGAGTGGCTGCCACAAAACGGCCCCGGAGGCCTGAAGTTCAGGGCTGTGGGATGGGGGCTTTCAGACTTGCGGAGCGCTCCAGGTGGATGCTTATATTCTGGGAGGTGGGGGAGGTGGTATGGAGAAATGGAACGGCAGCCCCGGATGAAAACGGGCATCTCGGCAGAAGTGGGAGCCCCGCTGAAAAGCGTTCCCCCCACCCCTCAGTGGCCTCGGATCCGGCGTGGGCTGTGGAGTGGATCGAACTTCCTCGGGGCCTCTCTCTATCTTCCTTGGGATCTGCTCGGACCCTCCGAGGCTGGAGCCGGTCCTCCCGCCCTTCCTCAGTGGACAGCCAGGACTTGCCAGAGGTGCTGGGCCCCTGGTGTTGGTAGTGGGGAGGGGGCCCGCATCCACGTGAAGGGGATCTGTGTGCCCCACCCCCGCTTCGCCAGCCTACTCCTGGCTCCCTTTTCCTGCGAGCGAGCGGAGGCGCTATCCGGCCGGCGGGGCCCCAAGGCCGCCCCCGTGCCGGTCTGCTCTGCTTGGCGCTGTGCCAGCGGGCGGGCTTGCTTGCGCCTTGGGCCCTGACGTCAGCGCATCCCGGGCCGTATCCCTGGAGACCCTGTTGCATGGTGATGGGTTGCCAGGGAGACATACACCTTTTCTCTGGGCCTGGGCCGCAGCTGCGCGAGCGCAGGCAAGGATGGCGGTGGCTGGGGGGAGTGATGGGAGGGAGGGGGGCGAGCCAGGAAACACCCACCAGGTGCTCCTCCCCCCAGGCCCGGCCAGAAGCTGCCGGCACCACCCTGGGGGCCCTGTCAGCCAGGTACTGAAGGGGAGGGACAGGGTGGGCCTGAGGTCAAGGGGCAGGTGGAGTCCCTCTTCTGAGGGGTGGGAACGAAACGGAGGAGAGCTAGGCAATGCCGAGGAGGGGGCGTGTGCCTCTGAGTTCATTCATTCATTGAGGGAAACGTTTTCCCGGGCTGCCAAGGAGTGCTGAGCCAGGGGTAGGGTGGAGGTAGGAACCCAGGTGAATCAGACTCAGGCTTTGCCATCCCAAGATCCCTCAGGAGAGATGCAAGGGCATCGCTGAGGTGGGGCTGCAGGCATCCAAGAGGACAGAGAGAGAAACTGGACTGAAAACATAATGGGAGGTGGCACTTGAGGGTCAGGCCTTAAATGGTAGGGAGCATTTTGTCAGGCAAGGACGGCATTCTTCGCCCAGCGGAAAGCTGCGTTCCTTTGCCTGGAGGGCAGGTGGGGAAGTGGACTTTTACTGGGCAGAGGAGATCAGTGGTGGATTCCAAGCAGGCCTGGAAGGAGGCCAGGGCCTCACGGAGTGGGTTCCTTCAGTGCCTGACTGTGAAGCTTGCACTTCACTGGGCCTTGGAGGAGTCCAGGAAAGATTTTAAATAGGGACATATTGTGACCAGTTGCACTCCAGGAAAATTATTTGTTTACATTTATACTTTGCCTCATTCATTCAGCCTATGTATTTTGAGAGATTACTGTGTACCAGGCGCTGTGTTAAACACAAGGGTGCAGCAGTGACCAAGAGAGACCAAATTCCTCAAAGAGCTAAAGATCAGCAAGAAATAAGGAAACACAGGAAATAGACCATAATGACACACACGGGGTATGTTGATTGAGGATGGTGACTTGTTACAGACTACAGAGGGAGGATGGACTACTGGTAGGGTGGCCAGGAAGGCTCTCTGAGGGAGTAATATTTCAGCCAAGACCCCAAAGATGAGAAAGAGCCAGACAGTCATGGGAAGGGGGGAGGGGAACACTTACATACACAACATTCTGGGCTGAGAAAACAGCGTGTTCCAAGTCTCAGCGTGAGTCGGAACTTAGGGGACCACCACTTGTGCTAATCTGGGCAAGGGGCACTGAGGGCTTCCTCTCAGTGGCAGTGGGAGTGGAAAGGTTGAGGGTAGTATAAGAGACAGTTTGGCGATGGAATCGTTAGGTCTTAACAACAGATACGGGTAAGCAAGGCCTGGGGGAGAGCTGAGGTTTGGTGCCAGGCTGAATGGACGAATGGTGGGGTGATGCAAAGTCAGGAAGTCTGGAAGCAGGGCCAGATATGGGGAGAAGGTGTTGGGCTTGGTTTTGGTCATGCTGAGTTTGTGGCTCTTGTAGGCTCTAGAAACAGCTAGAATGGGGGTCAGAAGACTGAGAGGAGGAGAGGGGCAAGGGGGGAGAGGACCTGAAGGAAGTCCCTCTTCCCATACCCTTGTCCCCTCCTCTTTGCTCTTCTCAAAGACCCCACTCCGTTTACTTGCCAACCTGCTTCCCTCCCCTCTGCAAGCTGGGACGGTGGAGGGTTAGCGGCGGTTCTGCTTCTTTGGGCCTGCCGGAGTCTCTGTTGCTCCCTGGGAGGACACAGTTTGCTGATCCTGGCTTCTTACCCTCTTACATATCCCAGCAGCCACTGGGACATCTGAGATGCTCTGGCATCTCTTCTCAGCTCCCACATCCGCTTGATGCCTTGGGTGGAGTATGGGCATCTGGGGGACACTGCTGTCAGAGGGGCACTCACCCTCTGATGCTGTCACCCAAGGTGAATGTTGGAGACACAGTCGCGATGCTGCCCAAGTCCCGAAGAGCCCTAACTATCCAGGAGATCGCTGCGCTGGCCAGATCCTCCCTGCATGGTATGCACCCCTTCCCGTGCCTCTGGCCATTTGGTCCTTTCTTTGCCCTTTTGCACATGCCCTTGGGGACTGTATCCTGTGAGCTCTTGCTGGGATCTCCCTTTTCCTGTCTTTCTCAGATGAATCCCAGCCCCCTCCTCTCACGCAAGGGCACATGTGGACCCTACCGCTTCCCTCCCAGATGCTCCCTGGTCTTTCCCCTTACCAGCTTTCCTCACTCTGCCCCACCTTCAGGTATTTCCCAGGTAGTGAAGGACCACGTGACCAAGCCCACTGCCATGGCCCAGGGCCGAGTGGCTCACCTCATTGAGTGGAAGGGCTGGAGCAAGCCAAGTGACTCGCCCGCTGCCCTAGAATCAGCCTTTTCCTCCTACTCAGACCTCAGTGAGGGTGAACAAGAGGCTCGCTTTGCAGCAGGTGGGTTTATCGTAGGGATGCTCGTGTGCCTCTCCTTGGGCCTGATGTGGGGGTTGGAGTCTTTCTACACCCCTGTGTCTACCCTCTCCTGTGTTCAAGCTGAGTCCTAGTCTTAGTTCATCCTCTCTGCTAAACGAATTCTGTGTCCTTCCTCTCAGGAGTGGCCGAGCAGTTCGCCATTGCAGAAGCCAAGCTCCGGGCATGGTCATCAGTGGATGGTGAGGACTCCACCGATGAATCCTATGATGAGGACTTTGCTGGGGGAACTGACTCAGGTGAGGGGACATCCCATTGCTCGTGCTGCCAGCTGGGGTGGAACTGCCTGATGGGCCTTGTGATTCAGAGCTCGGCCTTTGTTTTGGAAGGGGAGATCCGGAATGTCCTCAAGCTGTGGAAGGGGAGAGGGGAGGGACAGACTCTGTCCAGGCCGTCCTTGACATTCAAGGGGTAGGAGGGCTATCTACGTTTGTGGGTGGGCAGTCAGCAGTTGGAAATGGAGTGGTTCCTTTTCCACAGGTGCTGAGCCTTCTCTGCCTGTCTGTGCAGTTGGGCTTTGCAGTCCTGAAAAAAAAAAAAAAAAGGTCCAGAGACCTCACTGATACGTTCTCTGCAGCTGCTGTCTGAGAGGGTCCGCTTCCGGCTGGCCGCAGTGCAGCAGCGCGGCTCCTCACAGGGCCGGGGCCCCAGGCAAACAGGAAGGCTTGCTGGGCCTGGACCGCCCCCAGGGCCGCTGGCTCCAGCTCAGCATCCTTGCCTTCCAGCCAAGGCCTGCCTGTGGACCTTTCTCTGGGCCAGGGCGTGCAGAGGGGGCCCTGCGGGGGGCTGTGCAGCTGTGCAGAGGCCCTCCTTTCATCTTCCATTCTCTGAACCACATGGCTGACTTTCTCTGTAGCTTCTGGGCTCAAACCTCACAGGCCACCTTCCCCCCCCACACCTCTTTGCCTTTGAAGATTGCCTCCACCCGCCCCGACCCCTCCAGCTAATTAACAAGTTCTCCAAGGTGGGCAATACATTAGAGCAGATTGGAGACTGCTGCTGTGGTCCAGAGGGGACTGATTTGGATGCCTGAACCACAAGCGTTTTTGTTTAATTGAGTTCCAGGCCTGCTTTGACTCCTGGTATAATGATAATGACTAACATCTATCCAAGGCCACTGCTAGCCTATGTGGAATCTTTGTGCAAATTAGAAAAAGGCATGTCTTTATCTGGTGGGCACAAACCCATGCTAGGGCACGTTGCTTGGTGGGTAGAGTGAGGGCTGAAATTCAGCCCTCACTCACTGCCTTGGACAGGCTCCCCTTGTGCAGTGAACAACCTGCACCATGTATGGTATCCCTGTATATTTTGTTTCATACGGTGTACTAGAGTCTGTTGTTCTCTCAAGAACCCTGTAAATGTATAACCCCCAATTCACCATTAAGGGAATTGAGGCACTGAGAGGTTAAGTGACTTGCTCCAAGTTACTCAGCTCCTGTGAGGGTGGAGCTGGGAGGATGCGGCTTCCATCCCAGGTTGGCCAATTGAAGTGGGGCTAGCAGGGCTGTCTTCTTTCTCTCCCCCTGCAGACACGGCTGGGCAGCTGCCCCTGGGGCCCCACCTCCAGGACCTCTTCACCGGCCACCGATTCTCCCGGCCTATGCGCCAGGGCTCCGTGGAACCCGAGAGCGACTGCTCGCAGACCGTGTCCCCAGAGACCCTGTGCTCTAGTCTGTGCAGCCTGGAGGACGGGTTGTTGGGCTCCCCGGCCCGCCTGGCTTCCCAGCTGCTGGGCGACGAGCTGCTCCTCGCCAAACTGCCCCACAGCCGGGAAAGTGCCTTCCGCAGCCTGGGCCCATTGGAGGCCCAGGACTCGCTCTACAGCTCGCCCCTCACAGAGTCCTGCCTTTCTCCCGCTGAGGAGGAGCCAGCCCCCTGCAAGGACTGCCAGCCGCTCTGCCTGCCGCCAGCGAGCAGCTGGGAACGGCAGCGGCAAGCCTCTGACGTAGCTTCTTCTGGGGTGGTGTCCTTAGACGAGGATGAGGTGGAGCCAGAGGAACAGTGACCCACATCATGCCCGATGGTGGCATGTGTCCCCTGGCCGCTGCTGGGGGCAGAGCCTCTGTGCCCAAGCACGGGCGAGGCTTCCAGCAGAGCTCCAAAGCCTGGAGGGCTCCTGGGAGCACTCACTCCTCCATTGTGTGTTTGCATGAAAGTGTTCAGAGGAGGCAGGGGCCAGGCTGGGGGCGCATGTCCTGCCCCCACCCCTGGGGTTTGCCGGGGGTTGCCCGGGGCCCCTGGGGCATGGCTACAGCTGTGGCAGACAGTGATGTTCATGTTCTTAAATCAAAACCACCACGTGCACATTTCCTCCTCGGGTGATGTGAACCCCTATGGGGGCAGCTGTGACTGGGCTGCGTGGGGTGGAGCGGGAGGGAGCCCTGCCTCCCCGCCCCCTCCCCCTGCCTCTCCTCTGCTTCTCTCCTCACCTCCGAGTCCACGTGTAGTGCTTGACAGAACTGCCCCCGCCCGGGGTGGGGGGCTGGCTCTGACCCTCCTGGAGCCTCTGGATTGAGCTGTCCCCCCAAGGGCCCCTCGCCCAGCTGGGCTCGTGCTGTGCTTCACCTGTCCATCGTCTCTAAATCTTCTTTTTCCTAAAGAGGGGTCTTGGTCTATTCTTTCAGTCGGATCTTCTCTGGGAGGCACTGGAATGATGAAAGCCTGTACTCTCGGCCCTTTCCCTGGCCCCCCTGGCGGGGTCTGGGCCCTTTCCCAGCTACTTGTAGGACATGTGGTCAGGGTCCTGGTGGCTCTCAGCCCGGGGGCTGCCCCATTCACTAGAGAGTTCTCTTTAGGGTGGAGCTGGAAGAAGGGATGGCTCTGGTTGCCAGGGAGCCGTGATTTGGATGTCCTTCCAGAGAGGGCCACAAGGGGGCCACACGGGTGGCCGGGCAGCTGTCAGCAGGAATGGTGCCAACGAGTGACAGTCATGAGGGAGCGTCTCTCCTTGGGGAGGAAAGAGGGTAGTGCCTTTCTTGGCTGAACAAAAGGCCAAAGCTACCTTACTGGGGGACCGCGCCCCAACCGGGGTGTTGATGAGCGAGCGGTGGTGGCCTCTGCAGACCCTGCATTCCACGGACAGCAGGCTCTGGAGTTTTACGGCTGTCGGGCGGGGGTGGGTGGCTGCTGAATCTGGAGCCTTGTAGGCTTTGGCAGGTGAGAGCGCCCAAGGTAAGAACACGAGCTGGTGGGCACAGGCATTCTACACAGAAGTGGCTCATTAGGTGTTTATTTTGTTCTATTTAAGAATTTGTTTTATTAAATTAATATAAAAATCTTTGTAAATCTCTATATACATCCGGTCACAGGAGGTTCCAGTATAAACCCATATTAGTTATACCCCTTCCCTCAAAGGGGGAGCAGGGGTCAAGTGCCCACCCCCATCCAGTCAGGGCAGTGCCGACATTCCTGCCCTTGGAACACTTGCTGCAGGTGGGCACTGGGTCAGATTTCAGGTAGGATGAGCCAGGAGAAGCTAGCACCCCAGGTCTGGAAGCGGGGCTGGAGCTCCTGTTTTCTCAAGGCAGAAGGAACAGGAGAGCTGCAGGATCTGGGCCGACAGCCGTGGCTACTGCCATCCCAGGCCACCCCTTGAGGGGATCACTGGCACTTGTCGTCGCTGTCAGAAGGGCTGCCCTCCCGGGGGAGGCCGTGGCGGGAGCGGGGCCCCCAGAGTGCATGCACCTCGGTGGTCTCCGTGTCACTGCTGCTGGTGGCACTGTCTCGGAAGCTGGCAAGGGGCGGCCGGACTTTCACACCCTGTGCTGTGACAGAGCCCTCGATAGCCTTCCGGAGCTGGAAAGGTGAGAGGATCAGATGTGTGGACTCGGAGCTCCCTGCTCAGACTCCTCCCCAGCACTTCCCCAGGTGGCTGGACATAAGCCTCTGAGCCTTTTTGGAAGTGGAAGTGGTCACTATCATCTCACCTCCTTTAGGGTGACAATTCCAATGAGTCTGCCAATACTGGTGACATAAGCATGGTCCACTCCCAGCAGTGAGAAGATGGTGTGAGTCTGTGGGGTGGGGAGAAAACACATTGGACTTGATGTGTGAGGGGACAGCTCTAGATTATAGGCCAGAGGGACCCAGAACAAGGTGGTGGGGAGCAGTAGAAGGGGTGAGGATGGATGGTGAGGAAGGGGACAGAACCACTGGAGGAAAAAGAACAACAGAATGTTTCTGTAACCAAGCCTCAGAAACTTGACAGTGGGAATCTTTATGTTGCTTACATTGATGGAGCAAGGGACAGAGGAAGGCTTCTTTGTCCCACATTAGAAAGGAGGACAGAGGAGAGAACAACTGTTGAAATACGACATCAGATGATTGGCCAGGCACCGGGCTAGGTCTTTCCTACATTAACATTTAATTTCAGTAGTGTCCTGAGAAGTAAGTATGATACCCATTCTACAGGAGAGGCAACATGAGGGTCAGAGCTGAAGTGACTTGCTCAAGGTCATCAGGAAGAAGTGGCCTTGCAGCCCCAGCTCACTTTTCATCACATTATAGAAGGAGGAAGCACAGCCCCAGTCGTCCCATGCAGCTGTCCGATTAGTCACGGACTGAAGTTCCACACGCACCCCACTCCCCCTTAGGGGTATTGGCCCTGAATCCTCTGCCTCTAACTCACCTCTGTGGCTGATACACACTTCCCATTGGCTCTCAGTTGGCTGGCCAGTTTTGGTACCCCTCCAATCTTGGCCTGCAGCGCTCTACATCTCTCAAACAGTTTGCCTTTTCTGGGGCCCAAGTAGCATCCCGGGTCCTTTTGAGATGTAGCTTGCAGTCCAGGGGGACAACAGTCACGCCCATCCTCCCATGTTTTTCTTGCTTCGGGCCCTCACCCCAGGCTTTTGAATGTAATCACCAAGGGTTCAGAAATTGTCTGGCAGTTCCCCTTGTGCTCTAAGTGGATTTTCTTGGGCCAGATGTCTTGAAAAACACTCTACTGACTCAGCAGTTCCTGGAATTTTTGGCCCATCATTTATCGCACTGTTTTGAGTTTACTTGTAAGCCTTTTGGCTTAATATTTGAATCAAAATGGGCATTAATAACCCAGCTTCCTGAGTACCACTTACTCAGAACTCACTGTTATCATCTTAACACTTTAAAAAATGTTTTATTATACAGTGCTAAATTCTCCATCTAAGACATGACAGTAATTATAAAAGGAGATAAACAGAAGTTCAGTTTTAGAATACACTTTTCTGTGCTCCTTCCATGCCTATGTCATAACTGTCATGTGGTTAGCAAGTTCCTCCTCATATCTAACTTGAATCCTATGTGCTACAAGTTACTTTTAATTTCTTCATAAGACTTCGGAGGGAAACATATCGTTATAAGGTTTCCTGTTTCAATAATCCCTTAGCCTTGCCTTCTTATCATTTAATAATCCCTCTCATCTTCTCCCAAGGATCCTATTAAATAGTTCCCCTTGATTTTCTGTTCTCCACCATCCTAATCAGAGTGAGCTTCTGGCAGACTATATGCTTTTTAGATTTGCAAACCACTTGTCCCACTAAGCCTTACTGATTGACTTTCTGAACGTCCTGGCCATTCCCCCCAACCTCCTCACCATCCTCACCAGACAGGGCTGCAACATCCTAATGGGTTCTGCTTTCTGCCTCCCTTCCCTCCAGCTTGGCTCTGCCATCCTAAGAGCTTTCCCAAACTTGAGTTAGACCCCAGACCCCCCAGAATGGCCCATTAAGACCCTTCCCAAACTCGCCTCAGCCCGTCTTTCCAGCCTCAGACGCCGCCAGGCACCCCAGCTTCCAGCCTCGGATAATCACTCATCCTTTTCTGAGAACATCCATTTCTTCCACGCTTCAGCCCTTCCCTCACGACACCATCTTTTAAAGTCTCCTGTTGTTCACCTCTCAGTATAAGTAGTAGCAGTAATTCCTAACATATATCGAATACCTACTATGTGCTGGGCACTGTTCTAAGTGCTTCACATGTTATCAACTTTAATCCTCAGAAAAACCTATGTTGGCACAACGATCCCATTTTACAGAGAAGGAATGTGAGGCACAGAGGCTACGAAATGTGACAAGGTTTCGGGTTCAGCCCGCTGGCACCCTAGCTTCCCCCCTCCACCCACTGATGCTCTGCAGGCGGCCCTGAATGAATGAGGCACTCTGATGGTACGGGGACGTCCAGTTGCACAGGTTCCTAAACAGTCTCCAGTGTACTCCTCTCCCCTCTGCATGTTCCTTTCCTGGACTTCACTGGGCTACTACTTACTGACTCCTCAGGCCTACAAGGACATTTTGAATTCTCATCTTGTATGTTCTTATCACTTTCAGTTCTTTGTACTTTTGTTAGTTGGTTCCTCAAAGGCTTCATTTCGTCCTCTGAGTTTTAAGTTTGCAACAAACACCTACTTTGTTCTTTTTCATTTTCATTTAATTAGACACCAGGGAGCCCATTGGAGGGCCCATACTTCTTGGGCTTGGGAACAGTGAATTGACAGGGAGAGGGTCAGTTTCGCCTTCCGAAAGAATCCTGGGATTGGGGCCAGGAAATCTGGCCTCTGGGCCTGACTCTGCTATATTGACTCGGGCAAGTAACCTCCTCACTGCCTCAGCCTCCCTGTGTGTTAAAATGGTTAAATCCACAGGCTTTTGGGTCAGACCATCTTGGATTCCAGGCCTAGTTCTGCTACTTACTAGCTGTGTGATCTTGGGCAACCTGCTTAACCTCTCTGAATCTCAATGTCCTCATAAAAACTAGAATAGAAAAACCAGAATATCACAATACCCATCTTACAAGGTGGTTGTGAGGATTAAATTAAACATGTGAAGAGCTTAGCCCACTGCCTGGCATGTAGCAGGCACTAAAAAAAACACGTCACCATTATCATCATCATCGTGTGATGTCTGAGGATTAAGTAAGGTGATGGAAATGCTTTAGAGGTCTTAGGAAGAAAGGCTTTAAATAAAAGCCATATGTATTATTCACAGGCCTATCTTCTTTTTTTCTTGCAATTGCACTGCAGTTCCCCACTCATTTTGATCCGAGGTCTTTACCCAAAGGCTTATACGTTCCTTTATTACCTTTTGCTTTTTTGTTTTTGTCCCCTGTTCTTCCTGCCCTGCTTGTCTGCACTAGGCTGGCTCTTGGGCACAGTTTGTGTCTAAGCTAGCTGCCCAAGCTGCAGACCTTGGGAAAATTTCTCCCCTTCCCCCGTCTAATGTGCTTACAGGCTTGCACGTTAAATCTGTCAACAATTTAGCTAAACCCCCCTGGTTTTTGCCCAAGCGGCCTGCTGGGTGTGCCTGTACTCCCTGCCTTCGCTTAGAGGCCTGAAGGTGCCCAATGATGCCGGCTGCGCCATTCTGGGGGGGCCCGAGGCAGTTCTGCGAAAAGAGCCCCCGCCCTCTGTTAGCGTCAGCCTCACCCACTGCCAACCTGTCTGCACTCCAGTTTTCCCTGCATTTATGCAGGCCATTGTGCCCTTCTGCTGAGCTATCTTCCTGTGTCTCTACCAGTTTTCCTTTGGCCTACACTGAGTCAGACTTTCTGGGGTCTGACATTCCAAGCCCCCCACTAGGCACTTCTCATCTTTGTTTATCTCTTCTCTGCAGTGTCCCCAATCCTACTTGGATGTTTGTTCGCTTGTTTATTAGATTTTCTTATCCTGCCTATTTCTCACCCATTTTTTTCAGTGTGGGTGTATCAGCCTTGTCAGGCGCTGGCAGCCTCCTGCCTAGCTCTGACTCTAGAGGGTCAGGGGCCTTCTGGCTTCCACCCAGCTCCAGCCCTGTCTTTGTTGCCGCTTTGGTCCAGAGTTCCCTGGGGGCAAGGCTGAGCAGAAGAAAAATGATGCTTGGCTTCACCATAGGCAGGAAGAGGCTAAGGGGCCCTGCTCCTGGCCTCCCATCGTTTGGAGCAATGTGTTTGAAAAACATCTCAGCACAGAGCCCACTCTCTGCTGTCTCTTTTTTCCCCACTGGCTTGAGTCCAAACTTGTGGGAAGACTTAGCTCCCCACCCTGTGCTCCTGAGAGCCCAGGCGGCCCCGGGCCTCTGGCCCTACCTTGTGCAAAGAGGTCCGCTCCACCAGCTGGAAGGGGGCAGGGTCAATTTTGCAGTCACTGAAGTTGACAGGTTCATCTAGTTGCTGCTCCTCCCACTCCAGAATCTGAGGGGACAAGACTAGGAGGGTTAGGGAGAAAGTGCCAACAGCTGCTCTCACCTCCTTGAAAGTTGGCCTGCCCTTTTTCCTACCCCATGGTCCCTCCCATGGGGACAGCAGCCAATATGATGACTGAACACACTCAGGAAGAAGAGTCCAGAGTCCAGTCACACCTTACCTCCTCAGGGGTCATCTCGCCTTCCAGGTCCGAGTCACTCTAGGAGAGGGGAAGGAAGGTTGGCAGCTAGGGGCTTGGGGGAGGTGGTGTATCTCACCAGCTCAGGGGAAGCTTACCCTGCCTAGACCCCGGCCCTCCCTGTCTAGTGCTCCTGAGCTGCAGGAAGAAAGGGAGCACTTACCGCCAGGGAAATTCGGACCCGCTTCGGCTTGCGCTTGTCACATGTTTCCGACTTCTCCAACTTTGTTAGCGCCAAACCGGAGAGAAGAGGAGTGGATGTTATAGGGAGGAGGGAGGTGAGGGAAAGTGGTGGGGCTGGGAGGAAGGGCACAATGCAGGGACAGCTGATATCCAGGAGGGCAGAAGGGCAGAGAGAGTGGAGGCAGGCACTGCGGGGTTAACGGACAGCTGGTCTCAGCGTCAGAGAGAGAGCTGGAGAGAAAGAGCCAGATGGAGAGGCTCTAACCACTCACCTCTGAAGCAGGCTCGGGGGGCGGACTGCCACAGAAGAGGCTTCTGAGGGCGATGCCTGCCTGCTCCATGTTCCCTGTGTTCCCAAACACAAGGCCCTGAGGGCAATGTCATCCTTGCTGGAGAGGACCAGGAGAGGTGAGGAGGGCAAGGGGAGAGGCGTCCTGGTTCTACTCCTGGCCCATCTGGGCAGCCTCTTAGCTGGGATGTGCTCCAGTAAAAAGGTTGGGCAGGGACCCTAGTGCGTCTCCGGGGCTGGTCTCTGGCTCCGTCGTGCTAGCAGATGGGCTCACCTGTGGGACTCTCCTTGAGGTTCATGGTGTTGCTGGGCCCCCTCTTGAGAGCAGGCTTCAGGGGCTTGTGAGTCTCCCCCCGTGCTGCAGGGAAGCCCGAGTCTTCTGTGTTCACCTGCACAGGCAGGAAGGGGTTGGGGAGCCCACGGCCTCGGACCACCTCTAAGTCGCCCTCCCAAACAGTCTACACAATGACACTTAGGAAGTCTGGGTGCCCCTGCCATGGGGCTTTTCCCCTCACCTGGAAGAGGAGGGAGGTCTCAGGGCTGGGGGGACTCTCCTGATCGGAGGGTGAAGAGGTCCGGGCAGCTCGATGCTCCTGCATGTACTGCCGCCGGCGGGCTGGGCTCAGCTGAGCCCCCAGCAATGCCACCACCTGTGAGCACTCGATGGAGCCCAGGAGGATCATGGACTCTGGATAGAGCAGGTGGGAGGACTCAGGAGCTGGGGGTGAGGCCCTCCTACCCCCCTGACCTTCTCTCACACCCAGTGTGGGGCCTTGGACACAGACCACACTCCCTAGGGAAACCCTGGCTGGGTTTGCTAGCTTACTGCCTTTGGAACCAAGGAGACTGGTCCTGAGCTCCTGCCCCTCCCCCTTCCTGAGCAGCGACCCGGGCAGATGACCCTAGCACCTGGGCCCCCTCCTGGTCTCACCAGGGGACTCTACTAGGGCCAGCACGCGGCCCTTGGTCCTGTGCAGTGCCAACCGCAGGTCCCGGAAGGTGCAGCTGAGGGCCACGTGGGGAACATCCCGCACCATGATGTCCTCCACTCGCACCCGGTACTGCCTGAGGGCAGAGAGAGGCACGTGGTTTGCCGTCAGCATGGGGAGGGTAGCCCGGGCCGTGAGGGTATCCCAGGGCCGTGAAGAAGGCCCCAGAGCCTATGGGGACAAGGGCTAAGGGCCGAGGTGTACCTACTGCCTTCGTTCTGATCGGGTGGGTCAGCCACAGCTCCCCCAGGGAGTGGACAAGGGCAGCTCTGGCCAGGAGGGAGCAGGGTGGCTGGTCTCCCAGCCTCACTGGCTGAAGACCTTGCTGGAGGTGGGTGGGAGGGAGTCCTAGGGTGCCTTCTGCCCCTCAACCGCTCCCCCCTCGTCACCCAGTCCTCCATACTGGTGGCGGCCCCAGCCCAGCTCAGGCAGATAGGGCAGTTTCTTGATTCGGATGATGCTGTCATAGAGCGAGGGCTGTAGGCTCTGGGCAACAGCGTTGGCCAGGATGACGGCGATCATAACAGGCAGGATGTGGGCGATCTGGCCTGTGAGCTCGAACACGATCACGGCCGTGGACACTGTGTGTGTCACTGCTCCTGCCAGCGCAGCTGCCCCTGGGGACAGCCACCCTCAGTCTCCTCAGGGTGCCCAGGCCCCAGATGACCCCACCCCCCAGTCCTGTAGGGACCCTCTGGGCTGCCCAGTACAATCCTGGGGAGTGGGCTTCTGCAGCCGAGAGAAGCCTGGTTTCTGCCAGCAGGGGGCGCCAGAGCCTCTGGCCCTGTGGCCCAGCCAGGGGTTTTCCAAGACAGACAGGGACCTGGAGCACTCACCCACCACTGCATAGCCTCCGGGCACGATCCGGTAAGTGCTGCCATCTGTGTGAATCCCGTCTGGGAACCAGGCAGCCATGCTTTCGCCCACCAGACGCCCAAATGCTGCTCCTTCAGGGAGGGGGGTGGGAATTGAAACAGGTAGTGGAGGGGGTGGGCAGGGACACTAGGAAGAGAGAGGGTCAGAGGGTAGGGGAGGGGGCCGGTGGGTCATTCAGTGCAGGGGACTGCCCTGCAGGGGTGGGGGCGGGGGCTGGACCAAAACCCGCTCCCAGGCAGACGGGGGACAGCCAGGGGGCGGCCAGAGGGTGCAGGCTGGGAGAACCGCAGCTGAGGACTCACCAATGACAAAGACAGGCATGAAGGCCCCGCAGGGCACTGGGATGGTGGTGGCCAGTGCAGACATCCAGAACTGCAGGCAGGAGGTCGTTCAAACAGGTAGAGGCGCCTCCTGGCCCCAGGCAGCTCCCAGCTCCACCCCAGAAGCCTACCTTGCTTATCAGTCAGGCACAAACTTCCCAGCTATCTTGGAATCCCCCAGAGGTGAAGGAAAGGAGGACTCAGGAACCAGGTGGCTTGGGTTCAAATCCTCACCCTGCCATCTAGCTGTGTGACTTTGGGCCAGTTACTTAACCTCTTTGTGCCTCGACTTTCCATCTTTAAAACAGGGGTACTAATAGTACCTTTCTCACAGCATTGTTGTGAGGCTTAAAGGAGTTAACATACGGAAAGCGCTTAGAACAGTGCCCCACACCTAGTAAGTCTACGTTGGCTATACATATGTAAGGAGCCCCACCTTCATGAGAATGAAGATGACCAGGGTGAGGAAGACGTTGGCGCGTGGTGGGTTCCAGGCCTGTGAGGTTCCAGGTGGCTCAAGCTCCTCCATCAGGCCCTGGCGGACCCACGTCCGGTTGTCAAACAGGGTGACCAGTGTCTCTTTCTGTGAGAGCTGTAGGTGAACAGGGTGCCTCAGGCTGGGGGACAGACAGGATGAAGGGAAGGGGCCCACAGGAGAGCAGGGACTGTTGGCTTTAGAAGGGATGCATCCCAAGGGAAAGTACAAGTTCCTGTTCTGCCTGGGGTTACCTGTCCGGCCATGAACTGTCCAAAGCCAGGGGGGAAGGTCAGAGTAGAGATGAGCAGGGTCACCAGAGCCGGGAAGAGCAGGCGTCTAGAGATGTAGATTTCATAGCATCAAATACTCACTACAGACTAGTGATAGGCTTGGGTGCCCTCACATACCTCAGGGCTGCGGTCACAGCAGGGCCTTGGCTCTTACATAAAAGCACACAGTTCTGAAAGAAGGCCCCCTTTGCTGTTCATGATACGATGTCTCTGAGGGTGATGGCCATCCAGGGTTATAATGAACCCAAATGCCTTTCTGTTGGCTCCTGACTCCCTAAGTGGGTAGCACCAGCAGAAAATTCATCCCCCCAGCCCTCTCTGGACACCTCTAAGCCGTGACGCCTCCCCTTACCCTCAAGTTTCTTCTGCCTCTGTCTGTTTCTCTGAGGTGACTTAACAGTGAAGGTCACACAACATATACTCCAATAAAGAGGTTAAAAAAAAAAAGTGAAGGTCAGTGTTGGGGGAAGCCGGGGTCACTCATGAAGTTGACCGAAGGTGCCAAAGGGAGCAGGTTCAGTCGGTTGCCCCTTCCCTGAATGACGTCAGTCCCAACAGAAGTCATGTCTCAGGCCTCCCCACTCCCAATCCTCAGGGTCACAACTGAGAGAGCTGTGCGCCATGAAGGAAGAACTAAGACTCAAACATTCTCCAGGGAGCACTGCTATCTGGGCCAGGCCAAGGGCCTACAGGAAGCCTTAGCCTTTGATCCAAAATGCCCTCTGCCACTGACTAAAAATCCAAAAGTGCCAGTTTTCAGGCAATTCAAATAAAAGTCAAAATGTTCAATCAGTCTGGAAAACACCATTGAGTGCCTATTTTTGACTGGGCCACTATCTGCCGTCTCACCTGTCACCCCCCTTCCCCCAGGCCATGACCCTCACACAACCCAAAGTGCCCCAGAATCAACTCACTTCTTCATGAGGAAACGGTTGATGGTCTTCTGCTTCCTCATTACCTGGACAATCTTGCGGTTCAGGTAGACAAAGAGCGCTCCCCCGAAGCCACTTGCAATACTGGAGAGGGAACAAGCACCTGGGTGAAAGGAGGTCTCCCCTCTCTTACCTCCTCCTCCCTGACCCACCTCAGCTCCCTCAGCTCCTCACCCAATGACAGCAAAGGCCGGCAGCTCCTGGAGGTCGAAGGGGAAGTCAAGCCGGAACCGGGTTTTGAAGAGAGCTGTAATGGTCTCTGAAGGGAAGCAGAGTAGCAGAGGGAGGTGGCTGTAGCCTCGGAGGTCCCCACCTGAGCCATTTCAGGGCTCCTCTCATGCCCCAGGTCCCCCACCTTCATCACGGTTCCAGACTGCCAAGACCCGGAAGATGAAGGCACTGAAGGTGGCGGCAAAGAAGCCCCGCCAGTAGTTCCGCACAGCGAAGAAGGTAGAGGTGACCTCGATGCTGAAGAGCACACCTGCGGGGGCGGGGTGTAGGCAAGGAGAGCGCCCCTTGAGGCCTGGGCCTGGCCTATCGGCTCAGACCCAAGGTCAGGGCTGGGGCTGACCTGACTGCCCACCTCCAATGGGTGCCGCAAAGCAGCAGCCCACTCCCACGGCACAGGCGGCGGCCAGCATCTCTGTGTTCCGGGATTCGTTCTGGCGAGAGCGGTGGAAAGGGGAGTCAGCGCCAGTGTGGGCTCAGCAGCCCATCCCTCCCCTCTGCCTTCCCCCAAGGTCCCCCTTACCTCATAGATGCCCCCGAACAGGGAGAGGAACTTGCTGAGGAGAGCAGCACACATGCTTGCGATATGCACAAAAGGGCCCTGGGAGGTGGGGGCAGGTGGTGAGTGGGGAAGGGGCACACCCTGACCTTGGCCTGGCTTCTTCCTCCACTTGATGGACTCCTTTATTCCCCAACCTGCACTTACCTCTTTGCCAAGGGGCATCCCACTGCCGAGGGCACAGGTCAGCCCGATGACCTTAGCTACGAAGGTCTTGAGGGTGAGGTATTCCTTGAGCACCACTCCCCGCAAGATGGTCTTCATCTCGGGGATGCCGGACCCTGGAGAGGCACAATCCCAGGAGAGTCATTTGATGTGCCTGTTTCAGGAGGTCCCATCTCCGCCCTCTCTTTCTCTTCTATTGTACCGACAGCCTGAGGAGCCAGGATCTGTGTGAATCCGGCAGAGAAAGTGATGAGGACGACGGGGTAGGTGACCCAGGCCAGATACTGGAGTAAGAGGTTAGTGTTCAAGCCCCGGGACATCCACTGCTGAGCTGTGGGGAGAGGATGTGCCATTGGAGCTCCGAAGCGCACACCCAGTGCCCGCCTGGCCACTGGACATACTGGTGTGACAAGCTGTCCCAGGGAATATCACACAGAGCCCAGGCACAAGGGGTAGGGAGGGGGCTAGAGGGCATGCACGGAGACGAAGATCACTATAGGTAAGAGGGTCAGTTGGACAGGGGTGGCAAGAAGTTGTGGCCTATGTGAGTGGCAGTGATTATGCCTGAAGATGGGGCAGTCAGGCTGGCCGGGGGAAGTGGTCAATGGACAAGTGCGGCATAGAGGAGGCAGGTTGGTTCTCCCTAGCACTTCCCCACCAGCCCTTGTCCTCACCCTGCAGACAGGCAGCGATGGCATAGTCCATGGCCCAGCTGACCAGTGCCATGAGGAGCCCCAGCAGGACCAGGAAGATCCAGTCTTCACCAACCCTGGACACTAGGAACTTATGGCAGTGTACAGTACAGACTGGGAGCAGGGAAGGGAAGGAGGGGAGGCTGGCACCAAAGTGCTCCTACTCCTGTCCCCCCTCCCCCACAGGCAGCTCTAATGGTCTTGGACCCCCTCAGCACAGCACAGCCAAGTCCCCTGCCCCAACCCAGGTCTCACTACGGCATCGGGTGCAACGGCTCTGTCCGTATTCCAGAAGCTCTGGGGCAGCCCGAGGGGAAGGTGGACCCCTCCAGGGCTCGGGCCCTCCTAGACGGATCCGAGCAGCTTCCTCTTTGGCAAAGGCCCCAAGGTCCTGAGTATACCGGCCATACATCTGAGCAATAGGGAAGATGGGGGTCAGCGGACATGGGCCGAGTGGGGATGCAGGGAGGGCTCCTGGGGCCTCAACTCCCCTTCTCCCACTCCCCACATTATATACCCCTTCTTGAACCCACACTTCCCACTTGGGCTTAGGGTGTGGGAACAATGCACACTGCAGATCGTGGGGGCTGTCCTGGCTGGAGTGATGGGGACAGCCAAGGTACAGGGACACAGCTCTGGGGGTGGCTGAATAATCGGTCCCCTTCTCACAAGCCTGGGAAGGCGCGGAGCACTGAGGAGGAGTGGGAGGGAAGGCCCCAGAGGAGAAAAAGATGGAAAAACCTACGGCAGTCTGCAAGTGGGAAGAGGGAAGGTCAGAGAATAGGGGATGGTCAAGGGCATATGGGTAACAATAAGGGCCTCATGGAACCGGGGGCAGCTGAGTTGGGCCTAGGAACAGGCGGGGCCCCAATCCTTATCACGTTCCTGCTGGGCCTCTGGCCTGGAACCGACTCAGCTGCACCCTCGCACCCACCCTAATCCCCTTGTCCCCATTCTCCCCCCCCCCACCCCCCACCAGCCTGCCAGCCCAGCTGGGAGTGGAAAGCCTCTCTGGGTGGGGAGAGAGTGCTTGGTGGCCTCAGCCCCATTCTGGAGCTGCCCTGAGACCAGTGGTGGGTTGGGGGACAGCAGAAGCTGATGGCTGGACTGCGACCGTGAACGCTGGGGTGACGGGATGGAGAGTGGCCTAGCAGCGGCTAGACCTGCCAAGCTGGGTGTGTGTTAGGGGGCGGGGAGGAGTAGATTCCGGCTGCCACCCGCAGAGCTTCGGGACACAAAGGGCTCCTGTTGGGGCTGGGGGGGGGGTGGTGGTGGAGGGAGGGAAAGAGAGAGAGAGGGAGAGAGAGAGAGCGCGAGCACAGCAAAGGGACGAGGGCACCAGAGAGAGGAGAAAGAGGGGGAAAAGAGAGTCCGGGGAAAGGGCAGAGAAGAGAGAGAAGGAAACCAGAGGGGAAGAAGGGAGGAGGAAAAGAGAGAGAGTAGAGTATAAAGAGGCAGACAGAGCAGGAGGGGGAGGTGAGTGAGTGAGAGAAAGACAAAGGGATCGGAAGGACGAGAGGGAGAGGGAGAGGCTGGAGCAGAGAGTGCCAGGGAGAGAGCTTGACCCTGAGAACTCAGTCCAGAGATAGAGACCGGGCGAAGGAGATGGAGAGGTAGCTGGTGCCTGGCTTGCCAGACCAGTGCCCCACGCAGATTGACAGACACATCCCACCCTGTGCAGAGGCTTACCCCTCTACCCTGGCTCCACCCTCACCTTTGCCACCTCTCCCTGTCATCCTGTTTCATCCAGTCACTCTTTCTTGTAACTGGGCACCTCCCAGCCTCAGATACAGCCCGGGCCCCCTTCTCCTGGAAAAGTTCCTTCCCTGCCTCCTTCCTGGGCAAATTCCGGCCCACACTGGTAAAAAAGAGTTACAAGGCCCACTCCCTTCCCTAGAGTTTGGGTCCCCCACCCCAGTGACACAAGCAGAGGCAAAAGGTTTCTCAAACACAAAGTTGCAGTGGTGACTGTGAGTCGGCGCAGATCCCCAGGACCCCTGCTTCTAATGACGCTGAGGGACAGTCCTGGGGTGGGGGTGGGGCTGGACACCCAGAGTCAGATGAGCAAAGGTCCCAACTCCTGCTTGACCCATCCTCCTGTAAGGCTCCTGTGCCCAGGGTGGCAGGCCACATTTTTCCAGAGAATCCACTGAGGGGTTCCTGCCAGTGCTGGATTGCCAGCTCCCAGGGGTAAGGGCCGGGGCTGGGTTTGGGTCTGATCATCTTCCTAGCAGTGCCCTGCACATAGTGGAGACAGAAGGAATGTCTCAGATGGTGGAGATACAGTGCAGAGAGAGAAAGTTCAAGCATGTGAGTGGTGCTGGGAAGGGGTAGTAGGGTGCTGAGACTTGGACCCAAGTGGCAGTGGGGAGGAGCAAAGAAAACGTTGGTGGGGGGAGTAAAGGGAAGGACACCTGGAACAGGCGCCTGAAGTCCTTGTCGTCTGCAGGCCCCCAGCCTCAGCCAGAAACCTGCATGCAGCGTTCCACCCTTTAGCACTCCAGGCTCTCAGGCCCTCGAGCCTCAGTCTCCCCAGCTCAGAGGGCTAGGGCGGGGTTAGGGTAGCGCCCCCCCCCCCGCCCCCGTCCCCGTCCTCGCGCTTCCACGGGTAACCACGAGCAGCGGTCCGGGAGCACTCCTCAGGGCTCTGCTGGCTTCACTTACCAGGGTCTGCTCGTACTGCAGCGCCCGTGGCTCCATCCCTTCCTCCGCCGCCGCCGCCCCCGCCGCCGCCGCCATCTCCGCTCACAGCCCTCTGGCCTCCCGCCGCGGCTCGGGCTCTGGCCCGGACTCGCCTCCCGGCCCGCAGAGCCCGCGCCCACACCCGTCCCGTCCCCGCACCCCGGGCGGCCGAGTGCAGAGTGCGGCGGGCCCCGGGCGGGCGCCGCTGGCGCAGCCTCCCGCTCGCGTCCCCTCCTCGGCGGGCGGGCCGAGGGCGGTGCCCTCCGTACTGCTCCGCCCGCCGGCCCATCTAAGCGAGCCGGCCCAGCGCGGCCGGGGTCCGCGTTGGGGCCGCCTCCCGGGCTCGGGAGAGGCGGCAGGGGGCGCTTGGAACGCGCGAGCCCGGGCCCAGTCTCTGCCGAGGCGGGTGGCTGAGAGTGGCGCCCGGGCCAGGGCGGGGGCGGGTCCACTGGCACGTGGAGGGGCCGGACGGGGTCTGTGGCTCTCCGCAACCGGCCGGGAGGGGCCGGACTCGCTGGGGCTCTGTAGGGCCTGGGGCCGGGGGCTGCCTAAAAATCAGACTAAATCAGACTTTCAGGCCCAATCCCTCAGGAGCGGCGTCCTCTCTTGCTTCTCCGCAGGGGCCAAGGGCTCAGACCGGCCTGGCAGGGCCCCTCCACTCCGTCGGGGGTGAGAAACAAAGCTGGGGGGACTCGGAGGGGGACGCTAGGCCCAGAAGGGGGCTGCTTGGAACTGGGACCCTCGGTCTCTCTCATCCCCTTCCTTTCTCCTTGCCTTCTTCTCGAGGGAGGTGCACTTGGAGCAACTTGGCCTTCGGCTTGTTCGGGGGTGGAGGTGGGGAGGGAACGGGAAGGGGTGAGGCCAGAGGGAAGGGAGGTCTAGGTGCCTGGGAGTTGGGCGTGGGGGGACAGAGGTCGCTTCTCCCTGGCAGGGCCCAAGGAGAAATCAGAGTAGCTGCTGACGTCTAGCCGCCAAGGGGGAACGGCCTGCTGGCGCTCTGCGTTCTCTGTAAGGGTCTGAAGAAGGATAGAGCAGAGGGTGGGGTGAGCACAGATGGATGGGCAGTGTCAGAGATAGGAAAGGCCAGTGCCCAGGAAACAGGCAGTGTGCCGGAGGAGGCAGCACAAGGGTGAAGGGGCACGTGGGAGCAGCGGGGGTTCCCAGGAGGAGGGAGCAGTGTCCAGGAAGCGGGCAGTGTGAGAGCCGGCACCCTAGAGGAAGGGGCAATGTAAAGGAAGAGGTGGTATCGGTAGGAGAGGATAGTGTCAGGATAAAGGAGCACATAGGAGAGCTTGTTCAGGAGAGGGTCGTGGCGGGGGAAAGGGCAGAACCGAGCTTAAGGGGCAGTGCTCAAGGAGGGCAGTGGGTGGGGGTTAATGCCTGCTGAAGGGGCGGTGTGAGGGAAGAGAGTAGGGGTGGGGAAGGTGCAGGCTCTCCTCTTTCGCAAGGTGACATCATGGCAAATTCCCAAACTGGACGGACCCGGCTCAGGTGACAGCCATATGGGCCGAGCCGGCCCGGGCCGGCCTGCGTGCCAGCTGGAGAGGCTGGGTCCTGAGCCCTGCCGGGCCAGTGACCTGGGGGCGGGGTTCTGCTCCTCTCGCCCTTCGCACGGACTGTGCCCTCGGCGGGCACGCGGACCGGCACGGTAGGGCTCGGGCCGGGCTTCTCTGGGCCAAGGATCAAGGTCCCTGGCTGGGGTAGGCCCCCAAGCATTCCAGTCTTCCTGACCTGGCTTCTGAAGAGGGCGCAGTAGAGCCACTGAAGAGAGCCGGACAAGACGCCGCCTCGGCCGGAGGTGGGACCTATCGTGTTGCCGCCCGGGGCGGAGTTATTTGGACCTGAGACCCGCCCATAATACTGCAGCCTCTCGGAAAGAACCGTTCGGGGCGGAAGTTAAGAATCCCCGAGAGCTAGGTGGCGGAAGTGGCCGCGTTCCTGCTTGTCCGTGCGCATGCGTTATTCTGTTTCTTAGCCGCCGCTCTTCAAGTGCTGTCTTTTCCTTTCTCCTCTCTTTTCCTCCACGCGAGGGGGTGCGCGTACCCTTAGTTGTCGTGGTCGCGCGCTCAGCCCCTCCGCTATTTTCGTGGCCCCCTCACCATGGCGGGCATCCTGTTTGAGGATATTTTTGATGTAAAAGACATTGACCCGGAGGGCAAAAAGTTTGACCGAGGTAAGTAAGATTTGGAGGGGCTGTTTGGGGGAAGGGGCTAATCTCCTCGGGGACACGCCCCTGGGCCTCTAGTCCACCCATTTCACGTAGCCTACCCCTACCGGCAGGTCTTGGTGTAGGGACCTTTCTCAGGAAACATTTTACAGATGAGAAAACGGAGACTTCGCGCTCTCCCTGGCTTCACACAAGCTGTGCCCGGTGCCTGGATGGCCTTTTCTCCGGGCATCTTTCTAATCGCTGCCCACTCTGTGCTAGGCGCTGTACTGTGCACCTGACACACACTTTATCTTACTTATTCCTTTCAAGAGCCTCCATGAGGTAGGTGGTGTCTTACCCATTTTGCTCTGAGAGGGTAAGCAACCCACCCAAGGCTGTACAGCGAATAATCCGACCTCAGAGCCCATTGCCCTCAGAGTCTTTAGCTCTTTGTGAAATCCTCTCGGAGTTAGAGTTGACTGCTTGGTGTACAACTCTTTATTCTGTCATTGATCATTGACTGCTTGGTGTACAACTCTTTATTCTGTCATTGATCAATAATTGTCCTTGGTGTCTCTTCTTTTGCCTAGAGACTGGGATGTTTTTTGGGACAAAACCCAGTTCTTACACAAGTTGATAATCCCCTTAGCAGAGCACCTGGCACAGAAAAACAAAACCTTTGGATGAATGAATAACTTGCCCCAAATCAGGTTGTTTCTTAATCACCTAGGTAAGCCTAGAACCTGGATATTATTTGTTGCCGGAGGATCTTTGATTCTTTTCTGGGGATTCTATCCGCTTGCCATAGGTTGTGTCCCCTTTCCTTCTTGCATATGTGGTTCTTTTTTTAAAAAAATATTTATTTTTGGCTGCGTTGGGTCTTCGTTGCTGCACGCGGGCTTCTCATTGCGGTGGCTTCTCTTGTTGCGGAGCACGGGCTCTAGGCGCGAGGGCTCAGTAGTTGTGGCATGTGGGCTCAGTAGTTGTAGCTCGTGGGCTCTAGAGCACAGGCTCAGTAGTTGTGGCGCACGGGCTTAGTTGCTCTGTGGCATGTGGGGTCTTCCCAGACCAGGGCTCGAACCTGTGTCCCCTGCATTGGCAGGCGGATTCTTAACCACTGCGCCACCAGGGAAGTCCCTGCATATGTGGTTGTGATTGAGCCTGCACGTCTATGAGAGGCCAGTGGATACAGGTTGGGTTAGGTTGAGTATTCTATTGCATCCAGCCCCCACAAAGTAGGAGTCTGCCCTGCGCTGTAGGGTCTGCCCTGGGCCAGGCAATGACCTCTGCCACTCTTTCGCTATTTCCCTCCAGTGTCTCGACTGCATTGTGAGAGTGAATCTTTCAAGATGGACCTCATATTAGATGTAAACATTCAGATTTACCCTGTAGACTTGGGTAAGTATTGAACATAAACAACAACAGGAGGCTTTTTGCCATTTCAGCTGTTCTTCACCCTCTGATGCTGCTGTTATTTTTCAGGTGACAAGTTCCGGTTGGTCATAGCTAGTACTTTGTATGAAGATGGTACTCTGGATGATGGTGAATACAACCCTACAGATGATAGGCCTTCCAGGTGAGGAAGTGGAGCAGGGAGTACTTGAAATATGCCTGAGGACTAAGTAGATAGGTGGTATAGAAAGTCCCTTACTTAATTCATAAAATAAATGAGTATCAGCGGAATCTATGTAACCTTAAGGAAATTGCTGCATTTAAGAATTCAGACATTCAGGTGTTTATCCAAAGCAGTGATTACGGTGTGAGTTGTAGCTTTTTGATGGCAGAGGAAATGACCACTGAATGACCTAGGCTCTGTGGGCCTTGTGTCTTGGGAGGGAGTTTGGTGTGATGGAAAGGCTTTCGAGCCCCACTCAGTTCACATCTCAGCTCTACCACTTATTTGTTGAATAACCTTAACCTCTTTCTTTTTTTCTTTTTTCTTTTTGGCTGCGTTGGGTCTTTGTTGCTGCACCTGGGCTTTCTCTAGTTGCAGGGGGCGGGGGCTCAGTAATTGCAGCTTGTGGGCTCTAGAGCACAGGCTCAGTAGTTGTGGCGCATGGGGCTTTGTTGCTCTGCAGCATGTGGGATCATCCTGGACCAGGGATCGAACCCGTGTCCCTTGCATTGGCAGGGGGATCCTTAACCACTGTGCCACCAGGGAAGTCCAACCTTAACCTCTTTCAACCTTAGTTTTCTCATCAGTAAAATATCGATGGTCATACCCAGCTCACAGGGTTACTCTGAGGACTAAATGACATTATGTTTGGAAAGTGCCTGTTGTTATGATGCTGGCACTTAGTTACCAGTTACCATTTTTAAAGGGCCTCTTATTGTTGTTAACTACATTTAAGAATAACTGCCACTATTGTTCCACAGGGCTGACCAATTTGAGTATGTAATGTATGGGAAAGTGTACAGGATTGAGGGAGATGAAACTTCTACTGAAGCAGCAACACGCCTGTAAGTTCCACGGTCTTGTGAGAGCCCTTGCCCCCTCCCTTTTGTGAGAATTTGGACTATGCTCAGGCTTCCTGGGTTTCTTTCCCCAAGCACCTCAGACCTAGGTGGGACCCGGAAAGAAACTGTTTTGGGAACTGTTTTCAGTCTGAAATGTAGATTGCTCACTTTGCCCTCTGTCAGGACCTCAGGGCCTGGTGGTCCAAATGAGAAACTGGTAATTTAGCTGTGTGAAATGCCAAGGAAGGTTACTTCTCCAAGAACTAAATGCAGCATAAGTGATTAAACTGCTAGGCCTTTTTGTTTGTGTGTGTGTGTGTGTGTGTGTGTGTGTGTATGTTTTGCTACTCTGCAATCCAATCCCTAGTTCTTTGGTTTCTCTGCCCAACTATTTTTTTCTTTTCTTTAAAATCTTATTAAAACAACATGTGCCCTTTGTAAGAAATTTGAAAAGCAGAGAAGTAACGTGAAGAAGGAAAAAAGTCACCTATAATTCTATAACCAGAGGGAATCTTTTACATAAACATTCTTGAATGTTCTAGGGTTTTGTTTTTTTTTTCTGTGTACTTTTTTCTTTGAGCTCATGTTGTTTATTACAATGTTTTGTTCTGTTCTTTTTGCTTAATGTTATGTAAAACATGTTTCCCCATGTCAATTTTAAGCTATTCCTAAACATTTTAATAGCTATTTAACATTCCAGTAAATGGATATATCTTAATTGATTTGACCATTTTCTTTATTCTGGGCATGGAGTAGTTTCCACCTTTGCCAATATAAAGAACAATTTGGTTCCTGATGACAAAACTCTAGAAGGATGCCTTTGCCTTTTTTTTCTTAGGTTGGGTTGGAGAGCTGCTGAGTAACAGTTGTTCTGGAGCTCAGACTCATGGGACCGGGTCTTCTGTTTCAGCTCTGCCTACGTGTCCTATGGGGGCCTGCTCATGAGGCTGCAGGGTGATGCCAACAATCTGCATGGATTTGAAGTGGATTCCCGAGTTTATCTGCTGATGAAGAAACTGGCCTTCTGAACCACCCAGGGAGCCAGCCTTGCTGCTTAGTCACTCAGGTCATGGACGTTCGTTCAAGCCCGAGTGGCAGTTGCTGTTGTTCACCTGTTCAGGAGGGGCTGGCTCTCTGTCCACTGTGGGTGCATCTTTAGGAGGTCTGGACTCAATGGGAAACTGACTTGCCTGCAAAAGACCAAGTGGGAGAGCTTAAAATGAATCAGAAGTTGTTTTATGTATATGATTTTTTAAATTAAACTTTACTTTTTCAGACTCTTTTCCCCTCTTTTTTAACAAAGTTTTTTCCATTTATTTTAAAATCATTTTTTCCAGTTTGCCTATGGTATATTAATATTCTGGCCCACAGCCAGATGATCACATGTCAATGTAGGATCTATCCCAACATTTTGGTATCTGGGTTCAGGGTTATCTCCGTCTCCTGGCTGACTACCCCCAATATTGATCCTCCAATGTGATTTTCTGTCTGGGAGAGAGAGTGTTGTGCTTTTGGCTCCTGAGGGCACCACCCATTTGGCATAGAATCCTGAATAGGCAAGGAGCTCTGCTCGTGTTCTTCCAACACTTTCAGTTTCTCAGGAAGTCAGATCACGTTGACTTGAATGAGTTGCTTGCATAGCCTGGAAATGTTCGTCATTTTCATGGAAGCTTTGAGATGAGGCTTTTAGACATATGCATGGGACACAACTCTGAAGAGGAGAGGAAGAACGATTTGGTGGTTGTGGAAGCAGGTGGAGGAGTTAGCTCTCTGCTTTACATTCTAGTGGTGACCTGGAGGGAGGGTAAGTGGTGGTGGTTTTTACCAGTGACACTGAACAGGGAGCTGCCTCACAGACCAGTGAAGTAGACAGGGCAGCAATACCAATGAGGTTTGGCAGTTCAGTGCCAGTGCCTGGGACAATACAGCAGCCAGACTGCAGTCATTAATTTATCAGTGGGGGAAGAACAAAGTTGAGGAAATGGTGATGCTTACAAGGACTCCAGCATCGGAGCTGGGTCTTCAGCCTGGCATTTGAGGTCTCAGACAGTACATGGGACTCTGATTTCCCCTGGGAAGTTCAGGGTAACAATCCAGAAAGATCATAAGTGTGTATTAAGTAGTTGTCTCTTTTGATCTCCCAGTTTTGCCATGGGAGTTGGTCCTCCTGCTGGGATGCCTGGGGTATTTCCTTCCCCATCATTTTCAGGTCTTCACAGGAGGTGTTAGAAATAGTATTTAGGGAAATGGGTTGAAAATGAATGGCCTCTGCAGGGGGGAGGAAAAGGTGTTTCTTTTGCTTTACTGTGGGGTGGGGGTGAGGGGAGAGGGAAGTAGGAGATGAAGTGGGAGTTGGGATGAATTTTTATAGAATCCTAGAACCTCTTCCGTGCAGTCAAATTTTTTTGTAGGGGTTGGAGAAGGATGGATTTAGGTTGGAGAGGGAGAACCTAATTACCGATAACAGTTTGCGGGGTAGCTAATAGTTTGCGGGGTAGTGTAGCAGACTGTACTAGCTGCCCTGGGGTGGCAGAAGAAAGAGAACTGGTGTACAGTTGAATAGAGATAAGAGTGTCCTCGTTGTAACAGTTTTTTGTCTTTTCTGTAAAGGGAAGAAGGGTCTGAATCAGCCAGATAGAATGATTTGGGAATGGGTTAGATGCTCCGTAGAGGCAAGTTAGTTCCCACTGGAGAAGCCCATGGGTTATTTACGTTTGCCCTAGGGTAAGTCAAATGCCAGTACTGGATGCCTGGAACTTTCTGGCTATATACTTCTTGCAGTTTTGCCATCTTTGTCTCTCAGCTGACTGTCTGAAAACTCTTAATTCTTTGTCTCTGGTCCCTTTGGCATCTCTTCTACTGGGTGCTGGCTTTCATGTGCCATAAAATGTTTCATTTGATCATTAAATTTAACCTACTTTAATATTTCAGTAAGTTAAAATTTCCACTTACTATTCTCTTGACTCCATGCTGGAATTTGCAGTGTGGATGAACTGATTTTCTCCCATGCAGAAACTGACACCATCCGAGATTTGGACGGCACTTCTGAGCTTTGTGCGTTTGTTGACTTTTTCTCCATGGCAACTGTTCTGTCCATGGGGTGGGGGGCGGGGAGACACCTGGAGATGCCTAAATTGGTCACCCCACCAAGAGCTTTGGTTTTCTACTCAGAACCCTTTAACTGTTGATGTGTACTCCCTAAGGACTTGGAAATTTTTTCCAATAAATAGAGTCACTGACTGATATACTGGACAGTGCACCACACTGGGGAATGTATGGACTCCAGACTAAGTCATCCTAGGGTGTTTCTTTTCCTGTTCACAGGCTGTGAAACCATTGGGAACTTGCCGGGCTTCTCTGAGCCTGTTTCCTCATCCGTAAAGCAGAGATGATAATACCTACCTTATAGAGATGTGTAAGTGTTAAAAAAGATAATGTGCATAAGTTTCCTGACATACTGGCTTTCATTCTACTGTTTTGGAATGCCTTTAATGACCCTGGGGTTTTGTGGTAGTGTTTGGAGCCCTAGGTTTCTGGCTCCTCTACCTACATGCTAACTTTTCCTGTCCTTTGGGGAGTTGAGGTGAGAGAGGAAAAAGCGTCCATTAGTTTTCCTACAGACACCTCTAGAGGTAGTGTTGACCTTTGCAATGGAGTGCTTGGGGCAATATAAACCTCTGCTTCCCAAGCACCATGGTGGCATTTATTCAGAAAGCCCCATAAGCTTGGCTTCTTTTCTAGAGATCCCCTGGCAGAGTTTATGGTGTCACACAGGGTTGCTTTTTAGATACTATACACTTCTGGGAATTGGGAAATGAGCCTTCAACTTGCACTTGACTTGTGCTTGTCCCTCCTGCTGTGTGAGCTCTAGGAGACTGACTCAAGCCACTTCCTGCATTTCCCCCTGACCTCCACAGGAGGGAGGCAGGAACCCACGCCTGGTGAAGCTTCCTGCTGAGCTGCTGAAGTGCTGGCTGTTTGCTCAGCTGTCACATCCAGGTCTCATCTTGTCTGACTGACCCGTCTGCACAGCCTTACCTGGGGTGTAAGGCTCTCCAAAGCTTCCTGTTAGCTTTTTCTCAGGGAGGGGGGATGTGTTGCCCACGAGAAGAACATCTTCCCCTCGCTTTGCAGGTAGCTTTTGGGTCCTCTCGTTTATTCTGTCTTTATACAGTCTCAGTTTTGTCTATTGCGTAGGAACTGCTTTTCTGAGAGACTTCTCATTCATTTCTCAAGAGTAAGGATCTCCTAAGAAAAGGAGATCAGAGCCCCATTAAGAATGATAATAAAGGGGGTAAAGAGACTAACCTTAGTTTGAGCAGAAAACCAAAGCTTTTTTCTGTCATAAGCCCTACCTCTGTTCAGAAGCTAGGCCAGGCCAGGCCTTTGCAGCATTATCATATGAGAAAGAGTATATAAAGAAATAGTAAGTTATAAATTGTGCAGAAAATAGACCAGAGATAACTAACTGCTCTGGTGAACATTATTAATAGTTAAAAAAAAATAGGTTTTGTAGTTTTATGGCATGTAGTAAAAAATTATACTTTTTCTGTCCTGCATGTCTCCCTTCACCAGGGCTTTGGGTTTCAGGTGAAAGCAGGAAATCTGGTAAAGGCATACCTCGGAGACATTGCAGGTTCAGTTCCAGACCACCACAATAAAGTGAATATCACAATAAAGCGAGTCACACAATTTTTTGTTTTTTTTTGGTTTCCCAGTTATGTTTACATGATACCGTAGTCTATTAACTGTAATAGCATTATGTCTAAAAACAAAAGCAATGTACATACCTTCGTTCAAAAATACTTTATTGCTAAAAAATGCTAACCATCATCTGACGACACAGGGTTGCCACAAACCTTCAATTTGTAAAAAATGCAGTATCTGTAAAGCATAATAAAATGAAGCGCAATAAAATGAGGTATGCCTGTATAGCTGCAGTTGTCTCCCAGGGCCTCTCCTCCGAGTAAGGGGATTGTACTTGGGAGGCAATGCTGATGTCGGCAGTGCCTGAGTACCTTACTCTTCCTGAGACAGATTCCGGAAGTGAGGGTGGGCTGCAACTAGAACACGGCTGGTAGAGTTGGGTGTGATAGCAGAGGGGTCAGGAAGCAGGGGTTGGAGCTGGACCGTGGGGATGGGCAAGGTTGGTGAAGGAGAGAAGAGTGTGTACTGTCCAGGAGGAGGATGGGCTGGGGAAGGAGACTCTACAGGCTGGAGGTAGGGTGGCAGGGAGTCCATGTCTGAAGTTTCCGGAGGAATATCCGGGGCTCTTAGGGCCCTGGGTGTGGGTCCAGGAAAGAGTCCGTGAATTCCACTCAGGGGTCCATGTGTCCTGTTCAGGTGTCCAGGGATTTGGTCTAGGGACCTGGAGGTTTGGTTCAGCAGACCAGGAATCTTGGCTCTGAATCCCTGCAGCCTGTTCAGAAGTCCAGAGCCAGTAGTTCTGGCTGAGACACTGGAGTTTGTCTCCAACAATCCAGAAGTCCTGTTTGGGAGCTTGTTCAGTGTGAGGAATGGAGAGGTGTTCCCCGGGACAGCTGTGGTAGGTGGGGCCCGCTTGGCACAGAGGGTGGGTCCCACTACAAGCAGCAGGAAACGCACCTTTCCTCGGAGCAGTCGTTGGAAGCTCAGGAAGATGGCACTGGGATCCTTTTGAGCTGTAGTCCTGCCCTGTGCAGAAAGCTGAGGGCAGAGGATGGGCCTGAGGCCAGAGACCTGGGCCAGATATCATGCCTCCCTGTCTATGTGGGAAAGATAAGGTACCAGAACCCAGGCTTTGTGGCTGGAGGGAGCACTCCTTAGCAGGTCAGCTCTTCCACCCTCAAGATTTCTAAAATTCCCCTTTCTTCCCTCAGGTCTTCTGAGGGGACCGAGTCAGAAAAGAAAGACAGCTTCTATAGTTCCCTTGACTGGGGACTTACCTGGGTTCCTAGGAGGCCCTGCAGGGCCCCAAGGAGGAGGCGGACCTGTCCAGAAAGCTGCACCAGTAGGGATGAGAGGCAAGTGGGTCCCAGTTGTCCCCGCGCTGCCATCACTGCCTCCAGCAGAAGGGTCGCGGCTCCCAGAACGTCCTGTGCCTTGGTCTGCTCCTGGGAAAGAGATGGAAAAGAGAAGCGGACAGCTTCAAAGGGTATGCTAATAGCGGGTGGGGAGCCTGTAAGAGTAGCCAGCAGAATGAATCATAGGAGCTGAGAATTGGACAGGACCTAGGTCCCACCCAGTACAGGAATTCCTTCAGTCTCCCGACAATTGGTCATCAGCCTCTGCTTGAATAACGCCAGTGTCCAGTAACGCAGCCTGGTCTCACATGTAATTTCAGTGAGAAAAGCTCTTTTTTTTTTTTTTCTTACATTGTGCTGAAATCTGCCCTATTATAGCTTTTACCTCTTGGTTCTAGTGCTGCAAATCTACTCTTTCTGCTACAAAACCAGGATCATATGATATAAAAAAAAATTAATGTAGATATAAGACCATCATAAAGATTATAAAGATGAAGGGAAGGGGCTTGCTGATAAATGGCAGAGCTGAAACTACAAGGGATCACTAGCAATTACCCTTCCTCCCTGGCCCAGTCCCCCAGAAGACCTGAGGGAAGCAAGGGAATTCTAGGTATCTTGAGGGTAGAGGAGCTGACCTTCTAAGCAGTGCTCCCTCCTGGTAGGTTTCCTGAGTGAGTCTCAGACTGAAGCACTTCATGCTCTACCACAAGACTGACACTCTTCTCCAAGCTAATCACACAAGCTTTATTATTTTTTTAAACCATTCCTCGCATAACATATTTTCTAACCTCTCACTGTTCAGGTTGCTTCCTCCTTTTGGAAACATGCTAGTTTAATATGGTCCCTCTGAGTAAATTAGCACGTTTCTAAAAGAGGGTGGCTAGTACTCAGTGCAGTAGTTTAAGTGCAGTCCACTCAGAATAGAGTTTTTTAGGAAGATTTCTACAATGTGGATGTTAAACATCTAAAGCCACCTATGATCCCTACCTTTTTAAGTAGCTACTCCAATAATGTTGTTACAGTGCTAAGTTTGGGGTCAATCCAACCCTCCCAGGTCCTTTTCATAGTAAGTACTAGGGCTAGAAGTTTATATGAGGGAAGTAGGGACACCGTGGCCTGAAAGCTGGAATAGGACTTTATTCAATTACTTTTCACATCTAGAATTTTATATACATCTCTGTTAAATTTCACCTTGTTTTTGACCTAGCCTTTTAGCAGTTTGAAACTTAATCCTGTTTTTTGTTATTTTAGCTGTGTGTCCCAGTCTTGTGTCATCTGAGGATGACAGATCAGTCTTGCTTCTTCACACTAACTTAAGAAGGTTGAACAGAAATAGGTCAAAGGCATGGCCATGAGAGACTTCTATCCAGCTTTTCATGGTGGTCAACTTTGACTCTATTTTACATACTGGACCACAAGCCATCATCTTGTCCAGAGGATATCCCCATAGTAGAATGTATGTTGGGTAAGGGTGGTCAAGCTGAAGGTGAGATCTTTTTAGGGAGCTCAGGAATTTTGAAAAATCCATGGGAATCAGTAGGAAACACATGAAGACAGGATTCGGGAAACCAAGGAAAAGGATGGCTTTCTTACTGTCTGGGTTTTCCATTCTCCCAAGCTGAAGTCCACAGCAGGCAGCCGGACGGGTGTGGACAAAGGGTTAACGTCTGGGCACTGGCTCTGTTGAAAAAGATTGGTAGGGGGATGGTGGAGAGGGCGCTGAAATAGAGGGGGTTATGGTGGCCCAATTACCAGGACAGGCTTCCATGAGTAATATAACCAGACTAGAGCTTTTAAGAGAGGGTTTGATTGTAAACCATAATCCTTGTAAAGGGGTGGTAATCAGGGGGTGGTGGTCTTACCGAAGACAATATTGGAAGAGTAGTGATTGGAGGGAATGAGAGGAAGTGATGGGAGTCAGGGTATCTCACCAGTTAGGTGGATAGTGGGGAGAGTGCTTGGGGATTCTCACCAGTCTGCTGTGAAGGACATGGGAGTCACGAAGCAGTTTATTTAGGAGTCGGGGGTCACAGGCAGGAGGAGCCGGGCTGGACAGAGTTAGTCTTGCAGTTAGGAGAAGCATGACCACGAGGAGCAATTCTTAGATGAGGAGAGGTGAGGTTGAAAGGGGTGGATAAGGAAGAAATCATTGTTGGGTGGTGGTCCAGGAATTCCCACTTAGGACCCAGACCTGAAATCCAGGGAATCTGCCGCTCAGAGGCCTTATTCCTGGGAGATTGAGGTCCCCCTGCCCCCGCACCACAGCACATCTCCTTTCTCTTTCCCCTCTACCAAGTTCTGATTTGGCCCTAGGTCTCTCAAGGGTTTTCTTACCAGTCAGCTCCATTCTGGCCAGGCTGTCTGGTTGGAGTGGCTCCCTGTATGGGGCCTCTCCCCTGAATCCGTCCTGGGGCCATGGAGGCGGCTTGGGCTCTTGCACTTCTGGGCAGAGTGGGGTGGGGCACAGGTGGGGCACAGGTGGGGCACAGGTGGGCCAAGGAGGAGGGTCTAGAATCTATCCTGCAAGTGACAGGAATAATGAACATTATCGAGTTTCAAGGAAAAGACTCTGCCTGGCTGGTGGAACAGATGCTGGGAGGGTGTGAGATGCTGACCAGCCTAGAACTGCTAAAGCTCGGACTGCTCCCACATCATCTTGTGATGGTAGCATACGACATCTCTTTGTCAGGGTTCCTCGGGACATCTGAGGCAGCTCTGGTGCCCCTGCCCCCTGCCGAGAGCAGCAGGACAGGATATATACACACACATCTAATTGGCCTCAAAGTCTGAGCAACCCTGTTTGGTTGGAGAAAATCTGGGATGGGGATAGAGAAGGGAAGCATTGTGGCACAAGCCTGGAGAAGAGATTGGAAATGGGATACAGGGCCAGGACGAGGAGCTAGCAAACATGTACAATGTGCTCAGGGGTAGCTTGGGGACTGGGGTTGAGGAGGGAAATTGGGCAAAAATGAAACTTAACTACTAAAGGTCGGTGATTAAAAGATTGAGGAGGTGGTGTGGGAGAAATTAACCTCTCATTCTTTTTCTATTTACCCCAACATACAAAGCCTCTTGGAGTTTTTCTTTGCACTCTAAGCTCTGAAATACTGGGTTATCCAAGGTGAAGAGATGGGCTAACAGTCCTGGAACTTCCTTCCTGAAGCAAGTTGCCCAGGAATGAGCACATGCTGGGTGAGACGATGCCCACCTTGCAGGGCTTACCTCGCCTTAGACACCTACCATATCTGTCTCCTAGCCTGCACCTTCCTCCCTGCCCCCTCTGCAGACCCCTTCCGGTTCCTTTGCAGGACCCCACACATGGCTTCCTCCTTCTTTCACAAGTTGTGCAAAGAGGCCTGCACCTGATTCAATATTGGGATTTCCTGTAGGTCTGTCAACATGCATGAGCCCTCCTCCCATTACCCTCTCCTTGTGCCCTGGCTTGCCTGGCCCAGCTTCCCCAGCCCCAGGATTCAGAACCTCGTGAGCTAACTAGGAATGACTGGGTAAGAATGGGGATTGGGGCTGTGTCCAGCTTGATGCTATGTTCCCTAAGTCCAAAAAACACCTCCTTTCTTATTTTCTCCCTGGGCCCATGTCCCCTTTCCTTAGGGCCAGCCGCGACTGTGCTGTATTCCACCAAGTCTGTGATCAGTCCCTCAGAACCCAGCACCCCACCCCCTACCCCTGCTCTGTCCTGCTCCTCCCATTCTGGGAAGGCTACACTCTTCTCGACAAAGGTCAGTGCCTGTAGGTTCCAGTTTGCCTGCCCCTCCCCCAGCAGAGAGCCCAATTCCTCTTTCCTGTCCTTCCTACCCTCACTTAACTCCAAACCTTGCTTGCCACTCACCGGGTGGAGAAGGGCTCCAGGACCCAGGTGCGGAGCAGGCGGCACTCTGGGGAGCAGATGGGTAGGAAAACAGGTGGCGCTGGGGCATAGCCCCTCCAGGGCAGTGGGGTCACACGCCTGCCCGGGCCACTTCTGCCCAATCAGAGAGCAGGGAGCCACTAGACACTGGCAATGGCCCCCGGAAGTGACGCCTTCTCCTCCCACCCGCGCAGGACCTGGAGCCCCTGCCTGGACCATGGTTCGCTAGCGGAGCCCCAGCTCCTCCACCCACGCACACCACACAGAAGATTTGAACAGGGGGATCTGTCTTTCCCTAGGAGATGGGAAACCTGGGACCTGGTTGGGGGAGAAGATGGGAGGGAAACAGGTTTTTTCCAGGAGGATTCTGGCAGGACACTTTTGTCCCTGAGGAAGGGCACGGAGGTCTGGCTTTAGACAGGTGGGTCTCTCAGTTCCTGGGTGTCCAGATTTCTTTTCCCTGGACACCACACCTGCTGCTAAAATCTACTAGGACTCTTGCTTTCCTGCTTTTCTCGCCAATAACCCTCTGGGGGTCATGTCTTATGCCCCCTTTGCAAGTGGGAATGTGGGTGTCGCCTGTATTACAGAAGACCCTGTCAGGGGTCAGTGTTACCAGGAAGCAGTTTGGACAGTTTGAGAGGCCTTCAAGCTGAGAGGGTGCCTGTGCTGGATTAAGCTGTGCTCAGGTACCACTCTGTTGGGGCCCAGTGGCTCCGATGGCTAAGCCCACTTATCTCTGTGCCAGTGCCCTCTTTGCCTGCCTGGTCTTTCTCCCTCTTCCATCTCCTACCACTCCACATGTGACAAGAGGAATAACCAGGCCCATGTGTCCCTGTCTTAGGAAAGACAGCTGCTGAACCTCCCCCGCAAATACCTCCCGCTGGCCCCCCTCTTCCTTTGGCCCTGGCTCTAGTTCCTTTGCTTTCCCCTCAGTCCCACTCTCCCCACAGTCCGTCCTCAGGGGCCTCCTGGCCTGACCTTGTTCCCATCACCCCCTCCCCCCCCAGTTCTTCCTCAGGCTGTCTCCTGCTCCTCCTCCCCAGGATGGGGCTGTCTGCTAAAGAGTATGGCCTAGATCCCGGAATTCTCCAGTTCAGCCAGACGAGATGCCTCCCAAGATTAGGAAGGAGGGTGCTGGGATGGTTGGGAGGATGGTGGGAGAGTGGGGGGTGGGCAGGGAGGCTATCATGACCAGGAAACCAAGACAAAAGAGGTTGTGGGTAGGGTGGAGAGGCAGAGGGTCCCCAGGGTGAAGGAAGAGGGTGGGAAAGTGCGTCAGGCTGGGGATGATGATGGTTGGATGGGCCTGAGCACAGGTAACAGTAGGGAGAGAAACACTGTCGCCAGACAGAAAGGGGATACTATCTGTTTCTGGCTAAGTTCCTATCCTGGGGAACAGTAGAATGAGGAGAGAGCTCAGAGAAGAGGTAGGACACAGGCTAGGCAGTGAGAGTGGTGTGGGGTTTGAGAGGTGCTGTGGGCCCAGCGTCAGGCGAAGATGAGTTGACGGGCCTTTTCTGCGCGTAGTCATCCTTAAAGACAATTCTTCATCCTTCCTGCAGGAACCCAGTCCTAGCCCAGTGGCCGGCCCAGGCCTCGGGCAGTCTCTGCCCCTCCCTGGTCTGGGGCTCCCATCCTGGGCCGGACACGCACCTCCTGGTCCAGCTTGGGAGGGGGTGCTCCAGACCCGCCTCTCCTCCCCTCTTTGCGCCCCCTGGTCCCTCCCCTCCCCCTCCCCTCCCCCTTCGCCTACAGCCCCTCCCTCCTCCCCTGCCCGGTTCCAGCCCCTCCCTCCCCTCCCCCATTCGCGATCCGGGCCGCTGCTGCTGGGCCGGACCCCCCGGGCTCAGCCCGGCCCCTCGCCGAGCCGCCGCCGCCGCCCCGTTTGCTGAGGAGGAGGCCCCCGGCCGGGGCGCCGGGCGCGGGGCATAAAACGGGCCAGAGCCGTCGCCCGGGGCACTAGAGCCGCGTACGGCCCGGGTCAGCGGCCGCCCGCCCGCCCGCGCTCCTCCCGGCCGCTCCTCCCGCCCCGCCCGGCGCGGCGCCGACTCCGCGGCCGCCCGACGAGCCCCTAGCCGCACAGCTCGGGCCCTGGCCCCGGCCCCCTCCCGCCGTACCGCCCCCGGCCCGGCCCTCCTCCCACCTCCCTCCTCCCTCTCCAGCTCCCTCCTCCCTCCCGCCTCCCCAGCTGTCCCGTTCGCGTCATGCCGAGCCTCCCGGCCCCGCCGGCCCCGCTGCTGCTCCTCGGGCTGCTGCTGCTCTGCTCCCGGCCGGCCCGCGGCGCCGGCCCCGAGCACCCAGCGCTGCCCATCCGGCCCGAGAAGGAGCCGCTGCCCATTCGGGGAGCAGCAGGTAGGTGGACGCCCCGGGGGAGGCGCGGGCGGGGAGTCCTGCTCGGGGCAAGTCTGCGCCCGCCCGGAGGGGGCGCCGGGCGCAGGTGGCTCGGTGCGGCGGGCGGCCCGGAGGGGTGGGCGGGGGCCGCGAGGCGCGTCGCGCCCGGGGACCCAGGGCCCGGCCGGCAGCGCCCGGGGCGGGCACACGGCAGGAGGGGGACAGCTGCCTCCAGCCAAGTCCGTCCCCGCAGGCTGCTCCTTCGGCGGGAAGGTCTATGCCTTGGACGAGACGTGGCACCCGGACCTGGGGGAGCCCTTCGGGGTGATGCGCTGCGTGTTGTGTGCCTGCGAGGCGGTGAGTGGACCCAATGGCCGTGGCCGGGGCCCTCGCGGGTCGGGGACCGCTGGGGTCTTGGGACGTCGGAGGGACTCGAAGTTGCTGAAGAAAGAGAAGTCAGTCTGCAGATATTTGGGATATTTTTCTGACGGAGGAAGCGGGGAGGAAGCGCCCCCTTCAAGTCTCAGGTGTTGCCTATTATTGATCACCCACTGTGTGGCAGGCTCTTTGCCAACTCCATTTCATCTGTCTCTCGCTTAACTCCTAGTACAACCATGCTGGATAGATACTATCATTACTCCCATTTTTCAGATAGGGACCCTACGGCCCAGAGAGGTTAAGTAACTTGTCTAGAGTTATGCAGCTTGTATGTAACAGAGCAGTCTCACCCCGTGGGACGACCTTGCCCTGGTCCCGTGCCTCCTCCCGGCTCGCCTTTGAGTCTCACCAACGGCGTCTTGCCCTCACTCGGTTTTCCCGTCTTCTCTGCGAGCAGCCTCAGTGGGGTCGCCGCGCAAGGGGCGCGGGCAGGGTCAGCTGCAAGAACATCAAACCTGAGTGCCCAACCCTGGCCTGCGGGCAGCCGCGCCAGCTGCCTGGACACTGCTGCCAGACCTGCCCCCAGGGTAAGGCCCGCTCCGCGGTGAGAGGAGGGCAGCAGGGCCGCGATGCTTGGTCCTGGGCCACGCGGATGGAGCGAATGGAGCGGCCAAGTGGCCCTCCTCGTGCCCAGGTGAAACCCGCGTCCCCCACCCCCGGTGCAGAGCGCAGCGGTCTGGAAAAGCAGCCGACGGGCCTGGCCTTCGAGTACCCGCGGGACCCAGAGCACCGAAGCTACAGCGACCGCGGGGAGCCGGGAGCTGAGGATCGGGGGCGTGGAGACGGCCACACGGGTAGGCAGGGGCTGGGTAAGTGAGGACTGGGGTCATGGTTGGGGCCGGGCTACAACAGCGGGTGACGGTACTAGGGATATCTTCCTTCCCTCACAGACTTCGTGGCGCTGCTGACAGGGCCAAGGTCACAAGCGGTGGCACGGGCCCGAGTGTCACTGCTGCGCTCTAGTCTGCGGTTCTCCATCTCCTACCGGCGGTGAGAAAGGGGAAGGAGGGAGGAGGGGTCAGCTGGGGGCCAGGGAGGGAGAATTGGGAGAGGCTGGAGGGGTTGCTTCTGGCCTAGGCTCAGAGTCCGTGCTCAGGGGACTCTCATTTCCAGGCTGGACCGCCCTACCCGAATCCGCTTCTCAGACTCCACTGGCAGCATCCTGTTTGAACACCCTGCAGCCCCTACCCAAGATGGCCTGGTGAGATGATGCCGTTTATGAGTGCTTATCCAGTCTGGGCGCTGTGCTGAGAGCATGTTCTGCATTACCTGCTTGGGTCCTCACAACAGCCCAGTGGGAGAAAGGCACTGACATTATGATGCCCATTTTACAGATGAGGGAACTGAGGCTCAGTAGCAGAATGTGACTTGCTCAAGGTCACACAGCTAGTAAGTGGTGGAGCCAGGATTTGGACCCTGGCATCTGGCTCCAGGGCCCCTTCTCAAACTTCCTAAGAGGGCCTGGGGGCAGCTTCCCATATTCCTTCCTCACCAGACATGGGCCTCTCAGCAGGCCTGTCCTGCATTCTGAGCAGAGTCGTCTTGTCTCTCTGCTCCAGGTCTGTGGTGTGTGGCGAGCAGTGCCTCGGTTGTCTCTGCGGCTCCTTAGGGCAGAACAGCTGCATGTGGCACTCGTGACACCCAGTCACCCTTCAGGGGAGGTCTGGGGGCCTCTCATCCGGCATCGAGCCCTGGCCGCAGGTGAGGGGAGCAAACAGCTCCTGGACGTGAAGTTTGGAGTCTTCTCTACCCCCAGGAATGGAGTGGGCTGAGGAGGGGACTTTCTGGTGGGCTCTCATGGTCCTTTCTCCCACAGAGACCTTCAGTGCCATCCTGACCCTGGAAGGCCCCCCACAGCAGGGCATAGGGGGCATTGCCCTCCTCACGCTCAGTGACACAGAGGACTCCTTGCATTTTTTGCTGCTCTTCCGTGGGCTGCTGGAAGCCAGGAGTGGGGGTAAGTGGGATGGGGGCAGCACATGTGAGGAGGGTAGGGAGATCACCTATGTTTCAGAGGTATCCACATGTGCGGCTGTTGCAGGACCAGCCCAGGTTCCCTTGCGGCTCCAGATTCTACACCAGGGGAAGCTACTACGAGAGCTCCAGGCCAATGCCTCAGCCCAGGTGAGCAAGGGTCTGGCTGTTACTGCCACGGGCTCTGGCCTCTTGCTGTGCCCACCATACCCTGCTCTGCCCTCAGGAGCCGGGCTTTGCTGAAGTGCTGCCCAACCTGACAGCCCAGGAGATGGACTGGCTGGTGCTGGGGGAGCTGCAGATGGCCCTGGAGAGGGCAAGTGGGCCAGGGCTGCGCATCAGTGGACACATTGCTGCCAGGCAGAGCTGTGATGGTGAGGCAGGGCGAAGCCTGGCACCCCGGGCACACACAACTGAGAGGCACAGAGAAGTGCCAGAGGAGGGGCCGGGGGGGGTATAGGAGGGGATCCTGGGGGCTGGGGGTGTGAATGGCCATGCAGCAAGCCTGCCTCCACCTGTCTTGCCCCTCTGCAGTTCTGCAAAGTGTCCTTTGTGGGGCCGATGCCCTGATCCCCGTTCAGACAGGTGCAGCCGGCTCAGCCAGCCTTACACTGCTAGGAAACGGCTCCCTGATCTACCAAGTAAGAGTTGGGGGATGGAGGAGGTGGGAGGGCAGCAGGGCAGGGCGGGGCTTTGGCCTGCAATGGTTCAGGGCCCAGGCCTTCTCCGCTACTCCAATTTGCCCTCCCTGACCCTGCCCTCCAGGTACAGGTGGTAGGTACAGGCAGTGAGGTGGTGGCCATGACGCTGGAGACCAAGCCTCAGCGGAGGAACCAGCACACTGTCCTGTGCCACATGGCTGGACTCCAGCTGGGAGGATACATGGTGAGTGCTTCAGGCAGAGCAGAGCTGCAGGTCCCAGGCACCAGAGCTGACAGTGCGGGGGGCTGTGGGAAGCCATGTTGGATGAGCAGGGATGTTCTGCATCGTTCACTCACTCACAGGCTCTCTCACTGATGCATTGATTCACTGGACACATTTTTAGTGAGCCTCAGGCTAAAGACTGCAGTACAAAGAAAATCAGGTGTGGCCCCTGTCTTCCAGAAGCTCATGTCAAGTGGAAGGAGTTACACAGGGAGACCAGTGCAGCAGATCATATAACAGTAAACGTGATAGCAGTGGCTGCCATTTATTGACCCTTTCTATGTGTCACAAACTGTACTGGTTGTCTTGCTTCTGTTATTTTTGGCCCTCACAGTACTCATTTAATAGATGGCGAAGTGAAGGATCAGAGAGATTAAGTAACTCCTCAAGATGGGTGCATAGGTAGGAAGTGGCAGGGAAGGGACTTGAACCTGGGCCTGCCAGGTTCTTATCCAGTGTTACTGGTGTGTGGAAGTGTGTATGGGTTTAGTGGGGGCACAAAACATGGAAAGGGTTCAGAATCTCGGGCTTGTGTGAAAACTGAGGAGGGGTTCATCTGGGACCTGGCAGGCTACAGCTGGGGCTCACCCTTCCCTGCCCCCCAGGCTGTGGGTGTCTGCCCTGGGCTGGGTGCCCGGGGGGCTCATATGCTGCTGCAGAATGAGCTGTTCCTGAACGTGGGCACCAAGGACTTCCCAGATGGAGAGCTGCGGGGGCACGTGGCTGCCCTGCCCTACAGTGGGCACAGCGCCCGCCATGATAGTGAGTGCTCCAGGGGTCTGCCTGCCCTTTGGTGTCCTCTAACCTGTGACTCAAGCATGTGAGGGATGGTGCCAGAGGGCCAGAGCCTGGCGTGCTGTCTTTCTCTGTGCCTGAGCTCCAGGTGGCATCTGGAGAAGGTGGGGATGTATAGGGTGGCCCTGCCGGGAGACCCTCCCTGTTACCACACACGGTGCAGGGCTCTCACTTGCTGCTGCCCCAGCCCTGGGCCTGTGGACAGTGCCTGGCAGCTTGTGGAGTCCGTGTTGGGGGAGACGGGGAATGCCGGGATTGAGTCGCTGCTCTAGGCCACCTTCTCATCTGTCACCTCTCCTCTGTCTGGATCCAGCACTACCTGTGCCCCTGGCAGGAGCCCTGGTGTTGCCCCCCGTGCAGAGCCAGGCAGCAGGGCATGCCTGGCTCTCCCTGGATACCCACTGTCACCTGCACTATGAAGTGCTGCTGGCTGGGCTTGGTGGCTCAGAGCAGGGCACCATCACTGCCCACCTCCTCGGGCCTCCTGGGATGCCAGGGCCCCGGCGGCTGCTGAAGGGATTCTATGGCCCAGAGGTGAGGACGTGATGGTGGGAGGCAGTTTGGAAAAGATCTACTTTCTCGCATGAAAGGCTGTGTGGGCCTTTGTCAGGAGAAGCAGAGAGCAGGCAGCCTCAGGAGTCAGACAGACCTGGGTATGAATCTGACTCAGCCTTTTATTATCCATCCTCTCTCCTGCATCCTACTCTGGTGGGATCTCTTGGATAGTATGTAATATCCTGAACCTCCAGAGGGGTATGTGGGATGGACCAAGCCCTCGACGTGGGGTGGGTTGCCATGGAATCGGGGCCAGAGAGACCTGGCTTCTGTGCTCTACGCCATTGCTGCTGGGCTTTGCTATCCTGGAGGCCTTACTTAATCTCCCTGGGCCTCAGTGTCCTTACCCACGAATTGGGAGTGGTAGGCTCAGCCCTAGAGTGCCTTGTTCCCGTCCCTGATTCTGTCTACTCACAGGCCCAGGGCGTGGTGAAGGATCTGGAGCCTGAGCTGCTGCGGCACCTGGCACAGGGCTCTGCCTCCTTGCTGATCACCACCAAGGGTAGCCCCCAAGGGGAGCTGCAAGGGCAGGTAGGCAGGCAGTGCGGGCCGGAGGGGGTGGTCCAGGGTTGGGCTAGCACTGTGTGCCTTAGTCAGTCCCTTGCTTTCTCTGAACCCCGGGGCCGGTAGAATCACACACACTCCCTCCTGGCTGGTCGGGAGGATGAAGCCAGACGAGGTACTTAATGAGGCTAGCAGCTGACCATCTGTCCTTGGCAGCTGGGATGCTTGCTGTGGATAATAGCATCCTCCTGGGGTGCAGGGGCGCTCAGGGTGTCTTGGGCTGACTGGCCGCTGCTGGTGGAGACGCAAGGGGGAGCCCGGGCGCTGCCTCAACCTGCCTCTCCTCTCAGGTGCACATCACCAACCAGTGCGAGGCGGGCGGCCTGCGCCTGGCGGCGGCAGGGGCCGAAGAAGTGCGGGTGCCCGGGGCTCTGGATGCAGTGGTGGCCGAGGCGGCTGCGCTGCCCGCTGTGCTGGGCCCAGACGCCCCAGCGCCAGCCAAACCTGGTGGCCCCGGGCGGCTCCGAGACCCCAACACCTGCTTCTTCGAGGGGCAGCAGCGCCCCCATGGGGCTCGCTGGGCTCCTAACTATGACCCGCTCTGCTCGCTCTGCACCTGCCAGGTAGGAGGCCCTGGAAGGGCACACTGGGGCCTGGGTTCTGGGGCAGGATCGCAGTCAACCCCCAACCCCTCCCTGTAGAGACGCACGGTGATCTGTGACCCCATGGTGTGCCCACCACCCAGCTGCCCAAGCCCGGTGCAGGCGCCGGACCAGTGCTGCCCTGTGTGCCTGGGTGAGTGCCCTGCAGGAGCAGAGAGGGTAATGGAGGGTCCACCGCGTGGGGGTGAGGCCTCTGGGGAGGGAAGGAGGGGGCCACCGTCTGCTTTCACTACTTCTTTGGATCCACAGAGAAGCAAGATGTCGGAGACCTGCCGGGGCTGCCGAAGAACAGGGACCCTGGAGAGGGTGAGCAGAAGTGGGCGTGGAGGGGTAGGGAACCCAGAGGAGCTGTTGGGTGGGGACGGGGGCGGGGGGATGGGAGGGGAGAGTGTATATGGGGGCGGAGGGAGGCTGAGGGGCACAGGTTACAAGTGACACCTGATGGGCTTCATCAGATTCACTGGCCCACAAGTGGGCCCTGGGGTTAGACTACTGCGGGGTTGGCCTGAGGCTCAAGCCTTGGTTGTGGGCCCAGCCAATGAACTCAGTGCTAATGGCAGCTGGGCACTGTCCCCCACCAGGCTGCTATTTTGATGGCGACCGGAGCTGGCGGGCAGCGGGCACCCGGTGGCACCCTGTCGTGCCCCCATTTGGCTTAATTAAGTGCGCTGTCTGCACCTGCAAGGTATGGCCGCCCAGTCTTCTCTGGTGCTGGAACCCAGCGAGTCTGCAGAGCTGGGGAGGGGGCTGCTAGGAGAGGAAAGCCCAGTCTTGGTGAGGAGGGCTCAGGGATCAAAATAACATGAGAAGAGTTCCCTGGGCTCTGAGAGCTGGCTTCCTACATATAGGAAAAGGGCACAGGCTGATTTGGGTGTGAACTCTGGCTCTGCCAGCTGACTAGCTCCATGTAACCCTGGGCACTTTCTGTGCGTCCCTGAGTCTCACTTTCCTCTCCCATAAGCAGATGTGGTAGCACCTACCTTGCAGGGCCACAATGAGAATTTGAGTTCAGGTACATAAAAAGCCCCAGCCCAGGGCCTCTGAGTAAAAGGCCATGGATGTATTACTTTTGAGGTATGGGAAAGGAGAGGGAGGAAGCAGGAGGCTTATGTGCTCCTCCTTTTTCCTGATACCCCTCACTCAATGGATCCCTACAGGGGGGCACTGGAGAGGTGCACTGTGAGAAGGTGCAGTGTCCCCGGCTGGCCTGTGCCCAGCCTGTCCGTGCCAACCCCACTGACTGCTGCAAACAGTGTCCAGGTGAGGGGGGTGGGCACTGAGGCTTCTTGGGGCAGATAAGGCTTTTTGTCCTTGTCCTGGGTCGGGGGGGGGGATGCATGGTGAGGGGATGCCTAGTGAGGGTGGATGGAAGGGATGTCTCAGCTAATTCAGTATTTACCCAGCATTGCTCTGTGCCTAGCCTGGAGCCAGGGATCTACACACGCTGGAAAGAATGTGCATGTGTTAGTGGACTGTGATGGGATCCAGTTCCTGTCCCATCCATCCACCCATCCACCCACCCACCCACCCATCCATCCATCCATCCACCCACCCATCCATCCATCCATCCATCCTTCCATCCTTCCATCCTTCCATCCTTCCATCCTTCCATCCATCCATCCATCCATCCATCCATCCATCCATCCAAATTTATCACCTACTAAGTGCCAGAAACTGCTGGGTGACGAATAAAACCTGGATGGCCCTCACAGAGCTCACATCTACTGACCTCTTCCTCCTTGCCTCCTTCTCTCCCTGCCAACAGTGGGGTCAGGGGCCCACCCCCAGCTGGGGGACCCCATGCAGGCTGATGGGCCCCGGGGCTGCCGTTTTGCAGGGCAGTGGTTCCCGGAGAGCCAGAGCTGGCACCCTTCGGTGCCCCCCTTTGGGGAGATGAGCTGCATCACCTGCAGATGTGGGGTAAGTGAGGGCTTGTGTGAGGCGGGCACTGGGGACCTGGCCTGGGGGAGGGCAACTTCCCAGGGAGGGCAGGCTCCTGGGGGCGGGCTTCCCCCAAGAGGCTGAAGGCCGCTGTGCCCCAGCGCCTCAGGGACCCTCAGGATCTGGTCTGTCCTGCACCAGGCAGGGGTGCCCCACTGTGAGCGGGATGACTGTTCACTGCCACTGTCCTGCGGCCCAGGGAAGGAGAGCCGCTGCTGCTCCCACTGCACACCCCGGCGGCGGTGTAAGTGAGGGGTCTGGGGCAGCAGCTCCCGGCTGCCTGTGGGACGCCTGGGGAGGGAAGGGAGCCCCTGCCACGTGGCGGGAATAGCGCCCACTGCTGCACAAGTGCCACCCCGTCCCCCCGTCACAGCAAACTTGTGGACTTGTTCTCGATTACCTTTTCTTTAGGAATGAGATTTCTGACGCTCAGAGGAATCGGGCAACTAGGCTAAAGTCATGCAACTGGTGTGTGCTGACTTGCTTAAAACATTCTGACCTTTCTGGGACCAGAACAGAGGAGCTCTGCTGTGCCCTCCCTGCCACCCCACTCCCTCACTCCTCTTCTAAAGTTCACTCCCTCTGTCTCCAGCAGTTGCAGACACCAGGACAGTTCCAGAGCTGGAGAAAGAAGCTGAAGGCTCCTAGGGAGCAGCCAGAAGGCCGCGTGACCAAGAGGATGGGGCCTGGGCTGGGGGAGGAGGGGCGCCGAGGACCCCGCATTCTCCTGCGGGAAATCCAGTGCCTTTGGCCCCTCTTTTCTGCCTCTTCTCCCTCCCCCACTACCTCTGGGAACCACAACTCCACAAGGGGGAGGGGTAGCCAGGGCCGACCAGTGCCATGTCCACTCCAGCTTCGGCCTTGTCACCCTCTCGCCTCTGCCTTGGAAGCCCAACCCCTTTCCTTCTGTACATAATGTCACTGGCTTGTTGGGATTTTTAATTTATCCTCACTCAGCACCAAGGGTCCCCCCACTTCACTCCTGCTGCCCCTGAGCTGAGCAGAGTCATTATTGGAGATTTTTGTATTTATTAAAACTTTTTTTTCCAGTCTTTGGGCTAGTGGTTGTTTCTTTGTGACCAGGGGCCTGAGTGAGCCCCAGTGGAGAAGGGTCTGAGGGTAGGCAGGGAGAGAGAGGGCCACCGGCTCCTGGGGCTTCCCTCTGACCCTTGGGGAGCGGGAAGAGCCCCGGGGAAGGGGACAGGATGGCACAGCAGGGGGATGGCATGCCCGGATTCCGCAGAGGGGCTTGGGCCGTCTTTGACATGGAATAGAGCTTCAAGAACTCAGGCAACCTGAAGCAGGATTTGGACACTAGTTTCCAGTGACCTGCCCGGGCTGGCATTTTTGCTGAGTATTATAGTGTCTCACAACTGTTGCTGGTAGGATTTTTTTTTTTTAAATTAATTAATTTATTTATTTATTATTTATGGCTATGTTGGGTCTTTGTTTCTGTGCGAGGGCTTTCTCCAGTTGCGGAGAGCGGGGGCCACTCTTCATCGCGGTGCGCGGGCCTCTCACTGTCACGGCCTCTCGTTGCGGAGCACAGGCTCCAGACGCGCAGGCTCAGTAGCTGTGGCTCACGGGCCCAGTTGCTCCGCGGCATGTGGGATCTTCCTGGACCAGGGCTCGAACCCATGTCCCCTGCATCGGCAGGCAGACTCTCAACCACTGCGCCACCAGGGAAGCCCTGCTGGTAGGATTTAAAATTTGATCTGTTACCCTGGGGTCAGTCAGGCCTTCTACTTTGCAGAGAGTTTGACTGGGCTTCCGAGCTTCTCCGGCAGAAGGAGACGGAAGGTAAAAACAGGGGCTCTGGTCAGAGGAGAAATGGGGGTGGTTCTGATACACCTGGGTTTTGAAGAGAAAACTCCCTCACATACAGCCCTCCACTTTGCCACTTTTTACTTGAGAGTCACCTTTCAGCATTCTCCAGTGACTTCCCTTGGCCATCTTTTATATGCCACATGGGATTTGGGGTATGTCACACGATGAACAGCCACTCGGAGCCATCGCATGGTGGCGCTGCTGGCAGCTGCCAGTTCACTTTGGGCCAAGTCCGTGTCCAGGCGGGTATTTGAGTAATTTATGACTACAGACTGCAGAAGATGCCTCCTCGGGGCTGAGGGAGAAATGGGGGCTGGAGAGAGGCGGCCCAGGTGCTTACTGGGAGTGGAGAGTCCAGGGTCCGCCACTCTAAAACTCACGTCAGCTTCTCAACTTGTGGGAAAGCCTAAACAAGAGTTTGCATTCTAAACAAGAGTTCGTTGCTTTCAAAATAGGTTTCCGGACAACTGTTTCATTGCATTTTACCCTTAGTCTTTTATGAAAATAATGGGAGATAGAGAAACAAAAGTGTGACACCTCTGATACAACAAAAGGGACAGGAGGGGGTAATTTCATAAAGTAACACAATTGGGACAAGGAGGGAGTTCACCAGGCATGCTGGAAGGGGCACATTTTAGCTCATCAGATTTTAGGTAGTCAAAGAGGATGAGTGAAGGAAAAAACATAGAGCAAATTCTGGAATACTGGAGAGACATTGTTGCAGATGACAAAAGTGGAAAAATTCTTAGGGATCGTGGAATGATCATGGAGGTCTGAGAATGGAGTCGCCCTTATAACATTGTTTTGGCCTTGATATATGAGCTCATGAACAAAGGGAGCTGCCAGAATTATTTCTGCTCATCATAAAAGTAAATCACTGTGAATAATTACGGTAATACACAAATGTGTGAAAAACTCACCTGTTAGAAAGAAGGAATTCCAACCCCTAGATAACCACTATTAAGAAATCATTGAGGGCTTCCCTGGTGGCGCAGTGGTTGAGAATCTGCCTGCCAATGCAGGGGACACGGGTTCGAGCCCTGGTCTGGGAAGATCCCACATGCCACGGAGCAACTAGGCCCGTGAGCCACAACTACTGAGCCTGCGTGTCTGGAGCTTGTGCTCTGCAACAAGAGAGGCCGCAATAGTGAGAGGCCCGCGCACCGCGATGAAGAGTGGCCCCCGCTCGCCGCAACTAGAGAAAGCCCTTGCACAGAAACGAAGACCCAACACAGCAAAAAATAGATAAATAAATAATAAAAATAAAGGAATTGCTTTAAAAAAAAAAAAAAGCCTATGTCACTTTATAAAAAAAAAAAAAAAAAAAAAAGAAATCATTGAGTATTTTTCTGAGTTTTCCTTTTCCCAGCTGGAGCCCCACTCTGGGTCCTGCCCCTGTAGCACCTCTGTTCCCGCTTGTGTAGGGGCTGTGATGCCTTCCTTGACCCAGTTGAGGGTATTTGTATGATCAACTCAGGAGCTGGAACACATGTAAATCTGCACAAATAAGGAAAGCAGGAGATTGCATTTAAGGGAAATCTGATCCTTTGCATTTAAAGTGGCAGGGGAGCCAAACCCCCAGAAAGTCTGAAAAAATCCTCACCAAATCAGGGAACTTGGCAAGCTGATATTCAGTGATTTGATTTTCAGCGAATTGACCGGAGCCCACCAGCGGGGTCCGAGCTCCTCAGCTGATGGGTGTTGGGCAGGCCTGCGAGTTGTCCCATCGTCTGGGGGCAGTAGACGTCATCTGGTGGGGCTGTCTCCTGGTGGGCCAGGGCCCCAGCTGTCCCTTGGGAGGAGTCATTCATGTCCCTTCTTGTCCGCCTACCTTGGCTGGGCTGGATCCTGGGCTGAGACACAGCCTTCTTGTGAGACGCCACGCCTTTTCCTCCTCTTTTGGAGTCCCCCGTGCCTGGCTGAGTCCCTGGCCCTACTGTGGGGACAGAGAGTCCTCACTCTCCATTTGTGCAGTGGGACAAGATGGGGGACAGGTGGAGGTAGCGGGTGCCAGTGGGAGGAGAGTTGCAACAGGGATCCCACTGAGTCCTTCTCCAGGCAGGGGGCGGGGAGGCTGCTGTCCGGGTACTGGGCCGACAACTGCCAGGTAGCTGGTGGACCTCATGAACCTGCCTGTTGTTGCTGCCACTCTTCCTGGTGGCCCTGGTGGCCCTGGTGCTTACCATGGAGTCCTGGGGTCCTGACCAGCCCCCACTCTGAGGGGAGATGAGGGAAGATGACAGGAAAGCAGAGGCAAGTTTGAGTCTTTTTTGGGTGCTTTTTGGGAGCATTGGCGTCTGTATACATGCGTGCGCGCACACGTCTGAAGTGTGTTATGTGAGAGAGAGCAGAGCATCCACACCGCATCTGTTATTTTTATCCACGTTTGTTAGAATGTGAAGTTTTCAGCTTCCTTCATTTCTGTTTTATTCTCCCTTATGTGAATCTAAAAAAAAAGCAATGAACTTGTTCTTTAAAACCCAACCTTCTGTAGTCCTTTCTGCCTTCTAAGTGGGTAGCAGCAGAGACATATTCTTTATACGGGTCTGGAGGGAGAGTTGGGGTGGCAGATAGTAAGCAGCAAGACACGAGGCTACAGAGAAGGAAGGCCGGGGAGAAACATCCCGTGGAGAAACAGCAGAGGGCCTTTTATTATGTACAATTCATCTCACAAGTAATCAATTTAATCACTTATCAATAGCTACTAATTGCATGCAAAGGGCACAAAATGATTCCTAGGGAATAGTTTCTTCCTTCCATCCCTATCCCATTGGCCAACCAGGTCCCCTCCCCAGAGACTCCCTGTTACTTACCTCTTGTGTATAAGAATGTCTCTTAAGAACAGGGTTGTCCAGGATCCAAGTTTAAGTTGTTTCCATTGTTGTGATACAGATGAGTGCTTTTCAAACTTTGATGTGCATATGTGTTATCTGGGAGTCTTGTTTCAATGCAGACTCTGATTCAGAAGGTCTAGGGTGGGCCTGAGATTCTGCATAGCTGACAAGTTCCCAGGTGATATGATGCTGTTGGTCCAGAAACACACTGTGAGTAGCAATCACTCCACATTTTCAGCCAATGTGCCATGCTACTGTAAGTTTAGTCACTCAACTAATATTTATTGAGCATCTTTTCTGGTGCCAGGCACTGTTCTTGGTGATGGGGACTCAGTAGTCAGTTAAGCTGGCTAAAAGTCCTGCCCGTGTCGAGTTTATAATCTAGTGAGGGAAGACAGACAATGCATATAATAAGTATATAGTGTGCCAGAAACAGATGGAGCTATGGACAAAATAAAGCAGGCACAGGGGAACTGGGAGTTCTGGGGGAGGAGGACCTGAGTGTAGTTTTAACAAGGATGACCACAGAATGCTCTGGTGAGGAGACATTTGATTAAAGACTAGGAACGAGGGTAGAGAATGAACCATCCGGATATGCAATGATTTTTTAAAGAAATTGTGAGTGGGCCTAAGTTCCTTATCAGGAGAGAAGGGAAGAGACCTGCCGTAATCGTGAGATACATGTGAAATCAATATGTCAGTAGATATCTAAACTCCGAGAGCAGATTCTGAGAAAAGGAGCCCCTTGGAATATTAGGGAGAGAAGTGGACCTCCACAAGAACAGAGGATGAGGTCTTGATTCAATCGTATGAAATCCCTTCTTCTAACACTTGAATTATATACTATATAAAGATGAAGTATGACTAGAGTAAGCGTAAAAGAACTATCTACCAGCTGGTACAATTAGGTTACATACCTTAATGCGTCAGTTCTGCCTGCAAGTGTTTGCTTACAAGATACAACCCATCCAGGCACTTTTGAGTCTGGAAAAGGAATAAGGGAAGAGGTTCTATTCATAACGGGGAAGGAACCTTATGGCAAAATCTCTACCAAGGAAGAGGCTGCAATTTTTTATTTTTTTTTTAATATTCTTAAGCTTTTTTTTTTTAATTAATTAATTAATTTATTTATGGCTGTGCTGGGTCTTCGTTTCTGTGCGAGGGCTTTCTCTAGTTGTGGCAAGCGGGGGCCACTCTTCATCGTGGTGCGCGGGCCTCTCACTATCGCAGCCTCTCTTGTTGTGGAGCACAGGCTCCAGACGCGCAGACTCAGTAATTGTGGCTCACGGGCCCAGTTGCTCCGCGGCATGTGGGATCTTCCCAGACCAGGGCTCGAACCCGTGTCCCGTGCATTGGCAGGCAGATTCTCAACCACTGCGCCACCAGGGAAGCCTGAGGCTGCAATTTAAGCACATAATTTGTGGTTGGAAACGTTAGAGGCCAAAATGCCACATGAAACATGAAGAGGTTTTCAGGTTGGCAGACAAGTCAGGCTGTAGTTTGACATCTCACTGAATGCCACCTAAAGAAGCACCATGCTGGGAAACTCTGAGGAAAGGGGTTAATGTGGGAGAAGGGGAGCAGAGGGAAGGTGATGGGGGGTGGTACCTGGTGGACTCATCCTGGAAGGGTGGGCTCCAGATGTTGGACAAAAGATGCCTCATTCTCCCTAAGCAGCTGGAACCAGACCAGCTTCAGCTTGTCTTCCAAAGGAGTGGGGAACCCACCCGGTGAGAGGCCCAGCACCTCTCCTTCTGACCAGCCCAGCAGGTCCCAGGAGGTCTAAATCACGTTTACTTCCAGGACTCATCCCCCTATCCCCCAGCACAAATATTACTGCACCTGCTGGCTGATGCCTGAAATTCCTTCCACAACTGGAAGATGGGAGTTTTAAAATGCAAACAAGTGGTTAAGATATTAGGTCACATGCTAAAGTAGAACTACCAGTCAACAAATGTAAATAATTAGCGTCATATCCTGTTCCTTTTTGACAAGGGGGTGGGTTAGAAAAAAGGTAGACTGAATCGGGAAGATGGAGGGAAACGGGGATTTTGCAGCCCACCCTTCAGGCAGAGACATTGACAAGGGCCGGGCTATTTACCTTCAACAGCTTCGGGGAGGAATAGTTGCTGTGCGGAGAGGAATTTCTGTCCTGCACATCTGTGTGCTCTCCCAGCTTAGCGGGAACTCGGCCACTCAGACATATGATTCACATCAACTGTGTTTTTCATAAGTTTTAGAGGCTTTTTTTAAAAAGCAAGGTTGACGTCATTATGAAGGAACTTTTTCTCATAGGTTCCAACCGAGGTACCACTGGAAATGGCACCAGGGAAGACCTTCAGAAGTCGCTTTTAAATTCTCCCTCCCCTCCTCCAGAGAGAGATGAATGAGAGGACTTCCTGACAGGAATAAAAGAAGTAGGGTTTTATTTTTGTCTGATCATAAATGTAATGACTCTTCAAGAATGAGTCCACATTCTTTATAAATGTAATGTTCTGTTTTGGCAAACAGAACAGTATAAAATGAAGGAAATTCAAAGTTAATTACTTAATAAAATTAAAATGCCAGCTCAGAAGTAATCCTCGTTTATCTCTGATTTTTTCCCTGATCTTTTCTTCTGCACATGAATAGACCATGATTTCCTTGAACATTTCTAATGGTATTTCTAGTGAACCATCTTTTTTAATTATAAAAATAATGTTTGCTTGAAGTAGAAAATTTGGTTAAAGAAAAAACCCAGGAAAAATTCTTTGCAGAGAATCCAAAGTTTTTTGAAGTATTTTCTTCCTTCTGTGGGTTTTGTTGAGTTTATCCTGTGTTTATAGTTTTAGATCCCTCTTTTCTTCACTTGGCCCTATTGTCACACATCTCATGAGCTTTGGCCGTGGATTGTAGGAGTTTGAAGAGAGACAGTGCCTGTTTTTGCCACATCTGGGTGCAGCCAGACACGGAGGCCAAGGGACGAGCTGAAAATCCCGCAGCCTGAGAGCCTCCTCCATGGGATAAACTCAGCCCTCGGTCCGGGTCCAGCGAGATAACGGCAGGGCAGCTACTTGGCGCCTCTGATGAAGAAGGAGTGAGTTTGGACACCTACAGTGGCGCACAGTCGGGGCCAGCGGGAGCCATGAGGGCGCTGGGAAGTGGCAGTCAGAGGGAGGCAGGGATGCGCCACTGGTGGGGAGGGGCCGCTTCCCCGGGGTCAGTCAAAAGCGGCTCCAAAGCTGGACTGAGCTCTCCCAGCATAGCTGTGGTCACCTTAATAGTTTGCAACGTGTGTATTCATTTTAGTTGCCAAGAAGACTCAGCTGAGCGTTTGGGGCTCAGTTGATGACATTTTGTGAGGAGAAGGGAGGCAGTTGACAACGGGGGTGAGTGGAGGAGGAGGGACCTGGGGAACCAGAAAAGCCTGCTTTGCTAGTAACCCTTCTGGTCGCTTGACCTCCCTCACCTCAGTTTCCTTGCTTTGGAAAACTTCCCAGAAATATGGCCAGTCTTGAACTAGCAGCAACTTAGTATAGTGGTTTGAATCCAAGGCCTGACGCTTTTTGATTATGTGACCTTGGGCAAGTCATTTGACATATCTGAGCCTCAGTTTCCTGCAAAATGGTGATAATAATGGTTAGCTGCATGATTGTTATAAGGACTATAGAAAAGGTCTGTAATGTGCTTGGCATATAGCTGGTACTCAGTGACTTCACTGTACTTGGATCTGATGGGTGTGAGAATCATTAGGGGGGTGGAAAGTGCTAGGCGTGACCATGAAAGGGTGAGGTTATTCTGGGGTAGAGGAAACTGAGTACTCAGGTCTCCATTGTGTGATGGGACGAAAGAAAATTATTACTGTGGACGTGACCACAGCCCTTCCACTGTCAAAGAGTCCTTCATAGACAGCCTCCTTCTCCCTCTCCTTTCCCAGCCCAAAGGAAGCATTCTTTCTTGCTGGGAGTGAGGCTAAGCCAATCTACCTAATCAAGTGGTGAGAGAGTCGGGGGCAGGTGGTAAGGTGAATGTGGAGGAGAGTGCAGCCATGTACGTGGGGTGAGAGGGAAGAGGGCACCAGAGCGAAGAGATTCTAGCATGTTGCTGTGGGCTGTGGGAAACATTATGGGTTTCCCTTAATGTTTTTCAAGATATGAATAAAGATGGAATTCCTTTTTTTGTGGTAAAATATATATAACATAAATTTTACCATTTTAACCATTTTTAGGTGTACAATTCAGTGGCATTAAGGACATTCACAATGTTGTGCAACCATCACCACCATCCATTTCCAAAACTTTTTCATCATCCCAAACAAAAACATTGTACCCATTGAACAATAACTCCCCATTCCCCCCAGCCCCTGGTAACCTTTATTTTGCTTTCTGTCTTTATGAATTTTTCTATTCTAGGTACCTTATAGAAGTGGAATCATACAATATTTGCCTTCTGTGTCAGTCTTATTTCACTTAGCATAATGTTTTCAAGGTTCATCCATGTAGTAGCATGAATCAGAATTTCATTCCTTTTTAAGACTGAATAATAATATTCCATTGTATGTATATTCTACATTTTGTTTATTCATTTACCTGATGATGGGTATTTGGGTTGTTTCCACTTTCTGGCTATCGTGGATAATGCTGCTATCAACATTGGTGTACAAGCATCTGGTTGAGTCCCTGCTTTCAATTCTTTGGGCATCTGTCTAGAAATGGAATTGCTGGACTTAGTAGTTATATGATGAATCTAATGTTTAACTTTGGAATACCTCTTTAAGTGCCTTTGGCTGTGCATCTTTTGTTCTTACTATGTTTCTCAAATCCTCTCTTTCGGTTGTAGTCTCTCCCCCTCTTTCTTTCATAACAGTGATTTGTTGGAGAAACTGGATTATTTGTCTCTAGAGAATGATCCACCTTCTAGATTTATGTATTGTCTCCTCGTAGTGCCATTTAATTTGCTCCTCCATCCCCTATATTTCCTGAAAACTGAAAGTTAAATATAGAGTCTTGATTAGATTCTGGTTCTGGTTCATTTTCCACAGGAACATTTCATAGGGGTTCTTTATATTTCCCACTGGATCATATCAGGAGGCACAAATTCTACTTCTTCAATATAAATCTACTCTGAGAAGGAACAACCCAGGTACATGGCTTATGAGGATTAGAGTTCTTGGAGCTGCATTTCATGGGAAAGGAGTGGGGTTAGGATGTAACTGCCAGCAGCTGCAGTGCTCCTTCTTCAGCTTCCCTGGAAAGAGTGTCCCCTCTCCCACCCAAGCATCCTCCAGGACCTGGCCTGGCTCTGAAATGAAGCTTTTGTAGCTTACCTGGTGGGGCTGGAGGGGGGATATCTGCACCATGGACAGAAGGGGAAAGTAAGGGGTGAGAAGAGAGGGCCCCATGCCTATCTTTGGGCTTTGTAGTCAGCTGATGCCCAGGGAATATTTGTCTATAGTGATGATGGTCTATGGATGAAGTGAGGAAAGAAGGAAAAAGATATTTCAGACAAATGCTGGTGAGGATGTGAAGCAACTAGAACTCTCATACATTGCTGGTGGGAATGCAAAATGGTACTGTCACTTTGGAAAACAGTTTGGTAGCTTCTTGTAAAGTTAAACACATGTTTATCATACAATCGAGCAATTCCAGCCTTAGGTATTTACCTAGTGAGATGACAACTATGTTCACACAAAACCTCTGTAGGTGAATGTTTATGGAAGCTTTATTAAAACCTGTCAGCAACTGAGAACAACCCAAATGTTTTCAACAGGTGGACAAGATGAACAAACTGTGCTACATCATCGATGAAATAACGCTACACGGCAATAAAAAGTAATGAACTATGAATACGCGCCACAACATGGATGGATCTCAAATTCATTATGCTCAGCGAAAGAAGCCAGTCCCCAAAGGCTACATACTGTATGATTCCACTCATATGATGTTCTAGAAAAAGCAAAACTGCATGGACAGAAAAGAGATCAGTGGTTCTCAGAGACTGGGGCTGGGGGAGAGGTCGACTACACAGGAGCACAGGGAAGTTTTAATGGGTGATGGAACAATTCTATATCTTGGTTGTTGTGGTGTTTACATGACTATATGCATTTGGCAAAAACTCTCAGAACTAAATACTAAAAAGGGTGAATTTCATTGTATGTAAATTGTACGTTAATACAAATTGGGGGAAAGACAGCAGTGTTGTGATCACTTGTCATTTTGTGGCTGCCAATCAAATCTTCCAGTCCTGTTAGCTCCTAAATTAGCTGGTGATCATCCAGTTCAGAGATCACCCACTATGTCAGAGTTCTCCACTCTGAGGGGTCTTGAAAAGAGGCTGGCTCATGGTCCATTGTGTAAACCAAAGGGACAACTTGTCTCTCTCTCTGGGACAGCAGTGAGTGGGCAGGTGAGTTGAGCTCAACCAATCAGATACCCTCTCCTGGGATTGTGAATCTTGAGAATTCATGACCAAAGGTTTGAGGATGGTGGCGGGTGAATTCTGTTGTGTCAATAGCATTGGTGCGTGGACAGGTGGTCCTGTGCTGAGACCTTGACATTCTTCTTACTGCTCTGGAGAACTTCCCTGCTTCCTCCTCCTTATCCTACCAATTCCTATTTTGCTTACAATGGCAAGAGTTAGTTTCTGTTGTTTGCCACTCACGAAACTCGATGATACAAATAGGGTAAGAACAGGTGGAAATGAGGAGACTGGAGAAAATAGAAGTAAAGATGGGAAGGAGGAATGAGAAAAGAAAGGTAAGTAGAGGCAGGTGGACAAAGCTGAAGAATGAATCCAGGACAAGCCCGCATGAGGGAGGCCGGTCACCGGTACAAAGGGAGGGTGTCTAATTTGGTCCTGATGCTGCTCCATTGCAGGCAGTGTTACCTGGCCCCTCCGCCGCTGTGCTTTGTGGAGTTGGTGGTGTGCTTGGGGGTTTGTTATGGCAGGTGTGTTAACGTGCTCATTCTGTCCTTCCTGGTCTGGGGTAATGACACGGTGAGTAATAACGGCTGTCATTTATTAGGTGCCTGCCATGTGCCATGCACTCTTAATTTCATCCACAATGTCCTGGGGTAGGTACAATTATCCCCACTTTACAGAAGAGTAAACTGAGGCTTAGAGAGATTGGGCAAGGCATACAAAGACACACTCTGTACAAGTGGCTGAGCGAAGATTCAAATGCAGGTTTGACTCATGGGCCATGGATTCAATGGGTCATTTCAGTTTTAAGTGAAGGGAGAGGCTGTCCAAGTGTCCACAGACTCAGTGCCCAGAATCCAGGTGCCCTTGAGGAAGGCTTCACGGGGCCTCATCCAGTTTACGGCATTCTCTAGCAAGTCGTGTCTGTTTCACCATAGGTCTTTAAGAGGTCTGCAAGGGCTGAAATAGAGACACAGATGTAGAGAACAAATGTATGGACACCAAGGGGGGAAAGTGGCCAGGGGTGGTGGTGGTGTGATGAATTGGGAGATTGGGATTGACATATATACACGAATATGTATAAAATGGATAACTAATAAGAACCTGTTGTATAAAAAAATAAAATTCAAAACAAAAAAGTGAAAAAAAAAAAAAGAGGTCTGCAAGGTACAGATTATGTAGAGCAGTATTTCTGACCTGGGCGCTTTTACAAACACCTATGCCCAGCCCCTAAACCAGAGTTTCGGGGGGTGGGGTCCTGGTAGCAACAGATTTTAAAAGCCCCAGGAGATTTTGATGCAGGAGAGGGATGAGGACAAAGGCAGGCCTCAGAGGCACGGGCAGGAGATGTGACTGGCCCTTCCTCAGCACAGAGCTCTCCCCCAGAGCAGCCAGCCATGGAAGGGTGCAGCAACTTTGGGATGCATCTGTGGTCAAGAGCCGTGGTCCTAATGTTATATGTGCCCCTCAGAAGACTGTTCTAAGCTGGTGCCAGAGGGCTCAGAGATCTCCCATCGGAGGCTCCTAAGCCCCCCACACTTGTGGGTTCTGGGTAAAGTCACTGGTTTCCCCCTCAGTGTGCTGGGTCAGTTGCTGTCACCTACCAAAATGTCGGGCCAATGCCTTTCCTGGTATCGTGTTTCTCTAGGTATCCTGGGATCAAGGATGGGAATGGAGACAGAGATGGGGGCTGGGGAGTCTCATTTAAATGCAGGCAGCTTCCTGAAGCTTGGGCTCCCTCTTCTCAGCTGCTGTTTTCACCATCTCTCTGCTCCATTGTCCCTTGCCTCCCATCTCCCTGCCATGGGCCTCTGTCCCTGCTGTTGGCTGGGACCACTGATCTCTGGGTCCTTGTGCACCTCCCCCTTGGTGCCGGCTGCCCACGCGGAGATGACAGCCACCCTCATCCTCTGTCCTTGAGTCATGGGGCACTGCTCACTCTTCCTCCTACACCTAAGTGTGCCTTGCCACCTGTCCCCAGATCTCTGGAGCTCACAGTCCTCCTATTTCAGTTTAGCTTTTTGGGGGGAGGCACGTATGTCTGTGTCCCCTGCTTGAGTTCCTAATGGTGGTTCCTCCCCACACTGCCCTGGCACTGGTTTGACTCTGTAGCCCTCTGGGATGAGGCATGCCTCCTTCATCATCACCATCATGACCATTTACTGAATATTTACCGTGAAGCGAGGGGCACTATGACAAGAGCTAAACATACATGTGGTCCTCCAAACAACCAAGTGAGGTCCTTGGTATTATCATCCCATCTCCATTGTGCAGATAAGGAAAACAAGGTACATAGAAGTAATTTTCCAAAGTAACGTAGCTGGGTGAGTTCCTCATGATATACCTCTCCCTACCCCTTTAACCTCAGATCTTTGCATTCCAGGAGGAGGTGAGTTTGGAATATTCAGGAGCTGTCTCCCAGACACCTTGATCTCGATACTGCCCCTGACCTTCACACCGTGGTGGTGAGTCTGGCCCACTTCCTCCCTCACGGTGATTACTTTCCTGGGGTTCCAGGTGCCGCTTGTGTTATGGGCTTCCATTGGATCTCTTCACTATCCACCCAACTGTGCATTACCTCTGCCTATACATCTGTGAAGCTCAAATGTGATTAGAGTTCAAGTTATTTTTCCATGGGGTACCAAACACTACTTTAATGTTGCCAAACATTTTGTGACAACTTCATTGGCACACGGGTACCTACAGGGTGGTGTCACTCAACTCCATAGGCCACAGTGTGTGTGTGTGTGTGTGTGTGTGTGTGTCTAAGGTAAGAAGCCAAAATGTCAATAATCTCAATCCCTGAGTGTCAGGATTCTTGCTAAAAAAAAAGACTGTTGTTTTTCTTTACAATTTTTGCTACATCAGGTATTTAGTTCTTGTAAAATAAAAGTAAAATTAATGTAATCTGGGAAAAAATTTTAAAAGCATGTAAAGAAGAAAACTAAAATAATCTATCACCTCAATACCTAGAAATAACTACTGTTAAGGTTTTGGTACACCACCTAGACTTTTTCCTGTGCTATTATAGATACACGTGATTGGGGTCGTCTTGCTCTTCTGGTCACAAATAACAGAAATCATCCTCAGTAAGATTAACCAAAAAGGGAAAAATGTGTATGGAAGATGGAGGGGATTCCACCCAAACACGGGTGCTCGGCCGTCTGAGGCTGGAGCCAGGCACTTCTCTCTGCTCTGAACAGCACTGAGGTCAATGGACTTCTGGACGTCTCACCATGCTTGTCCATCTTCTAGTGCCTTTGGGGTCTCCTCTCCCACCCCTCCACCCCTGGTTCACGCAGACATGCAGGGGAGGGCGTCCATCACCTTCTTTGGCCCTCCTCTTCCCTCAGAGCTGGCATGTGGTCCAAGGTCAGTTAGAGTCTCCCGTGGGCAGAGCTGTGAACATGAGGGGAGAAATTCTCATTTCCCTGGCATTTCCTTTTTTTAAAAAATTTATTTGATCGAAGTATAGTTGATTTACAATGTTGTGTTAATTTTTTTCCTGGCATTTCTAAAGGCCTTTATACCTACGATGGGAAAGAACTAGATCCAAGTAGAGTCAAGAAGTGGAGAGAAGGACAAAGCTCTGCCACATGGACGTGGCACTCTTGTGCTTGGCCACTGCTGATCACGGCTGTCCCTTCTGCTCAAATTGGTTTGATCTGGGCTTCTGTCCCTTGTTTCTGAACAAGACCTGGCCAATACCCCTGATCATGGCTCATCCACTGTAGTTCCCTCTTTTGGACACAGGTCTTTGCTGCCTTTCCAAGTACATGGTGGTCTACCCACAGTGGGGGTGGGGGGTGGGGTGGGTTACAGATACTCAGTCCCAGCTGTGTTCAGAGACTTCCTGGCTGTGATCAATCCCCAAATCCCTGGAGAGGGAATTTGGCCAGAGAATGGAGTCACACAGGAGAACTGTGGTTCCACCTGTGTGGAGGTGTGGGTAAGTAGGAGGGCAGAAGAATTCACAGACAGAGAGAACCGTTGTGAGCTAGGCAGGTACCCCGAGGCATTTCCTAGGGGACAAAGTATCCTTATGCGAGGGGTACATTTTTGTGTGGGCTGCAGTGGTACTGGTGCTACCAATAACTTGGTTTCTCTTGCTCTGCAGATGCCAGGACTTGCCTTTCACTATGGGCCCCTCCCTCCTGTCTCCTCCTCTGGGACCTTGTGTTCCTTTTCTGGGTCCTCCTCCCCACTCTCTGCTCTAATTAATCAACGCCCTGCTCAGTAGAGACCTTGCTTTCCGGGTCCTTACCGTCTGGTATGAGAGACCTGACATGCATAAAGTCCTGTGACACTGAGCGGGGAGTGGTGAGGATGACGCCTGAGGCCAGCAGAGATCTGGGGACAGACACACTCCCAGCTGGGGCAACAGAGCAGACCTCACAGAGGAGGTGGCATTTGAGCCGAGCCATGGAGGATCCCTAAGCTGTAGGCATTGCCAGTGGAGGGAAGACCCTGGGCCCTGGGGTGGGAGATTTCAAGGGGAGAGTGTGGGTTCGGTGGGGGGAGAGAAGGAATATGAGGTGGGGGCATGAGGTTGGACAGACAGGCTGGGACAGCCTGGGGAGGGCCTTGGATGTCATATCTTTGCCAGAAGAACCAAGGGCCCCCAAAGCTCAGGGCTGAGACGATAGCTTGGAGGTAAACTGGCTCCCTGGGCCAGTATAGTCCTCAGATGTGGGCAAGCAGGTCTCTGCCCTGGGCCGGGCCTCAGAGGGCCCAGTGCTTTTGAGTGCCCTCCTTAGAATATTCTAAACCCACTTGGATGTCTGGGCTGGGCTGGGCTGGGCTGGCAGCACCGGCTGGGCCGGGTGCCCAGAGCCTGAACTGGGCCTGTGAGGGTGATGGTCTCCAGAAGCCTGTTCCTCAAAATTTTCCAAGTCCCACTCGATGACCTAGAGCAGCCAGAGCTGACCTCCTGGCAGAGCCCCCAAGCCGGGACCAGGAGCCACGTGGGCCCCAGGTCCTGTCAGTCTCCTCTGTGGTGTCTCCACCTCTCTGCTGGGGTGAGCCACATGCCCTGAGGAGTTCTGGAACTCATACCAGTGGTGTCGTCCTGGGGCTCGTGCCTGGGCCCCGCTTCCCGGAGGGCAGCCTGGTGAGTGGATTGCTCCTGCTGGCCAGCGCAGTATTTTTGTGTGGGATCACATGAGTTTGAGTCACACGGGACTCAGGACAAATTCAAGGCTCTGGGCTGCTGCCAGCTCTGGAGCCTGCATGTGTGTGTCCACGTTTCAGCTCTGGCCCGGCGGTGCTCTAACCACAGCGCTGCCCTGGGGCCACAGCACCCAAGAAGGGCAGGGGTGGCAGCGAGCGGTCCCTGTGTGCCCTCCCCACCCTGCCGGGGGCCTCCACGCCACCTGTCCGGCCGTCCTCTGGGGACACCCGTCTCTTCCAAGGACTTTCAGACCAGCTCGGCAGCAAGGGGCCTTTCCCACGGGTGTCTGCACTTGCTGTGAAGTGATGGGGAGTGTGAACAAGATTGTTCCTTTCACTCTGGCCATGGGCTCCCTCGCCTCTCCTTCCATGGTGTGTGGAGGGCGGGGATGTGGTCAACAGGGAAAGAGGTCACATTCTAAAAATTCCATGACTGTGACCTAAAGCGTTCCTGAGGGGTCACGGCTGGAAGATGTGCTCTTCTATGTTCACACTGTAAAATCCCCAATGGTAAATTTAACATAATCTGAAAATAAATAAGTGCTTTTTCTTTTTTTTACATACTTTGGGTAAGACTTGCATTTGTGATCATTATCAAGGAAGCACCGTTACAACCTTTGAGAGAATCACCGAAGCCACACCAAGGATGATGCAGTGGAACTTCCCTGGTGGCCCAGGGGTTAAGAATCTGCCTGCCAATGCAGGGGACATGGGTTCGAGCCCTGGTCCTGGAAGATCCCACATGTCGCAGAGCAACTAAGCCCGTGCGCCACAACTACTGAGCCTGCGCTCTAGAGCCTGTGAGCCACGACTACTGAGCCCACGTGCCACAACTACTGAAGCCCATGCACCTAGAGCTCGTGCTCCGCAACAAGAGAAGCCACCACAGTGAGAAGCGCGTGCACCGCAATGAAGAGTAGCCCCCGCTCGCCGAAACTAGAGAAAGCCTGCGTGCAGCAACGAAGACCCAACGCAGCCAAAATTAATTAATTAATTAATTAAAAAAGAAAAGGATGATGCAGTGATGGGATGGACATTAAATAAATAGTATTAGAGAACCACAGAGGCAGGGAGGTCTCTGTTGTTTCAATATAAACAGGCTCCGAAGAGCCACAGCATTGTGAGTAATAACAGCCTTGCTACCTTTTCCTTGAGGTGAGATTTATGAAGTTCGCTGAGAATGACAACCTTGGCCGTAAACAACATGAAGAGATGGCTCCTGGACTAGACAGGAAGAGACGGGGCCTGTATATTACAGAGAGGCTTTAGTGCTCTGACTGGACAATAAACAAATAATTAAGTACCTCTTCAGTCCATCAGCGTGGCTCATGTGGGCCCATGAATTTTGGTAATACATTATCAAATCAAATTGTTTATGTTGACAGCGCCACACAAAATGTTTGCCCGGGGCCTGCCTTCCCTCGGGGAGGGCCTGCCGTGGGCAGTACTTGGGAGAGTGCAGGCCCTGACCCCTCACCCCTGTGGGCAGCTGCATCTACCCTGGCCTTGAGGGAATGGTCACTGTCCTCCCTTGGGACCAAAGGCCTGCATCCTGGGCCTGAGTGCCTGCCTGGCCCTAGGTACTGGGTGGACACAGGGGACAAGAGACGTGTGATGGCATAAGAGACCTGGAGTGGGGGAGGGAAAGGTCACAGGCCAGGAGGAGGAGATTGGCAGGGGAAGGCACATGGGTCAGTGTCTTTTGGCACCAGGTGAACAGAAGCCAGGGGTCGTGTGGACTCCTCCATCCCTCCCTCACCCCCTAGGGGGGGGTCACCAGGTCCAGCCAGTTTGCTGCAAGCTGTGCTGCAGGATGGGCTGGGCTGGTGGGGCTGCTTCCCAGGGAGTGTGGCCCTCAGGATCTTTGGGGTTTTCTTCTTGGGCTGCTCAGATTCCTGCAGATGGCCCCTCCAGTGTCGCGGCTGGGGGTTAGGAATGTGGCTGCCAGTTTTGGGGAACAGATGGGCGAGGAGGCTATGGATGGGGCGCATCTCAGTATTCAGCACGTAACCCCGCGTTTGATCCCGCTTTCAGTGTGGGCCCCTGCCCTCACTCTGCCTGGCGTGCCAGTCCAGAGACCCTCAGTTTTACCCTTTCAGAAAAAAACACCTCCAGTGTCTGTTGGAATGAGGGAAACAATGGGGTGGGGTGGGGGCAGGGATCAGTCCTCAGTTCTCCTGTTTTTGGCTCCAGCTTCACCAGCATTTCTCCTCCCTCTCCACTTTCAGAGATACCTGGTGCCACCAATTCCTGAACCATTTGGCTTTTCTGGGATATAAATAGGATCTTTTTCTTTACTGCCCCACAGCTCAGGATTGAACTTTCTTGGTTCTGGTACATTGGTTACCGTCTGTCTAGTTGCTTTCCAGCTTCCAAAATGTTGCCTTTGACATCTCTCCTGTTCTCTCTTTCCTTATGGATTTTAATATTAAAAACATTAAAAAAAAAAAAAGGATTTCAGAAAGCAGTGGAGATGAAGGCATGGGCCCAGTGCACCATCATTAAGCTACCAGAGTGATCTTTCAAAAGTTTAAATGTGATGATATCTCCATTCTGTTCAAAAACACTTCCATGGCTCCTGATTGGCAGCAGGATAAGAAATAGAAATCTGGTGCATGGTGTTTTTGGTTTTTTTAAAGACTTTTTTTTTTATGTGGACCATTTTCAAACTCTTCATGGAATTTGTTACAATATTGCTTCTCTTTTATGTTTTGGTATTTTGGCCACAAGGCATGTGGGATCCCAGCCCCGCGACCAGGGATTGAACCCGCACCCCCTGCATTGGAAGGCAAACTCTTAACCACTGGACCGCCAGGGAAGTCCCTAGCGCATGGTGTTTTTAAGGCTCTGCCTCAAGTCAGAGTTTACTCCTTTCATGGACCAGACTGTACTTGATTCCATTAATTTTAATGAAACAGAAATTTTAGGACACCTAGAGAAAGAAAGAGTTAAAAGTTCACTTTTGTTCTCTGTTAAATGCCAATGCTAAAACAGTACTTGGCTGTCACCTGCATAACTTTTTCTCTGGGAAAATTTAATTGCTGAGTGGTACTGAGTCCTGAGCTGGCTGGGCTTGGGGCTCAATGATGGTATAGTGTGGTGTGTGTGTGTGTGTATGTGTGTGTGTGTGTGTGTGTGTGTGTTCACACCTGTGGCCTGCAGCCCTGAGTTGGTGCAGGGAATTTCCGGTTTATGTTGCCAGCAACGAGAAGGCAGACGCTTTTTTTGTATTTTTTCCGGGGCATAAATTGCAGCTGGTGATAAAATTTGTTCAATCCACCTCACTCTTATATCACATTGGACCACACAAATGCTTGGTCTATGTTATCCCATTAGACCTACACCAAAGGGACAGGCTTTTCCCCAGATGTCTAGAGAGACATACATCCACAGGGTGAGCTGGCAGGATCATCCAAAAGGTGGGGGTCTCCCTTTGGTAGATGGTGCTCAAAGATAGAACGTACTGATTTATTTACTCTATTACCATATCAAAGAAAAATGCCATCGTGAGAGGCTCCGATAGAGCGCTAGGACCCATGGTGACTTTGCTAAAAATCTCTTTAAGAACGCAATAAAGGCTCTTGTCCCTCTTCCTCAAAACAAGACTGTATGATCCGGCCACGCTAGATGGTTGTTCTCTTGCTCTCTATACATCCCTGCTCGACGAGTGCCTGTTTCATCCACACGGTGTCCACGACTTCCTACATTTTTACCCTCGCCTCAGCTAATGATTGTTCTAACTTTAGATCAGAGCATCTCCACCTGATAGCTTATCAAAGGAGCAGTGAGGGGCATGCCCTTCTGCTAGTTTTCCTGGTAACCGATGAGCCAACCTGACGTCAATTCCCCCACAACTGGTAATCTCCCCCTGCCCCCAGGAGCGTAGCCTGCCGCCATGTCCTGCCTTCCGTCTGCCGCACCCAGCGGGGTGTCTGTCGCTCCAAGACCCTGCTTCAGATGTGTAAGCTCCCGCATCCATTAAATCATTGGTGTCTCTGTCACTGACTCCAGGCTTTTTCTTTGGTGTTGAAGCTGGGCAAGCACATGGCTTATAGGCCTGCCGGGTGCAGCCCAACAGTTGGCAGAGCAGCCAGGAGACATAGGACACTTCTGTGAGCGCCGAGATGTTGGGAAACAGGGATGGGGAATGGAAAGTTGTGGGGAGGCCTGGCCACTAATGTGGGGCCTGGATGTTTCAGGGGTAATTCTCAGGTGGCCATCCACTAACATGTGGAGCCCCAAAGTGTTAGAGAACATAAGTTCATGTGCCTGATGCACAGTGAGGTCAAACCAATCGAAACGTTGGAGTTTGGAGCAGAGAAAGGTTTATTGTAGGGCCAAGGAAGGAGAATGGGTGGCTCATGCTCAAAAACCCCAAACTCTCTGATGGTTCTCAGGGAGAAGTTTTTATAGGCAAAATTTCGGGTGAGGGCTGCAGGGTGTGTGACTTTCTTCTGATTGGCTGGTGGTGAGGTAACAGGGCCATGTTCCAGGAATCTTGTGTTCAGCCTGAAGTTACCATCCTCCACCTGAGTGGGGGCCTTAGTTTCAGTAGAAGAATTCAAAGATATTATTCTGTATATTCCTTGAGGAGTAACAAGGACCCTGCATTAATCGCTGCCCTAGAGTTTCTTTTTTTTTTTTTTTCTTTTCTTTATTTTATTTTTGGCTGTGCTGGGTCTTCGTTTCTGTGCGAGGGCTTTCTCTAGTTGTGGCAAGCGGGGGCCACTCTTCATCGTGGTGTGCGGGCCTCTCACTATCGTGGCCTCTCTTGTTGTGGAGCACAGGCTCCAGATGCGCAGGCTCAGTAGTTGTGGCTCACGGGCCTAGTTGCTCCGCGGCATGTGGGATCTTCCCAGACCAGGGCTCGAACCCGTGTCCCCTGCATTGGCAGGCAGATTCTCAACCACTGCGCCACCAGGGAAGCCCCTTTTTTTTTTTTTTTAACTTATTTTATTTTATTTTTTTGGCGTTGGGTCTTTGTTGCTGCGTGCGGGCTTTCTCTAGTTGTGGCGAGCAGGGGCTACTCCTCGTTGCAGTGCATGGACTTCTCATTGTGGTGGCTTCTCTTGTTGCGGAGCATGGACTCTAGGTGCACGGGCTTCAGTAGTTGTGGCACGCGGGCTCAGTAGTTGTGGTGCACGGGCTTAGTTGCTCTGCGGCATGTGGGATCTTCCCAGACCAGGGCTCGAACCCATGTCCCCTGCATTGGCAGGTGGATTCTTAACCACTGCGCCACCAGGGAAGTCCTGCCCTAGAGTTTCTTGATTGCTCCACCTTTGTTTCTGCATTCCTTACTTCCCTGATTAGCAACTGTTTGAATCTGCTCTTTGGTGTTCAGGAAGGTCTAGGAGGCTGAAGTCTCCCATCCCCCCTTCCCACAAATAAGAAACAGGGGACTTGGAAAGACTTTCGTGCCCAGGAGGGCCCCACAGGGTCCTGCTTGGTTTCAATCCCCCCTTTACTTTGATACTCCTTAATCCTGACAAGAACAGGTGTTGGACAAGACAGAGAATAACATTTTGGATACAGAGGTTAATCATAAACTCATCAGAGGAACTTGGTTTTAGGGGGACTCGGTTTCAAAAGCTCCTGGGGTGATCCTGAAAGTTGCAGGGGTAATCCTTGGGTGGCTGTCTGCTGGTATGTGGTAATCCCTGTGGTGGCCGTCCTTGACGAATGGAGGCCGCCTAGAGAGTACGGAGAACTCATAGACACCCCTAAGGCTGTTGTGGAGATATTGGCTGTCATTACCGTGGGAAAAAGAAGTTAGACAATAAGGTGGTGGCCCCAGCTGTGGGCTGGCCATTGTTTTTTTGTTTGTTTTTTTGTTTTTTTAAATTTATTTTTTGGCTGCGTTGGGTCTTTGTTGCAGTGCGCGTGCTTCTCATTGAGTTGGCTTCTCTTGCTGTGGAGCACAGGCTCTAGGCATGCGGGCTTCAGTAGTTGTGGCATGCAGGCTTAGTAGTTGTGGTTCACAGGCTCTAGAGCGCAGGCTCAGTAGTTGTGGTGCACGGGCTTAGTTGCTCCGCGGCATGTGAGATCTTCCCGGACCAGGGATCAAACCCGTGTCCCCTGCATTGGCAGGCAGATTCTCAACCACTGTACCACCAGGGAAGTCCCTGACCATTGTTTTTTATATTAAGAAAGGCCACAGAGGCTGAGCTGACAGCGGAGGCAAAGGTTAACTTGAATGCTGATTCACGTTCCTCTGAAAGTGAGGCATGTGCATGTGCGTGAATGATATGTATTATTGTCTATTCCTGTTATTTGTTTAAACTGAATTGGCTATTTAGAAACTGAAAAAAAATACCTGAAAATGTCCTGCCTGCTGTCTGCTGCACACGGTGCAGTGCCTCTCCAGGACCTTGCTTCAGACATGTAAGCTCCCCCATCCATTAGACCGCTGATGTCTCTGTCTCTGATTCTGGGCTCTTTCTTCGGTCTCGAAGCTGGGTAAGCACTGGGCTTGTAGGCCTGAGGGTGCAGCCCACCAAAGACATTGATTTTCCTGTTCAACCACATAGAACTACCCGCGCTTGCCAGGCAAGGGCCTACTTTCTTTTATGGGAAGTTTTGTACAGTTTATTCCCTCTGCCTGGAATACCTACTCTGACTTTTCTACTCCAGCTAGGTTGGCCTACTTGCTATTTTTCAAACATGCCTGGCATCTCGCCTCAGGGCCTTTGCACTGGCTATTCTATCTGCCTGGAATGTTCCTCCCCCATGTCTCCAACGTGGCTTACCCATCATTTAATTGTCTCCACTAAAGTCCTACCTCTTGGTCATCACTGTAACACTCTCCACCCAGAGACCACCAGGAACTCACCTGCAGTGGAGCCAGTTGGGTTTATTGCTCGTTGCAGTGGAGGAGAACGCATACCATGGGGAGCTGCGAGGTCTCAGTGTGGGGTGTCAGAAAGGACTTATGGGGTTTGGGCTTGTTTCTATCTAGATCCATCACGGTCACAGAGTGGCCTTGTCTGAGGTTGATGTTCTGTGGAATTGTTTATATTCCACAGGAGAGCACCACAGCCTAGCTGTGAGTGCCAGGCCAAGACCTGGACAGCCGCGACTGCTGTTCTCTTTAGCATTATGGAATCCCCAGGGCACAGGACAGATGCTGGAGGAGAGGGCGGCAGATGTTGAAAAAAAAAGTGTTCAACGAATTGATGAAGTTTGTCCTCAGCACATTCTAACTCCACATTCAAGTGCCCAGCCATCAACCTCTCCTCTGGGAAGCGTCCCTGATGATCCTAGGCTGACCCTGATCTGTGCTTCTCCTGTGCACTGCACCTCTCTTTACAGCAGTCATGAAACAGTCCTGCAGAGAGGGTCTGCAGTCAGCCTTCCCACCCTGGGAGCACAGAGCAGGTGCCTAATAATTCACTGACTGACCAGCTGAAAGCCCAGCTTGGCTGTGCTTATATCGTACCTCTGGCAGGCATGTGTTCTGAGAGTATGGTCTGCAGGCCACTGGGTGGGAAATAGTTAAACAGGAGCCGCCCAGGCACCAGCAGTCAGAGGGTATGTTTGTGAATTTGTGATTCTCAGGGACAGCTTAGTCTGGAGGACTTTGGCCCTCATGTAGGGCCTCTGCTGTATGGACTCCATCTGGGCCTGGTTCCTCCTCAAAAAAATCTCCCCATCACAGCTACCCAAGGCCAAGAAGAGGCTGATTGAAGCTTATAGGTCCCAGGAATAGGATAGGAAGGGGCTATAAGAGCCTAGGCACATCCAAAATAGGGGGCACGTATATGGGAGATGGAGTTATCTGATTATCTGGTTCTATCCTCACAGCAACCCATTAAAATAAGAAAGTATTACCCTTATTCATAGATGAAGAAGCAGAGGCACAGAGAGGTTAAGTAACTTACCCAGAGACACACAGCTAGTGAGTGACAGAGGTGGGATTCAGACTCAGGTCTATCTAATCCCCAAAACCCATGTTGGACCCCTGCACAGACTGCCTTTCCACAATCCTCTTGGTGGCCTCGATGGGGGTGGGGATCCTCTGGACATTTTTGTGTTAAGCAACTCATTCAAATAGCTCTCTGGACCAAGTGGTGCCTAGAATCAAGGTTCTGATGCTCAGAAGTGCCAGGCAGGAAGTAGCTGCCTTCACAGAACTGGCCCAGGTTGGGTGGGCTAGGTTCTGGTAGAGCAGGAGAGACAGTAGAGAGAATTCCACCTTGGGGCCTGTGTAAGTGAGACCTTCAGGTTGCCTGTGCCATCTCCACAGGCCCCAGGTCAGCTGGGATTGGACGTGCATGGAAAATCTTAATCCGGTGGGCATTTCCTTGGCTGTGGGCGTCGCAGCTTCTTCTTGTGGCCACTGGGGTCCCAGGGCCACTCCCTGCTGTCATGCTCAGGCAGGCCCTGTTCTGCTCCGAGGAGAGAGGAATGGATGCTGCTGAGGCCTCGTCTGTGTCCTGCGGCCTCCGCTTCAAAGAACAACTCGCAGAGTGTGTGTGGAGTAAGTGGGCTTGTGAGTAACGTGGGGACACGCGGACTCTACCTCCTTTATCCTGAGGCAGGAACATGTTCTGTCAGAACCACAGATAGTACTCATAGCAAAGCCCATGTATAAAAGCCTACTGAATTTTTATAAAATGATCTTTCCTCTTTTACATTTAATAAAAGGAAACACAGGACTTCTCCATAGGTATGGCAACCACACAATTCTGTTCCCAACTTCCAGCCAAGATGGCATAGTGAGTTCATTCTGTGGCCTACGCCCTCTGTTCCAAATAGAGAGCAATAATAAATAAAATAGAAAAAAATGATAAACAAAAGGACATAGTTGGGCCCTAAACCAAGATAGATATCTTTGTGTACGAGAAGCAGGTCAGAAATGCAGTGCGATGAGTGGGGCTGAGGGCCTGGTAGCCTCGGGGTCTAGAAGAAGCAGTAGCTGCCAGAGGTTTAGCTCCTGGTTACAAGTTCTGTGTGAGACAGGGGACAACAGCCAGGCTCCTTGAAGCCAGGGGTGGGGTGAGGCTCTCTCTGCTTGTGAAAAGAGGCAAGGGAAAAAAAAAAAAAGCCAGCTGTCCATGTACAGCCTGAAATGTGGGAAGATGAAGACAGACTCTTGACTAGGAGCTGAGCCAAGCCACCCTCTGGCTACATGCCTGGGTGTGTGATGTCCTCATACCACAGCAGAGTGGGAGCCCTAAAGTGCTATTCTAGGACCTGGTTTTCAGCTGGGCTTGGAGTCCCAGCTCAGGACAGAGACAGAGTGAAAAATAGATATAAAAACAAAATTCAAAAATTCTCCAACTTACTGAGATTCAAACCAAAATACAAGGAAAAAAACTTAATGGTAAGAAAAACAGTCAACAGAATCAACATTTGGAATTTGAATTCATTCCAGATTAATTTAATTTTGTGAAAATCTTATAAAGAATTAAAACAAGTGTTTAGGATGCCTAAAAAGGCAAATGAAAGCTTAACATTAACAAGAAATGAATGGAGGCAGATAGAAATGAAATGAGAACAAGGAGATACAAAAAGAATCAATTAGAGATCTTGGAAATGAAAACACTGATCATTAAAAAACATAGTAGACAGAATAAATGTAGACTAGAGATGAAGAGAGAGTTAGTGAGTTAGAAGACATTACTTAGGAATTAACACCTATACAGTACACGCAGACAAAGATTAAAAAATGTAAGAGCAGTTATGAGACATGATGGATAGATTGTATGAAGGACAATGTATGTCCAATAGGAGTTTTGGAAGAAGAAAGTGAATGGAACCACAGTGAAGTAACACATGAGGGAGTAGTAGCAGAGAATATTTTGGGGGAAATTGCAGACAAACAAATGCAAAGAGAAAAAGACCTTACAGTAGACCTGAAAAAAAGATTACTTATAAAGGAACTTCTGGCCTCAGCAAAAACCAAGGCCAGAGATGTTGGAGTAGTAGCTTCAAAGTGCCAACTGGACTTTTATGCCCAGCTAACTTATAGTTAAAATTAAAGGAAAAAGGGACATTTCCATACATACCCACATTGAAAGAATTATTATAGGATGTACTTCAAGAAGAAAAGATGAACCTAGAAAGAAAGGGAAGGGTACAAGAAACAATGTTAACCACAGAAAGTGATAAAGATATGTTGATAAATCTAAATGAGCATTGACTGTAAACAAAATTTAAAAAATTCTCAAAGATTCTAAGGATGGTCCCCAATGACCCATGCCTCCTAGCCATGCCCTTGTGTTCTACCCTCCCACACTGAATAGAGCTGACTTGTGTAACCAGAAGGACATTGCAGGACATAATGGTGTGTGATATCTCGGTTTAAGTGATGAAGGACATTGCAGCTTCCACCTGGTTTTCTCTAAGCTCACTTGCTCTGGGGGAAGGAAACTGCCATGTGGGAAGGACACTCAAGCGGCCCCAAGGAAAGGTCTGTGTGGCAAGGACCGAGGCCTCATGCTAACAACCAGCACTAAATGCCAGGAATGTCAGTGGACCACTTTGGAAAGGGGTCATCCAGCCTCAGTCAAGCTTTCAGATGATTATGGCCCTGGCTGGGATCTTGACCATGACCTCATGAGAGGTTCTCAGCCAGAACCACCTAACTACACTCCTGAATTTCTGACTCACAGATACTAAATGAGATAACAAATGTTTATTGTTATTTTAAGCTGATTAGTTTTGGGTGATTTGTTATACAACAATAGATAATTAATACAGGCGTACCTCATTTTATTGCATTTTGCCTTATTGTGCTTCGCAGATGTTGTGTTTTTTACAAATCGAAGATTTATGGCAATCCTGCATTGAGCAAGTCTATCAGCACCATTTTCCCAACAGTATTTGCTCATTTCATGTCTCTGTGTCACATTTTGTTTATTCTAGCAGTATTTTAAGTTTTTTCATTATTATTATGTTTATTATGGTGATCTGTGATCAGTGATCTTTGATGTTACTGTTTCAAAAATTTACAACTCATTGAAGGCTCAGATGATAATTAGCATTTTTTAGCAATATTTTTTAATTACGTTATCTACATTGTTTTTTAGACATAATGCTACTGTGTGTTTAATAGACTACAGTATAGTGTAAGAAGAATTTTTTTTAAAGATTTTTTGATGTGGACCATTTTTGAAGTCGTTACTGAATTTGTTACAATATTGCTTGTTTTATGTTCTGGTTTTTTGGCCACGAGGCATGTGGAATCTTAGCTCCCTGACCAGGGATCGAACCCGCACGCCCTGCATTGGAAGGCGAAGTCTCTACCACTGGACTGCCAGGGGAGTCCCTGTAAGCATAACTTTTACTATGTACTGGGAAACCAGAAAATTTATTGCAATATTGCAATATTTACTTATTTATTGCAAAATTTAAAGCAATATTTATTGCTTTATTGCAATATTCGCATTACTATGGTAGCCTGGAACCAAACCCACAATATCTCCAAGGTACACGTGGATAACTTCTAACGAAAAATTGCAGCCCCTTGTCCCTTCTTACCCCACCCCAGTTCCCAACCCCTAAAGGCAAACACTTTCAACTCCCTTTAGCTAGTATTTTGTTGTTTTTTGCATCTATGTTTCTATATACCTTGTTTATATTTTTCATTAGGTATTATATATTGCTTTTCTATTATGAAAGATATTATTTTTCTCCTTTCCAAATTCTCCACCCCTTCCCTTTCAAAGTAATTACATCATATTTTCTAGTTATTCAATACTCATATTAGTATTACTATATCAGTACTATTCACAGCTAAACTTTTTATTGTGATATGATTACATTTCCTTTCTTTTATCACTTTTTCTTTTCCCTGGTGATAATAATGATCTGTTTTGTTTGATTAGATTTCTATTCCTATGAGTGACTCATCTCTCAATATGTCTGAACATGTTAGGTAATCTTTTTTTTTTTTTTAACATTTTAGGTAATCTATTAATTTCATGTTTTCCTTGGGGACATTTCCTCCCAGAACCGTCTGTCCTCCTGTTTCTGTTGCAGGTGGCTGTGCCTAGGCCTGTTGTCCAGCTGTCTTCCTGGGACATCCCTTCTCTGTCACCATGGGGATTCCCTTTGCTTACACCCTGTGTCTTGTGTCTTCCTCTTTCTTGATGTATTCCCTCATTTTTATGGAGTATATTCTTCAGTGGCTTCCTACACAAGAGTGTGTAAGACTTAGGCATATTTTTTTGAGCACTTTCATCTCTGAAAATGTCTCTTCCACCATCACATTTGAGTGATGGTTAGGCTGAACATGTAATTCTGGGTCAGAAATAATTTTCTCTCAGAATTTGAATACACTGCTCTATTACCTTTTAGCTTCTGGTGTTACTGTTTAGAAGTCCGTTGATATTTTGACTCCAGATCCTATATAAGGACTCTTTCTTCTCCTGGAAAAATTTTAGGCCCTTTCTTTTATCATTATTGTTCTGCTATTTAATGATTATATGTTTGGTGGGATCTTTTCAAAATTAATTTTCCAGAGAATGTGGAGACTCTCTTACTCTAGAAACTCATGTCCTTTCTTCTTAGAAGTTTTTCTTAAATTATTATTTTTTAAAAATTAATTTTTAATGGAGTATAGTTGCTTTACAATGTTGTGTTAGTTTCTGCTGTATAGCAAAGTGAATCAGCTATATGTGTACATATAGCTTTTTTGGATTTCCTTCCCATTTAGGTCACCACAGAGCACTGAGTGGAGTTCCCTGTGCTATACAGTAGGTTCTCATTAGTTGTCTATTTTATACATAGTATCAATAGTGTATTTATGTCAATCCCAATCTCCCAGTTCCCGCCTCCCTTTCCCCTGTGGTATCCATACCTTTGTTCTCTACGTCTGTGTCTCTATTTCTGCTTTGCAAATAAGATCATCTATACCATTTTTCTAGATTCCACATATATGCGTTAATATACGATATTTGTTTTTCTCTTCCTGACTTACTTCACTCTGAATGACAGTCTTCAGGTCCATCCACATCTCTACAAATGACCCTCTTAAATTATTTTTTTGATCTTTTCTCTCTCCATTTTCTCTTTGTAGATTTTTTATTATTTGGGTGTTGGACCTTCTGGATTGATCATTTAAAGGTCTTACTTTTTCTCTTCTATTTTTAATCTCTCTTGCTCTCTCACTTTCTCACCTTCAGATTCCTTAGCTTTATTTCTAAACCTCCTTTTAAAATTTTCATTTCTTTTCTCATATTTTTATTATCCACATGTTTCTGCTTATCTCTCTGAGGATATTAATTATAGATTTTTTAAAAATATTTATTTATTTGGCTGCGTTGGGTCTTAGTTGCAGCACGCGGGATCTTTCGTTGTGGCACTCAGGCTCTCTAGTTGTGGCGCAGGGGTTTAGTTGCCACACGGCATGTGGGATCTTAGGTCCCCGACCAGGGATTGAACCCACGTCCCCTGCATTGGAAGGCGGATTCTTAACCACTGGACCAGCAGGGAAGTCCCAATTATAGATTTTTGAAGCAACTTTTTTCCTGTTCTCAAATTGTCTTTATTTCTTCAAAATTCCTTTTTATTTACTTGTTTATTTTTGTTTCTTCACACAGGAAGTTCAAATGTTTGATGATATTTGCTTGTTAATATTCAGGATAAAGCTTGTTAATATTTAGGAAAAAGCTGACTGTGAGCTCTGTGTACACGGGTGGGGTTTGTCCAAGGTGGGTTTCACTGTAGGACTGTCTGGCTGGACCATTTTCTCATGGGCCCATGAATTGGATTTCTGAGACTTAGAATAAACAAAAGAATGTAAACACATGGAACAACTGTGAAATATTAACTGCATACCAGGTGAAAAATGATGTCAGTCAACATCATGAAAATTGTGTTCTCCAATCACAAAACAAGTAAATTGTAAATTAACAATGAAAATAACATTAAATCTCCCACATGTTTAGAAGTAAGGAGTCACTTCTAAAGCAAGTTAAAGAAGATATCACAATGGAAATTACCAAGTATTTAGAACTGAATGATAACAAAAATACTACATATTAAAGCTTGTAGGATGAAGCCAAAACAATTCTAATTTTTCAGGCATTTATTACAAACAAGACAGATTTAAGATTAAGCACTCAGTACAAGGAGCTAGAAAAAGTATAACAGAGTACCCAAGGAAAGTAGGGGAGGAGAATAGTAAAAATAATGGAAGTTAACAAAGTAGAACACAAAGAAACAAAACACAAAAGCAGTTCCGTGAAAAAACAAAACAGACAAACTCTTAGCAAGACTCATCAAGGAAAAAAAAAAGGAAAAAGTCATAAATGAACAATACTAGAAACAAAAAATAGGCATAGCTAGAAATGAAGTAGAAATTTTATTTATTATTTATTTATTTTTAATTAATTATTTATTTATTTAGGCTGCATTGTGTCTTCACTGCTGCACATGGGCTTTCTCTAGCTGCAGCAAGCGGGGACTACTCTTCGTGTGGTGGCTTCTCTTGTTGAGGAGCATGGGCTCTAGGCGTGTGGGCTTCAGTAGTTGTGGCATGCAGGCTCAGTAGTTGTGGCTTATGGGCTTAGTTGCTCTGCGGCATGAGGGATCTTCCCGGACCAGCGCTCGAACTCGTGTCCCCTGCATTGGCAGGCGGATTCTTAACCACTGTGTCACCAGGGAAGTCCCAGAAATTTTAAAAAATAGTAAGAGGATGACAGAACAACTCAAGTCAATGAAATTGAAAACAGAGAAAATGGCTACTTTTCTAAAAAATATGAATAATCAGACTTGACCCAAGAATATATAGAAAGTTTGAATTAACCAATAATAATCATGCAACTTATCAAACATCTCTCTCTTCAAAAGACATGAGTTTTATTGAACCTTTAAAGAACTGCTTCAGAGAATTGAACCAGGGAAATTAATTTTTGAGGCTGGTATATTCTTGATACAAACCAAGCAAGGTCAGTTCAATAAAAGAAAGTTATAAACCAATCTCACTGGTAGCCATCCTCTAAGATGGCCCCCAAGGACCCTCATCTCCTGATATTCACATCCTTGTGTAGATTCCCACACTGACTCCTTGCATAGATTTCCACATTGAATCGTGGCTTGTCTGTGTGTCCACTAGAGTGCTGCAGGAGTGACAGCATATGACTTTGGAGGCTAATCCATAAAAGTCACTAGAGCTTCTCTGCCTTACTCTTTGGATAGCTTGCTCTAGAGGAAGCCAGCTGCCATGTCATAGACACACTCAAGCATCCCTGAGGAGAGCCACGTGATGAGGAACTGAGCCTTCTGCCAATAGCCAGCACCAGTTTTCCAGTCATGTGAATGGGTCATCTTAGAAGTGTTTCTTCCAGCCATAGTCAAGCCTTCAGATGGCTGTAGCATTGGCCAATATCTTAACTGCAACTCATGAGAGACCACAAGACAGAACCACCCAGCTACATTGCTCCCGTATTCCTGACACATGGAACCGAGATGTAATAAATGTTTATTGTTGTTTTAATCAGTGAGTTTGGGACAATTGTTATTATTACAATGGAGAACTGATACATTCACTTGAGCACCTAGATGCAAAAGTTAGAAATTAAATACTAGCAAAATGAATTAAGTGGTGTATAATTAGAGTTTATCCCAGAATTCAAGAATGTTTGACTTAGGAAAATTTATTAATGATTCACTATATCAAAAAATTAAAGGAGAAAATATATGTTCATCTTAACAGATGCAGAGAAAGCGTTTGATGAAATTTAAAATCCATTCAGGATAAAACTTACCAGACTGGGCTTAGAAGGAAGCTTTTTGAACATGGCAAAGTTATCCATCAATAATCAACAGCAAGCATACTCACATAGCACAATTTCAGAAGCATTTCTTTTAAACTCGGGAGTAAGACAAGGATGCCTACTATCGTCACTTCTTTTTCACATTGGAGAACCTTGCCCGTGCAACAACCCAAGGGAAAAAAGAAGAAGTAGAAGAATTGGAAAGGAAGAAATGCAAGTGTTCTCTTTTGCAGAATATAATTGTCTACATAGATAATTCAAAAGAATTTACAGATAAACTATTAAAGTATTAAATTAATTCAGCTATATTGCTTGACACAAGGTCAACATAGAAAAATTACTAGTCTTGACTTTCTTTCCCCCCCCCTCAGCCATGCCGCATGGCTTGTGGAATCTTAATTCCCCGACCAGGAATTGAAAGCGCCAAGTCCTAATCACTGGACCGCCAGGGAATTCCCCCCAAATTACTAGTCTTCCTACTCATCAATCATGACCAGTTAGAAAATGTAATAGAAAAAACAAAGATCTCATTCATAATGACAAGATGAAGTTGTGAAGTGCCCAGTGATTAATCTAACAGAAGATAGGAAAGTTTTTATGGAAAAGAATGACAAAATATTGTGGGAAGAAGCCAAAAATGATCTGAAAATAAATGAAGAGACATATGTTCATGGATCAGAAGACTCAATGTTCATGCCAATTTCTCTCAAACAATCTATAAATTTAATTTAATTTCAATCAAAATTCCAATGAAGTGTTTTTTTGATGGAATTTGACTAAGTGATCTTAAAATTCACATGGAAGAGCAAGAGCTAGATAATTTTGGAAAAGAACACGAGGAGGTGGGATGGAAGGAAGACTTAACCTACGAGATAAGAAGACGTAGTGGTATCGTAAAGGAATAGTAATTAGAGAGTGGGGTGGTGAGGCAGAACAGAGAGCCCAGGAAGAGACCCACACACACATGGAAAAGATATACAACAGCTGATATTTCAAATCAGTAGGGGAAAGAAATTACTTTTAAAAATAAATGATGCTTGGAAAATTGGTTATCCACATGGAAGAATATCAAATTAGGCTCCTAGTTCCATACTCCAAAATAAAGAACTAAAAAACTAATCTTTAAAGCTTTTAGAATAAATATGGAGAGGTGACTTTTGGGCAGGTAATGATTTCTTGAAATAGATCACAAAAATAGATCACAAAAGGAATGAATGATGTCTTACCTGTTTTAAACGAACTACTTCTGTTCAAAAAAGACATCTTAAAGAAACTTGAAGATACGACTCAGACTAGGGGAAGGTATTTGCTACGCAGAGAACTGACAAAAGATTAGTATCTACAATTTGTAAAAAAATTCTACAAATGAAATAGGAAAGAGATAAAAAATAGAATAGAAAAATATGCATAAAGTATGAAAGGGCAATTAAGAGAAAAAGAAATCTGAATGGGCTACTTCATTAATAATCAAGGAAATAAAAATTTAAACTACACGAGATAACATTTCACACCCATCAGACTGGTAAAGTAATTAAAAAGGGATACTACCAAGTATTTACAAGGACGTAGAGTAGATAAACAGAAACTCTCATAGGCAGCTAGTGGGAAAATAGATTGGTACAACCACTTTGAAGAGCAATTTGGCAACGTCTGATAAACTTCAGATGTGCATGTCCTTCAACTCTGCAATTGACTTCTAGAGAAATCCTCACATATGCACTAGGAAATAGTACATGTATAAGAATCCACTATAGGGGCTTCCCTGGTGGTGCAGTGGTTGAGAATCCACCTGCCAATGCAGGGGACACGGGTTCGAGCCCTGGTCTGGGAGGATCCCACATGCCGCAGAGCAACTGGGCCCATGAGCCACAACTACTGACCCTGCGCGTCTGGAGCCTGTGCTCCGCAACAAGAGAGGTCGCGATAGTGAGAGGCCCGCGCACCGCGATGAAGAGTGGCCCCCGCTCGCCGCAACTAGAGAAAGCCCTCGCACAGAAACGAAGACCCAACACAGCCAAAAATAAATAAATAAATTTATTAAAAGAAAAAAAAAGAATCCACTATAACATTGCTCATAATAGGGAAAAACTGGAAATCATCTACATATCCACCAACGAGAGAATGAATAAATAAATGGAATACTACAAAGCAGTGAAAATATACATATATAAATATGGATAAATCTCAAAAACATAATGTTGAGAAAAAAATCACTTTGCGAAATGACATATAGAGTGTGATACATTTTGCATGAAATTTGAAAACATGGATATTATATATAGTTACATATATATAGTATACAGTATAAACACACAGGGGAAAGATAAATATCAGAATCCCATAGAGCTGGGTGTTGGATACTTAGATGTAAGTGTCTTTACTTCTTTGTTTGAAAGATTGTAGTAAAAATCATCATAATCCAGATCTGTATAACTGTCAGTTCAGACAGAAGGACTCCTAAGCTCCCTGTGTGTCCATATTTCGTGACACTGGGGTTGATGGTGGCCTCTCCCACTAAATCCTGAGCTCCCTCAGGATTTCCTTTCCATATTCCTAGAGCCTGGCATAGTGTAGATTTTCAACCCATGCTTGTTGACTGACTGACTGACTGACGACTGACTGAATGAGTAAATAGAGAAAGAGGGGAATGCGGAAAGAGGAAGGTTAGGAGGAGAATGGAGAGAGACTGAGGCTTTCACTGCCACTCTCTGACATGGACTGTGGAGAGATGTAGACAGGCTTGAGAAAAGCTCGACAAATGAGCTGTGCTGGTGGACGCATGATTAGAGGGAAGCCAAGCAGTTTTCCTGAGCCTCTCACTGGAGGATAGTGGTGGTGGAGTCACCACCTGACATTTTATCTGTTTAGATAGGAACCCTGAAGGGCACATAGGTTTAAGGAGATGATGAGTGTAATTTCAGACAGTGATGTGAGACCTCCAGGTGTAAGTATCCAGTGTGTACTAGGATATATGGGTCTACAGCTTAGGGGAGACACCAGAGCTAGAAGTGCAGAGTTGGTTATTCCAGGAGAAGGAGATGAGTAGTGAGGCAGTGATGAGCTTCCCTGGGGAGGTGGGTGGCTGCAGATGGACCCTGGGGACCATCAGCATTTAAGGACTGAGGGAAGAGAAAGAACCCAGGCAAGGAGGCCGAGTCCAGAGAAGGAGGAGAACAGGGGCGCCAAGAAAAACAGTTTCAGGAAAGAGTGCAGTTCGGTGAAGTCAGACAAGGAAGAAAGGTCCAGAAAGATAAAAACTGAATAGTGTCCTTTGAGTTTGGCAAAGGAAGGCTACTTGTGGTCTTCGCTGGAGGAGTTTCATTGGAGAGGTGAGGGGGAAGCAGATTGCATTGTGTCATGAGCGATGGTGAGCTGAATGTGAGCACAAGTGGAAGAGTGAATCTCCAAACCCTCTTTTCCCAGATGCCTGGACTTGAAGGGTGGATAGAGATAGGTCAGTAATATCACAGGATGAATTTGGGGGGTGGGACATAGTTGACTCTGAATAAACTAAGGGAAGGAATTTGAAGACAGAAAGAGGCTTAAATATGGGAGAGAGAGGGAGATAACTAATGAGTCAAAGTTTTGGCAGAAATGGACGAATGCACTAATACTAATACTAACAATGCTAATTAGTACTAGTAACACTAAGACTAGCAAACACTTATAGAGCACCTACTATGTACAGGTGCTCTTCTAAGTGCTTAACATATTTTTAACTCATTTAATCCTTACAACAAACCTATGAGGTAGGTACTGTACCCCATTTTACAGATGAGGTAAACTGAGATACCAAGAGTCAAAACAATGATCATCATTATCATTTATTGAGCTCTTATTTATTAGGGGTATGACTACTGACCACACGTCTGTAATGTATTAATAGATCAGTCTTACATATTAGGCATAGTAAGAACATAGTGAGAGGCAGTAAGGACACAGAAGGAAAGTCTGCCTTGGTCTCTGGTTTTCGAGGGAAGGAGAGAAGGATGACTGTGGACACAGAGGTGGGTATAGACATAAGGGAGGGGTAGAGAGAAGGCAACAGAACTTTGAGGCAGTTCAAGAAAACGGCTTTGACTTCTTTGGTAAAGTAGAGAAGGAACATTTATTATGGAAAACACAGATAACAATAAAAGAAAATAAGAACAATTCCAAGCCCTTGCTATAACCACTTTTAATATTTTGTTGTATTTCCTTCTAGAGTTTTCTCTAAGCATACATATGTAGGCATAAATACATAACAGTGGAAGCCAGTCCTTCCTTCTGATTGAAAGAATAAGAACAAACCAACCCAATAGAATCTACACCTTGTAATTTTGGAGCTGCAAGAAGAACAGTTCTCAGTGTAAGGAGATAGCTGTGTGACCTCACCCCCTTGACCTGAGCAATCTCCCTATAGGTCTTTGGTTGTGCAAGTCATTCAAAGACCCTCTTCTGGCATGCAGAGGTTTGAGACACTGTGACCTGGAGAAGCCAGGCTGTCTTGCACAACGTATTGAAAGATCATCTTTGTAGTGGGGCAGCAGATTTGCATCTCTGCAGACTGTTTCCTTGGAGAAATGTTTCAGACCTATGTGTGAATTTAGCTCAATCTTAGAGGCAGGACAATATACCTATTATGAGCCTGTTGCATATAAAAAACAAAAACAAAACATTTATATGTGTGTTTGTGTTTTTGTTTCAAGGTAGATTGTCCTAGATTAAATGTGTGTGTGTGTGTGCGTGTGCACACGCACATGTGTGTTCTTCATTGAGAAAGTGCCCAAAACACATTCTGGCCTCAGGGATGCAGCCCCCATCAGAAACTGGGGGTAGGATTGGGAGGGGCTTCCTGGAATCCCTGAAGGGATCATTCAACAGATGGGTGCCCAATGAGTGGCCCAGTTGTCTGCGGAAATGACATGAGGGTATGACAGCTCCCTTCGTATTTGGAGGGTATAGAAGACCAGCCAGCAGATCCTTGAGAGTGGCTGTAGGAGAGAGGGAGGTGAGTGGCTCTGACCGTAGGAAGTGGAAGGGGTTGGACCCTGTACTGACCCCAAGTCTTTGGGTCAGCTTGAGGATAAATAAGAAACTTATTTGAAGGGGTGTAATCTCCGGACCCACAGTGATCAACAGAGCCAAGAATTCAGACTGCACCTTTTAGACTTGTCCTCCAGAAACACTTGTTCAAGCAACAACACTACTTTTATAAAGATAGGATCCTGCTCTACATAGTCTTCATTAATAATATATTGTAAATATCTCTCTGTATAATTAAGCATCTGTGCCATGGTGTTCAATAGTCATTCCATTGTGGATAGAACATGGTTTCTTAGCTGTTGTGCTGGAAACGGCCACCAGAGTGGACCTCACTGGAGACCAAACTAAGCCCATCTTGGGATCTGGCCAGTGCCATATCTTCCCCCTCCTATAAGGACCAGCTTAGTCAGTTCCTCCATCTCTCACCTCTCAGCACCTCCCTGTGATGGCTCTGGACCACCTGTTGATGTCCCAGCATGCCTTGTTCCCAAGCTCACGGAAGTCATGGAGAAAAGGAGGCCCAAACACACTGAGAAAACGCTGAGGCAAAGGCATGGCTGGGATCCCAGCACAGACTCCCCATCCTCCTGCAGTTACAGTCTTGGCTGAGCTGAGCCCTTTCCTCACAGTGTTTGGCTTGGATGATGGACTAGGTGAGTCAGCCCTCCCGGCGCCCTCCTGTCACCCTCCTCTGAGTCGAAAGTCACATTTAGATGGGGTTGTTGCCAGATCAGTAGAATTATCTGTCCTTTCCACAACCCGGTCCTCCCATCCCTCTCTCTGCAACTAGGTCCCAGAATGTGTCCTGTGAGGGTGTAGGCTGGACTAAGCCACAGGAGCTGACCTATATCAGCTCTATAGTAGCCCAGAACCTCTTGGGGCCTGGGTCTTAAATGAAGGAAGCACTTCCCTCTGGGTCTTCAGATTCTTTCCTTGGGCTCAAGGCCAGTGGCCACGTACCTCCCAGATGACCCCAGACAGACCTGATTGGAATCCCAGCTCCATCACTGACTGGTTGGGTGACCCTGGCCTTACCTCTTTAAGTCCGTGGAGATGAGTTTTCCTCACCTTTTTTTTCCTGCCTTTTTTTTTTTTTCCCCAGCTGTGTCACGCAGCATGCGGGATCTTATTTCCCCGACTAGGGATCGAACCTGCGCCCCCTGCCGTGGAAGCATGAAGTCTCAACCATTGGACCGCCAGGCAAGTTGCAAGTTTTCCTCATCTTTAAAATGAAAAAAATGTTATCTGTACCTATGAACGTAAAGAGTCAATGCATATAAATGTAACAGGGCCTTAAAACTAAATTTTCCACGAGGTACTAATATGTATCATAGATGTGAAAATCCAAAGCGTGATGCCAAGTCACCTTATGGAGATTTTCTAAGGAAATGCCAACATCTGTTCCAAGACTTTTGAAACCCCTTGGCTCCACTGAGACTCTGAAAAAGTAGAAACAGAGGAGGCAGAAGGATTTTGTGAGGAGGATTTCCTTGAAGAAAGCTGGGCTGTGAGTCCCATCTTGGGGGCAGGGTCAGTGCCTGCTTCCTCACCTCAAACCTACTGAGGATGATTGTCTGTGAGGACGCTATACCAAGAGCTTAACATGTGACCCCTAGGGCTGGGGCGCGGTGGCCTGGGCTCTGGTCCCACCTGGGGAATCTGGAAGGTGAGAGGAGGGCTCACTAGCTGCGCTGGTTGGGCTGCTGCCGCCACCCTGGGACCCCCTGCACTCCCAGAGTTTTTTTGGGGGGTACAGGAAGCATGGGAATTGCTGCTAGACAGAGGTGGGCCTCACAGCAGTGAGCCTGTGAGGGGTCCATGTCTTGGGTCCTGTGTGGAGGGACCCCACTAGCTAAAGGTTGGTGCTGAGGAAGGGGCCCCACGTGACCACCAGAAATGAGATTGGACTTGAGATACATCCACAGGTTGGAGAGAACTTCGGGAGAAAGAGGCTGAGTGGGGAGCCTCGTGGAGAGGGCATTAAAGCACTCCATGAGAGAGAGGCAGAATTTAACATCTGCCTGGCAAGGAAGCCTGAAGTCAACTGCCAGCTGTTTCTGCCCCTTCCCCGCCTGCTCCCATGGAGCAGCAGAGTTGTAGCCACGGCAACTGGCTGGGGAGACCCAGTGGAAAACGATGGAAGAAGCCAACTCCTCTCTACTGTCCCCACTGCGGGGTGCAGCTGGGCAGGCCCAGGCTGGGGGAAGAGAGAGGATTTAAGGTAAAAATAAGTTGAGAGTTTTGATGAATACCTTGCATTAGCATTCCAATTACTGAATTGAGACTGTGTTTGCAACCCAAAGTGACTGCAGACCCTGTTCTAAAAATGAGCAGAAACTCTCGGGCCTGCTGAAGATGTCACCCAGGCCCTGGAGGCTTTCCTCCTGGAATACTGTTGGTGCAAGGAAATTGCACACCAGTTAGGGTTCTGAACGTAGCATTTAGCAGCTGGGACGCGCACAACAATCATTCTTTCGCCCCTGCTCACCTGATTGTCTCTGGTTTGCAGTCCACTCTTGCCCTGACACACTTTCCTCCAGCTCATATGTCATGCCTGAAGCATGTTGTCTGTCTGAAGGTCGAGGTCAAGTGCTGCGGGCAAGGCCATTTCTTGCCACTGATTATCTTGAGCTTAATCTCCCTAGAAGACAGGTGACATCCGTGACAGGCACAGTCTTCCTGCGGGAGAGAGGAACATGAAGTGTGTTCCCCATTTCTCAGACGGAGGAAGCCCTGCCCAAAGAGTGAGGCTGGGAGATGGGGCCAGGCAGGCTCACCTCTGCCGTAAAGCCCCCGTCTGCCGGCTTAAGCTCCCTGCCCCACTGGCTGCTCATCTCTAAAAAAAAAGTTGATAAGAATAGTGCAGACCTCACAGAGTTCAGTATGAAATGAAATCATGTGTTAGGTTGAACTCTAGGACACTGCCAACATTCAATGCTCTTTCACTCTACAGAAATGACAGTTTCAGATGGTTCAGCCTAACGTGTAAACAATGCTTTGTGAACTCTGAATTGTTAGTTTTTGTGTTTAAACAAAACAAAACAAAACAAAATTACAGTAACAAAAAAATCCTTCCATCCATGCTCCCTAACGAGTCTCCAGAATTCTGTTTAATGTCTCAAGGAACTGGGGATTTGTGAAGTGGCTACGAAGGACAGCCTGAAACCAGTGAATGTGCGAGACCTTAGTTCTTTGCCAGTTTCTCCCAGTACCCAGAGCTCCCCCTCTCTCTTCTCCCATTGCAAACACTAGCACAAACAACAATTTCCCCCCACCCTAGACAGCTGAACTTTCACTACTATGGGTCTAAATGGGCATTTATTATATTTATTCTGCTTAGTACTCTGTGTGTTCTCTCAATTCTGAGGAGTCAGTTTTTTTAGGTTCAGGAAACACCCATTCTTTAAAAAAAGTATCTCTCATCGGATGAATACATTTGACTATGTAAAAATTTAAAACTTTTGTATGAAAAAACACTATAAATGCAACTGAAAAAGGATTTAGGGAGGGGGTGGGTGGGTGGGTGAAATGGGTGAAGTGTGAAAAAGTATAAACTTCCAGTTGTAAGATAAATAATTCCTGGGGATGTAATGTACAGCATGGTAACTATGGTTAGTAATACTGTATTGTATATTTGAAAGTTGCTGAGAGAGTAGATCTTGAAAGTACCCAACAAAAGAAAAATATATATAACTATGTGTGGTGATGAATATTAACTAGACTTATTGTGGTGATCATTTTGCAATATATTGAATCATTATATTATACACCTGAAGCTAGTATAATGTTATATGTCAACTATATCTCAATTGAAAAAAAAAGGCAAAAAGACAATTCATAGGAAAGGAATCCCAAATGGCCAGTAGACTATGAAAGGATGGTCAAACTGACTAGAAATCAAGGTCATGCAAATAGAAATTATAATGAGGTATCACTTCTCATCCATCAGACTGGCAAAATTAAAAAGTATGAAAATATTAAGTATTGGTGAGGTTGAGGAGAAATGGGGACAGCCATACACTACTTATTGGAGTACAAATTGAAGAGCAGTTTGCCAGAATCTAGTAAAATTTGAAATGTGCATATCCTATCACCCTGCAATTCTACTTCTAGATATACACTTGGAAAAACCTTCACCCAAGTGCATAAGGCACATATTATTACATTGTTTCATGGTGGTAAAAATTTGGAACTATTGCATAAATCCATCTATTAAATAAAGTACTATATAAAAAAATGTGGTATAGTCAGGAATACAATGAAACATTCTACAGCAGTCCAGAGAAATTAACTGGTCTTCTCTCCATAAATGTGGAGAAAGCTAAAACTTACACTACTGAGTGAAAATCCTGGGTTGTAGCACCCTATGTACAGTATATTATTATTGAAGTAAACTTTAAAGCCACATGCAACATTACATATATTTTATAATACACATCATATATATATATATATATATATATATATATATATACACATATACACATATATATATATATATAAATAATGGACTGGAAAGATATCCACCAATTCATGATGGTGGTTGCTGCCTGAAGGAAAAAGGTGGGGAAGGGGGATTGGGGGTCAGAAAGACCATCAGCTTTATCTGTAGTTTTGTTCTCTAAAAATATTACTCGACGTGCAGCTGGTAAAACATTATAAATTGTCAGTACTGATTAGTGGGAACACAACATTATATTATTTTCTATTCTATTTTTTAGTTTTAATATTTCTTTAAAAAATCCCTCTCTATTCTACTTTCTTTTTCTGGAACACCTATTAGAGGGATACTGGAACTTCAGAATTTATTTTCCACATCTCTTAAATAAATCAATTCATATTTCCCTCCTCTTGTGCTGCATTCCAGAAGAAGCCCTCAGGTCAGTTTTCCAGCTCAGTAATTCTTATAAGCTGTCATTATTTTGTTATCAGCTCATCTGCTTATTTTTTTATTTCTTTTATGGTATTTTTTATTTTCAAGGGTTCGCATTGCTTCTTTTTCAGCACAGCCTGCCTGTTCTTGTTTCTTGGGTGCCAGACCCTCACTTATTCCTCCGAGGATTTGGATTATGTTTAGGTCTTGCTGTGAATACACTTTGCCTCTGTAAGTTCCTTTTTGCTGCCTGCTCCACTTCTTTCATGGTGTTGGCCTTACCCAAGAGTTTGCTGACTGTTGACTGGGCTTGTCTTCGCTGGAGCCGAGTTGGGCTCTCTAGTATCTGTTTGTGCTACTTCCTTGGGGAAGGAGTGGGACGTGAGTGAGTGGGGAAGGGGAAGGTTGGGCAGCTGGGAACAGGGGATGGCCTAGGCTGGTCTTGTAGCATGGGTGCTCCAGTCTCTGGTGTGCATGGGACCCTGCCTTCTCTGACTCCAGCCCACATCCACTGTGTTGCCAGGAGGGAGATGCCCCAGTCACCTCTGACTGGTGGTGTTTGCGTGAATGTGGGCAGGGCTTGGTTTATAGAGACCAAACACTGCTCCTCTTGGTGGTTCTCCGTTTGAGCTGCCCTGGTCCTGTCCAGCTCCCAGGCACCCCTTCCTCTGGGCATGGTGCTCTCCCATCCACATTTTGGACTGTGTTTTCTTTCTTCAATCCAATCCCATCATCATTTCGTCAGCATTTTATCTTTAGAAAATCTCCACAGTTTCTAATCCACCAAGGGACCCTTTCATAATTTTGAGTTGCAGATTTTAAAAATATCTTTTCTTTCATTTGTTAGGAATATATCTTATTTATAGGCCACCATCTGTGAATCTCAAGCTTGGAGAGAGAGCTTAGGGCTAGCCATGTAGATTTGGGAGTCATTTGAATAAAATAAAACTTGAAGCATGGAAGGGTAAAAGATACTCAGAGAGAGCCTGTGCAGAGAGAGAGAGGAAAAAAGCCAACCTAGGATAGAATTTAGGAAATTACCCATGCTTAAGAGGTTGGGATAAAACGAGGAACAGTGGGCAGGAGTGGTGGGAGAGGTAGCAGGAGACTTGTGGAAGGGCAGGAGGGAGAGGAAGGGTATGCACTACGGAGAGATGATAGCATCAGCCCCGAGAAAAGGTCGTGAGAGCAACAGTGAGGATGCTGGGGGCCTTCGAGAGCTGCCTCACTGGAGGGCTGGGGCCAAAGCCAAACAGCAATGAGTTAAGGGCCAGGTGACGAGAGGAAAGCTGAGGCAGAGGGTGGCATTCTAGGACAGCAGTGGGGAAGTGGAGGGGGCCCTGAAGGCAAAAAGCCAGCCAGGAGCAGGTTCTGGGAGACCCTCGGGAAATGCCCTCCATTGATCTGAGGCCTCCTGACTCCCACACATGAGGAAGTTTCCCTTGGTATAGGAAGCAGATGGAATTAACAGCTTTGATTATTATTTCTGTGTGTAATGTACACAGCAAGAGGTATTTTAGAAAGACTTGTAATATCCTGTTATAAATCCATCTCTGTTTAGAAGCCATCTTTGTTTGCTTTTTGGCTTTCTTTTCATGAACATTTTTCCATTTTGTCGTTGATGCAAGATATGTAGCATTAGGTGTCACACTTTTTACCCTGGGGAAAGTAATAAAAGGTGTAGTAACAGTTTCTGCCCTTGGAACAGGTAAGTGGCTGTTGCTCAGAGGTTGGCCATGCCCTTCAGGAAAGACTCCTCTCTGTTTACTCTGCTTCCAGGAGAGCCACTCCAGCTCTGAGATCCACAACTGCCTAGACTAGCAAAGAACTCGGACCTTTGGCATAGGGCCAGATCAGTGGGGTTAACATCTGGGAATTGATTGGCACCGTGAGAGGAAATATGGGGTAGGTTAATGCTGTGAATGGACTCTGATTAGTTGAGCCCTGACACTTTCATCTTGAGGCAGGAAAGACAGGGCCAGGTCCAAGGCCAGCCTCCTCATGTATAGGCATTAGGCAGAAGGCAAACCACCTCCTTGTTTTGCACTTAATGAGGCCATGACACATGGAGGAATGGCATCTAAAACAGAAACTTTGTAGCATCTGAGCAAGAAACTCTCACCATGAAAACAGTGGAGCATGCAAATGCACAGGTTGCTGATGACCCACTATGACTTCCCACGTATGGTGCTCAACTAGAAAGGGAAAATTTAAGGGAAAATAGCTCTTAGAGCGCATGAACGGTGGCTTCAGGAGACAAATGCACAGGACCAGAAGCTGATGCAACCTGGTGCAATCCAGGCCACACCTCAACCTTCCCCTCAAAGAATATTCCATCCCTAATCAAAAAGACCCCCACCCATTCAAAGGGCTGAAAATAAGATGGGGGAGGAAAAAACTCCCCCATCTCTCAAGAGTGCACCCCTCACTCGCGAGGACACCGCACTCTTCTCTGACTGGGTCCTTTGCTTTTGCCTCAATAAACTGCTTCTTTGTTCTTTGCTCCTCAGCCTCAGTGTGTATGTGTGTGTGTGTGTGTGTGTGTGTGTGTGTGTGTGTGTGTGTTTCTTTCTTTGTGTTTTGTGTTCCGTGCCCAAATTCTTTTGAATGAGTTGAATAAGAGCCTGGACTTTGGATAAAGCTTTCCCAGTATCAATCTCACTGTCATGAAAGAATGACATTACTCCCTAGCCCAGAGTGGAGAATCCTGCGTAATTTAGGCGGATTATGAAATTGAAGGAGAGACAGGGAAGAAAGGGGAGAATGTAAAATAAGGCCCTAAGCACAAGTTTCCAGGAAGAAAAGGAGAAAGGTGTAGTGAACATTTGGGGGTCTTTTTTCTAAGTGGCTTTATTGATGTGTAGTTGATATTCAATAAACTTTGACATATGTATACACTTGCGATACTGTTACTACTATCAACATAATGAATGTATCCATTACCCCCCAAAGTGTCCTTGTGTCTTCTTGTAATTCTGCCTCCTCTCCCCTGCCTGGACAATAATGGATGTGCTTTCTGTCACTATAGAGAAACTTGAACTTTCTAAAATTTTATGTACATGAAATCATACATATATACTCTTTTTCTGACATTTCACTCAACATTATTGGTTTGAGATTCATTCATGCTGTTGTATGCGTAACAATAGTTCTTTTCTTTTCATTGCAGAATAGTATTCTATCGTATTGACATACCACAATTTGTTTATCTTTTCATCTGTTGATAGGCATTTGACTTATTTCCAGTTTTTAGCTATCACAAATAAAGCTGCTATGAATATTTGTGTATAAGTCTTTGTACGGCATGTGCTTTCATTTCTCTTGGGTAGCTACCTGGGAGTGGAATGGCTGGATCATATAGTAGGTGTATGTTTAACTTTTAGAAGAACTACCAAGCTGTTTTCCAAAGTGGTTGTTTCATTTTGCTTCCCCACCAGCATTGTAGAGCATTCCAGTTGCTCCACATCCTCAATAACACTTGGTATAGTCGATCTCTTTACTTTTAGATATTCTAATAGGTGTATAGGGGTGTCTCCTTGTGTTTTTTTTTTTTTACTGAGGTATAGTTGATTTACAATATTATATAATTTTCAGGTATACAACATAGTGATTCACAATTTTTAGATTATACTCCATTTATAATAATTATTTATAATTTATAATTATTTATAATTATTTTAAAATATTGGCTATATTCTCTCTGCTGTACAACATATCTTTGTATCTTATTTATTTTATACCTAGATCCTCATGATTTTAATTTTAGGTGGAGTTGTTTTCTTTACTTATTTATTTTTATTCTTTTTCATTTTCTTTTCTGTTATGGTTTATTATAGCATATTGAATATAGTCCCTGTGCTATACAATAAGACCTTGTTGTTTATCCATTCTCTGTGTAATAGTTTGCATTTGCTAGTCCCAAACTCCCAATCCAACCTTCCCCCTTGGCAATCAGAAGTCTGTTCTCTATGTCTGTGAGTCTGTTTCTGTTTTGTAGATAAGTTCATTTGTGTCATATTGTAGATTCCACATATAAGGAATATCATATGGTATTTGTCTTTCTCTTTCTGACTTACTTTGCTTAGCATGATAATCTCTAGGTCCATCCAGGTAGCTGCAAATGGCATTATTTCATTCTTTTCTATGGCTGAGTAGTATTCTATTGTATATGTGTACCACATCTTCTTTATCCATTCATCTGTTGATGGACGTTTAGGTGTTTCCATGTCTTAACTATTGTAAATAGTGCTGCTTTGAACATAGGGGTGTATGTATCTTTTCAAATTATAGTTTTGTCTGAATATATGCCCAGGAATGGGATTGCTGGATCATATGACAACTCTATTTTTAGTTTTTTGAGGAACCTCCAGACTGTTCTCCATAGTGGCTGCACCAATTTACATTCCCACCAACGGTGTAGGAGGGTTCCCTTTTCTCAGGTGGAGTTCTTTTTCTAATTTAATTTAATTTATTTATTTTTGGCTGCATTGGGTCTTTGTTGCTGCACGTGGGCTTTCTCTAATTACATCGAACTGGGGCTACTCTTTGTTGTGGTGCGTGGGCTTCTTATTGAGGTGGCTGCTCTTGTTGTGGAGCACGAGCTTTAAGAGCGTGGGCTTCAGTAGTTGTGGCTCGCGGGCTCAGTAGTTGTAGCTCCCGGGCTCTAGAGCACAGGCTCAGTAGTTGTGGCGCACGGGCTTAGTTGCTCCACAGCATGTGGGATCTTCCTGGACCAGGGATGGAACCTGTGTCCCCTGCATTGGCAGGCGGATTCTCAACCACTGCGCCACCTGGGAAGTCCAGGGTGGAGTTATTTTAATTTAGGGTTTCGTAAAAATAACAAGAAAGATGAATTGAGAATTGTTCTGTCCATACAGCTGCCCTGAGAACAAACAGGTAAAAATAACTAGGTATACTGTTTTATATATGGACTTATGTATATTATATAGCACAAATAATAAATGAACTTTAATATTTATTTTCAATCTTTCCTCTTTAAGCATTTAGTCACGTTTGAAGCTAGATGAGGCCAAAGAGAAATAAATCTACCTGGTCATGTGTTCAGCTCTAGCTTTTCTGTCTTTTTCCTGCTATAGTGCCCTCTGTCTTGCCTCTTCCATGCTCTGAGAATTTCTCCAGCCTCCTTGGGAGTCAGAATGAACCCTATGCCACAACCAAGTGCTTAAAATTACAAACAGAACTTGAACGTTTGCTCAACATTTAGAATTAATTATCATGGACTACTTTTTTTTCTGCTAGGTAATGGTTTGTAATCTGTTTTGGGTCACGGATCCTTCTGAGAATCAGACAAAAATATCAGGAGGAGGGAAGGATAGGTATACATACAAAAGAGGTCCAACTCTGGCGAATGCTATGGGACAGAGGTGTGCAATGCAGGAATACAGAGAGGGACTTTTTTCCTTTCAATTGTTCTATTCAAAATATGAGTGGCAGGGGCTGCCACATGCTGTCTGGAGATGCTAGAAAACAGAGTAGAGGCCTGCGGGTCAAAGCCCTCTGGAAGTGCTCCCTGCCCTAGACTTTTTGTTATGGCAGCCAGTAAATCCTGTTGTTTGAAGCAGTGTGGTTTGAGCTTTGTAACCAGCAGATGAAATCACCCTAAAGGGTACGAGGGGTGTCACAGAGCAGAGTGGGCTTCCTTCCTCTGAGAGAGCCAGGGGAAGGGCTGGGGAGATCTTTGGAAGGCAAGGAGGGCGTTGATGGGGAAGGGCCTCAGGTCCCAGCAGTGGCTGCAGGAGTGAAGGACACGGTGGGTGTGGGGCCTGGAGGTCAGGAGAGGTTGGACGCCACCCTCCTGCCCCTCCCCCAGAGAGCCCTGTCCTACCCCCTCCCCCCGCAGTGAAGCCCCTCCATCCTGAGGATGCAGAGAGGATGCAGGCTCTCTGTTGGAACAGGCAGCCGCAGGACCTTCCGAGGAACGAGAGCAGCTGGAGACGGCTCACAGCTGCACCTCCCAGGCAGCCATGTCCCAGCGCATGGAGATACTCCAGCTTCTCCTTTTCCGGTTTGACAGGATGACTCTGCAAGTGTGGCTCTCATTTTGCAGTACAGGAGCGAATCCTCTAAGTGGGTCGTTGCTAGAGGGGTGGTGGAGGACCAACCCTCCTCATTCGTCATGGCCATTTGACTCTCCTAGCAGATGTCACTGCTCTCCTCCTCCTGCTTCTCTCTGGAGGTGGGGAAGTCCCAGTGTCCTGGGCACATTCAGTCTGCCCTCTCCTTGCCCATGATCATCTCCCTAAAACACGTCAGGATGCCATTTCTTGGCCTCCAAATCTTTGGTGTTTCCCCATAACCTAACCCTCTCTCCATGCTCTGGCCTTATTTTTCCAATGTCAATCACTCCTCCGAAGAAATCACACATTTCTTTGGAGCCTCTGTTAAGAGCTAGGCACAGTGTTGAAGATGTAAAGATGAGCCGATAGCTCGCAGCCTGGCAGTGGGGCACGGGGGCATCCTTGAAGCACATGGTACAATAGTTCCAGCATCAAGGGTTGTTCTGGAGCCACACGGCCCTAAGAAGGGAGAGTGGACTGGGTACAAAATGATCCAAAAAATGTTTTCAGGGGAAGAATTGGGGGAGGGCATCCTAGACAGGGGGATGAGCACGTGCAAAGGCCCAGAAACAAGTTTGTGGTATGTTTGGGTAAAGGCAGGTGGTTTTGTCATCTAGACTCTGGAGAAGGAGGGGGTGACATGGAGGGGAAAGGCAGCCCGTGAAGTGCTTTGTACAGGCATTCTCTGCTCAGGCGGCGGGCAGGTGGAATGGCTGTAAGCTGACCACACCGACATTCTGCAGAGCTGGCTCCGGGGCCTGTGTGGGACTTGTGCGGGAGGCAACACTGTGGCGGCCCAGGAGGACCATTTAGGAGACTTGTGCTGTCCACACAGGTGGTGACAAGGGCATAGGCTCTGTCAGCAGTGGGGGAGCTAGAGAGACGTTTCCCACTCTGGCAGGTGAAGGCTGGTGGGGGACAAGGGGTGTGGCTGGCGTTGCTGTACAGAATTCCTGGTCAGGTGGTGGGGATCAGAAATGTGAGCTAGGGAGCAGGGCGGGGCAGCTTGCCGGAGCCTCACCCTCCGTCCTACTCCCAGGTCCCCGATCCCACCCAACGTACTTTCCCAGCCCTGCAGACGGGTCTTCTGTCTCTAAACACACCTTGTCCTGTCAAGCCTTTGCTAATGGTGTTCTTTCTGCCTGACACGCCCTCACTGCTCACCCTTCTTCACCTGGTCAATAATAATCATGGTTCATAATATAAAAATAATTAGAACCACTTTGGTTTTTTTTTTTTTTTTTTGGGCTGCATCGGGTCATTGTGGCGCACAGTCTTCTCTCTAGTTGCAGCGTGAGGGTTTTCTCTCTCTAGTTGTGTCACACAGGCTCCAGAGCGCGTGGGCTCTGTAGTTTGCAGCAGGAGGGCTCTAGGCTCGCGAGCTCAGTAGTTGTGGCATGCGGGCTTAGTTGCCCGGCGACATGTGGGAACTTAGTTCCCCGACCAGGGATCGAACCCGCATCCCCTGCATTGGAAGGCGGATTCTTTACCACTGGACCACCAGGGAAGTCCCTTAGAACCACTTTTTGAGCCCTCACCTTGAGTCTAGATCTGATGCTGACCTCTCTGTCCTTAACCTGTAAATGCTCACAACAAGCCTATGAGATAGGCATCATTACTGAAGCTGTAAGATGAAGAAACTGAAGCCTAGAAGTGGTTAGGTTGCACCCAGACAGTAAGTGGCAGAGCCAAGATTCAACTTCATGCTCTTAAAAACTATGCTAGAGGGACTCCGAGGCCCAGCTCCCATAACACCTTCTACACGGAACCATCCCTATTGTCTGCATCCGGCCTCTTCTCCACAAAGCAGGATTTCCGTGTTGCCTCTTTGGGGCTCCCAAGCTCTTTGTTGATGACCCTGGGCTCTGACCTTAAGCAACTGTGAAATTGCGGAATGCTAGGACCAATTCCTACCAGTCTCCAGTGGCTCAGAAAGGGCAAGTGATTTTCTTACTGACACACAGCTAGAAAGTAACAAGACTTTGTAGGAGAATGAGCAAAGACTGCTCAAAGTACTGGACCATTTGGACCGTGGTGAAATAGGCAGGACGTGAGCACAGATCCTGAGAAGGTCCCAGCACCTTTGACCAGCCACTTCCACCCTTCACAGATAAGCAAACCCTTCTTAGGGTTCAGTAGACATGCTCGAAGGTTTCTGAAGAACAACGTTGCTTATAAAATCTTCTAATGACCCGATTGGGTAGGGTGAGGGGTGAGTGTGAGGGGTCATAGGTCCAGAATGATGGTCTCCTAAGGCAAAGAAGCAAGAAGGAGGAAGCTCAGACCCAGAGGGAAGCGGTAGGGGTGGAGGCTGCCGGAGAGGGAGGGAACCACAGCAGCCGGTAACATCCCCATTTCTTCCTAAGACAAAGGCGGCTCTTCTGTAGGAGCCTTAGAGAGAAGTCTGGGGCTGCCCAGTCTCTGGGGTAGAGGGACTATCAACTCTGGCTCTGGGGACAGACATTGCTGTCTCTCTCTGGCTCCTGCCTGACCCCGCTGGGGATCTGTACCCTCCCTCACCTCTAGCTCTGAAACAAATACTTCCTCAGCCCTGCTGGCAACTCAGCTCCCCTTGAGTCTGACACAAGGTGGCCCATCTTCCTGAGACTTGACTTCTGGGCGTCCAGGACGTATTACTTGGGTCCAGCTCTCTCAGTGACATGTTGGATGGAGGGCCCAGGGTGACCGAGACAGGCGGCACCTGGCAGCCAGCTAGGGGAGCCGGGCACCTGGGTTTCTATGAAGGCCTTTTCCTGCACAGAGGTACTTTCTCTCTCAAAACCCTGACCATCATGGGGTAATGTTTACGAGACAGAGAATTAAGAGAAGAAAAGCAGGATTCAATAATGTGAATACTATTGTGAGTTTAGCAATCGACACAGAAGGAGAGAAATGCACCGACACACCCAGAAGGATTATCCTGGGTAGTACTATTGTGGGAGATTTGTCTTCTCTCTACTTTTCCATATGTTCCAGGTTTTCTACAGTGAACAAATATTAGTTTTTTAAGGAAAAAAAATGTTGATTTTAGAAAATGTTCATCTGAAAACTTGCAAACAATAATAAAAATGTTAACATATATTTAAAAGATGGGAAGGAAAAAACCCTCAAAGTTCACTTTGCTTCATTGTGGGTAGAACGTCACCTGACTCTCCAAATATGAAGTCTGCACACCCCCCCCCGCCCCCAGTCTCGCAGTTCCCCTTGCCCTGTTTATTCTTCTTCATGCTGTTTATTACGACCTGATATATTTTACGCCTATTGAATTGTCTCCTTTCTGCCTTCCCCACTAGCATGGAAGCGACACAAGAACAAGGGCTCTGTCAGTTCTGTTCATCTCTGCAGCCCAGAGCAGACCTGGCACTAAAAAGGTCTGAGCCCAGTACGTGTTTGTTGACTGAACGAATGGTCAGCCTGTGAGCGATTTTAATTTTCTTCTTCATACATTTCTGAGATTTCAGCTATTTTCCAATGAACTTTTATTACTTTTGTGAGCAGAAGAAAAATGAATCAATATTATTTTTTCCTCCATGGAAATAGCACAATGGAGTGACATCTCAATTATGATATTTGGGAGTGAGCTTCTTTTATAATGAAGCTGGCATTCTTTTAAGTCTCAAAAACACATGAGAAATCCGCTGGTGTGAGTCATATGTCTGCCTGGCCAGATTCCTGCTGAGCTGGGTGAGAGCACAGATGTGTAGAGAAAGCTGCTCATTGTCTGCAGGGCCACCAAAGGTACACAGGGCCAACTGTGTGAATTCGCTCCCCACAAGGCTAGCTGGAAGCCTGTGCTCTGTGTGTCTTTCCCTCTTTCCCCATCTGCTCACCTTTGGATCTTTGGTCAGTAGGTGCAGAGACACGTTTGCCAACAGGGTTCCTGAAATTAGATCTAGTCCACCTGAATTAGATCTCCTGAATTAGGCGCTTGCCCTCTCCTCAGTGGGGTCCCTGTTCCCCTGGGAAGATAAGATGGGGCTGGTCTGGTTCCAGCTGTTGAAGTTTCTGGGGAAGAATGAGGCATCTTTTGTCCTCCAACATCTGGAGCCTCCCCCTCCAGGATGGGTCTGCCAGCCCCTTTCTGCTCCCCGTTCCTTCCCTTGCTCCCCTTCTCTCTCTAACTTAACCATTTGCCACGCAGCTCCCAGAGCCTGTTTTCTATGCTCAGGAACACTTCTTCTTCTTCTTCCTTTTAAATCTATTTATTTAATTTACTTATTTTTGGCTGCCTTGGGTCTTTGTTGCTGTGCGCAGGCTTTCTCTAGTTGTGGCGAGCAGGGGCTACTCTTCATTGTGGTGCTTGGGCTTCTCATTGCGGTGGCTTCTCTTGTTGCGGAGCACAGGCTCTAGGCGGCAGGCTCAGTAGTTGTGGCACACGGCCTTTTGGCCTTAGTTGCTCCGCGGTATGTGGGATCTTCCCGGATCAGGGCTCAAACCCGTGTCCGCTGCGTTGGCAGGCGGATTCTTAACCACTGCGCCACCAGGGAAGCCCCCTTCTTCTTGTTCTTCTTCCCTGCCCACCACCAGTTTTAAGAACTGAAACAGTCTCAGTAACCTACCTCTCCCTCTGTGTTCCCACCATCTTCCATGTTTCTTTAGTGGCCTTACCGCTGGAACTCCTCACAGATCCCTTTCTCTCTAAGCTCAGGCCTCCACTAACTGCCTTGGTCCCCCTTCCCCTCTCCAGAATCTGCTGCCAGTTATGCCAGCCCTGCCCCCTTTCCCCTCAGGGCAGAAGGGAATAGAGTCACTTTTGTTTTTAAACAAGTTCTCCATCCTTCTATAATTAACATAGAAAACAGAAACAAAAAGAACCGAAAAATGAAGGCATCTGAAATCCTCACAATATACAAATGTGGAGGAGAGCCACTATGATGGACTCTTTCTTTCTCTCTTTCTCTTACATTCAACTCTCCAGCCTCAGGCACAAATGCACACAGCCTTCCCCCACCTCCCGCAAGAGACCCAACTCTGTTCCTACTCCCATCCACAGCTTTAAATGGATCTTGAATGTGCAGGCTGGATTAATTATGACCTTGGATCATGACAAACTCTCATTGTTGGTCCATGATTGATGTTTCATTTTATTTACTTACTGATATGCCCATGAACCTGCTCCTAGTTTTAAGAACTAAAACATTTTCAGTAACCTACCTCTCCCTCTGTGTTCCCACCATATTTTATTCTGTTCCCCCCTTCACTCCCCCACCCCTGTGGGGTTCATCTTCTTGAATTTTGTGTTTATTATTACCATACTTTTATTTATTTATTTTAAGATTTTTTTTTTTTTGACGTGGACCATTTTTTTTTTAAAGTTTTTACTGAATTTGTTACAGTATTGCTTCTCTTTTATGTTTTGGTCTTTTTTTTTTTTGGCCGCGAGGCGTGTGGGATCTTAGCTCCCAACTAAGCTGGGACCGAACCCGCACCCCCTGCATTGAAGGCGAAGTCTTAACCACTGGACCACCAGGGAAGTCCCCTATTATTATCATACTTTTAAAAGTAGCTGTATCCCAGCTTTTGGGAAAGGTCAAGGATAGACAATCTACTTTTTTTTTTTTAAAGTAAATTTATTTATTTATTTATATTTATTTTTGGCTGCGTTGGGTCTTCGTTTCTGCGCACGGGCTTTCTCTAGTTGTGGCGAGTGGGGGCTACTCTTTGCTGTGGTGCGCGGGCTTCTCATTGCAGTGGCTTCTCTTGTTGTGGAGCACGGGCTCTAGGCATGCGGGCTTCGGTAGTTGTGGCACACGGGCTCAGTAGTTGTGGCTCACGGGCTCAGTTGCTCCGCGGCATGTGGTATCTTCCCGGACCAGGGCTCGAACCTGTGTCCCCTGCATTGGCAGGCAGATTCTTAACCACTGCGCCACCAGGGAAGTCCGACAATCTACTTTTTAAGAAGAACAATAAGAAAGGGAGACTCGGGACTTCCCTGGTGGCTCAGTGGTTAAGACTCTGCGCTCCCAATGCAGGGGGGCTGGGTTTGATCCCTGGTCAGGGAACTAGATCCCACATGCATGCTGCAACTAAGAGTTCACAGGCCACAACTAAGGAGCCCACGTGCTGCAACTAAGGAGCCAGTGAGCCGCAACTAAGACTCGGCGCAACCAAATAAATAAATAAATTGTTTTTAAAAAAAGGGAGATTTTCCTACCAGATATCAGTAATGCAATGGGGCTGGGAACACTGGGTTATCCATCCAACTCATGTTCATCTCCTCCCATTTCCCCTTCCCATACCTCCTCCTGCATTCCAGAAGCAGCCAGAGGAGAAGCCCTGGAATCCCCTCAGAGAGACCTGGAAACCATACTCACAACGTAAGCTAGACAGACAGGAAGGCTGATAGATTGACAGCATAGAAAAACCATTCCAGTAATAGCTGGCAGGTTTACTTGGGGACAAGGAACATGGCTCCCGAGATAGGAATTACACTGTGGATCCCAGGACACTGCAGTGTCACCCACCTAGTGGGCATCCTCACAGAGCTCTTTATAGGAACAAGACAAAGCGCAGCTGGGGACAGAAGGACAGTCTTTAGATTAGATGTCTCCATCCTGTAGCACGGCCTCTGCCCTGAGCGTCTCAAGCTCTCTGTTTCTGTCACCTGTGGGGCACGGCTGGTATCTGGCCCCTGGAAATCCCAACCAGGAGGAGTGGCGACAATGCCAGAGGCTGCAGAGGCCACAGACAGCGGCCAGCACAGCAGCTCCTAAGCCCAGCTGCCAGCAGAACAAAGTAGTGAGAAAGGCGAGGTCCGCGGGGCTGTCTGCCCACTAGGGCTGCCCAGAAAGTGGGGCATACAGTATCGAGGTCACCTGCAGCAGCCAGGAGGCAGACACCAGCATCAGCCAGGCCTTGAGCACCCAGAGTGGGGGCTGGTCAGGGACCCAGACCTCGACGGTGAGCACCAGGGCCAGCAGGAAGGCAGGCAGCATCAGCACGGTGTGCACTCGGATCTCCAGGGCGTTCTTGTGCTCGATGCGGGCCACCATTTCCAGCAGCTTCACAACCAGGGCCAAGGCTGTGGCCGCCCGCTCCAGCTTCATGCTCCGCTGAGCCAGCCACGCCTGGCTGCTGAGCTCCGCCAGGGCACTGAGCAGGAAGAAGCCAAAGCTGGTGGCATGCTGCCACGCATTGTGATGCTGGAAAGGCCGCCGAGGAGCCTCCCAGTCTATCAGGGGAAAACAGTTGGTTCCAGGTGGGAAGAAGGACTCTCCCAATATCAGTATCTCGCCAGCGCCCATCTTCACCATTCCCTCTGCACGTACCCGCTGCCACCACCTCTGGCCTTGCTTGTCCCTTGCGGGGAGTCAGGGGAAGAGGAGCTTCTGGCTCCGCGAGAGGACCTGGGACACCATCACTGTATAGTAGAGCCCACTGTGATAGATGAGCAGCGCCAGAGCCAGGTGTCCCAAGAGAGTGCCCATGCCTCGGCCAGCAGCCTGCTCGGGAGTGGGGGGCTGGGGCTTGTGAGGGACTCTCCCCACCTCTCAACTGTCAGAAGAGGCCCTGCTGGCCCCTCCTCTGTTGCCCACACAGGGGGAGGGCACAGGCCCCATGTGGGCCCGCGTCATTTTCAGGTAGCTGAGAGCTGGCCGGGCTCCTCCCTGATGGCAGGGCTCCAGAACAGGGCGGTACCGCTACAACAAACACGACTCTGCTCCCTTCCTCAGCCCTGAGCCTTTTCCCCACTGTTAGAAGAATGCATGTGAAGTACTTGGCGCCCTGGTAGTACAATAGATGACACTTATTGTTATTTATTATTAGTCCAAGTGGAACACCCCAGGTTTCACCAGCCAGTGAATACAAACCCAGGCTCACTACCATTGATGGCCAAGTTCTCCACCCTTACCCGAGCCCCTGTGTGCTTGCCCTTCCCCAGGTCTTTCAGTGGCTATAAGGGAAGGGCTGTGGCTGAGGTTCTGGACGTTGCTTTCCGCTGCACCACCTGGACTGGCGCTGCTTCTGAGCCTTGATCCTGCAGCTGCAGGCCCTGACAGCTCTGGCTGGGCTGCCCTGCCAAGGCACAGTGGTGGTGACAGAGCCACTGACACTCAGTTCCTCCTGCCCTGAGATGCCACGACCTGTCTTTCTGCACCATCCCCTGCCCTCTGTCCTGGTCACCGGGTCTTGGCTCTGCCTTCTTGCTCCTTCCCTGGACACTCCCCTACCGCTACTTTGAGCAAGGCCCTGCCTGGAACAGACACTGTCTCTGGGTTCTTGACATGTAGCAAAGGAGAACTACAAGTGTTTAAAACCTCACAATAGGGGTGGAGAGGACAACACCGAGGCCAGTAGAGATGGGGGCAAATGGGGGAATCAAGGAGGAGGTGGCATTTGAATTGTGTCTTGATGGTTTAGACATTGCAAGTGGAGGGCCCTGGGGTGGGAAATACAAGAGGAAAGTGTAGGCTCAGGGGCTGAAGCAGGGAGATGGGGGGAGGGGCAGAAGGGGAGAATAGACTGGCAGGTCTGGGCAGCCAGGGGTGGGGTGGAGGTTTGGGGGGCTTAACTATTGGACCACCCATTTCTATGGGACAAAGAGTCCCAGAACTTGGGACTGAGAGGTGACCTGGGCAGGGGCTGTGAGCTGCCCACTGGGAAATGCCTGGTAGCCTCTGCTGGAGTGCCTTCCTGTACTGTCTCCTGTACATGTGCATCAGGTAGACAGGAGGACAAGTGATGTCCAGTGGTGTGAGGGACCTGGGCTGGGGAGAAGAGACCAGAGGTCAAGGGAAAGTAGAGATTGGGGGAGAAAGAGAAAGCACGGGGATCTGTCTCTTTTGGGAGCAGGGGAACAGCCAACTGGATGCCCAAGCCAGAAACCAAGGCATCGCCCTGGTCTCCTCCCTTCATCCAGCCCCACAGTCAGTCCCTTACCATGTCCAGCCAGTTCCTCCTCCTGCAGAGGTAGACTTTCCTTTTCCTCTGACCACCCCGCCTCGGCTCTCTGCTGGCCCATGTCCTCTCTACCTCCTGGTTTCTCTTTTCCATACGGCTGCCAGAATACGAATATTCACACCTGATCGTGTCATTTTCCTGATGAACATTTTTCAGGTGTCTTGTGTCGGCTGTAGGCTGGAGTTCTGTGGCCAGGCAAACAAGGTCCTGTGTGACCTGTCCCCTTTGATCACTCATGCCTGCATTCCGCCACCTGCCAATATTATGCTTCAGCTTCTCTGGATTCTCTGTATTTTTCTAGAACATGCCCATGCTTTGCATTGCCTTGGTCTTTGACCATTTGGTTCCCTCTCTCTGCAATATCCCCTCCCACCTTATCTTCGTGGTAAACTTCTACCCAACACCACTTTATTAACCAGAGAAGCAACTCTATGTTTTGACTGTACTCTGCACAGGCTCACACGAAAACTGATATCACAGGTGATATATCACCAGTTCTCAGGCTGTCTTGTCATCATCTCTGCTGCGCTGGGAGATGCTCCTCTCAGATACCTCTTCCAGAAAGGACTCGCTGCCCAGCCGCCAAGCATTTGGTGCGCTAACAACTTCAGTTGTAGTCTCCTTCAGGGTCAACCTCAGTTTTCCAGCTGAGGGCACATCCTTTCAGGGTGGCCTCCAGCTAGCAGCCCGACAAGGTGGTGTCATAAGGGCCCGGCCATTTCCCCCCCGCGCTGGATTCTCTAATGGGTGACATGTGCTCCGGAGCTCCCTGGCGGGCAGGCAGAGACCTCAGCAGGCCTGCATCATAGCTGGAGAATTCTCCCTGCCCACTCCAGCTTTTGCCTTTTTCTTTTCCCAAGTCCTACTCGCCAATAAAACTTTTGGACTCCTAACTCCATCTCAGCATCTGTTTTCAGGAGTGGTCCAAGAGATTAGTCAGTAAGATGGAGTTTGGGGACTGATCACTCCATCACCCAGCTGGCCATGAGGACCACATCCCAGCCCCCAGCTCGGGCTGGTATTCCCACTGTTAAACATTTCACTGGTGGTGACTTGGGAGAATGTGCAGGTAGAGAATAATGAACTAGCCTGTGTGATGATCAGGCATTTGAAAGGTAGGCAGAGGCATTTGAAAGGTATGCGTGTGTACGTAATTGTACACACATGCCTGCACACACATGAGTGGATAGACGGGAATGAATAGTTGGGTTGATAACCCACAGACGCATAATGAAAAGCTGAGGGCAATTAACAAACAACTGAAAACAAGTGTGAGAGCCTGAGGGTTTCTTTGGCATCTTACAAAGAATCCTTCATCTCATACAGTGGGTGAAGAAAAAAGAGCTGGAGTTGAAGGTCAGGATTTAGACAGAAAGACAGAGTGGCTGAGTGGTATAATATAGCTCCAAAGATGGTTGGATCCTGACCCAAGGCAGGTCTGTGGGACCATGACACATTGGTTGGATACCCTGGAAGACACCAAATCCCTGAACTTCTGCCTCTGAGTGGTGTGGGAGGCGATATCACCAGTGAATCCTGTGATTATGCCTTGTTTCCTTTGCTGTAAGGGAATGCCCTGGTTGGATGTTGTATTGACTATATTTTCTCGTTTCCTGTATTCTTGATCCTCTGGCATTTGGGGACTTGATGTTGGAGAGACTGCCCCTCCCAAGGCTCACAAATTCCTAGAGATAGCAGACAACTTCCCTGCAAGTGCGCCTTTGACATACGAACCAACCAATCCAGAGCTCATCTCCAGCTAGCTCCTTTATCAAACTTTCACATACCTTGTTCCAAATCACCCCAGGGCGAGGTACCAATTATTAACTAGGGTCCACCTCTATAGCCCAGGGCCCAAGGAAGCCATTCAAACTATCCAATCCTAAACTGACTCAGAGTACCGCCCTGCCTTGCCCATTCCTTCTCACAAGAACCCTAATAAAGGCTCAAGCTATGCTCTGCCCCTCTTCTGCATCCTGAACAACACTGGTCCTTCCCTAGGTGGTCCTGTGTGGCACGGCATGGAAGGCCTCTGTTTCTAGAAATCTGTGAATATAAATTTCTTCCTTCATGACAATCATTTTCACCTCTGCATGTCTCACCATACACGATTAAAACAAATCTTGGGTACAGTTTTAGAACAGATGCGTGTTGTACGGGATTCAGCACCTGTGAATCAGGCATTCCACAACCACTAGTGCTGGCTGAGACCTTATGGGCATGAAAGGCAAACCTACACCTAGACTAGATGTCTATCCCTGTGAGAATGAACTGTTGACCTTTGAGGATAGAAGGGACCCGATGTAGTCAACCTGCTACCATGTGGCTGGTTGGTCTCCTCATGGAATAGCACACAGGGGGCTTAGCACTGGTCTGTGTTGCTGGCCAATTGGACATTCAGAAGCAGCAGCAACTAGATTGTCCTTGTTAAGTGCGAATCCATGCTGTTGGGCCCTTGCATAGCCTCTGTCTCTGCCATCATTGTTACTTTGTTCATGTGTCCATCGTGCTGGCAATGGGGTGGCCACCGATAAAAGCTGCCTGAGTCATTTTGTTTGCATGGTGCCTCTTCCATGGTGGATGCTTTCTTGGACCAATCCTGGTACCAAGTGTTACAGGTTGGGCTCTCCAGGAAGCAGTGGTTGAGACAGAGTTAGGCATGCAGAGTTAGGTGCAGGGGTTTCATTGGAGGGTAACATCTGTGACAGGAAAGAGGGCAGTATTGAGCAGGGGGGGCCGTCAGATGGAAATGCAAATATGATAAACTGCCGCCCAGTGGGGCAGCTCCAGAGCAAAGACTGGTACAAAGCTAGACCCTGTGGCGCCACCTTGCTCAGTTATGGGCTGGGGCCCATGCCGATGAAATGAACAGCTGGAGACGGTCAGCAATCACACTCCTCCCAGCTGGTCAGCACGTCTTTTCTTGAAGGAGGATCTGGATGGTGCATTTCCTTGTTTCCAGGAGCTCAGACTCCTCAAGAACCAGGGCTTGGGTCATACCACAGGTAAACCACTGAGACCGCAGAGGCAGTAGCTGAGGGCAAGGGGAATTTAGACTGCATGGTAGAGGAGGGAGGCGATGGGTACCAGCTGTGGCCCCAAGACCACCTGCAGTGAATGGGGTCTCTATTTCATCCCCCTAACTTCCCTCTTGTAGATTTTCCTGAAAGAAGACAGGCCCCCAGAGTCTGCCTCATGTGTGTGGAAAAGCGGGTCCATGCAGCACAAGGCGTGCACTGTGGCAGGCACAGAGCTGCACTGCCTGCTTCTCTCCTTCGAGAAGCTTCGAGGATTGAGGTGAGCTTACAGCCTCAGCGTCTGGGTCCACATTGAAGGTCAGTTTCAATTTTTGAGCTGAGCCCAGCCAATGTGAGCATGACGATGGCATAGGGCCTGGCTACTTCTGCCCAGTGAGGGACTCTGAACAGGAAACCTTGGACATCTTTGTTCCAGAGCTCCCGTGGGGCTGGTGGAAACTGACATGCCTGCGTCACGATGGCTGTCCATCCCTTCCTTCTTCCTCCCCCTTCTTTCATTGTGTTACAAGCTGGTGGACCTTGGTTCCTCCCAGCTCAGTCAGCCTCTGCTTCTCAGAGAACTCCAATGGCACAGTCTGCGTGGCATTCTCCCTTCTGATCTCTGAGGGCTCCTGGGATTGTGGTCTGACTGAATGACCAGCTGAGCACCCAGCTCGTCTGTCAGGACTGTGCTTTGTGCCCGTGGCAGGGGCTCTGGGATTCTGCGTGTGTTCTCAGAGAGTGTGTGGCCTGGGGGCCACTTGGGGTGGAACTAGTTAAATAAGAGCAGCCAGAGGGTACTTTTGTGAGATTGTGATTCTCAGGGACAGCTTTAGGCTAGAGGATGTTGGCCACCAGGTGGGGCCTCTGCAGTGTGGACTGCATCTGGGCCTGGCTCCCTCCCCACCAGAATTTCCCCTGCTCCCCTGAGGGCCGGGTGAGGAAAGAGAGATTCTGGATTAGGTGTCAAGGACTGGGATAGGAAGAGGCCAGGAGAGCCCCAGCACCTACCAAACAGGAGCTGTGGTCCAGAGAGCAGCTGGTGCCACGGAGGGACCGACAGCAGGGGACAGCGTTTCATAGAGTACTGGGGGCAGGGGGACCCTCTGTGGTCTGGCTGGTGAGAACTTTCTAAATAAGTTTTTTTATTGCAGTATAATTGATATGTAAAATTATATTAGTTTCAGGTATACAACATAATGATTCAATATCTGCATATATTGCAAAATGATCACCAGAATAAGTCTAGTTAACATCCATCACCACACAGAGTTACAAAAATTGTTTTCTTGTGATGAGAACTTTGAAGATCTACTCTCTTAGCAATTTTCAAATATGCAAGACAGTGTTATTAACTATAGTCACCATGCTGCACATTACATCCCAGGACTTATTTTCTATCAGAGGTCTTTATGGCTACAGAGCGGGGCTCCTGGAGGGAGAAGAGAGCAAGGAATCAAACTGCCTCTTTCAGCCTCTCCAGGCAAAGCACAGGTACACCATGAGGGACTGGGGGTCCCTACCAATAGCCATACCCCGGCCACCTTATGGAATTATTGTCATCATATGTCCTATTAGGGGAAATCATGTGAAACTGCCATTTTTGTAGGTCAAAAAACAGTGAAATACTGGCAGTTTTACTTGGTCCAATTTAACATAGAGAGTTGAATTGAAGTTAGGGGTATATATATTTATTCCCAGGGTAGGTATCTATTTATGGACCTTCCCGTAACCACTATTCCTGGAGCCTTCTACTGGTCAGGCATCAAACAGAAGTCTTTCTGTGCATTCTCTGATTCTGTACTCACAGCAGCCCAAAGAGGTTGTACGATCATTATCCCTGTTTTTCAGATGAAGAAAGAGAGGCACAATCAAGTAGCATGCCTAGGGACAGAAGTGGGAGGTAGACCTACATCTGTCTGACCTGTAAACCCATGTTCTTGACCCCTGCACAGACTGCCCTGTCAAAGTCCTCTGCGGCCTCCAGGGGGTGAAGTGGGATTGGGGACTGGACATTTGAGTGGAAGAACTATTCAGAGAGCTCTACACCAAGTGGCCCCTATGCAACCATTAGGGTCAGATATGTATAGACTTTGTGTGGTTGAAAGCTTAAAAAGTTTGTGGGACCCTCTTTTGGAAAAATAATACCAAAAAGATCTCACTTTTGTAGATTTTGCCTAAACATGTGTCCATATGAACATTTTGCTAAGGCCTCTCCCCTGTGCAAGGGAAGAGTGCTGAAGCTAAGCTTCGTTATCAAGGTTCTGATGCCCAAAGGGGTGCGACGGGAAGCAGCTGCCCTCACAGAACAGGCCTGGGAGGGCAGGGGCTCTGTCTGGCACAGACAAGGAAAGTCCAGCGCACCTGTAAGTTCCACCCAGGACCCAGGGAGATTGTATAAATGGAGATCCAGGTCGCCTGTGCCTTTTACACAGGCCAGATTCTGAAAAGGGGGTCCAGCGTCTGCGGGGTAGGGGTGGGGTGGAGGATGTGTGTGGAAAGCCCTACACTGTGTTGGCTTTTCTTTGGCTGAGAGCACTGCAGCTCCCACTTGTGGCCACTAGGGGGAGATGCTCCTCTGGGAACTGTTTGCGAAGACCCTCACTCTCCCAGTCCCCCTTCCAAGGCACCCAGAGTCCCTGGGCCACTCACACTGTCATCATCAGGCCCAGTTCTGCTGATGAGGCCTCGTCTGCATCCTGTGGCCTACTGTTTCAAGGAGCAACTCACACGGGGAGGGGCTACAAAGATGGAAGGAACGTATGGATTCTCCCTGGATGATGTGAAGGAGGAACATTTTCTTCCCTAAGGAGCCCCTGACCTTTTACAAAATTCCATAAGTTAAAACTTAGCTAAATGTTTAAATTAGAAAAATAGAAAATTCAATCTGTGTTTAACTCAAGTTTAATAATAGGAAACGTTAAACTATTGTGTAGGTACATCTGGATTCTGTGCTGTAATTTGGGGAGGAAGACATCCGGGCTCCCAGGAGGGCCATGTCCTGCATGGGGTCTGTCTCCTCACAGCTGTGGGCTCCTGGAAACCACTAATGGTCTTTGTTCACTTGATAGCCCCTGACCCAGCACACTAGGTCTTGATCAGTGTTTCCAGGATGAACAAGGGATCAGAGAAAGAAGGGGACAGAAAATGGGAGGGAAGGAAACGATGAGATAAGGACAGAGAGAAACTGACTATAGCTTATTCAAAAGAACTTTGTATATATTTTGCAGGACTTTAGAAATAAAGAAGAGACAGGGATATAAAGATGAATAAGTTGGTATTCCTGCTTTCTGGTGATTCAGTTTCTTATGAAAAAGAAAGATATGCCAGTAACAGTGGTGTTGGGCAAAGTATAGGGGCCGTCCCCAGGGAGACCTCTTGGTATGAGATGCACTCTGTCAGTGGCTGTGAGCGTCAAGCTATCTGGTCAAAATGTTCAGAACCTTGCTTGACATTTGGTTCTTTGTAGGTGACATGTCAGTGTGTTTGTTTATATCTCTGGAATCTTTTAACCATCTCTGTATCCCCAGCATCTTGAACTTCCACAAAAATGATGTAAGTATGCCTCAGTGGCGTTATTTTTCATTCATTGTTCTGGGCTCTTGGATAGAAGTCAAATGTTCCTCAGCTCTAGGAAATTTTCTTGGTTTATTTTTTGAAAATACTCGCCCCCACCATGTTTCTATTTCCAGTTTCTAGGGCTTTTATTAGTCAGATGTTGGAATCCTGGACTGATCCTCTATAGCTCTTATCTTTTCTCTCACACTTCCTATTTTGTTGTTTTTTACATCTATTTTCTGATCTACTGGTCCTTCTATTGGAATTTTTTTTAATGATCAAAATTTTAATTTCTAAGAGTGTTGTCTTGTTTACGGAATTTTCTGGTTTTAGAGTATCCTGTTCTTTTTTACGCTTGTAATGGTGTCTCAGGTTTCCCTGAGGATACTGTGTGTGTGTGTGTGTGTGTGTGTGTGTATATATATATTTTTTTTTTTTTTGGCTGTGTTTGGTCTTCGTTGATGCGTGCAGCCTTTCTCTACTTGTGGCAAGTAGGGGCTACTCTTCATTGTGCTGCATGGGCTTCTCATTTCGGTGGCTTCTCTTGTTACGGAGCATGAGCTCTAGGACTGCGGACTTCAGTAGTTGCAGCATGCGGGCTTAGTAGTTGTGGCGCACAGGCCTAGTTGCTCTGCGGCATGTGGGATCTTCCTGGACCAGGGATCTAACCCGTGTCCCCTGCACTGGCAGATGGATTCTTAACCACTGTGCCACCAGGGAAGTCCCTGTATGTATATTTTCTCTTGTTCCCAGAGTTAGCCTTGTTTTCTCCAAGGTCATTTTTCCTGTTTTATCTTTCTTTCAACTTTTTATTTAAAAAATGTTCAACTTACATATAAGTTGAAAGAATAGTGCACTGAATGCTCATATATCCTTTCCCTAACCATCAGTCATTAACATTTTGCCACATTTGCTTTCTATTTCTAGTTTTTTATTTTTCTGCATCATTTGAAAATAATTGTAGACATCATGACATTTTAGTCCTAAATACTTCAGCATATATTTCTTTTAAGAATAAGGACATTTTCCTACATACCTCAAGATCATTACCACACTCCAAATGTCTAACACTAATTGAATAATATCTTCTGATATGCAGTTCATATTTAAATTCTACCATTTGTGCCCAAACTTACTTTAATAGCATTTTTTTTTTTAGATCCAGGATTGGGTCAAGAGTCACATATTACAGTTAGTTATTATGTTTCTTTATTCTCTTTTAACTTAGAACAGTTCTCCCTTACAAATTTTTTGGGTAGCTTTCATGGTACTGACTTTTTGAAGAGCTTGGGCTAGCCATCTTGTGGAATGTTCTGCATTTTTCTGATTATGTTAAACAGGTTAAACATTTTTGGCAAGTACACTCCCTAGGTAATTTTATGCACTTAAGATTGCATCTCCTTGTTTCATTGTGATTAGATTTAGCTTACACATCCTGGGCAGTAATAATATACATGTGACATTGTGTTCTTTTCAGGACATCACATTTAAAGGCACGCATGCTCACTTGCCCATCGCTGGTGATGTTGATTTGGATTACCCAGTCAAGGTGTTGTCTGCTTTATCAATTTGTTTTTTCCTTGCAATTAATAAGCCATCTTTGCAGAGAAATTTTAAGACCTTGTAAATATCCTGCTCCTTATCAACTTCCCTATAGATTTAACACCCATTTTCCTGAGCCAATTTTTTTACTATGATGATTGCAAAATGATGATTTTCAAACTTAACCATTCCCTCCACATTGATCAGTACTTCCTGGCTCTATAAGATGTCCCAGGTTCATATTGTACTTTCCATGTCCTAGTCCTGGAATCAGCTATTTCTCCAAGGAGCTCTGGTTCCTTTTATTGGTTGCCTTTACTGTTGGAGGATATTTTCACTGCATGAATTGTAGTTATAGGTTAGCAATTTTTTCCCCTTCAGTATTTTAAAGATGTCGTTCCATTGTCTTCTGGTTTGTGTTATTTCTAAGTCAATGTTTTATCATTGTTTAATTTTTTTTTTCATTTTTCTCTGCCTTTAAGATTTTTCTGTTTATCTTTGGTTTTTAGCATTTGAGCTTCTTGGATCTGTGGGGTGATATTTTCTCATAATATCTGAGATGTTTGAAATGTTTCAGCCATTATTTTTTCAAATATATTTTTGCATGCTATAATATCTCATCTCTCCTGGGACTCCAGTTACATGTGTTAGACTGCCTAATATTGTCCTACAGGTCACTAAGGCTCTGGTCAATTTTTGCATTTTTTTTCTCCCTGTGATTCACTTTGGATAGGTCTATTGACTTGCCTTCAAGTTCACCGATCTTTTTTTCCTGCAGTGTCTAATCTGCCCTTCAACCCATTTGGCAAATTTTTTATTTCTGATATTGTATTCTTCAATTCTAGAATTTCCATTTGATGCTTTTTAATAGTTTCCCTTTACCTACTGAATTTCCCCAATTGTTCACTCATTATGTTCGGTTTTTCCCTTTAAATCCTTAAATATTTTTATAATGGCTTTTTAAAAGTCTGTGTCTGTTAATTCCAACACCTCTTATCATGTTTGAGTTTGTTTCTCTTAACCTTTTTTCCTTGATTTTGAATCACATTTTCTGCTACTTCACCTGTCCACTGATTTTGGATTGTCATGTGTACATTGTACATTCCACACTGTGGGAATTATGCGGCTTTTCTTTAAAGTTTGTTGAGGTTCATTTTAGTAGGCAATCGATTTACTGGTGAATCAATTTGAGTTTTTTCTTCAAGACTTGTTTTAAGCCTTGTTAGGACTGGTTTAGAGTATTCCTTACTGAAGAGCTAGACTAGCTCTACTCCTGAGATGTGGCCTTTCTGAGGCCTTAATTGAACTGCACCATTGTTCAGCCACTCTGGCTGGTTGGAACAGCTATGTCTCCCAGTCCTGTGAGACCGCTGGAATCTCTGTGCGGCTCCCAACTTCTCAATAGCTGTTCTCTGCCAGGCTTTGCAGACTCATCTCTCTATGCTCAGCTGAGTATTCAGTCAACCACTTGAGGGGACCCCCTATGCAGATTTCTGAATCTCCTTCTCTTACAGCTCTCTCCTTTTCAGTACGCTGCCTCACAAATTTCAGCTGTTTCAACAGCCCTAAAATCTAATTTCTGCCTCTTCAGCTCAATGAGCCCACTGTTCTCTGCTTGGGCTCTACCTCTCTGTACTGTGCTCTAGAAACTGTCTCCAGGAAGAAAGCCAGGTTACGGTGGAGCTCATATGGGCGTTTCTTCTCTTAGGGATCACGGTTCTGTACTACCTGTTGTCCCAATATCTAAAAAAACTCTTTGTACATTTTGCCTAGTTTTGTAATTATTTATGGCAGGAGGGCTAGTCCAGTGCTAGTTACTCTGTCATAGCCAGAACTGTTGGAAAATTTTAAATGCCAAATACAGTTTTTTAAAAAACACCACACTTCTTGAACTTTTAATTTCTTCTTTCAGCACTGGTAAATTTGATGAACCCATCTGTTTTATGTTCCCTTTTTTCTTCCTTTTTTGGTTCTTTTAGATTAATAAAATATTTTCTATAATTTCCTTTTTTTTGGTCAAATTGTCAGTTATACTTTCTTTCACTATTTTTTTAGTTTTGCACTAATGATTATCCAATAGGATGACAACTTGATTTTCTTTACTTTGTATTTGATGTGGAAAATTTGCCAAGAGGATTTTTTTCTTTACCTTTAAAATTGTTTTACTCTGATATATCTCAGAGTTGACTATTCTGGTCAATTTTCCTATGTACATAGGTGCATTCAACATGTAGATTTAGGCCATTTTTACTTTCAGAAAGTTTTCTGGGGTTATATTTCTTTGGGGTTAAACACTTCATATTTATTTAATTTATAATCTACTTTATGGTGGTATAATTCATATAAAATAAAGTTCACCAATTTGAAGTGTGTAATTTGATGAGTTTTGACAAGTCATATATAGTTGTATAATCATTACTACAATCACTATTGGATTATAGTTTTAAATATTAGTTTCATTCCATTGTTCTGTTTTGCTTTTTCAGCAACTCCAATTTTATGTATATAAATCTTTTTTGCCTATTCTCTATAGCTATCATCTTTTCTTTGATCATTTTACCTCCTTATTTATTTATTTTTCTCTTGGCTATATCTCTTATTATATTTTCAGTTGAATTTTCATCTATCTCCTTTGGGCATCTTGTGATTTAATCTTTACTTCTGAAATTTTTTAATTAAAAAAAATTTAAAGATTTTATTGAGATATAATTGACTTGTAACATTATATTACCTTCAGGTGTACAACATATTGAGTTGATATTTGTATATATTTCTTTTTTCTTTTTATTTAAAAAAATTTTTTTATAAAGCGGGTTCTCATTAGTTATCCATTTTATACACATCAGTGTATACATGTCAATCCCAATCTCCCAATTCATCACACCACCACCCCCACCCCCACCATTTTCTGCCCTTGGTGTCCATACGTTTGTTCTCTACATCTGTGTCTCAATTTCTGCCCTGCAAACTGGTTCATCTGTACCATTTTTCTAGGTTCCACATATACGCATTAATATACGATATTTGTTTTTCTCTTTCTGACTTACTTCATTCTGTATGACAGACTCTAGATCCATCCATGTCACCACAAATGACCCAATTTCGTTCTTTTTTATGGCTGAGTAATATTCCATTGTATATATGTACCACATCTTCTTTATCCATCGTCTGTCGATGGGCATTTAGACTGCTTCCATGTCCTGGCAATTGTAAATAGTGCTGCAATGAACATTGGGGTGCATGTGTCTTTTTGAATTATGTTTTTCTCTGGGTATATGCCCAGTAATGGGATTGCTGGGTCACATGATAATTCTATTTTTAGTTTTTTAAGGAAACTCCATACTGTTCTCCATAGTGGCTGTATCAATTTACATTCTCACCAACAGTGCAAGAGGGTTCCCTTTTCTCCACACCCTCTCCAGCATTTGTTGTTTGTAGATTTTCTGATGATGCCCATTCTAACTGGTATGAGGTGATACATCATTGTAGCTTTGATTTGCATTTCTCTAATAATTAGTGATGTTGAGCAGCTTTTCATGTGCCTCTTGGCCATCTGTATGTCTTCTTTGGAGAAATGTCTACTTAGGTCTTCTGCCCATATTTTGATTGGGTTGTTTGCTTTTTTAATATTGAGCTGCATGAGCTGTTTATATATTTTGGAGATTAACCCTTTGTCCATTGATTTGCTTGCAAATATTTTCTTCCATTCTGAGGGTTGTCTTTTCGTCTTGTTTATAGTTTCCTTTGCTGTACAAAAGCTTTTAAGTTTCAATAGGTTCCATTTCTTTTTTTTTTTTAATTTCCATTACTCTAGGAGGTGGGTCAAAAAAGATCTTGCTGTGATTTATGTGAAAGAGTGTGCTTCCTATGTTTTCCTCTAAGAGTTTTATAGTGTCCAGTCTTACATTTAGGTCTCTAATCCATTTTGAGTTTAATTTTGTGTATGGCGTTAGAGAGTGTTCTAATTTCATTCTTTTACATGTAGCTGTCCAGTTTTCCCAGCACCACTTATTGAAGTGACTGTCTTTTCTCCATTGTATATTCTTGCCTCCTTTGTCATAGATTAGTTGACCATAGGTGTGTGGGTTTATCTCTGGGCTTTCTATCCTGTTCGATTGATCTATATTTCTGTTTTTGTGCCAGTACCATATTGTCTTGATTACTGAAACTTTGTAGTATAGTCTGAAGTCAGGGAGTCTGATTCCTCCAGCTCCGTTTTTTTCCCTCAAGACTGCTTTGGCTATTTGGGGTCTTTTGTGCCTCCACACAAATTTTAAGATTTTTTGTTCTAGTTCTGTAAAAAATGAAATTGGTAATTTGAAAGGGATTGCACTGAATCTGTACATTGCTTTGGGTAGTATAGTCATTTTCACAATATTGATTCTTCCAATCCAAGAACAGGGTATATCTCTCCATCTGTTTGTATCATCTTTGATTTCTTTCATCAGTGTCTTATAGTTTTCTGCATACAGGTCTTTTGGCTCCCTAAGTAGGTTTATTCCTAGGTATTTTATTCTTTTTGTTGCAATGGTAAATGGGAGTGTTTCCTTAATTTCTCATTCAGATTTTTCATCATTAGTGCATAGGAATGCAAGAGATTTCTGTGCATTAATTTTGTATCCTGCAAATTTACCAAATTCATTGATTAGCTCTAGTAGTTTTCTGGTGGCATCTTTAGGATTTTCTATGTATAGTATCATGTCATCTGCAAACAGTGATAGTTTTTTTTTTTCTTTTTCTTCTCTGGTTGCCATGGCTAGGACTTCGAAAACTATGTTGCATAATAGTGGTGAGAATGGACATCCTTGTCTTGTTCCTGATCTTAGAGGAAATGCATTCAGTTTTTCACCATTGAGAATGATGTTTGCTATGGGTTTGCCATATATGGCGTTTATTATGTTGAGGTAGTTTCCCTCTGTGCCCACTTTCTGGAGATTTTTTATCATAAATAGGTGTTGAATTTTGTCAAAAGCTTTTTCTGCATCTATTGACATGATCATATGGTTTTTCTGCTTCAATTTGTTAATATGGTGTATCACATTGATTGATTTGCGCATATTGAAGAATCCTTGCATCCCTGGGATAAATCCCACTTGATCATGGTGTATGATCCTTTTAATGTGTTGTTGGATTCTGTTTGCTAGTATTTTGTTGAGGATTTTTGCATCTATATTCATGAGTGATATTGCTCTGTAATTTTCTTTTTTTGTAGTATCTTTGTCTGGTTTTGGTATCAGGGTGATGGTGGCCTCATAGAATGAGTTTGGGTGTGTTCCTTCCTCTGCCATTTTTTGGAAGAGTTTGAGAAGCATGGGTGTTAGCTCTTCTCTAAATGTTTGATAGAATTCACCTGTGAAGCCATCTGGTCCTGGACTTTTGTTTGTTGGAAGATTTTTAATCACAGTTTCAATTTCATTACTTGTGATTGGTCTGTTCATATTATCTATTTCTTCCTGGTTCAGTCTTGGAAGGTTATACCTTTCTAAGAATTGGTCCATTTCTTCCAGGTTGTCCATTGTATTGGCATAGAGTTGCTTGTAGTAGTCTCTTAGGATGCTTTGTATTTCTGTGGTGTCTGTTGTAACTTCTCCTTTTTCATTTCTAATTTTATTGCTTTGAGTCCTCTCCCTCTTTTTCTTGATGAGTCTGGCTAATGGTTTATCAATTTTGTTTATCTTCACAAAGAACCAGCTTTTAGTGTTATTGATCTTGGCTATTGTTTTCTTTGTTTCTATTTCATTTATTTCTGCTCTGATCTTTATGATTTCTTTCCTTCTACTAACTTTGGGTTTTGTTTGTTCTTCTTTCTCTAGTTTCTCTAGGTGTAAGATTAGATTGTTTATTTGAGATGTTTGTTGTTTCTTGAGGTAGGATTGTATTGCTCAGACTTCCCTCTTAGAACTGCTTTTGCTGCATCCCATAGGTTTTGGATCGTCGTGTTTTCATTGTCATTTGTCTCTAGGTATTTTTTGATTTCCTCTTTGATTTCTTCAGTGATCTCTTGGTTATTTAGTAACGTATTGTTTAGCCTCCATGTGTTCGTACTTTTTACGTTTTTTTCTCTGTAATTGATTTCTAATCTCATAGTGTTATGGTCAGAAAAGATGCTTGATATGATTTCAATTTTCTTAAATTTCTTGAGGCTTGATTTGTGACCCAAGGTGTGATCTATCCTGGAGAATGTTCCATGCGCACTTGAGAAAAAAGTGTAATCTGCTGTTTTTGGATGGAATGTCCTATAGATATCAATTAAATCTGTCTGGTCTATTGTGTCATTTAAAGCTTGTGTTTCCTTATTAATTTTCTGTTTGGATGATCTGTCCAGTGGTGTCAGTGAGGTGTTAAAGTCCCCTACTATTATTGTGTTACTGTCGATTTCCTCTTTTATAGCTGTTAGCAGTTGCCTTATGTATTGAGGTGCTCCTATGTTGGGTGCATATATATTTATAATTGTTATATCTTCTTCTTGGATTGATCCCTTCATCATTATACAGTGTCCTTCCTTGTCTCTTGTAACATTCTTTATTTTAAAGTCTATTTTATCTGATATGAGAATTGCTACTCCAGCTTTCTTTTGATTTCCATTTGCATGGAATATCTTTTTCCATCCCCTCACTTTCAGTCTCTGTGTGTCCCTAGGTCTGAAGTGGGTCTCTTGTAGACAGCATATAGATGGGTCTTGTTTTTGTATCCATTCAGCGAGCCTGTGTCTCTTGGTTGGAGCATTTAACCCATTCACGTTTAAGGTAATTATCGATATTTATGTTCCTATTATCATTTTCTTAATTGTTTCGGGTTTGTTTTTGTAGGTCCTTTTCTTCTATTGTGTTTCCCACTTAGAGAAGTTCCTTTAGCATTTGTTGTAGAGCTGCTTTGGTGATGCTGAATTCTTGTAGCTTTTGCTTGTCTGTAAAGCTTTTGATTTCTCCATCAAATCTGAATGAGATCCTTGCCAGGTAGAGTAATCTGGGTTGTAGGTTCTTGCCTTTCGTCACTTTAAATATGTCATGCCACTCCCTTCTGGCTTGTAGAGTTTCTGCTGAGAAATCAGCTGTTAACCTATGGGAGTTCCCTTGTATGTTATTTGTCGTTTTTCCCTTGCTGCTTTCAATAAGTTTTCTTTGTCTTTAATTTTGGCACATTTGATTACTATGTGTCTCAGTGTTTTCTCCTTGGGTTTTTCCTGTATGGGACTCTCTTTGCTTCCTGGACTTGGGTGGCTGTTTCCTTTCCCATGCTCGGGAAGTTTCGACTATAATGTCTTCAAATATTTTCTCGGGTCCTTTCTCTCTCTCTTCTCCTTCTGGGACCCCTACCTAATGCGAATGTTGTTGTGTTTAATGTTGTCCCAGAGGTGTCTTAGTCTGTCTTCATTTCTTTTTTTTCTGTTTTCTTTATTCTGTTCTGCAGCAGTGAATTCCACCATTCTGTCTTCCAGGTCACTTATCCGTTCTTCTGCCTCAGTTATTCTGCTATTGATTCCTTCTAGTGTATTTTTCATTTCAGTTATTGTATTATTCATCTCTGTTTGTTTGTTCTTTAATTCTTCTAGGTCTTTGTTAAACATTTCTTGCATCTTTTTTTTTTATAACATCTTTATTGGAGTATAATTGCTTTACAATGGTGTGTTAGTTTCTGCTTTATAACAAAGTGAATCAGTTATACATATACATATGTTCCCATATCTCTTCCCTCTTGCATCTCCCTCCCTCCTACCCTCCTTATCCCACCCTTCTAGGTGGTCACAAAGCACAGAGCTGATCTCCCTGTGCTATGCGGTTGCTTCCCACTAGCTATCTATTTTACGTTTGGTAGTGTATATATGTCCATGCCACTCTCTCACTTTGTCACATCTTACCCTTCTCCCTCCCCATATCCTCAAGTCCATTCTCTAGTAGGTCTGTGTCTTTATTCCCATCTTGCCACTAGGTTCTTCATGACCTTTTTTTTTTTCCCCCTTAGATTCCATATATATGTGTTAGCATACGGTATTTGTTTTTCTCTTTCTGACTTACTTCACTCTGTATGACAGACTCTGACTCCATCCACCTCACTACAAATAACTCCATTTCATTTCTTTTTATGGCTGAGTAATATTCCATTGTATATATGTGCCACATCTTCTTTATCCATTCATCCGATGATGGACATTTAGGTTCTTGCATCTTCTTGATCTTTGTCTCCTTTCTTTTTCTGAGGTCCTGGATCATCTTCACTATCATTATTCTGAATTCTTTTTCTGGAAGGTTGCCTATCTCCACTTCATTTAGTTGTTTTTCTGGGGTTTTATCTTGTTCCTTCATCTGGTACATAGCCCTCTGCCTTTTCATCTTGTCTATCTTCCTGTGAATGTGGTTTTTGTTCCACAGGCTGCAGGATTGTAGTTCTTCTTGCTTCTCTGTATATATTTCTATTTGACTTTTTCTTCTATCTCTTTCCTGAGTTTGATTAACTCATTTCACATCTTGGTTTTTGTCCATTTCTATCCAGAAAATTTGAATTTTGGTGTTTTATATCTTCAAATGCCTATTTAATAATATTTAATTGCTGTTGGATATTGTGTCACGATTTTCATCCATTTCTTTGTTGTTTTGGAGGGGAATAAATTCATCAGCTGAACATATTAGCATCTCACTTATTGTTTTCTTCTCAAAGTGGCTTGGTATAGATGCTGCCTGTGATTTGTTTATTTAAAAGCGTGTTGAATTTTCCCGGCCTGCTAATAACAGATGTTTCTTTGTGGGGAGAGGTAAAGGGCTTGGGTGGCTTACTAAGGTTCTTAGTTCAGGAATGCCTTCTTCTATTGATAAGTGGAGTGAAATTTCTTTAATAGATTGTGCTTTTCTGAGGGAGAGATTAGTGTGTTTTCTGATTCTGCAATTTTCTTTTGTTTCTGTAGGACTTCTACTTTCCACCATTTCCCAGTCTCCAAATAATGCTTCCCCCTTCTAAGCAGCCTTCCTCTCCCTAGGAGTGGAGGCTTTCCAAGACTGTTATTTTTGGTTCTGTGAATTTTTGAGCCTCTCCTAGATTCCTCAGTGGCCAGTGCTCTGGCCTGCCAGGTGGCAGACCTAATCTCAGTCTCCCTCCCGCCCTCACTCCCTTCCTTCCTTCCTTCCTACAGGTTTGTTCAACACTAAACAATCTCTTCCAGATTTACTGAGGTGGCTGACCACATCCACGGCCAAACAAACACACCTTTTTTTTTTTTTTTTTTTTTTTTTTTTTTTCAAACACACCTTTAAATTGGAATTCAGTTGCTGACCCAGCCTGGCCTTAGCTCTCCTTTTGGCACCAGAGGGCACAATGCTTGGTCTGTAGGCGTTTCTGTCAGCTTCCCCTTGTGTGAGTCTTGCAGGTTGTTCTCCCTCCAGAACTTTGGGCTGTGGCCAGTCTCAGGACGGCTGCAGTGCAGGGTGGCAGGCCCGTCTCAGGGGGCAGATGGAGGCAATCACAGAAATACTGGATACCCTTGCTGGTAAGGTACCAGTAGAAATGTCTCCAGGCAAACTGTTCCTTCCTATAGCCTGGTGATGTGAGACAGTATGGCCTTCATGACGTGAAGACTGGGCATATTCTTGTCTGCCAGCTCAGTGTGTTTAGGCATGTGGACATCTTTTTTGGCCACCATCACCCCCTCCCTTAAAAGGAGTTCATAAATGACAAGCAGGTCCTTCTTGGGCATCAACATCGAGATAGCTGCTGCATCCGGGGCTGGAGCTGGAGAAGGATTCTTAGCATTCTTCTACTCAAGATGAGACCCTCTCTTTTTGAAGTGGTGACTTTTATTCATGTTCTTCCACTGCTAGAATTCCCCTGAACCCATCCTTCTTCCCTGCAGTCTTCACCTGACTTTCTAGTTAGAGCTCTGGAGTGAGCTCTGGAGCCAGCTTTGCTGATATCATATGTTTAATTTGCCTCTTACATGTAAATTAAAGTTTGTGGAATCTCTGCCTTGTAGTTATGGTATAGATATAGATTATATGTGATTTGAGTTGCTCTCCTTGTTAGTTTGTATGGGTTTTGGTGGTTGTGTGAAGAGATTTGGATGTAAGAAACTATCAGTATTCCATGGGAACTCAGTTGAGTCATTTTTTAAAATCTTGATTTTATTTATTTTGGAAGCCTTCCTCAAATTTCTAGTGATTCTTGACTGACTGCTCCTATTTAAGAGCGTGGCACAAAAAGCATATCAGGAGCTTTGTGTGTGTGTTGAGTTGGGGGTGGGCTTTGCTTCGGGGTGATTGTACGGGAGCTGGCCATTATGCTGGGGGATCCTCTAATGCCATAATATGCAGTTCTATTCTCTGGGCCACTCATTTCTGTAGGGAAAGAAACTCTATTCTCCTCCCTAAAGGATGGATGTCTGGTTTGACCCCAGGGGAACTGGAGGAAGGGGAGAATGGGGGGATTGTTTATTTTCTATATAGATTTTAATTAGCCTCCTTGTTTTCAACCCTACTTGCCCTCTGCTGTTCTACTCTACTTGATTCCTTAGAGAACTGAACTTCTCTGACATTCTGTAGGGCTAAACGGCTCTTTTCTGTATTTTTTCTCTGTGCCAGTATTCTAATCTGCAGTTTCCTTTATTCTGCTACTTTACTTGTCACTCCTTCTTTTGCTTCCTGTCTTCTAGAATTTTGTCAAAATCTCTTATCAGCTGATGGACCGCCTTTCATTCTCTTGTGGCTGTAGGTTTGTCCATTTTTTAGTCCTTCACTTTAATTTTAGCGAGGATGTGGGAGGGAATGGAAATAAACAGAGATGTTTAGTCTGCTATTTTTAATTAGAAATCTCTTCTGTTAGAGTTTTAAATGTTTAAAAGAAAAGCATCCCCATTAGGAAAGGAAAGAAGATGGTTGTTCTATGGTTATAAGAACCACCAGGAGGTAGATGTGATCCTGACCATTGCTCCTGGCCAGATGGCAGCCGGATGTGGTTGGGCCTGAGAACTGAATGAGCATCTACCTGCAGTTCACAGCAGAACTCATGGGGGAGGCTGGAACTGAAGACCCTGCACTTACCCCTGGAGCTGAAACTCCACATCCTACATAATGTAATGTTGAAAATGTCTTTACCTTAACAAAAATGTAGTTTTTGTTGTAGTGCAGAAATAGAGTCACAGATGTAGAAAACAAACTTATGGTTACTAGGGTGGGATGAGGGATAAACTGGGAGATTGGGATTGACATATACACCCTACTATATATAAAATAGATAACTAATAAGGACCTACTGTATAGCACTGGAAACTCTACTCAATACTCTGTAATGGCCTATATAGGAAAAGAATCTAAAAAAGAGTGGATATATGTGTATGTATAACTGATTCACTTTGCTCTACACCTTAAAAACACATTGTAAATCAACTATATGCCAATAAAAATAAAAAATAAACTAAAATTAAAATGTAGTTATGTGCTATACTGAACATATTTCCCTGTCTTTACATGTTTGTGTGCCATACAGTACCACATCTTCTTTATCCGTTCATTTGTCAATGGACACTTAGGTTGTTTCCATATCTGGGCAATTGTAAATAGTGCTGCTATGATCATCGGGGTGCATGTATCTTTTTGAATTAGAGTTTTCGTCTTTTCTGGATATATGTCCAGGAGTGAGATTGTTGGACCATACAGTAGCTTTATTTTTAGTTTTTTAAGGAACCTCCATACTGTTTTCCATAGTGGCTTCACCAATATACATTCCCACCAACAGTGTGCAGGAGGGTTCCCTTTTCTCCACATCCTCTTCAGCATTTATTATCTGTAGACTTTTTGATGATGGTCATTCTGACCAATGTAAGGTGTTATCTCATTGTGGTTTTGATTTGCATCAGACTAACTATTAGCAATGTTGAGCATCTTTTCATGTGCCTGTTGGACATGAAACTAACATGTTACCTGAAACTAACACAATATTGTAAATCAACTATATTTCAATTTTTAAAAATGTTGAATGTTTTAAAAAAAGATATTTAACATCATAACATTAGACGAGATTGCTAAAGGAGTTAGTATAGAGGAAGAAGTGAAGGAGTGCCCTGGAGTACTCCAAAGTAAAGAAATACAAATTGAAGAACCAGTAGGCTGAGAAAGAACAGCCAGTAAGGAAGGAGGAAAACCCAGAGAGTGTGGTGTCTTGCTAGAGAGTATTTCCAGGAGGAAGAGGCAATGAACTGTGCCAGGTGTGTTGATAGGTCAAGTAAGATGAGGACTGAGGACCGATCATTGGATTTTGCAACACAGAAGTCACTGGTGACCTTGTTCAGAGACGTTCATAGTGTGATAGAGGCAAAAGCCTGGCTGAAGAGGATTCAATAGAGAATTGGAGACAATGAGTACAAGTAATACTTTCAAGTGGCTTTTTTATGAAGGGGAACAGAGAAATGGAATGGTTTCTGGAAGGGAAGGAAGGATCAAGAGTTTTTCTTTGAAAATGGGAGAAGAGTTGTTACCATCTGTCCTCTACAGTTTGGGAAATTCTGACGTGTATTCAAGCTCACTGACTCTTTCCTCAGCTGTGACCAGTCTATGGTTAAGCTCATCCAAGGTGTTTACAACCACAAATTTCCCTCTGAGCACTGCTTTCACTGTATCCAATAAATTCTGCGAGGACTTCCAATACTATGTTAAATAGAAGTGCAAGAGTGGGCATCCTTGTCTTGTTGCTGATTTTAGAGCTGTGTGGATGACAGGGTCTTGGTGCTCCGGCCGGGTGTCAGGCCTGTGCCTCTGAGGTGGGAGAGCCAAGTTCAGGACATTGGTCCACCAGAGACCTCCCAGCTCCACGTAATATCAAATGGCAAAAGCTCTCCCAGAGATCTCCATCTCAATGCTAAGACCCAGCTCCACTCAATGACCAGCAAGCTTCAGTGCTGGACACCCTATGCCAAACAACTAGCAAGACAGGAACACAACCCCACCCATTAGCAGAGAGGCTGCCTAAAATCATAATAAGACCACAGACACCCCAAAACACACCACCGGATGTGGACCTGCCCACCAGAAAGACAAGATCCAGCCTCATCCACCAGAACACAGGCACTAGTCCCTTCCTACACAACCCACTGAACCAACCTTAGCCACTGGGGGCAGACACCAAAAACAACAGGAACTATGAACCTGCAGCCTGTGAAAAGGAGACCCCAAACACAGTAAGTTAAGCAAAATGAGAAGACAGAAAAACACACAGTAGATGAAGGAGCAAGGTAAAAACCCACCAGACCAAACAAATGAAGAGGAAATAGGCAATCTACCTGAAAAAGAATTCAGAGTAATGATAGTAAAGATGATCCAAAATCTTGGAAATAGAATGGAGAAAATACAAGAAATGTTTAACAAGGACCTAGAAGAACTAAAGAGCAAACAAACAATGATGAACAACACAATAAATGAAATTAAAAATTCTCTAGAAGGAATCAAAAGCACAATAACTGAGGCTAAAGAACAGGTAAGTGACCTGGAAGATAAAATAGTGGAAATAACTACTGCAGAGCAGAATAAAGAAAAAAGAATGAAAAGAACTGAGGACAGTCTCAGAGACCTCTGGGACAACATTAAACACACCAACATTCGAATTATAGGGGTCCCAGAAGAAGAAGAGAAAAAGAAAGGGACTGAGAAAATATTTGAAGAGATTATAGTTGAAAACTTCCCTAATATGGGAAAGCAAGTAGTTAATCAAGTCCAGGAAGCACAGAGAGTCCCATACAGGATAAATCCAAGGAGAAACACTCCAAAACACATATTAATCAAACTATCAAAAATTAAATACAAAAAAAATATTAAAAGCAGCAAGGGAAAAGCAACAAATAACATACAAGGGAATCCCCATAAGGTTAACAGCTGATCTTTCAGCAGAAACTCTGAAAGCCAGAAGGGAGTGGCAAGACATATTTAAAGTGATGAAAGGGAAAAACCTACAACCAAGATTACTCTACCCAGCGAGGATCTCATTCAGATTTGACAGAGAAATTAAAACCTCCACAGACAAGCAAATGCTAAGAGAATTCAGCACCACCAAACCAGCTTACAACAAATGCTAAAGGAACTTCTCTAGGCTGGAAACACAAGAGAAGGAAAAGACCTACAATAACAAACCCAAAACAATTAAGAAAATGGTTATAGGAACATACATATCGATAATAACCTTGAATGTAAATGGATTAAATGCCCCAACCAAAAGACACAGACTGGCTGAATGGATAAAAAAACAAGACCCATATATATGCTGTCTACAAGAGAACCACTTCAGACCTAGGGACACATAGAGACTGAAAGTGAGGGGATGGAAAAAGATATTCCATGCAAATGGAAATCAAAAGAAATCTGGAGTAGCAATTCTCATATCGGACAAAATAGACTTTAAAACACAGACTATTACAAGAGACAAAGAAGGACACTACATAATGATCAAGGGATCAATCCAAGAAGAAGATATAACAATTGTAAATATTTATACACCCAACATAGGAGCACCTCAATACAAAAGGCAAATGTTAACAACCATAAAAGGAGAAATCGACAGTAACACAATCATAGTAGGGGACTTTAACACCCCACTTTCACCAATGGATGGATCATCCAAAATGAAAATAAATAAGGAAACACAAGCTTTAAATGATACATTAAACAAGATGGACTTAATTGATATTTGTAGGACATTCCATCCAAAAACAAAAGAATACACTTTCTTCTCAAGTGCTCATGGAACATTCTCCAGGATACATCATATCTTGGGTCACAAATCAAGCCTTGATAAATTTAAGAAAATTGAAATCATATCAAGTATCTTTTCCGACCACAACACTATGAGACTAGATATCAATTACAGGAAAAATCTGTAAAAAATACAAGCACACGGAGGCTAAACAATACACTACTTAATAACCAAGAGATCACTGAATAAATCAAAGAGGAAATCAAAAAATACCTAGAAACAAATGACAAAAAAAACACAACAACCCAAAACCTGTGGGATGCAGCAAAAGCAGTTCTAAGAGGGAAGTACATAGGAATACAATCCTACCTCAAGAAATAAGAAACATCTCAAATAAACAACCTAACATTACACCTAAAGCAATTAGAGAAAGAAGAACAAAAAACCCTCAAAGTTAGCAGAAGGAAAGAAATCATAAAGATCAGAGGAGAAATAAATGAAAAAGAAATGAAGGAAACAATTGCAAAGATGAATAAAACTAAAAGTTGGTTCTTTGAGAAGATAAACAAAATTGATAAACCATTAGCCAGACTTATCAGGAAAAAAAGGGAGAAGACTCAAATCAATAGAATGAGAAATGAAAAAGGAGAAGTAACAACTGACACTGCAGAAATACAAAGGATCATGAGAGATTACTACAAGCAACTATATATGAGTAAAATGGACAACCTTGAAGAAATGGACAAATTCTGAGAAAAGCACAGCCTTCCGAGACTGAACCAGGAAGAAGTAGAAAATATAAACAGGGCAATCACAAGCACTGAAATTGAAACTGTGATTAAAAATCTTCCAATAAACAAAAGTCCAGGACCAGATGGATTCACAGGCGAATTCTATCAAACATTTAGAGAAGACCTAACACCTATCCTTCTCAAACTCTTCCAAAATATAGCAGAGGGAGGAACACTTCCAAACTCATTCTACAAGGCCACCATCACCCTGATACCAAAACCAGACAAAGATGTCACAAAGAAAGAAAACTACAGACCAATATCACTGATGAACATAGATTCAAAAATCCTCAACAAAATACTAGCAAACAGAATCCAACAGCACATTAAAAGGATCATACACCATGATCAAGTGGGGTTTATCCCAGGAATGCAAGGATTCTTCAATATACACAAATCAATCAATGTGATACACCATATTAACGAACTGAAGAATAAAAGCCATATGATCATCTCAATAGATGCAGAAAAAGCTTTCAACAAAATTCAACACCCATTTATGATAAAAACGCTCCAGAAAGTAGGCATAGAGGGAACTTACCTCAACATAATAAAGGCCATATATGACAAACCCACAGCCAACATCGTTCTCAGTGGTGAAAAATTGAAACCATTTCCACTAAGATCAGGAACAAGACAAGGTTTCCCACTCTCACCACTATTATTGAACATAGTTTTGGAAGTTTTAGCCACAGCAATCAGAGAAGAAAAAGAAATAAAAGAAATCCAAATCAGAAAAGAAGAAGTAAAGCTGTCACTGTTTGCTGATGATATGATACTATACATGTATCCTAAAGATGCTACCAGAAAACTACTAGAGCTAATCAGTGAATTTGGTAAAGTAGCAGGATACAATATTAATGCACAGAAATCTCTTGCATTCCTATAAACTAATGATGAAAAATCTGAACGAGAAATTAAGGAAACACTCCCATTTACCACTGCAACAAAAAGAATAAAATACCTAGGAATAAACCTACCTCGGGAGACAAAAGACCTGTATGCAGAAAACTATAAGACACTGATGAAAGAAATCAAAGATGATACAGACAGATGGAGAGATATACCATGTTCTTGGATTGGAAGAATCAACATTGTGAAAATGACTCTACTACCCAAAGCAATCTACAGATTCAATGCAATCCCTATCATACTACCAAAGGCATTTTTCACAGAACTAGAACAAAAAATTTCACAATTTGTATGGAAACACAAAAGACCCCAAATAGCCAAAGCAACCTTGAGAAAGAAAAGCGGAGCTGGAGGAATGAGGCTCCCTGACTTCAGACTATACTACAAAGCCACAGTAAGCAAGACAGTATGGTACTGGCACAAAAACAGAAATATAGATCAATGGAACAGGATAGAAAGCCCAGAGATAAACCCACGCACATATGGTCACCTTATCTTTGATAAAGGAGGCAAGCATATACAGTGGAGAAAAGACAATCTCTTCAATAAGTGGTGCTGGGAAAACTGGACAGCTACATGCAAAAGAATGAAATTAGAACACTCCCTAACACCAAACACAAAAATAAACTCAAAATGGATTAAAGACCTAAATGTAAGGCCAGACACCATCAAACTCTTAGAGGAAAACATAGGCAGAACACTCTATGACATAAATCGCAGCAAGATCCTTTTTGACCCACCTCCTAGAGAAATGGAAATAAAAACAAAAATAAAGAAATGGGACCTAATGAAACTTAAAAGCTTTTGCACAGCAAAGGAAACCATAAACAAGACAAAAAGACAACCCTTAGAATGGGAGAAAATATTCGCAAATGAAGCAACTGACAAAGGATTAATCTCCAAAATTTACAAGCAGCTCATGCAGCTCAATGTCAAAAAAACAAACAACCCAGTCCAAAAATGGGCAGAAGACCTAAACAGACATTTCTCCAAAGAAGATATACAGATTGCCAACAAACACATGAAAGAATGCTGAACGTCATTAATCATTAGAGAAATGCAAATCAAAACTATAATGAGGTATCACCTCACACCAGTTAGAATGGGCATCATCAGAAAATCTACAAACAACAAATGCTGGAGAGGGTGTGGAGAAAAGGGAACCCTCTTGCACTGTGGGTGGGAATGTAAATTGGTACAGCCACTATGGAGAATAGTATGGAGGTTCCTTAAAAAACTAAAAATAGAATTATCATACGACCCAGCAATCCTACCACTGGGCATATACCCTGAGAAAATCATAATGCAAAAAGAGTCATGTATCATAATGTTCATTGCAGCTCTATTTACAATAGCCAGGACATGGAAGCAACCTAAGTGTCCATCGACAGATGAATGGATAAAGAAGATGTGGCACATATATACAATGGAATATTACTCAGCCATAAAAAGAAACGAAATTGAGTTATTTGTAGTGAGGTGGATGGACCGAGAGTCTGTCATACAGAGTAAAGTAAGTCAGAAAGAGAAAAACAAATACCATATGCTAACACATATATATGGAATCAAAAAAAAAAAAAAAAGATTCTGAAGAACCTAGGAGCAGGAGAGGAATAAAGATGCAGACGTAGAGAATGGACTTGAGGACACGGGGAGGGGGAAAGGTAAGCTGGGACGAAGTGAGAGAGTAGCATTGACATATATACACTACCAAATGTAAAATAGATAGCTAGTGGGAAGCAGCTACATAGCACAGGGAGATCAGCTCGGTGCTTTGTGACTACCTAGGGGGGTGGGATAGGGAGGGTGGGAGGGAGACGCCAAGAGGGAGGAGATATGGGGATATATGTATATGTATAGCTGATTTACTTTGTTATTTTATTTATTTTTTTTAAAGATGTAGACCCCTGTAATTCTTTTATTTTATTTTATTTTATTTTATTTATTTTTTTGGCTGTGTTGGGTCTTCGTTTCTGTGCGAGGGCTTTCTCTAGTTGCGGCAAGCGGGCGCCACTCTTCATCGCGGTGCGTGGGCCTCTCACTATCGTGGCCTCTCCAGTTGCGGAGCACAGGCTCCAGACGCGCAGGCTCAGTAGTTGCGGCTCACGGGCCCAGTTGCTCCGCGGCATGTGGGATCTTCCCAGACCAGGGCTCGAACCCGTGTCCCCTGCATTAGCAGGCAGATTCTCAACCACTGCACCACCAGGGAAGCCCCCACTTTGTAATAAAACAGAAACTAACATGCCATTGTAAAGCAATCATACTCCAATAAAGATGTTAAAAAAGAAAAAAGAAAATGGGAGAAATAATAGTGTGATTGTATGTTTATGGGAAAGAGTAGAGAGGGAAAATCTGATGCTGTGAGAGAGAAGGTAGGTTTACTGGAGAGATGTCCTTGAATAAGGGCGGGATTGGCTTTAGTCAGGACCACAGATGGTTTATCTATAATCAAGGAGGTAATACAGAGTATGCTGGCACAGATGTGGTAGGTGGGAGTCCAGGACAGTTCTTTTTTGGCAAATTTCATTTCCTCAGTAAAACGGGAAACAAGGTCACAAGTAAAGAGTGAAGCTAAAGAAGGTGTTGGAGGTCTGAGGGGAAGACAGGTGAAGAAATCGTCATTCAGGGCTATAGGATTAGGATGTATTGGATGATTGCCTGGCTACAGCTGAGATGTGCTTGAGGTTCATGTCATGGATTTAGAGAGAAAACAGTCAGCAGTTTTGCATCTTTTTCTGCAGCCAGGTTCAGGTGCATGAGGGCAGGTGTGGAGTAGGTGGAGGGCTGGATTTAACCTGGTCTGTCATTTTTCTAAGTTAGTATCACAAAGTGAAAGAGGTGCAAAGGAATTAGATTGTGATAAAGAGAGAAATTATAAGAATTGGGTGAGGAAATTAAATTTGGCAAGGAGGGAAGAGGGGACATCTAGGGATCTAGGCACTGGGAAAGGTGGTAGGATCAGTGGATCTTAGGTCATTGTGGGGCAGAGCATTGCTGGAGTTTGGTAATGGGGGAGTGAGCTAGAAATATAGGAGATGAAGGCAGAAACTGGGATGCATGACTGAGATTGTTGGCTTTGATTACTGGTGAATGTAAATCTACAGAATGATTATGAAATGCGTGGTGGAGGAAGGGTGGAGAACAAAATCAGGTACTGAGAATTCTGGGTCCTGGAGGGACGCTTGCCAGCTCCCCTGGCTCAGGATCCCAAGAGTGGAGTGTGTGTGTGTGTGTGTGTGTGTGTGTGTGTGCTTTCCTTATCATTTTATTAAAAATATAGAATACTTTAAATATGTAGAATCCACAACTCTCATATAAGCAAAAGAATAATCATTCTCTGGCAAGAACTCCCTGTGTTGGAATGTTGGTTGGTTTTCCTCATGCAGGTCTCCAGCCAGCTGTTGAAAGTGTGGATCTGAAATACAGGAGTAAATTTGGAGATCTGGGAAATAGCTTAATAAAAATAAAGATAGAAGCAATCTGTATAGACAAGTTTGTCTGGAGGGAATGTGTACACCAAGAAGGGAGCCAAAGAGTGGACTCTGGGGAGAACCTATATTTACAGGGCACGAGGAACCAAAAGAGCTAATGAGAAGGAGAGGGCAGAAATGTAGGAGAAGGGTCCAGGAGACACAGGGCGGAAGGATATTCAGAGTAAGGGAGCAAGGGCCCAAGGCAAGGCACAGTCAGGCTGTGCAGGCTAAGAACTGGGTGAAGTCTGTGCAAAACTGGTTGCCAAAGCAGTGGCTGGAGTAAGAGTTGTGGCCAAGAGGATTTGAAGTGGTGCACAAGAGGGCTCCTGTATCACTCAGATCTGTTCCTGCCTTCCAGCAAATCCAATCCACCTCAGAGACTCCATCAAAATGTGGTCAGCTACAATCTCTGCAAGAACATAAGTGTGTCAGTAGAACAAGCTATGGTCCCCACTGGTGCAGCTGGTCCCAAAACTGAAATTGGTATTTATCATCTCCTTCTCCATCACCATCATAGATTTCCCTCTTTGTCGCCAGCACTTTGACTGGTGTGGGTTGGTTGCCTGGTGGGGAGACCTAGTCCTTCATCCCAAAGGATCTGAGCCTTAGCTACCTTGCCTTTGTCGGGCAGTGGTTGAAGTAATTGACGGCTCACCATTATCACTGGGCATGGAACCTCTGTGTTTCAGCTGTAGTCCTTCCGTCCCCCATCATATAGCTACTCTAGCTCTTCATGGCTTTCAGAGTCAATCATCACTCCTGCCTGCCCGTAACCTATCCTTATTGGTCTACCAGCATGGGATTCCCAAGGGTCCAGGTAGTAGGTGTAGCTTCAGACCCTATGGTATGCCTGTCTGAAGTTTTCCCCTCCTTCCCCTACTATGAGAGCCAGATCTTCTGATACAACAGAGCATAAGGCTGTAGGTACCGGAATCACAAAGTCTGAAAGTAGGCCACTGGGATTGATGGTGGGAGGGATCAATCCCACTTCTCCCTCTTGGTTCCTGGATGCATGTTGAACAGCTACAGAGGAAACAACTCTGTATATCATCCATTGGCCAGTGCGTATACCTCATCTTAGAGGATGCACCTCAACCCCGCAGGGTGTTGCCCTGAAACCTGTGCCTTAAATGAGACTTTAACAGGCCATTCCAACATTCTCTTCCGATGTTTGTTTCCAGATGCTAAGAACACAGTAAGAGCAATAGATCCTGTGATCCTATGTCCATTTCATACTTCCTTTGCCGTAAGATGGATTCCTCGTTCTGAAGTAATGACGTGTGATACATCATGCTAATCGATAAGGAATTATCTAAGCCCGAAGTTGGAGGTACTGGTGGAAGAACTACAGGCAGGGACGGGAACCAGGGAAGATGCTGCCCTTTGGGTGGTAAAGGACAGTCAGGTGGAAATCAGTATGATTGTTCTGTGGCCCCTGGAGGCCTGGTGCAAGTTCCTTGTGTCATCAGTTTGCTTGAAGGGCCTTCCCTTCAGGACCTCAGAGAAGATGACCCACAGGGAGTGTGTGGCCACGGCCTCAGCCTCCCTCAACTGGGCAGGGCTACTGCGTATGGCTGCACAGGCTGTACATTGCACAACACCAGGGAGGGCCATTTGCAAAACTGTGACGTGCATGGCGCCACCTGGAATTGCACAGTGCAGAGATGCTGTACAAGAGCATCACATTTCAGCACTGGTCAGTGTCAAATGTGTGCTGGGGAACAGTGTCACAGATATGATGCTAAGTGAACCCCGACTATCAGCTTAATCTGAGGGCAGAGACGGGGTGTAGGTCTTAACATCTGCCCTTGCCTTGAATCTCCCAGAGGTCCTGCCACCCCTGCTTACCTCCAGAAGTCTCTAGGCCTTCTTGTATTCCTCCACCCCTGTTTCCCTCCCTGCAGTGGGAGGGGTGGCAATTGATTAATGCAGAGATCTTTACGTAACAGTCAATTTTGCGAGCCACTTTAGTAGGTGGAATAGCTCCGGGAATTTCAGCAGCACCTGTCCACCAAGGAGCTCACAGTGCTTCCACTTTATTCTCACAACCTCTCTGTGAAGGTAGTGGAGGATGAGCAGACACATTCCCCATTTCATCCCAGGAGAAACTGAGGCCAGAAAGGAAAAGTGACTTTCCCAGTGTTAGGGACCGGATGTTTGTGTCCCCTTCTAAAATACATATGTTGAAATCCTAACCCCCAGTGTGCTATTTTGAGGTAGGGTCTTTGGGAGGTGATTAGTCATGAGGGTGGAGCCCTAATGAATGGGACTGATGCCCTTATAGGAAGAGACACAAGAGAGATGATCTCTTTCTCTGCCATGTGAGGATACAGCAAGGAGATGGCCGTCTGCAAAAGGGGGCCTTCACCAAGAATTCCACCATGCTGGCACTGATCTTGGACTTATAGCCTCCAGAGCTGTGAGATATAAATGTCTGCTGTTTAAGCTGTCCAGCCTATGGTGTTTTGTTATAGCGGCCCAATGGACTGAGATACCCAGGATCACCCAGCAATTTGGTAGCAGAGCCTTTTACCTCAGTGCATCACCACTCCGACAATTGCTACTTCTATCTGTAAAAACCCCACATCCCCAAACCCCACAAGGGGAATGTATCAGTCAGGGTCCAGTCAGGAGATGGAAACCGCACAGTGACTTGAACAGGGAAAGTTTAATATAAAGAATCATTAAGTATAACAGGGGATTGGGATTAAGGCTGGCTAGTAACTGGTGGAGAAAACTCAGATGAATACAGTAGCAGCGGATATAAGGAGCAGTCACTACACCTAGAGCTGAGAGAGACAGAAAGAAGGAGCAATCTGCAAGAGGGTCTCCCTCCACAGGCTGGGATCCAGACCTCACTGAAGAAGGTGCAGCCAGGGCTCCCTGGATGGTGAGGTCTGCTGAGGTGCTGTGCTAGCTGGAGTCACTGAGGAACAGTTCCCTGGGGGTTGAGGGGAGCTGCCCAGGGAGAAGTGCCGGTGCTGCTGGCTGCTAGGTTCTACAGAAACCATGCATGTAGCTGGACCAGGTGCTGCAGAAGCCTCATGCTGCGGGAGGCTGCCCAGGGGAGCACACTGGAACCTGGAAAGCTGGCCCCCTCCTCCCCCAGTCTCTTTTCAGAGCCCACTACTGAGAAAGCTTAGCATCTGGCCAGCTGGCAAAAGAGAAATATTTTAAGGTCCAGGTGCATTATCACCGAGGAACAGTCTTGGAGCTGAAAGGCAATAACCTGATAACTGGCACATGGAACAGAGAACCTGGAGTCCCTTGATTGAGAGTATTTTAACTCCATTTGGTAGCTCTCAGCTCCAGACAGAGCTTCCAGAAAGGAAAATCTCCAGGCTCAGGGAAGAGGAAAAGGACCCAGGAATTCCAGAAGACAGATCAGCAAGGGGAAACGTGTACCCAGTCAGGAAATACTGTTGTGGAAGGGAAGAACCCATAATAAATGTTTTTGTGCTTTTTAATCGAGGTATAAATTATATGCAATTAAGTGCACTAATCTTAAGGGTACTACTTGAGAAAGTTTTGCATATGTATAAACCCAAGTGATCACGCCCCAGATCAAGAGAGAACATTTCCAGCATCCCAGAGGGCTCTCTTGTTCTATTCCCAGTCAACACAGAAATTCCACTATTCTGACTCCTATCATCATAGATTGGTTTTCCTTGTTTTTAATTTCACGTATATGGAATTATATAGTATCTGCTCTTTGGTGTCTGCTTTCTTTATCATTGTCTCTGTGAAATTCACACAAGTTTTGGTGAGTAGGAAAACCAGAACAATGTTTAAGCCAAAAAAGAGACAGAAAGAAAATTCAGCCATGTTGCTTACTAGGCTGTTTCCTGTGGAGACATGTCTAGTTACAAGAGTATCTACATACCTGCTCTCCATGACGTAGATTGTGGCTATATCCAGATCCTCAGGCGATCATCACTTTATTGGTTGTGTGATGTTCCCTTGTGCGGGCTCAGCAAGCTCAGGTAAACAGATAAGACTCTGAACTGAGAGGTACCATCCAGTGGGTGGGGCAGGGCAGGCCTTGAACCATCTGTGTCACGGCTGAGTCTCCAGAGTCTGGAAGTGGCAAAGTGAACATGGAAAGGAGGACCTCAGGGAGCAGATTCAGGCACTCAACAGACAGGGTTTAGCTAGAGCAAAGTGGGCTGGGGTCTACAGTGGGGCTAGACTTGGGGCATTCTGGAGGGGCTATAAGGTAGACCACCCCAGTTAAGGCCCTGTTTTAGCAAAGAATCTACTAAGTTAGTGTATTTATTTATTTTTAAAATAAATTTATTTATTTTATTTATTTATTTTTGGCTACATTGGGTCTTCGTTGCTGCGTGTGGGCTTTCTCTAGTTGCCGCGAGTGGGAGCTACTCTTCATTGCGGTGCGCAGGCTTCTCATTGCAGTGGCTTCTCTTGTTGTGGAGCACGGGCTCTAGGCGTGTGGGCTTCAGTAGTTGTGGCTTGCGGGCTCTAGAGCACAGGCCCAGTAGTTGTGGCGCACGGGCTTAGTTGCTCTGCGCCATGTGGGATCTTCCCAGACCAGGGCTCGAACCCGTGTCCCCTGCACTGGCAGGCGGATTCTTAACCACTGCGCCACCAGGGAAACTCTAAGTTACTGTTTTGAGAATACCCCTATCCTTGGTATCTGATCACTTTGGCTTGCCTACCAAGAATACTTCTACCCTTGATGTCCAATCAAATTATTCTTAGTAATTTTTTTATCCACTGACCTCCTCACTCTGCTCATTGGCTCTAAATTCCTGACTGTCTTTGCTGTGTTTGGAGTCTGAGTAACTCATGAAATTATGTGCAAAATTATGTATATTTTTGTGTTATGAGTATTTTTTTTTTTTACCTGGGAAGAAGATTTATACTGTTCATCACATTCTCCAAATGTTGGTAACCTTAAAAAATATTACAAACCACACCATACTTATTTTCAGGTAGAATACATCTATTTTCATGGTTTCAAGTTGATAGTTCCCAAATGTATTTATCATATGCAAGTTCTCTTCCATATCCTATTTTTATGTCTGCCGCATTAAGATTCAAACTCCACACCCCTAACCCTTTCATTTCTACTGTCCAAACACCTATCCCAGTTTGGTTCCTCTTTATTTTTTTTCCCTTGGAATAAACTTTTGAAGGTTTTCTCTGCCCTTTGCAGCAGTTCTGCGATTAAACGCCACAAGTGTTTCTTTGAAAATGCTATGTTTTGTCAAATTTGTCCTAGTCTCATTTTGGAACATCTTCACTTTGTACTGAAATTTCTGGTCTCCTAGCCTCTAGCTTTTTTTTCAGAGTTAGTCCAGCCTTTATGGCATTGCTATATTTTATATTTAATAGATTGTTCCCATACTCTCAACTCCATATCATTTATTGGAGTGTTTGCGACTCAGAGGTGAATAGGTGACAGGCCCTCAGAAAACTCACTTAAGTGCCACCACCTGCCAGATCCCAGATCCGGATGGGAGTGAGAGGGTTGGGACTGATGAGTTGGTCCTTTTTGCTCCCGCCCTGGGGTTTAGCACCTGAGGCTGCAGTGGGGCTCAGCAGGTGATGCAGGGAACTTTGGTTGCAAGAAAGGAATCTATCGGAAGGATACTGGCAGATTTCATGAGGCCTAAGGATTGGAAGGGTAGGAGACCTCAGGAGGATTTGGGGACCAGAAAGGCAGGGACTGAGTTCCTCTCTCTTGTTTTTGTGCACATGCACGCTCCCTCTCTCTGGCTCTGCAAGGGATCTCTTGTTTGCTTCTCTCTTCCTGGGTCCCCACACCGTAGCTTCTCTCAGCTCTCTCTACCACATTCCCAATAAAATTTGGTTGTTTCAGCCTCATTCTCGGAGGCCTCCAGGTGAAGGGCCCGTGGAGTCCATCTCAGTCTCGAGTGAGGGGAACCAGCTGGTAACATCTGCTCCTCATGCTCTTTGGACCCTCGGGGGTTCAGGCAACCAGGATGAGGGGAAATTTTGTGCAGTCATGGCCTCTGGGGTTGTGGGGAAAGGGAACTCTAAGAAGCATGGTCAACATTATAATTCAGCTATACTTCAATAAAATTTTTATGTTTGTAAAAAAAAAAAAAAAAAAGCATGGTCAGGAGAACTGATGGGTGATTTTAGTGCCCAGGAAAAGAGGAGCAGGTGAGGTCTGGCACTGAGAACATCGTCTTCTGGAGTTCCCCATCCAGAACAACCTCTGTAGTTGGCTTTGCTCTAATGAGAGTCTGAGGGCTTAATCGGCTCTGAAATGGGATGACAGTGGCTGTAGGGAAAGAACTAGTAGCTGTGCCTCTTGCTGATGGGAACTGGGTGGCAGGACATATGGAAACCTGCTGAGGTTCCATTACTAGGGAAGGAGTGTTAGGCAAAGAGACAGGAAAGCCCCATGGGGCCCAAACTGAGATCACGGGGGCCGAGACTTTGGACCCCTAAGGACCAGGATTGAATTCTCAGCTCTGTCATTTCTTAGGCAATGTGAACATTGAATGAGTCACTTATTCTGATACCAGTTTCCTCTTCCATAAATTGAGATAATAACACTTATCCTACAGGGTGGGTGCTAAAATTAGAGATAACAATTGCATGGATCATGGTGCTCTAGAAGCTACACACTAAAAACCAGGAGAGAGAAGGTGAGTGCTGCTGTGGGTCTCCCTGATTGCATGGAAGGTGCTGTTGTAGGCTTTCAACAGTGCAGGCTTAGTATGAGGTCTGGGGGCCTTTTAAGGACCTTACAAGGATGTTTGAGACCTCAAATTAAATGATTGGCTCAAAACACTAAACAAAAACTCCACAACTGAAATTGACAAAGGTTAAGTCATCTGCAACTCAACTAACTCATAAGTGATGTCTTAAATTATTCTTAAATACAAACTCTACAAGAGTTACACAGGCCATAGTATGTCCACATCAGAGTGCCTAGCTTTGTATAATATTTTGGCTCCCCTACTTAGGAGCTGTGTGATTTTGGGCAAGTCACTGAGCCTCTCTGCGCCTGTTCCTCATCTGCAAAATGGGAATAATAATAGTGCCTACTTCAGAAGGTTGTTGTAAAATACTTAGAATGGTGCATGGCACATAGCCAGTCTTGCTATTAGTATATTTACCGTAGGATGAGGGTGCATTTTAAATGCTTGATATAATTAAGGTAGGGCCTCCAAAGTAAGGGACTGAGCCTCATAAAGCTCTTAAAACAGCCCTGATCATGTTTGAGTGACCATATTTTTATGTAAATCAGGTGTAACTTAGATCATAAACCACAGATGTACAATTGTATCTTCATAAAAATTAATGGTCCTCTGCAGGGCGCTACTGCTCCCCAGAGAATTTTGGAAATTTGTATTTTTTTTTTTGGTCATAATGAATAGGGGTTACTGTCGGCATTTAGTGGGGCCACACTGGCACAACAAAAGATTTCTCCTGTGTCCCTCAGGACTTTTAAATAGAAGTGAAAAACCTGTTTATAATGATCCAATTCTAGAATCTAACTGAACCTGGAATTAGGTAGGTGAAAAACCTGCTTATAATTATTTGAGCCCAGAACTAATTCCATTTTACAAATGAACACAAAGTGTTTCTATGTTTTTTGGTTTTATTGGCAAGGTTTAGTTAAATAGCAGATTTCCTGGGAAGCAACAACGGCATACATCAAGGAAAGATTGTACTGTGTTTTATTTCAGAGTTCACCATTTTGAGAAGTTGCTGACGGCAATCCTCTTGTATTATTGGAGTCACCAAATCTGTCCGCCTTTTAACTGTCATCTTCATGGTGATTCTGCATTTACATAGGAATATAGTGATTTGGCCTGTATGACAAAATGTCAAATGTAAAGGAAAAGAGTCAACAATATTCAGCTGAATATTGAAAACTTGGTTTTGTATCTGCCCACGTTGAACCCTTGCAAACATGCCAACTCTGCAGTTCTTTTCTAATAAACAGTGACGTCCCCCCATCAAGATAAAGTGAAGATTTTACAAAGAAACACATTTATAAAATTGATAGCATATCATACTTCTGAGATTTAAAGGAAAAGTTTGAAAGCTGGAATTTTGAAATAATATAAAGGCTTGCAAAATAGGGTAAGCAACACATTGTAGGGGGAAAAAAGTCAAATTACCAGCAAACAATAGGTTATTAGAACGATGATAGGAAAAAATCCAACTGAAATGTTATTTTTATTCCACTGAATTCTGATGATACTGTTCTAAGAAAAATCAAAGAGATGGTGAAAGCTGTTGAACATCAGCTGTGAGTTGGGATCAGGCTAGGAAATTTTGATTTCTAGTGGACGAGAGCCCCCTGGGGGACAAGGAAGCGCTCTGCTCACATGGATGAGGTTAAGGGATAAAAAAGCCACAGTGGAAATTTATTTTCAAAGTTAATGACAATTCATACAGAGGCATTGACAGTAAAACGCAACCCTTGAAAATGATTTCATAGAAACAATAATTCCCTTTTCCAATATCATTGTATGTGCCACAGATTGAGCCTCAGCTATAATTTGCTGACAACATAGGTTTGTAGGCCATTTAAAAAAAATTAGCAACAGATGTTTAGCACAATGCAAAGAAAATTGTGTTTTCTTTTATTTATTTTGGATTCCTTGCCGTTTTTCAGGATTTTCACTGTTACTCTGATACAGTCCCAATGCTAACTTCTCTAAGACCTCTTGTCTTCTCTTCCAATTCAGCTTCTATTCTCCACCACCCGATGAAGCGAAAGAACCCCAGGCCACAGTGAAATAAATGGGGTCCAAAAGTCAAGCATGTAAAATGTAGGGCTGCAGTTTTTGCAATTTAAAAAAAAATTATTTATTTATTTTGGCCGTGCTGGGTCTCAGTTGCAGCATGCGGACTCCTAGTTGTGGCATGTGGACTCTTAGTTGCAGCATGCATGAGGGATCTAGTTCCCCGACCAGGTATTGAACCCGGGCCCCCTGCATTGGGAGTGCAGAGTCTTACCCACTGGACCACCAGGGAAGTCCCTGCATTTTTGCGATGTTAATAAAAACTATTTTCCCAGAGGTCTGTACTATCAAAAAAAGGCACAAAGGTAAATATATTGAAGCATGTTGTACACAAGTATCCACATACCCAACTGAGCAAGTTCCAACTCAGTTATGTTCAACCTGTCCTCTCCATCTCCCGTGATCCCCCCATACCCGGCCTGCACTGTCAAAAGCCTGTAACGGCGTCGCCTGGGATTCTCCTGCAAACTCAACCACACACACTCAGTCAAGCACCTTCCATGTAATCATGGAGACTCAAGCAAGCACACATCCTATCTCTCCATCTTTGTGTGTGTGTGTGTGTGTGTGCGCGCGTGCGCGCGTGCGTGTGTGCGCACGGGGCCCAAAGACGTGTGTGTGTGTGTGCGCACGCGTGTGTGTGCGCACGGGGCCCAAAGACTAAATTGATGACAATGGCTAGCTTTAGAGCACCATGAACTATACATGTTCCAAACGTTATCTTTTTTTAAAAAAATTATTTTATTGAAGCATGGTTGATTCACAATTTTTAAAAATATTTATTTACTTATTTATTTTGGCCATGCTGCCGCAGCTTGTGCAACCTTAGTTGAACCCATGCCATCGGCAGTGAAAGCACAGGGTCCTAACCACTGGACTGCCAGGGAATTCCCTACCATGTTGTGTTAGTTTCTGGTGTAGAGCAAAGTGGTTCAGTTATACATACATATAATAGTTTGCAACTACTTGTCCCAAACTCCCAATCCATCCTTCCCCCCTTACCCTCCTCCTTGGCAACCGCAAGTCTGTTTTCTATGTCTGAATCTGTTTCTGTTTCATAGAATAGTTCATTTGTGTCATATTTTAGATTCCATATATAAGCAATATCATATGGTATTTGTCTTTTTTCTTTCTGATTATTTCACTTAATCTGATAATCTCTAGGTCCATCCATGTTGCTGCAAATGGCATTATTTCATTCATTTATATGACTTAGTATCAGTAGTATTCCATTGTCTATATGTACCACATCTTCTTTATCCATTCATCTGTTGATGGACACTTAGGTTGCTTCCATGTCTTGGCTATTGTAAAGAGTGCTGCTATGAACACTGGGGTGCACGTATATTTTTGAATTATAGCTTTGTCTGGATGTATGCCCAGAAGTGGGATTGCTGGATCATATGGCAACTCTATTTTTAGTTTTTTGAGGAACTTCCATACCGTTTTCCATAGTGGCTGCACCAATTTACACTTCCACCAACAGTGTAGGAGGGTTCCCTTTTCTCCACACCCTCTCCAGCATTTATTATTTGTAGACTTTTAAATGATGGCCATTCTGACTGGTGCGAGGTGGTATCTCATTGTAGTTTTGACTTGCATCTCTCTAATAATTAGCAATGTTGAGCATCTTTTCATGGGCTTAGTGGCCATCTGTAAGCCTTCTTTGGAGAAATGTCTGTTTAGGTCTTCTGCCCTTTTTTTGATTGTGTTGTTTGTCTTTTTGTTATTGAGTTGTATGAGCTACCAAACATTATCTTTAATCATAGCACCAACCCTGTAGGGTAAGTGTTATTATCCTTTTAGTCTGCCTCAGTTTGAGACTCAGGTCTGGCAACAAGGGCTGGTCAGGGGCCTGGAGAGAATCCCATTATGTTAAAATACGCCTTATCTTTGGGTTTATTGTATATGATCTTCAAGGTCTTTTTAAATAATAGTATGCATGCACTGAATGAGTATGGAAATTTCAAGACAGGAGATATGATCTCTGAGATATTTCATCACTCTTTTCCTCCATGTCATACAAAAAGGTTTTTTTTTTCTTCACTACTCACAAGTAAGGCTAATGTCATGAGAATATTGTTCTTTATGTTTTCTTCCTTGACAGCCTATAATTTGCTTAACATGTTATTCCTGTTTCCATTAAGGTTATTCCTTCCTTCTCTTATCATATACAAATGAGCCTGGTGTGTTATTATATATCTTAACACTAATTTAAATTCTGATGATAGTTGGAACCACTCTCTTTCATTCTTCTGCATTTATTGTAAGGAAACACTTCCAATATTCTTACTTTTAAATCCAGAATGACTCATATAAGGGAATGCAATCATCTGACTCTATTATGTGTTCTAATATAGTTATGCTGGTGCATTTATATATCAAAATGTACATTATTTCATTATGGATCATTTTTATCTCTCCTTTTAATTTCACTTAGGATATGAAAATGAGAAAAGCCATCCATGACACCTGGGAGTTGGCCTGGCACTCACTGCTCAGCATTGTGTTCTCCTGTTGCACATCAACAATTTCACTGATTACCAGTATGAGACGAAGCCACTCTGAGACCTTGATGGATCTAGATAAAAACAAGAACACTCTGTAATCATGTCTGAACACAGATGAATGTGAACGTGGTCCAAACCAGAGAAATGACTAAACATCTCCCTATCTTGGCTAGTACAGGTGTCTGCCGCTCCTTTACAATGATACCTTTAGTCTTACTCTAATCTACCCTCCTTCTGGGTCACATTTATCAAAAGAGCCAACTATAGAATGATTCCCACTTCTCAACAGCATCTAATCCAAAGCAAAGCACCACTTCCATGAATCCTCCTGAAAGTCACCTAACACAAACCTAAATCCTCCAAGTCCCTTCTACCACATTTCCCTGTGGTGCATATTTTCCCTCCTTGCAAAGAGCAATAGATTTAACTTATTCAACTGTGTGTTCCTGAGGGTCTCTGGCTGGGAGGCATTGACAGATATTATAGTGCCATCTATCTATCTATCTATCTATCTATCTATCTATCTATCTATATCTATCTATCATCTATCTATCTCTAGTCTTTGCAATCATGTATGTAGACAGATTATATTATCTATGAATTTCAGTTCAAGATAGTAAAGGACCTTGACAAAGTATTTGTTACAAAAAGAGGGTATTGAGTTTGGTAGGATCATTGATAGTAATTTTCTGAACTTGACTCTGTCTACAGGTAAATCATGGTATGCTGTTTTGTCTGCATATAAATCCTGTGTGTGAATGTAGGTTTCACACAGGATGTCACTTAAATGAGCAGGTAGTGTCAAATTACAAAAAAAGACAAAAAAAGCCCTGAAACTAAATACGGCACAAACTACTCTGCTTTGCAGCTTAAGAAAAATGACTGGTTAAAGACAATCAACCAAATAGGAAAAAATATTTGCAAATCATAAATCTGATAAGGTATTAATATCCAAAATATGTAAAGAACTCATACGACTCAATAGTAAAAAAAATAAACAATCAGATTTAAAAATGGGCAGAAGATCTCAATAGACATTTTTCCAAAGAAGACACGCAGATGGTCAACAAGTAAATGAAAAGGTGTCCAACGTCACTAATCATCAGGGAAATGTAAATCAAAACTACAATGAGATATCACCTCACACCTGTCAGAATGGCTGTCATCAAAAAGACAAGAAATAACAAGTGTTGGCAAGGATGTGGAGAAAAGGGAACACTTGTGCACTGTTGTTGGGAATCTACATTGGTGCAGCCACTATGGAAAACCATATGGAGGTTTCTCAAAAAATTAAAAATAGAACTACCATGTGATTCAACAATTCACTTCTGGGTATTTATCCAAAGGAAACAAAAATACAAATTAGAAAAGACATCTGCAGCCCCATGTTCATTGTAGCATTATTTAAAAGAGCCAAGATATGGAAGCAACCTAAGTGTCTGTCAATGGATGAATGGACAAAGAAAATGCAGTGTATATACATACAATGGAATATTATTCAGCCATAAAAAAGAATGAAATCTTGCCATTTGCAACAACATGGATGGACCTTGAGGGCATTATGCTAAGCGAAATAAGTCAGACAGAGAAAGACAGGTACCGTATGATCCCACTTATATGTGGAATCTAAAAACAAACAAAAAACAAACAAATCCAAGCTCATGGATAGAGAGAACAGATTGGTGGTCACCAGAGAGGGGGCGGGTGAAATGAGAGGAGAGGGTTAAAAAATATAAACTCCCAGCTATCAAATAAATAAGTCATGGAGATGTAATGTACAGCATGGGGGTACAGTTAATAATACTGTATTGTATATTTGAAAGTTGCTAAGAGAGTGGATCTTAAAAGTTTTCATCACAAGAGGAAGAAAGAAAGAAAGGAAGGAAGAAAGAAAGAAAGAAAAGAAACATGCCTGGGAAGGGCCTGTTTGGAGTTCCTCTTGTCTGGCGGTGCTCTGGTTTTGATTCCTTTGTCATTGCTCCACGCTTCCTGTTAATCGGACATTTGGGGCACTATTGTCTGGTCATTAAACCTTGTTATTCCCATTGAGGACATTCATGTATCCCTATCATTTGCCTTTCAAACTTGTGCTTTTTCTTCTGACGAACTGTCACCACATCTGGCATCTCAACCATCTTGCCAGAAACTGTTAAATAACGAGTGAATAGAAGTGTTTTTATGACCTTGCGGAATGAAACTGCCATCCTTTCTTTCTTTTCAAATATTAGCGACTAAAAAAGAGGTTGGGGCACTTAGGAAATTTTGAGAAGCCCCAATGATGATGATAAATGATGTTTTACGAATGAAAAAAATGTCTCTGCTTAACGTAGGCATTGTGTTTCCCAGCCTCATACCTCTTCCTGCCCACACCCTCCCCCCGTCAGCATGCTTTTGCCACTTGCTGGCTCCCTTGGTGCACAATGGAGACCAATTTGTCAAGGAAAGTTTGCTTTTAATAGGGTGTAGGAGGAGGTGGTGTAGACACTTAGGGCTAAACATCAATATATGAACTAATCAGGTCACTGCCACCTCCCACTCTAGATCTGAGAGCGCCGGGGAGCTTTGTTTTGTTCGCCGATTCCTCCCGAGTGCTTAGAAGGAGCTGGAGAAATAGTGCACGCAGAAAAGATCTAAGAATCAGTCCATCCATCAGTGATTCATCCATCTCCCTCCTCATTTCCCCAGATAAGGTGTGTCACCTATGAGTACCTGGGGCCGGCCTGCCCTCGCCCGGGCGGGCGTGGCATAAGAGGGCACAGCAGTGCTGGGGCCTAGCTTTGGGCACTCACGCAGAACGCGAAGCTTCCTCCCCCGCGCAGCCTCTGCCTCCCAAATCTGGTGTGGTGCCGGGCGCTGAGGATACAAACGACCCAGGAGGGGCGGGTACACCACCTCGTCTGGACACTCTCCCGGGCGAGCTGCGAGGCCGGACCTCCAGGGCGAGGCGGGAAAAGAAAGTGCGGCGCGGTGGGAGGCGCGCTCCTCCCTTGAGCGCACGCTGGGGCGGTCGCGCCACGCGCCGCAGCGTCCCCGCAGCCCCTCGCCCGCGCAGAGGTGGGCTCCGGGCTGAGTTCCGGACCTCCGCCCCAGTCCCGAGGAGGGGAGAGGAACTGCGCAGGGGTGAAGGGCCCTGGCACCACGGCCATTCTCAGGCCGGAACCCCTGTAACAAGAGGGTGGCCGTGGAGCACATCAGGCACAGCCGGGGGCAGCCTGGCAGAACTGGGCTCCGTGCGTTCCTCACGGTTTACTAGATAGTTCTGTGCCCTTAGTACAGTTTTAATTTTGATTTCGTTGAAAAAGAAATCGAGCGTATTACCCGTATTCTTTCTTTTGTACATGATAAAACAATCAGAAGTACAAAAGAAGTGAAGTGTCTCTCCCAACTCTGTCTCCCAGTCCCCACGCGCCTAGATTCTGTCCCAGGACAGCAGGACCGGTTGATGCGCTAGGCAGTGAGGATGCTGCCACGCGGAGATTGGTCCTTGGGGACTGTGTCCCTGGAGAGTGGGGTTGCCAGGGGAAGTTAAGGAACTGTTTTCAGGCGGGCGGAGGGCCGCCGAGGGTGGGCGCACAGTGCTGGGAGAAGGACGTTTTTTCCTGGTTGGGCGGGGGGGAGGGCCTCTATGCAGTCTTTAAAGAATTGCGAATTAGAGAGGAAAGCGGCCTCGTTACCAGGGACACCACTGGCAGTGAGGAAGGCGGAAGGGTAATCTCTGGGCTCTCCTGGAAACTGGAAGGCCCAGAGCTTGTGGGTGAGGGGAGAGAAGAGAGAGGGAGAGGGAAAGTGGAGGGGGGGGGGCGGAGAGAGAGAGAGGCTTGTGGGGACGGGGAGGGGTACCTCAGAGGGGGCTTAAGAGGTTGGGGGACTTGAAACATAAACCATTATCCTTCCTGTGGTCCCTTTTGTACCCACAGGCTATTGAAGAGTGAGGAAATATGATGGTAGGCACTCAGTAACCCGGGCTAATGAACTAAATAGTTAACTGTATACTGTTCAACCATCAAACTGGAATAATGCCCACGGTGGTCCTGGAATTAACTGCCAGTCCCACCTAACCAAGATACTAGTAAAATCCTCAGCTGGGCGTGACGTAAGGGTGATCCCAGGTGGCCTCGACCTGCAGCGGCTTGAAGCAGGGTTTCGGTTCCTGGCTGGAGATTGAGTTTGGGTCACGGCAGTGAGAGCGCTGAATCCTAGCCGCTACACCAGTGGTCAGTGACAAGGCCATGGCCCTTCGGCTTTGCAGAAAAGAATTCCCACAAAGACGGAGAGTAGTGAAATAAAGTGTTTATTAGGAGGAAAAAGAGTACAATACGGGTGGATAGACACACAGGCGGACTCAGAGAAAGAGTCGTGCCCTCATGGTAGTTTAAATCACTTATATGGGGCATTTCTTCCAGGTTTCCTTTGGCCAATCATTTTAAATTGCCTGGTTCTGAGTCTATATTTGGTATATCTCAGGATCCTCCCATGTGTGCTCTCGCATCTCTCAGCTAAGATGGATTCCAGAGAAGAGGCCTATGGGTAGCTTAGCATCACTTCCCTTTTGACCTCCAAGGAGCTTTCTAGTCGGGAAGGTCTCCTTGACTTTGAGAATGAGAAATATGTGGTCTCTTATCTCTTATCTGGGCAGGGCCCAGCCTCCTCTCTCAATTGTCCTGCTATTTTCATATTGGAGTATCGGTCCACAGGGAACAAACTCCAGCTGTTTACCATGGGCGGGGAGGGTGCGGGAGGGGGGCTATCTATCTCCTGCCTCAGGGGGACGTCCTTGTCCTAAGCATGTGCATTTCTTCCCATTATTTCATCATCCAGTTTTACTTAATGATGTGTACCAACGCTAGCACTTTGTTGATGCAGCTTGGGCAACACTATGGGGCAATGCATGACCAGTTCCACTAGTAACTAGTAGAGTAAGTTCCCTCCCAGTGTCCTGGGGACCATCCTTCTCTGGAAGGGGAAGGAGGAACTGGGAATAAGAAACGAGGCTTTGTTTGCTACTCCCTTTATTAAAACAATATCAATATTTAGTATCTATATTACAGCAAGGTCCTGGTTTTCCCCACATCTCCCTGGCTACTCTTTCTTGGTTTGCCTTACGAGTGCCTGCCTTCTTTTTTCCAGTTAGGTGTAGTGCCTCCCAGAGTCCCGTTCCAAGCCCTCTTCCCCGTACCCTATCCCTCGGCAATCTCATCCATCCCCATAAATGGCTTTAATGACCGTTTATGACTTTCAGATTGCCCTCTCTACCCATCCTTTCTCTTGAGCTCCAGACAAGTTCATCCACTTTCTTGCAGAACGACACCTTAAACTTCATGTCTCCATCCAGAATTCATCTCTTCTTCTCCAGCCCCCACTGTGGATTTCATTTTCTCAGTGACTGCATTTACTTTCTTCCTCAGCTGTACAAGCTTTGGCTTGTCCCACCCACTCCAACCCCCCGACCCTACTGACCTCCAGCCGTGATGTCCTGGGTGGGAACATCTAACTCATCTTCCCAGTCCTTGCACTTTTCTTCTCCTCCAGCCACCATCACCTGTTAGTCTCCTAACTGGTCTCCCTGCTTCCAGGTTTGCCCTCCAGGCCTCACTCCACATGGAGCCTGAGTGATGTTTCCAAAATGGAAATCTGATCATTACTGTCAGCTTTAGGATAAATGCCAAATGCCTTCATGTGGCCTAGAAGGATTCTGACCCTTGTCTGCCTTTCCACCTTCATGGCTCACCACTCCAGGCTCAAACACGGAGGTCCAGTCATCCCACTTTCATTCACTTCCTTCGGTGTTTATGCAATGGCCTGGGGACTTTTCCTATGGCCGTTTCACTTGTTCCTGACTGTTTCCCTCATCACTCTTCCCTTGGCCATATTCATCCTTCAGGTCCCTGTGGTGACATCACTTTTCTAGGAAGCTTTCCCTGATTCACAAGTCTGGATTAGCTGCCCCTCATCACAGTCCTTTTCAGACTGTACTTACCTTGCTGTTTATTTGCCTTTCTTCTCCCACAACCACAATGAGCTTGAAGGCAGGGACCTGCGCATCTGGGTCACGTCATTATTCTCATGTCCCAGCATGGGGTCTGGCATATAGTATCAACATATGCTCAATAAATATTGAATAACTGCTTGAATGAATAAATGAAAGAATTAAACATGTGAAAATAGATGAAAACCAACCAAAGGAGAACAAGAAAAGGCTTTATATTCAGGGCTTGCTATAGCAAGGGAGTTAGCCACATTTATTTGCTTTTTGACAAAGACGCAAAGACAGGCAGGGGAATGGGAATGCTTCATAGTGGGAAAAAAAAGAGAAGGCATCCGTTATGCCTTGATTGGAGGCTGTTGGCATAGGGAAGCTGCAGGCTGGCTAACTAGAAGTGGGGTATCATGTGATTGTTTAGGGATGCATATTTGGCTTTCTTTCGTTGGTCCTAAGTTGGAAGCAGGGCAAAAATTAGGGAAGCTATTAGTTATTAATCAGGTCCTTCCCATTTTGGGTCAGTTGTTATAGGGGTTATTATTTGGCTACCTGGACTGGTTAGTAGTGAGCGATAGCTGACTTTCTACAAGTCTGATTTATAGATAGCAGGCTGGCTTCCCGGGCTGGTTGCTGCCGATTGTGGGTCAGAGTTTTATTTTTATATATGGTCTGGTCATTGTGCATATGTATATTCAGAATCTCAAACTAATATGTATTGAGCATCTACTGTACACCAGACTGTGTATTAAGTGTTGTTTATGAACCTTATTTATTTCTCACAGTACCTCTGTGGGGTAGGTATTACCATGTCTGCCTAACCCTGATCACTTCCTCCTTTGAAGCTGATGTTAGTCACATTTTCTGTCTTCTGGCCATCCTTGATACCTTACCACCTCCTCCTCCTCCAAATTCGCTGCAGACTGGGCTCTGGGTTCTTCTCCAGCCCAAGGTTGCCATCTTCTAGGCATGTCAGTATCCTTACTCAGTTCCTTCCCACAGCACTAGACTCCCAGTTCTGGATTTCCTTATCTTCAGTGACCTTCACCTGCAACACTTTTCAGTCAGCCACACCTTGGTCATCAGGCACATCAGTCATCTTCAGCAGGAAAGGCCTCATCTCTGATATGTAAACCCTACCATCCAACCTCTTAGTGTGGTTGAAATACATTCTACCCTTTTAGCCCTGCCAGGCAGTAATTAATTCTGGGTAAGAGCATTATGGTAGATTTCAAAATACTTTAAACTACTTTTGTTATTTTCTAAGATGTCTAAAACATGTAACATGAAAAAGAAAAAATAGCCTCTAAGCATTATTCTTTTAATTGAAAATCGTCACCTACCTGCACACCCATCACTCTATCATTCTCCTTCTGGAGGATACAGGGAAGGGATAAAGTCCATAGAACATTATATAGTTGTAGTCACACTGCAGTCAGAACGAATAATGATGGAGTTCATTTAAAATGAAGTTACTGTTATTCTTTAGGAAGGTCTCCAACAATCATGACAAACACAGTTGACATAAATCATGTTTGAGTGGCCATGTTCCATTATGCTGAGTATGATGGTTAATTAACTTGGCTGGGCCACGGTACTCAGTTGTTTGGTCAAACAGTAGTCTAGATGTTGCTATGAAGGTATTTTTTAAAAATATTTATTTATTTATTTGGCTGTGCTGAGTCTTAGTTGCTGCATGTGGGATCTTCCTTGCGGCATGCGGGATCTTTTTTTTTTGAGTTGTGGCATGTGGGATCTAGTTCCCCGACCAGGGATCGAACCGGGTCCCCCTGCATTGGGAGCGTGGAGTCTTACCCACTGGACCACCAGGGAAATCCCTGTGAAGGTATTTTTAACAAATGTGATTAACATTTAAATTAGTATACTTTGAATATGCAGATTACCCTCCATAGTGTGGGTGGGCCTCATCCAATCAGTTGAAAGCCTTAAAAGAAAAGTCTGCGGTGTCCTGAGGAAGAAGGAATTCTGCCTCCAGACTGTCTTCGACTCAAGATGGCAACATCAACTCTCCCCTGGGTCTCCAGCCTGCTGGCGTGCCCTGAAGATTTTGGACTTGCCAGTCCTCACGATCTCATGAGTCCATTCCTTAAATTCTCTGTCTGTCTATCCACATCCTATTGGTTCTGATTCCCTAGAGAGCCATGACTGATTCGCTGGGCAAGGGCCAGATGTGCAGGACAAGAATTCCCGCACACAGCACAAATGAAGATAAACAGGACCCACCTCTGTAAATTACTTCCCATCTCTCTCCTAGCCATCAGTTTTCTGCACCTCCAATTACTCCTCTTTAAGTCAGGTCCAGCATCTGATAAGACTTATTTACATTTGTTGACTGAGGGATTCTACTTTAGCAGGTGGTTCTCAGCCAGTGTGTGATGTCATTAGCATTTTAAGCTTCTTGTTTCCAAGCTGAAGAAGGAAGAGTCTTAACATTATCCTTGAATAAAGGATGTTCTACCAACAGGGAAAGAGGTGTGTTTATCATAAGGCATCCTGAAAGTAAATCTGTGTTAAGTCTTCAGGGAGAGGGTGCAGTCAGATTTTATGGAGAAAAAAAGAATACAGAAATATCTAACTTTTGCTAGTTTTCAGTGATAAACGATCATATGGACCCCTTGCTATGGTCTCACCCAGGGCTTTGGATGGAAGATATAAAGTGAGGGGCCCTGGGAATTCCCTGGCAGTCCAGTGGTTAGGACTCGGTGCTTTCACTGCTGGGGGTGCACAAGCCGCCGGTAAGGCTGGCTCTGTTTCTGGGCTTTTTAGGGTGGGGACAGAAAGAAAGGTGCTGACCTTTCCTTAGGTTGGTTCCTGCTTTGCTGGGGAGGAAAGCTGAGACTGGCCTGGTTCCAGCTGCTGCAGGAAGACATGTCTCTTCCTTAGACCCAGAGTGTCCCTCCTCTGCAAGCCCAGCCCATGTGACTTGCCAGACCCCTGCCCCACTTCCATCCTTTCCCTTACTCCCCTTCTTCGCTTTAACCCCTGTCCTACTGTTTCCAGGGCCTGTTTCCACACTTTTGCACCCTGCTTCTTCAGGGAGTGTCCAGGCATATTTCAGAGGACAATGTGCAGCCCATCTTGCCCTCCATCTGCAAATGCAAATCCCTCTCTGTGCTTCGTAGAGCTTTTCTGTCTCTGAGGACAGCATCTCTGACTGCGTGTGCCATGGCAGAATTGCCGCTGCTTCATGTGTGGGCACTTTTCTCTGTGGTCCTTTGTCCACATCTATGGCCAGCATCTACTCCCATCTTCCTGCCTCTTCAGACTTCCAAATGCTGCGTTTATCATCTCACATAAGCAGACACATGCTATCAGAAGCAGTTTTCTGATTGTACCCAGGGATAAGTATTTTTATATAGTTTGCTTTCATATATTTCACTGAGTATGTGAATTTATTAGCACCTCCTCTCCTCATTCTGGGAGGAACTCAGTGACTGGCTGGAAAGTTCTGCAGGTTCCAGGGGCTGCAGTTTCCCTCTTGGCTCCGAGTCCCTGCATCTTCAGAACCACTGAGGTCATCTGTGCCCCATGTGTCATGGCGGTTCTTCCCCTTCTGCTCCCACCACCTGAAATCTGGGCCCTTTCTTTGATCTTGCCCCAGAATCACTCACACAAGACACCTGTATGTGTAGCATAAGACTTTACTGAAAGACTCTGCATAAGCAATGGAGTTGTTTTATGTCACAGCAGAACCCAAACAATTTAAAATTATACAGATATAATCCTCATTTCTTACACTCACCTTTGGGAATTCCTCCCTTGCCTCCTTTCTCCCCAGACTTGAGCCCTGCTAAGCTGATTGCCACCCCCTTTCCCCTCATCCCTTACTCCCTCAGGCAGAAGTAGCCTCGTCCAGTTTAGACTAGGAAACAGCAACAACAAAACCAGCTCTTCTTCCTGCTACACTTAGTGTGAATAAAAAACAGAGAGAAACGAAGAAAACAGAAGTCCTCACCACGATGTGAAAACAGAGCCCCTTCCCTTTCACACGTTTCACCACTTCAGCCGCCGGCACAAACATGCACACGCTAAGCCAGCCCAGCCTCAGACACGCAGAGCCCTGCCGAGTCCCCAGAGACCCTCCGTCTCTCTCTGTTCCCTCATTTCATTTCTTCCTCTTGGATCCCAAAAGCTGTCAAAGATAAACACTACTCCTGCTCTCACTTCATGTAAGTCCATGGTTAGGAACCATACTGAATAGCGAGACAGGAAAGAGACAGGCCTGGAGAGAACAGAGAGATAGATAGCAGGAATCCTAGGAGCTGGAAGGTTCATTCAGGAACAAGGAAGGGGACCCCTGTGATGGAAAGCCACATTGCAGATCCCAGGACATTTCTGCACTAGGCACACGGTGGGCACCCTCAAAGCTCTCATTACAAAGGGTGCAGCACAGGGACAGATTCTATACCTAGACACCCCCATCTCGTAGTTGGGCCCCTGCCCGGAGCTTCTCAAGCTCTTCACTGCCCTCGCCTATGGGGCACAGGTGGTACTTGGCACCTGGGGCCTTTCTCCAGGAGGAGAAGCGATCATGCCGGAGGCTGCAGAGGCCGTAGATGGCGGCCCCTAAGGCCAGGTGCCAGCAGAAGAAGATGGTGCGGAAGGCGAGGTCCACGGGGTTTTCCCCTCTCCGGGGCTGCCCAGAGGGAGGCGTGTACGTCAGCATGCTCAGCTGCATCAGCCAGCTGCTGAGCACCAGCCCCACCCAAGTCTTGAGCACCCAGAGCTGGGCTGGCTGGGTACCCAGATCTCGATGATGAGCACAGGCCGACCAGGAAGGCAGGCACTGTGAACAGCGTGTGCACGCGGGTCTCCAGGGCGCCCTTGTGCTCGGCGTGGGTCACCGCCAGCAGCACCAGCGCACAGAAGGCCAGCGCCTCGGCTGCCTGCTCCAGCTGCACACGCCTGGCACGCCTGGCTCGCGATGTCCACCACGCCACCGAGGGGGAAGGACCCGTACGTGGTGAGGTGCCGCCGCTCGTCCTTGAACGTGAACGGTCGCCGAGGGGCCTCCCAGTCCACCGTCATCAGCCGCTTTGTTCCCGGCGGGTGGAAGAACTCGGGGAAAATGAGAATCAGGGGGAATCCACCTTCCCCACTCCTTCCACAGGGACCAGCTGCCACCACCTGTGCCCTCGCTTCTCCCTTGGGAGCAGAGGGGGTTTGAGGAACCTCTGTCCTCGTAGCAGGGCCAAGGACACCAGCACCAAGTAGTAGAGAGAGAAGAAGAAGAAGATCCCTGCTACCAGGTGTCTCCCGAGGGTTCCCATGGTCTCAGTGTGTATGTCAGGGCCACCAGGGCGACAGCGGGAGATGAGCAGTAACCCCGCAGGCACGCCTCACAAGCAAGAGTGGCTGCTTTTGAACCGCGGGGAGATCTTCCCGATCCAGCCCCACCCACGCTTCCCACACAGGGAAAGGTGTCCAAAGCATCTGAGTCACTCCTGGGTGGGACCTCTTTCGGAGGCGTGATGGTGTGCGTGCGTTGCACCACACTCTGTTCCTTACTTAGATGCTAGGCCTGGGATTTCAACCTCTGCCCCTCACTGCAGGCACTGGTTTGCCCGTTCTCTCACAGGCTCTGCCCCACCCCTCTACAAAGAGAGGGGAGGGAAAGAGTTAGGTGCTCCAGGAAAGACGCCTCTCTTCCACTGACGGTCTCTTGGTGCCAGGCACATTACATAATTTTTTTCTCATTTAACTCCATCAACATTGGGAGATTGGGATTGACATATATACACTACTGTGTATAAAACAGACAACTAATGAGAACCTACTGTATAGCACAGGGAACTCTACTCAATGCTCTGTGGTGACCTAAATGGTAAGGAAATCCAAAAAATAGGGGATATATGTATACATATAGCTGATCCACTTTGCTGTACAGCAGAAACTAACACAACATTGTAAAGCAACTATACTCCAATAAAAATTAATTTTAAAAATCCCTCAACAACTCTATAAGGAAGTTATTGCTAAACAAATTTTACAGATGACATGAAGGCTCGGGGTGGGGAGGGGAAGGGACATGCATGGGGTCCCTTCTAACAGCCAGCACAGCAGAGCCTGGATGGGGACCGGGTCTACTCATTTATCTGCACAGTGACTGAATTTCAGCTCCAACACTTGCAACTCACATGACTGCAAGCAAGTTACTTTGTCTTCTTGAGACTCAGTTTCCTAATCTGTAGGATGGGAATAATAATTACTTCCTAGGTTTGTTGTGAGGATTAAATACAGACATACCTTATTTTATTGCACTTTTCTTTATCAGGCTTTGTGGATATTGTGTTTTTTAAAAAAACTGAAGATCTGTGGCAACCCTGCATCAAGCAAGTCTATTGGTGCCATTTTTCCAAAAGCATTTGTTCCTTTCGTGCCTCTGTGTCACATTTTGGTAATTTTCACAATATTTCAAACTTTTTGTTATTATTATATCTGTGATCACTGATCTTTGATGTTGCTATTGTAATTGTTTTGGTGTTTTTCAGTAATAAAGTATTTTTAAATTAGGGTATGTATATTGGTTTTTTAGACATAATGTTATTGCACACTTAATAGACTACAGTATAATGCAAGCATAACTATTTTTGTTTTTCGGCCGTGTCATGCAGCATGTGGGATCTTATTTCCCCGACGAACGAACCCGTGCCCCCTGCAGTGGGAGCGCAGAGTCTTAACCACTGTACCGCCACGGAAGTCCCAAGCATAACTTTTATATACACTGGGAAACCAAAAAATTTCCATGACTCATTGTATTGTGATATTCACTTTACTGTGGTAGTCTGGAACCAAACCTGCAATATCTCTGAAGTATCCCTGTAGAATAATGTATGTAGAGTGTCTGATACATAATAAATACTCAAAAAATGACAGTGATTATTAGTAATTTTGCTATTGTTATTACTAATATTCCTTGCTAAATTCCTATGACGCTGAAGTTGTTCAAGTATTTCTATGAATGATACCAAAGCAGGAATCATAAAGAAAAAAGTGAAAAGCTTAATTATATGTAAATTTTTAAAGTTTTTATTAATAGAAATTAAACATTAGAATTAATAATTTATTTACATATTAAAGTTACTGTTAAAAAACCAATTTCAAGAGAAAAGCAAACTGTAAAATTTTACTCTATATATAACAAAGTGTTAGTCTTCTTACAATATAAAGAGCTCTTACAAATCAAGAAGTTAAAAATGAACACCTCAGTAGGAAAATGGGCAAAGGCCATAAACTGGCTACTCATCTAAGAAAAACCATAAATGTTTAACAAACCTATGAAATTCAAGATAATGAATCTCACTGGTAAGCAAATGAATATTAATAAAATCAACATGATACATGTTATGGACTGAAAATTTGTCTCGCCGCAAGAGTCATATATTGATGCTCTAACCCCCAATGTGATGGTTTTTGGAGGTGGGACCTTTGGGAGATGATTAGGTTTAGATAAAGTCATAAGCGTGGGACCCTTATGATGAGATTAATGCCCTTATAGACAGAGGAGGAGAGACAAAGATCTCTCAGAAGAGTGTGAATTCTGTTGTTGTTGGGTAGAGTGTTCATATATGTTTGATCTAGTTGGTTTATCGTGTTGTTCAAGTCCTCTGTTTCCTTACCTATCTTCTTTCTGCTGTTTCTCTCCATGTGCATGCACTGAGGAAAGGACGTGTGAGCACACAGCGAGAAGGTGCCTGTCTGTGAGTCAGGAAGAAGACGCTCATCAGAACCCAACCATCTGGACTTCCTTGGTAGTCCAGTGGTTAAGACTCCATGCTTCCACTGCAGGGGGCACGGGTTCTATCCCCGGTCAGGGAAATAAGATCCTGCATGCCATGTGGTGTGTCCAAAATAAAACAAAAACAAAAACAAAAACCCAACCATCTTGGCACGCTGGTCTCAGATTTCCAGCCTATAAAACATGAGAAAAGAATATTTGTTGTTTAAGCCACCCAGGCTACGGTATTCATTAGCGCAGACTGAGCTAAGACAGAATTTTGGTACTGTGAGGTGGGATGCTGCTGTAACAAATACCTAAAAATGTGGAAGCAGCTTTGCAACAGGATAATGGGTAGAGGCTGGGAGAGTTTGGAGGTGCATGCTAGAAAAGATCAAGATTGCCATGAACAGGCAGTTAAAGGTGATTGAGCTGAGGACCTACAAGGAAAAGAGGAACGCTATAGAGAAATGTCCATCTTCTTAGAGAAAGCACAAATAGTCATGAACAGAATGTTGGTAGAAATATGGGCTATAAAGCTTGTTCTGGTGAAGTCTCAGATGGGAATGAGGAACATGTTATAAGACAATGGAGAAAAAGTGATAAATTTTATAAAAATGGCAAAGAACTCGGCACAATTATGTTCATGTTTTAGTGTTTTGTGGAAGGTAGAACTTGTGAGAAATGAAAATGCATGTTTAACTGAGGCGATTTCTAAGCAAAGTGTTTAAGGAGAGGCTTGGTGCCTCCTGATTGCTTGTAATATAACGTGAAAAGAGAGGAATGCATTGAAGAAGCAATTGTTAAGCAGAAAATATCCTGAGGGCTTCCCTGGTGGCGCAGTGGTTAAGAATCTGCCTGCCAACGCAGGGGACACGGGTTTGAGCCCTGGTCCAGGAGGATCCCACATGCCACAGAGCAACTAATCCCGTGCACGACAACTACCGAGCCTGCACTCTAGAGCCTGCGAGCCACAACTACTGAGCCCACACGCCACAACTACTGAAGCCCGCTGCGCCTAGAGCCCGTGCTCAACAACAAAGAGAGACCACTGCAATGAGAGGCCTGCGCTCCGCAGCAAAGAATGGCCCCTGCTGGCTGCACCTAGAGAGGGCCTGCACACAGCAGCGAAGACCCAAGGCAGCAAAAAATAAATTAAAAAAAAAGATCCTAACTTACGGTTTTGAAAATTCTCACCCTGTCCATATTGCAAAAAATGAGGAAGTTTTTCTGAAGAGAACAGTAAGGTGGGGCCCAACAACCCTTTGATAAGGGGATTAGTATGGGAATAGACTACAGACCTAATTAGCCACTCCATCAGCAACACTGCCAGTTTCAACCCAAAGGAATGGAGCTCAGACCAAATGAGGGAAGGCTATTGGGCTTGTTAGATCCTATAGACAGGACTGGACCATAAAGTTATTTGGCTGTGAACATGTGCTATTCTTCAAGACAAGGGAAAAATGACCCTGAAGGCAATTCAGAGATCATCAGGGCTGCTTCCTTGGTTTCAAAAGGTAGGGGGGATGGGCATCACCTCAGTTTCAACAGGTCAGATAGTGGTCTTCTGGAGCCTTGGGGGTGGGGCCACCTGGAGGCGGGGGGTGGTAACCTGCCAAGCAGAGCAATAGGGATGGCGTTGCCAATCCACTGGGTCCTGAAGGCAGGACCATTGCTCCAAAGGACCAGAGGGCTGAGCATAGAACCAAAGAGAATTATTCTCCAGCCATAAGATGTAACAATATTTGCCTTGCTAGGTTTTGTACTTCCTTGGGACCATAACACCTTCCTTCCACTTTCTCCTTTTCGGAATGGGAATGTTTAGCCTATGCCTGTTCCAGGACTGTATTTGGAAGCAGGTAACTTTTCTGGTTTCACAGGTTCACAGCTGGAAAGGAGTTTTGCCTCAGTATGAATCATACCTTGAATCTCACCCATACCTGATTTAGATAAGACTTTAGACTCTTGATTTTAGAGTTGATGCTAGAATGAGTTGAGACTTTTGGGACTGTTGGGATGGGATGAATATTTTTGTATATCTGTATGAATTTTAGGGAGGCCAGGGGCAGAATGTTATGGACTGAATGTTTGTGTCCCCTTAAAATTCATATGTTGAAGCACTAATCCCCCAGTGTGATGGTAGTTGGTTGGAGGTGAGGTCTCTGGGAGGCAATTAGGTTTAGATGAGATCATGTGAGTGGGGCCCCCCTGGTGGGATTAATGTCCTTACAAGAAGAGAAAGAGAGATGAGAACTCTCTGTCTGCCATGTGAGGACACAGCAGAGAAGGTGGTCATCTGCAAGCCAGCAAGTGTGTCTTCGCCAGGAACTGAATTGGCTAGCACCTTGGTTTTGGTCTTCCCAGCCTTCAGAACTAGAGAAATAAATATCTGCTGTTTAAACCACTGAGTCTGTGGTATTTTGTAATGGTGGCCCAAGCAGACTAATAACATTGATCCATTGGTCGTTTAAAAGTGCGCTAATTTCAAGATTGGTTCAAGATGGTGGAGTAGAAGGATGTGTCCTCACTCCCTCTTGCGAGAGCACCAGAATCACAAGTAACTGCTGAACAATCATCGGCAGGAAGACACTGGAACTCACCAAAAAGGAAACCTCACATCCAAAGACAAAGGAGAAGCTGTAGTGAGATGATAGGAGGGGTGCAATCACAGTAAAATCAAATCCCATAACCATTGGGTGGGTGACTCACAAACTGAAGAGCAATTGTACCACAGAAGTCCACCCACTGGAGTGAAGGTTCTGAGCCCCAGGTCAGGCTTCCCAGCCTGGGCATCTGGCAATGGGAGGAGGAATTCCCAGAGAATCAGACTTTGAAGGCTAACAGTATTTGATTGCAGGACTTTGACAGGACTGGGGGAAACAGAGACTCCACTCTTGGAGGGCACACACAAAGTAGTGTGCACATCAGGACCCAAGGGGAAGGAGCAGTGACCTCATTGGAGACTGAACTAGACATAATTGCTAGTGCTAGAGGGTCTTCTGCAGAGGTGGGGGGTGGCTGTGGCTCACTGCAGGGGCAAGGACACTGGCAGCAGAAGTTCTGGGAAGTACTCCTTGGCGTGAGCCCTCCTGGAGTACACCATTAGCCACACCAAAGAGCCTGTAGGCTCCAGTGCTGGGTTGCCTCAGGCCAAACAACCAACAGAGAGGGAACTCAGCCTCACCCATCAGCAGGCAAGCAGATTAAAGTTTTACTGAGCTCTGCCCACCAGAGCAACACCTGGCTCTACCCACCACCAGTCCCTTCCATCAGGAAGCTTACACAAGCCTTTTAGATAGCCTCATCCACCGGAGGGCAGACAGCAAGAAGAACTACAATCCTGCAGCCTGTGGAACAAAAACCACATTCACAGAGAAATAGACAAGATGAAAAGGCAGAGGGCTATGTACCAGATGAAGGAACAAGATAAAACCCCAGAAAAACAACTAAATGAAGTGCAGATAGGCAACCTTCCAGGAAAAGAATTCAGAATAATGATAGTGAAGATGATCCAGGACCTCAGAAAAAGAATGGAGGCAAAGATCAAAAAGATGCAAGAAATGTTTAACAAAGACCTAGAAGAATTAAAGAACAAACAAACAGAGATGAACAATACAATAACTGAAATGAAAACTACACTAGAAGGAATCAATAGCAGAATAACTGAGGCAGAAGAATGGAGAAGTGACCTGGAAGACAGAATGGTGCAATTCACTGCTGCAGAACAGAATAAAGAAAAAAGAATGAAAAGAAATGAAGACAGACTAAGAGACCTCTGGGACAACATTAAACACAACAACTTTCGCATTATAGGGTTCCCAGAAGGAGAAGAGAGAGAGAAAGGACCCGAGAAAATATTCAAAGACATTATAGTCGAAAACTTCCCTAACATGGGAAAGGAAAGAGCCACCCAAGTCCAGGAAGCACAGAGAGTCCCATACAGGATAAACCCAAGGAGAAAACACCGAGACACATAGTAATCAAATTTGCCAAAATTAAAGACAAAGAAAAATTACTGAAAGCAGCACGGGAAAAACGACAAATAACATACAAGGGAACTCCCATAAGGTTAACAGCTGATTTCTCAGCAGAAACTCTACAAGCCATAAGGGAGTGGCATGACATATTTAAAGTGATGAAAGGGAAGAACCTACAACCAAGATTACTCTACCCGGCAAGGATCTCATTCAGATTTGATGGAGAAATCAAAAGCTTTACAGACAAGCAAAAGCTAAGAGAATTCAGCACCATCAAAGCAGCTCTACAACAAATGCTAAAGGAATGTCTCTAAGTGGGAAACACAATAGAAGAAAAGGACCTACAAAAACAAACCCAAAACAATTAAGAAAATGATAATAGGAACATAAATATCGATAATTACCTTAAACGTGAATGGGTTAAATGTTCCAACCAAGAGACACAGGCTCGCTGAATGGATACAAAAACAAGACCCATCTATATGCTGTCTATAAGAGACCCACTTCAGACCTAGGGACACATACAGACTGAAAGTGAGGAGATGGAAAAAGATATTCCATGCAAATGGAAATCAAAAGAAAGCTGGAGTAGCAATACTCATATCATTAAGACTTTAAAATAAAGAATGTTACAAGAGACAAGGAAGGACACTACATAATGATCAAGGGATCAATCCAAGAAGACAATATAACAATTATAAATATATATGCACCCAACATAGGAACACCTCAATACATAAGGCAACTGCTAACAGCTATAAAAGAGGAAATCGACAGTAATATAATAATAGTGGGGGACTTTAGCACCTCACTTACACCAATGAACAGATCATCCAGACAGAAAATGAAAAAGGAAACACAAGCTTTACATGACACAATAGACCAGATAGATTTAATTGATATTTATAGTACATTCGATCCAAAAACAGCAGATTACACTTTCTTCTCAAGTGCACATGGAACATACTCCAGGATAGATCACATCTTGGGTCACAAATCAAGCCTCGGTAAATTTAAGAAAATTGAAATCATATCAAGCATCTTTTCCAACCACAATGTTATGAGATTAGAAATCAATTACAGGGACTAAAATGTAAAAAACACAAACACATGGAGGCTAAACAATATATTACTAAATAACCAAGCGATCACTGAAGAAATCAAAGAAGAAATCAAAAAATACTTAGAGACAAATGACAATGAAAACACAAAAATCCAAAACCTATGGGATGCAACAAAAGCAGTTCTAAGAAGGAAGTTTATAGCAAGAAAATCCTACCTCAAGAAACAAGAAATATCTCAAACAATCTAACCTTACACCTAAGGAACTAGAGAAATAAGAACAAACAAAACCCAAAGTTAGTGGAAGGAAAGAAATCATAAAGATCAGTGCAGAAATAAATGAAATAGAAACAAAGAAAACAATAGCAAAGATCAATAAAACCAAAAGCTGGTTCTTTGAGAAGATAAACAAAATTGATAAACCTTTAGCCAGACTCATCAAGAAAAAGAGGGAGAGGACTCAAATCAATAAAATTAGAAATGAAAAAGGAGAAGTTACAACAGACACCACAGAAATACAAAGCATCCTAAGAGACTACTACAAGCAACTCTATGCCAATAAAATGGACAACCTGGAAGAAATGGACAAATTCTTAGAAAGGTATAACCTCCCAAGACTGAACCAGGAAGAAATAGATAATATGAACAGACCAATCACAAGTAATGAAATTGAAACTGTGATTAAAAATCTTCCAACAAACAAAAGTCCAGGACCAGATGGCTTCACAGGTGAATTCTATCAAACATTTAGAGAAGAGCTAACACCCATCCTTCTCAAACTGTTCCAAAAAATGGCAGAGGAAGGAACACACCCAAACTCATTCTATGAGGCCACCATCACCCTGATACCAAAAACAGACAAAGATAATCCAAAAAAAGAAAATTACAGACCAATATCACTCATGAATATAGATGCAAAAATCCTCAACAAAATACTAGCAAACAGAATCCAACAACACATTAAAAGGATCATACACCATGATCAAGTGGGATTTATCCCAGGGATTCAAGGATTCTTCAATATACGCAAATCAATCAATGTGATACACCATATTAACAAATTGAAGAAGAAAAACAATATGATCATCTCAATAGATGCAGAAAAAGCTTTTGACAAAATTCAACACTGATTTATGATAAAAACTCTCCAGAAAGTGGGCACATAGGAAACCTACCTCAACAAAATAAAGACCATATATGACAAACCCACAGCAAACATCATTCTCAATGGTGAAAAACTGAAAGCATATCTTCTAAGATCAGGAGCAAGACAAGGATATCCACTCTCACAACTATTATTCAACATAGTTTTGGAAGTCTTAGCCATGGCAATCAGAGAAGAAAAAGAAATAAAAGGAATACAAATTGGAAAAGGAGAAGTAAAACTGTCACTGTTTGCCAATGACATGATACTATACATAGATAATCCTATAGACGCCACCAGAAAACTACTAGAGCTAATCAATGAATTTGGTAAAGTTGCAGCATACAAAATTAATGTGCAGAAACCTCTTGCATTCCTATACACTAACAACAAAAGATCAGAAAGAGAAATTAAGGGAACAATCCCATTCAGCATTGCAACAAAAGAATAAAATACCTAGGAATAAACCCACCTAAGGAGGTAAAAGACCTGTACTCAGAAAACTGTAAGACACTGATGAAAGAAATCAAAGATGAGACAAACAGATAGAGAGACATACCCTGTTCTTGGATTGGAAGAATCAATATTGTGAAAATGACTCTACTACCCAAAGCAATCTACAGATTCAATGCAATCCCTATCAAATTACCAATGGCATTTTTACAGAACTAGAACAAAAAATCTTAAAATTTGCATGGAGACACAAAACACCCCAAATAGCCAAAGCAGTCTTGAGGGAAAAAAACGGAGCTGGAGGAATCAGACTCCCTGACTTCAGACTATACTACAAAGTTACAGTAATCAAGACAGTATGGTACTGGCACAAAAACAGAAATATAGATCAATCGAACAGGATAGAAAGCCCAGAGATAAACCCACACACCTATGGTCAACTAATCTATGACAAAGGAGGCAAGAATATACAATGGAGAAAAGACAGCCTCTTCAATAAGTGGTGCTGGGAAAACTGGACAGCTACATGTAAAAGAATGAAATTAAAACACTCCCTAACACATACACAAAAATAAACTCAAAATGGATTAGAGACCTAAATGTAAGACTGGACACTGTAAAACTCTTAGAGGAAAACATAGGAAGCACACTCTTTCACATAAATCACGGCAAGATCTTTTCTGACCCACTTCCTAGAGTAATGGAAATAAAAACAAAGATAAAGAAATGGAACCTAATGAAACTTAAAAGCTTTTGCACAGCAAAGGAAACTATAAACAAGACGAAAAGACAACCCTCAGAATGGGAGAAAATATTTGCAAGCAAATCAATGGACAAAGGGTTAATCTCCAAAATATATAAACAGCTCATGCAGCTCAATATTAAAAAAGCAAACAACCCAATCAAAAAATGGGCAGAAGACCTAAGTAGACATTTCTCCAAAGAAGACCTACATATGGTCAAGAGGCACATGGAAAGCTGCTCAACATCACTAATTATTAGAGAAATGCAAATCAAAACTACAATGAGGTATCACCTCACACCAGTTAGAATGGGCATCATCAGAAAATCTACAAACAACAAATGCTGGAGAGGGTGTGGAGAAAAGGGAACCCTCTTGCACTGTTGGTGGGAGTGTAAATTGATACAGCCACTATGGAGAACAGTATGGAGGTCCCTTAAAAAATTAAGAATAGAATTACCATATGACCCAGCCATCCCACTACTGGGCATATACCCAGAGAAAACCATAATTCAAAAAGACACATGCACCCCAATGTTCATTGCAGCAGTATTTACAATAGCCAGGTCATGGAAGCAACCTAAATGCCCATCAACAGATGAATGGATAAAGAAGATGTGGCACATATATACAATGGAATATTACTCAGCCATAAAAAGGAACGAAACTGGGTCATTTGTAGAGACGTGATGGACCTAGAGAATGTCACACAGAGTGAAGTAAGTCAGAAAGAGAAAAACAAATATCGTATATTAATGCATATATGTGGAATCTAGGAAAATGGTACAGATGAACTGGTTTGCAAGGCAGAAATAGACACACAGATGTAGAGAACAATTGTGTGGACACCAAGGGGGGAAAGCAGAGGGGGCGTGTGATGGTGGGATGAATTGGGAGATTGGGATTGACATATATACACTAATATGTATAAAATAGACAACTAAGAAGAACGTGCTGTATATAAAAAAAGAAAGTGTGCTAACTTCCACAAATTTGTGAATTTTCCAGTTTTCCTTCTGTAGTTAATTTCTAACTTCATCTCATTGTGGTTGGAGAAGATACTTGGTATGATATCTATCTTTTTAAATGTTTTCAGACTTGAATTGTGACCTAACATATGGTCTATCCTGAAGAATGCTCCATGTGCACATGAGAAGAATGTGTATTCTGTTGTTGTTGGGTAGAATGTCCATATATGTTTGTTTTTAGGTGGAGACCCATGTAAGGGAAGACCTTCCAACTGGCACAGGTTGCAGCACAAGCAGCTTTATTATAGCCTAGTGGATCCAGAGGTAGTAAATTTCCTGGAGGCTGTGTCAAGTCCAGATAGGAGAATCACAGTGAAGGCGCCATAATTCTGGAGCAAAACCATGACTATGTTGGCAAATGACCATCCATCCTCATTTTGAGAAACTGTTCTTAGCTTGCTATTGGACTCTTCTGGAGAGTGAACACTTTCCATATTGGACATCAGGTAACCATGTGATCTGGGTGCTTTCTGAGTCTAAAGTCAGGCATGCATAACAATGCTCCATCATCAAACAGATATGGTACAATGAGGCCAGGTTTGAGCATCACCTGAAAGCACAAATAAATGGCATGAAAGTGTTGCTCACATTCTCAGCATGCTTTCTCTGCTCTCTCCTCCCTCAGCCAACATGTAGGGCCACGTGTAGAGCTCTCTATGACTGCTTGATGAGGGAGAAACATTCAAGCTTGGTTCCAGATGGCTCTACCAGGGATGCCCTGAGCAGTGCTATAGTCCCTCTCCAGATGGTCCTGAAGAACAGCAGCTAAAAGAAACACTTCCAGGAGGCAGAACTTTGAACACAGTATTTAAATTTTTTAAAAATTTTCTACTTTTTCTGGAATGGCTCAAGGACCACTAAATCCTGGGGTGTGATTAAAATCTCATCATATGGTCAATGACCTAGAAGAACTAAGATTAGAGGATTTATGGCAAAAAAAGTTTGGGGAAGAGTTAATGTCTTGAACTCTCAGAATGGGCCCAGAATATGCATCTCATGTGAATGCTGAACAAAATATTCCCACAGTGGAGGTTTTCAGTGACCAGGGACCAGGACAGTCGACTCTGCGGATGGCATTCTGCTCCCTTCCCCTCCACCCAGTGTGTGCTCAGTGGGGTCATGTACGGTGTGGCCATGGTGGCTGGGGTGGAGCTTATCTGTGGCCTTAAGAATACAGACTTCCGGGCTTCCCTGGTGGCGCAGTGGTTGAGAATCTGCCTGCCAGTGCAGGGGACACGGGTTCGAGCCCTGGTCTGGGAGGATCCCACATGCCGCGGAGCAACTAGGCCCGTGAGCCACAACTACTGAGCCTGCGTGTCTGGAGCCTGTGCTCTGCAACAAGAGAGGCCGCGACAGTGAGAGGCCCGCGCACCGCGATGAAGAGTGGCCCCCGCTTGCCGCAACTAGAGAAAGCCCTCGCACAGAAACGAAGACCCAGCACAGCCATAAATAAATAAATAAATAAATAATTTTAAAAATTGCATTAACTATATGTTTAAAAAAAAAAAGAATACACACTTCCCCTCACAGAGGATGACGTAGTTCCTCCCACTCCTCAGTGGCAAATAAGAAAAGTGGTAAAGAATGATAAATGATAAGTTAAAAAAATCTTAAGACTGCTACAATAGTGAATGGCTATAAAAAATATTTTTTCCCATACTAGCAACACTGGACCCTGAGGGTAAAAGTTTTAGCACCAAAGGGAAGAATATACTCATCAAGGGACACATTGATTATGTCATTGAACTGGAAGCTGAGGCTTCACATGGATATTTCAGGCTCCTCAAGGCACAAGGCAAACAGGCAAAAAAAGAGGGATATGGTGTTGGCTGTGGCTAGTGGACACAAGGATGTAGAATTGCTGCTCTACAAGGAGGTGGGGGGCAGGGATGCAGATGAAACCCGGTGCTTCACCAGGTTGCCTTCTTAGGCTACGTGTCCAGTGGTAGTTAAAGGAAGATTCTTCGTAGGCAAGACCACCAAAGGCTCTTTGATTCATTTATTCATTCAACAATGAATACTGCTAATGTCAGATGCTGTTCCAGGCCCTGAGGATCCAACAATGAAGAAGAGAGACAAGAAAGAAAAACTCAAGAAAACAAGAAAAATGCTAGAGGATGATAAAGGGTAAGCCCTCTCCCTTCCAAAAAAAAAAAGACTATTGCAATAGTGAGTGACTCCTTCAGATTAAGCCATCAAAGAAATAACATTTAAGGTCAAATTGGCATTAGGGTCCAGCCATTCAAAATCTGACTGAATGTTTGGGTCACTCTATCACATAAAGACCAGAGGAGGAGATGAATGAAATAAAAAACACCGGTAAACCCATCTCCACACTGATGATGAATGCTACTCCAATCTTTCCAGTAATGTCTTTCTCTTCCTAATTAGAATCAGGTTTGGGGTTTTGCCATCAAGAACGTTGATAAGGACACTCCAGGTAGTAAGACCATGGGTGATTCATTTCTTTATCTTTTTCTGCATTTTACAATGAACAAGTATTATTTTTTTTAATCATAAACTACCTGAAAACTTGAAATCAATGATGCAATGATTTTTTTTTTTAATGAAGGTTTTTATTTATTTATTTAGGCTGTGTTGGGTCTTTGTTGCTGTGCACGGGCTTTCTCTAGTTGTGGTGAGCAGGACTACTCTTCGTTGCGGTGCGCGGTCTTCTCATTGCTGGGGCTTCTCTTTTTGGGGAGCACGGGCTCCAGGTGTGCGGGCTTCAGTAGTTGTGGCACATGGGCTTAGCTGCTCCGACGCATGTGGGATCTTCCCGGACCAGGGCTCGAACATATGTCCTCTGCACTGGCAGGCGGATTCTTAACCACTGCGCCACCAGGGAAGTCCCAATGATGCAATGATTTAATGCATGGAGAAAAAGCTTAGATATCAAGACATCACAATGTGGCAAATTCTGGATGGTAGTTTTATGGGAAATGTTAATTTGCGTCTCTATTTTTGGTATTTTTCAACTTTTCTGTGAGGCTTTATTAATTTAATTTTATGGTAAAATTATTAACATAAAAAACTTTGTAAGAACTCTCTTTAGTCATCAAAATATTTCTTTATACATGTATATTCATGTGTACAATTATTTATAAAGATATATTTGCAATACTGGCAACTTTTAAAGACACCAAAAGGCACAAAGACAAGTAAAAAGTGATATAACATAGCAAATGCCAACACAGAATGAATAAGTGTTAACATTTTGTCATGTATGCTTCAGGATTTTAAAAAATAAATAAACATTCAAATCCTTCCAGCCCCCTTCCCATACCTTTCTCCCTTCATAGGGAGAGCCAGCCTTAGGAGCTTGATGTGAATCTTTCTTGTCATTCTGTTATTCTGTATATGTTTGTATCTCTGCCTGTCTTTCTCTGTCTCTCTAACCCAGCGGTCCCTAACCTTTATGGCACCAGGGACCGGTTTCAGGGAAGACAATTTTTCCACGGACGGGGGTGAGGAGGGTGGGGAGTGATGGTTCAGGGGGTAATGCCAGCCATGGGGAGAGGCAGATGAAGCTTCTTTCGCTTGCCGGCAGCTCACCTCCTGCTGTGCCGCCTGGTTCCTAAGAGGCCAGGGACCGGTACCCGTCCGCAGCCTGGCAGTTGGGGACCCCTGCTCTAACCCATCTGATTGTTTTCTATGTATTTCTAGTTCTGCAGAAACAAGCAACACAAGGGGCTCTTTTCTGAACAAGGCACTGGTCATGCCTCAGAACCCATGGAAGTGAAGTTCCTTTGCAATGAAGTCAGTGCAGTCAAATAAAAAAAAGGGGAGGGATTCAAGAATCATGCAAAAATACAGTTGATGGGAACCATATGTCAGGGTGGCCACGTTCCAGTAAACCAGGCAAGTGCACAGCTGCGTTGGACCTAAATTCCTCTACTCCCAACTCCTATTTTGTCCACAGGGTAACTAAAGGTAAACAGAACTAACCTTCATCCCCACCCCCCACCAAAAGTAACCATGAGTCTCCAGTGTGTCTGTCTCACCCCATCTCATCGTCTGCTGCTGTCTGAGTGCTCCTGGCTCTCCAAAGTAGACAGTGCCTGATAATAGTCATTTATGCTTGTTGACTGATAGATCAATCTTTAGCAGATGAGTTTCAGTCACTGTGATACCTCAATCAGTCATTTTAAGCCCCTCATCTCCAGCTGAAAAAGGAGAAATCCTTAGCTTTACCCACAACTAAAGGAACTGTAGGCATCAGCCAGCAGGTGCTGAGATGTATTTGCTATGGGGAGGGGTTCCTGCCCCCACCCCAAGTTCTGATTTATTGATCAGGGGCTGTTGGGCCTGGGCATTCATGCTTTTAAAATCTCCCCTGCAGACACAAAAGGACAAGCACTGTATGATTCCACTTATATGAGGTACCCAGAGTAGCCAGATTCATAGAGATGGAAAGTAGAATGGTGGTTGCCAGGGACTGCGGGAGGGGGGAATGGGGAGTTAGTGTTTAACGAGGATGGAGTCTCTGTGTGGGAAGATGAAAGAGTTCTGGAGGGGGATGGTGGTGATGGTTACACAACAGTGTGAATGTACTTAAAGCCACTGAACCGTATCCCTCAAAATAGTTAAAATGGGACATTTTATGTTATGTATTTTCTACCACAATTTTTTAAAAAGTGAAAAGTAAACTCTCCCTTGGTGACTGTAATTTGCAGTCAGGTTGAGAACCACCTTACGCTATCTGATCTGCAGTTACTGTCAGAAGGGCGGGTCCTGCCCTCTTGCTTCCTACAGAGTTGGCTTCCTACACCCCTGGGAGGCTCAGCTGGGCGCTGTTCTGGTTTTAACTCTTGCTGCTGCTGGGTGGGGGGTGGGTGCACAGAAGTTTCACTTTTCTCTTTTGCTTTGCGATTTGGTCCGTTCGCTACCCAAGACTGGCCCCAGAGACCCGCTCCGTACCCTCTGCAGCACTTCTGCATAGGTGGCTGCATGGCTACCCCCCTGCCAGCAGGGTTTTTTTTCCTGGTCCCTTTCCATACGTGTGGCTGGATCCTCCTCCCTCCCCTCTCTTCTTCCAGACTCGGATATGCTTGGTTTGCTTCAGCCCTGAAACCTGACTCATGCAGGTGTAACTCACACGGGAATAAACCTGCCAGTTAATGTCAAATAGAGATGCCTATGGGTGGTTCTTTGTATCTCCTCTAATGAAATGTCGTGCTTATCTAGTTTGTGACCCAGATGCTAGTGGAGCATCACCCTATCTTTTGAAATGTAGGTGAAGTTGACTCATTGCCTACGCATCCCGTACTCTCGGAAATCCAACCCTCTGTCCACGGTTCCTGAGCATTCCAGGGCCCCCATCAGACTCTGAGTGTGTGAATCTGCTATAAACACGTTCTGCAGCAGCGCTGTTTGGTCTGTTTTTGTACTGCCCAGAGGGGAGGCCCAGCCGCTTTCACTGATTCCCACCTCTACCCTTTAGAAAGCAAAACGAAAGACACACAAAAGGCATTCATCTGTGCAGCAGGCTTTATTACAAGTGTGAGGATGATGATGGTAGGGGATTATATCATCCCAAAGCAAAACTCCCAATATTAGGTATTAGACATTTCTGTTCTTTAAAGTCCATCAGTAATATCTTAGGATTCTATTCTTATTAAGTCCTCAAATTGGCAAAACTAACCTAAGGTGTTAGAAGTCAGGAGAGTGGTTAGCGTGAGGGGGAGTGACAGGGAAGAATCAGGAGAGGCTTCTGGGATTCTGGTACATTTCTATTTCTTGATTGGATGCTGGTTACACAGGTGATTTGGGGAAAAGCTATTGAGCTGCACACTTGCAATTTATCCACCTTTCTGTATTTTTGTTATGCTTCAATAAAAGAAGAAGTCAGTCCGCAACCTCATGTCCAGACATGTTGCTCAATCCTCTCTCTCCGTCCAGACCCTGCCCGGATCAGTAGAAAGGATCTGCATCTCCACACCCAGCATCTGTCTCCTGGAAGATGGTTTTGGTTTTGACCTGTTAGCAGTGTTTTCGAAAAAGACAGAGAGAAATGCAGACACACAAGCATGTTGTCAATGATGGGCCTATGCAGAGATGGCTCTGCACATACACTTCTTCCTAAACATCACTGTCACAATCACGCCAGTGATAACTGGAAAGACTCGTCCAGGTGCCCAGGACCAGGGTGTCCATTGGCCCACCCTGACTCTCCATACTCCTCCATATCAGCCTACTCTCTAGAACCCCCAAGCCTCCAGAAAGGCCCGGAAACCACCTCCATACAGTGAGACAGACAGACAGACAGGTCCTGAAGCCATCCCAGGAGCTAAACAACCCCAGGAAACAAGAACACGATTCACGGGAAAGGAAATCAAACTGTGGCTCTCAGGACACTATAGTCTGTCCACGTGTGGGCATCTTCCAAGGACAGGTCTGTCAGGAGGCCCCATCCTGCAGCATGACCTCTGCCCTGAGCTTCTTGAGCTCTACCTCTGGGGCCTGCCAGGCGTGGTGGGACCTGGCACCTGCCCTTCCATCGGAGGGGCAACAATGGTGCCAGAGGCTGCAGATGGTGCCGGCACGGTAGCTCCAAAGGCCAGGCGCCAGCAGCAGAAGGTGGTGAGGAAGCTCAGGGTCTCCAGTGCGTAGGAGACACATCATCACACACAGCTGCAGCAGCCAGGTGGCTGATCAACGTGCTGTTCAGGCCCTGAACACCAACACCAAAGGCCTCAGCTGCCCAGCCCGTCTTCATGTGCCTCTCTGCCCAGTTCATTACGGCCCCACGTGCTCAGCAAGAAGAGCACAGCAACCTGCTGCCCTGGCGTATGGAGAAGGACCAGCTCCTCATCCTCTTCTTAGTCCTCTATTACCATCTGCTTTATCCTTGAAAAACAGAAGAACTTAGCACGACTGGAATTAAGAAGGCAACTGCTTCCCCCACCTCTCCCAGGGGTACCTGCTGCCACTACCTCTGCCCTCGTGTCTCTTAGTAGGACATGGGCCCAGCAGGGCAGGGACACCAGCCCTAAGGAGAAGAGCCCAGGGGTCTTCACAGGGGACAACTGCCCCTTCCATCCCACCAGGAGGAGCCAGACGACGGTCCAACAATTGGTGAACAGGTAGGCTCACCTCTCAGGTAGGTGCTCCCGGGGGCAGGAGGCGGTGCCGCAGTAATACCACTTTGCTCCCCGTGCTTTCACTGGTGCCTCTGTCTGCCCGGCATTAAGCTAATGCACGAGAATGCGACATGACATGACAATTGTGTTTGTTATTACAATTGTGGTACCAGCACACCAGGTTTCACCAGTCTGGGACTACAAGTCCAGTCTGATTAACACGAGTGTCCACATATTAGTGGCTCTTTGCCCCCAACATTTGCAAGGTCACAGAGAGTCTACGGATCTTGCACAGTTTGTCTTCTGTGGAGTCTCATCTGCCAAGAGTCAGCTCTGGTTACTGCTCTGTCAGCAGGTTGCTGGTCAGGTGTAGATGTACTACTGCCCGAGCTGCGTGCGGGGCACTGATGCTGCAGCTGCCGCCGTCAGCGGCACGCCAGGGATGCCGTAGCCTGCTGGGCTGTAGGCTTCCAGCCCTGTCTTGGCCTGTGGTGCTGCCATTGCTGTGGGGAGTCCACTCTTGCTGCTGGCTGAGCTGGGTCTCTGGGGCCGGGGCTCCACAGGCAATGGCCCCGACAGCTAGGAGGGGTCCTGGTCTTGTTGGTTTCGGTCTCTGGCAGTTCTCCCCAGGGATCGATGCTCGGGCCAAGTGAGGTGGCAACAGCTCTGCTTCCACTGGAGGGGGGACCCCGCAGGAAGTTTCTTTGAGCTCTGTGGGGCTCTACCGTTCTGTGAGGCCACTCTCCTAGGCCCTCCACCTAGACTGTCTTCTCAAAGTGCACACCTGTGGTTGTGGGAGGCTGGATGGGGAGGAAGGCTGAGGGCCAGCCTCCCAGTTTTCCTGAAGCCACTATCATGTGGACCCTCAGGGTCTGAAGATGAGTGGGGTTTGTAGTACGAGGTGCCTTCCTCCTTTGTAGCAAATATTCTCTTTGGTGTCATACTGTTTCTTCTTACAGTGGCTCTTGTCAAGGATTCCAGGGTGTCAGTGATCTTTGAACCCTGACTGTTAACAGAGCTCAAGTTCTTATTTTTCCAGACATACCTCATGCCCACACAGTTCAGGGACACAGATGGGTAGAGGAGAGGAGGAGCTTAGTGGACATAGTTATTCTGTTTGTCTGCTCAGTATTTGAACCCCCTTCCTCTATGTAAGGAATTCCCCACCTAATGGGTAGGTAGCGGGGAGGGCCCAGATCCCCACAGGGACCTAGAAATGCTAGGTTCGTCCTTCATGGCCTCCCTTGGAGTGGGCACAGGCCTTACACACCTGCCCTGGACTCTGCCTTGGCTCTTAGCCCTCCAAATGACTCCTTTTATAAACCTCCTTTCTAGTTAAATCTGCCAGAGCCAGTTTTCGTGGTTTGTGGCTAAGAACCCTGCCTGAGGCAAGGGGTTTCATCTCTACCTGAGCCCAGCTCCACCCTATTGCCTAAAGATACGTTTCCTTGTCTCTTTTCCTCCCTTCCTTTCTCCCTCCCTTTCTGCCCTCCTTTCTATTATGAATGGGCTCTTCTCCTGTTCTTTTTCCCTTGAGCTCATCTTAGAATTGACCCAGCGTGGTTGCCTCAGACCCTGCATTGCCTCTCTAGAGTTCCTTAGCTCCAGTTCCTTAGTTCCTTAGCTCTGGAGTGGCCTTTCTGAGCCTCGTGGGGGCCAAGACCAGCCCCTGCTGAGCTCCGGCCACGCAGGGGCCTTGTCACTGCTCCACAGGCCTTTCTTTGGGGATGATTCAGCCCCCCCAAAGACCCTCAGCCTAGCCTTTGTACACCTGCGGAGGTGAGAGTCACGAGTGGGCGTGGGCAGGGACTTGCGCTAGAGGCGCAGCTGGGGCTCTTTTCCTGCGGTTGGCCTGCCTGGCTACGGGAACTTAATCGACAAGGGAGCGCCACAAATCTAAGAGGAAAGGATGGATTGTTTAGTAGGTGATGTTGAAAAAACAGACTCACTCTAGGGAGGAGCATAAACATGGATCTCTACCTAACTCTACATACAAATGTGGACTCTAGATGGAGTTATGAGCTAAATGTGAAGGATAAAACTATCCAGTTAGCAGAAGACAGTGGAGGAAAATATTACATCCCAGGGGCATGAAAGAACTCTTTAAAGTTTCAAAAGCTCAAATCATATGGAAAATGATTAATTTATTTAATGAATTTGATTACATAAAATGAAGGAGCTCTGTTCTATAAAGGACATTATAGAAAAGTTAACAGGCAATGTGGGGCTTCCCTGGTGGCACAGTGGTTAAGAATCTGCCTGCTGATGCAGGGGACAGGGGTTCGAGCCCTGGTCTGGGAAGATCCCACATGCTGTGGAGCAACTAAGCCTGCGCTCCAGAACTACTGAGCCTGAGCTCTGGAGCCCGCGAGCCACAACTGCTGAAGCCCGTGCCCCTAGACCCCATGCTCTGCAACAAGAGGAGCCACCGCAATGAGAAGCCTGTGCACCGCAATGAAGAGTAGCCCCTGCTCGCTGCAACTAGAGAAACCCTGCATGCAGCAACAAAGACCCAATGCAGCCAAAAATAAATAAATTAAATAAATTTAAAAAAATGTTTATAAAAAAATAGGCAATGTGGAATTGGAGAGAACATTTGCAATGTCTAAAACTGACAAGGTATTAAAATTATTCTAGACTATGCAAAGAAATACTGCTGATCAATAAAGAAAAAAATCCAGCAACTTCAATAGAAAAAATGAGCAAAGAACATGGACAAGCAAACAACAGAAGAGAAACCCAAGAAGCTACTAAGCATATGACAGGATGCTCAAAATCACTGATGGTAAGAAAAATGCAAATTCAATACTCCACAAGGTATCATTTGGCACCTATTAGACTGGCAACAATTAGAAAGCTGGGTAATGTAAGTTGGAGGGGATTTGGTAACATAGAAGTCAATCATGTATCACTGTTGGAAGTGTAGGTAGGTGCAGCCATTCTGGAAAGGAGCCTGGTTCTACTTTGTCAAATTGAGTCCCACATGAGCACACTCTATAACCTAGCAATCCTGCTTCTGGCTACACATCCCAGGAAAGTCCTCATACAGACCCATAAGGGAACTCTCATAAAGGTGTTCATCCCAACATATTTCCATGGTGACCAGTAGTTGAAGACCAGGAGTTGAAGGCAACCTGAGTGTTCATTGCTGGGAGAGCGGAGCACGTGCACATGATGGGATATTATGCAGAGGTTAGATGGCTTGAGTTAGATATTGTACAGAACATGGTTGGATGTTAAAAACATAGAGAGAAGGAAACAGAATAGAATATATTTCATAGTATCTTTCACATTTAAAAAATATACACATATAAATCAACAATGCACATGGGGCTTCCCTGGTGGCACAGTGGTTAGGAATCTGCCTGCCAATGCAGGGGACACGGGTTCGTGCCCCGGTCCGGGAAGATTCCACATGCTGCGGAGCGGCTAGGCCCGTGAGCCACAACTACTGAGCCGGCGCGTCTGGAGCCTGTGCTCTGCAACAAGAGAGGCCGCGATAGTGAGAGGCCCGCGCACCGCGATGAAGAGTGGCCCCCGCTCGCCGCAACTGGAGAAAGCCCTCGCACAGAAACGAAGACCCAACACAGCCAAAAATAAATAAATAAATTAATTAATTAAAAAAAAAAAACAAAAACAAAATCAAAAAAAAAAACAATGCACATGTTCAAGAACACATTCAAATAAAGATGTCCATTAACACAGTAAAATAATGACCTGTGGAGAGGGGGTAATAAAAGTAGGAAGTAGAAATAGAAGAGAATAAGTTAATTAATAAAATGACTAATGGCCTCTGTGCAGACCAAGGAAAATAATATGGCATGGACTGAGCAATAAGAATAATCCAAGCCTCTTCAACCAAGGCAAACAAAATGAAACAGAAACAACCACCACCACAAAAGGGAAGACAAGACATGCACATAAAATCTTGATCATACAAGGTGGAGGGTGACGTAGGCTCCAGACCAGGTACTGAGAAAGAGCCACGGACACAAGGCAGGGGGAGACTCTGTCCGTGTTAGAGGAATCAGGGCAGGCTTCATGTTTGAGTTAATGCTACCTACCTAAGAACAGGCCTGTTTCCCAGGTGGCTTACATCAGAGAGGTCTGCTCATCATAGAACCTGTCTACACATAGACATCGAACCTGTCTACACACTTACACAGACCTTGGAATCAAACCCATATCAGATTGCCACACCAGAAGCCCAGCACTCACGCCAGCGATGCTGATGTATCCTGATGGATGGTCAGGGAGAAAGGAAGATGGCCTCCTGGCCTCTAGTGGACCCAGGGGTAGGGACCAGGATGTCTCTAGTGGCCAGTTGTACATTGCTCTCTGTATTGTAATGCCCTCCTGTTATCTCCATGTAAAGCTCAACTGTGGATGAATAAAAGGAAGGACCTAGGTTCAGCCAGGAAAGAAGTGGTACAGGGGCATTAGAGATTCCCTGGCATCTGCTTCCAGTAGTGGTAGACTAAGGGATGAACCGCCCTCCCTCTAAAGAAACTACACAAGTTAAAGGAGGAGACATCAAACTTCTTCTTAATAACATTGAAGGCCTAACAGAAAACGAGGAATTAATACAATAGAACATGGAGGGGGTAAGACCCTAAATGGGTGACCCTTTGCTCCGTATCTTAGATGTGTTCACCCAATGGGAGAAGGCAGCGAACAGGCCAAGCTTCTTGGGCGAGTGGGAGGGGTGATATTGCATCTATTCCACAGTGTCCTAAAGATATGCGAGTGATCTGTTGCAGGGACAGTGTTCACCGTCCATCATGGTGGAAACCTAGTATATGCCCACTCTCTGCTCTGGACAGGGACCCCAAAGGGCTGCAACTGGAAATGGGTCAGGGACTGACTCTGTGGTCATCTAGAATATTCTCAGGGCCCGTTCCTGGCCTGAGTGTCCTCAGATGCTGGCAGAAGGAAAGGAAGATCCTCTCTGGAAGAAGAGCCTAGGTTTCAAATTAATTTTCAAAATAGTAATGTCAAATAAAAGGTCCAGGAAGTACACAGGCACACAAGGCATGTAAAACAAACAAACAAAAAAATATGTGGCAGAATCAACAGAAGCCATAGAAACAGACCCACCAGGATCCCAGATAATAGAGTTACTAGATCCAACTTGTAATAAAGCAATGCTTATTTTGTCCATGGACATAAAAGCGGGATTTAAAGTTTTAAGTAAGGATATGGAAACTTTGAAAGCAACATTGCAGAGTTTTAAAAGAATCAACTAGATATTATAGAACTGAAAAGTATGATTATGCAATAAGAATGCAATAGTGGGTTAATAACACATAGTGGAAAGGAAGATAAGTCAGAAGAAGCCATCCAGAATGAAGCCCAGAGAGGCATAAAGAGGAAAAATATAGATGAGAAGATAAATGAGATAGAAGATACAGTGAGAAAATCCAGTATATATTTAACTGGAGCTCTGGAAGGAGGGGAGAGAGAAAATGGAGCAGAGAAAATATTTGAAAAGATAATGGTTGAGAATTTTCCATAACTGATGACTTAAGCCAATCCTCTGATTCAGAAAAGCCAAACGAGAGATTCCCACAGGAGACAGGAATTTGGGAGAACCAGGCATTGGTTAAGCCAAGGATTCCCTCCTGTGGAAATTCTCCTTTCCTGACAAGGTGTGAACGTACTTGAGGGAGCTGGTGGGTTTTCTTACAGAGGGTTTTTTTTTTCTTTTTATTTATTTATTTTGTTTGATTGTTTTTAAAGATGGGGGAGGTTTGACCTTGTTCATAAGCTGAGGGAAGAAACCAGTTGAGAGTGAGAGGTTGAAAACGTAGGAGAGAGGAGAGGTAATGCATGAAGTTTTTAGAGGGAGCAGGGACCCCTACCATGAATAATTATAATAGTTACCATTTACTGAGCATTACATGTCAGAGTCTGTTTCAGGAACTTGTCACATGTCAATATTTTTAAAAAATTAATTAATTAATTAATTAATTTTTTTTTGGCTGCATTGGGTCTTCATTGCTGCGTGCAGGCTTTCTCTAGTTACAGCGAGCAGGGGCTACTCTTCGTTGCGGTGCACGGGCTTCTCATTGTGGTGGCTTCTCTTGTTGCAGAGCATGGGCTCTAGGTGCGGGGGCTTCAGTAGTTGTGGCTTGTGGGTTCTAGAGCGCAGGCTCAGTAGTTGTGGCGCAGGGGCTTAGCTGTTCCAAGCCATGTGGGATTTCCCCGGACCACGGATCAAACCTGTGTCCCCTGCATTGGCAGGCAGATTCTTAACCACTGCGCCACTAGGGAAGTCCCTGTCACACATAAATATCAATTCTTAAAATCTTTAACAATTATTATTTCTATCTAGACATCGCTGAAATGTTCACTGATGCTCAGAAAGTTCAAAGGAAAAAAAAAAGTGGTCATATAGTTAGTAAATGGTGGCACTAGGATCCAAATCAGATCTGACTTTCTCCAAAGCTGGTGTTCTTTCTACTTTACCAGGAGGTCTCAGAGCTCCAGCTGGCCCCAAAGGCCTTTCCTAGTTGTCTGAGATTGGATGAAAGGAGGAAGGGATGCTTTGTGGAGGTGGAGATGTTTGGAAAACACAGAGGAAGAATTAGGAAGTTAGCGTATGATCAGGCCACCCAAGATGGTTGTTCTTTTGCTGGCCAGCACCTGCTTCACCTACACCCTGTTCACCTGACTGACCTTCCTACATACTTGCTCCCGCCCCAGCTAATGATTGCTCTAACTTTAGATCAGAACATCTCCACCTGATAGCTTATCAAAGGGGGCGGTAAGGGGCATGCCCCTCTGCTAGTTTTCCTGGTAACTGATGAGACAACCTGACGTCAATTCCCCCATAACTGGTAATCTCTCTTTGCCTCTGGGAGTGAAGCCTGCCGCCATGTCCTGCCTTCCCTCTGCCCCACATGGTAGGGTATCGCTCCAGGACCTGGCTTCAGACATGTAAGCTCCCCCGTCCATTAAACCACTGATGTTTCTGTCGCTGACGCTGGGCTCTTTCTTCGGTCTTGAAGCTGGGCAAGCACAGGGCTTGTAGGCCTGGGGGGTGCAGCCCAACAATGCAGTTCAGGCTCCAGGCTTGGTTATTCCCAGAAAATGGTAAGAGATATTATTTGCAGAGTTTGAAGGATGTGGGAATTCAACAGAGAAGGAGCTACCAAGGAAGAATCCACTGGGGGAGGCGGGCGGTGGGGAGGGAAGGAATGGAGAGGAGTTAAATGAAAGAGGAAGAGGCCCGCAGAGGGGTCCAGGAGCCTGGAAGTCAAAAACACTTGGGAGTGCCAATGCCAGGTGCAGGGTGAAAGGCATTAAGCAGAGAATGGGAGTTGACGGGGAGGGAGATGCAAATACAGTGATTTACTCAGGCAGGACCGGGGTGAAAGGAAAACTGTGAGCCAAGAGCAAAAACTGTCAATGCCAGCGTGAAGAGGTGTCCCAGAGGCAGTCCAAGGACACTGAGAAGTGGGGGGGGAAGTTTGAGGATAAACAGAATATTGCAGTCTCAAAGTATCTCCCCCTAAATATTCATTAATTACAAAGAGAAAAATAGTAACTTTACAGTGGAAAAACCCAGCAGACCAAGTGATCTCAAGATGTTGTTTTATTAGAAGGGATAATGGGACAAAGCTCTCAGGTGCCTGGCAAGGAACAAGTGAAATAAACAATGACCATCGTTGCAATCCTTGAGGTAATAACAACATCCCCAATGACCTACAGCCTAAAGATCTCCCTGCCCCAATCCCACTTCAGTGCAAAATTAATCTGTGCTAATGTGTCATTGTGTCCCAAGGGATTAATGAGTTGTCCTTGGGTAACAGTGGTTAACACATGAGCATTTGACTGGGGGCTTCCGTAATAATTGGAGTGATTCTAATGGTGGGGATTCAGGCATGGTGGCAACACTGGGAGAACTGCTTTGAGGCTGGGATGAGAAGAGTTTTGGTCTCAAACTGGACTAGGTACCCCTGCTGCCCTCCACGTTAAGAACCACCACGTGCTCTTGGCTTGATCCCGAACCAGGCTTCTTCCGCGGGTCGCCCCGCGCCCCCGCCTCCTCCACTCGGGCCTCCAGATGCCTGTGTGTATGTCGTGGGGGGCGGGGGGGTGGCGTGCCTGGGCTCCGCGTCCTCCCCGACTTTGGCTGGCCTGCGGGGTCTGTGAGCTCCTTCACCCTGCATCTCCCACACCAGGCGGAGCCAGTCTAACCGGTCGTGGGACTCTGGAGAGGGCACCGAGAACTAAAAGCCCCCGGGCGGTCTCTTCTGGGAAGCGCGCCACTGCCCCCTAGTGGATAAGCTCTGAACTTCCCGAGGTCCCGGTACTCTGACTGCGGGGAGGTACGGACCAAGAGCGCCAGACCTGGGTGTTCCGCCCACCCGCAGCCTGCAGAGAGCCGGACGCCAACTAACCCTGGGACGGTGCAGACCCGGGGCTGGGGCGGTGGGGTGGGGGCAGTGAGGACGGTGCGGTGGCAGCCTCCATCCGGGGAGGCGGGGAGGCCTTCTGCCTACACTCTTTCAGGTCTTCATTCTCCTTGAGAGACAAGAAAGGAGAAATGAATATGTATCTTCCAGGCAGCATCGTCACATGTTCCTGTGGAAACTCACTACTAAAAAGAACTCGAAGTGATCACAAATGTTTATGAGGACACTAAAGAAAGGGAAAGGAACTGGGCGGGGGGTGGATGGTGGAGACGAACGGAGGGGTAAGGTTAATACTTAACGTGACTCAAGACTTTGAACAGTTACTAGACCCCAAGACTAAAAATAGGATGTTAAACTTCCAAATCGTTAAAACTTTAAAAGAGGAGAAATCAAGAAAACTCAGGCAACCCTTCGAGAATCAGGGACAAAATACCAGGGGAAAGGGAAATCCTGGAACTAAAAAATACAAAAGAAAAAGTAGAAGATACATAGCAGAGATCATAATTACTTCAGATGGATTAAATCCCAGTATTAAAAAAAATCCCCAATAAAAACTTACCACAACCCATCTACCTATTTTCTGTTGATAAAACACATAGCTAAAACAAAATGACACTTAGAGTTTGAAAACAAAGAGGTCAGTGAAGATGTACCAGGGAAAAGTAACATCCCTCCATCTGTCTAGCCTGAGTCCAGCTCCAAAATACATCTCAAGTCCACCCATTTCTCTCTTCACCCACTGCCATTCCCTAAGTCAAACCATGGTGATTTCCCACCTGGACTACAGCAATAGCTTTCTAATTGGTCTCCCTTTGCTCCTCTTGCCTTCTTCTCTACAAGCAGATAAAATGTTCTTTTAAAAACATAAATCAGATTTTTAAAAAATTTTTTCTTCCCATTTTATTGAGATATAATTGACATGCAGGATTGCATAAGTTTAAGGTGTACAGCATAATGATTTGACTTACATACATCATGAAATGATTACAATAAGTTTAGTGAACATCCATCAACTCACACTGATATAAATCAGATTTTAAAAACCTAAATCTCTCCCCTGCTTGAAGTCCTTCAATATCTTCTCATGGCACTTACAGTAAAAGTCAATCTCCTTGCTCTTGCCGACAGGCTCCTACCCCCACCCCACCCTATCTCGCACCACCCCTCCCTCCCTGCTGCTGCCATAGTGGCCTTCCTGCAGTTCCTCAAACTCCCGGTGTACACACTGTTCCCCCTGGCTGGAATGCCACCCCAAGCTCTTCCTTCTCATTGCCCAGGTCCAGCTTCAGGAGCCCCCCTACAAAAGAGTCTTTTCTGGACAGTCTATCTAGGGTAGGACCCTTTGCCTAGCTACTCTTTATCATTACTCTATTTCCTGCAGAGTAGTTATTACAGTCTGTAAATACCTTGTTTATTTATTTCTTCTCTGATAGATTATTTTTTTCTTTTTACTACAGTCCCTTGGGTCCTTCTCCGTATACAACCACATCATCTGCAAGTATAGATAATTTTTTCTGCTGTCAGAATTTGTTCTTATAATTTCATTTTGTTTTAATAATGCTATAGAGCCTTTAAAATAAGCTTAACTAATAATGATCATGGTGAGCATCCCTTCCTTGTGCTTACTATTAATGGAAATAGCTTGAAGGTTTCACTGTTTAAGTAAGATATTTGCTACTGATTTTTGATAAATGTTCTTTATCATAGTTAAGAAGTGTCCTTCTATTCCTATACTGTATTATTTTTACATTTCCAGTCTCTTCTGTAGTAACTGATCTGTTTAAATTTTCTGTTTCTTTTGGTGTCGATTTGTATTTTTCCAGGAATTCAACAATTTTCTCTAGATTTTCGAGTTGGTTGTTTTAGAGTTGTTTATAATGTTGTCTTATGATTATTTTTCTCTCTTTTGTATCTGGAGTTATATGGCTTTTCTAATTTCTACTATTGTTTGTATTTGATCTCTCCTTTGTCACTAATGGTGGGCATGAGGTATCTGTTGATCTTACAAAACAATTAGATTTGGCATAGAATTACCATATGACCCAGGAATTCCACACCTATGTATACATTCAAAAGATTTGAAAACAGAGGCTCAAACAGATACTTGTACACCAATGTTCATAGCAGAATTATTCACAATAGGCAAAAGGTGGAAACAACCCAAGTGTCTGTCAACAGGTAACCAAAATATGGATAAACAAAGTGTGGAATAGGCATACAATAGAATATTATTCAACCATAAAAAAGAAATGAATTTTTATACATGATACAACATGGATGTATCTTGAAAACATTATGCTTAGTGCAATAAGCGAGACACAAAAGGACCAATACTGTATGATTCCACTTATCTGAGGTACCTAGAGTAGGCAAATTCATAGAGACAGAAAGTAGGAGAGATGTTACCAGGGGCTGGGGGGAGGGAAGAAGGGGGAGTTACTGTTTAACGGGTACAAAGTTTTTGTTGAGGATGATGAAAAAGTTTTGAATATAGATAGTGGTGATGGTTATACAACATTGTGAATGTATTTAGTGCCATGGAATTGTATACTTATGAATTGTTAAAATGATAGATATTATGTATATTTTACCACAATATAAAAATTAGATTTAGGATTTATTTATTCTTTCCACTGTTTTTTTGTCTATTTCACTATTGTTGGCTTTTACTTTTATTAATCCCTTTGGCTGGATTTTTTGTTGTTCATTTTTAATTTCCTAAGAGGAGTTCTTGATTCCTTTAATTTCAATTTTCTTGAACGCATTTAAGACTAATTTCCCCTGGAATATAGGTTTAACATACCAAAACATAAGTTTCATTACTTTCTGGATAGTTTTTGGTTTCTATTTTTATTTCTGTATTGATTTAAAGGTTATTTTTATTCTAAGTAGTTAATAGTTTGGGGGTCTTCTATTTATTATTCATTTGTATTCTAAAACATTGATCAGAAGAATATATCCTACAAAAATCTTCACTTTTTTGAATTTGTCAAGTTTTATTTGTGGCCAAGTACATGATGGATATATATATGTATATGTATGATATAGAAATATACATGATATTGAAATATGATATATAAATGTTTTATTGACATAAGGTAAAAAAAAGCATATTCTGTATTTGTAGGTTTCAAAGTTCTATACGCATCTATTAAATTGAGCTGGTTGATTTTAATACTCAGATCCTCTATGTCCTGGCTAAATTTTTATCTTCTAGATCTGTCAGATTTTGAAAGATTTATATTGGAATCTGTTACTGTAATTATGCATGCATGTTTTTTTAAAAATTAATTTATTTAATTTATTTATTTTTGGCTGTGTTGGGTCTTTGTTGCTGTGTGTGGGCTTTCTCTAGTTGCAGTGAGGTGAGCGGGGCTACTCTCCGTTGCAGTGCATGGGCTTCTCATTGCTGTGGCTTCTCTTTGTTGCAGAGCAGGGCTCTAGGTGCGTGGGCTTCAGTAGTTGTGGCACGTGGGCTCAGCAGTTGTGGCTCGTGGTCTCTAGGGCACAGGCTCAGTAGTTGTGGTGCACAGGCTTAGTTGTTCCGCAGCATGTGGGATCTTCCCAGACCAGGGCTCGAACCCGTGTCCCCTGTATTGGCAGGCGGTTTCTTAACCACTATGCCACCAGGGAAGCCCATGCATGCATGTTTTAAAATGAGGTTCTTCTTGTATTTCTAACAGTTTTTGCATTATATATTTGGCTGCCAAGATGTTTAGTTTTAGAGGTTTATGAAGAATGCCTTCTTGTTAAAATGTGCCTTTTGTCATTACACATTATCTCTGTCTTATTTAATACTTTTTATCTTAAATTTCAGATCATCTATGTTGTCATTTCTGCTTTCCTTTTGTTTGCATTTGTCTAGAATTTCTTTAATCATCAACCTTTCTCTATCGCTTTGTCTTAGGTATGCTTCCTATAAACATTATATATTTGGATCTGGTTGTTCAATTTGACAATTTCTATATTTTATGCGGAAATTCGGCTCATTCACATTTAGTGCCACAGTTGATATACTTGATTTTATTCTTTCCATCTTATTTTATTTTTAATATTTATTTTAAGTCTTCATCTTTTTCCTTTTTTCTAGCTTATTATTTATTTCTTATTATTTCATTATTATTTATTTCTTCCTTCCTCTTTATCAATTTGGAAGTGCTACTGGGCTTTTCTAATCAGAAGTATATTTCTTGGGACTTCCCTGGTGCCGCAGTGGAAATTCCCAATTTCACCACTTCTATTTAACCTATTATTTGAAGTCCTAGACAGTATAATAAAGCACAACAAAGAAATAAAATTTAAAAGAAGGAAATAAAACTGTCACTAATTTGTATTCTACACATTTGTATTTTTCTTTACATTATAACAGTTATATAAAACTCAAAAACATACAAAACTTAACAACATTTCTTTATGTTGTAAAACTATAATAATGAGGAAGAGAATGACAAACACAAAATTTAGAATAAAAATTCCTTGAGAAGGAGAGGGCACGTTGGGGACTTCTAAAATGCAGGCAATACTCTGTTTCTTAAGCTGGCTGATGGGTACACAGGTATTTATTATTTTTTATACCATATATATACATGTTTGTGTATTTTTGTAGATATTAAATGCTTCATTTTTAAAAAGAGTGGAAAATATGAAAGACTTTAAAAATGAAGACCAACAAGAATTTAGTAAAATAAGCTAATTCTAAAATGTGTATGAAAATGTAAAGGGCCCCAAATCATGAAGATAGTCTTGAAAAAATGTGGGAATACATGCTTATGCAGAAATCAACTTATCAAGTTACAGTAAAAGAGTGTGGTATTGCTCAAGGAAGACAAATACACCAATGGAACAAAATAAAGAGCCCTGAAACAGACCAACACATTGGGGAAATTTGATTTATGGCAAAGCTGGCTTTGCAGATGACTGGAATAAATGATTCTAGGACGATTGTTATCCATATGAGAAAGAAGATTCCCTCCATAACTACCTTCACAAAGAATCAAATCCAGGTGGATGTATGTAAGACCAAATATAAAACAACAAAATTTTAAAACTTTGAGAAGAAAATATAGGGAGACTTATGACCTTGGAGTAAGAAAGGGTATTTTAACCAAGTCACCCAAAGCACAAACTATAAATAAATAAATAAATTAGGCTATGTTGACATTTAAATTTTCTGTGCCTTAAAACAACATAAAAAGTTACGGCAAGCCACGATGTGAATGATAATATTTGCAACATTTCCAACTGACAAAACATTAATATCCAAAATATATAAGAATTCTTATAAATCAAGAAGAAAATTACAACAACCAATAGAAAGATAGGAAAAGGTGATGAACAGGAGTTTACAGAATAAAAAAATACAAATAACCAGTAAATGTATGAACAGATACCTAACCTCTAAACTCATAGTTATCAGGGAAATGCAAATTAAAGCCATAAAGAAATATACTACAAACCCATTAAATTGGGGAAAAAAATTAACAAATCTGACCATAGCAAGTGTTGATGGGGATTGGGAACACAATAACACATCCGTTGGCAGTAACTTGCCATGTTGCAGCTAGGCATCCTTAGCAACACTGCAGCCCCAATTCTAGATGTGTACTCTATAGAAACTGACACACTCTCACACACGTGCACAAGGAGACATGGACTAGAATGTCCATAGCAGCATTGTTTGTCATCAGGACAAAATGCAAACAGTCTGATTTTTTCATCAGTAGGAGAATGGATAAATAAATGCAATATAATATTAACACAATAGTATACTGCAGGGGAAATAAATTTTTGTTTATCAAAACCCCCCAAAACTCATGTAGCACCATGTGCCAGACCCTGTTCTAAGTTCCTTATTAATATTAACTCATTTACTGAGTGAACCAGATTTGGCTTTATCAACAATGAGTCAGGATGGATAAATCCCCAAAGAATCATGTTGACTGAAAAAAGCAAGTCACAGAAGTATACAAGTAGTACTTTACCATGTAAGAAAGTTTGAAATATTTAAAACAGTGTTATATAATGTTCAGGAATCTGTTCACGTGTAATAAAAGTATATAGAGTTTTGCCTCAGGGGTGAGGGTGAGGATGGGGAATAAGGAGAGTCCCTGAGGGGCTGCAGCAGGAAGAATGTTGCATTTCTAATGCTTAGTGTGGCTAAATTATTCTCTATACCTCAATGTATCTCTGAAATAATTCATAAAACAGTAAAAGGTAAAGGGGAAAATCACCCACTCCCATTTAATTGATTTTCTTCTAGTCTTCTATGTTTATTTTGTATACTTGTGATTATCCTGTATATACGAATTTATATCCTGTTTCCTTCTCTTGGGAAGACATTTCCTCATGTTATCAAAAGCTCTTCATAAATGTTGTTAATGACAGAATGATATTCCAACTTGTAGATGTATCATAATATACCTACCTAATTCCCAATATGTTGATCCCAATTTTAATAAGCTCTTTCTCATTTTTCAGCACAAAGAATGTCTGTGCTTTGGGGAATATTTGGGATTATTCCTTCTGATACATTTTCACCTGTGGAATTACAGTATCAAACTGTGTGAGCATTCAAAGACTCTTAGTACTGGATATTAGTACGTTTTGCGGAGAGTTGAGCCCATTCACTTCCCCACCCCCAGCAGTGCAAGTTTGACTACGTTTCTTTGTATCTTTGTCAGCGCTAAATATTCTCGTTAAAAAAAAAAAAATCCTTACTATTTTGATCGGTGAAAATAGAAGCTTATCGGTATTATTTTGAAAATATCTCCCCCGATTACTTATCAAACGTGTATAAAGGGGAAAAGCTTTACTGTGGAGGGCGCCGTGGGACCCATCGTCTCTCCTGCGGCCCCGCGGCAGGTGCAGCTCAGAGCATCCGCCTTTGGTTCTCGGGGACTCTGGTTCTCGGCGCCCTGGGGAAGGTGGCTCTGATCCGGGGAGCCCAGCCCCCACGGAAGCCCAGCGAGGTGGTCGGGGTCATAGTTTACTTTTCACTGTCATTCTTTCTTGCCTGACGAGTCGCATCTGGCTCACCCCCGGGCTGGTGGGCCGGGGTAATTTTCAGGGCTGCCTCACAGCCGTCACTGGGCTCTTTTCACCCAGTCACACACTGGCCATTGACATCCTCCCACAGAGCAGGGGCACACAGGGCTCCATTCACCCTCCCCAGGCCGGGTGGGCGGACTGGGCAGGGCATCCTCCCCACCCTGGGGGCGGGAGCGACCTCCACCCCACCTCGGACCACACACAGGCAGGGTGGGACCAGAGGAGCTTCTCCTTTCCCAGGGACAGGACTGGAATTTGGGGGAGAGGTGAAAATTGAGGAAGTTGGAAAGGGAGGAGTGAGGGGGTGGGTGAGAAGTGGGAGGCTGTTTCTAGGGATGGGGGGAATGGCAGAGGAGAGGAACACTGTGGGGTGGAGAGGAGGGGCTGAGAGGAGGTTTCCGGACCAGAGAGGGGACCTGAGGAAGGGAGGGGCGGAGGGTGGGATAGGGAGACGGGGTTGGGGGGGGGCACGGAGAGGAGGCTCAGGCGGCAATTAGGGGGCCGTTCACAGTGAGCTGGAGATTACAGGAGTGAGAAGGGATTTTGAGAGTAGTAGGTTGAAAGGAATTTCAGGAGGGGCTGAGGCATTGCCAAGCCTGGGCTGCCCGCCCCGCAGGGGACTGGGCATTGCTTTTGCCAAGGGCTCTGCTGGAAGCCTGGGACCTGAGGGAAGTCTGGGGCCCCAGGCCGGGGTCCAGGCGGAGGAAGGTGATGGCAGAGGTGGGCAGTGTGCCTTCAGCCCATGGAGAACGTGCAAGGATGTGCTTCCCCAGCTGTCAGGAGTCTCCTGGGGGTGGCCTCTGAGGGGGCCAAGAGGTCATCTGGGAAGTGGGGAGAAGTGAGGGGGGACCCACAGCAAGGGAAGAGCACCCTGCTAGAGGAAGATGGGAAGAAGGTCAAGGGCAGCTTTGGGAAGCCCAAGATCCTCCAGGGATCAGCTTCTTGTCATAGGGGAAAATCCCCACCAGTGAGAGGTGAAAGAGATTATGGTTCAGCCGTGCTATGGGAGACTGTGGCCTTTAAACACGGTGCTATCAGATGATTCTCCTCAAACTGTGTGGGGCACATCCTCTGGGGGAGCTTATTCAGCTGCAGATTCTGACTCAGCAGGTCTGAGGTGGGGCCTGGATTCTGCATTTCTCACTAGCTGCCCTGTGATGCCTGTACATCAGGACCACACTGAGCAGCAAGGGTGTAAGGAATTGTGTATTGACATGGAGAAATATTTACGTTTATGGTAAAGTGAGAAAATAGTCTATATGGGATGAACCCCATTTTGTTTTGCTTTTTTTTTTTTTTTTTTTGGCCTTCCTGTGCAACATGTGGGATCTTAGTTCCCCGACCAGGGATCGAACCCATGTCCCTGGCACTGGAAGCATGGAGTCTTAACCACTGGACTGCCAGGGAAGTCCCCCATTTTGGGTTTTTAAAAAGTGTGTGTCTTACACAAAACATAAATGCATACATACACACAGGGAAAAAAAGATGCAAAAAAATACACCAACTCTTTTTCCCTAGGAGATGGGATTACAAATGATATTTTCTACTTTTTGCTTATCTCTATTTTCTGAATTTTCTTCAATAAACATATACTCCTATTGCAAGAAAAAATATTTTCTTAAAACCACAGAAGTTACTTATTTTAAAAAGAGAACTCAGGCAGAAGTTCACAGATTTCCCTCAACTGGATTAGTTGCTCATCTAACCTCCTGGAGCATCTATTTACACACTACATGGGGAGGGGGCCCTCAGCCCCTGAAACTTGGCCTCTGGGCTCACCTTTGTCCTGCTAAAGCTTTGCAAAGTCCCCCAATAAATGTGTGATCACCTGTGTGAGCACACAGGACAAGGTCCTATTGAGGTAAATTTGGTTACGGCAAACTCTAGGAGTAAGTTTGAATTGAAGCGTTAAAGAAAAATGTTCTTAGTGTCTATTACTTATGTTGCTTGTATCATATGGGCTCGCCGAGCCTGGAGACCTTAATGCTATGAATAGATAACCCCTTCCATTTATACGTCATCTTGTAATTTATTCTTTCATATCGATCACTTCATTTTATCATCTGAGGTAAGTGCTCTCATTGCCTCCCTTCTATAGGAGAAGAAACTAAACCTCAGGGAGTTAAATAAACTTGCCCAAGGCCAACAGCTGGTAAGATGCAGGGTACTGGGGCTTTTAACCCAGAATGTCTGACTCTAGAACCTAATTTCTTGACTACTGTGCTGTACTGCATCTCACAAGATACTGGACTCAGGTTCAGAAACCTACCCCATATCTCTGGCACTCTGTTTTCTCATGTGTGAGCATGTGTGTGTGTGCGTGTGTGTTGGGGGGGTGATGAAGCGTCTACAGCACAGCTCAGGCTGTGGTGCCGGGGAGTCGCGTGGGCTCCCTTAGAGCAAAGCTGGGCATGTGGAAGGGGTGATGTGATGATGGCAGGGATGGTGCTGATCAGTTTATTCGAAACCTAGAAGCTGACTACTTTGAATTAACTGTATATCTTTGAGATGATCTTTTTTCTTCTCTGGACTCTCTGCAAAATAAGAAACACTTTTTTATGTTTTCCCCTGTCTTTGATAAGATTTAGTACATCAAACCAACCGCATTTGTTGACTAATAATTGCTTGTCTCATTCTTTTATTAAAATCACTAGTAACTACCACATCTTCTAATCAACATGAAATGTAAATGTCACCACACTGAGCAGCTGCAATTCTACGCAAAAGAAGGGAGTTTGGCATTTTAGTTGACCTGTGCAGCTTTATAAAAGGTAAATATTTCACTGTTGTTAAGGCTTTTAAAATAGTGAAAAAGACCCATGAACCTCCTGAGAATCTATCCTAAAGAAGTGGTTTAAATCACAGAAGAAAAAAATGTATTTACAAAGATGTTCATTACATTATTTATGATATCTTAAAAGCAGAAGCAGACTAAGTATTCATCTGTAAATAAATTAGGACACATTTGCATGTTTTCACATGGCATATTTTGCAGCCATTAAAAGTTCTGTTCGGTTTTAGAGTGAAGAAAGATTTCCTATGCCGGGCACCAAACCCAGAAGCCATTAAAAGAAAGCTAACAGATTTGACACCATAAATATTAAAAAGCCTTGTCCTTGAAAGACACCATAAACAAAGTGAAAATATGAGCGATGAAATGAGATAAAATATGCAACAGGAACAATATTAAACTCATGTATTTTAATTTTCCCCATAAATCACTCTCTCTTTCAGCTTCTCTCCTCCAAGGCTGAGCCATGAAGCTCATAGCCCAGAAAAAGAGGGGCAGGGACTGCCTGGGGCAGAGAGGCCCTTGAGAAACTGGGTCTCAACGCTGACTTCCTTCACCCCATTAGCAAGACAGGGGTCTCAGATGCCAGCCTTTGCAGAGAAAAGAGAAAGAATGATTTTATCCTGAAGCTTACCCTTTAATAAATCAAGGACCAGCCTGGGTGGACTTCATCATAAATGTCTATATAGGGAGAACTACTACCAAGTAGAAGTGGGAAAAATAGTCAGCCCTTCTCCAGGGAGGATTATGGGCGGAAAAGGAGGGGAGAAGAAGCAAAAGAGGAGGTGAGAGCTGTGCATCCTGACTGTCCAAAGTTGTAGACAGGTAGATGGAAGGAAACATCAAAAGCAGAAGAGAGGTCTCTGATCCCGTTTTCGTTTGGGATTCTGGGAAAAGAAGCCTCACCACGTACCCGCCCTGAAGCAATTCTTCTCTCTGTTTAAGCAGAGAGAAGGGCAGCATTTAGCTACCCAAAGTCTTCCCTGGCATTCATTGGCATGAAAGGTGTCCAGAATTTCCTGCATATCCTTGGGAAGGAAGAGCTGACCCTATAGGTAAGGACTGGGAGGTCTTCCAGTCTGGGAGCCAAATGGGAGTTGCGGCCAAGCCTCACGGGGCAACAGTAGGACTGAAGTGGAGAAGAGTCCATTGAAAGGACCACTGGACTCTGAGGAAGCTAAGAAAGACTTCGAGTTTATTAGCCAGAGATGTAAGCAACAAACGTCAGCAAGATGTGTGCATAGTGACCAACAAGAAACATGGCTACAAAAATCAGAGGCAACAAGTACCTATGCTCAGGAACTTAGGGCCCCTTCCACACCTTCACCACGAGACCATACAAACCCCATCTCCTATACACCCAAGTGCTATCTCAGAGAATTAGCAGGAAGAGGAGCATTTGAGTTAAAATAGTGGATAGGGTAATGCAATAAAAAGATCCTAAAATATGGTGCCTTAAAAAAATAGAAGCTGGTTTCTCTGTTGGATGAAAGTCTAGGTGGGCAGTGCAGATCTGATATGGCAGCTTGAGGGGGTCTGGACTGAAGCATCTATCTTGTTGCCCTCCTGTTCTCAGCATGTGATTTCTAGCTCACTGTCTGAGACATCTGTTCTAGCTCCTGGTATCCTGTATGCATTCCAGCGAGTGGGAAGAGGAAAAACAACGCATTGAAGGCACACCCCTCCCCATTCCCTTTAGGGGCATGACCTGGGAGTCCTGCACGTCACATCTGCTCACGTGCTGTTGTCCAGGATTAGGTCACATTGCTGCACCCAGTTGCAAGGAAGGTTGTGAAAGTCTTCACCTGAGCAGCCACCCAAATATCCATATATCTCACCCACAGAATGTACTTGCCCTCCTCCAGCTCAAAGTTCAGGATCTCTGGGTGCTGCAGGGTTCTCTCCTGCAGGTCCAGGTGCAACTGTTTATTGCTGGTGACCTGTAAACAAAGAGAAAAGTTACCTATCTCCCTCCAATCACACACATACCCAATATGCACCTATGGAGAAAGAACAGAATACCTAATTAAAACTTCCACTCAGAAAAGGGAAGGATGGAAAACACACAGCAGTCTCTAGTTCAGAGCAATTATCAAATCCTACCACACAGGAATGATAAACACTCCCTTCCCTGGCGGTGGAGTTAGTGCCTTAGTTTCTCCATCTGGTAGCCACTTGTCCATTGACCCCCCCCCCCGCCCAGAGGGGATAGGCTAGTTTTCAGGAAGGTTATTCCTTATCTATTTTTCTCCATGGCCTCATCCCAAGTGGGCACTGGAGAGCATGCCCTTTTGTGGGGCTTGTAGATCTCACAGCCTGTTTCCTCTGGTGACTTTTGGGGGCCTAGGAGTTACTTTGGGAGTCAAAACGATCACCTGCTTTTTCAGGCCACACTTGTGGATTTTTTGGCAATAAAATTCCCTCCAAGAGTTAATAGGCTTCTAGTACATTTGTTTCCTGTTAGTGCCATGTGCAAGTAACCAATCAAAGTTCTTCTTTAGGCATGATTTTTACACAGGAGAATTCTGTCCTTTAACTTACTGGCTTCTGACTCTGCCCCTTTTGTTCTGAAAGGCAGTTAAATTACTAGTGGATCTTATGGACTCTCAGACTTGGTGTGTTTTGGCTTAGTCCTTAGTCCTAAGGAATTGTTTTTACTCTAGGGCATGGTCCTCACTCCTAACCATGGATTGGTTAGAACTCCCCCATCATTCAACACCGTGCAACCTCTGATACTCCCATTCAGCTTGCAGCCCCGTAGCAGCCACGTTCTTTTAGGCCTCATGGTGTCCTACCTGCACATGCTCAGCCAAGCCCTCAGCCAAGGGCCACTGGAGAACCCCCATGTAAACGTTCTAGCACCCTTCTCCCCATGCAGCTCCCTCATCTTTGTTACCTTGCCCTGTAACTTTTAGCCAATTCAACATCCCTGAATTTCTACCCTCTTCAGCTCAGCAAGATTGCTTAGCTCTGTGTAAACTCCGTCTCCCTGCAGTGGGCCCAGGAGGTACCCCCAGGAAGAAAGCCAGGGCCAATGTGGGATTCGCTGCATGTGTTTTCTTTCTGTCAAGGATTGCAGTCTGATACCGCCTGTTGTCCAATGCCTGAAAACAGTTGCCTCATACATTTTGTCTAGTTTTATACTTGTTTATGGTGGTGGTGGTGGGAATTTGATATCAGTTACTCCATCAGGGATATCATCAAAATCACTTCCTTCTTTAGATAGAGAATTTTATTTGGATACCCAGCTGCCCAGGGAACTGGCCAAGGGAGTATGAGCAGAAGCAAATGAGTTGTGCCTCTAGTTCTCTTTGCTTTCTTTTCCTGCTGCCTGGAATGTGAAGACTGTAATTACTAGCTGTTCTCCCCACCCCCACCCCCACCCCAGATCTACTCGCCATAACTAACATAGTTAAAAGCAGAGATCTCAGAAAGAAAAGAGAAGAGAGAATGTGGCAGAAAAAAAAAAGTACATGAAGAAATAATGGCCACATTTTCCCAAAATTTCATGAAAACATCAACCTATAGATCCTTGAAGTTCACTTAGCCTCCAAGCAGGATAAATAAAAAGAAAACCATACCCAGGTCCATCATAGTCAAACTGTTGAAAACCAAATATAAATAGAACATCTTAAAAGTAGCCAGATAAAGGACACATTATACACAGGAGAGCAATGAAATGAATGATGGCTGACTTCTCATGAAAAACAATGGAGGCCAGAAGATAGTGGAATAACATCATCAGATGGCTGAAAGAAAAACCTGACAATCCACAATTTTCTATTCAGTGAATATACCCCTCAAAAATGAGGATAAATTACAGTCATTTAAAAGTAAATGATAAAACAAATGATAGCTGAGACAACTCATTGCCTGCAAAACTGCAGTACAAGAAAAGTTCAACTAGGGACTTCCCTGGTGGTCCAGTGGTTAAGACTCCGTGCTTCCACTGCAGGGGGCACAGGTTCAATCCCTGGTGGGGGAACTAAAATCCCACATGCTGTGCAGCATGGCCAAAAAAAAAAAGTTCAACTAGATAGAAACTCATTTATAGAACATCACATCCATCAACTGCACGTCCTTTTCAAGTGCACACAGAGTGTTCAAGAGGACAGACCAGATGCTGGAGCATAATGTAAGTCTCAATACATTTTGGAAGACTGAAATCTTATGAGTATGTCCTCTGACTATAACAAAAGTAAGTTAGAAATCAGTAACAACATGATAGCTAGAAAATCCCCAAATGGGGACTTCCCTGGTGGTCCAGTGGTTAAGACTTCACCTTCCAATGCAGGGGGTGCAAGTTTGATCCCTGGTCGGAGAGCTACAATCCCACATGCCTTGTGGCCAAAAAACCAAAACATAAAACAGAAGCAATATTGTAACAAATTCAATAAAAACTTTAAAAATGGTCCACATCAAAAAAAATCTTTTATAGGGAGGGTGGGAGGGAGGGAGATGCAAGAGGGAAGAGATATGGGAACATGTGTATATGTATAATTGATTCACTTTGTTATAAAGCAGAAACTAACACACCATTGTAAAGCAATTATACTCCAATAAAGATGTTAAAAAAAAATCTTTTAAAAAAATTAAAATAAATTAAAAAAAAAGAAAATCCCCAAGTATTTGGAAATTAAACAAGGTAATTCTAAATAAATTAGGAGTCAAAAAAGAAAACACAAGAGGAATTAGAAAATAAGGCTGAATGATAAAGGCTGAAATCATAAAACAGCAAAAAAACCAGTGAGATGCATCTAAGCAGCATTTAGAGGGAAGTCTACAGGTTTAAATGTTTACATCAGAAAAGCAACAAGGGTTTAAAATCAATGATTTAAGTTTCCAGCTTAAGAAATAAGAATTATATGGGTAAATCAAAGTCAAAGTAAGTAGAAGGAAGGAAATAATAAAGATAAGGGTGAAGATCAATAAAATAGACAATAGTCAAACCATAAACAAAACAAACAGAGCCGAAAGTTGGTTCTGTGAAAAGTTTAATAAAAACAATAAACCTTTTATAAGATTCGTCAGGAAAAAAAAAAGAGAGAGAAGACACAAATTACCAATATCAGGAACAAAGGATGGAGGTCAATAAGGATTCTCAGACTTTGAAAAAATTAAAAGGGTCTATTATGGAGCAATCTATGCCAATAAATTCACCAACTTAAATGAAATGAACATTCCTTGGAAAACAAAACTTACCTAAACTGACTCAAGAAGAAAGAGAAAATTTAAATATCCCTATGCCCGACTACTACAAGCCAATAAAATGGACAACCTGGAAGAAATGGACAAATTCTTAGAAAGGTATAAACTTCCAAGACTGAACCAGGAAGAAATAGAAAATTTGAACAGACCAATCATAAGTAATGAAATTGAAACTGTGATTAAAAATCTTCCAACAAACAAAAGTCCAGGACCAGATGGCTTCACAGGTAAATTCTATCAAACATTTAGAGAAGAGCTAACACGCATCCTTCTCAAACTCTTCCAAAAAATGGCAGAGGAGGGAACACTCCCAAACTCATTCTATGAGGCCACCATCACCCTGATACCAAAAACAGACAAAGATAATCCAAAAAAAGAAAATTACAGACCAATATCACTCATGAATATAGATGCAAAAATCCTCAACAAAATACTAGCAAACAGAATCCAACAACACATTAAACGGATCATACACCATGATCAAGTGGGATTTATCCCAGGGATGCAAGGATTCTTCAATATACGCAAATCAATCAATGTGATACACCATATTAACAAATTGAAGAAGAAAAATCATATGATCATCTCAATAGATGCAGAAAAACATTTGACAAAATTCAACACCAATTTATGATAAAAACTCTCCAGAAAGTGGGCATATAGGGAACCTACCTGAACAAAATAAAGGCCATATATGACAAACCCACAGCAAACATCATTCTCAATGGTGAAAAACTGAAAGCATTTCTTCTAAGATCAGGAACAAGACAAGGATGGCCCCTCTCACCACTGTTATTCAACATAGTTTTGGAAGTCCTAGCCACGGCAATCAGAGAAGAAAAAGAAATAAAAGGAATACAAATTGATAAAGAAGTAAAACTGTCACTGTTTGCAGATGACATGATACTATACATAGAGAGTCCTAAAGATGCCACCAGAAAACTGCTAGAGCTAATCATTGAATTTGGTAAAGTTGCAGGATACAAAATTAATGCACAGAAATCTCTTGCATTCCTATACACTAACAACAAAAGATCAGAAAGAGAAATTAAGGAAACAATCCCATTCACCATTGCAACAAAAAGAATAAACTACCTAGGAATAAACCTACCTAAGGAGGTAAAAGACCTGTACTCAGAAAACTATAAGACACTGATGAAAGAAATCAAAGATGACACAAACAGATGGAGAGATATACCATGTTCTTGGATTGGAAGAATCAATATTGTGAAAATGACTCTACTACCCAAAGCAATCTACAGATTCAATGCAATCCCTATCAAATTACCAATGGCATTTTTACAGAACTAGAACAAAAAATCTTAAAATTTGCATGGAGACACAAAACACCCCAAATAGCCAAAGCAGTCTTGAGGGAAAAAACGGAGCTGGAGGAATCAGAGGCCCTGACTTCAGACTATACTACAAAGCTACAGTAATCAAGACAATATGGTACTGGCACAAAAACAGAAATATAGATCAATGGAACAGGATAGAAAGCCCAGAGATAAACCCACACACCTATGGTCAACTAATCTATGACAAAGGAGGCGAGGATATACAATGGAGAAAAGATAGTCTCTTCAATAAGTGGTGCTGGGAAAACTGGACAGCTACATGTAAAAGAATGAAATTAGAACACTCCCTAACACCATACACAAAAATAAACTCAAAATGGATTCGAGACCTAAATGTAAGACCAGACACTATAAAACTCTTAGAGGAAAACATAGGAAGAACACTCTTTGACATAAATCACAGCAAGGTCTTTTTTGATCCACCTCCTAGAGTAATGGAAATAAGAACAAAAATAAACAAATGGGACCTAACGAAACTTAAAAGCTTTTGCAGAGCAAAGGAAACTACAAACAAGATGAAAAGACAACCCTCAGAATGGGAGAAAATATTTGCAAATGAATCAACAAAGGATTAATCTCCAAAATATATAAACAGCTCATGCAGCTCAATATTAAAAAAATAAATAACCCAATCCAAAAATGAGCAGAAGACCTAAGTAGACATTTCTCCAAAGAAGACCTACAGATGGCCAAGAAGCACATGAAAAGCTGCTCAACATCACTAATTATTAGAGAAACGCAAATCAAAACTACAATGAGGTATCACCTCACACCAGTTAGAATGGGCATCATCAGAAAATCTACAAACAACAAATGCTGGAGAGGGTGTGGAGAAAAGGGAACCCTCTTGCACTGTTGGTGGGAATGTAAATTGATACAGCCACTATGGAGAACGGTATGGAGGTCCCTTAAAAAACTAAAAATACATTTGCCATATGAGCCAGCCATCCCACTACTGGGCATATACCCAGAGAAAACCATAATTCAAAAAGACACATGCACCCCAATGTTCATTGCAGCACTATTTACAATAGCCAGGTCATGGAAGCAACCTAAATGCCCATCTACAGACGAATGGATAAAGAAGATGTGGTACATATATACAATGGAATATTACTCAGCCATAAAAAGGAACGAAATTGGGTCATTTGTAGAGATGTGGATGGATCTAGAGACTGTCACACAGAGTGAAGTAAGTCAGAAAGAGAAAAACAAATATCATATATTAACGCACATATGTGGAACCTAGAAAAATGGTACAGATGAACCGGTTTGCAGGGTAGAAATAGAGACACAGATGTAGAGAACAAACATATGGACATCAAGGGGGGAAAGTGGCGTGGGGTGGTGTTGGTGGTGTGATGAATTGGGAGATTGGGATTGACATATATACACTAATATGTATAAAATAGATAACTAATAAGAACCTGTATAAAAAAATAAATAAAATAAAATTTTAAAATTTTAAAAAATGAATTAAATAAATAAATAAATAAATATCCCTATGCCCATTAAATAAATTGAATTTCTAATAATAATTTTTTAAAAAACTTTCCACACAAGAAACTGGAGGCCCCGATGATCTCATCAGTGAATTCTCTCAAGCATTTAAGGGAAATGGAAGGCGTGGCAAGACCATATTGTGGAAGAGCATGTGGATAAGAAATATTTTTGCAGCTGTATTTGGAAATTACAGTCTGCCACAGTGAGGCTGAGATAGGCAGAGATTTTTTAGGATACAAAAAGAACAAACCATAAAAGAAAATAAAAGTAAATTGAACTTGCCAAAGAAAGTCTACTCATTGTAAGATGCTCTGAAGAAAATGAAAACTCACCACTCAGACTGGGAGAAAATATTTGCAATTGTTGGGCCTTAGAGCAGGCTGCCCAAGATATGCCACAATGGCATATTAATTATTTTGAATTAAAGTTACTTGAGAAATAGCTGGTGGAAAAAAAATATTAAAAAACACTCTGACCCCCCAATCCCCACCCCTTTGCCCCTGAAAGCGGAAACTAAATCTCCCATGTGAATCTATCCTCCCTGTACCAGAAAGATAGAAAGCATCCTTATTACCAAAGTTAGGGAATTGAAGGCTAAGAAAGCTGGATAAACAAACTTTGTTGTTTCTTTTTTATTTATTTATTTATTTATTTAAAAAATTTATTTATTTATTTATTTATGGCTGTGTTGGGTCTTTGTTTCTGTGCGAGGGCTTTCTCTAGTTGCGGCAAGCGGGGGCCACTCTTCATCGTGGTGCGCGGGCCTCTCATTATTGCGGCCTCTCTTGTTGCGGAGCACAGGCTCCAGACGCGCAGGCTCAGTAGCTGTGGCTCACGGGCCTAGTTGCTCTGCGGCATGTGGGATCTTCCCAGACCAGGGCTCGAACCCGTGTCCCCTGCATTGGCAGGCAGATTCTCAACCGCATGTGGGATCTTCCCAGACCAGGGCTCGAACCCGTGTCCCCTGCATTGGCAGGCAGATTCTCAACCACTGCGCCACCAGGGAAGCCCCTGTGTTTCTTTATTAGTCTGCTGCTTCAAGCACAAGTCCTTTTGCTAAATCTTCACAAATAATTGTTTCTTTGTCTAAAAATTTTATACAAAACACCCTGCTTGTTCACCTTGGGGGTCCCATTTCTGTGTCACCTCCATGTGTATGAATTAAATTGTTTTTTTCCCCCTCCTGTTAACCTGTCTTGTGTCAATTTAGTTATTAGACCAACCAAAAGAACTCAAGAGGGGTGGGGGGGGGGGGAATTTCCTCTTCCCCAGCAGTTGGCATAGTGGGCAGGATATCGGCTGGACCAGGCTCCCCCATGAGGCTGCTGCAGCTGAGAAATCCTGAAACCTCTGACAAAGGCTGGCAGAATGTAAGAGTTCTTACCTGGGTCTCTGGTGGAACGGAAAGTGATGAGAGTCCCTTTTCTTTCTTTCTAAACTTAGATTAACAGGAGAAAATATTTGTGGAACTGATTCCTTGGACCTACCAACTCTGGTGTTTGGGAAATGAGTACTCTAGGTTTTTATGAATTCTCTCCTTTCAGAGATGGTCACTGTTTTTGTCTCTGTCTGTTGTATTGTTTGTCATTAGGAGGAAGAATCAGAGAGAAAAATGCAGGCATTAACCCTTTATAATCTTGCTGTTTGAGCTGGCCTCACAGACTGGGTGAGTTAACCGTTCTCACCGGAATGGCGTCTGTTTAGACAAACTTTGCTGTGGGTTCCCTATGTAAACTAGATGAGGTTTTTCCTTCCATCTCATTTTACGTCCTGGGAGCTTGACTTTGTGACCAGTGAGAATAGTCTCTATGGTCTCCACCATCCGTAAGGTGCACTTACCGGGGTGCATCTGGTGGACAGTTGAATAGACTGGGGTTCTGAGACATGACGTCATAAGCAGCACTCTTTGTCCAGCCGTGCCAGGTCATAGGGGTGTTTGTCATAAGGGGTCCCAGTCCACAAGGGGCCTTTGTCACATCATCATTTGTTGCTTGTTAGTGCTGGAAAGGTCCCATTCCAGTAGTGCCTGCCTGGTGTCATAGATTAGTTCGTCTGTAATTCGAGGCATCTCACATTTTTTGTGAGAGATTGGAGACACTGTTTTTACTACACCATCCTTACCGCCCGGGCAGTGAAGGCCTTTGCTTTCTTAGACTAACTTTGGGAGTGAACGTTTGGATCATGGGGACTCATTGTCTGTACCCTCTCCAGGAACTCATCTTGCATCCATAGTAAAGATTCATTCTAAGCCTGGAAACTTTCCTCCAGGTCTTTCCACAAAAAGGCTTATTGAATTGAGTCACTATTGGAATAAATATGCTAAAGGAGAGCCTACTCATCAATGGCCAAACTTTTTGAATTGGAAAAACTTCTGTATTTGAAAAAAATTTTTGGAGAGCTCTCATCATAAACAGCTGTCATATTGGTACCTATGGGAGGACTAAGTTGAAAAGAGAACACAAAAAAAGTATACCAGCTATCCTTAGGGAATCCCTTAATAAAATGAAAGATAGAAGTTGGAACAAAAATTAAAAACCAAATCTGATGTGAATACCCCTTCTCTTTCCTTTTATACTCCACTTTACGCCCAGCTCCCTGTTTCTGACCCTCCAGAAGATCTTTTGGATTTCTGGGTTCCCAATCTGACGCCCCCTTAAAACCCAGCTATTATTTTCACCTCAATTCTTGCTGATGCAGCCTGGTTTACGATAGTTGAGCTCTGTTCAGCTTTTTTTTTCAATCCCATTGCACCCCGACTCACAATTTCTTTTTGCATTTCTATTAAAGGGAGACAATTAACATGGACTCGAATACCTCAGGAGATATTGTTAATCTCCCTCAACATTTTCCCAAGTCCTCAAAGCCAACTTAGAAACCATAGCCTTTACCCAAGTCTCCACGCTTGTCCATTATATTGATGACCTTTTACTTTGTACTCAAACTAAGCAGGGAGCACTTATAGATGCCCTCATTCTCCTAAAGGCACTAGCTGAACAAGGCCATAAAATCTCCAGATCTAAACTTCAGTGGGTACAAATAACTGTTACTTACTTAGGATATGACATATCTCAGGGCATTCAAAGACTCACCCCCAAATGCCTTGAGTCACTTTAGTCCATCCTTCTCCCCAAAACGAAAAAAAACAGTTACATGAATTTTTACGGGCAGCTGGCTACTGTCACCAGTGGATTCCTAATATTTCAGCTCTTGCTAAATCTCTGTATGCACTCCTCCCAGATATCACCCCGGAGCCCATTTCCTGGCCTTCAGAGGCATTACCCTCCTTTGAAGCCTCAGAATTAGCTCTGTCACACCTCTGGTTCTTGGCTTACCTACTTTTGATAAACCTTTTCATCAGTACTGCCACAAAAATAATGGGATTGCTGCAGGCATTCTAGGATAGCCTTTTGCCTCTCAGATACATCATATAGTATATTTCTCATGCCAATTAGGCCCTGTGCCATCCAGTATGCTGCTGTGTGGTGGCCACAGCTGCCACCTTGATTGACAAAGCCAGTACTCTAATTAGGCTCCCCCATTCATCTCTATGTTCCCCACACTGTGTCTGCTATCTTACAAGTTCATAGAATGCAGCACCTCTCTACATGGTGACAGATCACCTAGGACCAGGATCTTTTAACTTACTCTTCCATCACCGTACATTGTTGTAACACTTTAAATCCAGCTATTCTACTACCCCTGCCTCATGATGGAGAGCCCCACTCCATTCCACATGATTGCCTTGCAACTATAGATATGGTCTCAAAGCCATGAGAGGATCTTTCAGACATCCCTTTAGACAACCCAGACTTACTTTTATTTTGTGACGACTCTTGCAAACGAAATTTCTGAGGAAACCTAACTGGTTATGCCGTAGTTTCCCCACATGAAACACTTGAGGCCTACTCTTTGCCCACTATAAAATCAGCCCAAGCTGTCGAACTCATAGCTCTTGGAGTCTGCCAAGCTGTTGGCATAATTTGGAAATCCCATGGATTCTTAACTTCTGCAGGTACTCCTGTTGCTAATGGGCATATAATTGCTGCCCTATTACAAGCTAGTCACCTCCCTTCTAAAATTGCTGTTGTTCACTGTTCAGCCCATACTAAGGAGAGTGAGGCTATATCTTTGGGAAACAATAGAGCTGACAGAGCTACTAAACATGCAGCACAAATGGACCCCCCTTATCCTTTCTCCACCCTATCTTTAAACCTGGCTTTATCTCTGATTGGTATTATTAACTATCAGGCAAAGGCCCCACAATCCAAAAAAGACAAATGGATACAAAAGGTGCCAAACAATTATCAGATTGATTATACATTGGTCCAAACAGACTTCCTGTACTCCTTTTCTTTTGACTTTTTGGCTTGCACTTAACTCTCATCAAATGGGACACATGTATAGACAGGGGATAGTTAAGGAACCAAAAGACAATTGGTTTTGTCCTCGCATCCACAAAATTTCAGACCAAATTATTTCCCAGTGCACAACTTGTAAATCTCACCAAACTTCTGGAAGAAATCAGTATACCCCAGGAAGTTCTCCCAGGCCCACACTGCCCTTCTCAGCACTACAAATGGATTTTATAGATTTGATCCCAGCTTTAGGCTATTCTCACTGTTTGTTTATTGTCTGCTTGTTTAATGGATGGACTGAACGTTAACTGGTTAGATGTGCTGATGCCATCACAGCGGTAAAGACATTGATAACCTAGATTATTCCTCGTCTTGGCATGCCTTTATGGATTGAATCAGAGCAAGAACTCATTTTACAGCAGAGATGAACCAACTGCTTGCAAAAACTTTGAGGCACTCATTAAAATTCCATGCCCCATACCATCCTCAATCATCAAGGCAAGTGGAATGTAAAAATCTAGCCATAGAAAGTATTTCAGGAAAGATCTGTCAAGAAACTGGACTTAAATAGCCAAAACCTTTGCCCCTGGCCCTTGAAAGATCTAGAATGCTCAAGTAAGAGGCATGGATTTGTCCCTTTTGAAATAGTATTTGGATACCCAGTGCTTATTGGCATGTCTAAACCTTCCATTCCTGGATTAAGTGAATGTTATGGAAATGTGAGTGAACTATTTGATGCTATGACTAGCTAGATACAAGAACTAACCAGTGTACTTAAAGCATATTGCCAACAGGAAAAAGGGGCATGGTCTCCACCTACCTACAAGCCTTGCCATCCTTTTCAACCAAGAGACCGGGTGTACATCAAGGTCCTTAGAAGGAAACACGCGCTGTTACCTCACTGAGAAGGGCCTTATGAGGTACTGCTGACCACATACACTACTATCAAAATAAAAGAAAAATCCTCCTGGATTCATGCAAGCCATACCAAAATAGACCTGGATCGTTGCTCTCAAAACAGTTGGGAGACAATCCCTATGGGTGACCTCAAAGTAAGGATTTCCAGGGCCAATTCCCAGGCCCCAGAAGCAGCTGGCATCATGAAGTAGACAGCTTTTCCCAAGTTCATAGATCAAGAGACTTTGCTTTCAGACTTCCCTGGTGGTGCAGTGGTTAAGAATCAGCCTGCCAATGCAAGGGACGCGGGTTCGATCCCTGGTCCAGGAAGATCCTACATGCCACGGAGCTACTAAGCCCGTGCACCACAACTACTGAAGCCTGCGTGCCTAGAGCCCGTGCTCCACAAGAAGAGAAGCCACCGCAATGAGAAGCCCATGTGCCGCAACGAAGAGTAGCTCCCACTCACCACAACTAGAGAAAGCCTGCACGCAACAACGAAGACCCAACACAGCCAAAAAAAAAAGAAAAAAAACTTTGCTTTCACCTATTTTCCCCCTTTTTTTAAGACTCCCTGTATATATGTTAAAAAATAAAACCAAACAAAAACCGCACCTTCTCTTCAATGGCCACTTTCCTCACATGTATTAGTCATTTTAGAAGGCTGGCTGGAGAGTGCTTGTCTCCGTCTATCCTGCTCCCCCTCTAAGTCTACACTATGGCTCTTTTTCAGCCTATGTCTTACCCTTATTAACCCTTACTTTTTCAGCAGATTGGGCACTAACCAAACACCCTATTATGCCAGTTTACCAAACCCTGGCCGCGTTAACCAGTCAGTCTGACTGTTGGATATGTCAGCACCTCAGTAGTGCAAGAGAACCTGAACTGGCCTTGGTTCCTGCTGATGTTAACACCTGGTGGACTAGGTGGGAGGTGGTTGGATGACAGGCTATGGTATCCATAACTAGAAAAGCATCACCCTGCCTCTCCTTCTGGTGAGCTATTTGGGCCCTGGCAAACCTCTATAGAAGCTCAAGGAGTGTCTCTTGCCCAGATAAAGACAATAGGTGAAAAATTTTCCCTTTGTATTAAAAACAAACATGACACTAGACCTTTTCTGGGTGACATACCAAGACAATATTGCAGTCAGACCTTGTGGTTTGTTCCACAAATGGCATCTTCAGACCTCTCAAGGAGATTGTAAGTGACTCTAGCACTACCCTTTTTGGTACAAACGTCTGCCAAATCACCAAATGTTTTGGATAGTTTGCAAGCCATCCTTGAACAGCTTGGGGTATTAAAGCTGCTCCCCTGATTAAGCTGCTAAATACCACAAACTCTATATAAGTGGACCAAAAATCTGTACTGACTTGATGAGGTGACAGAACTAAGCTTTATAGCTGTCAAAACCAGACTACAGGCCTCCTATACCAGCTATTGCGGAATCTGTTCTGCTCTCACAGATTGACAGGAGCACGTGGAAAATGGAGGTGTATGGATGCTAACAGTCCCAACGGCAAAGGTCTTGGAATACTGCAGACCCTGGAGCTTACAGGTTCCACTCTAAGCTTGTCTGTAAACCACACTGGTCTTTTTGTTTCATGTGGCAACAAAGTATATAAAGGGTTCCCATCTAAATGGTCAGGATGAGGTGGACTTGGGTACCTGGCTCCTTCTGTCACCAAATACTCCACCCTAAATGCCAGCCAAATTACAGACTTGGGCTCCTTTGGTCCTAAAGTTGTGTCCCATAAACATGGCAGTCAGAACTGTAGAAAATCCCCTTGTGTATCACAACTCCAAGTTCTTTTCAGCATTGAGGGTCTTATTCCCAAGCTTTGGAGCTTATGAATCGGAAAAAGCTATCTTAAATCTCTCCGCGATAAGGGAACAAGAGTTCAACATCACTATGCAGACTTCGAAAATACTCCAGTCGGAAGTTGATGGCTTAGGGTCTGTGATGCTCCAAAATTGACGTGCTCTGGACGTGCTGGCAGATCAGCAAGGAGGACCTTGTCCAGTCACTGGTGAAAAATGTTGCTTCTGTGCTAATCAAACCAGACAAGTAGTGTCTAACTTACATGTATTAAAACAGAAGATTAACACTTTCTATCACATAAATGAAGGCATTTTATTGGACTGATCTAATCCCAGGATTGGGGAACTGGATTACTGGGGTTGGGGAAATGTGCTTCAATTTTTTCTTTTCTGTTTATTCATCCTCATTCTAATCTACAGTCTTTCCCCCCTTTGCAGCTCTCTTACCTCTCAGCACTCACCTGGTTTTGCTCTTCACAGCCACCAACTTAGCTTTCAATATGTGGAGGGAACCATTGGGGTTCAGAGCAGACTGCCTTAAGATATGCCACAATGGTGTATTGATTATTTTGAATTAATGTTATGTGAGAAACAGCTGGTGGGAAAAAAAGATATTAAAAAAAAAAAAAACCAAACCAAACTAAAAAAACACTCTGACTCCCTTATTTCCCCCTGAAAGCAGGAACTAAATCTCCCATGTGAAGGTATCCTCCCTGTACCAGGAGAATAGAAAGCATCCTTATCACTAGAGTTAGGGAATTCAAGGCTAAGAAAGCTGGATAAACAAACTTTGTTACTTCTTTATTCATCTGCTACCCCAGGCACAAGCTCCTTTGTTAAATCTTCACAAATAATTGTTTCTTTGTCTAAAAATGATATATAAACAGCCTGCTTTGGTCACTTTGGGGGGTTCCAGTTCTACAAGACTTCTGTGTGTACGAATTAAATTGTTTTTTTTTTCTCCTGCTAATCTGTCTTATGTCAATTTAATTATTAGACCAAAGAACTCAAGAGGGGTAGAGAGGAATTTCCCCCTCCCCAACACAGTACCTATATATGACAAAGAATTTTTATCCAGAATATAAAAAGAACTCTTGTAGGGAATTCCTTGGTGGTCCAGTGGTTAGGATTCCGAGTTTCCACTGCAGGGTGCATGGTTTTGATTCCTGGTCAGGGAACTAAGATCCTGCAAGCCATGTGGTGCAGCCCCCCCCAAAAAAACCAAAACTCTTGTAAATCAATAATAAAAAGACAAATAACCCAATTAAAGATAGATAAAAGACTTGAAAACAGAAACTTCACAAAACAAAATTCTCAGTCAATAAGCACAGGAGAAGATGTTCAACTTTCTAGTCATCAGGGAAATGCAAATTAAAGCCAAAATAAGACATTGCTTTACATCCCTTAGCATAACTAAAATTAAAAAGACTGAAAATTCTAAGGGTTGGCAGGATGTGGAACAGCTGGACTTTCACATATTGCTGGTGACTATGTAAATGGGACGATCATTTAGGAAAACGGTGTTGCAGTTTCTTATATAAAGGTAAACATATACCACCTATGACCCAGTGAGGTAGGCAGAACAATATCCCCCGACCCCCTAAAAATATGTCCTCATCCCAATCCCCAGAACTTGTGACTATATTACATTATGTGGCAAAAGGGACAGGCCATGCAGATGTGATTAAATTAAGGATTTTGTGATTGAGAAATTGTCTCAGGTTACCCAGGTGGGCTCAGTGTAATCACAAGGGAAGGGGGCCATGATCCAGGGAATGCAGGCAGCTTCTAGAAACTGAAAAAAGTACAGAAACTAATTCACCCTTGCTATGGACTGAACTGTCACCCTCCACAATTCGTATGTTGAAGACCTAAACCCAGTGTGATGGTATTCAGAGATGGGGCCTTTGGGGCGTCATTAAGGTTAGATGAGGTCATAAGAGTGGGGCCTTCATAATGGGATTAGTGCCCTTCAAAAAAGAGACACCAGAGAGCACCACCCCTTCCATCCCCATTCCCCACTGCCACAGTGAGCACACAGCAAGAAGGTGGCCATCTGCAAGCCAGGAAGAAAACCTTCACCGGAACCTGACTGTGCTGGCACTCTGATCTCAGCCTTCCAGGTGTCAAAACTGAGAAAATTAATTTCTGTCGTTTAAGCCACCCAGTCTATGGTAGTTTTTTGGCAGCCAAGCTGACTATGGCACCCCTAGAGCCTCCAGGAAGGAACGCAGCCCTGACGACCACAGTTTTAGCCCAGTGAGACCCGTGTCCGGGTTCTGACCACAGAACTATAAAATAATGAATCCATGTTGTTTTAAGCCCCTAAGTTTGTGGTAATTTGTTACAGGAGAAATAGAAAACTAATACACTCAGCAATTCCTCTTCTAGACATTTACCCAAGAGAAATGAAAACAAAAAACACTACAAGAATACTTGTACATGAATGTTCCTGGTAGCTTTATTCACAATAGTAAAAACCTAAAAATAATCCAAATGTCTATCAACAGGAGAACTAATAAACAAATTGTGGCATAGTCAGACAATGGGATACTGTTTAACAACTTAAAAAGAATGAACTATTGTTATATGCAGCAATATGCATGAATCTCAAAAACATTATGTTTGTGGAGTGAAAGACACCAGATACAAATGAGTATATGATGCATGATCCCATTCATATGGTGCTCAAGAAGGGCTAAAACTGATTTATGGTGATAGACATTGGAATGGTGGTTGCCTGTGAGGTTTGAGCACAAGGGAATTTTCTGGGGTGATGGACATAGCCTATAGTTTGATTTAGTGTGTTGGTTATATAGGAATAAAAATTCATTAAAACCTTTTGCCTTATTCACTTGAGATCTTTGCATTTCACTGTGCTTAAGTTTTCCTCAATCAAAAAAAAAAAAAAAGGAAAAACAAATATTGTCAACAAATATTGATATCTCCCAGTCTCTGGCATGTCATTTCTATATCCTATATTTTTTCACTTAACATAAAAAAGAACCCTTTGTGCAGTAGTTAATGTTTGCTGCTGTAATTGATGAATCCCAAAATTCCACTGTCTTAACACTAAAATGTTTCTCATTCACAGGAAGCCCAAATGGATGCTCCTGATTATTGCATTTGTTTGCATCAAGCCAGCAGCAGGGTTAAAGCTGAGAGAGTGCATGTGAAGTCTGTATGGACCATGCCTGGCAGGGACATGCATTACTTTTGCTCTCCTTCTGTTGGCCTGAATTTAGCCACATAGCTACACCTAACTGAAGGAAGGCTGGTCATTTTGTAGTCTAGCCAAGAGCCCTAGAAGATGATGAAAAGGAATTGATGATAAGTTAACAGTGACACACTGCTAACACACTGTGTTATTAAACTCTCATATTAGCTAACATGTGTTAAGTATTTACAGTTCACCAGCAACTGTTCTAAGAGCTTTACATTTAATCAACAACTCTCTGAGGTACATACTAGTTTAATCTCCATTTTACAAGTGAGGAAACAGAGGTGTAGAGAAATTAAATGAGTTGTCCAAGTTATGCAGCTCATAAGAAGTGGAGTCTGGATTTGAACTCAGGCAGCCTAAGCCCAGAGAATGAAGCTGTAACCACCATTTTATGCTGCATCCATTTAAAGACTGCATAATATTCTAAATGTTTGGATGAGCCAGATTTTACTTAACCATTTTCATATTGTGAGAGATTTAGATTATGTATCATTGGGGCCTGTGTAAGTAATGCATTGCTGAACATCTTAACAGTTTTTCTTTTCCCCTCCATCACAGATTAATTCCTTAGGATTCATTCTTTTTTATCTTTTAAAGTTTGCTAAATTAGGCAGAGGAGACTCTGCTTCCTTTCTGAATTATGCATTGCATACAAAGGACCTCATTATTGACAAGACGTTCATCACTGGATGTTAAATGTTTTGGTTCAGCTCTGTCAGTTTGCAAATTACTGTCTACAAAATATCAGTCTTCTTTTGTTGATATTTGGCCCTAAGATACTTGAGTAGACAGACAGTTCCTCACTTTATGAAACGGAGCCATCAATTTTTCATTGGAAGAGATTTCACAGCTTTATCTGGTCCAACTCAGCTGATGGAAAAAGATCTAAAAACGGGGGGACAAAAATAGAAGTTTTATAAATTGAATCACATTTTTTACTTACTAAGGGAGCCTGCCCTCAAAGAGAGTCTAGGAGAAATGCCTCAATAAGTGAAAATTTAGCTTGTGAACAATTAGCAGCTGTTAAAGTCAAGATAGAGAAAAGGACCAAATTGGGAGCTGGCAAATTGGACCTCAGTTTTGGAAGTGATTCGGCTGCTACAAAGTAATAGCTACACTCATCAAGTGCTTACCGTGAGTCAAACACCCTCCAACACTGTGCTCAGCACGTTACATACTTTGTCTCATTTAATCCTTGAGGCAAACCTATGGGGTATATATTGTTAATATCCCTGTTGTACAAATGAGGGAACTGGGGCTTGGAGACATTCAATGTGGATGCACCACTTTTAAAAGCAGAAAACCATCCCCAACAAAATAGCTTATGAAATCTCATTAACACAGTCTATCTCTTTTCGGATTTTTCATTTGACAGGGTTGGGGGTACAGTGAGAATTCCACTCAGGTAGATAACTCCAAAATCCTAAAATACTCTTAGCTTCTCAGGTAAAAATATGGAATAGGATGGAAAGTTAACTAGCCTGGTGAAAATCTAACCTTTCTTGAAAGCGAGTGGGAGGGATGGGCTATGTAATGTTGACTGATTGATTGATGACCTTCCAAGAAGGGGCGACCCACCGACCCACCGACCCACCGGGAAGTCCACTGTAGTTTCTATTCCGTAGCTTGCTGTTTCTCTGTTTCAAAGCTCTCCCACCAGGTGTCTGGGGAACCCTCCCCACTTCCTTCTCTTCCTTCACCCTCTCCCACAGACTCTCCCAGCCCCTCCCAGGCCCAACCCTCCCTGACTGTCTGTCTTTCCCTGTCATTCAAGCCACACCCTTGGGAACCTTCTTGAACTTCTCAGAAGGGAGAGGCTGGCTTTTAACAGGCCCCATCTGTTTAAATGAGAAATTCCTTCCTAGATCCCAACCCTTATCCCAAGGCTCCCTTTCCTCGTGTGGAACAGGGATGTGTCACAGGGGCTGTCTGTCCCCTGATGACTGTCCTTCAGTCTCAGATACCATAGGAAGCTGAGCGCTTGCTCTCAAGGGACTGATGGGGAGACAGGTCCCAGGGATTTCTCTCTGGCGCTCCTGTGGGCACAGCATGGAGTTGAGGATAGCCAGACACTGGATGCAGTTTGGATCACGTCCTACATTCGGGACGCATGGCTTCCGGTGTCCCCACCTGGATGTGGCAACCTCCTCTAGGGCAGGGGAGGAGATTCCAGGGAAAACAAGATCAGAATGATTGTGCAGTGGGTGTGTGGGTGTATGTGTAGTAAGAGGCCTTGGTCCCAGCCAATACCGCTGATGCATCTGGTCTTGCTGCTGCACTGGCTTGGGTGCAAAGGCCCACGGGAGTTACCACACCTGCTGCCTTCCTCAGGGAGCGCAGTCTCCTTAGAAAGGAAAGACGTACGCATGCTGGCTTTCTTACGGGCACTGTATTCACTAAAAGCGTAAATGACGTGAAAACACCCATGCGCAGTGGAGACCTGGCTGACTAGGGACCCGCGGAGACTCAGCGAGCTGGGATTGCGCTTGCGGGCGGGGAACGGCAGGCATGTGGGTGGATTTCTGGGGTGGCCGTAGATCAGTGGTTAAGGCGTGCGAGTTACAGGACCTGGATTTGGGTCCTGGTATTATGACTATCTTGTTGAGTGACCTTAGCCAAACTGCTTAACCACAGTTTCTATATCTGAAAAGCAGGAGTCTTAATGCTACCTTACAGGTTTTCTTGTTCTGTTTTGGTTTTGATAATTAAAAGAGAGGTTATGTGTGCAAGAGCCTGGCATGTAGTAAGTGCTCCATAACATTACGGAAGCCTGAATCTGGCACATTCGGGAGACCTCGTGGTCCGTACAGGGAATTGCCTGGCACAGCAGAACTCCTGTTAGGAATACATTAGTTACCACCCGAGGAACTGCTAACAGTAGCTGCCTCCCAGAAGTGGAAATGGTTACCAGGGGCAAGGGAGGGAGGCCCATTTATTTTTTTGAATTTTGTCCATATACATCTATTTCTTGTTTTTTAAAAAATAAGGAAAATTTACAGTTTTTAAAAAGAACATACTGTATTGTATTAGTGTTTTAAGGTTGTCAGAACATCCATATATAGATGGTTTTAATTCAAACTTCAAAACAATCTTGAGAAGTGGGTATTTATCTTCATTTTATAGATGAAGAAATAGAGGATCAGAGGAGTTAATTGACTGAAGGTCCCACAGCTCATGGTTAGAGAGAAGGCAGAGCCTAGCCTTGATCCCAGGGCCCTTTATTAGTTTTTACCCGTTTTATTAAGAAATAATTGACATGCGTCACTGTATAAGTTTAAGGTGTACAGGGTGACCTGGGCCTTTTAAACCACGTTGCTTCTACTATGACAAGGGCCTGAGGCTACACCCCAGGGCTACCATGGCTTGATCTGTGAACCTCTGTGTGTCCTAGGCAGGGGGAGATGGGGGCGCTCAGTGCCTCAGTTTCCCTCTGTGTCAACTGCTCTAATGCTTCATGAAGAAAGACGTGGGATAAACTTGTTTCCCCCTCTCTTCAGTCACATAGGCCCCTCCTCTGTGCTGGCAAGGGGGTATCCAGAGGAGACGGGATCTTCGGCTCTTCCCCTCAGTGGTGGAAGGATGGGGTCCTTGGCCTGCTGCTTGCATCAGTATCACCTGGGAGTTTTCTGTGCTGCCAAGGGCCCCACACTTAGCCTGGGGTAAGCTGGGCCTGGCATCACTGAGAAGCTGCCCAGGAGGTGCTGTTGTGCAGCCAGGTTGAAGGCCACTGGGTTGGAGGATTGTAATCAGGCTGCAGGGCAGTGCTGAGGCCCTCGTGAGGTGAGGGTGGAGAACTGCACCTTTGCCTGCATGCAGTGTTCCGTGCTGTGAACATTTAACAAGGGTCCCTGATGCACTCTCGTTCCAGTGCACCACTGGCTGCACAAGTGAAGGTACTTGATCAAAGCTTGAAGAGTGATGACTACGCCTACCTCATTCTCCCACCCTTAGATGGAAACTAAGTCACAGAGAAAGCCTGAGACTCTTGCTTAAGACCACAGATCCAACTGTGGGGAGATTGAGTCTGGGTAGAGGTTGATTTTCTGTCCATGTCTTCCCAATTCCCAGAGTTTCCATGGCTCCATTCTCTGTACCTAGGAAAAGAGAAACACTTGGTCCTCCCGACATTGGGTTTCTCCACATTTGGTGGGTCATTTGCCACCGGTTTGTAACTGTTCAACTAGTGCCTCCTGGTGGTGACTCTTAGGAGCCGCTCTGATTTCACGGGTATCCTGGAAGGTTGGCGTTCAGGGCAGGAAGTACTTAGCTGTACCTAGATGGGGTGTGGTAAGGAGAATCCAGCCTTTGGGTCCATGTGTAACTTCCATATCTCCACTGTGCCTATCATGCTGGTGCTGGGGTGTCCAATGACAGAGGCTGGCTGATGTGTGTTGACTGGGTCATTTCATCTACTTGGTTGTTCTGTGCCTCTTCAATATTAGATACTCTCTGATGGATATTACCATGTGATACAGAGATCTGCACACTTGGACCCACTCCCATATGTCTACTCACATCCTCTGCCCAGTCCTGGTCCTCATCTTCCAATCTTTTTCCTTCCAGGCCCCTGACCAGTCAGCCAAGCCATTAGCCACTGCCTGGGCATTGTACGTATTTTAACTTCGGGACACTTCTCCTTCCACACAAAGAGGATGATGAGATGCACCATCTGAAACTCTGCCTATATACTGGAGGGCTTCCTCCCTGTGTTTTCAAGGCCACCCCCGAGGAGGCTGTAGTGCAGCTATCATCATTTTCAGTTCACACATGCATAGAAAGCTGGCCCACCTGTAACCCAAACTCAGGCTTTTTCTTCCTCCTCTGGCTGGTTGGACAGGAATCCCTTCTGGGCATGAGCTGAAGAAGGCGCACTGGGACCACAGTGGCAGGGGCCGTGCAGCTGGCCTGTTCCTCCTGGTCCTGCCCATGCTCAGTCCTGGCTGTGCCATTTCCACCTTACAGTGAACTGATGCTGGGCCTGCTGGATCTTACAGCTTGGAAGGTCTGACAAGACCCAGTTCACAATGGGCAGTTCTGGCTGCATGGTCATTTGGTGCCCCGTAGATGTTTGTTTTGTTTTGTTGGTGGAAGCATAATTCTCTGCTGCAGAGAACATGGCCTTGCTAGTGAACCCAGGGGTCTCACTGTGAGTATCCCACTGGAGCTTATCACCAACCCCACAAGGCACCTTTCCCACCACTGAAACCTTCAGCACCATAATGTCGGCTGGGTCATATGGCTCAGGTGACAAAGCTGCTTGCGTGTCGGGTAACACAGAGCCACTTGCAGACACTAGAGCGGGGCCCCCGGAGAGGGGCTTCCCTTTCCTTCTCAGGCGAGGCTCTGCAAGCTAAACGTGTTAAGTTCTTAGAAAAAGAGAGAGAAACAGAGAAAGAAAATGAAGTTGCTCTTTGCCGGCCCATCGTGTGTTGTTTTGGATATTTTTATGTATACATGTCCCAACTAGCTGTGGCTTCCTGTAGAGCAGAATTAGGATCACAGCTCCTCTACCTATATAGCTCTGGGATCCTGGGCAGGCCACCTCCCTTCCCAGAGCCGCAGTGTCCCCTTCTGTAAACCGGGGATAAAGTCAGAGCCCACCATGGCGCTGTGAGCCTTAAGAGAGAGAAGACACACAGGCCCCGGAGTGGCGTCCGCACACAGTCAGCACTCCTTAAGGGCTGGCTAGCATCCTTCCCTGTGACCCTCTGACACAAGATCCACCCCAACCCTAGTGCTCAGTAAATGTATGCTAATGTGTTAGTGGGCGTCAATGAGTTCATGGAACCCTTGGGTCACCTGTGGTTAACGTGTGTGCGTTTTAATAGGCTCGTTTATAGTGACTCTAATGATGTGTGGATCGTCTGGGGGCTGGGGGGTTGTTCTCTCAGGTTGTAAACCCGCCACTGCTCTGCTCCACATTCTTTTCGGGGTCTCCGGCCTACCTGCTCTGCAGCCCAGGATCTCACAGGCGCCCCAAGTCCAGGACTGCAGCGTGTATGTGTATGTGGTTTGTGCGGTGTGTGCATAAGTGTGTTGTTTGTATGTATGTGTGTGTGCCGTTTATGTAGTGTATGTATATGTGTGTGTCCTACAGTTAAGTCCCCAGAAGCAGGAAAAAACCACAGACTGACTCCTTGGGTGCCACAACCACCCACCTCTGAGGGCTCTGAGCCCCTCCCTGCTCTTCCAACTTGACTGCAGACAGCACCTGTGCCCTGATACTTGTATCTAAGCATCTAACCTAGGGCTTTGGCTAAATGGGTGCTCAATTCTGTAGTACTTTTTCCCTAACTGAATAGAAAAGAAAAAAAAGCTGTCATGGGATGGTCTTTTCTGGGTAGTGCTGCAGTGCCCTCTAGTGGGTTCTCTCTGAACTTCTTAAATTATAGTCCTTGAGCTGTAAAGCTCAGAAGTCTGTCCTGGGAATCCAGCTGGGCTTGGCCTCCATTGCTGTTGGTCATTCCTCTGCCTTGCAGAGAGCAAGGCTCAGTAGGAGCTGAGGCTGTGCGGGGCGCGAGGCTGGGGTCATAGTTGGGAGAGGGTTGAAGTCAGCCAACTAGATCAGAGCCTGTGGGCAGGGTAGTAGGGGAAAGTCAGACCCCACAGTTTCTCCCCATCCCTCTCTTCTCTTTCTCTTCTCAGGCAGAAATGACTCAATTGATGCCTTGATTCTGTTAATTAAAAAAGGGTACCTAAGACAAGATGGCACATAGAGATAAAAATTCTCTTGTATCAGGCTAATCCTTGCACACTCACATCTAATCCATCAGCAAGTATTGTTGGTTCTAGATCCAAAACACATCCCAAATCCATTCTCACTGCCAGACCATTGCCCAAGCCACCATCATCTCTGGTTTGAGTTATCCCAGTAGCCTCCCAGCCCACCCTCTGGGTTCTACTCTTCCTCCCCTACAATCCAGACTCCATGTAGCACCAGAATGTTCTTTTTTTTATTTTTTTAATTTATTTTTGGCTGCATTGGGTCTTTGTTGCTGCACGCGGGCTTTCTCTAGTTGGGGCGAGTGGGGGCTACTCTTCGCTGAGGTGCACAGGCTTCTCATTGCGATGGCTTCTCTTGTTGCGGAGCATGGGCTCTAGATGCACAGGCTTCAGTAGTTGTGGCTCGCAGGCTTTAGAGCACAGGCTCAGTAGTTGTGGCTCGCAGGCTTTAGAGCACAGGCTCAGTAGTTGTGGCGCACGGGCTTAGTTGCTCCACGGCATGTGGGATCTTCCTGGACCAGGGCTTGAACCCGTGTCCCCTGCCTTGGCAGGCGGATTCTTAACCACTGCGCCACCAGGGAAGCCCCAGAATGTTCTTTTAAAATCATAAACCAGATCACGTTGCCATGCCCCTGTTTAAGAATACTTCATTTGTCCCTCATTTCCCTTGAAATAAAATCCAAACTCTTTCCTGTGGCCTACGAGATGCATTGTGTAGAAAGATGTCACCCCAGAGGGTGGGCCCAGGACCAAATGATAGGAGTTGCAGAGCTTGAACTTTGACCCAAGGAAGGGAGGCATTTTCTAATAATCAAAGCTGTTCAGGTTGTCTTCCCAATAAGGGGTAAGGTCCTGCTGTGGAGTGCAGAGCTGCTCCTGAGAAGATCTCTGTGTGAGGTTGCCTGGGGGCTGGAGCGGGTAATCTCCGGCTGCCTTCACGCACCAGAATTCTTTATCTCTAGGAATAAGAAATGTGAGAAGGAAATTCCCTCTTTATTGGTGGTAGCAAGATAAATAGAATCTGAACATAGGCAGTAGCTGTTTAGGAAGTGTTAGCCTCTGGTTCGTCTGGAACACTTCCTCCAGGGAAGAGTGCAGTAGTTGACGGGCAGCCCATTCTGTTGGTCAACACTTGAGATGTTGGGCAGGCCAAGTCTGTATGCCTCCCCGAAACGTCCTCTTCTTGGCCCCAGTTCTTCCTCCTTGCAGAGTTCTCAGCACTCCTTACTTGGACTGGGGAAGGGGGGTGGGTAAGTGAGGGGCAGAGCACACAGGAACTGGAGTGTGTCAGACCTCAGCCCTGCCTGGGCATCAGCATCACCCAGGGAGCCATGTGGTTGTGGTATCTGGAGATTCCAAGGGTGGGGCCCAGGCTTGGGAGGTTTTTAAAGATCCTTGGGAGGTTATAAGGTGAATGAGGTTGTGGACCCCTGGTTTAATTGGGAAGAGTTTCATCTTTGAGACACTTGGATTAGAATCCTGGTGTTGCGTCTTGACAGCTGTGCCTGTGGCATCTACCTCTGTGGTCCTGGGAATGATCAGGAGGAGGAACGGGAAGGAGGGAGGGAGAGAGAAGGAGACAAGGAGAGATTTCTTGAGCAGTATACCTGGCCAGAGAACACCAGGCTAGGGGCAGGTGTCTTTGCAAACGGCCACATCACACAGGCCCGGCTGCACCCCAGGCCACGCAATCCTGTTGTCATTTCTGGAGCACCTGCTGCCAGGTTTATTGCAGAAGGAGCCAAGATGGTGCCTTCATGTAGGGAACACAGTAAATCCTTCCAAAACATTGTGGAAGGATTTTCACCGCCACCCTATTAGGTGGGTACCAGGAGTACCTCCATTACAGAGAAAGAAATGGGTGCACTGGGTTAACTAGCGTGTCTAAGGCACCTGAAGTTAAATACTGGACTGAATTAGAATGCAGACCTGTCTCAGGCAAAACCCGGAATGAGTCTGCCTTACTCACCATCCAGCTTAAGAAATAAAATATTACAGACACAGTCGAAGCCTCTGTATTCCCCTCCTGAACCCCTTACCTCTGTCCCCTACACCCACTCTCCTGAATTTGGTGTTTATCATTTTCATGCATCTTTATATACCTTTACCATACATGTCAGTGTATGGTAAAGGTATATAAAGACAGTGTCATAGCAATGAAATCCTCTTGCAGTTGGGTGTTTTTCTCTCAAAATTGTTCTTGACATTTATCCATGTTGATACATATATCTCTAATTAATGTTTTATCATCACTTAAAATTTTTTACTTATGTATTTGTGAAAATTGAGATATAATTGACATATAACATTGTATGTTTCAGGTGTACAACATAATGATTTGATATATGTACATATTGTGAAATGATCACCACAATTAAGTCTAAGTAACATCTGTCACCACACATAATTACAAATTTTTTTCTTGTGGTGAAAACTTTTAATACCTACTCTTTTAGCAACTTTCAAATATATAATTCAGTATTGTTAGCTATAGTCATCAGGCTGTACGTTACATCCCCAGGACTTACCTGATAACTGGAAGTTTGTGCCTTTTGACCACCTTCACCCATTTGCCCACCCCTCACCTCCCACCTCTGGCAACCACCAGTCTGCTTTCTGTATCTATGAATTCTTTTTTTTTTAAAAAGATTTCCCATATAAGTGAGATCACACAGTATTTGTCTTTCTCCGTCTGACTTATTTCGCTTAGCATAATGTCTTCATTGTCCATCCATGTTGTCGCAAATGGCAGGATTTCCTTCTTTGTGGCTGAGTAATATTCCATTGTATATATTTATCACATTGTCTTTATCCATTCATCTGTCAGTGGACACTTAGGTTGCTTCCATGTCTTGGGTATTGTAAATAGTGCTGCCCTGAACGTGGGGGGTGCAGGTGTCTTTTTGAGATTTGTGATTTCGTTTCCTTTGGATAAGTACCCAGAATGACATGATTTGCTGGGTCGTATGATAGCTCTAATTTTAGTTTTTTGAGGACTCTCCATACCGTTTTCCATAGTGGCTGCACTAATTTACATTCCCACCAGCAGTGCCTGAGGGTTCCCTTTTTCTCTACACCCTCACCTGCATTTTTGTTATCTCTTTTTGATAATAGCCATTCTAACAGATGTGAAGTAATAATTTCATTATGATGTTGATTTGCATTTCCCTGATGATTAGTGATGCTGAACACCTTTTTTAAAAAATTAATTAATTAATTTATATTTTGGCTGCGTTGGGTCTTTGTTGCTGTGCCCGGGCTTTCTCTAGTTGCAGCGAGAGGGACTTACTCTTCGTTGTGGTGCGCAGGCTTCTCATTGCGGTGGCTTCTCTTATTGAGGAGCATGGGCTCTAGGCACGCAGGCTTCAGTAGTTGTGGCATGCAGGCTCAGTAGTCGTGGAACACGGGCTTAGTTACTCCACGGCATGTGGGATCTTCCCAGACCAGGGCTTGAACCCATGTCCCCTGCATTGGTAGGCGGATTCTTAACCACTGCACCACCAGGGAAGTCCTGAACACCTTCTCTTTTTCTTTTTTTTAAAGGTACAGGCATACCTCGTTTTATTGAGCTTCACTTTACTGCACCTTGTACATAGTGCATTAATAGTTTTTTTTATCGAGGGCTTCCCTGGTGGTGCTGTGGTTAAGAATCCGCCTGCCAGTGCAGGGGACACGGGTTCGAGCCCTGGTCCAGGAAGATACCACATGCCATGGAGCAACTAAGCCCGTGTGCCACAACTACTGAGCCTGCACTCTAGAGCCTGTGAGCCACAACTACTGAGCCTGAGTGCCACAACTACTGAAGCCCGTGCACCTAGAGCTTGTGCTCTGCAACAAGAGAAGCCACTGCAATAAGAAGCCCGTGCACTACAACTAAGAGCAGTCCCCGCTCGCTGCAACTAGAGAAAGCCCGCGCGCAGCAGTGAAGACCCAACACAGCCAAAAATAAAATTAAAAAAAAAAATTTTTTATTGAGGTATATTTGATATACAATGTTATATATGTTTCAGGTGTACAACATAGTAATTCACAATTTTTAAAGGTTATACTCCATTTATCATTATTATAAAATATTGACTATATTCCCTGTGCTGTACAATATATCTTTGTAGCTTATTTATTTTATACATAGTAGTTTATACTTCTTAATCCCCTACTCCTAATGTGATCCTCCCCCTTTCCCTCCCCCCAGTGGTAACCACTGGTTTGTTCTCTTTATCTGTAAGTCTGTTTCTTTTTTGTTATCTTCACTAGTTTGTTTTATTTTTTAGATTCCACATATAGGTGAGATCATACAGCATTTGTCTTTCTCTGTCTGACTTACTTCAATTAGCATATTACCCTCCAAGTCTATCCATGTTGTTGCAAATGGCTGTACACTTTTTCATATGCCTGTTGGCCATCTGTATGTCTGCTTTGGAAAAATGTCTGTTCAGATCCTCTGCCCATTTTTCAATTGTTTTTATCATCACTTTTTTTTTAAACGTCTTTATTGGAATATAATTGCTTTACAATGTTGTGTTAGTTTCTGCTGTATAACAAAGTGAATCAGCTATACATATACATATATCCCCATATCCCCTCCCTCTTGTGTCTCCCTCCCACCCTCCCTATCCCACTCCTCTAGGTGGTCACAAAGCACCGAGCTGATCTCCCTGTGCTGTGCAGCTGCTTCCCACTAGCTATCTGTTTTACATTTGGTAGTGTATATATGTCAATGCTACTCTTTCAATTCGTCCCAGCTTACCCTTCCCCCTCCCTGTGTCCTCAAGTCTATTCTCTACCTCTGCGTCTTTATTCCTGTTCTGCCCCTAGGTTCATTAGAACCTTTTTTTTTTTAGATTCCATATATATGTGTTAGCATATGGTATTTGTTTTCCTCTTTCTGACTTACTTCACTCTGTATGACAGACTCTAGGTCCATCCACCTCACTACAAATAACTCAATTTCATTTCCTTTTATGGCTGAGTAATGTTCCATTGTATATATGTGCCACATCTTCTTTATCCATTCATCTGTCAATGGACACTTAGGTTGCTTCCATGTCCTGGCTATTGTAAATAGTGCTGCAATGAACATTGGGGTGCATGTGTCTTTTTGAATTATGGTTTTCTCAGGGTATATGCCCAGTAGTGGGATGGCTGGGTCATATGGTAATTCTATTTTTAGTTTTTTAAGGAACCTCCATACTGTTCTCCAAAGTGGCTGTATCAATTTACATTCCCACCAACAGAGCAAGAGGGTTCCCTTTTCTCCACACCCTCTCCAGCATTTGTTGTTTGTAGATTTCCTGATGATGCCCATTCTAACTGGTGTGAGGTGATACCTCATTGCAGTTTTGATTTGCATTTCTCTAATAATTAGTGATGTTGAGCATCCTTTCATGTGTTTGTTGGCAATCTGTATATCTTCTTTGGAGAAATGTCTGTTTAGGTCTTCTGCCCATTTTTGGATTGGGTTGTTTGTTTTTTTGATATTGAGCCGCATGAGCTGCTTGTATATTTTGGAGTATCATCACTTTTTAAAAGCCATGATTCTGTTGAGGGACCCTTAGGTTGCTCTCAATTTTCTGCTATTATAGACAGTGCTGCCACAGACATTTTTGTGTGGGTGTCCTTGTACACACACATGAGAGTTTCCAAGGGTGGGTGTACATCCAGGAGTGGAGTTACTGGGCTCAGGGCATTGTGCTCTTCAAATTCCTGTGTAGTCTACATGCCAGCTGTGTGCCCTTTGCCCTATGCCCTCACCCACACTTGGTGGAGCCAGATTTCACATGTACAAGCCTACCTTCCTATTCTGTGCTGAATAGCCTTTTGTGATGAAAACAACAGAAGAATAGTTACACAGGGAATGCATCTAGACCATGTTCTTGGCTGTTAAGTCCTCAGCAAAGTCTGGATGGAGATCGCTAAGGCAAGCTGTGCCGTTATTAATTCAGAAAGAACATCTTGCTAAGAAACATGGAGTGAGAGATGTGGAGCGTGCTGGGAACTTGGAAGGGCCTGTCGGCCATCTCCACCAGCAATCTGCTTCAAGGCACCATCCTTTTGTCTTGACCTTGGTTTGAGGGAATAAATAGGGAGCCCAGAGTTCTGGGTTTGCCTGGGGTGATCGCAGTTCATGCCAGTTGTCCCAGAGAAATTATTAATAGCACCTCCTTTGACTCTTCAAAGTGATTAGGTTGGAAAGATAAATTATATGGTCACTGTAGCTATAAGAGTGACAATTCAGATCAGCTTCCTATCCAAAGTATTCGGATTTCTGATACTCTGCTGCGGTCAATGTAGAGATGATTGAGGGCCCAAGAGCCCAGGTGTTGAGAATCCACTGTTGCTGCAAAAGCAAGATTTAAGATGGAGGTAGGAGCCCTCGGAAACTTTCAGAGAGGGAGCTGACCACAGCCCAGAAGCCCTTCCCCTGAGAAGGTCTGGTGCTCTCAATGAGGAGGCCTGGCCGTGCTTCTTGGTCCCTGCCCATGGCCAGCTCCAGGGGCAGGTGGTGCCGGGCAGCCTGGCGGGTGCCCCCCCACCCCAGTCTCCTCAAGATCAGAATCCGTTCCAAGCCACGAGACAGTGCTCCCTGCCAGCCTTTTCACAAAAACAGTTCCTGGATGTGCTGCGTGAGCTGTGGCCAAGCTCTTGTGACAACACCTCCTGGAATTACAAAGAGATCTTTTGTGGACAGCCGGCTCCAGCTAACAGCTTGTGGATGGCTGGACTCCCTCTGGCGCTTTCTTTTCTAGACAGCCCCCTCACTCCCGTCCATTCAGTTCAAGACAATCTGGGATCCTAGATGGATAATTGGGCCATTTGATCAACCTGAAGAGGTAGGTCAGGGCAGCCTTCCAGCATTAAAACTTCCGGAGGAAATGACAGGTCACAATGGGAGATCTGTGGTGGGAGACAGCTCAGGGCACCGGCATTCAGGGGTTCCCTTCCAGCACTGGGCCACCTCCCAGGTAAAGGCCACCAGCTCAGCAGTGTGCTCATAGGACAAAGGCTTATCCTTAGAAATAAATCCACATGGGATTTCCAACTGAGCAGCCTCAACGGCTGAGCCTCTTACTTTAAAGAGTAGACCCACTGAGGATGACGCCTACCAGTGGCGTTCCAAGATGCCTCTGGGGGTCCCCACCTCCGCAAAGTCTTTACTGAGCTGCCCTCACCCCGACCTAGGCCCAGATAATAGTGAACCCTCTTGCTTTTGTGCCTCCCCTGTGATCCATGATGAGTGTCTGTGTGTGTGTACACACACGTGCACGTTCCTGTCACAGTACACTTATCCCCCCAAGGACAGTGACAGTATCTCATTTATTTCTGTATTCCCCTTTGTGCACTAGGTGCTGAATACAAGTTTGTTAGATGAAGAAATGAGTCAATCCTTCACCGAAAGGGGGTTAATCCCGGAAGCTGATTGGATAGAGGAACTCAAAGGATATTGTCAAATCTCTTTTTGCTTTCTTCATTTCTTGTCTCTCTCATTTTCTGTTATGCAAACAGAATGTTTCCATGTTTGGGGAGGATAGTCACCAGCAAGCCCTAAATCACAGCATTTCAGCTTTGGGAAAGGAAGGCAGCTCCATGGTCTTCCCCTAGTTCCTTGACCACCCCTGAGGCCATGGGGCAGGGTCGTCTGACTGGAGAGCCCACTAGAATCATGTGATTGCAGTGGGGAAGAAGCAGTTCCCCAAAGTGGGGGCAGGTGAGGTGATCCCGAAGAGACAGAGATAACAGACATCTAGAGCAACAGCATTGAGGCTTGAGGAATTCCTAGGAAGAGAGATTCAGAGTTGGAGGATCGTTCTTGTAGGAGGAATGACTCTTGCACCTCTAATAACCACAGCCAAGGAGCGTAGGCCCAGCCACGTTTTACAAGGACCATCCGCTCTGCAAGAACAGCGAGTTGTTATATGTGCAGGCTCTGGACATCAGTCAACAGTAAGCAGATGTTTATTGAGGGCCTGCTTCATACCAGCCACCGTGCAGGCCTGGTGGGGGTGGGAGTGGTCAGTGGCCAGCAAACAGGACACATCCCTGCCCTCCCGTGGCTCGCCTTCTACTGGACGCCCATGTCCACTGAATCGCCTCCCCTCCCAGCAGGCTTTGGTTCCAGGACGACGGGGGTGGGGTCATCCTCCCAACAGCTAACATTCTTGGAAATGGGCTTGACAGGCACGGCTCCATTTCACTCTGGCAACCGTGCTATGATGCAGATTTTAGGATTTAGAGTCAGGAACAGGCCCTAAGGTAAGCAAAGAAAGAGAGAGGGAGAGAGGAGGTAGGGGGGGGGGGAGAGGGGTGGGGGGAGAGAGAGAGAGAGAGAGGGAGTTCACAGAACTGAAGGAAACCATGAACAGCCAGGTTTGGGGCGGGCTGGGACGGGGCCAGGGCTTGCCGTGGCTCTGTGTGGACTCCGTCTAGCGGGCACTGCCCTACTGGCTCAGCATCATCTACCTTCAGTCCCTGCGGCTTCTCTCAAGAGTCCAGTTCCCAGGGCAAGGCTCTGACTGGCCTGACCTGGGCCAGTGCCCAGCTCTGGGATCAGATTCTGTGATTGGCAACCCTGTCATGGGGAGTTGAGGAAGGGTTTGTCATCCAAAGGAAGGGTGAGAAGGAGAGAAGTGTATTGGGGGCGGAGAAAAACAGCAGCTGTGTACCACCTAGATGCTGTTATTATCTCCATTTTCCAGGTGAGGAAACTGAGGCTTAGAGAGGTTAAATGGCTTGATCAAGGTCACACTGACAGTGAGTGACAGGACTTAAACCTAACCTGCTTGACTGCAGAGCCCATAGTCTTAACCTCTATACCAGGGAAGGGGGACTGCGGGGGTACCTCACTTGACCACAAATAGTAATTTAACAGAATAACATAGTGGTTAAGAGTTTGCAGACCAGTTAGAAGGTAATTGCAATCAAACAGGCAGGAGAGGAAGAACTAACTTATACCAAGGCAGGAGCTAAGATGGACAGGAGGACATGAATGACTGCAGAGCAGGAAAAGGAATGTTAAGTAGCTAAAACAAAACCTGTCATGGTTGATAACAAATGGGATGTAGGACAGAAAGAAGGAGTCGGTGCAGACACTCAGGTTTCCCATGCGGGCACCTGGTGGATGGGACTGTCTTTCCTGGAGGAGCAGAACCCAGAGGAGGAGGTGGTGGGATTGGGGGTAGAAGGGAGATGAGGATAATTTGGGACATGTTGGATTTGAGGAGCCTGAAGGACACCCAGATGGAGATGTCCAGGAGCCAGTGGAGAGGTGGGGTCTGGAGCATGGGGAAGAGCCGCAGGCATAGCTGGTGTCCCCAAGGGCACTGTGTAGCACGAGACTCACAAAGGCCTGAGGAGCAGGAAAGCAAGCCTGGGGATCACAGCATCTAAGGGTTGTTCAGAATACTTTCCAGGGCCTGGATTTCGTGAGAAAACATCAGGGAAGCGATCTCATTCATTACTGCGCATCACTGTGGTTCTTTCTGCCTCTTCCTGCCCTGCCCCCTCTCCCCACCTTGCCTCACCCGGCCTGTAAGTCAGTCTTAACGTTTCAGTGTCTGCAGCGTTTCCTGAGCATAGCCTGGCCTGGCCTCTGGAGCGAGCTTTATGACACCTCAGCACTTACTACGTTGTAATAACTTAATCAGGTCAGTAAATATTTTCCCTGCTAGACCTGAGGTTCCATGAAGGCAGGAACCATGCCTGTCTTGCTTATTGTTGTATCCCTGTAGGAGGTGGAGAAACTCCCCTCCCTTTTCCAGGGATGCTGATGTACTTGGTCAGTTTCCAAGGCACAGATAGGGACAGGGTCACAGGGTATTAAAACTCACCCACATTCCTGTGACTCTTCTTCCCCTTCCTTTACCTGTGCTCCTGAATCTGTGACAGCCTGGGCTCTCTTGGGAGCTGGCCTCTTCTCCTCTTCTGTCTTTCCACACGAGTACAGGGCACTTGGGAGGGCTCCTCATTTAGGCCAGTGCCCCTGGTAAGGCCCTGGTCTGGGCTGTGAGGCTGAGAAGGTGCCCCACCGGCTCAAAGAGACACCCACTTTGGGGCCGTCATGCACTCACCCAGCTAATAATAAAGAGGCACGTTGGTGTCTCACTTATTTTTATCCTCACTGCCTTGGGAACTTTGTGGAAAGGGGGGTGATGGGAGGGCAAGACTTGGCCATCTACTAGACCACTTACCTCATGTAATCAGTTGAAAGAAGGAAAGCAGAAAGGCAGACATGCACAGACCAGAGCTGGCTTCTGTCCTCCAGTCACAGCCGTTTATGACGCTCTGTCCCTGGGAGGACCTGTCTTGGAGCTTCGAATACAATGCAAACCCTGGGCTGTGCTCTCGTGGGCACAATCCACACACGTTGTGCCAGACGATGGTGACGTTACAACAGTCCCGGGCTTCATCCTGATGCATTTTGAAAGGCTCCTGCCCGTCTGCCAGCAAGTAGCAGTGTAAACCTCCAGCACGGAGCAGGAGTCCAAAGGTCTGAAGGGCCTATTAGGTAGTCAGCATTTTCTTGGCCCACGAGTAGCCTCCAGATCTGATCAAAGTCTCTCAAACTGCCTGCATGCTGCATGTCACAGCAACTCTACAAGCTGGTATCATGTCTTCCCCTTATTCTACAGCTTTTGTTCAAAGAAACTCTGTCATTTAGCAGAGCGCCCAGCGCTAGCAATAACAATAATTAACATTAACTAATAATAGTAAATGGTGCTACCATTTATATTGATGACCTACTGTGTGCTGGGTACTCCATTCAGGCTTTTACATGTTTCTCCCATTTAATGTTCCCAACTGTCCTATGAGGTTGGTGTCATTATTTTAGAAATATGGAAATGGAGATTCGGAGAGATGAAGTGACTTGCTCAGGTCACAAAGCTGATGAGAGGTGTGGTCAGGTTTGTAACCCAGGTCTGATGGACTCCAAAGCCCTTGTTCTTTGGCCGTGCTCTTCTCCCTTCAGCTGGGAGCAGGAGGTGTGGTGGGGATTCTGAGAGTAGCAGCAGAGACCCAGACAGGACTGACAAAATGCATTCCCAGAAGGAAAAAGCTGTTAGGTCTGACCCTAGAATGGTAGCTTCGGCAAACAGGGAGAAGAAAATGCCTCACCTGTTCCTCTGCTTGTGGAACTCTGGGGCAGATCAAGTACCATTTCCGGCTGGGCTGGGAAAGAAGCCTGGGGTGAAATTGGTTAGAGCCAGTATCAGGGAAGATGCTGGAGAGCAGGGATAAGCGGGGAGAAAGGACTGGACATTCCAATGACCCCTCCCCACCTGGGGCAGGTACAAAGGACCTGCACTGCTCAGGGACCCGAGGCAGGGCCTGGCAAAGGCCTGAGCTCTGCAGAGGAAAGGAGAGCCCCCAGGGGGTCCCATTGAGAGAGGTCCTGAGTGGGCCTCTCTAGGGATCCTTCCACATCAGGTGGAGGTTTGGGAGGAGGAAGGGAAATGCAAGACTGAAAGGCATTATTTTAAAAAACAAATGTGACTGATTGACTTCTCTGCTTGAAACCTTAAAACCTATCAGGGGCTTCCTATCTCCCTTGGGCTGAACTCCAAACTCCTTCACATGGCTGGTGAAGTCCTCTGCAATGTGGCCACTGACCCCACCCCCAAAACATACTTTATGATCTGGTGTTTCTCCCTACCTTCCCCAACATTAGACCCATCTGGGGGGCTTTTAAAACACATCAGTGCCAGACCCTGCCCCCAGCCGGGGATCCCTGGGAGTGGGTAGCCTTCATTTCTAAAAACTGCCCAGGTGACTCCAATGTGTCTAAGTTGAGAATCCCTGCTGCTCAGACTTTTCCCTGTGTCACCCTCTCCTGGCCAACTCCTCTTATGCTCCGGGCCACAGCCCTGTCTCAGCTCCATGTCTGCCTCCTTGGGAAGCCTTCCCGGACCCCGTCACGGTACTCTCCTTGACAAGGTGGACTGAGTGCCCATCTGTGCCTGGGCCCCATGCTGTCCTGGGCTTGTCCTGTGAATTCTTGACACGCGCCCTCCTCCTCTGACCATGACCTCCCTGATGACCGTTGTTCCCCCGCACCTGGCACACAGTAACTGTTCAATAAATGGCTGAAATGATAAATATCAAGTTAAAATCTGTCTCCCTAAAAGTCACCCTTAGTCCCTGATATTTCTTCCTTCCTAATTAAACATGAAAGGCCCAGTCTTTTCTGTGTTTGAAACTTTCCCCAAATGTCTATGGGTATTGGTCTTTAATTAGCGCTTCTGGATCCCTCTGGGTCCTTGCTATCCTCCTGAGCGGGGAGCTGGCTCTCTGTTCCTGCAAACATTTCCCTAAATAGCTCCTAGAAAAGGAAGTGCAGCTTCTCCACCAGAAAAGACAGTTTGCAAACAAGAGCTCTGCACAGGCAGGTTCAGAGGCAGCTGAGGTGTCCCCCTCTCTGGGAGACGTTTAGAGCACCTCCACTTAAGATCACAGAGAGGTGTAGTCAACACGTCTATTTCCTCCTCCGCCCTTTCTCAAGGGAAGCCAGAACTGAGCTCTTGTCAGGGAGGTTACTGGCTGCAGAATAGTTTCAAGAGAGTGGAGGGGATGATCCAGGTTGGATCAGAAGAAGATGAGGGCCAGAAGCTGCCAACAGGGCATCAATTGGCTTTGGAACAGCTGAGAACCTCGCCCTGGTCCAAACACCCCGAGGCAATTTTCCAATTTCCGAAAGCAACTGCGGAGGAAGAGGCCGGCACCTTTCTCACCTCCTTGAATGGGCAGCTCAGAAGTGGAGGAAGGAGCCAGGAATCCACGGGGCATCCTTCTCCGGCCAACTGTCCAGGGCCTGGAGGGAAGCCAGGCCGCCCTCCTCCTGGAGTTTGGGAATGTGCCCAAGAATAAGGAAGCTGCGGCCCCGGCTCCCATCCGGGAGAGGAGGTGCTGACGGCAGCGAGTGCCCGGCCTGGTGGGGATCAGGGGAGAGGGATGGCCGCTGCCAAAGCACTGGGTGTGGACAACTAGGCTTTGTTAGATTTCTGGCTCCGTTGACTTTTCTTCTCTGAGCTCAGTTTCCTCATCTGAAAATGAGGGTTTTGTTGGGCCAGGTGTCAAAGGTCCTTTCTAGGCTTGCCTTCTGGGGCTGATGAGAAAACGGAGGAAGCAGAGAGAGAGAAAAGTGCAGGAGTGATTGTGACTCAACTGAGCATCCTGTCTGAGGGGATTTGGCATGTCTAAACGTGATGTCAGTTCTTGACAGGAGGCCCCGCCCATAGGGGGGGAAAGTCTCCCCTACCTCTTGGATGAGACATCAGATGAGGAAACTGAAGCCCAAGGAACTTTAAAAGACTCACGCAAGGTCACACGGTAGCCAGCAGAGGGCCTTTGTCCACTACAGTGGTGGCAGGTAGGTGGAACTTCTATGCCAACTCGGAGATTGACAAGGGCTGTCTGCAGCATCACGTTGAGGAAAGAGCCCATAATTGATGAACAACGTCTGCCATAGGCTTGGGAAGAGGACGTGGCAGCAGGAATCACACATATTTGCTGTACTTACTGATTCATTTAGTAAATTGCTTCTTCATGCAGGGCAGTGGTCCTTACACTGCAGATTTAGTGGGAAATAAGACAAGCCCTCGTTCTCAGGAAGCTAACGTTTTAGAAGGGGAGACAGACGATGCACGTGTAAACAAATGGCTAACTAATATAATCTCAACTAGTGCTAAGTAGTATAAGGAAAATAAAATAGTGCAATGGGATAGACAGTGATGGTGTGGGGGAGGAGGGAGGAGATCAAAGTGCTCAGGGAGGTGACATTTCAGCGGAGACCTAAATTCTGAGAGGCAGCTCTGTAAGAGCTGGAAGAAGAGATCCAGACAGAGGGAACAGCCAGTGCCAAGGTCCTGAGGTGGTGCCTCCAAGGGACAGAGAAAGACCAGAACTGAGGCTGCTTAGATGGCAATGGAGAGGGTCAGTGGAGGAGGTGGGAGGGGTGAAGCCAGCCGTCTGCTCCATGAGCCCATCTGGATGCTGACAGGCCTCCCGATCCTAGCCAGTCCAAAATGACACCCTCAGTCCCTACTTCCCCTCTCCCCCAACCAAATTGCCCCTCCCCAAGTTTTTACTTCTCTTCCCATAAATGACCAGCCACCCCATTGTTCATACTACTGTGCTATGACCCCAGCCCTGTCACCATCACATCTTGCCTGTGCCCTCCTCACTGGTCTCCCTGCCTCCACCCTAGTTCTTAACTGAAGCCCAAAGAGCACTCATCCCTCCATCACTTACTGCCTCAAAGCCCTCTTCTCCCAGTTTTGCCTGTCTTGCCACTATCCCCAAACCACAAACCCAGGGACACATATTTATTATCTTTTTCAAAGAGAATCTGGAGTTGGTCACAGCCACAGGAGTATTATGCCCCAATTCAATTCACACACATTCTTCTAATTATCCCTAAACTGATCGTGTTTCAAGATTGGTTCTGGGGCCTGAGTGTTAATTGTTGTAAGGCACCTGCATTTATTAGGCACCTGCAGTGCTCCTGGCCTAATAGCTCTGCAAGGGAGGTATGATTATTGTCCCACCTTCATTCCTGTGGATACTTGGACTCAGAAAGGTTCAGCTTCTTATCATAAGTTCCCCAGCTGGTAAATGACTGAGCTAGGATTTGGACTCAGGTCCCTCTGATGCCAAAGCCCAAGGTCTTGCTTCTATATTCAGGTTCCTCCTAGAAACAAATGGACAAAGAATGATGGGCACAGAGAGAGGCATCTTGACCTCAGTCTGGATGTTTTTCCTTCATTCCAAATCAAAGGTTGCAGCCCACTCCCTGGGTTCCTTGGTACCTTGTCAGTCTGGAAAGACAAGAGGGTTAGGACCTTCTGCCCACGTAGCCCTGGAGGGATGGAGGTGCCCCAGCTCTCCTTATCTGGCCTGGCTTTCAGTTCCTATCCCTCCACCTGCCCTCCTTTCACGTCTGTTCTGTTGCCAGGTGGTCAACTTCCTGCCCCAGGCTGCTGTAGCCAGTACTCAGGTGCCCTCCAGCCTGTCGGCCTCTTGATCAGGAACCATTCCCGTGGGAACCATGGTGCCAACATCCGGTGGGGACGGGCCCTCTGTTACCTGCTGGCCCGGCTGCCTCTGCTATCAGGCCTAAGAACAAAGGAGACTGTGCCTGCTGCCAGACAGGCTGTGTTTGTCCAGGGCGAGGCCTACCCTGGCACAGATGCTGGGCAAACAGGAGCGTCGGCCTCACGGATCTGCCTTACAACGAGCAGGGCTTCAGCTGGGAGGTGTTGCTGCTGCCAGGCCACCTGCCGAAATATTACCCTGCCTTACTGCAACCAGCGCCCCAGGGCAGAGGGGGCTCTAGGGCAAGCTGTCCTATCTCTTGAGCCTCAGGCTTTCTAGCTCTACAATGGGGGAGTTGCACAAGATGATCTCCAAGATCTCTTTTGTGGTCTAGAACCTTGAATGATGTTGCTGGGAGTCTCTAGGGCTTAAGAAGAGATCGAAGGCAGAAGTTCCCAGGGTGGGGTGGGGTGTGTGGAATCTGGGAATCTCATGGCATCCTCCTCCCCCCACCCTCACCCCAGCCCCAGGTACCCATGCATACCTCTGGCCAGGAGGATTGAGCTCTCTAGAGCAATGTCTTTGAGCAAGGGAGCCATGACCTCATTTACACTAATGGAGCTTTTAGCACCATATCTAGGGTACTTCATGGTCAGAGGATTAAGAGTGACCATCTTGCTTCCAAGGCCACCTATAATCTGATCTCTCACACTCTCTGTCCTCAGAAATCTTAGGGTAGCTGGGGAAGGTTCAGAGGGACCATGGAGGGATGTTTCTCCAGTTAGGACAGTAAGAGGCTGCATGGTGATAGTGACTCTTGGACTTCAGTGTGCATCAGAATCACCTGGAATGCTTATTTGAAATGCAGAATCCTGGGCCCCATACCCCAGAGATTCTGAGTCCCAACATCCAAGATGGGTGGGTGGCTCAGAATTCTGAGTTTTTAACAAGCACCTAGGTGATCCTTAGGTCTCTGATGAAGTAGAATGAGTGAGTCTAAAAGCTATACAATCCTTGATTCAAATCCCACCCTGCCACTTATGAGCACTGTGACTTGGAGCAAGTCACTAAGTCTTTCTAGGTGTCAGTTTTGTTTGTAAAATGAGGCTATAATAACTTCTACTTCTTAATAAACAAGACTTTTTTTCAGAGTGTTTATTGCACTTTGCAGATGTTTGTTGAGCAAATGGGATACAAGTCCATTTGCCCAATCCAGAAACCTGGGAGTTCTTCTTGATGTCTCTATCTACCCCATACCTCTCAACCACCCAATCACAAATCCCGTGAACTCTACCTCCTAAAATATCTTTTTTTAACAAATAAATTTATTTATTTTTGGCTGCATAGGGTCTTTGTTACTGCACACAGGCTTTCTCTAGTTGCAGTGAGCGGGGGCTACTGTTTGTTGCGGTGCGTGGGCTTCTCATTGGGGTGGCTTCTCTTGTTGCAGACCACGGGCTCTAGGCACGCGGGCTTCAGTAGTTGTGGCTCATGGGCTCAGTAGTTGTGGCTCACAGGCTCTAGAGCGCAGGCTCAGTAGTTGTGGCGCACAGGCTTAGTTGCTCCGCAGCATGTAGGAGCTTCCTGAACCAGGGCTCGAACCTGTGTCCCCTGCATTGGTAGGCGGATTCTTAACAACTGCGTGACCAGGGAAGCCCTCCTAAAATATCTTAGACCTGCCCACTTCTCTCCATCCCCACAGCCACCACCCTAGTCCAAGCCGCCATCTTCCTCTGCCTGACCACTGCACAGCTTCCTCTCTGATCTTCCTGTTTCCACCCTTTCCTCCTCCCATTCTTCTTTCCCAGAGAAGCCATGTTAATGTGATAAAGTAATGGCTCTGCTTCAAACCCTAGCTCTCAGGGAGGCCTTTTTTTTTTTATTAAATTTTTATTGGAGTATAGTTGATTTAGAATGGTGTGTTAGTTTCTGCTGTACAGCAAAGTGAATCTGTTATACATATACACATATCCACTCTTTTTAAGATTCTTTTCCTATGTAGGCAATTACAGAGTATTGAGTAGAGTTCCCTATGCTATACAGTAGGTCCTTATTATCTATTTCATATATAGTAGTGTGCATATGTCAATCCCAACCTTTCACCCCCGCCCAGGAAGGCCTTATGAATCTAAAAAAAAAATTCCTCTGGTCCCCCACACCGATTTCCAAGCTTCCTTTTGGCCCCCCTCAGTCTCCAACTCTACACTTAAGTTATTCTGAACTTCTTTCGGCTTCCTCCAATAAATATGTTTCTCTTGCCCCTGGGACTTCACACAAAGAGTGTTTGCTCTGCCTGAAACTGCCCCCGCCAAACACACCTCCTTCACCTACTACTCATCTTTCACATTTCAGCTTGAATGTCATTTCCTCAGGGCCAGACATAGCCGTCCCTCTCACATGTGCTCCAGCAGCTCTGTCCTTCCTCCATAATAATAAGTTACACTCTGCTGTGATAACTTCATGCCTGCTTCCATCGCTAAACTAGCTCCTAGAGAACACAAACCTCTGTCTTATCCATTGCTGTATCGCCAGAAGTTGCTAGAGTCTTTGGCTCAAAGAATGATGAAATACACAGCTGAATGAATGAATGAATGAATGAATAAATAAACAAGCGAGAAGGCCGTCGTTGCAGGATGTGTCGCGGAGGACGCCCACCTGGTATTGCCTAAGGCGAGTTTAGTTAGTGTCAGGACGTGCCTGGAAACACAGCCACATGGCGGCGGCCCCGGGCACGTACAGACCACACGGGGGCGCCCCCGGCTCGTTGTACGTGGATGGCACCTCGCCGGACTCAGGTTCGGTTACTAATCGCCAATGGGCGACAGGAGGCGGGCTTCTCCCTCAGACGGACAGTATCGCTCCGCCCAATCTGATTCATCTTTTCTTTGGCCCCGCCCACCCCAGGCCTCAGAGAATGAGGGTGGGCGTGATGGAGCCGCCGCCAACTGAACTCCGGCAGAGTGCTCTCGAGGCCGAACCAGCGCGCCTGGCGGTCTGTGAGTGGGCGGAGGGTGGCTAGGGGCGGGGCCTCAGAGATGACAGGCAGGAGGCCGGCCCCACCCCTCTCGCCCAGAGCGGCCGCGCCAGCGCTGGGGACAGCAGAAGTGAGTACGTGAGCGGCGCAGCAAGAACCCAGCTCGGACCCCGGACGGCGCGCGCACCCGGAGTCCCCGATCCGAGTCGGGCCCGCAGCAGACCTCTGGATTACTGTGCACACCGAACTACCGCCACTTGCGCACTCCCTCCCCGGGCCGCCTCCCCGAGTCCACTGGTTCCGAGCTCTCCAAGCGCCCCGGATCCCCTAGGACCGGTCCGTCCAGATTCCCCTGGGACCGACCTGCCCACATCCCTCAGCATCGCCCGGCTCAGGGCGCCGCCTCGGTCCCGGAGCCGCCTGCTTGGATTGCACCCTCTCCTTGCCTGGATCTCCTGGGACCACCGTGCGCGAGCCTTCTTCGGAGCCCGCCGAGCGGACCCTCCCGCGGGTGCCCGCAGCCCCGCCGGCGCGGCCCGGCGCGGCTCGGCTCGGCTCCCGGAGCCCGCCCCGGCCATGGCCCGAGCCCGCCCGCCGCCGCCGCCGCCGCCGCCGCCGGGGCTCCTGCCGCTGCTCTCTCCGCTGCTGCTGCTGCCCCTGCTGCTGCCGTCCGGCTGCCGGGCGCTGGAAGGTGAGCGGCGTCGGGGGGCGCGTCCAAGGGTTAAGGTGTCCGGGGTTGCCCGAGCGTGGGCCGGGAAGGGTCCGCGGTGTTGGTCCGATGCGGGCTGGGCGCACTTCGGAGGAGGCTCGGTCACCCGCGCCCTTTCCGGGGGCCGGAGGATGGGGTGGGGAGGACGCCCTCGGCGCTGCCTCGGAGGCTCCAGCTACCTCTGTGGCAGGCAGTCCGCCGGTTGCGGGATCGCGGGCAGCTCGACTCGGGAGAGCGTTCCCCGAAAGTCATGGCCCGGCCGTGAGCTTCTGAGGGAGTACCCCGCACTCAGGGCAGAGGAGCGGGGCCCTGGGCACCTCCTGGAGGCAAGGAAGTGTGGGCGACCCACCAGGCAAGGCGGAGGCTCTGAGGCTGATGCGGGGCTGTGGCGGGTGGAGGCGAAGCGGGACTCCCCAGGTTGAGGGGCGGCGTTGGTTCGGAACCCCTTGGAGTGATCTGTGAGAGTGTGAGTGCGTGCACCCCGCTTTGTCAGGGAATGGCTGCGGGGATGGAGAGGCGGGGGCCTGTTATTGTTTACGGTTTACGAGCGCCAACTACCCACGAGGTGCTGTGTGCACCGGCGTTGCACGCGGCTCTGCGGCACCCCCTCTGCCTTCTAGCAGGACACCCCGAGTGCTGGGGTCTCCACCGAACCCCTGAGGTTCCGGGGCTTGTCCCAGGTAGTGCCGGAGCCGGTGCCTTACGCATTAGCCGGTGGGAAGAGGCCGGGCTTCTCTCGATGGGTTCTGTGAAACCTGCGGAGACTGCTGCTCAGGAGGTTGCTCCAACTTCCAAACGACTGTGCTTGGATGGACAGCCCAAGTGTTTTTGGCCCCCGTGGGAGAGTTCACACACATCCACTTGACACAAGCCTGAGGGGACAGAGGCACTGACACTGGTTAAACAATAGACAGACAGATGCAGACGCCAACGCACAGTTCCCAAAATTTTTGGAGCCATTAAATGAGGGAAGAAAAACCTTCCTTAGGTGGAGGGAAGGACACCACAGAAATTTGGGGGAAATTGGGATTATAGGCAGTACTTATATTTGGTATCTTTAACAAATCCAGTCACTTTCTTAGTTTAAGAACAAACACATGAATTCCGTGTGACTTGGTTTGTTCATATGTTCACTATCGGTAAACTTAAAGGTTGGAAGGAAAAAAGAACAGAGTTCTGAGAGAAAGGCATCCTCTGGTGCTTTCTCATTTTCTCCAGGGGAAAAAAAACATTCTTCTGAACGTCTTTTATCTCTGAGCCCATTGGTGCTGACAGACTGATTCACACGGGTGGACGCATGCAAATCCAGACAGACACACCGAGGTCGCGCCCACGCTTGTGCACGCTCACCCACATGTGTGTGATAGGATCACAGGCATGAGAAACCGGTGTGGGGATTTGTTGTTGATTGCCTCAAGGGTGTGAGCCAGGGAGCCTGCTGGAGTTCCCAGGTCTGTGTCTTAGCCCAGGAGAGGCGACACAGGCACACGCACTTACAGGACTGTGTGTGCCAGGCCCCAGAGCCCTTGTTGTGGGGTGTGGTGGGTGCTGATGCTGAGAGTGGAGTGGGGGGCGTGGTTTGGGTCAGGTGAGCAAGGGGTACCTGAAAAGGCTCACCCCTTCCTTCCTCCCTCCCTTCTTCCTTTTTCCCTTCCTTTCTTCCTCCTTTTCACCCCTCACAATCTGCTGGTCCCTCTAGACCCTAGCTGGCAGGCCCTAGCTGGGAGCTGACATCCAGGCCTCCAGGCCCAGGACCCGAGGGGCTGACCAGGAGGCAGAGGCCTGATGAGCTATAGCAGCCCAGGAAAGAGGACAATGGGGCCACTGCCCCTACTCTGTCCCCTCCTCCCTCAGGCTGTGAAGTGGGATCTGGGGCTATTCCCTGGCTGGGTGGGTGGTGGCTGGGAGGCCAGGCCAGTGTGGGGTGCCCCTAGGAAGGTAGCAGTGCCTCCCAAGTGTGACTTTCACGAGTTCCTTCACTTTTGCCATATATGAGAACTTAGGGTCTTCCGTTGGCGTGAGAATGAAAGGAAAAAGAGAGATGACGCCTCAGGGCACTGACCCCAGCCCAGTGGTCTACCTAACCACACTCCTGCTTTCCCTCACTGTGAGATGGGATAGTAGTTGAACCCACCTCCTAGGGCTGTTATGAAGATTAAATCCTTAATGTGTGTCAAGTGCTTAGCACAGCCATTGTTATTCAAGGATTAACTGTTATTATTATTACCCTAGGGTCTGCTCCTTGGGGAGCACCAGAAAGTGAAACTGGTGTGTACCCTTGTCCTGCTGGAGGGAGCTTAGAGGACGCAATAATGGGAGGAGGAAAAGTTGGTCTGGGGAGGAAGTTGTCCCCCCAACTCCTCCATCTCTCTCCAGCTTTGGGAGGGAGAGGATGGGATAGGAAGAGAGCTGGGTCAGGAGACAGCTGTCCTTGACTCCTGCCTGTACCCCATCCCTATTCTGGAGCTCGAATGGCGGGATGGGTGGACCTGGGTGTCCTAGGCTGTGGCCAGAGGACAGGGCTAGGTGGGACGCCCAGCACTGAAGCTCCCTTCAGCCCCCCAAGCTTTATGGGTGGAGGATTTCACCCCCTTGCTCCATCCAGTCTTCCCTTTGGTTTTGCCAGGATTTGGTTTGCCCTTGGCCTTAGGGAGACTTTAGGCTCTTGGCCTCTGAGGTCGTTATATTTAGGCCCAGGGTCCTTGAGCTGTGGGTGCTGTCCCTCATGGTCTCATTGATTAGATGCTGTCTAGCACCTGGTTGTTCTTCCTCCCTGTACACTTGGGGTTCATGAAGATTCTGCATCCAAATATCTCATCAGTTTTCCATGAGGATGGAGCTAGGGTCCTTGCTTGTCCTCCTTGGTTGAAGAAACACCTCTCTTCTTGCCCTCTGATTGATTCCCACCTGCATACACACACAAACACACACACACCCACCAGAGACACACACAAATTGCCCTCGAATTTACCCTCACTCACAGGGAAACAGGGCCCACTTTGTTGCTCACTCTCCTTTCAGGTAATGTTCTCCAGTCCCCCAAGCCAAGACCATTCTCCCCTTCAGGACCATGAACCGGGGAGTGGGGTCCAGTAGGTGAGCGGACCAGGAACAGGGCGTGGGATAGGAAGGATGTCTGGACCATAGGGTCCTTATACCTCAGATAGGACGAGGAGGTCCCTGCTGGGAAGAGACCCTTTTGAGAAAAAAGAAACAGTTACCAGATGTAAGAGGGGGGGCTGGACAGCCTTCTCCCAGGCAAGCCCTGTAGCTGAGTTGCTGCTGTAGTGGAAGCAGGCCCTGGGGGGGAGAGGCAGTGTGTGACCCATCTCTTTCTCAGAGGCGGCAGCAGTGACCACTGAGTAGGTGGCAGCTGAGAGGGGACAGCGGGCTGGGGTTTCTGTGGCTTCCTCACTTGTTCAGTGGCCTCTGGCTCACCAGCCCCCCCGCCCCACCCGTGTTTGTCTTGAGCTGGCACCTCAGAGCTGCGACAAGGGACAGCAGCAGGGATTTGGGGGAACCAGTTTGCCCGTCACTGTCTTCCCTTTAACCAGAACTGCTGCCACCGCCGCCACTGTGGCCTCAGCGGCAGCGAGCTAACCCAAAGCTACCGTGGGCAAGGCCTCCGCCACCCGCCTTACACTAATTAAACAGCATGAAGAGGCTGAATCACCAGGCCTGCATAGTTTGAAAATTGTAGCCCTGCCTGTTGTGCTGAGTCAAACTGGTTTGTCGGGATTGGGCAGCTGGGAGTGGGGGGAGGGAGACTGGATACATCTGGGCACCTGATGGGGTGGGAGAGGCCCCCTGTCCCAAAGGCTGGCCCTGGCATCGGGTCTCCTGTTGCCTCTCTGCCCCCAGACTCCTGGTCAGACCCGCTGTGGCTGGGATCGCAGGGAAGGGCTCAAAGGCTAGCTGTTCATCCGTCCTTCTGGCTGCTGGCAGGGCCACAACTGGGGTTGGGGGTATGGATGAGCTCTGAGGCATTTGGGCTCCTGTCCTGTGCTTCTTCCTCCCTTCTCCTCCCTCTCAGGTTTATTTAATTATAAATCTCCATGATCTGAGGGGAAGAATGAAAAACAAAATGTGTTCTGTTCTGGGATGCTCCCCTCTCCTCCATCCCAGACTGGAGGCCCTCGGGGCCATGGCAGGGGGAGGGAGAGGTGGCCCTCCAGGTCCCATGGCAGGGTCTGCTTAAGACCCCTTTCTCCCCGGGCTGACCACCCTGAGTGTGCAGGTTGGTACACGCGTGTACACACACTGACACGCAGGGGAGGAGCAGGATGGGAGAAGACGGGACAGATCCCTTGGATTGGTTGGCTGAGGTAGGGACCCCAGGCGGAAGAGGGGGACCAACTCCGAGGTGACTGGGAGTTTTCTCCCTCTCTTTGCAGGCAGGGTTCCAGGGTGTGCCTTCTTGCCCGGACCCTGCCCCTCTGTCCTCCTGCCCCTGCACGCGCTGCTGGCCCAGCCCAGGAGCGTGACCTTTCTTTCCCACCACCTCAACGTCTTCGGTCTGGAGTTTGGGCCGGTGGGTTTCTTGCTCCTGTCTCTAGATTTTTTTGATTCTCTGGTCTCACTGGCATGCCTGTTCCCAGGGTGGGGTGCTCTGTGTGACTTGGGGCTTGGGGTTGCTGTGGGGTCTGGCAGTTCCATAAGGTTGTGTGTCCCTGGCCCTTCACTAGGGCAGGTGGCAGGCTCCCAGCACCAGGGCGGCCCAGTGAGGCCCTCAGATACAGGCTGGGTGCCCACGATGTTCTCCTCCTGCTGGGCCCCCAACTTATGTGTTGCCCAAAGCTCCTGAGGCTAAATGCCTTCATAGTGCCACCCCCTCCCCAAGGGCTTAGTGCTGGGGATGGTGCCATTGTGCTGGCAGGGAAGTGGCCTGCTGCTTGGGCAAGGGCTGTACCTGGGGAAGCTGCACCCAGCCACACCCAGAATCATCTTCACGCCCCTGCCCCACCCCTAGCCTCGTGACCTGTGACAGCTCCTGCCTGGGTCAGGGCCACTGGAAGCCGGTCTGGGGCTTGTTGCTTCCCTGAGCCTCCGGCCGAGGCTTCCCCAGTACCTTTGCTTTCTTAGCGGACAGTGCCCTCTCCTAACTCTCCCTCCTCCCCACTTGAAAGCTCACCTCATAGAAAGAACGTGCTTGCAGTGTGTGTGTGTGTGTGTGTGTGTGTGTGTGTGTGTGTGTGTGTGATGTGCATGGAGGATGCACCGCTGAGGCTTTACACAACCTCTAGATGTTGATACTTATACTGTGTCTGCATGCTCCTATGGAATGTTTTGGTGCAAATGGGCATCTGTGCGTGTGCAGCTGATGCTAGTTGTGTGTGACTGTGTAAGAGCATGTCACCGTGTCTGTACAGGGAAACTGGTGTTTGTGTTTGCACTTGACTACACTCAAGACTGACTTGTGGTTGGCAATAGTGTGCAGTTGGGTGTGTAGGGAGAACGCACTGTTGAATGCACGTGCCCTCACGTATGCATATGTCTCAGGAAATCCGCACATCTGAGGGCTGTGAGAGTGAGTCTTTGCCTAAGGCAAGCCCAATCTGTGTGTAGGAAAGACTCATTGTATATGAATGTCTCAGGAAGACTGATCTGCTTGTACCATATGCATCCGTGTGTCCGTGAAAGACAGACTGTGGCTGTGTGTGAAGCCGTGTGTGTGTTTGCGGGTGGCTGTGGCTTTGTGTGTTTTTGTCCACCATACGTGTGACTTGTCGCGGTTTGGCCCCAGTGGCGGGAATGAGCCCAGCCGCTGAGAACTGGGTGATGTGTGTGCGTCTGTGTGTGCACAGGCGGGGGCCACACAGCTGCTGCCACGTGGCTGTTCCCCGCGGCCCTGTGAAACCTGAAAGGGGTGCTGCTTTCCTTCTGAGCATTGAAGCCCCGGTGCCAGAACATCCCAGAAAGGCCTGGTGGCCACTTCCCTGCTTGCTTCGTGGGTTGGTGGGGTTCCCTGCGGGGCTGTATCGGGGAGCCGCCACATGGTGGGACAGAGGAGGGTGCGGGTGCAGTTGGCAGCTGGAGAGTGTGGAGATTGCTCCCTCATTCCTCTTTTGTCCTTGTCCCCTGTACCTGTGTCCTTTACCCCCGTGTGTGTGTACCTACACACACCCCCACGCCCACACATGCCACACACATAGAAAAGGTGGGCTCTGTTGGGCTGGGTCTCTCCCTGCCCCACCCCCCAGACAGATGGATTCTGGGACCCCCCCCCCATGTTCTTCCTGAGGCTGGGACCCAGACACCTCAGGGTCTCCCTCTTGCTGAAGCAAAGGCCCCTCTCCTCCCCCAGAGAGCAAGCCCCCTCCCCACCAGGGTGACCGAGCCCTTCCTCAGGCACACATGACTCGAAATCTAAGTCCTCTCCTCATTAATGGGAAAAATGTGCCGAGATTGAGCGATGGCCAAGGCTGAGCGATGGCCGAGGGCCGATCCCCGCCCCCTCCCTCTCTCGATCCCCAGAAATTAAACAGAAACGAAGAGCCTACCCCACCAACCTCCCCCCGCCCCCTCCCCCCACTCCTCCTCTCCGAGCCGGCGCAGGGCTTGTTTTAAACTGCGGAGGAATCTGGCTGGAGGGGGGAGGGGCTGAATATTTGGGTTTAAACAGTTCCAGATGGGTTTGGCACTGGCTGAGCAGAAGGAAGTGAGGGAGATGGAGGAGGGAGGCAGCGCGAGGGAGCGGTGGGAGCCCTGGCCTGCTCGGCGGCGGGCGGCGGGCGGCGGGCAGACAAGCAGGCGGACTGGCTGGGGGGAGGGGGTGCGCTTGGCTCGCCGGCTCCCGGGGACAGCGGTACTGCGGGCCGCTGGCTAGCGAAGAGGCTACTTGGCAGCCTCCCTCTCTGTCTCTGTGTCTGTCTCCTGGGGCCTCCTTGTCTCTCCATCTCGCTGTCTTTTGTAGTCCACCGCCGGCCATCCCGGCTGTCTGGTCCTAGCCAGCCGGCTCGGCACATCCCTCCAGTTCGGTGCCGCCCACCATCCGCCTGCTCCGCCCGCCTGTCTCCCTCCCTGCCTGTCTCTGGGCCCCTGCTTCTGCCCATCCCCTCTTCCCTCCCGTACCCCTCTACCCCCCTGCTAAATGTCTGTGTCTGTCTGTCTGCCAGAGGGGCCTGTCAGGCCACCGACGATGAAGCTGGGATAGCTCATCCTGCAGCCGGGCCCTCCAGGGACCAGCTGCTGCTGCAGGAAGACGAGGGAGCCTCACTCCCCAAAGTGAATTGCTGCTGCTCGCTGCTCCCTTTGCCTCACATGAGGGCCTGGGGCCACAGCTGCCTCATCCACCATCCTAGGCTCAGACCCAGACTGCAGGAGGCTGCCGAAGGCCGCAAGCCTGGAGCCTGTGGGGTTTGGGTCTTTCCCTTCCTGGATACCTCCAGCCTGCCGCATTGTTGATGTAGAGGCCTTCAGAAGTTCTGGGGCGGCCCTGCCCCATTCCAGCTTGGAGTTGAGGGGAGAACTGCTGGCTGTCTTCCAGGCTATGGGAAAGGACTTGGGGCCTCTTTCCTGCTCCTAGGTCTAATGTTGGGGTCACACTGTCAGAGAGGAGAGTTTTCAAGCCAGAACCCAGATCCAGGTTCCTAGGGGAGCAAGTTTACGTCAGAAACATTAATAGGCCCCTCCTGTGGCCAAGCAAAAGGAAACAGATAAAAAAATCCAAAGCTCAGAACAGGATCAATGCTGTGACAAAGCACCTGGCCCTGGATGCATAGAGGAAGGCATCCAACCCTGACTTGGTGGTTCCGGGAAGGCTTCCTGGAGGAGGTGACATCTTGGTTGGGACTTAAAGTATACACAGGAGCTTTCCAGGCTTTCTCTGTTCCCCCTTTACGGAGGGGCATATTGCAGTCAGAGTGCCCTGGTTAAGGGGTTAGTTGTGGAATCAGATAGACCTGAATTTGAGTCACCTTTCAACTTTTCACCTCAAGTCCTAACAGTTTTACCTTACACCCTATATATACTGTATCTGGGCATCAGTTTTCTCATATGTAAAAGAGGTACGCCAACAGTACTTTTATCCAAGGATTGCAGGAAGAACTGAACTAGCTCTAGAGGAACTAGTCTGGGCCTTGGTGGCCCTCACCCCATCCTCAAAGAGCATTCCTGTCCTGTCCTCCAGAGGTGGTCTGTGGGAGGCTGGGTGAGAGTGGGCTCTGGCCTGTGACTGCTCTTCCCTTCCCCTGGGCGTGTGTGGAGCTGGGCCTTTGTGCTGGGAGTGGAGTCAGGGGAGGCCTGAGCAGCAGGGTCTGAAGCACACGGCCCTTTGTTCCAGGATAAAGGCCCTGCCAGCCCCTTTGTGTGGAGATTAGCAGAGCCTGTAGGTGTGTGAACTGGCCCTGGCTTCTGCCTCATTAACCCAGACCTGGGGTCAGCAGCTGACACCCACTCCCAACTGGCCCGACAAGACATCTTTGGGGCTAGACATCTCTGGGGGTGGCTGCAGGGTCTCCTCTGGGCCAGGGGAGCTGAGGGTTTGGGGAACTTGGGGGTGGGGGTGGGAGTACCTGGTGGGCATCAATGTCTGGCGTCCTGGCCTTTCCTGGGCAACCTCCTCTTTCTCTTCGTCCTAAACTTGGCCCCTGACCTTTTTTCTCCTTTTGCTCCCCCAGAGACCCTCATGGATACAAAATGGGTGACGTCTGAGTTGGCATGGACATCTCATCCAGAAAGTGGGGTAAGACTTCCCCACCCTTTCTCCCGAGTGTTGGTTGCCAATTAACCCCTGCAGCAGGGCTCAAGAAGGGCTGCCTCTGCCCACTGCTTGTCAGTTCCCCCTCTTGCGGCACCCCCATCCTCTTCATCTGTCACCTTCCTCCTTTGCCTGATGGTCCGTTTCTGTGAGCGTTTTCGTCTCTGACTCTTCAGCCTGCCTCTGTCCCCCCTCCCCCATACACACCATCTTTGTCTCATTCTCCCTCTGCCCACCCCCCAGCCTGTCTTCAGCCTATTTCCCTCTCCTGCCTGACAGCCCTTTGCATGTCTGTCCTGACCATCTCCCTCCTTCCTGGGTGCTTGGGAACAAGGAAACCTTGGTTCCAGATCTCTGACTTGCTGTGTGACCCTGAGCAAGACAGTTTGCCTTTCTGGGCCTCCATTTCTTGACTGTTACATTCCTGTAGTCCTGACATCTCTAAAGTGTTCTAATTAACCTCCCTAGATGTCCTTCACAACTACACTGAGTTCTGGAACACTGGATTTGGGTGACATTACAGGCCCTTAGTCACCAGACCTGACTCGGTGACCTTGGGCAAGTCCCTGCCTTTGTGAGTCTTGACTTTCTCTCCTCTGGAGTGGGGACAACAGATGTACTGGATAGGCCAAGAAGTTCGTTTGGGTTTTTCCGTGAGATGTTATGGAAAAAGCTGAATGAACTTTTTGGCCAACCCAATACCTTGTTAAGGAGCTGTGAAGGTTAAATGTGACGGTAATAGTGATAACCAATGTTTATTGAGTGCTTGCTCTATCTATATCAGGCATTGGTGCAAGCCCATTACATATATTAAACTGATTTAATTCCTCACAGCCTCATTTACTTGCAATCAGTCCCACTTTATAGACAATGAAATTGAGGCATAAAGATAATAAACATTATAGCTAATTCTCACATAGTACTTACCAAGTGCCCCATTCTAAGTGCTGTAGTCATTTAAAGTCATTTATTCCTTATACATCTTTCTTCTTACCATGTTACAGATGGGGAAGTGGGGGCACAGGGAGGTTAAGTGACTTACCTGTAGTCACACCACAAGCAGAGAACTGGGATTTGAACCCACGTAGTCTGTGTGCTCAACCACTACACCATGGAAGCATCTCTGTGAAGTAAATATAGCAGATCTGTGCATGTGGTGAGCACCCGGCAAATGCCGGTGCTTACTCTCTGTCTTTTTCACTTGCACAGTGGGAAGAGGTGAGCGGCTATGACGAGGCCATGAACCCCATCCGCACGTACCAGGTGTGTAACGTGCGTGAGTCAAGCCAGAACAACTGGCTTCGCACAGGGTTCATCTGGCGGCAGGACGTGCAGCGGGTCTACGTGGAGCTCAAGTTCACTGTGCGTGACTGCAACAGCATCCCCAACATCCCTGGCTCCTGCAAGGAGACCTTCAACCTCTTCTACTTTGAGGCTGACAGCGACGTGGCCTCGGCCTCCTCCCCCTTCTGGATGGAGAACCCCTACGTGAAGGTGGACACCATCGCGCCCGATGAGAGCTTCTCGCGGCTCGATGCCGGCCGTGTCAACACCAAGGTGCGCAGCTTCGGGCCGCTCTCCAAGGCCGGCTTCTACTTGGCCTTCCAGGACCAGGGCGCCTGCATGTCGCTCATCTCCGTGCGTGCCTTCTACAAGAAGTGCGCATCCACCACCGCAGGCTTCGCGCTCTTCCCCGAGACCCTCACTGGGGCTGAGCCCACCTCACTGGTCATTGCCCCTGGCACCTGCATCGCCAACGCCGTGGAGGTGTCGGTACCCCTCAAGCTCTACTGCAACGGTGACGGGGAGTGGATGGTGCCTGTGGGTGCCTGCACCTGTGCCACCGGCCACGAGCCAGCTGCCAAGGAGTCCCAGTGCCGCCGTGAGTGGGGACTGGCCTGGGGAGGGTCTGGGCCACAGCCGCCCGCTGCCCCCTACCCACCGCTTCCTACCTGCCAGACAGGGAGGGCTGGCCTCAGGTCTGGGGCAGAGGGAGGAAAGGGAGGAGGGGTATCAGGTGCAGAAAACATGGTGCAGGGAGGGAGATGAGAGAAAATGAGGAGAAACACCAGGATACTAGGAGAAAAAAATGAAGCTAAAGAGAGAGGAAGGAAGACATGGAGAATCCTTGACAAGGAGGCACCTGAAGAACGTGCTCAGAGTCTCGGGAGGCCAGCAGAGACGCCTGTTTGTCCAGCACCATGTTTACGTTTCACTCTGCAAGTATTAGGTGGGGCCCAGAGCTGCAGGCACCTCGTGCTTGGCCGTTTTACCTGGGGGGTCTCATCTGCATCTTGAGAAGCAGTATTTATAGCACAGAGGTGAGGGGCCCAGTCTCTGAAGTCCTGAGTCCTGACTCTGCCACTTACCATCTGTGAGACCTTGGGCAAGTTATTTAACTCTTTGAACCCCAGTTTCCTCATGTGCAAAATGGGGGCATTAATGGTGATTCCTTCATGGAGTTGTAGTGAGGCTTAACTGAGTGAATGCATGGCAGCCCTTGGAACAGTGCCTGGGACGTGGGGAAGCACAGCACCATGTAAGCGTTCGCTGTGACTCTCAGGAGCCCTGGGATGCATGGGGGACAAGGATTGTTTTGTCCTGGTTTCATACACGAAGAGGTTAGGAGGCCTGTCTTGGGTGGCTTGCCGAGACTCATAAGACCTCACAGTGTGCTAGATTTTCCAGCTATAATACCCGTTCATGAGAGGTTCTCTCATCTGAGCCTTACCACAACTTTGTAAGGTAGATTCCAGCTATGTCTCCTGGTTAGCCAATAAGAAGGCTCAGAGAGGTTCTCCACTCTAGGCCTAATAGCTGGGAATGTGGGAGCTGGGACTGCAGCCTCATCCAGTGCTGTACCATGCAGGCCAAGGTGCTGAGGGCCTTGTCTTCTGTCCCCTCTGCCCTGTTCTCCCTCCTGGCACTTGCAACCTGAAGCTGCAAGGGGTGGAAGTTGGCTGTTAGCACAGCCCTCAGTGTAAGGGGGCTGGAGGCCCGACCTGGCTGTGAGACCCAGTGTCGGGTGCTGTCGTGGGAAGGTGAACAGTGCCTTGCCCTGCCCCTCTCCACTTCTCTATGGGAACCTGCCCCCAGACTTCCTCCTCCTAAGTGGAGAAAGGGGTGGGGGTGATGAGCCTGACAACCTGAAGAGCGGCTAACACTCTGCAGGTCCTTAGCAGGAAATGCACGCTGGTTCCCATAGCAACCAGGCTGGCCTGGCCCCTGCCCCCTCTCCCACTGGCTCAAAAGAGCTGGGATGGAATATCACCTTAGTAGAGGGAGATTAAACCCCAGAGAAGGGCACAGACCCAACTCTGGGCATACCACACTCCGGACGACCTCCCCAAAGGCAGTTGTATATGGTCAGGATGACCATATGCTTTAGTGTGTCCAGGGCAGTCCTGGTTTATGCCTGCCATGCTAACATGATTATTACTAGTGCCCGCTTTCACTCTCAAAATAGTGCAGTTTGAATAATAAATTATATGGCCATCGTAGATATGGGGACTCTCCAGAGCCCAGGCCCAAATAGAGGCTCTGAAGGGGTGTTCAGGCACCGAGGTCTGGGCTCCCTTTGGGGATTGGGGTTCCGTTCGTGGATGCTTTGAGGCCTCTGAACTCCAGGTGACCCCAACCTTCCTGCCTGCTTTCTTTCTCTCCTTTTCTCACCCCTCCTCAGCGCCCACCCCTGCCCCAGGGCAGAAAGGAGCTGCTGCCCTGCTCCTGGTTGGGTGGGGAGAGAGGTTGGCTGTGAAACTCAGAGGCCCCACCTCCTGGCTGTTCTGGGTTGTTCTTGAGGATCTTCAGGAATAATTATCCTTGAGCTTCAGGGAGGGGTGGGGGCGTCCCAGCAGAGTAGAGGCTGCTGCCAGCCCACTAGCGGTCTCTTCCCATCCCCTTCCCTCCCCTTCCTCCTCCTCCCTCTTGTCCCTGCCTCAACAAGTCCAGGCTGTCCGGGTGATGGAGCTGACGGGTGATGGAGCTGACGTCTTCGTCAGTGAGGCCCCAGAGTTGGGGGTCAGGGGCGGGGCAGGGGCGGGGAGGAGTCCGCTGACGTGGGGTTTCTACGGGGCAAAAGGGCCTTTTGTAGCTGCAGCTGGACTTAGGCAGTACCAGCACGGCCCCCTCAATCTGGGAGGTGGGGGGCCGAGCCCTGTGCTTGGGAAGGGCCAGATTCCCACGGAGGTGTGGAGGGTTGGTGTCTGCAGGGTTGGAGGTGAGACGTCCATCCTCTTCTCCCCCCCAGCCTGTCCCCCTGGGAGCTATAAGGCGAAGCAGGGAGAGGGGCCCTGCCTGCCCTGCCCACCCAACAGCCGCACCACCTCGCCAGCCTCCAGCATCTGCACCTGCCACAGTAACTTCTACCGCGCAGACTCCGACTCTGCAGACAGTGCCTGTACCAGTGAGTGAACGCGCGTCCTCACACTCTCCTACTCGAGGCCTTCCCTCTGCGGGCCGGCCTGCGGGTGCCTAAACAGTCTCTATGAATAACTCCACTTTCCAGATAGGATAACTGAGGCTCAGGGGGGTTAGATGTTGTGTTCAACATGGCACAGGTAGGAAGTGACCAGCCCTGAGCCAGAATCCAGGTGAGCTGAAAGGCTTAGCCCTTCCACCAACATTTAATAAGCATTTGTTAGCTCCTCGCTGGGTATCAGAAACTGCCTAGGACCCTCTAGTCCATTACTCCTTCCTCTGTCTACAACTGCTATTCTTTTGGCCCAACTCTAACCAGAGAGGGGACCTCACACCCCTGGGGCAGCCTGGTGTCCTGCTTTTTCCCTGCTTTGGCCTTTGGTGCCAGGCATTGCCAGGCGCCAGGGATGTGGAGGAAAAGATACAGTCACTGTTCTAGGAGCTTGCAACCTGGTGGGAGAAACAGATGTGAAAACAGATAATGACCATATAACGTGCTAAGTGCTGGGCTGGAGGGATGCCCAGGAATTGTTACAGGAATGCAGAGGGCGGGAAGAGAATGAATCAAGGAAGGTTTCCAAGAGGAGGTGACCTCTCAAGTTGAGCCTTAAAGGCCAAATAAATAGGAGTCTGCCCAGTGAAGAAGTGTAGGAAAGGTATTCCACTTATTAAAGCAGAGGCAAAGGCAAGGAGGTAGGAAGCAGCTTGGAGTGTGCAGGAACTCTGGACAGATGGTGGTCCTAGGGCCCTAGCTCACTGTCTTCTCCTTCCACTTTCCCCACAGCGGTGCCGTCTCCGCCCCGGGGTGTGATCTCCAATGTGAATGAGACCTCGCTGATCCTCGAGTGGAGTGAGCCCCGGGACCTGGGTGGCCGGGACGACCTCCTATACAACGTCATCTGCAAGAAGTGCCATGGGGGCCTTGGGACCGGGGGCACCATGACCTGCTCACGCTGTGATGACAATGTGGAGTTTGTGCCTCGGCAGTTGGGCCTGACAGAACGCCGGGTCCACATCAGCCATCTGTTGGCCCACACGCGCTACACCTTTGAGGTGCAGGCAGTCAACGGTGTCTCGGGCAAGAGCCCTTTGCCCCCCCGCTACGCGGCTGTGAATATCACCACCAACCAGGCTGGTGAGGAGGGCACACAGGAGGGTAGGGCCTGGGTCATCTTCCCCCACATAGAGCTGAGGTTGCCTGGGGCACAGACCATCGGGGGTCCCATGGGAACTGGGTCCTTGGGAAGGATGCCAGGGCCCGTGATGAGCCCCCCGCTCTTCCCCTAGCCCCGTCTGAAGTGCCAACACTACACCTGCACAGCAGCTCCGGAAGCAGTCTGACTTTGTCCTGGGCGCCCCCAGAGCGGCCCAACGGAGTCATCCTGGACTACGAGATGAAGTACTTTGAGAAGGTCAGAGCCTCAAGGGACAGGAGGAAGCCTTGGGACAAGAAGATTACCCCAGATAGTGTCAGGGGCCCTTGGGAGCAAAGCCTTGGGTACTGAGGGGGGGTGGGCAGGGGCCGATGAGTGTCAGGACCCACTGAGACACAGCCTTCCTCCTGGTATTGCAGAGTGAGGGCATCGCCTCCACAGTGACCAGCCAGAAGAACTCCGTGCAGCTGGACGGGCTGCGGCCTGACGCCCGCTACGTGGTCCAGGTCCGCGCCCGCACTGTAGCTGGCTATGGGCAGTACAGCCACCCGGCTGAGTTTGAGACCACAAGTGAGAGAGGTACACACCCCCACGCACCTGTCCCTGCCCCTGCCCCTGCCCCTGTCCACACTTTCCACCCCACCACTCACCTGTCCCTCCCCGTCTCTAGGCTCTGGTGCCCAGCAGCTCCAGGAGCAGCTCCCCCTCATTGTGGGCTCTGCCACGGCCGGGCTTGTCTTCGTGGTAGCTGTTGTGGTCATTGCTGTCGTCTGCCTCAGGTACTCCCAGGCCCAGGGGCCGACTAGAGCTTCCCTTTAGTGCCCTAGAGCCCTCTCGCCACACAGGTGAACCATCACCCACATCAAACCTAGAACCACAGCCTTCCTAGGCCCAGGCTATCCTTGTTGGAGAGGCTCTCTCCAGTCCATGCCTGTGTCCTCGTCCTGCCCCCTCCCTGTCCCCTGAATCTACTGGCAGATTCCCTCAGGGACCAAGTCCACTGAGCCTCTTGCCCGGAGACCCAGTGGCAGCTAGAGCCACTGACCATAGCACCAGGCACTGGGCCGTCCCCTATGGTCTCTGCCCCTCCTGTGAGCCCAAGGGTGCCCTGAAGGGAAGGAGCTGCGGACTTGTCTCATGCCTCCCCTCCACCCTGCCCCTCCAGGAAGCAGCGGCACAGCTCTGATTCGGAGTACACAGAGAAGCTGCAGCAATACAGTGAGTTTGCCTCCTCATCCCAGCCTCCCAAAGCTCCCTTGGTCCCTGCAGGGCTTGGAGACACCCCTTTCCCTGTCTGGGACTTTATTCCTTTAACTCTTACCCTGGCCGGCCCCTCCTGCTTCCAATTAAGTGCCATTTCCTGAGCCCCTACCTCACTCCCGCTAGCCCCAGAGATGAGTGAGATGTGACCCCTGTCCTCAGGGGTAGTCAGTCTTGTGAGAAAGACAACATAGGTATACACAGGAAACAATGAGAGAACAATTAAGTGTTAAGCCGGGTGTTCCTGTGACAGAGGGCAGTGAGAGTTCAGAAAAGAGGAAGGCTTCCTGGAGGATGTAAGCCTTGGGCTGAGCTGAGCCAGGTGGGATAAGCAGGGTTTAGAGAGGTGGGGGAGAGCATTCCTGGCTAGAGGAGCCTCTGGAAGGTAGTGGGTGGTGTGGGGAGAGTGCCCGACGGTGGGGGCAGTGAGAAGACTGGTTTGACAGCTGCTGGGAAGCCAGGCTGGGTAGTTGTGGCCAGTCCTTGGAGGGTCGTGAAAGGTAGGCAGAGGAGTTTGGACTTGACTGCACCACCGGTAATCTGAAAGGCTCTCAAGCTGGGGAGCAATACAATGAAAGTATTGTTGTAGGAAGACAGTTATGTGGGCTAGATTGGTGAGCAAAGTCTAGAGGCAGAGAGCCCAGCTGGGAGGCTATTGCAGTAGTCTGGGTGTTGATGGCCTGGACAAGGTCGGGGGCAGTGGGAATGAGGGGAGGGACGGATCTGAAATAGGTTTTGACACGATGAGAGATGAGGGAGAAAGAAGAAGAAGAATCCTAGGTGTCTAGCCTTTATGGTTACTAGTTCTCACCAAGGGGACAGTGGCGGGGTGGGGAGGGGCAAGTTCTGGCTTCAACAGAGGAATACGGAGCAGGTTTAGCAGAGAGGCTGGGAATGTGTTCCTGTCTGGGGCAGTATCCCGGGTCTCAGAGTTCCCTCACTGTCCCCAGCCCGAGGATCTCGCCCCCTCTCACGCCCACCTTTTCTTCCTTAGTTGCTCCTGGAATGAAGGTTTATATCGACCCTTTTACCTACGAAGACCCTAATGAGGCTGTGCGGGAGTTTGCCAAGGAGATCGATGTGTCCTGCGTCAAGATCGAGGAGGTGATTGGAGCTGGTGAGTCCCCTGGGGCACGGTGGGGAGGAGAGGCTGGTGGTGACCCCGAGGGAGGGCAGAGGTGGTTGGGTACAGAAATAGCTTACTGTCTGTGCTCTGTGCCCTGCAGGGGAGTTCGGGGAAGTGTGCCGGGGTCGGCTAAAACAGCCTGGGCGCCGGGAAGTGTTTGTGGCCATCAAGACGCTCAAGGCGGGCTACACAGAGAGGCAGCGGCGGGACTTTCTCAGCGAGGCCTCCATCATGGGTCAGTTTGACCATCCCAACATAATCCGGTTGGAGGGCGTGGTCACCAAAAGTCGGCCAGTCATGATCCTCACTGAGTTCATGGAGAACTGTGCCCTGGATTCCTTCCTCCGGGTAAGAGCCAGCCCCTGGCCCCTCCCCCTCTTCTTCCCCCCACCCCCCAGAGAGCTAGGTTGGGCAAACCACCCCCTCCCACAAGTCAGGCAGACCCTATTCAAGTCCAAATATTTACCGAGGTGGCATGGTGCAGGGAAAGAGCTGGGCCTTCAGAGCCAGAAAGACCAGAGTTCTCATCCTGACTCTGCCCGCCCCCTACTGCCTGTGTGACCTCAGGCTTTACTTAACCTCTCTGAGTCTCCGCTGCCTTGGTTGTAAAATGAGAATGGTAAGAGCTATTCGGGTCCTCACAGGGGTTAATTGGGTTGATATATACAGATGCCGGCCACACAGGAGGGCAGCTTCCTTACTCTCAGTGCACAGTGGACATGGTCAGAGGGGTAGATGAGGCATGGTCTTGGAGGACTTCGAGCGGGTGGGCAGGCGGGCAGGCAGGAAGGTCTTGGGTGGGCCCAGGGCCAGGCAGGAGGCAATGGGCACCCCCTTGAGCCTGCTCGTTGCCTCCAGCTCAACGACGGACAGTTCACGGTCATCCAGCTGGTGGGCATGTTGCGGGGCATTGCTGCCGGCATGAAGTACCTGTCTGAGATGAACTACGTGCACCGAGACCTGGCTGCCCGCAACATCCTTGTCAACAGCAACCTGGTCTGCAAAGTCTCAGACTTTGGCCTCTCCCGCTTCCTGGAGGATGATCCCTCTGATCCTACCTACACCAGCTCCCTGGTACACGAAGCCGCTGGGAGGGAGACTGGGGGCGGGGCCAACCAGGCAGGGGCTCGGGGCTGGGGACGAGCCTCGAGACATAGGGTGAAGGGCGTGTGCCCCCCCAACCAGGGCGGGAAGATCCCCATTCGCTGGACCGCCCCAGAGGCCATAGCCTATCGGAAGTTCACCTCTGCTAGTGACGTCTGGAGCTATGGAATCGTCATGTGGGAGGTCATGAGCTATGGCGAGCGACCCTACTGGGACATGAGCAACCAGGATGTGAGTGGGGCCCGCCAGAGCGCTCGGGTGGGTGGGAGCTGGCTGGGGAGCAGAGTGGTGGCTCACTCCAGGGTTCCCTGCTCTTGGCTCAGGTCATCAATGCCGTGGAGCAGGATTACCGGCTGCCCCCACCCATGGACTGCCCCACAGCACTGCACCAGCTCATGCTGGACTGCTGGGTGCGGGACCGGAACCTCAGGCCCAAATTCTCCCAGATCGTCAACACCCTGGACAAGCTCATCCGCAACGCCGCCAGCCTTAAGGTCATCGCCAGTGCCCAGTCTGGGTCAGTTCCTCTGCCTCTGCCCTTGCCCTGCTCCCGAGCCAGCAGCACCACCCCTGCTTCCCCTGACATCAGGACTCATCAGGTCCCTCTCTTCTCCCCACAGCATGTCACAGCCCCTCCTGGACCGCACGGTCCCAGACTACACGACCTTCACGACAGTTGGTGACTGGCTAGATGCCATCAAGATGGGGCGGTACAAGGAGAGCTTTGTCAGTGCGGGGTTTGCATCCTTTGACCTGGTGGCCCAGATGACCGCAGAGTGAGTGTGCCTCACATTTGGAGGGGCAGGGCTGGGGGCTCTGAGCTGGGCCCAGAGTGGTGGGCAGTGGGGGAGGGACTGACTGTGCCCTTGGCCCGTCTGCAGAGACCTGCTCCGGATCGGGGTCACCTTGGCGGGCCACCAGAAGAAGATCCTCAGCAGTATCCAGGACATGCGGCTGCAGATGAACCAGACGCTGCCTGTGCAGGTCTGACACCCAACTCCCACTGGATGGGTGCCCTCCAAGGACTGTGCAGGGACTCTGACCAGCTGGCTGGACTTTTGGACTTTTGGATGCCTGGCCTTCGGCTGTGGCCCAGAAGGTGGAAGTCTGGGGAAGGCCCAAGCTGGGACTTCTCCTCCAGGCCTGTGCTCCCTCCCCAGGAAGTTTGCCCCAAACCTCTTCATATTGAAGATGGATTAGGAGAGGGGGTGATGACCCCTCCCAAGCCCCTCGGGGCCCAGGCCTTCCTGTTCTCCAGTGGGGGATCCCCACCACCTCAGACTTGGCTGTTCTTCAGTGCTGGAGGTCCTGGCACGGTCAGGTGGGGAATAAACCTGGGTTCCATAGGGCCCAGCCCTGGCAGGGGTCTGGCCCCCCAGGTAGGCAGAGAGCAGTCCCTCCCTCAGGAACTGGAGGAGGGAACTCCGGGAATGGGGTAATGTGACATCCCCATCCCGAAGCCAGCTGGCCCCTCCAGTTTGCACAGGGACTTGTTCTGGGGGCTGAGGGCCCTGCCCCACCCCCGCCCTTGGTGCTGTCATAAAAGGGCAGGCAGGGGCAGGCTGAGGAGCAGCCCCTTGCCCCCCAGAGACTGACTCTCAGAGCCAGAGGTCGGATGTGAGTGAGTGAGAGTGTGTGTGTGTGTGTGTGTGTGTGTGTGTGTGTGTGTGTGTACGCACTGGCCTGCACAGAGAGTATGGGTGAGAGCTTGGCCCTCTGCCCTGCCGTGGGGCCAGCTGGGCCGTCAGCGAAATAAAGGCAATAAGATGATTCTTTTGCCCCTTCTCATTCGACCTCCCAAGGCAGGATTCCCTGATGCCCTCAAGTTCACAGTCCCTCAGCACCAGCCCTTCAGAATTCCCAGGAGTCATTGGGAGGCCAGATCCAAGCCTCTCCAAGTACAACTTCCCTTTTATGCTTCAGCCTTGCTGCATCTAACTTCTTGGAAGTGGGGCAGTAACAGAAGAGAGCAAACTACCCCAGAGCTCCTTCCTTCTAAGGCCCAGGCCTTCCCAGGGGCTGTCGGGGCAGACACTTGAGTCTGGACGGTGTTTTACAGAGTCCTTTCACACCCATTGTCTCTGAGGGGGCTGGGGGTAGAGGCAGTTGGTCAGCTCCCAGGGTCACATGGCCCCAGACAAAGGGGATGAGAACCCACTGGGGTTCGGATCCCGAGGCCAGCTCCTTTCAGCAAGTGTCAGTGGAGAAGTGTGGCTCCTCTTTACTGAACGATTACTATGCTCCTGGCACTGGGCTAAAACGCTCCATTTATACACGGATCTTATTTAATCTCACAACAACCCAGCCAGGGAAGGAAGTATTTTTATCTCTTTTTTACAGAGGAGGAAAGGGAGAGGTTAAGTAACTTGCTCAAAGTCGCTGAGCCAGTAAGTGAGGCCCGAGGCTGGGATTCCCACCCAGAGACTGCCTGCACACTTGAAAGGTTCAGAGGATAAATAACCAGAACCAGGGAGAGGGTTAGGAAAACAGCTTCTGGAAATAAATGTCAAAGGAGAAAGGGGGTGGAGTGGGCGTGGGGCTCAGAGGCCCCTTAGATGCAGAAACACACGGGGAGGTGGGGTGGGAGGTGTGTGCAGTCACTCTCCCAGTGTCAGAAGGAGGGAACCTTGGGCAGTAAACCTTGGTGGGGCATGGAACAGGTTTCCAAAGAACCTGCCCATCCGGGTCTGGCTGGACCCGGGAGGGAGTGTGGACAAAGCCTCACAGATCTCGCACATCTTTCCAGGCAGGGCAGAGCTCCGTAGGGGACTTCTAAGAGGGGGCGGTAGCTAGGGGGAGGCGATGCTGCAGGTGTGGAGGCCGAGGCAGCTATTGAATTCAGGTGCAGGGGACCGGGCCCCGGGAGGCAGGCCAGAGCGGTGGGAATGGAGTTGGTCTAAGGCGGAGGTTGAGGGTTTCGGCCCGCCGGCTCAAAGCCTGGCGGGGAGAGGGGCAGGGGCGCGGCTGTCGCGCGGTGCCGGCTCCGGGGCCCGCTCTGGGGCTTCTCCCGCCGCGCCGCTCCTTAGTATTCCCCCCACGGAGCCCAGCAGCGCTGCAGAGGCTGCCCGGGGGAGGGGCGGCCCCGAGGGGGTGGGGTGGGGGAGAGGGGAGGCGGGAGGCGCGGGGAGGACCCGGGGATCGGGGATCGGGTGGGACGGAGCTCCTCCACCAAGCCCTCCTTTCTTCCCTGGTTGGGGACTCTGCCGAGGGCGGGGGCTCGAGGGGACGATGCGGAGCCCCGAGGCCGCCTTGGGCCCAGGCGCCGCCGCTGTCAACGGCGCGAGGTGTGGCGGGCGGCCAGGGGAGGGGACGCGGTGCTGAGTGGCGTCCTGCACACCCTGCGCCGCATTCCCGGGCTGAGGGCTCAGATAAAGGGGAGGGGGTGTTCCAAGCTCCTGCTCAAGTGTCCACTTCCTACTCCCGAAGCTGCGGAATGGGGGAGGGTCCGTGGCCCGCGTCTCCTGGAGTGACCCCCTAACCTATTCCTTCACTCTAATCATTTTAGCGGGAGTCTGGGCTGGGGGCTCCGCACGAAGAGGTAAGGCATCGCCGCCTACTGGGTAGGCAGAGGGAGCGGGACAGTTGGGCGCTGAGCGCCGGGGAGCTAGGGGTGGGGGGTTGGGAGCCGCACAATGAAGGGACACTTGGTGTGTGCACTCCAGGCTGAAGATTTCAAGGGGCGTCTGGAACTCAGCAATCCGGGGTGCATAAGGTATTCTGTTGGATGTGCCCTGTGCAGCACAGGACACATACCTCCCTTCACGTGTGATCAGATCTGTACTCCCCTGCATGCACACTATGTCCCCAAGTCACCTCCCTTACCCAGGTTCTCACGTCCTGTTACAAGATCCTCCCTGGCCCCATCTCCCAACCCACACACCATAAGAGCTTCCCACGACTGAAAAGAGGTGGGGGAAGGGATGCTGAGAAGGAAGGACAAAAGCCATCCGCCTTCCTGGAAGGCTCCTCCCCCCCAGTGCATTCCCACCTGGGCCGCCCAACCCTGCTAACCTGTGTCTGTCTTACTGGGGGCTGGGATGAGTCTTCAGACCCAGGAGCAGTGGGGGTAAAGAGGGATGGGGCGTGGTTAGGGCATAGGAAGAATGAGGGTACTCAGGAGGGGTCTGGCTTTCCGGCGGGCAGGTGAGGAATGAGAGGTAGTGAGGTCTTCATCTGGTTAGTCTTCGTTAATTAATTACACATTCCTGGGGGCAGAAAATTAGATCTCCCAAGTTAGTGCTTAAAAAGGGAAGCCAGGGACTTCCCTGGTGGCGCAGTGGTTGAGAATCTGCCTGCTAATGCAGGGGACACGGGTTTGAGCCCTCTTCTGGGAGGACCCCACATGCCGCGGAGCAACTAGGCCCGTGAGCCACAATTACTGAGCCTGCGCGTCTGGAGCCTGTGCTCCGCAACAAGAGAGGCCACGATAGTGAGAGGCCCGCGCACCGCCATGAAGAGTGGCCCCCGCTTGCCGCAACTAGAGAAAGCCCTCGCACAGAAACGAAGACCCAACACAGCCAAAAATAAATAAATAAATAAATAAATAAATTAAAAAAAAATTATGTCCACAAAATACCAGCAAAAAAGTAAAAATTCAAGCCATGGAGAAACACATTAAAAAATAATAATAATAAAAAAAAGGGAAGCCAGTGGGATGGGGGGTGGGGGGAAGTGCTAGGCCTGGGGTTCCGGCAGCTTCCCCTCACCTCCCTGATCCCATCTGCCCCAGAGAGGGAGTTGCAGCCCCAAATGACACATTTCGTGCCTCTCTCTGTGCCTGAACACAGAGAGTAGGGATAGGTAGAGAGAGTAAGCTGCTCTAGACTGTGCTCAGCCCCTGATGGTATCCCCCTCCTCCAGGATGGCCCCAGGGAGAGGTCCCTGGACAGCAGCTCTTAGATCTAAGTCTGGGTGGCCAGACCCTGGATTAGAACCTGGAGATGTGTGGTGACTGGGGTAGTGCAGTGGGAATGGCTGCAGATTTAGAGTATAGGCAGACCTGGGGTCAAAGCCCAGCTTCCTAGTCTTTGACCTTGGGCAGGTTGACCTCTCTGTACCTGGATGTCCCCATCTATAAAAAGGTGTAGTAATCATTTCTACCTCATGTGATTGTTGCAAACATTAACTCAGTTAATACATGTAAAGTGTGTGCTAGTTTCATAGTAAGTACTCAGAAATGTCAGCTACTATTTTTATTAGTAAGATGTTTGAATAAAATATAAGAACAGATAGGAAAATGCTGAATAGTGCTTGGTGCGTAGCAGGGGGGAAACCAAGGCACGGGGGGAAATCCACCAACCCCGTTTCAGCCACGGGATGCTGGACATTATGCTGCAGGCTTAGCCCAGGCGCTGGCCCACTTCCTGGGATAGGGCTGCTGGGGCCTGGGTTGTTTGACGGCAGTGAGGGTGACGAAGCTCATTAAGGGTTAGAGAATGCAGCAAGTTGCCAAAGAACCGAGGGACCGTGGTTTCTGCATTTCTCCCATTAGTGCACTGATCCTGGGTCTGTTTGGGGGTGGGGGAGGGGATTCCTTCCCTCCAATATGCATTCATTTTTCAAATATTTACTGGATATTTACTACGTGTCGGGCATTGTGCTGGGCACTAGGATATTGTGATGAACAAGAGCAAAGACAGATGCTGCTTCAAAGAACTTAGTCTAATAGGGACATAGATGCTCTTCAAATAATTATGCAAAGAAATGTATATAATTACAAGGCAAAGTAAATGCTATGTGGGTGCAGGATCAAATCACAGCTTTAGTGACCTGAGCCAGTCTAGGACAAGGCCAGGGGTCCTCTAACCAGTTATCTGATGCCCAGCAGAGGAAGCTGGGACCCCCCATTACTATCCAGGTCCCTTTATTTAGCCTTTTGGTATCTGACCCTGAGTATATCTTCCCTCCCTCCCTCCCTTTTTCCCTCCCTCTCTTTTTCCCTCCCTCCATTTATTCAACGTACCTTCATTGAGCTCTTCCATATGCCAGTCCAAGTGTATGGAGCTGAGGGTGTGGGGATGAACCGGTTACAGCTCCCACTTCCTCAAGGTACACACAGCTCAGAGGGGGACACTGATATATAAATCAACTAATACAATGTGGTGAGGTAAGTGCTACAGCTAGGTAAGCACCAGGGGCTGGAAGGAAGGGACCTGGGCTGGGAATTCCATCAAAGAAGGTTGCCACAGAAGGTGACTTGAATTAAGCCTTGGAGGCTGTTTGCAGTTAGCAAGAGGGGAGAAGGGAGAAGTATATGCAAAGGTCCTGTGCCAGGTAAGAGCAGGGCAGTCCAGGGGCACACAGGACATTCCAGCTCAGGATGAGGAAGGAACAGGGTCATGGACAAATGACATTGACCAAGACTTCCCCTTTCCCATAATTCCTCCCCAGCTGGGCCTTCCACTTCTCACAGCCCAGAAGACTAGTCTTGGGTACCTGGTCCCAGCAGTTCTACGACTCTACTTGGGCACCCTCTCCATTGCTACTTCTGTAGCCCTCTGCTCTACCTGTTCCCTGCTGCAAGGCACACTTGTCTACAAGCGTTTCTGAGCACCTGATGCCTTCTATCCCCATTCTACAGAAGAGCTCAGAGAGATGACATGGCTTGGCTGAGGTCACAGAGCCAGTCAATGGCAAAGCCAAGATCTGAATCAGACCTAACCTATCCACGATTCTGTGTTCTTCCCACTACAGGATAGCTTGGAAAGGAGCCTAAGGGAACCTAGAAGTGTTTCACCTGGGCCGCTTCAGAGTGACACTCTCCCCCCCAGGAGGGGGCTCTGCACACATGGGCAAGGGCTGCCTCAGCTTTCCTTCTTCAGAGAAGGGAGGGGAGAGAGAGGAGGAGAGCTGGGCCCCCAGGTGCTGAAGGCCCTTGTCAGGAGTACAGTCCAGGAATGGTACAGGGTTCCACCTTGGGGGAGGGGGCTGTCTGACAGGCAAGCAGCTCTGTCCCTCCACTTTGCCTCTCTGCCCCTCTCTGTTTCTCATTAATTATTCCTGTCTCATGGAGCAGGAATGAAAACAGACTCGGGCTCTGGCTGGAGGCCTGCTGTGACATCAGCCCAGAGGTGGCTGCCCTGACCCTGACTATTGGGGGCTGGGGAAGACCCCCTTCCCCGCTTTGTCATGGCCTGATAGGGAGAAGGAGAAAGGCAGGAGACAACTCTCCCTGAACCCGGCTTCCTTCCCTGGGCGTTGAACTTGGGGCACGAGTGAGAGGTGGCATTTGCCTGAGGGGACCAGGAAGGGAGTATCTGCAGGAATGTGGGGGACACTGGAGCCTGCTTTCTCCAGACACCCTGCCACTCCTTCCCCTCAGCCACCCCCAGCGCTGCTCCCAGGCATTGTTCTCCCACCATCCTCTCCACTTACTTTGGAAGCCACCTTTGAACTCTTCCCTTGTACTACCTTCCTCCCATCCTCACCTCCCTTGACCTCTCTGAGCCTCAGATTCACAGTTAAGCTTCTTCTGGGACTTGGTACCTGGCCAACCAGACTCTTCCTGGCTCCAACCTCTTGGCTTTCACACCCAGATGCTGACCTCTCACCTCCAGTGACCTCCTCTTTCATTTCTAATTGGTCTCCATTTAGTGCAGCACATTGGGCTACACTGCAATCCTGGTTATCACTTAGCCATCTCCTCCAGATTGCAAGTCTGATACGCCAGGCTCCCACCACTTCCTCCTGTCTGCCTAGTTTCAAAATCTCTGGTCCCCAAACCCCTTTTCCTCCTCACCTGGGGGCCTTCTGAGGTGCACTTCTCTCCCTGCCCAACCTGGACTATTCCCACTCCCAAACATTCCCACCGTGATCTCTCCGAGCAATCCTTTTCTTGTTTGGCTAATTTTCAATAAAATTCCCTCTGCAGCAGCTGTGCAGACTTCTCTACACTACTCGAGCCCCCGCTTGCACCTTCTTCCATTCTCACCTCCTATTTTACTAAAAGAATGCATCCTCTCAACAAACACTTACTGAGACTTCCTCTTTGCCAGGCATGGAGCCTCAGGCAATGTAGATAAGTGAGCTGCTCTCAAGAAGCCTCCAGTCCAGTGGAGGAGAAAGACAAGTGACAGGGTGACATAGGAATATTCCAGGTGTCACTGATGGATTTTGAAGAGGAGAGTGACATCATGAGCACACTGTTTTGGGAAGTGGAGTGAGGCAGGTGTGGGATGGATTGGAGGACACTGAGATAGAGGCAGGTAGGCAGGGGAGGAGGCCACAGTCTAGGTGAAGGGTAATAAGGTCCTGGATGGAGATGGGGTGAGGAAGAGGTGCTGTAGAGATGGTGAGGAGAAGACAGGGTGTGAGGGATCTTGCAAAGGTAAGTAGCAACATGCTTAGTGACTGATTGGATGTGGGAGGGGAAATGTAGTAGATGTCTGGGCCTGGGTGATTCTGAGGACTGGGCAATTGGGTGTCCTTTGGCACCATTTATGGATTCAGGAGGGCAGGAAGAACAGGATGTGTGAAGGAGAACGGTGGGCTCAGTTTGAAGCTTTCAAGAAGAGATGCCCTGTAAGCCATTGAACATACCGATCTGGAGCTCAGGAGTGAGGTCTGAGCTGGAGTATCAGGCACAGCATGGAGTCCAGGGATGAAGTTCAGATAGTGGGTAGGATTGCCCAAGAGAGTTTATAGAGAAGAGAAGAGGCTGAGGTGGGTATGTGGGGAATGCCCCCTTCATCACTCCTAGGCATCCTTCATGCCTCTCTGAGAGCTCTTATCACATGCATTATAAGTGTTCCTGTTTGTCTTCTCTGCCTGGATGTGTGCTCCTTGAAGGAGGCACCACGTCCTTATGAAGCATATTTCCCAGGAAGATGTACGTGGGTCTGGCACAAGATAGAAGTGCGTTAATGCCTGAGGGATGGATGGATGATAATAGTATGTGTTGAGGGCTTACTATGTGCCAGGCACCATTCTAAGTGCTTTACATTTAGTAATTCATTTAATCTTCAGGACAACTCTACATTTCCAACTCTCAGTGGAAATGTACTCTTGCCATTTCCATTTACACATGGGAAAACTTGGTTAAGAAAAGTTAAATAACTTGTCCAAGGTCACAGAACTAGTAAGTGGAAGAGCCAAGATTTGAATCCAGGTAGGCTAGTTCCAGAGTTGATTCTTTTTACTCCCACACTATTCTGCTTCTCAAATAAAATCTTAGAATAAGAACAACTACTCTGATTACCATTATTTAATGCTTACTGTGCCAGGCACTGTGCTAAGAACTTGATTAGGTTATTTAATTTATTTCTATATAAATGAGTTAACAGATAAATGTATTGATGGATGGAGTAAAATATGTATGTATGTATGTATGTATGTATGAACAAGTGGATGAATGATGGATTAATGAATGAATGAGTAGATGAAAAAGTAAATCACAGGATGGATAGAGGGATAGATGGATAAATAAGTGAATGTCTGTATGAAAAAATAGTTGAATAAATGGATGATGGGTAGGTGAATGGATAGATGAATGAATATATGGATGGATGAATAGTAGATGAATGAAAGAATAGGCAAGTTGGTGTATGGATGAGAGAATGCATGGATGGATGGATAGATGGATGAATATGAGAAGAGATGGAAGAATAGGTGAATAGATGGTTGGATAGAAGGATAGATGGAGGGATGGAAAGATGAATGGATACACAAGCATAGATGAGAAGATTGTTAGGCAGATGAACGGGTGAATGGATGGATGAGTAGATAAATGAATGGGTGGATGGAAAGATGGATGAATGGTAGGATGAATGGATAAGACAATGGGTATATGGATGAAAGGATACATGAATGGACAGATAATTAGATGATTAGATGACTGGATGGTTGGATGGATGAGTGGATGTTTAGATGGTTGGCTGGATAAAGGAATGAATACCTGTATTTAGGGCTATAAAAGAGAATAAGAAAACCCACAAATTATAGCCTCTATCCTTTTCCCTAGATATATCTATGACTTCTCTTGGCCATTTCTTCCACATTGGTGTATGGAATCTGTCCTGTCCTACCCACCCCACACAAACCCACAATCAGACACCAAAGCTTGGTCCTAAACACCTCCCCACCCCCTAGTACAGAGACATCCTGGAACGGATTCCAGCAATCCTGATTCCTTTCTTGGTCTTCTGCCTTGATGGCCAGGGAAAGCTCCTTCCAAATAACCAGCCTAGGAAGAAGGTGAGTAGTAGAGGAGGGCTTCTCCCTCTGTCCCCTGCGTGGTCTCTCTAATAGGCCTAACCCCAGAGCCCCAGGACACAAGCAGATGCTAGGGTTGGAAGGTTGTGATTAAAGTAGGAAACTAACAGGCGTCACAGAAGGTGTTAGGGGCACAGTGTTAAGGGGAGAGGGGTGTTCTCTGGGGCTGGCAGGACAGCCATATCTCTTCTCAGGTAGAGGAGGGGTTTTAGGAAGTAGCGGTCAGGCAGACTGGAAGGAATGAGGCCTTGCTGAGTTAGAAGGCAGGATCCATCCTGAAGGCATCCAATTATAAGTCCTTAGCTCTGCCACAGGGGAACTAATAGCATCCACCTCACATGGTCACTGAGAAAATGAAAAAATGAAGCAAGATGATGAAAAGAAAGTGTGTGGCACATAGTAGACCATTAACAAATGCTTTCAAGAAGTAATAAAGTGTGAAGGTTTCATTTTTTTCTTGAGGGTAGGGGTAGATAGCTAAGGCTCTCTGCTCTGCGTCCATTTAGGAAGAAGTGTAGGTTTGGGGGGACAATGATGTTATGGGTCTAGGGTCCCCATGGCCTCTGGGGACCAGCACAGCCTCATGGGAACCTCCTGGAGAAGCCCTTCCCCTGCCTTCTGCCCCTTGGCAATCTCTAAGGCCTGGGCAGAAAGAAGTGGCATCGGGGTGCAGGTGGGACCGGGATCTAGCCGTGGAACCCCTGCGGAGGCCAGACGCACCCCACAGCCCCTGCTCCTGCCTCTCTGGGCCAGGCACCAGCAGGCAGGGCACCCCACTCAGTGCTGAACAAAAAAGAGTGGCTTGTAGTGGAGGATGAGTCATGGAGACACTAGAATGGCCCTGGGAGGAAAGAGGGGCAGAGAGTTCCTCCTCTGAGCCAGGAATGGGCCTTCTCCCACAGTGTGTGAGCAGGTGGGGAGCATGTGGATTAAAGGAAGCCAGAAACTGGGATTTGTACCTTTTCCCTTTCCCACTGCTCTTACTTTCACCTCTCTTGTCTCATTTTACCTCTACCATGTTGATATGTTTTCAGGTAGAGGAACAGAGGCTGGGCATCTTGCCTTGGGTTTCACGGAGATCTCTAATATTGAATAGCTGGAATTTTGACTCTGCTGGGGGCACTTTCTCCTCCTAAACTGGGCTTGTACTGGGCTTGAACACAGAATGTACGAAGGGAGGAGAAGGGAATGACTATGTCTTGTACTAGACTTTTTTTTGTTTTTAATGTATTTTCATCCCCACAGCAACCCTATGAGGTTATAAGGAACTCGTTATTGCCCCATTTTACAGATAAGGAAACTGAGGCTCAGGGAAATAACTTACCCAAGGTCACATGCCTACTGAAGGTTAGAGCCTGTATTTGAACCCAGGGTATCTGACACTTGGCAAGAGTGGTACCTTAGAGAGGGGGCCTTGAAGACAGGGACCCCACAAGGGTTGGGAGAGGAGGCAAGAAGCTCCAGAAGCACAGGGAGGACTGGGGTGCTTTTCTGTTTGACTCAGTGCCAGAGCTCTGGCTTCACATGCCGCTCTGTGCGGGAAGCCTAGTTCTGTGTGTGCAAAACGAAGTTGCTGGGGCTTCCCTGGTGGCGCAGTGGTTAAGAATCCGCCTGCCAATGCAGGGGACATGGGTTCGAGCCCTGGTCTGGGAAGATCCCACATGCCGTGGAGCAACTAAGCCCGTGCGCCACAACTACTGAGCCTGCGCTCTAGAGCCGGCAAGCCATAACTACTGAAGCCCGTGCGCCTAGAGCCTGTGCTCCGCAACAAGAGAAGCCACCGCAGTGAGATGCCCACACACCGCAATGAAGAGTAGCCCCTGCTCGCCGCAACTAGAGAAAGCCCGCGCGCAGCAACAAAGACCCAATGCAGCCAAAAATAAATAAATAAATAAATAAATAAAATGAAGTCGCTGAATCTGTGCCAACCCGGCCCCCACCCGAGGGCTCAGGAAATGACACACCTGAACTGCAGAACAGATTGTTGGACCCATCTCTAGGATCACCTCCCAGGAGAGGAGTTTGCAGATGGTGGCTCAGCAGTCCCTAAGAGGGAGGAGGGCCAGGTGTCCTGGGCTGAAGAGTGCCCTCCAGGCTGACCCAGACCCAGCAGTGTGGGGTGGTGGACACCTCAGCCTGTGGGGCAGGTGGCCAGGGCTCAAGTCCTGCTGTGTGTTCTTAGACAAGTTACTAAATATCTCTGGGCTTCATACTGCTTTTTTGTAACCAAAGGTAGAAATTTTCTTCTGCCTACCTTCTGGGCATAGGGCCTGGAGGGAGAGACCTTCTACCCCGTGCGGGTCTGACTTTGGGTCAGAACACAGTCTTAGGAAAGAGGTGGGGGAATGGATCTCTGCCTGATCTTTCTGTTGGTAAGGAGTGTTAGGAAGCATGAGACAGCACCCCGGGGGCTGCCTGTAATTTTTTCACAAGTCTGGCTGTGCGCAGGGACAGCTTCCTCTTGATACCCTTGCTGTGATACCTGAACACAGAGCTTTCCCTGCTCCAGGGGACTAGAGAATGTGTTGGAGGCAGGCGGGGGTGGCTAGTAGGAAGGGGATTTGCTCTAGTCTGGCAGCTAAACTCTACTGAGGGCAGGGCTGGGCTCTGGGCTCAGCTCTAGAACACCATCTGCTCCCGGCGCCGGTAGGGTGACTGAGGCCCCAGAAAGGACAGCCGCAGAGCCCAAGCTCCCACATTCCCAGACCTGAGACAGAGCTCTGAGTGGCCAGCCTGCAGGGCCTCTCTTTCGGGGTCGCAAGTTGCGTGGAGGCTGGGAGTGCCCGGGGGGGGGGCGGGGGGGCGATGGCCGGTGTCACTTTGAGTGTCAGGGGTGGAGGGTCATCCCTTCTCCTTCCACACCAGCCTTGGCTGAGGCAGCAGCTCAGGCAGGAGACAGGCTGGGGGAGGGGAGGGCAGAGCTTTGCAAAGGAGGAGGGAATTCTGGTTGGAAATCATTCAAATGAGGCTATGAAACCAGAACCCTGTCTCAGAACAAATTGGCCAGATTTGGCCTGAGGGGAAGGGGGGTTACTAGGGGAGTGGAGGAGGTTGGGTCCTGGCTGAGGGGGGAGGGGCTGGACAGGACTCCCACGTGTGTTCCCAGGAGGAGGCCTGGGCTGTCACGGGTAGAAGGGGGCGGCCATCCCCTGGGCTGCCTGCTGTGTTACAGGAGGGAGAAGCCAGGTGCCCAGCCACCCATGTGCCCTTACTGAAGGGGGCGGGGCGAGGCCATCGTTGAGTCCCTAGGACTGCCCAGCTGTGACCCTGCCACATCCCTCCCCCTGTCTCTGTTCCTGTTCTACTTCTGAAGCAGAGGAGCCCCTGTGACTCCCCATCTTACCAAGTATTCATTCAAAATTTCTGCTTCCCTTTTAAGTCTCTGGCTCTGTACTAAGCCTGAGGGTACAAGGATGAACTTGGCTGAGGGCCCTCAGCGGACTGGCGTGGGGGGGAGGAGTCGATTGCTAAGGCTTTGAGGTGTGACTTGAAGATGGATCCTCATTCCCTGTCCTAACTGCGGAGATGTCTTGGGGGTGGCCCTCACAGGGCAGAGCTGCCCTGGGCAGCCTGGGGAGGGCCTCTCCTCCCCAGTCAGAGCCAGGACTAGGCCTTGCTCTGAAATAAGGGGAGGGGTGAGCAATGGGGGGTTCACTGCGGGGCCAGGCAGGGGCACACACAGCAGAGGAAAACCAAGGCCTTCAGAGACTCATCAAAGGAGATGCTGTGTGAAAGAGGCAACCTTGAAGGGGTCGCCGGGTTCACACCGCCTGGAGAGGCATTAAGGCCTCGTCTGATGGGGGTGGGGTGGGGGAGCGGCTAGGGGACGGGCTAAGGGAGGGAGTGGCCAGTGGGACAGCAGGTCGCTCGCTCCTCCAGCGCCAGCTTCCTGTCCTGCTGGCTGGCCAGCTGTGGGCGGAGCTCCAGGGAGCACTTTCCCTTTTCTTTTTTTTTTTTTAACATATTTATTTTTGGCTGTGCCGGGTCTTCGTTGCTGCGCGTGGGCTTTCTCTAGTTGTGGAGAGCGGGGGCTACTCTTCGTTGCGGTGCGCGGGCTTCTCATTGCGGCGGCTTCTCTTGTTGCAGAGCACGGGCTCTAGGCGCGTGGGCTTCAGTAGTTGTGGCGCGCGGGCTTAGTTGCTCTGCAGCATGTGGGATCTTCCCGGACCAGGGCTCGAACCCGTGTCCCCTGCATTGGCAGGCGGATTCTTAACCACTGCGCCACCAGGGAAGCCCGAGGAAGTACTTTTCTAGGGAGAAGTTCTGTCAGTCTGCCTGTCGTGGTCTGGGTGTCTGGACCCCTTCTCCAGCAGGAAACAATGTTCCTCAGCCACCCCACTCCCATACCTCCTGGTCTAGAATCAAGGGCCAAAATCAAGTCTGGGATCGGGATGGAAGGAGGACGCAGACCCAGGCCACGACTCCAGCCCCCTTTCTGCCCTGACCCTTCCCTACCCTGATCCGCGCCCTGGGCTCTGCCTGCTGCCTATTCCTCTGACACTATCCCCATCATGCAGGCTTCTGCCTTTGTCATACCTTTTGTCCTATATCTCCTTCCTCCCTGTGACTCAAGTCCCACCCTGTGGAGAGGAAACCAGAGACTGATCGGGACCCCCCTTCCCACTCCTACCTGAGCCCACTAACCTTCTGGAGACCTTGCTCGCCACCCACCTCCAGTGTGGGTGTGTCGGACGCCTCTCTGCCCTGCCTGCCCCCTCCCAGAGCCAACAGAGGCTCCCAGACTCCTTTCTGCTTTGCCCTCAGTGTATATTCCCAGGGTCTTCACAGACCTGCCCCGTCAGAGTGTAGGACGTGTTCACCACTCTCGACACGCGCCACCCGACCTCAGTGAGCTCTCAGAATTCTGTTTTCCCCCCAGCCCAGTGTGGACTTCCAGAGTCCTCCTCTGTGTACTCCCCAGTGGGAGCCCTTGAAGAAAGGCACTTCTGAGGGAATGAAGTGAGGCGGGGGACAGCCACGGCTCAGGATGGGAGGGGCCTCGGCTTCTGGCCCCTCCTTGGGGATCCGGCTGGGCCCAGACCTCTCTTCTCAACTCCCCCTCTCAACTGAGGGGGCCCGTGCAGCGGCAGTGTGCGAGCTAGAGGGGGATGGGAGGGGCAGGGGAGGTAGGGGAACCGGTCTTGTGTTGTTCTTGGCCTGGAGCCCCCAGCCCCAGGGAAATCCTGACTCTGTGGAAAACTGAGCAGGCAGTCAGGCAGGGGAGGAGGAGTTGGAAGAGGAAGAGGAGGAGAAGGGGGAGGAGGACCAAGGGCTCAGGGTTGGGGGGGGTAGGGGCTTGTCTCATAAATCAATCCCACCAGCTCTCAGGCCTGACAAAAACCAGAGACCCAGGGTCCCTTGGGGGCTGGGGCCAGGGAGGGGGGAGCAAGCTGTCCGCCGGGGTGGATGGTGGGGGAGGAAAGGCTGAAATGAGGGCCAGTATCCTGCTCAGAGGGCCCTGCCTCAAGACCCCCCAAACAACAGGTGTGTGTGCGGGGGATGGTCTAAGAAAACAACTTACAACCACAGAAGCTGAACCAGGGTGGATGTGACAGATTGATGGGGGCGGGAGTTTCCCTCTGGTCAGCAATTCAGAACATTTTTATTGCCCTGAAGGCTGGCCTGGTTCAACTCCTGAGGAACTGTGTGATCTCAGGTAAGTGTTTCACTTCTCCAGGCCCCTCAGTCTCCGCAGATGTGAGAGGGTGTGTGATGGGCATGGCAAGGGGTCTGGCAACCCCTGATACTACGCTCCGGCCCTTCTCAGTGCTGTAGAGCAGAGGAAAGAATACTGCTCTGGAGCTGGCAGGACAACAGTTAAGAGTCAAGGTTCTGCTGTTTAATAACTGGCCTTGGGCTGGACACAAACTCTCAGATCCTCAGTCTCTGTATCTATCAAATGGGCATAATAATGCTCCCTGGCAGGGCTGTTATGCCAGTGAGTGAGACAACGTATGTTAAGTGCTTGGCATGGCAGATTCTTAGTTAAAGGCCGTTGTTTATTTTGTGTCCACCTCTTGGGTGTCTGCAAGTCTCAGCCTTCCAAGGATCGCCTCTTCCCTTTAATGCTCAAGTATTCGTAATAATCGAGTGGCCCCAGCTCCCAAACCAGCAACACGGGAAACCCTCACAACCCACCCCCTCGGTATTTCCAAGGACTCCTGAGATGTCTGTGCTTCTCCTCCCCCCTGCTGCGGTGGCTGGTGTCTTCCTGAACCGTTGCCCCACTCCGGACACAGGAACCCTGGGCTGTGCCTCGTGGGCCATCAACCAAGGTCTAGGCCGCGGCAGGAGGATGCCGCCAGCACAGTGCAGCCAAGCACGTGCACTTGAATATCAGCCGCTGCTGTCCTAACCCCTAGTCTTGCTGGCCCCTGGCCTCTTCCTGCAAAGGTCCAACAGCGCCATTTTCTCAGCCCTTCCCCTCCAGGCAGTCCTCCCAACGTCCCGTTCCTGCCCCTTACTCCATCCCCCTTCAGGTTCCTGTGGCTATTGACAGAGCCCCTCAGGACCTCTTTTGGGCTGCCCTCCAGTCCCTGCTGGACCTGGGCCTCACCCAGATCCCCATTATAGATACATGGAGACATTTCAACCAGCAAAAGGGGCTGACTTTTGAGGTATCATATGTGCCTCTGTGAGAATGCTGAGGGGCAGCAGTGTGTTTATTTCCTAGAAAATAAGATTTTCTTTGCAACTGCATTATATGATTATTTCCCAGGAAAATAACTTTGACCAACCCACCTTCTGCCCTCAGCTCCCCTCCCCACTCCCAGGCTTACCTTCCTCTCCAGGCGGCAGGGCCCTTTCTTCGAGGGGAACCCGTAGAGTGTGTATGTGGGTGGTTAGGGAGTGGGGAAGCAATGGCCCAGGCCATTCCAGGTCCCTACTCTGGAGTCTGAACAGACCCGCTGGGATGGGCCAAGCCCAGGGCTCAGCTTGGGGAGGATTGGGATGGGCAGGGGTTCCCCTTTCCCAGGAGGCCCTGCTTTCCTCTGGGATTTCATACCCTGCTTCAGCCCCAAGGGTCTATTCCCCAAGATGAGGAGGACAATGGAATCAGAGGCCTAAGAAGGCCTAGACTTTGCTGGGTGGCTCTTGTGGGGACCAAACCTCTGTTGTCTGAAGGTGTGGGCTCCCCATGGCGAAGGAAGCGTGAGAAGCCTGGAGGCGAGGGGATGGCTTACAGGCTCTCAGAGAGAACCTTTACAAATCTGTCTTCTCCACCGGAGGACGGGGCCAGTACACGCACACTGTGGGAGCACTTTGGCCCTCTGGGCCCAGTGCTCTTGCGAGGCCTCATCTTCACTTGGGTCACCCCAGGGCTGTGAGGAGTCCAGCCAGGTCAGCTGGGAATGTCTAGAGAGACCACTTCTCAGACAGCAGGGTCCGCACTCTGCAACCTCCATGACCAGCGGGCAACCAGCCTCTGCTTGACCGCTCCCAAGGACTGGGCAATCACTGCCTCACAAGACAACCCCTTCTAAGTTGGGTAGTTGAGGTGATTGAAAAGTTAGAAATGGAGAATCCAACAAGCCTTCATTGCTGGTCTCTCTGTGGAAGTGAAGAGGGGTCGGGGAGCGCAGCTGTGGATTCTCCATGAGGGAGGGAGGTAAGGCAGGCTGCCTGTTTAGGGTGAGGCCCAGATCCTGGGGAAAAGGCTTAGGCCTGGGAAGTAAGGGACAGACAGGGTTTGAGTCTTTGCTCTGCCAGTAACTAACTATGGCCTTGAGGGAGTCCCTCTGTTTCCTGGGCCTCAGTTTCCATAGCTGTAAACCCTATGGGCTGGGCCTGGGGACTAATAAGGGCTCTGCCCCTGGCGACGGATGCTCTTCCATGAGTCTATGAATAGCTGGCAAAGAGGGATCAGGTCTTGGTCCATGGGGGCTGGGCTGGCACAAGATGCTCAGAGAATGGGCCCTGTGTGGGACGGGACAAGGTTCCCTTTCATTTCGTGAGGCCTCTGGCAGCAGCCCAGGGCCCACAGACTCTCCCTCCCGCCAAGGTCAACCTGACCCTGACCTGGGGGGCATAACTGCCTGGGGCAATTGAGGTCAGGAGCTGGTGACTTGGGAGAAGGAGCCCAGTGCAGAGGTTCAGACTCCTGTCTTCTGGCTGAGGTGAGGGTCTGAGCAACTGTAGTTTTGTGTGTCTAGAGTTCCTGACAGTGACCCAGGGCTCCACTCCACCCCCACTGCAGTCTTGGTGGTCCCTGGAAAGACCTCTACTGGCCTTGGCATCAGACAAGCTTGGTGTGGAATCCAGATCTGCCCTTACTAGCTCAGTGACCTTAGGCAAGTCACTGCCCCTCCTCATCTAGAAGTTTGGGCCTCAAATTCTACCTTGCACAGTTGCTGGGGAGATAAGGCACAAGAGCAAGCATCATGCCCATCCATGGCGTGTGGCTGTGATTATCATTACCAGAGGCCTAGCTAAGCAGGGAAGGTGACAAGGAACCAGGAACAGACTGGACTCTCATCCTGCTACCTCAGCCCTCTGTCTCATGGTCTGTTTGTCCATCAGAGCATTGGGGGCTTCCAATTCTCAGGCCCTACAATCTGCACAATTTAAAGGAGTCAAAACAAACCCTTCACTCTATTTATGCCGAGAGGGAACCAGCTCCTGGCCGGGCCTAATGGATTCCAGGTGTGCCCTGTGCCCTGCAGCCGCTGAAGCAGCTGCGGTGGCTTTGGCTGTGACTGCCCCACTGACTGGGAGCGCTCAACTGGGCCAGACCTTTCCAGCCTGGCCCTCCAGCCTGTGAAGAGTGTAGAGCTGGGCCAGGCCCTACCCAGTACGGCGGGACTGTCCGCCTTGTGCTCAGAGAGCCTGGGGTTCAGAGCCAGGAGGTGCCGTCCTCCACAGCATACATGGGCCTCTTCCAGACTCTGCCTCCCCACCCCTCCCCAGCTACCCCAGTCAATGCTGAGCACCCACTGTGTGTCCTGCCTTGACCTCAAGAGGTTCTGGGGTTGCTGAGATGATTTTCACAGACCTCTATAGCTCCTTCTCACAGGAGGTCGACCGTGGGAGTGACCTCCCAGAGAGGCTCAGGGAACCAGGTGGGAGCCCAGGGGACATGAGCGAGGTTTCTTTCATTACCATTATATATTAATTATCATGTTATACAATCAGAGTGACAGCCGCCATTTATTAATGGCGAACCATGGGGCCAGGCACTATATTCGGTGCTCTCCATGCATGAGCTCATCAAATCCTCACAGCCATACATGGCTAGGCTCTTATTCTCTCCAAGAACAGAGAGGGGACAGGAGGCTCAAGGGTCCCAAGAGCCTTGCCTGAGGTCACAAGGTCAGGAACCGGCTGAAGTGGGGTTTGAGCCCAAGGCTGTCTGACCTCAACGCAGGGCTTGTCCAGCTCTACTGCACTTTACACAGACCCTTCCCTAAAGAGTCAGGGAGAGTGCCAGAGTGCACACTGTGCGCTGTGTAAGTGAGTGCGTACGGGAGGACCTGGTTAGAAGGCAGAGCAGGGAGGGATTTCTCCCTGGAGTGATGCCAGAGGCTCACACTCCCATCAGCTGGGCACACTCTCCCCTCCTCCAGACCCAGCCCACCCCTGCCCCCAGCTTCCTCACCACCTCTGGACTGGGCACCCCCTCACTTCTGAGCAGGGTGGCAGAGGGGACTGTCGGCACCGGGGCCACCATCTAATCATTCCACTACCACCCATATCAGCTGGGCCCTCAGGGACAGACTGGGTGGTCACTGCTGGGGGAGGACTGGAGACCCACCCTAGAATTGCAGGTGGTGTGTGGGCATGATTGCCTCAGCCCTCCTGCTTGGGTAATTATTAGTAATAATCATTTTTAGTCTCTATTGTCTCAATAATCATCCCATACATACAGACCTCTTATTGTTAAAACTTCTCAAAACACCCCGTACCTTCCTTCCTAACACCAATTTGTAATTATAAGTTGATTTACATATCTGTTTGGTTAATTCTGCCTTTCCGCTAGACTGCAAGCTCCAAAAAGGCAGTCTGCTTTCTGCTGTATCCCCAGTGCCCGGCACAGTGTTGACACATAGTCCTTACTTAACAAATTTTTGTTGAATGTATTTATGGATGAATGAGTGAAATGGAGTCAGTGGGAAGCAAAGAAGAGGTGGGGTAGGGCCACGGAAGGAGGCTGGGAAGGGGGAGAGGTATGAGGATGAAGCTTTTGGAGTCTATGCAGCTGAGTGGGACTGATGGTGCCCCCTGAGAAGCCACGTGTGGCTCTGGGATGGGGCAGCTAAGCTCTAGGGCCTCTTCACCTGCCTGGACCGGAACTGTGGCCTGCCGCCCCTCCCCCTCCCCCCTCTACCCCCACCCCTGTCCCCAGCAGGAAATTAGAGAGAACCTGTGGATTAAAGCCTCTCTTGCCTCTCCAGAGCCTCACAACCCAGAAGGGCCACCAGCCAATTTTTTTCTCCCTCCCACTGACACTCAAAAGGGAATTCTCAAAGGACCTCAGTATTTGGGCCACTCAGGGAGGCCGTGGAGAGCCGATCTAGACTTATATTGCAGGAAGGGACTTTTCCCAGCCTGTGTCCCCTTCCTTTTGTGTCTCTAGAGCTGTTGAGCTCAAGACACCCTCTCCATCCCTCAATCCCCACTCCTTCGCCCCAATATTCTGGGTATGTGGAAAGGGAAGTTGTTAGGAAGATCTGGGTTCAAAATCAGCTCTAGCAAGTTCTAGATGGGAGACCTTGGGCACCCTTAGCTTCTACAAGCCTCAGTTTCCTCATCCCTAGAATGGAGATGATAATCTCCACCTTGTAGTGTTGCTGAAGAGCTAAACAAGATCGTGTGTGCAGGGCGATTCCAGTGTGGGACACCAAGTAGGCACTCAGCAAAGGGCAATTCTGGGACTCGCATTCCTGCTCTGCCACCAACTAGCCGTGTGATCTTGGGGAGGACACATCACCTCTCTGGGGCTCAGCTTCATCTGTCAAAGAAGAGCATTGGATCAGATCATCCGAAGGCCCCTTCCGGCTCTGACTTGCTTGGTTCTCTTCTGAGCAGGGAGCCCCACCTCTGGGGCAGGGGCAACAGGAGCATTCTTTCAGCTCAGATTCAACCCAGGCACACGCTTGCCCGGCCCCATCCTGCACATTTAGCCTGTAGCTGTTGCCACACTGGCCGCACCTCTGACACCGACACCAGGCTGTTCCCCCACCCTACCCCACCTGCCAGGGCCACAGGTGGGTGGCTCTGTTCTTGCGGGACTGCAGGAGCCTGGGAGGACAGAGGAAGAGGATGGGAGAGAAGAGGGAAGGGTAGAGGGGCTGGAGGAGAGTAGTGAGGGCTAAGGGCAGGGCAGGGCCTTGAACCCTGTGTAATTATTTCCAGCCCTGCCGCTTTCTAGCGGTGTGTATCCTTGGGCAAGTGGCTTTAACGTCTCAGAAGCTTCTTTCCTTATTTATGAACTAATAATAATAACAATTTTTGGATTGCTGTGAAGATTAAATGAAGAATATATGTCAAGTGTCTGGCATTCTGGAGTTTTGTTCTCCGGAGGCGGGAGGAACACGCATCCTTCCCTCAGTCCCCGAGGAAGGGGAAGTTCCACGAAGGCACCGTGGGGACGCTGGGGCGACTCCCCCGCGGGCCTGCGCACCTCACGCAGCAGCCGGAGCGCCCTCCCCCGGGGCTGGCAGCCTGGCTTCCTAGGCCGGGGAGCCCCGCCCACGGCGCAGTGGGGAGGCTGCGGCCCGAGCCAGCCGCCCGCTCCCACCCGCACCGCCTCTGCCTCCGCGCTGGCGTCTTTGATCTGCAACCTTCAGGGGGATTAAGAGCCTGAGAGACCCTCTCCCCGGGGTCCCCCGCTCCCCGCCGCCCTCCCTCCGGGCTGACCTCCCAGTCGGCGGCCCGGGCTGGGGGCTGGCTCCTCCGCCGGTGGTCCCCGCTCCTGCCCGCCGCGCCTCCGGGCAGGCCACTGGGATTACAGGGGCAGCGGCCGCGGCAGGAAGCTTCCGGGAGTCCCGGGGGCTGGGGCCCGGGGGGGGGGGGCGGGACGAGGGGAGTGGGCTGGGGGCGGGGTGGGTGCGGGCCCGGGCGTCTCCCGGCCATTTTGGCCGGGGAATCTGTGTAAAGTGTTTAAAAAGAAAAACTCTCCGGAGGAGGACGTAACCTTTTCTTAACATCTGGGGCTCAATTAGCTAATGACAGTAAAGCCTTCTCCGGTGTCGCTGACCCTTGGGCAGCAGCCCCGCTCCCCCACCCCCGGTATTTATACAGCTGCGGCCCCTCGCTGGGACGCGGGGCAGGGGGCTTGGCTGGGTTATCTCGGCGGAGATCCGCCGCCCACTCCAAAAAAGAGAGAAAAGGCTTAGCACAGGGTCCCAGCCACCGGCCCTGCAGCCCTCCTCGTCGTCGCTCTCTCCCCGCTCTTGGCGCTGCCTCCGCCTTCCTCCCCGTGGCCTTCTCGGCTCTCCCTCTCGTCCCCTCACACCTTCTTCTCTCTTTCCCTTCTCCTCCTGCCCTCTTCTCTTTTCTTGTTGCCCCTCCCTTTCTCCTCTTTCTCTGCTTTCTCCCCTTTGTCTCCACTCTCTGCTTTGCCTTTTCTGCCCATCTTTCTCACTCCTCCACTCTCTCCCCCTCTGTTCTGTCTCTTCCCTTTCGTGTCCACCATTCCCTTGCCTGGTTGTCTGTCTCTCTTTTCTCCCCTTTCTCTGTCTTTTCTCTCTCTCCCCAGCGGCTTCCCCTCTCTTTCTAACTCTGAATAGCTCCCTTGTTCCCTTCTGGGTTCCTGTCTCTCCCTCTTATTCTAGTGCTTCCTCCCCACCTTTGTCTGTCCCTGTCTCAATCTCTGAATGCCTCTCTGTCTTTCCTCCCAGAGGTGCGTCCTGCCCTGGCTGCCAGGCAGATACCCGCAAGGGAGGCAGGCCTAGTGCTGGGCAACCTCTGGGCCAAGCATCCTTCCCACTGCAGAGCTGGGCAGGCCTGGGGCTGAGGACTTGAAGACCTACCCGGATCCCCAGTGTGGGAAGCGTGGGAGGACTGTGTTTAAGGCACCACCTCTTCGTGCTTAGAGCCAGAGGGGATCCCTAGTGGCTTCCCAAGACGCCCTGCCACTCCAGCTCCTGCAATCTCACCTTCCCCGACACTTGCTCACTGCCACCCCACCCCAGACCCCTGCTTGGTATTTTGAATCCAGATGCAAGTGCAGACACACACTTTCCTCTTCGTCTTCCTTCAGCGCAGTTAAAACAGGCAGGGATCTTTTTTTAAAAATTCACCAATACTAAGAAAAAAAGTGCAGAAACTATAAATAGCACAAAATAGTCCCGTCCAGAGGCAGTGTAGGGTAGCGAAGAAGAGAACAGAATTTGGAATTAGAGAAGCTGGGTTCAACTTGGAACTCCATTATTTAAACAATTCTGTAATCCTGGGGGCATCACTTGAGCCTCAGTTCCCTCACCTGTAAAATGGGGATAATAATAGTTATTAAACAATAATGAAATTCATTGCCTATAAGCCTGCCTATAGTAAGTGCAAGGCGAAGTTCTTTCCGTTAGGACATTTGCTTTTTATTTTCCTGGAGAAAATCTTTCAGTCTGTTTTTCCAGGAGAGCGCCATTATCCAGAATTCTGCCTCTACCTCTTCCTCTTCCAAATATACTTGAAACTCTCGCACCCCTTGGAGACTCCTCTATATGAGTGAAGACTTAAGATTCAATTCACCGAAAAGCTCAGGTGGATAACGTTTGCAAACAATGGGGGTGGGCGGAGTTCCCAGAGTTCCTGAAGCCCTTGGGTTGATGCCGCGTAGGACCCTTGGCTTACTGCGTCCTGGGCGCTGCGGCGGGTGCTTCGCATACAAGATCATGAATCCCCACGAGAACCAACCGAGAAGGGTACTGTTACCCCTTTTTACATCCGGGGAAACGGAGAAGCAGTTGTCCAAGTGCCACTGCTATCTCGGAGCAAAAACTAGACTGGACCCCAGGGGTCTCGCCTCTAGAGCCCGGGGGGGGGAGGTCTCCCCACCGGTAAGAGGTATAAGAGGGAGAGGTGCGGGGACACTTTGGGCAGCCCGAGCGGGGCAGAGGAGGGGCACAGCTGGCACTCGTTCTGGGAGGCATTGGTAGGTGGGCTCCACCCTCCGACCCGGAGCCGCCCGACCCTGTGTGCAGGCGGTGGGGTGGGGGGACGCAGGGAGGGGTGCTGAGCCCTGGCCGCCGCCGCTGCGCCCGCGCCGCCCCCAGGACTGGCTCCCAGCGCGCCGGGCTCGCTGCCGGCACCGGATGGAGAGTCCTGAGAAGGCTTAATTTGCAGGAAGACATTCTCATCAGATCTCGTCTCCGGCAGCGGACCGCTGCTGCCGGGGGTCGGACTGGGCTCCTCCCACCACCCCTCCCCCGGGCCCTGGCCGGGCGCGAAACAGAGGTGGTGGCAGCAGTAACCGGAGCCCCGGCGCCGGGGCGGCCGCGAGGGGCCGAGGTCTTTGAGAGCTTGGCTGCCTCTTGCCAAGGTCAATCAAACCCTCCCACGCTCGGGAGGCGCGCGCTGGGTGAGCTCGGCGGCGAGGGGCGAAGGGCTAGAGGTGGGGGGCCCGAGCGGGCCGGCCAGGGTAGGGCAGGGGCCCGGCCTCTGCGGATGCTTCCCGCCCCCTTTCCGGGCAGGTGCTCGGGGTTCCCGGGCCCGGGGGAGGATGGCGTGAGGGGTGCGCGGGCCAGAGGCTGGGACCCACGCAGCTGGGTCTGACCCACCCTGGCGGAAATGGAGACTAATTAGGGACGTTTTAATTCGAATATGCACCTGGCTGAGCTTTTTTTTTTTTAGGGCGGAGAAAGGGTGTAGAGTAGAAGGGAAGAAATTCCGGAGAGAGGAAAGTTCCGGAAGCGCTTGATTCCTTGATAAAGGCTACAGGGCTCTACTCACCCGCTGTGTGGCCTTGGGGAAGTTACTTGACGATGTTGTTGGGCTTCACTTTTCTACTCTGAAAAAGGGGGAACACGGGTCAAATTTCTTCCCAAGCTGGATCACTCTGTCAGCAACAGTTTGGAAGTCCAGCCCTCAGGTTGCTGTCGGAGGATAGAGAGGGGACGGGTTGCAGGAGGTGTGAGGTGTGTGTCAGAGGGCAGAATCCTGGGCGTTGCAGAGCATCTGGAGTCGCAGAAACCACGAGCACGTTTCCAAGAGCCTAACTGTCCCCACTGTTGACCAGAAGTCAAAGTGAGGGACCCGGGGAAGGAGACTGAGCGAAGGTCCCCGGATTGACGGCAGGAGGGTCAGAAGGAGGCGGCTCTGTGGTAAAAGAAGATGGGAGATGGGGTGGGAAGCAGGGAGGAGAAGTGGGTGTTTTATGGTGGGACCCGCTTGAGCTTAACTGTAAGGTTGGAGTGGAGGGGAGGGATGGGTTGAAGATGGCAAGGAGAGAAAGGGGAGTTGACTGATGGGGTCATGTCCTGAAGCAGGCCAAAGGGTGGGAGCTAGGGCACAGGTGGGAAGGAACAGAAGGAGACACATCCGGGTGGTAGGTGGGGGGAGGAGGAGAGGATGTCTTGTCCTGGAGGGAGCACTCTTCATCGCCTTATTCAACTCAGCTCAGTGGTGGAGGAGGCCTCAGGGTGGTCCTCGAGTGAGGAGTTAAGAGTGGACCGGGGAAGAATTCACCATGGAGGCCAAATCAGGAGGAGGGTGGGGAGGATGGAAGCGCTGATGAGCAGGGATGCTGCTGAGGTTGGATTACAGGAATTTGAAAACAAAGTAAAAGAAATCTTTGAGGAGACAGGAGAGGGCTGGCATTTACTGAGATTGTCTTGTATCCTTTTATTCATTGTCTCATTTAATTCCCCACCACGCAGTGCAGTAGGTGTTATTAATCCCCTTTGATAGATGGAGAAACGGAGGCTCAGAGTGGTGAGGAACTTTGCCCAAGGTCACTCAGCTGGTAAGAGATGAAGGCCTGATTTGAACCCAGGTTTGTCTGCCTCAGAATGGAGGCTGCTTCCATTTTGCTTCGCTGGGTAGGAGTTCTGACCCTGGGGCCTCAGCGGTCCTTCCTTCCCCAGGTGTGGCCATCCTGGGGCACTGACCCATTTGGCTGGAAGGAAGGGGCTGGGCTTTCGACCCAGTGCAGCTTGTCCTGAGCCAGCCTGAACTTGCAGGAAGCCTCCACCCAGCTGAGATGAGGGGGGAAAGAGTGGGCATTTTTTTTTTTTTCCTGAATGAGATCAAACCATATATATTTTTCTGCAAAATGCCATTTTTATCTTAATATTCCCATATATATATGTGTGTGTGTGTGTATATATATATACACACACATATATGTGTGTGTATATATATATACACACACACACACACACACATATATATATATGCCGGTTTTAAAGTTGTGTAATCCTCCTTTGTATAGCTATTCCGTTTATTATTTATTTTTTTCCCGACCACTGGACATTTATATTGTCTCCAAAGTTTTGCAATCACAATGCTTTATACACATCCATCTTTGTAAGAATATCTTTGAGCAGATAGAGGTATTTCTACAGGACAGATTCCTAGAAGTGGCATCAGTGGGTCAGGGATATGCTTGTTGTAAGTTCTTATGAATAGTACCAAATTTCCCTCCCAAGAGGCTGTATCAATTTACAGTCCTTCCAGCAAAGTATGAGCATCCCCATTCTTTCACATCTTTGCCACTGGGTATCATATAATATATACATATTTGCCAACCTAGTGAGCAGAAAAGAGTTTTTCACTTTTGTTTTCATTTGTTTCCCTGACTCTCTACAGATTGGTCAAAGGCTCATTAGCTGACTAAAGCATTGTTTGTAAAGACCTGAAGAAGATCTCAAGAATGAGTAGCAGAGGTGTAGGGCAGCTCTAAGGAAGAACTTAGGGTCAGTGAATGCTATCGGGACCTGGATAAGGGAGGCAGCACCATCCCTGTCTCTGAGCACATTCCTGTGCTCCTGGGGGATCACACGCCCCCTGAGCTCTGAGTGAGGGCTGGCTACCTAGGCACATACAGGCTGGGTGAAGCCTGGCTCCACGAACAAGCTAACAAGCTGCATGGGGCAGAGGAGGGCAGCTTTCAGGGAGGACCCAGCAATGAGGTCAGCTTCCTGAAAGAGCCAGGGAAGATGAGGGTCACCAGGCTCCGGGTGCTGAATGAAAACTGGGAGGTTCATAGGCCGAGGAGCTGAATGATGGAAAGAGAACAGGACTTTAAATTATTATTATTATTATTATTATTTTGGCCGTGCCACGCGGCTTGCGGGATCTTAGTTCCCCGACCAGGGGTCAAACCCCGGCCCCCGGCAGTGGATGCACAGAGTCCTAACCACTGGACTACCAGGAATTCCCTCAAATTCTTAACTTAGCAAAAATGGGGGTGGGAGGAGATGGAGAGCGGTGGGAGCATCCCCACCCTCACACACATACACCCATATACATAGCCATCCCCTGGCTATTCATAACATAGTTGTTATTGTTGAGTACTCACTACATGACATCGTCTTGTGTTTCAATTTACTGAATAATTTTGTTCTTGCAACAATTCTACGGGATAGTTCTAATTATTATGCTCATTTTAGAGATGAGGACTTGGAGGTGTAGAGTTAAGTTGGTTACCCAAGGTCACAATGCTAGATAGTGGCTAAACTGGAATTCAGGCACAGGGTACAGGGCTTCAGAGTCCATGCTTCCAGCTGCTACGCACATGGCTTTTCACAACCTTCCTCAGCCGGTATAATAATAATAAGTACCATTAATTGAGAGCAAACCAGGCACACTATGTTCTTCATCTCTAATGCTTACAACAAGTCTGTAATGGAAGGTGTTATCCTTAATCTAAAGATGAGAAAAGCGAGGTTCAGGGAAGCTGAGTACCTTGGCTAAGATCACCCAGCTAAAAAGAACTTGAGCCAGAATTTGCACTCAGATTCATGTGAATCTGAAGCCCCTGCCCTTCTGTGTCACTACAGGACCTTTCATGACATAAGGAGAGGAGAATCGGTCAGGGCTGGAAGGGACCTCTGAAACCATCTAATCCAAATCTCTCATTATAGACGGAGAAAGAGAGGTGCAGAGAGGGTGCATGCCCAAGGTTACGCAGTGAGTCTCAGAACCAGACACCTCTCCGGGGCTCCTGCTGTTCTATGGGGACTGAATTTTTTGCCTCATCTCTGGAGAGATGAGAGAGCATGTGAGTGCAGCCTGGAGGGAGAAGCTATGTGTATGTGTGTATGTGGGGTGGAGGGGGAGGGCAGGGGGGCTGTCTGCAGTACTGCGGAGAGCCCTCCCTCATCAGCAGGGCTGATTGGGAAGCAGAGTGGCAGTTTGGAAGAGGAAGCCATCCTTTTTCTGGAACTGGAACCTGGAACCTCTTCCCCCCACCCCCCCTTACCTTTCCACGCCTGGGTATGTGCACACACACACATATCCATCCCCAGCTTAAGCACAGCATGAGCTGGTGTCCTGGACAGAGCTTCTTTTGAAGGGTTTCAAGAGCCTCTCACCATGCTGGTTGACCCAAGGACTGCCATTTCACCTTATAAGGCCACCTGATAAGTTATGCATTGTCCTTTCCAAGGGTACGTTTAAAAATGCAAATTACCCTAGGACCTAGCAACACAGTGAAAAGGCTGTATCAGTCATTCACACCTTCCTGTGAATGAGTTTGTGAGCTAGGATGGTACCTATTCTCAGAATTCCTAAGTTCTCTGAATATTTTTAAAATCTGGATTTAAATTTCAATGATATTAAAATAATTTAGCAGTTATAAAGATAGAACTCTTTGCAGTTAAACATTTTCATGGACTAGTTCCTGAAGTTTTTACTGCACAAACAGGGTCTATAAACTGCTGGGAGCTCACAGACAGGATCTATGAGAAGGGAGACTCTAAGCAAGGATTAGACAGGTGGAACCTCTGTTACAATAGGCCTTTCCAGCCCTGGCACCATATCTGGCAATGCACTAGAATCCCAGAGATCTGGGCTCTAAGTCTTGGCTACTTGACCACTTGGGGCCTCGGTTTCTCTAGGTATAAAATTCACTCACTCTTCACTTTTCCAGCATCTTCTGCCAGCCCTGCGTTGGTTGCCAAGAGGGATAGGATATGAATGAGGTTCAAGCCTATGAGGTCCAGACAAGCTGGTGAAGGCACTGAGTCTGGCACCCTCCTGTCTGACAGTTCAACACAGAGGGTAGACAAAGGCGACAGGGGTCTAGAGGAGGAAGAGGTTGCTTCTGCCTGCCCAACACAGGTGGACTTTGTAGCTGACCTGGCTTTGAGCTGGGCCTTGAGCTAGGGCCACAGACCGTGAGGACTCTGGCCCTACCGGCAGAGAGGATGGGTGAAGTGGGGTGGGTGGGGTGGGCTTGTGGACGTTGCTGGGGTGTGAAGTACGTCTAGGGGACTGGACCTATAGCTGCAGGACCTCAGAGATCATCTCGCCCAACTCTCTAGGGTAGAAGAGAACATCATAAGGCCCAGATTGTTTCAAGAACCTCCCCCCAGTCACATACCCAGTTGGGACTGTGCAGACAGCAAGGAGCTGGGCAAGAATTTTTCAATCTGGAGCTGAGTTCCCAGCCTCAAGAATGTTTTCAGGGAGTCCAGCCCGAGCTGGCAACCCGCTCTTCCACCACACATTCCACGAATCCTGCTGTAGGCTCCGACGACCCACCTCTTTCCCACCCCCAGGGCTCCTGAGACACACTGGCCCACACACCTGGGGGGTGTTTTAATTTTATTTCCAGTCAACAAAACAGCCACATCCTGGCAGAAACCAAGGTGGAGGGAAGCCTTTAGCCCACCCTTCCCAGCCTCTAGTCCATGGGCTGCAGTAATAGAAGTCAGGCTGGAAAGAGGTGTATAAATCAGAACCCGCAAAAGGCCTCCCCAGACCCCAGCTTGCACAACTTCCCGAGCTGGGAATAGCCTTCTGCTAACAAGGACTCTTGAGCACAGACAGCCCGTCTCCACTGGGCCCTGGGAGCCTTTCTCTCTCCTTGGCTGGGGGGACTCTCAGGCCATGCTCACACCTTTGGGCTGGAGGAAATCCTCCTCACACAGACTTCTTAAGGTCCACTGCCACCCAGCCCATCTGGGCAGAGATGGGGTTTATTGCCCCAGGATTAACAGGTAGTGGTGAGGTGGTCAGAATGAGGATGGGCCCCAAATGGCCTACAGTGTGCCCACTTCTCTCAGGAAAGATGTGGAAAGAACAAGCTAGTGTGGGTGTCCATTATAGATGTCCAAAAGGACAGCTGTAAAACCCAGATTTACTAGGTCTAGTCTGTGACCACCATGACCATCAGCACTGTCACTGTTTCCATTCTTACCACTGTCACTGTTTGCATTTCTACCACCACTGTTACCACCGTCTCCATCACCACCACTGCTTCCATCTCCATCATTACCACTGTCTCCATTTCCACCACTATCATCTTCATCTCCACCACATCCACCACCTCTATCTTTACCATCAAAGCCACCACCATCTCCACACCCACCACTATCAACATCTCCATCAATCTCATCACCATCATTTCCACCTCAACCATGACCTCCATCACCACCTCCACTAGTATCACTACCTTTATCACCAGTATCATCTCCACCACCATCTATGCCCCACCACTTCTCTCTCCACCATTATCACCGTCCATCTCCACCACAACCACCACCTCCGTCTTCATCATCATAACCATAACCACCTCCACACTCGCCCCTGGCAACATCTCCATCACTCCTCACCATCACCTCCACTATAACCACCAACTCCACCTCCACCACTCTTAGCATTTCCATCATCGTCTCAACCATGACCTCCACTTCCACCACCATCCATACATTCACAGCCACCACATCTACCACAACCATCACTTCCATCTCCACTACCATCATCACCTCTAGTTCCTTCACCATTACCACCATCACCTCCACTAATATCGCTACCTGTCTCACTAGTACCATCTCCACTACCATCACCATCCCCACCACCACTACCACTACCCCTCTCATCTCCTTTAACACTTCTGTTACCTGCTACCACCAGCACAGTTACCCTGCCCACCCCTACCTCTGCCCATTTTAAACCATCCACACTACATAGAACATAAAGAACTGCTATCTGGGTTAACCCTTCAACCTCTTTTCATTTGCCCAACCCCAGAAAGGCCAACCAGAGACCCCATATCCCCAGTTTTTCTTTTGAGTCTTCTCATGAAAGGTGAAATTAAATGCCATGCTCTTTAAGTTAAGGAAGATTATGTGTCTCTTGCCATTCCTGGTTTACCAGGCCCATCATTCTGTCCTGGAAGGAAATTGGATTACTCTGACAGAATGTGTTCTTTGGAAAGCAGTGCTGGTTATTACCTAATTCCTTATGACCTAGTGTTTGCAGATTGATTTTTTGACGACGTGTCCCAGTAGTTATCTATTATAGCAGCCTGGTTGATGGTCCCAGAACTTCCAAAGGCATCTGCTTTCCTCCAGGTTTAAAGAGAGGCAGGGACAGGCTGCCTGGGTCTCCCTCTTGTCTCCAGGCCCCTCACCAGTTCCCCATAAATCCCCTGAGTGAGAGCTAGTGATCTGTTTCCACCTTGGGCCAATTCCTTAAGTACCTAAGCATGTAAGTCATCAGGACCGCGGATGTGAATACACCAGTTCTTCCCTGTCCCCCTTGGCTTCCTGCCTTTTCATGATCCCATGCAGTGCCTCTTTCAGCTTTTACATCACAGCTGACCTTTTTAGGCTAAGAAAAAATTAAAAGCCTCTGCTTTTTTAGTGTCATTGCTTATAGGCTTTCTCTCCCCAACTCAGAATGAGCCAATAATCTCCTTATCCCCTTTTGTTGGCCTGTTAGAGTTAGAAAATGTTTTTCTCATTCTTTTGCTACCTTATACAAGTTGTGTCTCATTTCTTTTTCTGAACAACTCTTCTGATTTTTCTCTCCACAGCCTTTTGTTATTTTCTTGTATGTACCCCTCCTTCATAACCTGGCCTGATTTCCACTTTCTTTGGCACGGTCATTATCATTTTACTTCTCTGAGAAGCTTTCTGCCTAACTAACGAGTAATCTCTGGGTCCCTTTAAGCTGTTTCATGCATCAGGAGAGTTTCATTCTCTTCTTCTAATTTTGTTGCCTTACGTGGAAATGTCCCATTCTCCTTAGAGAGTGTCTTTGGTTCTTAAATTCAGTATTTGTGCTTTTCATCTTGGTTCTCAAAGCTCAGTGTGGAAAGCTTTCAGAAAGGGCCAGTTTCTGAATCTTGTTTGAGTTCCTGCTTTTCTTCCTTTCTCTCAGGTGGTGGTCCCCTTTCTCAATACACCCTCCCTTCTCCAGTGCCTTTAGTGTGTGACTGTCACATCTAGTTGACATCTGGTCCCCAGGACACATATTGAGGTAACCACCTGGGGAGGGAACTAGCACCTGGGTCTGGTCACTGGTGCCCACACTGGGTGAGGGTGGGAACACTCACTAGGAGTGTTTGGTTACCAAGGGGGGCTCTCTCCATGCACAGACCCATTTGCTCGTTCTTGGACTCCTTCATTTCCTCTAGAACCTCTGTTTTTGTTTGGGGACCTGCCAGCTGTGGACTCACAGGATGGATGAGTCTTCCTGACAGTCAGGTTGATAATGGCCTGGAGGAGCACACTGGCTAGTAAGGTACACAGACCTGAAATCAGGTTAATTACATAGAAGGTGGCAATTGCAAGGCATGAAGACAGTGGTGTATGTGTGTGATGTCTTCTGCCTCTGTGCTGGGGGAGGCTTCTCCAAGAAAGCCATATTTGAGCAGGGTCTTAAAGTTAGGTGGGGACTTCCCTGGTGGTCCAATGGTTAGGACTTCTCGCTTTCACTGCAGGGGGCCCGGGTTTGATCCCTGGTCAGGGAACTAAGATCCCACAAGCCACATGGCGTGGCCAAAAAAAAAAAAAAACCAACAAGGTAGGTGTTTACCAGGAACAGGAATGTAGAGGGCATTCCAGGCAGAACAGGATATGTGTTCCTGGCAGAGAGGGCCACATGAGGCAAGCTGAGCCTCCAGACTCCGTGAAGGCCCATGGTCTCCCCAGCCCTCATCCACTGGTCTAGATGAGTCGTGTCAAGATGGCCCTGACAAGGCCTCTTTCAGGACCTCTCCAGGAGGCCTCAGTGCTCCCAGTCATCTGTTGTCATCTCCAAACTTGCCTTCTCAGTGAAGACTTTCTCCATCAAACCTGGCCACCCAGTGTCCCTGCACTGCTGGGAGGAGACTTGGGACCTCATCCCTTCCCTTTCCTAATGGCTGTGACAGTAGGAACTCCATGAACCCTTCTTGAACTCTTCAAAATCTTCTCTTCTCCCCCACTATCCAGCTAAGCATCCTTTACACTCTAGATTAAAATTTCTCTGTCTAGAAAAGCTAGAAAATACAGATTAGCAAAAATTTAAACATAGTTTCAAAAATCACACATAACCTGGCAGTTCAGAGTTAACCTTGTTGACATTTTGGTGTATATCCTCCCAGAGGTATAATTTCCTCTGACAAAACAAGTAGTCAGCAAAATGGGCGTCTTTCAGAAGTACACATAGGTCTACTTCATTATTTCAAACAGCTCCATAGTACTCCGCTGTTCAGTTGAACCCTAATTTATTTAAATCTGGAAGCTTCATGAATGGTGCTGACTGAAAAAAAGATGAGGAAGGGTCTTTGTAGATTCTCCTGCATTTTTCATGTTCCTTTGAAGCCCACTGGTTCACAGGATATAGAAAGAGCACTGGTTCTAGAGTCAGGAGATGTGAATTTGAATGCATTTCACCTATGTGTGTCAGTCTCGAATCTATCCACACTCTCTCTGAGCCTATATGGCATTTTTGAAGCATTTAACGCAACTGACCACTTTCCCCTTCTTGACCTCCTTCCTTCCTCTAGCCTCTGTGAGGACACCCTCTACCCCAGCGCTTCTCCTGTGTTTTACCTTTCCTTCGTAGTTCCCTGAGCTGGAGTCTTGTCTTCTGACCAGCACTTAGCTGGTACTCCCCAGGGCTCTCTCCCCTCCTGCCTCTGCCCACTTCCTCCTACTCAGCTCGTTCCCTTTGGGTGACCCATCTAGTTCCATATTTTGAGGACCAAACTCTCTCCAGCCCATCGCTGTCTCCTGAAATCTAGATCCACATGTTCAATAGCCCAAAAAACATCTCCATCACAAACTCAGTGTTTCCACATCTGAGCTCATTTCTCCTTCCTCCCAGCCTGTAACTCCTCTTGGAGTCTCTGTCTCAGAGACTGATGCCATTCATCCCAGCCAGAGGCCAGGAGTCATCTTGCGTCTTCTCTTTCCTGCCAGCTCCCCTCCCAAATCCAGTGCATCAAACAGCCTTGTTCCTTCTCCAGCCCTGTCCTTCCTCTGCTCCCACACCCCGCCTCAATTCAGGCTGTGGAATCTTCCTCCTAGACTATGCCCGCAGCGTTCTCACCTGTTCCCCACCTCCAGGTTCTCCCACAATCCACCCATCAGGATACTTTTTACCAAAAAAAATTTTAAGGTATAATTTGCATACAATGAAAGCACGTATTTTAAGTATACAATTTGATAAATTTTAATAAGTATATTACATCCATGTAACCACCACTCCAGTGAAGATACAGAAGATTTCCATCATCCCTTAATGTTCCTCATGATATTTTTTGGTCAATCCCTGTTCCCATGAGCAGTTACTGCTCTGATAACGTTCATCGTAGATTAGTTTTGCCTATTCTGTAGAGCTTCACATAAATGAAATCATATAGTTTGTACTCTTTTGCTTGGTAAAATATTTTTGAGATTCCTTCAATTTTGTAATCATTTAAAAGTGAATATTTATTTAAGCCAATCTCCTGCTTACAACTTTTCAATAGCTCCCCATTATCCAATTCCTGGCCCCTGCGTGGATCTGGCCTCCTCTCGAATACTGCCCATCCTTTAAACTTAACCTTTCAAAATACTGAACCATTTGTTCACCTGCACAAACATAGCTCTTTGTGGGTGAGTCTGCTCATCTCCAAAACAGTTTGCCTGTGAACTCCTACTCATCTGGCAGCACTCTGTTCAGACATAGATTCTGTGAGGGTTTCTCTGACCTGTTCCCACCCCCAGGGCAAAGAGTCTGCCATCTCCACTGTGAAGGACTGTGTCCACTATTCTAGTCACCCCTGAATCCCTGCCCTTCATTGATTGAATGGATTTCTTTCTTAGCCTGATTCCTGTGTCTTGTACATTATTTATCATGTTCCCATTACACTGTATGTGTTTATGTGCTTGTGTAACCCCTCAGCTATGCTCAGAAGGATGGAAAGATTCATTCTGTTTCCAGAAATTCTTCCTGTGCAAGGCGCTCTTGTTGCCTTCTCAAGTGACATTCCTGCAGTCTTCTTTGCTAACAGATCTTGATCTTGTTCAAGCAGCCATGTGCCCAGAGATACTTTTGCCGGTGATTGGTTGAGGCGTGGTCTAGTTCTGGCCAATGAGACATAAGGGACTAATCTTCAGGGGGCTTCTGGGAAAGGTTTTTCTCCCTGAAAAGAAAAAATGAGAGGTAAATGCCTCTTTTATACCTTTTACCTTTTATACCTTCCTCTTTCTTCTTCTTTGGAACACTATTTTATGAGGGTGTGATGTTTGGAGCTATGGTATCCATCTTGTGACCATGAGGCAAAGGCCAAAAGAAGAACAGAGACATGGATCCAGCACCCTGGCATTACTGAGAAACTAAACTACCTTCAAACTTATTGTTATGTGAGGTAATTAAATGACTTTACTGCTTAAGACACAATCATTTATTATTATTTTTTGGCCGTGCCACATGGCTTGGGAGATCTTAGTCACCTGACCAGGGACTGAACCCAGGCCATGGCAGAGAAAGTGCCGAGTCCTAACCACTGGACTGCCAGGAAATTCCCATAAGACACAATTAGTTGGGTTTTCTGATATTTGCAGCTGAAGGCATTCTTAACTGATAAATTTTGTGAATAAACTTTTTTTTAAAATTTTTATTTATTTATTTATTTATTATTTTTGGCTGTGTTGGGTCTTCGTTTCTGTGCGAGGGCTTTCTCTAGTTGCGGTGAGTGGGGGCCACTCTTCATCGCGGTGCGCGGGCCTCTCACTGTCGCGGCCTCTCTTGTTGCGGAGCACAGGCTCCAGACACGCAGGCTCAGTAGTTGTGGCTCACGGGCCTAGTTGCTCCGTGGCATGTGGGATCTACCCAGACCAGGGCTCGAACCCGTGTCCCCTGCATTGGCAGGCAGATTCTCAACCACTGCGCCACCAGGGAAGCCCGTGAATAAACTTTTTATTCACAAAATTTTTTGAGATAATTGTAGAACCTATACATTTTTCTGAGATTATGAAGCACTTAATATCCAGGTGGTGCAGAACAATCTGTACTTTTCCCCTCAAGTGACCGTACCACATCCACGTCTACCTTGAGTGGGCCTCAGGGAGGCTTTCCTTTCTATCCATGTTTCTCAGTCTTACAACCTCTTGACCCCTCCCCTTGGAAAAACGAAAGAGCTTCCTCCTTTGGACTTCTGACTGAGGCTCTCAGTCAATCAGTTCCAGGTAGTTTTTCCCTATTGGAGCTGGGGAGGGAGGGTTTCAGGTCCTAGATTATCTTCTTAGCAACCCATGAAAAAGGAGTTGTTACCCCATTCTGTAGAGAAGCTGAAAATCAGGTTAGTGAAAAACCTAATTGGAATCACACAGTTAGTAAGCAGAGGAGCCTCATGGTGAGATGTGCTCAAACTCATGGTCTTTACTTCAGTACCGAGCCTTTCTTGGGCTATGAAGTAGGTGGTGGTTCCATTTTGCTTTGGGTAGTGGCCATGAAAATGCACTGACCAGATCTCCTACTCTGGGGGGGTGTAATTGGCCAAGGGCCTCAGCTGCTGTGCATTGGTGCTGGGGCCACACTTCCCACGGGCTGCTCCCTCCCCACACTGAGCACAGCAGGGGTCCTAAGAGAAGCCCATTCCTGAGTGATGCAGCCTCCTCTGGGAGTGACTTTATAAATTTATTTATTTATTTATTTACTTATTTATTTATTTATGGCTGCGTTGGGTCTTCATTGCTGTGCACGGGCCCTCTCCAGTTGCTGTGAGCGGGGGCTACTCTTCGTTGCGGTGCGCGGGCTTCTCATTATGGTGGCTTCTCTCGTTGCGGAGCACAGGCTGTAGGCGCGCGGGCTTCATTAGTTGTGGCACGCGGGCTCAGTAGTTGTGGCTCGCGGGCTCTAGAGCGCAGGCTCAGCAGTTGTGGCGAACGGGCCCAGTTGCTCCATGGCATGTGGGATCTTCCCGGACCAGGGCTCGAACCCGCATCCACTGCATTGGCAGGCGGATTGTTAACCACTGCACCACCAGGGAAGCCCTGGGAGTGACTTTAGCTCAAAAACTTCCTATTGGCTTGGCTGAAACCTCCCAAGAATTACACTACCCATCCCACCCTTCTTCCTTCCCTCTCTCCCTCACAGGGCTCAGACCCACAACACGGTCTGACAGTTCTGTGCTCCTCTGGCTCACTTTCCTTTTTCTTTCACAGATGCTTCAGCAAATAACTCTCTTGCATATCTAATCCCATCTTGGGGTCTAGCTTCTCAGAGGATCTGAACTCATGTGCTTTGGTTTTTTAAACCCCCAAAGTCAATCTGGCATCCTGTATACAGAGCACCTGGCATGTACTGGGTTGTTTCCTTCTCTTTTCCTTTCAGAGTGTATGAAGGTATTAACAGTGGCTATGCCGTGAGGCTGTTCCTTTTCTAATAGGAGCAAGATGGACTACCCCGTGCCCAGGAGAATATGCACATACCTGGAAATTATTATCTCCTGAGTTCAGAGAGGCTGAGGCACTTACCCAAGGGCATACAGCTCATGCCCAGGTGCCCACACATATACACACTATGCATGGAGTGGGGAGACAAAGTCAGAGTGAAGAGACAGGGTCAGGATGCAGTGTGGGGCAGGCAAAGGGCACGAGGAAAGCAGCCCCTTCCTGCCCCTCCCAGCCAACTTCCACGGCTGGTCTGTGTGTTTTGGTGCCATGGCAACAGGCTGTGAGAGCTGCTCGTGGAAAGTGAAGTTTAACCTCAGGACACTGAGGGGAGCTAAGCTAGATGGGCCTAGAAGATACCAGATCCATGACCTTCTGCCCTTCCAGCCTTGCTCCAGCCTGCAGACGCTGCCCAGCTCAGCCAAGCCCTCAGTCATTAAGAAATGCCTTTCTCTGTTCACACTCGCTGCTTATCCAGCCAATTGGCTCACCTGCTTGGCCCTACTAGCTCTGTTTCTATATAGAATGCTTTGTTATGTTTGTCTAAATCCTCTCCATCTCTCAGGGCTATTGTAGTCTCACCACCACTTGGAAGCTTTCCATGATTTCCCCAGTCCACAGAGCCCTTTTCTTCCTCTGAGCTTGTCTAGCACTTATTGTACTATCTGTAGCATTCACATTATGATGTTTGGACTTCGTTCTGATCTGATTCAGCAAGCTCCTAATATGTGCTAGACCCTGTGCTAAGTGCTGAATGCTCATGTGGGTATCTTGGGGCCAAGTCTGCTCTAGGGTAATTAGACCTCAGACAAGAGACTAGCAGACCATCTTGAAGCTCCAGCTTTATGAGCAGGAGAGGCCCCATTGGCTCCCAAACTAGGCAGGACAGAGGGTGCAGATTGTTGCTTATTAGAGCCTTGCATCCGAGGGCAGACAGGTCACTGTCTGAGTCTCATTTTTCTCAGCTATGAAAAGGGCATGATAGAACCTACCTCAGAGGCTTGTTTTGAGGACAAATGAAATAATATATGTAAAGTACCTAACACAGTGATGGGTCAGCCCCCACCCTGAGCCCCCTGAATCTGCCTAAATGAAAGCATTGAGTTCTCTTCTTTCCCTTAGGGCTGTTCAGAGAGCTGACTCTCCTGGGTGGTGAGGTTAAATGAAGCAAAGGCCTGCCCTCTAGGAGCTCAGCATCTAGGGCTTTCGCACATTTGCTCTTATTTAACTCTCCATCAGCTCTGGGATAGGACGCGCTGTTCCTTCGTCAAAGATGACGGAGGAGCCGGGTCTCAGAGAGGCTGAGCCACACCCTAGATCACAGAGCTAGTAAGCAATGGAGTTGGCCTCAGAGTCAGGCCTGAGACATAAGAGAAGCCCTCAGTAAATACACAGAGCCCTTGGGTGAGAACACTTGACACTGTGAAGATGTCAGTTCTGCCTGAAGAATTCTCTAAATTCAACATAATGCCAATCAGAATCACAACAGGATGTGCCTGTGTGTGAAATTTAACAAGCCAATTCTAAAGATAATCTGGAAGAATAACTGTCGGAATAGCCAAGAAATATTTGAAGAAGAACAATGGGGGAGGACTTGCCCTATCAGATTACAAAACACCATCAAGCTGTACTAATTAAAATGGTGTTGTGCTGGCACGGGACAAGACAAATGAATGGATCAAGGTCACAGAATAGGGAGTTTAAAAGGGGTTCTTGTATGGAGAGGAATTCAGGATGTGATAAAGTAGCATTTAGAAACAGCATGGGGACAACCGGCAGTCGAGTGAGCGGGCCGCATCGGGAGCGCAGGGCGGCGGGAACTCGATGACGAACCCGATCTTCCTGGTGCTCATTTCTCCGCTCAGTGAAGGCCGAGGACGGGGCACGCGGGACCCGGGGACCTGGGACCCGGCAGCATTTTTCTCCAACGTCCCTGGACGAGGTGCAACTGCCGGGGAGGGGACGGATTCCTCACTCCCCATGCCCGGCCGGTTCCGGCGCCGGAATGCGATGCCACCGAAGGTTGACAGCAGGCCGGCCTCAGCCGGCGCGAGTAGTCGAGAACTAGAATTTCCTTTTGTTCTTCTTGTTGTTGTTTCCCCCTCTTTCCCCTCGCTGCCGCCGCAATGAAGGAACATCCACCAATGAGACGAATAAAAATACGGTAATATTTAAAAAAAAAAGAAGAAAAAAAAGAAACAGCATGGAAAGGATGAACTCCTCAAAAAATAGTGTAGAGACAATTGGCTATCCTTGTGAAAAAACATAAAGTTGATTCCTGCTTCACACCTTTCACAAAATACATTCCAGGTGGATTAGAGAGCTAAGTGTAAAAAAAACAAAGCTATAAAACTATTAAAGAAAATATAGGAGAATTTGTTTATAACCTTGAGGGAGGAAAGGCTTTCTTTAGCAAGATATAAAACGCAGAAACCATAAAGGAAAAGACTGCTAAATTTGATTACGTCCAAATCTAAAACTGCCATATGACAAAAGACACCATAAATATTGTTAAAAGACAAGTGACAGCCTGGAAGAAGGTATCTGCAACATATGCAAACGGAAAGGATTAGTATTCAGGATATATAATGAATTCCTACAAATAGTAAGTGAAAGATAAACCACTCAAAAGAAAAATCGAGTGATAATTCGGAACAGACAGTTCACCTCCGAGGAACTGCAGATGGTTGATAACAATGACGACAGCTCAGCCTTGCTAGTCAGCAAAGAAATGCAAGTCATACAACACTGAGCTAACATTTTTCACCCGTCAGATTTGCAACATCTTAAAAAGATTCGTAATACCTACTGTTGGCAGGAATTTAAGGGCATGAACACCTTTTTCACTGTTGGTAAGAATGGAGTTTGTCACGGTGTTCGTAGAACACGATCCTGCAGTGTCTGTGGAAAGTGAGGGGCCCAGACCCTCCACCACAGTGAGTCCACATCTCTGCCTGGAGAAATGCTCCAAGTGCACAAAGAGGCCTGGCCACAGGGAGCCTTGGTGGCAGTGGCAGAAATGGGAACAATCAGACACAACCCAAAGGGTCATTAATAGAGAAAAGGCTAAATACATTTATGAATATCCACATTAGTAACAGTTTTCTGAGGCCCAAACAAATGAGGTAGACCTCTGCATCCTGAAGTGAAAAGGTCTGGATACCAGAGAGAAGCAAGTCACAGGACGTTCTGGCTTTATTTATGTAAACATGGATGCAGGCTTTGAAATTATGTGCATGAGGAAGAATATTCTGGAAGGGTACCTGTCAAATTGACAATCCCTGGGGAGGGGAGTGGGATTGTGTAGGAGCCAAGGTGGGCTTTATCTGAATGAACTATTTAAATTTTTTTTACAATGAGTATGTATGCATGTATTACTTATATAATAACAATAACACATTTAAAATAACTAGAAAGACCAGCTCTTACTCAATGCCCAACAGTTTATGTCCCTAATTTCCAAGCCCTGCATCTGCTACTGCCCTGGACCTGTTGCTTAGATCCAATCACTGAGTCCTGACTACACACATCAACCTTTACCACCTCCAGCACACTGGGCTCCTTGTCTGGGTTCTCGACTTGTGCCCCTTGGCCTATCATGGATCACAACAAAGGGGAATTGCTCATGGCCCTTGCCCCAGAAGAGCACATGGTCCAGTAAAATAACTTCAGAAAAGATGTGGTTGGAAAAACCAAGGAAGGCTTCCTAGAGGAGGTAGCATTTGAGTTGAGGCTTGAAGTATGGATTTTTTTTTTTTTTTTTTTTTTTTTTTTTTAAATTTTTATTTATTTGTTTATTTATTTATGGCTTGTGTTGGGTCTTCGTTTCTGTGCGAGGGCTTTCTCTAGTTGTGGCAAGCGGGGGCCACTCTTCATCGCGGTGCGCGGGCCTCTCACTATCGTGGCCTCTCTTGTTGCGGAGCACAGGCTCCAGACGCGCAGGCTCAGTAGTTGTGGCTCACGGGCCTAGTTGCTCCGCGGCATGTGGGATCTTCCCAGGCCAGGGCTCGAACCCGTGTCCCCTGCATTGGCAGGCACATTCTCAACCACTGCGCCACCAGGGAAGCCTGGATTTTTTTTAAAAATAGAATTTTATATTACTCTATTTTTTGGCTGTGCCACACAGCATGTGAGATCTTAGTTCCCCGATCAGGGTCGACCCTGTGTCCCCTGCAGTGGAAACGCAGAGTCCTAACCACTGGACCACCAGGGAATTCCCAAAAGATGGATCATTTTTATCCTAACCTCCTTGCCCCAAATTCTGTTAAAAACTACATAACATTATTACGGAAAATTTAGATAACAGGAAAAAATCACCCCCATAATCCATCTCCTAAGCCAATAACTTTTGCAAATTCCCTTCAAGTCTTTTCCACAAGACACATACATATTTAAGTATTACTATGAACTGAATTGTGTTCCACCAAAATTCATATGTTGAAGCCCCCTAACTGAATGTGATAGTATTTGGAGACAGAGGCCTGTGGAAGATAATTAGGTTTAGATGAGGTCATGAAGGTGGGGCACTTATGATGGGATTAGTGCCCATATGAAAAGAATAAGAGACACCAGAGCTCACCTCTCTCTTTGTGTGCACACACAAAGGTCATGTGAGAATGCAGTGAGGAATCAGCTGTCTACAACCCAAAGAGAGAGCCCTCACGTGAACCCTGCTGGCACCTTGATCTTGGACTTCTAGTCTGCAGAACTGTGAGAAATAAATTTCAGTTGTTTAAGCCACCCATCTATGGTATTGGGTTGGCCAAAAAGTTCATTTGGGTTTTTGGTAGGGTGTTATGGAAAAACCCGAACGAACTTTTTAGCCAACCCAATATTTTTGTTACAGCAGCTTGAGCAGACTAAGACAAGTATGCAATCTAAATAATGCATCTGTTTATATGTTTTGTTTTTTAAATATAACATTATATCATAGCCCTTTTTTACATTACTGAGCAAAATTTATAATGGTCACTTTTTTTTTTTTTTTTAGAATTTTTTTTTTTTAAGGCATTGTTTTTTACTTTGTTTATTTATTTATTTTTGGCTGTGTTGGGTCTTCGTTTCTCTGCGAGGGCTTTCTCTAGTTGTGGCAAGCGGGGGCCACTCTTCATTGTGGTGCGCGGGCCTCTCACCATCGCGGCCCCTCCCGCTGCGGGGCACAGGCTCCAGACGCGCAGGCTCAGTAATTGTGGCTCACGGGCCTAGTTGCTCCGTGGCATGTGGGATCTTCCCAGACCAGGGCTCGAACCCGTGTGCCCTGCATTGGCAGGCAGATTCTCAACCACTGCGCCACCAGGGAAGCCCCCTATAATGGTCACTTTTAATGGCTGTGCAATATGCCATTCAGTGAGTGTACCATGATTTAATTATCCATTCCTCTATTGTTGGATTTTTAGGTTGTTTCTTACTTGTAAAACTGTAATGAATATCCTTGAGCATGTAGGGTTTTTTTTTTCCCTTTTGGGTTATTTCCTTGGAACAAATACATTCTCAGAAGTGGAAATACTGGGTCAAAATTTATGAACACTTTTATGGCCCTTGAAACATGTTGCCAAATTGCTTCTAAAAGTATAGTTCTAGAATACACTGAAGGCTCTTTTAGGCAAATATGAGAGGTATAGGAACGGGATGGGGGTCCCAATTCCAGGAAACAGCATGTGTGAAGGTGCATTGACCAGTACAGACTTCTGTGATTTATCCCTTGAATGCTACAACAAGGCCACAAGGTAGAATTCTATGGTAGATTACATAGTTGCAGATTTATGTAGCAGATTTACATAGCTTCACCATCTCGAACTAGTTATTTAAAATGTTTGTCCCGGGACTTCCCTAGTGGCGCAGTGGTTAAGAATCCGCCTGCCAATGCAGGGGACACGGGTTCGAGCCCTGGCCTGGGAAGGTCCCACATGCTGTGGAGCAACTAAGCTCGGGTGCCACAACTACTGAGCCTGCGCTCTACAGCCTGCGAGCCACAGCTACTGAGCCCGCGTGCCCCAACTACTCAAGCCCAGGCGCCTAGACCCCACGCTTCACAACAAGAGAAGCCACTGCAGTGAGAAACCTGTGCACCGCCAAGAGTAGCCCCCGCTCGCCGCAACTAGAGAAAGCCCGCGCACGGCAACGAAGACCCAACACAGACAAAAATAAAAATAAATAAATAATTAAATTTATAAAAAATAAATAAATAAAATGTTTGTCCCTTGGTGTCCTAATCTATAAAATGTAGATAATAAAGCTTTCTGAAAGGGCTGTGGACAGGATTAACTTTTTAAAAAATACTGGCATGGTGTCTACAGTATAGTAGAAACTCAGTGTCCTAAGGTAGAGTGTGGTTTGGTTTTTTCCTTTGGTATGAGTGATGTACTTGCTACCTGACAGACTAGAAGATGATCATCTAAAACTAATTGAGAGGCATGACACATAGAAACAATAGTAGCAACAAATGACAGCCAATATTTATTGAGCACCTTCTATGGACTATATGTGTTAAGCGCCTTACATTTTTTTAAAGAAAAAAAGAATTCTATGGCAGATTATGTTGGTTGGCAAGCTCAGTAGCCATTCTCAATCTCCTCTCTTGTTATTCTCTCACCATAGGTATTAAAAGCCCAATAATCTGCTTCCCAGCTTCTTTTGCTGCTAAAAGTCGCCATGTGACCCCATTCTGTCCAAAAAGATATAAGGGAAGGCTCTGGGAAGAATTCCTTCCTTCTTTTCTCTCTCTTTCTTTCATTCACATTTTCAACCTGTTCGTTAAATCTTTCAGCTGGGAATTGAAGTCTTCTGATTTCCTGATTAAAGGGGATAATGTCATTGGCACTGGCTCTCCTTCCTTCTTCCTGCCTTGAATGCAGATGTAATGCCTGGAGCTGCAGCAGCCACATTAAGATCATAAGGTTGGACAAGCATGAGGACAAAAAGCCAACATAGTGAGGGTGGCAGAAAGGCAAGACAGAAAGAAACTGGGTCCTTGATAGCACCATTTGAGTGGCTAAATCAACATCACCAACCACCTACCTCTAACTTCTTGTTTTGTGAGAGAAACAAACCCTTATTAGATTAAACCATTTTCAGTCAAATTATTTTTGTTACTTGCAGTCAAATGCTTCCTAACAGATAGAAGACTCCACCATCTTGCCCTGTTTCCCTCAGACAGCACCTGGGATTCAGATTCTAGTTCTATTTTACTAGAGTTTAATCCTATCTCTTGGAACTGGTGACTTTGATCTCTGCAGCCCAGAACATTTACTGCCTGCCCGCCCACAGTGTGGAAGGTATCCCCTTCCTAGCTCTGAGTGCTCCTAGCAGGCCTCAAAGTCTGAGGCCAGCTTCTGTAGTCCCTGAACCCTGTCTGTTTTTTCAGAAGCAGCCAGGACCTTGGGTTCAGCGTATGCCAATCACTGGTTGCCTTTGAGGTCTTAAGAGAATCCTGAGTCAAGGGTCCTAGGTTCATTTCTGGATACTTTCCCTTACCAGTCATGTGGTCTTGGTCGAGTCACTTAACCTCTGAGCAACAATCTTCTCGTCTGTAAAACAGGGGTAACTAGGATTGCTGGCAAGATTTAGAACTACAAATTGGGTAACATGGTAGGTGTCTAAGAGATTTGATGTGTCAAATCATCACATCACAGAACCGGGGGTAGACTCGGCACAAGCCTGCATCCAGGTGCATTCCAGTAGCCACGTGGCCTCCTCTGTGGAGACTTGGGCCCGGGAGTGACGCATGCTCTTCCCCAGTCGCCTGTGCTTCTGGGCCACGGGGCTGCACGCACGGCCTGCTGAACCCTCGGGAGCTGCTGTGCTGTCCCCAGGGCCGACCAGAGGCAGGGGAGCTCTGGCTCTGGCCAGAGTCAGGCTGGCCTGCTCAGCTCCCTTGCATGAAGTCTGCAAAACTGGCCCCAGGTCTCTCCTGCACATTGCCAGCTGACAACTTGAGGGCCAGATTCCCCAAACCAAAATTAGGACATGGGCTTGCTCAAAGGATTCTTTCCATGGCTGAATGTATTTATTTGAATGTTCTTATTGAGGAATAAAAATGAACTCCACCAGAGGTTTAATGAATCACTTTAATTGGAAGGCACACAAATATGTGCAAACAGGGCTGTCTTGGGCACATTAATGATGTCAGGAGAAGTCTCCTCAACAGCTGAGGCGGTGAAGTCTTAGGCCCAAGGGCAGAAGTGGAGAGATGGAGGGGTGGCTGTGGGCAGAACTTATACTTCCTTTGAACAAATTCTTCCAAACTAGCAACTTTTCAACAAATTATAAAGGGAATAAAGAGGTGTGATAATTAGTGAAACTGGAATGAAAAGATGTAAATGGATGCAGTGTGAGCAAATCTAGGGATCACAGAGAGCAGCTGATCAAAGGGTTGGCATTGTCATTTTACTCACCAACTGCCCCTCCCCCCCGCTCCGCCCCCCCCCCCACACACACCCCTTGCCAGCCAAAGAGGTCTTGTACCCAGCCCCACTGCAGACTTACCCGTGGACTTACCCACACCAGCCTGGCCTCTGCACTAGGGGGAGACCAGGTTCCCATCCCCCATAGACAGTTTCCAACTACCTTCAAAGTCACCTGCAGCCTATGGGAGCGGGAGAGAGACAGGGGAATGGAGGGAGGGGTGTGCAGCCCAGGGTGTGCAGCAAGATTATCCTGATGGAGTTTCCACCAGTCCGGAATAAGGTTGGAGTCCCCTATAAGCGCTCCTCATCACACCTGCCTTAGGGGACACACCACTCATGGCCCCCAGTCTCCCCCAGGCACCAGCCTCTCTGAGAAAATCACGTGCTTGGGTGGAAGAGACCTGCATTCTTGTTCTGACTGCGCCCCGGTGTCCATGCGGAGGAGCCCATCAAGGGACAGCTTGTCACCTGAGGCCAGAGGAAGACATGGGGCCCTGGGTGCAAATCCTTGTTCTGTATCTTACTGTGTGACCTTGGTCAAGGTATTTAATCTCACTGAGTGTCAATTTCCTGTAATCTGAATCTAATGACTATCTTATAGGCCTCATCAAATATGCAGAGCACCTATTTCATTGTCTGGCACATAGTAAGCCATTGATAAATAGTGACTGTTAGTGCCATTAAGACACATGAAAGTATAAGGGACACCAACATTAATAATAATTATAGTAATTATCCCCTTTTTCTCGTCCCCCCAGGCAGAAGGAAGCAAGGAGAGAGGCCCTTTCAGCCCTGATGCCTGACTTCTCATGGGGCCACTCGCATTGCTGGTAGGGAGATGGACTCTGCTAAATTTATGGGGACTTTCTTCTTATACAAGTCTGTTCAAGCCCAGGGATCTGGCAAGACCCTGTTCTTAGCTGGATAGGGTGCCACTCTTGCCCACTCCATAACAGTCAAGGCCAACATCAGGGGTATTGCACCCTCTTGCCACTCTGTGGGAGGCCCAGGAAGCTCCCTCCCCAGCTCCCACAGCCCTGGTGCGTGACCCCTCCTCACCCCTCCTCTGCCTGCTCAGCCGGCTCATGGGCACTGCATGTCAGCAGTGGCTGCAGTGCTGGGCGTGACCATAGGGGAGATGGAGACGCAGAGCAGCGCCCCGCTTCCTGCTCGTTGTCTGCCCCATCTCCACATGTGCCAGGCTGGGTGGCCGGGACCCCTGCTCTATAGATGTTCTCAGCCTGGCCTAGCCTCGCAGCCGGGTCCCCCATTCCTCCCCCCACCTCCTGCAGCCTGCTGAGGGTGGGCGGTGAGGGGGAGATCTTAATTTCTCCAGCTTCTAATCAGCACAGCTGGGAGAACCAGCAGTCAAGGGCAGGAGGAGGGGAAAGGCCACAGGCCTAATCTACAAGCCACCCAGTCACCAGAGTCCTGCTTCCCTCCTAACAAGCCATGCAGCAAACAAATTATCTTTGTTGTTCCTGGGAAATCTGCAAGTACTTACCCGTGTAATTAGCATCTGTGCCTTGTGCGGCAGTTCAGGTGAGCAGGCCACAGCCACCCGGTGCCAGGCTGCCTGTAATCAAAACCAAAGCGGCTGCCAGGGTGCTCTTGGGTGAAGACGATGTCAAACTCAATTGGGGCCTCATCTGGGAAGGTGACCCCAGGAAATGGCGCATGTTGGGGCCTCAATAGCTGTGAAATGCCAAGAAGGGTGGGAGGCCTGCATAGCCTAGTCTTTTTCATAAATCGCCCTGGCACTCTAAAGCCAGGGCAGATGGAGCACCTGAGGCTTGGCCCACTGATGCAAAGACCCTGGGCCCAGTAATCTGCATTTTTTTAAAAAAACCTTTTTATTTTTGTCTGCGTTTGGTCTTCGTTGCTGCGCGCGGGCTTTCTCTAGTTGAGGCGAGCGGGGGCTACTCTTCGTTGCGGTGCAGGAGCTTCTCATTTCGGTGGCTTCTGGTTGCGGCGCGCGGGCTTCAGTAGCTGCGGCACGTGGGCTTCCGTAGTTGTGGCTCACGGGCTCTAGAGCACAGGCTCAGTAGTTGTGGCGCACGGGCTTAGTTGCTCCGTGGCACGTGGGATCTTCCCAGACCAGGGCTCGAACCCGTGTTCCCTGCATTGGCAGGCGGATTCTTAACCACTGCGCCACCAGGGAAGTCCCGGGATCTGCATTTTTAAGCAGCTTCCCAGGTGACTGATGCACAGCCAAAGTTTGGATGTTCTTCAGGATCCCCTCAGTTGATGCAGTGGTTAATAGTGATAAGTATCATTTACTGAATGCCTACTAGGTACAGGGGCTTTAAATATGAATACACGATTTCATTTAATTTCTCAGACCTGCAAGAAAGGTATGAATATACCCTATTTACAGAGAGAATAACTGACTTGCCCAGTCACATAGGGACAGGGCTGAGCATCAGACTGAGGTGTGCCTGCCTCCAAGTCCTGTTCTGGGCCCCTCCCCAGAGTTATTTCCCACTTGAAGCTACTTGTTCCATGCAGTGTGGAGGTTAAGTGGAGTCACCACGACATTGCACATGGAGTGACAGCTCCTTCTGCCAGAGGAGACAGCAAGGGTTCAACACGGGAAGCCTCGAGTTGTCTTGTTCTTGCCTGATGGGGGAAGCCGTTCTCGGCTTCCTGCTCAAAGCAGGGAATAACACACACTTCCCTTTATCTCACTGGGGCAGAAGGTGGCACCCCTATGCAGAGCAGGAAGGACAGGCCAGAATGGGCAAACATACAGCGCCAGGAACAGGGCGCAGAGCAGGGGATCAGCATGATGCCCACAGAGGGAGGTCCTCCCTGGAGACAGCAGGCCTGGGATTTTCAGACAGAAGAGCCCATGAAGGTTCAGGGAGAAGAGGCCGCTCTCCTTAATACAACCGACAGAGGTTGCACTTAAATGGACCCTGAGTGTGTGCACCCTTGGAGACTAACAGTCAAGGCAGAACTCTGGAGCAGCCAGCATGGAGCGGGGGGAGGGGGACAGAGAGCCGGGGTGAGAAGCAGCAGAGTTTGGATGAGCAGTGAACAAAGATGCTGATTCTAGCCTGGATAGCACAGAGACTGGGTTTTCATCAGTTCCTCAGTGAAGAGGAAATTGGAAATTAATATCAAAATCCCACTGAGTAGCGTCCATAGTTTCCATATGTAATCATGCTTGGCTTAGCTAGGTAGTAAAATGTTTATGATTTTCTTTCCAAGGTTGAGTTTAGTCATTCTCAATGAACCATTTTGTTGGCTCCATAAAGTCCTGAATTAAAGAACCCCTCTAGGTGATGTGATAGATGGATGGATACCTGTGCTACGTGGACCCTCCCAGCTGTTGAAGTCCAGGCCTGGGGCCCAGAAGCTGCTCTAACAGGGCTGGAGTGCCACATGCCACGTGAAGCGCCAGCGTGACAAAGAATGCACCGTAAGTCTGTTCTGAGCGCCCCCCGTGGCATTTGTGATTCATATACAGAAATTCAAATAGTATGCTGCTTCCTCCAAACATGTGCTTTTGGTAAACTGAGGCATCGCTGCCCTCCCAGCTGCCAGCTGGGGTGGAAGTGGGTGGGTGTGGGCATTGTGGGCAGGCAAACAGCAATGCCAGTCCTTCCTGCTTCCTCCTGGGCAGGGCGAGGAGTGCCGCAGCCTGTCGCTCCCTGCCCTGATCTTTAGTTCACTCTACACAGAAATTTGGAGACAGATTTAAAGACCGACACACATGATTCCCTAAACATCTTCTGGGAGCTGGAGGCAATAAGGGCGGCAGGGAGGGCTGAGGGCCTGAGGATCCCATCGTCTGTCTACATGCGCACACACACACACTCACACACAGACACACACACTCACACACACAGACACACACACACTCACACACAGACACACACACACACTCACACAGACACACACACACACTCACACTCACACACACAGGCACACACAGACATACACACACATGCTCACACACACACACTCAGACACACACATCCAGGTGTACACATGTACATGCTCACACACAGACACATTCATTCACAGGCTCACACACACACTTATGAACAGAGACACATTCTAACACACACCGTCATACGCAGATACACAGTTGCCCAGACACTAACACACGTATGACACACCCTTACACGCAACACACAGACTCCACACCCTGACACACCCCTGTGCGCACGCGCGCTCCCTCCTCGGTTGCCCTTCCGACAGGAGAGGGCCTCGTGGCCCCGGGCAGCTGAGCTCCTGCCAGGCCCTCCCCTGAAGCCCCACCTTGGCCACCCAGGAGCGGCCTGATGATGGCCGTGCGCTCGGGCCCAGCCTCCCCTGCCCGTCTGGGCTTCTCTCCCACACATCAGCAGCCTCGGCCACAACAGCGCGTCCCCCTACAGCCTCTAACACATGCACACGCACACTCAAGCACACAGAGCATGCTCTCCCCCCAGATCTCTCCTCTCTGTCTCACCGCCTCACTGTCACACAGGGCTGCTCTGTCTCCAGCCTCTCCCAGTCACATCCACGCCATTTGCCTGTCAGCTTGGGCCTCCACACCCCCGGCCCAGCTTTGGTCTTTGTCTCATGCACAAATACACACAACCCCATGCAGACACCCTGTATCTGTCTGTCTGTCTCCCACATACCCGGAACAACTTGAGCGATGGCAAGTGGGAGAGGGTGTCAGGCCTGATAGAAGCTGTTATTCTTAGCCCTGTCACTGAACGCTTCCACCCCCTCCCCAGCTCAGTCCCTGCCCTGCCCGTCACCCTCCCTTCGAGACAGAGCCGAACCTGAGGCCCAGCTAATCCCCCGTCTGTGGGGAGGGAGGGAGGCGGTAGGGGATTGCAGCCCAGCACTGAAAAGGAGCAGAAAATGCGATTTATTTTTGCTGCCCCCCACCCGACTCTGCCTCCAGCTGCTCAGAAAGCAGTTGTGAGGGGGACCGGGTGGAAGGGAGGGAATTTGCATTTGAAAATACTTGTTGGTTGGCCTGAAACATTTGGCGCCATTGCTGATCCAGTTCTGTGTGTGTGTGTGTGCGTGCGTGCGTGCGTGTATGCGTGTGTGCGCGCGCGCGTGCGTGTGTGTGTGTGTGTGTGGGGGGGCGTTTGGGCACGGTAGGGGGTGTGGGTGAGAAGACATTGAGGAAGCGGGACTCAGGAGAGGGCACCAGGCAGTGTCTCTCCTAAGCCATTTCTTACCCCTTTCTTGCTTTCGGGCCGGAACCGGCCATAAATAGATTACCCAGCTCAGCTTCTGCTCAGCCCCAGGGACCGCCAGCCCCAGGCCTCTGTGTGCCACCGGGCCCTCTGTAGGCCTCCACACCTGCCAGGCATTGGGGGTGTGTGTGGGTCCTACTCCCGGGAAGTCCCACAGACACCTCAGTCCCCAAGTGCTCGGTCTTTTCCTCTAAATGTCTCCTCCTCCCCTGTGTTCCCTAAGCTGTAAACTTCAGACTATGCCAACCTCCTCCCCCTTTCTGGTGGGGCTGCAAACCTTCCACCTCAGAGGGCGCCCTCCGCGCATCCCCTGGTCCCCACTGCCACAGCACAGTCCCAGCTGGCCCGTCCTTCGCTCTTGCCAGGTCTTAGCTGGTCTCCTCACCCTCAGTTTCCTCTCCTGCTGGTCCATCCCCAAACGGCTGCCGCTGATTTATTAAAAAGTAAAAATAAGCCCTGATGATGTCACTCTCCTGCCCCAAGCCCTTCCCTGGCAGCCCGCAGATGGAGTGGAGAGCCCTAGGGTGGCACAGCAGGGTCCTCACCCCGTCCCTTGTCCCTTGTCTCGCTCTCTCCGCACCACGCGGAGCCCGCGCCTCCCCAGCACAGCAGGCCCTTCCGTTCCTTAGCCTGCGGAGGCTTTTCCCTCCTCTTCACCTTGGGCGAATTAGAACCCACCTCAGACGTCATCGTCTCTTGTGAAAAAACTTCTGCCTCCCCCCACCTACCATCCCATGGCTAGCTTTCATCTTCTCTCTGCTCTCCGGCGCTTACACAAGCCTTAATTCTAGCCCTTAAACCATCGGCCCTCAAGGTTGCGTCATCATTCCTCCCTCGAAGCCTTTGCCAGTTCAGGTCCTTTCCTCTGAATGTCCTCTCTTGCCCTCTCCATCTGTAGTCTCACCTCTCCCTTCCTTTGGGATTTTCCATTCTGTGGCTACACTGGGCCCCAGATTCTTCCGACCTGTGTCCTCCCTGTTTACCGCGTGTGGGTGTGGGGTCGCCCCCGCTGGCCTGTGAGCTCCTGAAGGGGGTGCGGTGGAGTTCCTGCCAGGGCCCCCTCCCTCCCCCGGAGATCCGAGTGACGCTGGGCTCACAGCCAGGGCTCAGGGACTTCAGGGGGCAAGTTTGAGTCTGGGAGAGAAGGAGGGGGGTGGGGAAAGGGTCTCTAGCAGTTGCTGGGAGAGCACTGGCTGCAGTCCCCTGGGACTCTGGCTCAGGAGCAGGGCTGGGGACACGAGGCCTGCGCTCACCTGGCAGCTGTTGGCAAAGCCTCTCCCCAGCGGTGATGTCAGAGGCAGGGGCCACTGGGCAGCCTCTGGCTCTGACACCGGCCTGCTGAGCGTCCAGGATAGAGAGGCTCAGAGCAGGAGGGGCAGAGAGAGTGACAAGGAGACAGCCAGAGACATTCACTGAGAGGCCTGGGCAGTGACAGAGATAGAGACACGGCGATAGAGAGAGGGACAGAATGAGAGGAGGAGATAGAGACACAGACACCAAAGGAGAGACCGATTCAGAGACAGAGGCAGACAGAGAGAGACTTAGAGACACGCAGACAAAAATGGACATGGGGGTCAGAGAGAGAAAGAGAAAGTCAGAGAGAGACAGATAGAAGAGGAGACAAAAAGGACGGGAGGCAGAGAGGACAGGAAGAGGTGGGGGGGCAAATGTCAGGAGACGGACAGACAGACAGATCTATGGGTATGGGATGCCAGAGAGAAGGGCCACAAACACATGCACGCATGTGCACGGAGGAAGCCAGGAAACCCCCGAAAGAGACAGGCAAGTTGTCAAGGGGAGGAGAAGGCTCAGGCCTGAAGCTCGGAGGGGCCGGGGCAGGCCTGCGATGCGGGCGGTATAGGAGGTCAGGGCCTGTCTGCTGGGCTCCTCTCCTTGGCTGTGAGCTGGGGGTGGAGGGCAGGCCTGAAAGTAGGCTGGGTGGAAGGGCTCTGCGGGATCAGGAGAGAGCCTGGATCCAGCCTTGGTCGATTCAGGATCCAGAGGTAACCCCCAGGAGCCCCTGGAGAGGGGCCCCGAACCAGAGAATGACAGGTGGCGAGAGGCCCGCGCCAAGCCGAGAAGGGTCCAGAGGAGCCTTCCTAAGCCTCTCAGCTCAGCAGGGAGAGGACCTGCGAGGGGGCCATCAGGCTAAGTCCCTCGAAGCCCCTCACCCAGACAGTGCCCTGCATCTGTGCCCAAGCCCCGGGTAGATTCCCCAGGGCCTTGGCAACCCATTCCATGGTTCCACAACCCAACAAAGAGAGCCCACTGGAAGTCCTCCCTGCTGTCTAATTCAGATACCTCCCATTGTAAGTGCAGCCCACTCAACTCCTTAGGAGGTTAAAAAAAAAAGAAAAAAACCTCCACCGAAATCTGAAACGCCACGGAGTGCTCAGACAAAGACCCCTTTCTGTACAGTTCCACCCCCTCCTGCACCTCTCCCCCTCCCCACCCCCTTCCTTACTTACTGCAGGCTGAATTGGCAGCGGAGAGGTTTTGAGTCAACAAATGCAGTGGGCTGGGGAAGGGAGCCCTGAAGGGGATTCCTGTCTGGGAGACATTTGCTGACAGCAGTTACTGTGACAACAAGGAAGGTCTGCCACAGACCCACAAGCCTGCCTGCCTCAGGCCCACTGCTGCCCCGCCCAATCCTAGCTTTCCTCACAGCCCCTGCCCCACTGCTTCACTTACTCAGTCCTTCATCGCAGCATTTACTCTACAATCCTTGGACACCAACCATGTGGCCAAGCCCTGCTTGGCATTTTTATATTTACTGTCTCATTCGGCCTTCTTCCATTGACCAAGTAGAAAGCCGAAACTCAGTACACGGAAGTGACTTGCCCAAAGTCATGCAGATGATAGAGCTGGGATTGGAACCCAGGTCGGTCTGGCTTCCCAAATCAGGGTGTGGGCCTCCGGTCAGTGTCAGGAAACCAGGTGCCAGGTGGTGAGCTCTTTGAAGGCTGAGACTTCACTTATCCTTAGCTCACATCCCTAGAACTGTGGCCAAAGCCAGCACACAGTAGGTGCTTGGGAACTGCTTACGGCAAGAATGTTAGCTTATCGAGGGGAGGGCAGGAGTCAGAGAGGGTGGGAGCCCGCAGAAGAGAGGGCCTTCCTGCTTGGAAACAGCTGTGCCTGGATTCTGCCACCCAAGCACCCAAGGGCAGTTATAGAGGGTCTCCCGTGTGCCAGACACTGTGTGAGAACCTCTGAACACAAAGATTTAAAAATTGCATTTGTACTTTGCCCTACAGGAGGTCTTTGTTTAGCTGGGGAGACAGACACATAAAGAGATGGGGTTAGCGGTACTATAGAAATCAGTCCTAAGTGCTGCGGGATTCCAGGTGGAGCGTGGACCTAACTGTGAAAAGCAAAACAATAAAGCTTTTGTAAGAACGTAGAAAAATATCTCCACGATCTCAGGGTAGGGCAAGGTTTCTTAAACAATACACAAAAATAACAGCAACCATAAAGGAAAAGATTGATAAATTTGAGTACTTTATTTATTTATTTATTTATTTATTTATTTATTTTTGGCTGTGTTGGGTCTTCGTTTCTGTGTGAGGGCTTTCTCTAGTTGTGGCAAGCGGGGGCCACTCTTCATCGTGGTGCGCGGACCTCTCACTATCGTGGCCTCTCTTGTTGAGGAGCACAGGCTCCAGACGCGCAGGCCCAGTAGTTGTGGCTCATGAGCCTAGTTGCTCCGCAGCACGTGGGATCTTCCCAGACCAGGGCTCAAACCCGTGTCCCCTGCATTGGCAGGCAGATTCTCAACCACTGCGCCACCAGGGAAGCCCAATTTGAGTACTTTAAAATCAAGAAGTGCTGTCCTTCAAAAGACACCATTATAAGAGTACAACCAACAAAGGCCTCATCTCCAGAATGTGTGAAGAAGTCCTACAAATGAGTGTGCAGGAGACAACACAGTGGAAGAGCTGGACCGAAGAATTGAATACACAGAAATTCAAATGGCCAAATATATACAACAAGGTGCACAGCCTGATTAGTAATCAAGGAAATGCTAAGGAAACTCCCCATGAGATTCCACTACAGTACCCAGCAGATTAGCAACAATGTAAAAGTCTGATAAAAACAAGCGTTGGTGAAGACGTGGAACAGGAGTTCTCAGATAGGTCTTTGGAAGCAGCCCATAAGTACATAAGTAGTCAAGTCACAGACAGGCACACCCCAAAGGTGGATTCATGGACAGGAATGTTCATGGAGCCATTGGTCACGCAGGCCCCAAATCAGAACCAACAGATAGTGCAGACTGGGCAAACTGAGCGCAGGGGAACAGAGCCAGAGCACAGTGAATTCTGCCTGAGGGGCTGGGGTACCTGGGAGGTGACCTCTGAATTAGCTCTTGGAGGATGAAGTTTCCCTGTCAAGGAAAAGGGAGGGAGGGCATTCTAGACAGAAGGGTCAGCGAATGCACTGGCAGTGGGTATAAGCGGTTCCCAGGAGGTGGCTGGGTGGTGGGTATCAGGGAGAGAAGCAGGAAAGGAGAGCAGAGAGGGGCTGGGACTTGTAGAATGTGAAGGCCTTTGTGGGCCACTGTAGGAAGTTCGGCTTAAATACAAAAATGGGAGAGAGTCGGGAGCTGGGGGCAGTGAGAGGGAGGGAGATCAGTTAGAGGCTATTGCAGAAGATGGTAAGGACTGGAAAAAAAGAGCAGCCTCGCGACAGAAGGGATAGGGTGGATTTGGGAACCATCTCAGAGACAGAATAGACAGGCTGCGGTGCTCAGGGGTGGGGATGGGGGCGGGAGGGAGCTGAGGGGACTCCCAGGTCTCTAGCTTGGGTGGATGGTGACGCTGTCACTGAACATCTGGAGACAGAGGGAGGAGGGTGGGAGAGGTTTGGGGAAGGAGTTAAGAGTTAAGAGGGACTGAGGAGTCCCCAGTTGGGGACCTGCTGCTTTGGTGTTTCCTACAGGAGAGACAGACAACCTCCAGGACATCAGGACAGGCTGGGACAGAGAGCCACAGATATCAGAATTATGAGAGCAAGAAGCCATTGGTTAGATGAGAACATTTGGGGTGCAGGAGCAGGCCAAGACCAAAAGAAGTCATAGATGGAGCCCTGGAACCAAACACAGATGCATTGGGCTGAGGAGAGAGAAGCGAAAGAGACAGAGGGGACGATCAGAAAGTTAGAGGAGCCCTGGGAGAGGGTGGCAGGACCACAGCGTCTGAGAGGAAGTTTCACAGGAACTGGGTGGTCTGCAGAGTGAAGACAGGGTATTGGAAATAGGCGGGGTTGGGTCTGTGATAAGCAGGGAGGCGGAGTAGAGGGAAGGCGGGGGAGTTCTGGTCTGAGGATCTCTCTTTTCTCTGTCAATTATACGTGAGGGATGGGGCAGGCCAGAAGCCGAAAGGGTGGTAAAGGTTTAGAACAGGAGCTGACCACCAGGGGCCCAGTGGCCTGAAGGCCGGGCTGACGTCAGGGACCATCAATCTGGCGTGGCACCAGGCTGCACGGTTGGGTGATTTTCCTATGCCTTTTCGTAGCCTGGGATTCATGGTGGGGAAAGCAGACGACTGGAATCCTCCGAGGCTGGGAAAGGCAGTGCGAGGGGGTGTGGGAATCGAGGGTGCCAGGGAGAATGAGTGATGTGGCCAATCACAGGCAGGTCGATGGGGGAGGAAGTAGAGCCAGGAAGGAGCTGACAGCTGGCAGAGTGCCTTGGCCAAAGCCGGCACTCCAGCACCATAGTTGAATGAGCAAGACAGGATGGGAGAATTGGAGAAATCTCTGTGAAAGGAGACCAGGTTTTATGGGAGGAAAGGAAAGAAGTTGTGGCCTGAGAGGGGGAAACTGGAATTTAAAATTTTATGGGAGATGTACCAGGCGGGTGGCTGAGGTGGAGAGAAGGTCGCTGGAGGTGGGGAAGCAGAGGAGTCAAGATGTGAGGGTGGGGGCTTCCCTGGTGGCGCAGTGGTTGAGATCCGCCTGCCTGTGCAGGGGACATGGGTTCGATCCCTGGTCCCGGAAGATCCCACATGCCATGGAGCAACTAAGCCCGTGAGCTACAACTACTGAGCCTGCGCTCTACAGCCCGTGAGCCACAACTACTAAGCCTGCATGCCACAACTACTGAAGCCCACGCGCCTAGAGCCCATGCTCCGCAACAAGAGAAGCCACCACAATGAGAAGCCCGTGCACCGCAATGAAGAGTAGCCCCCGCTCACTGCAACTAGAGAAAGCCCGCACGCAGCAATGAAGACCCAATGCAGCCAAAAATAAATAAATAAAAAATAAATAAATTAAAAAAAAAAAAAAAGAAGTGAGGGCGTTGGGATGTTCATGTAGACATTCCAGTTGCCCAGGATGTTGGGATGCAGAGGAAGACCATGAACCAGCTGCCCAAGTCCTCAAAAGATGACTGGGGACCTCTGAGTGGATAGGTGATATCAGCCAGGTTGGGTAAGGGGTTTCGTGGCTGGATGGTGGGAAGCTGGAGGTCTGATTTTGAGTGGGAGAGGAAGTGTAATGGACTGAGGTGGCAGAGGGAGACAGCAGAATGCTGACTTTCCAGCCTGGCCAGGCGCCACTTCCTGCAGGCTCACCCCATCACTTTCCTCTGGGCCTTCGTTGTCCTTTAAATATGAAAGACTCCACTTAACCCTTGAGTATGCACGACCCTGATACTTGCTTCTCTCCACCACCACCCCCCCACAAGATCATAGGGTAGGACTCTACCTCTTGTGGCCCCTATAATACTGTGGACCCAGTATATCCTGAGAAAAGGGCCGTGGGCACAGGACAGAGGCCTGGTCTGCAACTTGGGATAATGAAAGTGTCGGGCTGTTCTGGGCCAAGCCACATCGTCTGCTGGCCTTCTGCATCTCTCCTCCTTCTCCCTGGGACACACAGAGCTTTTCTACCCTTCGACTCTCACATGGAAAATTAAGCCAATACAAAGAGATGCTATACATGAGCCAAGGCATGATGGCCTCCAGTATCATGGCGACTCACTTGCCTGAAATACCTCATCCCACCTGCTATCAAAATCCTTCAAGGCCAAGCCAAAGAGGTGTCACTTCCTTTCTGATCTCCCCTTCTCAATATCAATTATTGATACTTTGTTAACAAGATTCTTGGTCCCTCCATTTGGCATTTGTTTCCGCCAGTCTTAAAGTTGGTTGCTAAGGATCTATGTTTCCTACAAGACTTCATTCTTAAAGGTGAGACCTCTGAAGGGGCCATGGGGACAAATAAGTTGCAGACCTTATGGGGAGGAGCTTGCATTCTGGTCATACTGTTAGTGAATTCCAAATGATTTCTACATCTGAAGGGCTAGGACTTGCAAAATGAAGGCCAGTGGATGCGCAGGGAGAGGGGGCAGGAATTGCCCTGAGACCACCTGGGGAACCTGGCAAGGTGTCAGAGACCATGCCCTGGGATCCTGATGGAGCAGGTCAGGTGGGGAGGGGTTAGGACTCCTGGAGTTTTAGAAACCTCGGCTGGTTCTGAATCTTTCTTCTAGTTGAGAACCACCAGTGGGGAAATAGAATTGAGCACACTGGGGACTAACAAAGTAAGAAAACAACTAAACTAAGACTCGCCACATGATGGTCATACAAGCAACGGTGATTTATGAGCCCTGCTTACAACCAAAACTCATCACTGTGAGGCACAATATCAAGTGGACATGTCATCAAAAGGTGCTCTCATTTTTTTTTCGGTAGGTGACATTAGATTATAACTCTAAACTTCTCAGGACTCACCAGGCTGCTGTTGTTCAAGGCACCAAGCGCTAATCACAGTATCTCTCTCACTGTCTTCCCGCCCGCCCCCGGCCCTGTCTTTGAATCTTTTGGCTTCCAAAGCTAGATACCCAGAAGGAAGAAAATTAACGCATATTGAGCACCGTCATATGCCAGGCACTTGAAGTATTTATCTCATTTAATCCCCCAAACTTCCCTATGTTGGAGAATAGTGTGAAGAAAAAATGGTTCAGAGCAGTAACCTCTGCTGACACAGGTTCAAGTCGTGGTCCTGTAGCTCACTAGGACAAACTTGGGACAGTCTCGAGCTACACAGCCTCAGTGTCCTTATCTGTAAAATGGGGCTAAGATGATTTACCTTCTCAGGCACATGGTAAATGTTTTATACATTATAGCTGTTTATTGCCATCATCCTCATTTTATAGACCAACAAGCTAAAGCCCAGTTGTAAATAGTTGTAGGTATTTGTACTCAGGTCTGCTGGATGGTCCAGGTTCTTTCCTCCATCACTCTACCTCCAGGCAGCCTGGCCTTGGCCAGGGGAGTGTGTGCCATGGGGGGCCCCTGGCAGAGGCTCTGGGTTTCCCTGGGGGCTGGGGGTGGGGAGGAGCACCTGTGGCCATTAGGAATGGCTTTTATGAGCCTGTTCCACCAACTGGCTCCCTCCCCCAGGTCTGCAGCACATTGAAGCTCTTCCTGTTTGCTCCCAAGCAGATGGTGCTGGAATCTCTCTACACCAACTCCCATTCATAAATCACAGCCTGTCCCCTGGTGCCGGAGCAACCATTCTAATTAGAGTGGGGGAGGTGTGTGCATGGGTGTGTGTGTGTGTGTGTGTGTGTGTGAAGAGACATAGAGACTCCTGGCCAGGAGATGCCACCTCTTCCCACTGGGGCTAGAGCCTCTCCCCTCAGCAACCCTCACAGCCCACCCTGCTTTACAGAGGGAAGGCTGGGGGTCCCAGGCCTGAGGAGAGCGGCCCTGTGGGGTGTTTCCTGCTTCATGTGACGCCCCCTCCCTCCCCCATCCACCCACCAGAAGAGACCTTGGGACCAGACAGCCATTCCTAACCCCACATTTTCTGCACCGAGGTTCTCTGCATGGTGGTAAGGGGAAGGGGGGCTGGGGGATATTAATAGAGCCCCTAGTGTGTCCCTGGCACCCTAGTGAGTACCTGAGGGGCTGTAAGGGGAGGGGGCTTGGAGATAGGGATGGAGAGTCGGTCCTAGTGAGGGCAGCTCTGATCTGCCGGAGGTGAGAGCCAAGCGAGTGGAGGGGCGGGGAAGAGAACAACAAGACTGAGGGAAGCCGGGCTGGGGGACCCTTGCTGGGCAACTCAACTCAGACTCCAGAGTTCTTTGGGTCCCTTATCTCAGGCCCACTGGGCTGTATGTGTGAACATTTTTTCCATTCTTGTTCATGTATCCGAGTGTATGAGAGACTTTGGATTCAGCGGTGGACCTGGGGGTGTTGTGCTTGTGCGTATAAGCCGTTTGCATGCCTAAATCGTTGCATGCCTCGTTCATACTTGTGTGTGAGTATGAGTGGGCTCGTGTGGGTGGGGGGAGGGATTGACTGTGGGTTTGGGTGTATGTGAGAGGGTCTTGGGGCGTTTAGGGTGGAGTGCGCGGGCTGTGTGTGTTGGAGTCTGGGTGAGCAGGCACGGGGCTGGCTGTCGCTTGTCTGCGACTGCCTGCCTGTGTTCGGGACACGTGATGCTGCACACCTGAGTGCACCTTCTCCCCCGCCCCCCCCGCCCCCCAGCAGTTCCCGGTGAGGGGAGATGGGAGGGGACAGGAGCACCTCCCCCCAGGGGCAAGGCAGAAGGGGTCACTCAGCCCTAGGGACAGTGGCTGCTCTGGGGGTCATAGCTGACCCTCCATCTCCTTCATCCCCAAATCCCTCTCTCTGTCAAGAGAGCCCTGTAAATGGGCTTCTGCCTGGGACCCTTCTTCTCCAGGTGGGTCTACCTTGCAGGGGGTCCTCCTTTTCCTTCCCCTGCTCCCAGAGAAGTCTGAGGCTTTACCTATCTATGTCCCCTCAAGTGCCTGTAGCTCTCACCCCGGTATTAGGTGGCACCCCAGGGGACGCAGGGTGCTGCTACTTATTGCCCCTGCCCCTCCCTCCCCACTGCTCGCCTTCATCCTTCAGCTCTTCCCCAAGCAGCTCCCAGCTGTCCCGGGGAAAGAGCCCTGGCTTTATTTATTTTTAATTTATTTTTAATTTTTTTGGCTCCATTGGGTCTTCGTTGCTGTGCGCGGGCTTTCTCTAGTTAACAGTGAGTGGGGGCTACTCTTCGTTGTGCTGTGCGGGCTTCTCACTGCGGTGGCTTCTCCTGTTGCGGAACATGGGCTCTAGGTGCGCGGGCTTCAGTAGTTGTGGCTCACGGGCTCTACAGCGCAGGCTCAGTAGTTGTGGCGCGCGGGCTTAGTTGCTCCGCAGCATGTGGGATCTTCCTGGACCAGGGCTTGAACCCGTGTCCCCTGCATTGGCAGGCAGATTCTTAACCACTGCGCCACCAGAGAAGTCCCAGCCCTGGCTTTAAATACAAGCTCCACATGTGCCACTTGCTAGCTGTGTCTCCAGCCAAGAGTCACTGGACTTCTTTAAGTCTCAGTTTCTTCATCTGCAAAATGGATATTAAAGTACCCGCCCTGCCTACCTCTAAGGGTTATTGTGAGGATCATGGGAGGTAACGTATGTGAAAGTAGCAAGAAATGATGAAAGACTGTACACGTGGCAGCAATTATTACTTCTGGGTTGTCTTTTTAAAAAAATTAATTAATTAATTAATTTATGTCTGCGTTGGGTCTTCGTTTCTGCGCGAGGGCCCTCTGTAGTTGGGGCAAGCGGGGGCCACTCTTCATCGCGGTGCGCGGGCCTCTCTTGTTGCGGAGCACAGGCTCCAGACGCGCAAGCTCAGTTATTGTGGCTCACGGGCCCAGCTGCTCCGCGGCATGTGGGATCCTCCCAGACCAGGGCTCGAACCCGTGTCCCCTGCATTGGCAGGCAGATTCTCAACCACTGCGCCACCAGGGAAGCCCCTGGGTTGTCTTTTAACTAACCAACACTAAATCCATTTCACAGATAGAGAGACTGAGCCCTGGAGAGACTTGACTCTGTGTTGCACCTGTGGCTTTTTGCTAGGATCCTGGCCCCTGGTATCCACCCCTCACTCCTGGTCCATTAGCAAAAGAGATCCCAGAATTTTGCTATCCCTTCCTCCACCTGCCCACCTTGCCTGCTTTGAAAACTCTTAAGCATCCTTCAGGCAACAGCACAGAGGGCACCTCCCCTGGGAAGACTTCCCTGATTCTAAGCAGAGCTGGAGTCGTGCTTCCCGGGTCTCTGAGCACACCTGCTGGCAGCTCTTATCAGGCTGCTCTGTAACTGTTTGTTTTTCCAACACTGTTTCACAATTACCATGCAGTTTACAAACACCGAGAGTGCAGTGTGATCCAACTACTGCAGCTACTGCGGTGGTGCCGCCCAGGTTCTAGTTCCTGCAGGGCCGACCCTTCCGAGGTAGAAGCACCCCTCACCCCAGCTCGTACCTATGACCACCCCCACCCCAGGGCCCTACCCAGAACCTGGCTCCAGGAGGTGCTTGGTAAATGGTGACTGACTGAAAACAAAACACATGAATGAGGCAAGGAGTGGAGTTTCTGGGAACAAGACAGAAGGGAAGAGATGCTTCTCGTTAACATCTCTTCATAAAAGCCAGTGAGTTCCTACATCCAGCTGGTGTCTGAATTGGGGCCAATCATAAAACAGGGAGGCCTCTGAGGCTGAGGGCAGCTGGCTGGCCGGTGGGCTTTATAGGGCGGTTTTATGGACTCAGCTGAGATGTGGTGATGAGAAGCCAAACTTTAAACATCCTCTTAAAGTTTGCTTTCACTCCCTCAGGCCTCTGAGCTGAACAGAATTGAGGAGAAGGCTTATTGAGGACGTGCCAGTTGGAGGGATGATGAGGATAGCATCATCCACGTGGACCAAAAGGAAGTAGGCAAGAATTGCAGCAGTAAGGGTATAAGTTAGATTTGAGGAAGGACTTCCTTCTGGTGCTGGGATGTGGCAGGGAGTGACAGGGAGGGGAGCAGATGGACTGACTTGCTCCCCATTACTCTGTGACGTAAGGGGGTCATGTCATGTTTATTTCCTGTAGCCTCTGCTGTCTTGTTTGCAGAGTGGGGGAGAGGGACTACCACCTCTGCTCCCCATCTCACCCTGCTCTCTCCTGTCTCTCTGGCCAGGCAGAAACCTCCAGGGGGGGACAGAGAAAGGAGCCGAGGTCAGTACCAGGATCTGCTCAGGAGCTGGGAGCCCGGCTGAGCCCGGCACCCCCAGGCCTGTGAGTGCAGGGTCCTCGTGGTCTGAGTGGCGAAGCTTTCCCTCCAAGCCTATGCGGTTTGACGTGTGGAAAGGAGAAAAGCAAGCCACCCGAGGAACTGAGAAAAGTGCTGAGGAGAGATTTAGAGGTGAAGAAAAGTCAAAGAGATAAGGAAAGAGAAAAATCAGAGAGGAAAAAGCAGAAAAGAAATGCACGGAGCCCACGCTGCAGGCTTGGGAGGTTGATCTCGGCAGACTTCACAAGCCTTCAAAGGGGGGTTAGCATCTTACAGATGGGGAGCCCCCGCTCAGAGGGGACCATGGCTCACCTGGGGTTCCCCAGTCGACGAAGTTTTTGAATCCAGGACTGTCTGACTCCAGCCCACACAGGGCTTTCACACGCTGGGTGGGCAGCGTCCTGGCCTGGTCTGCGTGAGCACGAGTCACCCAGGATGCTCTGAGGCCGGGTGTCCTCAGCCCTGGGCAGCAGATCCCCACGGGGCCCGGGGCCTCTGGGCCCGGACCAGCCTGGGCCTGCTGTCTGAAACTCGGCTTGTGGCCGGCCTGTCTGCCGGGAGGATTGACAACTATGCTCTCGGGGAATGGAGAAGTCGGAACCCAATTAAAGGCCAGAGTCCTCAGCCATGGAGAGGGTGCCCTTTGCTTTGGGAGCTGCAGCTCATGCTCTAGAAGCCTCTAGTCCAAGCAGGATTCTCAGCTCCTGCAGGGGCTGGAGGGACGAGGGAAGTGGGAACGGTGTTTCGCAGGACCCCACCCTACCCGCGCCTGGCTGTGAGTGCCTCGGGGAGGGGGCGTGGGGCTGGGTGGTGAAGGGGGTGGTCGGCTCCTGCCCCCTGGGCTTGGCCTCTGGGTGAGCACGGCCGGGCCCCTTCTGATTCCCTAGGGCAGGGGATGCGGAAAAAGAAGGAAAGGGAAAGAACACTGAGCGCCTATCACGTGCCAGGAGCTTTACATACATTAGCAATTTAATCCTCCCGGCAACCCCGAAGGGAGGATTGTTATCCTCATTTTACAGGTGACTGAAACGAAGTTCAGAGAGGTTAAATATCTCAGTCAGGCCCACATAGCCCCCAAACTGTGGAGGTGGGATTCAAACTTGGGGCTGCCTAACTCCCAGCAATGCTTGTGCACTCTGGGAGAGGGTGACTTGCCCATCCCTTCAAAACTTCCAGCACTGGGGCGTTCCCAGGCACACTCCATGTGTGCCTCTGGCCTCTGGGGGCCCAGGCCTCCCAACTCTAACAAACACCCTTCAGACGTTTCTGGACACTTCCCACCCCTGCTCTGGGGTCCTTGGGAAAACCAGGTTGCCTTTGAAGGGGCCCCCCAGGCCCATCAGCATCTCTACTATTTCACACTTTCCCTTCAGGATCATCAGATGAGGAACAGCTGGGCCTGCAGATTTACTAGGGTTTTGCAAGTGATTCCATCCGCTCTTCCAGCTAAGCTCCACTGCTGCTCCCATTAGTAGCCTCTGGAAAGCAAAGAGAATTCCTTTGTCAGTTCCCCAAACCCACTTAGCGGGTGTAATTTTTGCCTCTCCCACTCCTCACAGCAATTGGGATCCGGCCATACATCTTCCCAGAAACACCAGAGACAAAGAGGGAGAAAAAGAGAGAAAGAAAAGAGAGAGAGAGAGAGAAAATGCATTTTACTGTTCTGTTCAAGAAAACAAAACACAGGAAACCTCTGGCAGGAGGGACAGAAGACCCAGATTTCCCTCCTGGTTCCATCAGCTCGTGTGGCTGAAGGCACGTCAACCAAATCTCGGTAGGCCTCAGTTTCTACTCCTGTGAAATGGGGTGAGTGTCTAGCCTGAGTACCTCTCAGAGGGGATGTGAGCATCAGAGCCAGAGCCCTGCACCCAGAAACATTCGGTAGGTATGCTGAAGTGGGAGCCCACCTAGATGGCCCATCCTCAGATCCACTGACAAGCCTTCAGACATGTTCAGCATTTCCCACTTTTCCCCCTTTGTTTTTCAGGGGTCACTTATCGACCTACATACACTGTGTGACATGCACATGTAGAAGCTTGTGACGGGATGTGACATCAGGAGAGCCAAGGGGAGGAGGCACAGGAAGAAGTAAGTGGACACTGGGGCACGATATGAACATTTAGTACCAAACAAGAAACACAAGGCCCCAGCCACCCCAGGGGTCAGAGTTTCACGTGTGACCAGTTGTCACAGGTGCCACTTGTAAGAGCTGGGCAAAGCCCTCAGGGAGTTGAGCGGAGGGCTCAGACTGATGATGCTATTTTAGTAATGAATCATTATTAATCATTTTAATTATCAACAAAATGTATAATATTTGGTTAACTGTTAAAGTACTAATGATGGTACTTACAAATTAATGGCTCAGAATGATTATGATGGTCATTGTAATAATGCTATGCTGAAGGAATTTTTTTTGCCAATAGATAAATCAGAAAGCAATTGAGGTATATAACAGTGATTGTAGGACTCATGTGTAATGACAACAAAAAATAAGTCTGCATGTGTCCAAATAAGTATGCAGGTATCAAAAATGCCAACGGTCAGCCTTGACCACCAAGCTTGGCCAAAGGGCTCTGTCACAAAGAGGCATTGGGCAGCAACAGCCCGGCTGCCAGAGCCCACACAGGCGAGGGTAGTAAGGCAGCCTGGGCCTGAAGGGGGCTAAGTCCGACCGGAGGACACTGGGAGACACAGGCTGCAGGAGCTCGGGGGAGTGAAGCCAGCATAGTGACCAGAGGGAGCAGAAGTACAAGCCGGCAAAGGGTGATATGATGAGAGATGGGGGGCGGGGGGTGGTGAGAAGCATGCTGAGATCTGGCAGCAAAAAATCTCTCATGAACGTTGTGCCAGTCCTGCAGCCAAGCACTGCAATATAATCACCAGGTATTAAGAAAATAGAAATGATGGGCATTCCTTGGCAGTCTAGTGGTTAGGACTCAGCACTATCACTGCCGTGGGCCCAGGTTCGATCCCTGGTCGGGAACAAAAAAAGAAAAAGAAAAGAGAAATGCGGTCTCCAGGCACCTGGCAACTCGGGCAGATGAAGAAGACAGAAACTGACAACACGGAGGGATGATTGAAGTCCAGGGGCACCTACCTCTGCCTGAAGGAGCGGGGATGGGCCGCTAGAACCAGAAAGACAACCATGCCTTACACCTGTAATTAGGCAAAATGCTTACTTTAGTTGTAAGCATAAAGTTGTAGTCAACTCTTTCTGTGATTTGGCTATTTACCGGGAATTCAGTCATTTCTTTGTTTTAAAGTCCCCACTTAAGAACTTCAATGGGATGGACCTGCCTAAACTCCCAGTGTTCAGGCAGAACCATTCACATTGTAGAGTCCAGAAAGGGACATCCTGACTGATTGATCCTGCCCAGGGACTTTGCTGAGTTTAGCATTCCCCCACAGGGGTGAGCAACCCAATTTATAAAGACATGGGATAAGCCTTACTGTCTCCCGGACTGGGCAGAGAAGCAGGGTCACCTCACAGAATTGGCTAGTTGCCCAGCCAAGAAAGAACTCACCATGTCTGTTGATGGGCTAGGAGATAATCATGGGAGAGGAAGGTTTGGGGCAGTGGCCTCCAATTCCCCGCTGGTGGAGGACTTCGGGAGTTGTTGAATCTGTTTTGAATTCTTCCAAGATCCATTTTGTCTGGACCCTTAATCAACTAGAAATGGTAGTCATCTTGGATGCAAGCAATGGAAGCTGCAGCTAGCCTGGACTAGAAATAGAAGTGCATTTTCAAATACTCAGACATTTCCTTTTGGGGGAGGGGTCTAGGGTTGGGGCTTATACTCTTCTTGGCTTGAATCCCCAGAAACCTAACGGAAGGCCTCAAGCTGTCTTTTTGTAATCATCCTCACCACGTGGTGTTAGAAGGAAGATGAATGCATTAAAGAGTCAGCCATTCTGTGCTGTAAAATAGGAAAATTCCAGCAACCTAAAAATCTCACAATGCCTTGAGTCTTTCAGCGAATTCTAGTGTCACCATCCACTGGTGGCCAGCTTGCCATGGGGCCGTGCACACAGTAGGTTCTCATGAGCACTCGTGCTCTCCCCTTCCCTCCTGGGGTAGGCCCCAAGCACTTAAGGTTATTATAACAGGTTAAGTCTCACTCGCCAATTTGTTTAACCTCACACCACATTGGATATAAAGTCCTTAATCTAAATAACGGTCACTCATTTTCCCCCTGCCCTGAAACAACAGGCATTTCATTCACCCCAGCTGGCAGCGCCTGGCAGACTGGCTAACAGGCTCCTATGGGCTGAAACGTGCTGCGGCTTGTTCCTGCTCCATCTCTCCTCCTTCTCAGCTTTTCTACAAGCCACATGCAAAAATCTGCCCCATTACTCGATTATCACATTTCATATGAAATTAGGTATTGCAGGTCTCATGTTATTCAATTAGCTTGGCTCAGGCTGAGGGCATGACTCAGAGGCACTCCCAGTTTCACCACCTTCCAGTCATGGCTCCTCCTTTATCCTGACCCCTGGGAGACCCTGTCTTGCTAGGATACCCTTCTTTCTGCTGAGGCTTTGGTTAAACCACACTCTCAGGCCCCTTAGCAGGACAAAGCTTTTCCCACCAGCTTCAGTTCCACCCTCTTGAACCCTGACTTGCCCGTGTCTCCTAGAAGTACCCAGATGAATGACCTCCACTTGCCTCCCTGATGGTGTGGCCCGCAGCCCTGCGGACAAGCCCTGTGCTTACCCTGGTCCTGGCGGCTTTTTCATTCTTCTCCCTGTCACTAGACTAATGGTTTCTCTAAAAAGCTTCAGCCCTCCAGGCTGCAGTGTCAGCAGCTCTGGGTGGCCCAGCACACACTTCCTCCAGGTACACGTGAGCATGCTAAAATTCCTGGTCCCACCCACACATCCTGGCCTGGTAACTTCCCCCTGTTCCACTTTGCAGCCTTCATATTCTCAACTCCCACGTTTACATTTCATCAGAGTCAACCTCAGGCTCTCTGCAATCCCTCCATCAATCCGCAGTGATGTTTTTGGCTATACCCCCTGCCCCTGGAAATGACTTCCCACCACTCCAGAGGCAGACACACGTGGACCTCCTTTTCTTCCTGGCACACTTTCCCTTCTGTGCCCAACTGTCTCCAGAGGTGTCAGGAAATGCGTTTGGGTTTTATTTGCTCATTCAGCACAGTTGTCTGAGTACCTACTATGCATAAGACCAGATTCTTTACCTTCAGGATTTATAACCTAGAAGGAGAGGTGAGAAAAAGAATACAACTGGTAATTACAAGAGAGAAAGTGCCTCTTACGAGAGAGGTAGAGGAAGGCAGGACACTGGTGAGGCTTAATCTGCATATTCACTCTGGGAATTCTGGGTTATCAAGTCTGAATGCCAAGGACCCCATGGAAACAGTGAAAAGGACTTTTGGTCTGATGATCAGGTCTCAGAAGACTCAGTGAAGACTCTTAAAGACAAGATAAAGAATGAAGCAGGGATTTCCCTGGTGGCGCAGTGGTTAAGAATCCGCCTGCCAATGCAGGGGACACAGGTTCGAACCCTGGTCCTGGAAGATCCCACATGCCATGGAGCAACTAAGCCCGTGTGCCACAACTACTGAGCCCATGTGCCACAACTACTGAAGCCCACGTGCCTAGAGCCTGTGCTCCACAACAGGAGAAGCCACCGCACAACAACGAAGAATAGCCCCTGCTTGCCGCCACTAGAGAAAGCCCGCGCACAGCAACGATGACCCAACGCAACCAAAAATAAATAAAATTGATTCTTTAAAAAAAAAAAGAATGAAGCAGCTGTGGTTCTGCCCTGTGGACCCAAAATTCACCTTTAGCTAGAAGAGAGTAAAGGACTGTTGAAAGATCCAGGTTCCCTTCTCTAACAATGAGCTGAATCCGCTTCCTAAGAAAGGCTTCCCCTAATTTGGGGGTTCCCTTTGGCAATAAGCCCTCTTAATTGCTCTAAAATTCACATGACTGTTTGAAGCAAAATTATAACATTTTCTTGTGGGTTTTATAATATATGTAGATGAAATACATATGATAACTGTAGCATAAAGAATGGGGGTAGGAAGTAATGAACCTTTGTGGTTGCGAGGTTTCTACATTTTACTTGAAATAGTAACTTCTAAGTGGATTGTGAAAAGTTAAGGTTGTATGTTGTAATCCCTGGGGCAGTCATTAAAAAATTAATGCAAAGAAGTAGAGCTACAAATCCAATAGATAAATTTAAATGGAATTCTAAAAATCCAAAAGAAGTCAGGGAAGGAGGAACAGAGAAATGGAAAACAGAGCGGGCAAATGAAACTAAATTCAACCATGTCAATAATTACATTAAATGTTAATGGGCTAAACATTGCAATTAAAAGGCAGAGATTGTCAGAATAGTTTTTTTAAAAAGACTATTTGCAGTCTGCAAGAGAAGTACTTTAAATATAAAGTCACAGATAAGTTTTTAAAAATGGATGAAAAATTATAGACATTCAAAGCTGGAGAGACTATATATTATCAGATAAAATAGACTTCAAGGCAAAGGGTATTACCAGAGATAAAGAGGGACATTTTATAATGGTAGAAGGGTCAATTCATCAGGAAGGGAAGACACTCATAACCATGTATGCAATGTATAACAGTGCTTCAAACACATGAAGCAAAAATGGACAGAATTAAGGGGAGAAATAGGAGAAATATAATCAAAGATGGAAAGTTCATCAGTGAGGGTGGAGTTGTCTGATTTCACCTCCAGGACAAATGGGTTTGGGAGGCCATCCCCTGAACCAGTGCTGGGCTGTAGTCTGTGGCCTGTGGTGAGACACCTCAAGGAAGAAGCCAGGAGGGAGCCAAGCAGCTGTTCAGCAACAAAACCTGGAGAGATTCTTCAAGGCTGGCACACTGATGGCCCCAGGTGATGTTTGTGGACAGCCTAGAGCTTGGACCTCCCCTGAGGTGGGGAGGCAGTGGTTGAGGGTGTTGAAGCTGGTTCTGAAGGTAGTGGTGATAAGGCCCAGGTGGCAATGGTTATTTTTGCTGGCTGTTCTGGAACAGGATGCCAAGTAGTGGAGTGGAAAGCACCAATGGAGGCCAAAAAGAGCTTCACCCACTTCATTATTAGCTGCTCAGGATTCCTTTATAATATACTTGATGAGGTGGACTCAGGTGTCAACGACCACACAAGAGCTAACCTTATCCTTAGTAGTCATCAAGACTGATGGGGTCTGAAGAAGCAAGAGGTAGCCCAATGGTTCTCAAACTTGAGTGTGCAGCAGAATCACCTGGAGGGCAACTTAAAACAGATTGCTGGGCCCCATGCCCAGAGTTTTTGATTCAGCGGGTATGAGGTGGGATCATATGCTGATGCTGCTGGTCTGGAGATACACTTGGAGAACTACTAAGGTAAACAAGTGCCAAGGGGACCCAGAAGAGGGAAAAGTCTTTTTTGATACATTGAGTCAGTGTGGAAAGTCACAGTTGGGGGTCAGGGTGAGGGACATGCCAGGTAGAGGAGACAGAAAAAAACAAGGTACATTTATGGGGCTGAACTGTTATGTCCATATATGGAGCAGAGCAGAGAAGCCCGGTGAGTTGGATCAGAACCCAAATCAGGCTTGGCCTAACTTAGAAATGAAGAACACAAGCTCAGAAATCGGATATGTGGGTTCAAAACCTGTTTCTGTTGCTTATTGGCTGTGTAACCTAAAAGAGGTTACTTAAACTCTCAGAGCCTCAGTTCCACAACCTGCAAAATGGGGCTAATGCTAATACCTCCTCTCAGGATTGCTCATGAGCGAGTGCAGGTCAACTCCTGGCACTCCTGGGTAAGTGCTCAGGCAGTCAACACTAGGGTTCTTGCTGAACACTAGGCTAAGGGTTTGCAAGCAGAGCACACGGCTGACCCATCTGTGGGCTGATGTTGACCATATCAGGCCTGGGCTGCAACTTTAGCAACAAGCTAGTCAGATAGTATTTGTGAAATCCTTCCTGAGGACACCGCCTTTTGGCGCAAATAGTTCCAGGCCTCCAGCTGATGGTGATCACTTTCCTGGAAGTTAGGCTGTCCCCCAGCCCTGCTCCTTCCCAAGCCCCTCGACAGCCACAAGGGGTGGCTGAGGCAGCTTTACCGGGGCCCAGGCTGAGGAGCTGCAAGCAGACTAGCTTCGGGATTTATCACCGGCTTTCGGAGTTATCAGCTGGCATCCAACAGTGCAAAAGGCAGCAGCTTTTGGACGTCTTTTTTTCCACAGTGAGAAGCAAAGGGGATTGAGTCCATCTGCATTAAGGAAAGGGAATTCATCCTCCTCCTCCCCCCACCTCCCCGTATTCTGAGATAAATTGGTTCATTTCCATGACAATTTAAACTCAGAAAAGAATCCTTGCCTTTTGGACTGTGAGTTAAATGGGAAAGGGGGAGCTGTACGCCCAGGACAGAAAAGCTGTGCCTGTCCCCATCCTCTCCTGGTGCCACACAGGACCCCAGGATGTGGGCACAGCTCCTGAGTGGTTCTGTATGGTCTGAGCCTTTGTGCTTGCAGCACTACAGGAATGTGGGTGCTGGCTTAGATTAGACTGAAGTTTCCATGACTCCTTGGAAATTGTAATCTGGCTCCTGATCCCCACCTTCCTTGGGAGCCAGGCTTTCACCGGGGCCACTACCCCTCTCCTCAATCCCATGTAATTTGAGTTCTTTCCTCTTCTTACCAATTAAGGCCTTAGCATGTTCTGTGGCCATGTCCTTTCAGGGTCTTACCGTGGAGAATGGGCAGGGATGGGGTAGGAGGCACTGGTCCCACAGCCTGGAATCTCCTCTGGCAATTTCCTCATCCTGGGGCTTGTCCACAGCAAATTCTGACCCCTCAATAATGGTGCCTTTCCCCCAGTACCATCTCAGTTAATCCCCATCCCTACCCCCTGCTTTCTGTCTTTGTGGTTTGAATGGAGCTCAGGATAAAGCCAAGCCTGGTCATCTTGGGGAAGCACTGTTCGTGGTTGGAAATCATGAGCAAAATTTGAAAAAATAGTAAAAAGAAAAAAATCCTGCTTAGGGAAGCAAGTTTCCTAGCAGGGGGAAAAAAAGCTAACTGGCAAAGTCCAACAGGAATAATCAGAAATAGCCTCTGGATTTTTCAGCTTTAGTATCTTCCACCCCCCTCCCCATCCTTCCCCACAGCATGGGTAACCAAGAGATACCCACATTAAGGTGATCGTCTAGGAAGAATCAACTTAGACATGAAGCCAAATTCCTAAGCAGTTTCCACTGCAATCCAGATTTCCTCATGCTGCCTTCTCCAACTCCTCCTTCATCCAAATGCAGCTCACATTATATATCTGCTCCCCCGGGGGCTGTTGGCCTGGGCAGGTGTTTGTGGCAGAGCCCTGGGACCCATCCAAGGGTTAGACCTTCTGGGCCCTGCGTGTGGAGGTACAGCTTAAAGGTGTAGGTGGATTTATCTCATCGGCCAAGTATTGCCTGAGTGAACGTGTGCATGAACAAAAGGACCATGAACTCCCCTCCCTTAGCCTTGCAAATCAGTCTCCCCACTTTCCCAGCCCAGGTGGGGGTATTTTCCTCCCTTGGGACTGAGTAGAATAAATGAGGCAGCAGCCCAGGTGGGAGGCAGGGGAGCTGGTTGTGAACTGACTGAGTCATCCCTCCAGTCCTACCCCCCACCTCCTGCCCATAGCTTTAATTCAGCCTCCATCTTCTCTTGCCCCCAGTAGGCGTCAGCCTCCCAGCATCCACTCACCGCAGAGCAGCCTTTTTACAAAGCAACTCTGAGTATGTGAATGGCTCAGGGTTTACACACACGGACAACCAGGTGTGGAGCTCTGCAGAGGCCTGGAAGGGAGATGCAAGCAAAGGCCCAGTCTGGGTTAGGCCTGAGCTCTTAGCTTCACAGGGTTCAGGGGGTTTTCTATCTGCAAGTATGTGTTGGTCCCTGCTGGTCCAGGTCGGGGTCTGGGGGGGGACTCATCTCCCATAGGGAATGTTATCACCAGGACAGCCATAGGTACTTAAACCCCCTGACTTCTTTAACCACCCCGGGGGAGGAGAGTGATCCTCTCTGAACCACCCCCCACCCACCGCCCCCCGCCCCGAGTGTCTGCTCTGTTCTGCGAGGCGTGGGCCTCCATGGAGGTTTGTGGAATGACTCTGAGGCATCTGGGAATGCAGCTTTGGGGGGGGTGAAGATGGATCATGTTTCTCTCCCAAGCCCTTCCCCAAATCCTTGGGACCCAGGAGTGGCAGGAGCTGGGCCTCTGAGAGTTGACTGGCTTATTTTTAGTTCAGATTCTAGCTCACAAGCCTGACTGTTTTTCGGTTTTGCCGAATTTGGGCCAGGTGCTGGCAGTTTCCTAGAACCCTGGCTTTGGCTGTTGAAGGTCTGTGGGACATGAGCCGCTGGGGCAGGGAAGTCCCACCAGCTTCCTGACCCAGGGCACTGGCAGAGCACAGACAGCCTAGCCAGGCTGCTCTGGGGCCTGGACCAGCTGCCCCAGTTGGAAGGGGAAGGAACCTGGGCCTCCTAGCGCTGAGCCTTTGGTGATTTGGGATAGGAGGGGTATAGACTTAACATCCTGTTTAAATTTGGCACTAGTAGAATTTTTTAACAGGGGTTATGACCCTCCCTCCTCCCTCTCCCAGGCCTTCCTTACATATTCCTCTAATCAGTTTTTCCCTTTTGGCTCTAATTCTGCTCTTCACCTTGGAGCTTGGGTCCTGACCGAGGGAGAAGCAGTGTGATCACTGTGATTTCTTGAATGCTGCCTCTGAACAGAGCTGACCACAGACAGGCTGCCGGGAAGCCCAGCAGCCCCCAAGGGACCAAAGACGGGAAAGAGGAGAGGAGAGACAGATGGGTGTGAATGCACGTGCGCGTGTGTGTTGTCACATGTGAGTGTGCTGTGGCTAGAGGTGGTGGTGCAGGAGGTCTGAGAGGAAAGGCGAGAGCGAGGGAAAAATGCCTAATTACAGCCAGGCACAAGTGCCTGCAAGCCCAGTCCTTGGCTGGCCGGCCGTGTGAGCAGAGGCTCTGTAAGCGAACACCCAGCCCTTCTGTGACTCCCGGGCGGGGGAGCCCACATTCCTGCCCGGCAAAGGCTGCTTTAATCAAGCCTCCAGATCCTTCCTGCAGCCGCCCAGGGGGGACTGTAACGCTAAACACATTAGTGTGTGAGATTGAAAGGTAACACATTCTCATGGAAGCCCCCGGAACAATGGGCCTCGGGTCTGGGTTTCATTTGGAGGAACTGTGCGGTGGGAATTTCTCTAATCAAATAAAAGGAAAATGAAAAACTCTATCATTCGCAAACTTTAATGCTCTTAATTGCATTAATTTGAAAAACATACAAGGTCTTTCTGAGTGTGGTGTTGGAGCCTGATAGGAGAGGAAGCTTGGGGCCTGGTTGGGGAGAGGCAGGAGTCTGATGGCAGCAAAGGGTGCCCGGGAGAGGCAGCCAGTGTGGCCGGGGCCCTGAAGGATGGCCTGGCAGAGACCCAAGTGATAGGAGGTTAGGCTTCTGTCCCCCTGTGGCCCCTCCCAGCCCTGGTATTTCCGGGGCCTCCATGGTGGCTGAAGAGGCCTGAGAGCCCCATCAGGCCACTTGGCTTGGACCTGCTGCTGTCACTCACTCCTCATCTGCCCAAACCCGAGGGGGAGGGGGCAGCTTCTCTCTGCTCTGTCAGCACCCACAGCCCGGGGCCAGCTGCTCATCCTGCAACACATCCCACCCTGGATGCCTCCAGAGGCCCAAATCCCAGTCTGCCCCTTCATTCCCGTTCCGCCGTATTGGACCTGCAGGGGCGTACCAGCCTCTTCCCGCCCCGAACTCTGTCTCCATGCAGGATGGAGCAGAAAGAAACAACCTGCATTTGGGTGTTGAGTCTGTCAGGATGGGATCCGAGCTCCCTAAAGCCTGAAGGAGTTGGGGCCTTCTCCCTGCCCTCTGCTGCAGGGCCCGGGCTAGGAAGGCCTCAGTTCTCCACTGAGTCAGGGCTGAGGGACAGTGGACTGGGCCCTGCAGGGCGCTGTGGAGCCTGGAGGTTCCTAACTGAGGCACAGCCCTCCCTGGAAGTTTGGGCCTGTGACTCACAGAGAGATGTGCCAGGCACCGGACACGTTAGGGTTTAATCTCAGCCCCTCTGCTCTCAGCCTGCGTGACCTTGAGGCACTCGACCGTCATCTGCAGGAATAATGTAAACCCTACCAGGGCTGTTAATGTTGGTTCTCCTCGGGGGCCCCCAGTCCTTAGGAGACAGTGGGGGAGTGAGGGTTGTCTGTGTGTACACAGGAGCTTCAGGCCGTCAGTTTTAGTGGCCACCCAAAGGACCCTCTTTCTCCATCCCATAGTTTCCTCCTTGAATTACTGTTGTCTTGTGGGTCCCTCAACCTGGAATTACTGTCTTATCCTTGAACTTGTAGGAAGCTCATCTCATCTCTCAGGTGTCACCTCCTCTGTGAAGGCCTGTGACGTGCCTGAGAGAACTGAGTCCCCTGGCAGGTACGGTGGGAACATGATGTTATTGTTCCTATTTTCTGGAAAACCGAGGTTCTGAGAGGTTTGTTGACTTGCCCGAGGTCACACAGCAGCAGAATCAGGACTAATATTCCACATAATGGCCTCCATTTTCTAGCACCTGCCATGAGCCCAGGACTGGGCAGGTCACCTTATGTTTTTTTTTTTTTAATAAATAAATTTATTTATTTATTTATTTTTGGCTGTGTTGGGTCTTCGTTGCTGCATGTGGGCTTTCTGTAGTTGTGGCGAGCGGAGGCTACTCTTCATTGCAGTGCATGGGCTTCTCATTGCGGTGGCTTCTCTCGTTGCAGAGCATGGGCTCTAGGCGCACGGACTTCAGAAGTTGTGGCACGTAGGCTCAGTAGTTGTGACTCGCGGGCTCTAGAGCACAGGCTCATTAGTTGTGGTGCACGGGCTTAGTTGCTCCGCGGCATGTGGGAAACTTCCTGGACCAGGGCTCGAACCCGTGTCCCCTGCATTGGCAGGCGGATTCTTAACCACTGTGCCCAGCTGGGGAAGCACCCCCAGCACTCTTCTTAAATCTTTTTTCGTGAAGAATTTTGTCAGCCATCAGCCAACACCACTTACTTAGAGCTCTGGGCAGGGACGAATGAGGGATACAGTCCTTGCCCGGGTGGAATGCAGGCTCCCAGGGAGGCCAGACCTGCACCCTCTGGGCGAAGTGGGAGAGAGGGGACAATCTGTTTCTCCTAAGAGTCCAGCTCTCGTGATGGTTCTGCCACTAACCAGCTGTGTGACCTTGAGTAAGTGAGGCAGCGCCTGTCCTCAGTTTCCCCATTTGTACCACAGGGAGGTAGAGGCATAAGGCCTCTAAGGACCCTCCCAGCCCTAGGAGTCTAGGCTTCTGTGACTTCTGAGAGCGCCCTGGGCTAGCTGTGCCTGGGTCCAGGAAGGCAGTGAGCAGTGGGGGTCCTCATGAAGGTGCCTTTGTCTGCTCTAGTCTTGCAGCTTCATCGTCTGCCAGAGCTCAGAACTCAGGAGGGGGGCTCATCTGGGGTAAGAGGAGCCCTGGTTAAGATGATTTACAAAAGCAGGATCTGCCCAGGTTAGCAGGGCCTGATGGTGTGCTGGGGAGCAGGCAGATGTGCTCCCTAAGCTGGCAGATGTTATTTTTTAAGAACTTCTAAAGGCACAATCCTGGCGGGGAGGGAATCTCCTGGCATTGTCTCTCCTGTGCCCCAGCAAATGCTCAGTGACTTATGAACATGACCTGATTTAATCCCTCCACCTGATCTATCGGGGCAGAACATTGCCTTCCCCTCTGTCCCAGATCAGAGGCAAAAGCAGCCCATAAGGTGTGTAAATTACCTGGCTGGGAAGTGGTAGAGCAGAAGTTCAAAACCAGGCCCAGGTGGTGCCAGTGTCCAGGGGCTGTCCCTCCACCATGCCACCCTGCACCTCTCCATGGTGGGAGGGTGCAAATGGCAGAGCTGGCAGGTGAATTCCAACAGCAGGGATACTCAGAGAGGGAAGCCTCAGACAAAAGGGTTACAAACTGAATCCCCGTGCGCCTCCATTTAAGCAGATCCAATATACCCAAATCTAAAAATAGCCCCTTCTATTGGAACTCTTTCCCATATGAATTCATTCCCATAGAAAAAGAATCACTGATTCTTTTCTTCAAGAAGCCAACTCCATTAGTGCATTAAAAATACAACTCAAGTTGCCAAATGTGATTTCATATGCAATCCCCTCTCCCTAGTCCCAGACCCAACAGACTTCTCACTCCTGATCCCAAAGGAATACTCCGCCTTGCCTGAAGAGAGGTTCGCCTACAGTGAGGGGGGCTGGTGATCAACATGGCAAACACATGTCCTGGATCTTCTGAGACAGCTCACTGTCTAATATTAGGTTTCCGTTGTCCCATGAGGATACTTGGAACTATCCGGCGTTGGGGACTGATGCCTTAGTTAGAACAATGTGGTCACCACGGAGAGAAGGATGCTGTCCTGTCAAACCCATTTTCCAAACTGGCAGGGCTGAAGGGTAGGCCTGGTCAGAGCGGGGAGCCCAGATCCAAGCCTCTGAGGTGGGGGGGGGGGGATGCCGGGGGCATGGGGTGAGCCAGCTGAGAGGCAGCCCCCTGGGTACCTGGGATTTATTAGCGAGCATGCCACGCAAAACAGGCAGGCTGCAGGGATCCAGGGCTCCCTCCAGCGCTCCTCTGCATGGGAAGTGGGCGGGCCGGCCCTGGAGGGTGGCCAGGGAAGAGCAGCTCCGTGATTAAAGGCTCGGAGACCAGGACTTTTGAAGCGAGACCGAGACCGGGGTGGCTGGTTATTTACGCATTTAGCTCTGGGCCCGGCCTCCCCCCTCCCCCCACCACCCAGCAACTCTGACCCACAGCCTGGCCCTGGGTCCCGCACTGGGCTCCAGGAGCCTGGCAGGGAAGGCAAGGATTTCCAGAACCTTGACCGGGGACCTGGGGTGTGCTGGCAGGGGCATTAACACACAGCATCATGAATCCTCCTGACCAGCCTACAGGGTGAGAGTTACTAGCCCCATTTTACAGGTGGAGATACTGAGTTGAAATGACCAAGTGGAACAAGGACCCAGTTCTTCTGACTCTATCTCATCACAGCAAAGAGATGGGAAGAGAAATCTGACCGAACCTCTCTAATGAGGGGGTTGTTTCCCCAGGGCTGTTTACGTGCGAAATGAGAGTTCTTAAAATAGTAACAATAATGTGATAGATCCTACATACACTTATTGAGCAGCTACTACATGCTCAAGGTCCCTGCATGTAATCCTTCCAAAAATTTCCCGAGGTAGATATTACAATCCTCATTTTACAGGTAAGGAAACTGAGACTCAGAGACTTTACCTGACTTGCTCATGGTCACAGAAGCAGGATTTCAAGCTTGGATTGTTCTGTCTTCAAAGCCCACAGTCCTTCCATCACCCCATGCCTCGTATAGCACCCACCTTATGGTTCCTGGAACTGCTTTCTCTATGGGAAGGATGTTTTGGGGAGGTGACTCTCAGGAGCCATCCTGGGAGCATCCATAGAGCACAGGAGGGTGACCCCAGGAGGCTGCTGGCTGATTAGGTGTTTTCCAGGGTCCCACACTAGCTTGCCTCCATGCACTGGCTTGTGCTGTTTCCTTTCTGCATTAAAAACTTTTTTTTGCCTGTCAAATCCTACCCATCCTTTAGCCCTGAGCTTGGGTGGCTCTCCTTCCACTACTCCTCTTTGATCTGCTAATCACAGCGTGCACTCCTCTTTGAACTCTCTCTCTGCTTCTTGTGTAGCAGGTAGGACTCTGGGCCTTTCCTGTTTGTTTGGCTCAGTGGTTGGAGGAGAGAGATTGATTTATGTTTAAGGAAGGGCTTCCCGGCTGAAATTTCAGAGTGGGGATTACGGAGCTCCAATTTGGGAAGCGTGAGTGAGTCATGGAGAACGGTTTCTCTTGGTGAACTGGGTGATGAGGCAGCGAGGCCCACCCCCTCATAAGCGGCTCTGGTCCCGCATTGCTCTTTTTTTTAAAAAAATATTTATTTATTTATTTATTTATTTATTTATTTATTTATTTATTTATTTATTTTTAGCCGTGTTGGTACCTGTGGGAGGGCTTTCTCTAGTTGTGGCAAGCGGGGGCCACTCTTCATCGCGGTGCGCGGGCCTCTCACTATCGCGGCCTCTCTTGTTGCGGAGCACAGGCTCCAGACACGCAGGCTCAGCAGTTGTGGCTCACGGGCCCAGTCGCTCCGCAGCATGTGGGATCTTCCCAGACCAGGGCTCGAACCCGTGTCCCCTGCATTGGCAGGCAGACTCTCAACCACTGCGCCACCAGGGAAGCCCCCGCATTGTTCTTTCACATTGGGAAGTCTGGGGTTTCCTGGCAAGCACACCACAGCCCTTCCTCTTTCTTTCTTTTTTTTAAAAAAATAAATTTATTTAATTATTTTTGGCTGCGTCGGGTCTTCGTTGCTGCGCACGGGCTTTCTCTAGTTGCGGCGAGCGGGGGCTACTCTTCGTTGCGATGTGTGGGCTTCTCATTGCGGTGGCTTCTCTTGTTGCGGAGCACGGGCTCTAGGCACACGGGCTTCAGTAGTTGTTGCTCCGTGGCATGTGGGAATGTTCGCAGACCAGGACTCAAACCCGTGTCCCTTTCATTGGCAGGTGGATTCTTGACCACGGCGCCACCAGGGAAGTCCAGCCCTTCCTCTTAAAGCTACATAATCATGGTTCCACCATGGTGTTGTAGAAAGAACTCAGGACCAGGGGTCCCACAGGCTTGGGGTTTTCGTGGCCTCAGTCTGTGTGTGCCTGTGTGACCTTGGGCAAGTCAGCTCCCCTCTCTGGGTCTCAGAACTGGCCAGTAGGCTTTCCACTGGATTCAGGAAATACAAGGATCAATAATAGAGGGCCCCTGCTCTCAAGGAGCTCCCAATCTAGAGAGGGATACAGTCAGGTAAACAGACCATTATAAGTCAAGGCGGTTACTTCTGCAATAGAAGGATGGATAGTGCACTGAGGGGAAACAGGGAAGATCAGAGGATACAGTGACCAAGCCTGCCAGGGCGAGTCAGGGGAGTCGTCACAGAGGAGGTGACATCTGAATAAGGATTTGAAGGATGATGGGAGTCTGTCGGGCAGAGAAGTGGGGGGGTACACCACTTTGGGGTTTACCTGACCTCTATTTCTGACTTCTGATAAGAATGTGCCTTGGCTTTCAGAGAGGGAGGGTCCTAGCGCCGCAAGGGAAACCTCAACTCAGCCACCGTGTAAATCCTGACAAGATTCAGTGGGAGAGCAGCTCACAGAGGGAGTAGGTGGAATGATTGGAGCAGAAACCAGAGAAGCAGGCCAGAGGAGGGAGCTTCAAGAGATAAATATTCAATATCATTAAGTGCTACAGGGATGGGGAGAGATGAGGGTGGTGAAAAGTACAAAAATTACTGGACTAAGGAAAAAAGACTGGAAGGAAGTACTCCAAAAGGCTCACAGTGGTCGCCTTGGAGTTGTGCGATTAGGTACGGGCCATCGTTTTTCTGCTCCTGCGCACTACTCTGCACTTGCCAATTTTTCTACAATGAAGCATTTATTCAGTAATCAAAAAAATGGAACAATGGAAACTTGTTTAGAAAAGAAGGCGTTGGTGACCTTGGCAAGAGCAGGTTCGGTAGAGTGGTACGGCCGAGCCAGATTGCAGGGCATTAAAAACGTGGCAGAGGGTGAGGAGGCGGAAGAAGTGTGCGCGACACTCGGGGAGGTTTGGCAGGAAATGGAAGGACGGTGACGGTACCTGGAGGCCGCGGGGCCGAGCAAAGTTGTTTGTTTTTTGTTTAATGGGGGAGGGAGTTTTAAAAGTAATGAAATTTCCTGAGTTGAAAAATCAAGATCTTAGAAAGAACTTGTGTGTCTCTTCTGGGTCTAAGACACAGAAAGAGAAAATTTATTGGAATTTTTGGGACTTTTCTGTGGCCTTGGGGGACAATAGAAAAAAAAAAAATGGTATGAAACTGGGATTGTCCTGGAAAATCCAAGCTTTGTGGCTGCTGAATATTGTGTGGGCTTCCAATCAGAGGGGGTGAGCAAATGAAGGGAAAGATAAAGAGAATGCTGAGAAGGAGGGACACCTATGTTCACAGCAGCATATTCACAATAGACAAAAGCTGGAAGCAACCCAAGAGTCCCCTGACAGATGAATGGACAAAAAAATTGTTGTATATATGCACAGTGGAATATTATTCGGCCTTAAAAAGCAGGGAAGTTCTGACACATGTTACAACATGGATGAACTTTGAAGGCGTTATGTTGAGTGAAATAAGCCAGTCACAGAAGAGCACATACTATATGAATCCACTCATGTGAGGTACCTGGAGTAGTCAGACCCATGGAGACATGAAGTAGGATGGTGGTGTTATTGTTTAACGGCTATAGGGTTAGAGTTTCAGTTTGGGAAAGAGAAAAGTGTTCTGGAGATGGATGGTGGCGATGGTTGGGAAACGATGCGAATGTACTTTGTGCCACTGAAATATACCCATAAAATGGTTAAAATGGAAAATGTTATGTATATTTTACCACAGTTTTTAAAAAATTAGAAATAAATATATAAAAAGAATTAAGAAAGGAGGAGGAGAAGGCGAGGACGTAGGTGAGAAGTGGGAAAGCGAGGACTCCGGGGAGGCAGAACTGGGGACGCCTGGGTGTCCCAATGGGGATAGTTTTGGAAAAGTGGAAAGAACACTTCCTATTCAGAGCACATTCACAGAATGAGTGGAAGGGGAGATAGAGAGACAGAAGTATGATGGAGTAGGGGATGGGGGGTCAGGTCAGGCACCCAGAAGGAGAGTCTTCCCCCATCTGCTATGGCTAAGATTTGGAGAGCAGGTTGGAATTTTTCATTCATTCGTTTGTTCCACAAGGTAGGACTTCAGCACCAGCAGGACCGCCAGCATATACACAGTACCTTCATGCCAAGTAGAGAAAAAGCATCTCCCCGCTTCCCAGGCAGACACAGCCTCAGGGGCACAGGCTGAGTAAATGGACAGCACCTCTGTGGGAGTGGGGGTCCCACCCCCGACTGGGCTGAGTGCCTCTGAATTGTAAACAACATACCCGAATGTACCCACTGACTCTGCACCAGGCACTGTGCCAGACCCTGTAGAGTCTCCTGAGCTTTAGAAGACCCACCCCATGCCTTGAAATATGCAGTGCTGCCAGGGTTGAGGGAGCAGAGGGAAGAGAGGAGAGGCAATCAGATGGGCAGCATGAGCCTGAACTCTGTGCACTTTGCTTCTGCAGGGCTCTACTTCCAGGAAGCAGGGATGAAGAGGTGGCAGGAGTGATTGTGGTGGGCATTGGCACTGCAGACCCAACGCAGGGCAAAGGGACGGGGCATGGGGAGGACCACACTGAAGTGGCTGGCCTAGGGTCCAGGCTGGAGGGGGAGCCTGGCTTGTCTGGGGAGGAAGGCGCCTGAGAAAAGCAAATGTGCGTTAGGTGTTTAGTCTGCTCACGGCCTGGAGGAACTGGCTGGTAATACCCGGTGCCCTCAGGCAGTGATCCCTCTCTGTCCTAACCCAGGACACAGAGCTATGCGGTCAGCATTGACTGCTTCTGGATCACCCCTAGGGCAGGATGCCGACAACTAATTTTCTCTAGAGGTTATCTGACCTGCCCACTGCATCTGGCATGTGCTGCCTTCTTCACTGTCAGCACAAGATCATTATCTTGGGCCTATATGTGACTTCAGGTAACAATTTGGGGCTGGGGAGACCAGAGTTCAAATCCCAGCTCTTAACTCTACAATTTATAAACTGTGTGACCCTGGATACCTCTCAAGTTTCTTTCTCTGTAAAATATAGAATTTTTTTTTTTAATAAATTTTTTTTTTTTTAACTTTTGGGTTTATTTATTTATTTATTTATGGCTGTGTTGGGTCTTCGTTTCTGTGCGAGGGCTTTCTCTAGTTGCGGCAAGTGGGGGCCACTCTTCATCGCGGTGTGCGGGCCTCTCACTATCGCGGCCTCTCTTGTTGCGGAGCACAGGCTCCAGACGCGCAGGCTCAGTAATTGTGGCTCACGGGCCTAGTTGCTCCGCGGCATGTGGGATCCTCCCAGACCAGGGCTCGAACCCGTGTCCCCTGCATTAGCAGGCAGATTCTCAACCACTGCGCCACCAGGGAAGCCCTTTCTCTGTAAAATAAATTCAATTAGACCACCGCCCCACCCCAGGAATTTATAAAGATTGAATGGGTTAATATATATAAAGCACCTAGTACAACGCCTGTAAAAACCAATGGATGTTCAGTAGATGTCACTTCACACACACACACACACACACACACACACACACACACAGACACACACACACCACTTGTTTAGAATATCTATATCAGTAAGGTTTGCTACCTGGCGCATGTCAATGAGGTTGCTACAGTTGAATTGGCCCAAGCTTCTCCCTGTGGGCATTCAGAGACCCATTCTCTTTGCTTGGTCCCAGGTGTCTTTTCTCCCTCCTGGTTCCTCCTCCACATCCAGTGGGTTAGATACAGGGTTGCCTCTGCTGACTGTGGCAGGGCCTTATGGAGCTTCAGTGCCAGATGCTGCATTTCTATGGTATTTGTGGTGAAGTATGATGTAGTACACTGTGTGGTACCCTGTGATGAGGTGGAGTAGTCTGTTGGAGACAACAGACACTATCTTGAGAAGAGCCCAGTGACCTCCTACCTGGGCTCTCCTCTGCCAGCATCCCTTGCTGCAGGGCAGTAGTTCACTTGGTGCAGAGCCCACTTACCATGTATCACACTGGGTACCTAATATGACCCGGTGGATGGATGAGCCCATTAATGGGGGACAAGAGGTTCACAGGGGTCAATTCTGCACGTACTTACTGAAGTCTCCCAGGTGTCACGCACTGAATCTTTGGCGATTCAGACCTGAATAAAAACTGGTCACCACTCTCAAGGAGCTCAGTATGGCAGAGGACATAGACCCCTAGCTTCACCTGGGCTTAGAGCACTCCGGAGACATGAACCATACATTCAGTCAGAGCAGAAAGCAGGCAACTAGCTCTCCCTAGGTAAGTCTGGTAAGGCTTCCCAGAGGTGGTGCCCTCTGAGGTGGGTTTTGAAGGAGGAATAGGAGCAGAGACCCAGGGACCAGGTATTCCAGGTTAGCTCTCAGTAGCTCTAGAAGGTTCTGACTGGAGGGATATGTGTTCTGCAGAGGTTCTCCAGGGACTTGCAGTCGCACCCTGATTGTCTGAAACCCACGGGGACTTTGACAGGATAAAAGGAGCTATGATGGGGCTACAGCTGTTTCTGTTTAGAGGGAGGTGGGGGAGGGTGGGGGAGGGAGGCGGTCAGAAAACCTGCCTGCACCCATCTCTCCCAGTTGTAATCTAGTCATTTCCAGTCAGGGAAGGAGGGAGGCATAGAAGGAGAGGGAGGAACTGGGTGGGCTGGGCCTGACCAGCGGGGCACTGGAGGCTGTTGGGCGGGAGGATGCTGTTTATTTGACTGCAATGTGTATTTAAAGGTCTCAGTTACAACGGGCCCCAGGCGCTCTTTAACAAGCTGCAGCTGTCTGGTCGCTCATTAGCTTTCCTGACATCTTCTCGGGCTGGTCCTGGGGGAGCAGCCCCCGAGCCCCTCCCTGTGGGTCAGGGCCCTGGAAGGTTGACTTCTTGCCCCCAGCACCGGTGCCACCATGATGAATGAGGCTGCTGCCCCATGCAGACAAACGCCTTCCTGGAACAAGAGCTGTTTTCTTAAGACAAACAATCCCAGTCAACTCTGGTGAAAGCCCCTGGATGGAAGGTCCCAGCCTCGCCTGCCACTGCCTGCCCCTCTGCCTCTGGGCACTGGGAAAAGACCCATCAGGGGGCCAGGCAGCTCTAGGTGCTGTCCTCAGAGTGGGGACAGAGTGGGGTCTCCAAGGACAGCAGGGCCTGGACATCTTCGGAGGGGAACTGAGAGAGAGAGAGGATAAGTCTCCGCAGAGAAGTGGAGAAGTGGAGGCACCACGGGAAAGCAGGGTCTTCAGAAGCTCAGCAACTGTTCTCTGCCTCTCCCTACCTGTGTCTCTGCTCAGGTTATACCTCTCTTGGCCTCGGGTCCCTCGAACATAGACTAGGCCAGTTTGTTAGATGAATGGTTCTCAACACTGGCTGCACACTGGGGTCACCTGAGGAGCACTGAAGAAATCCTAATGCCCAGACCCCATTCCCAGAGATCTGATTCAATTGGATTTCAGGAACTGCCAGTTTTCCCCGAAAGCCCTCCAGTGATTCTAATGCGCAGCCAAGGTTGAGAACCATTGGTTTGGGTGGTTCCCAAGGTCTGACTCTATGGCTTATTAGGTCTTCCGTGAAAATTCCTGGTTCCTTAGCAAACACCTCCAGGAAGCCATTAATTTACAGAATGTGGGCCCCAAAGTTAATTTGCAGAATGTGGGCCCCAAAGTTCCTCTACTCAGAGTTCCTCCTGAACAAACCCACCTGGACTGGAGCAGGAAGGGACCTCAGAACTCATCTGGTCCAAATCAGTTTCAGAGATGGCAAACTGAGGAGTCGTCTTCTCCACGTGAGGAACCCCAGCCCACGTGGAAAGTGTTTTGTTAATGTAAACATCCACAACGTGGGAAACTACTCTTATTACAGGTGGAATAATTGAGGGTGGAGAGCAAGATTGGAGCATTGGAATTATAACTACTCTCTGTCTTCCCAACTCGATTATAAGCCCCTTAAGAGCAGTGACCAAGTCTCCCCCCTTTTTTGGTATCCTCCTCCTGACTTAGCAGTAAATGACTTTGTGGATGGATGGATGGGATGAATGGATGGGCACCCACTGCTAGATTTGGCTACAGGTCACCTGGACTGCCATCACCATTGTCACTGCTGTGAATAATGGAGGGGAAGGGGTTGAGGGAGGTCCTGAAAGAACCTGGTGGCCTTGGGACTCGGGGGAGGGCCATTAATAAGAAGTAAGGACCCAAAGCTGGTCTTGACAGACTTGCTGTGAATGGCAGGCAAGGCCAGATTACATGCCCGTTATACTCTGCTGTAAATTCACATCTCCCAATGCCTATCACGGTGTAGCCAGGAAGTTCATTTTCTCAAAGGTCTTGTCCTCAAAAGGCCAATTTTGCCAAAGGAAGGATGTAGGCCTGCAGGCATGGGGGAGGGTGGGAGGGAGAGGGGCTCCATGCTGGGTGAGGACAGGAGTTAGTGCCTGGACTGGGTCTGTATAACTCTCACCAAAAGATAAAGACCCTGCCCTCAAGGAATTTACAGTCGATGAGTAGAAGCTGTCAGGAGAAGAGCAAAGTGGTCCACGGAGGAGGATGTGCCGAAAGGGTCTGGATGACGACTCAGGGGAGGTGACATTTCAGCCCAGTGGGGTGTTCTCCAGCATGGTCGAGGAGTCTGAAATCTTTTTAAGATTCGTTAGCGGATTCTGTTGTGCAGACGGGTTTAGGGCATGGCTAGCGGCTGGTGGGGAGGCATCTTGGGCAGAGGGTACTGCGTGCGCAGAGGAAGGGAGGTGGTCTGAGGGCACACAGGAAATGGGCAACAGTCAAATGTGTCTGGAAACGGTCCTTTGGGGGAAAAGAAGGAGATGATATGACTCGGGTGGGAGGATGGACTTGAAATGCCTTTTTGTTAGAACCCTTTACAACAACTCCCCCAGGAAGCAATAATCCATTTCAGTCCTCTGCGCGCGGTGCTGATTTGCCCATGTTGCGGGGAGATCTGGTGCCGATTACCAGGTTTCGGTGCATTAAGTAATGCAACAATAAAATTTGGGTCACTGCAGCACAAAGTCCCCTTTATTTTGACAAGTGTAGTTTTTACTATGAAGTGTTATCATAAATAATTAAATTAAACCGGCAAATGGCTTGTAGTATGCTTTGCTGCAGTAACAAAGTCTCTGTAACCCCAGACACTAAGCCACTCCTTTGGGGGATTCTTGGCTCAGAACCATTGGGGAATTTTTCATAGCTCGAGTATTTGAACTAGTCAAGGGAGAGGGTAGAGTGGAAGGTTCATCTCACTCCCCTGCTGTCACCTTTCCACCAGTGTGTCCCCATTTGGCTGTGTCCCATCCTGTCGTCTGACCTGTGGTCTCTTGAATCTGAAGGGATTGCTCCCCAGCCCTCGGCTGGCCTGGGATGGAGGGTTTGGGGGCTCAGAGCACATACTGGGCAGTCTTTTTTTTTTTTTTTTTTAATAACACCTGCCCAGGTACCAGGTACGTGCTTTGGATCTTAGGGTGGAAGGGCTTGTAGGGACTCTCCAGACCATCCGACCACCCACCTGCACTTGCTGCTCCCATCATTTTATTTTATTTTTTTTTATTTTATTTTTTTTTTATATATACAGTAGTAAAGTTGATGTACTTTTTTATTTTTATTGATTGATTGATTGGTTGCTATGTTGGGTCTTCGTTTCCGTGCTAGGGCTTTCTCTAGTTGCGGCAAGCGGGGGCCACTCTTCATCGCGGTGCACGGGCCTCTCAGTATCGTGGCCTCTTTCGTTGCGTAGCACAGGCTCCAGACACGCAAGCTCAGTAATTGCGGCTCACGGGCCTAATTGCTCCGCGGCACATGGGATCTTCCCAGACCAGGGCTCGAACCCGTGTCCCCTGCATTAGCAGGCAGACTCTCAGCCACTGCGCCACCAGGGAAGCCCCTCCCATCATTTTATAAACAGGGAAATTGAGGCCCAGGGAACTGAGTGACTTGCCCTGGTGCTTGTTGACTGATGAACAGGGATGTGCAATATGCAGAGTGTGAGTGGAGAAGACTCAGAGACTCAAAGACTGGACATGCTGGAGGGACAGGGCTGCAGGACAGAAAAGGAAGTTGTGGGGAGGGTAGAGAGAAGGGGAAACAAGGAAAGAGGCAGGAGTGAGTTTTGTTGGAGTGTGGGGAGCTTTGAACCAGGCTCTTAGGGGACATCCAGGAGGAGACCCTGAGAAATAATCATCAGAATCCTCAAGCATCCAGACCACTGCCCACTATATCTAGACAGTTCTTAAAATAAGCAAGAGAGAAGCAGAGAGATCTTTCCAGTAGAGAGGGGAAAAAACGTGCTGGAGAGAATCCCGAGAGGCAGAACGTGCTGGTTACAAACAGGGAGGAGTTTTCAGACCCTCCTCAAGGTGACTGGACAGCCTTTTCCTCCTCTCCCATCCACTCCATCCCCCCACCCACCCTCTTCCATCATCCTGCCTGCTGGACATCCAAGCACCAGCTTCCCTCCTCCTCCTGGGGCCCTTAGCTAAGGTGGCAGCTGGTAACTGGGTTGGAGAGGGGTGCGTTTCTGTCATCGCCTCTTTGGGAGGTATTCCAGGCCTGTGAGACTCTGTGCAGGGACAGTTCCATTCTTAGAGCCAGAATTCCCAGCGAGAGTTCCAGAACCCAGGCTCCCTCAGAGTCCCAGGCCACTTCCAGGAACTCCCAGGGTCTCCGGACTGAGCCAGCTCGGGGGAGAGCATCCTGTCTGGAGGAGCTCGTCAGAATGAGGTGCCTGACAGTCCACATGGCCTTTCTGCCCGCCCCCTCAGACCGGGTGTTTTTCATAGCACCTTCAGTGGAAAGGAAAGCATGTTGTTCTAACTCCAAGGAACTCTGAGCTGTGTAAACAATAGACATGGAGCTTGGAACAAAAACCACCTGCAGGGCAGACAGACCTGTACCAGAAATTCCAAAGAGAAGGTGGCTGCGACTCCAGTGTTCCAAGGTGGTGTTTAACAGTGCTCACCCTCAGATGCTGGTGTGGTGTCAGGTGGCATGGGGTTTTGGCCGGGGCTGTTGATCTTCTGTTGGAGGGTGGTGGCCCCTTCTGTCTCCCCACCACCCAATGCCTCCTTCACAGGGAGCGTGCACAGGGGGAAGGGGGAGCGAGCCCAGCTGACCTGGAAAACCCGACCGAGGAGGCCTGTGCCAGCTGGGAAGCCAGCTCACTGGCCCTCTCCACTTCCCACAGGCCTACGGGTTCAAGGCCACCCCTTGGGCAGTGGTGGCAGGGCAGAGGTGAGAGGAAGAGAGGATTCGCACACTACGTGGTATCTGAAACTGCTCCCAGAAACCCACGGGTAAACTGTGTCCTCAGGGAGCTTCTTCTGAAATGACTTGCCCTCCCTTCTGGCCTCCCCCTCCTCTGAGCCCCAAGGCTGACCTGGGTACCCTCCTCTGTGCCTCACTGTACCCTGTCACCCTCAAACCGTATCTCAAGTCTGTCACCTACCTGCCTCTGTGCCCACTTCCATATACAGTAGGTGCTCAATAAATCCTTGTTGAACAGAACAGGGTGCCTCTAGACAAGGCCTGATATTTGGCGCTTCTTCAGGGCTGATGGCTTTAGTGGGTGGCCTGGTCCCCTGGCCGCAGCTGCACTTGGCCTTGGGGGACCAGTTGGGGAGGAGGCCTGGGAGTCAGAGCCGTGGCACCGCCCTCAGTCCAGCCGCCCGGTCTGTGCCCTGTCACAGCCGGAGCCTATCTCCTCCTCACCAAGCGGGTCTGCGGCTACTGCATTCCCTCCCTGTCAGGCACTGAGGGGATGTGTGTGTGGCCAGGTTGGGGGGAGGGGACTTTAAACAAACAGCCCTGGTCCCAGTCAGTGCCAAGGCTCACCGCACCCCACCCGCCGCCCCCCCAGACAGACGCGGCTCGCTGGACCGTGTGACAAGGAGCCAGCAGAATTCATTTAGCACAAAAAGATTTGGTGCTCTGTCTCCCACTCCCCCGGCCAGACCAGATAGCGCCTGGGTACCCCTCCTGCTCTCCCTCCCGCCTTGGGCCTTTCACCCCCTAATCCTCCAAGTGGGGAGCGGTCACATGGGCCCCCAGCTCTCGACAGGAAGCTGTCGGCACTGCTGGCGTGCAGGGCCGGCTCCCTCACCACCGGGAAGGCAGGCTGCCGTCCCACAGCCCGGCTCACTGAAACCCAACCCCTCTTTCCAGCTGCAGCTCGAGAAAGCCCCAGGCCCGGCCTTCCCCGGGGACTCCGCAGCCTGCAGATCTCACGGTCAGGGAATTTTCCCCGCATAGTGTTCCAAGCTGGCAGAGCCTCCGGAACAACAGGCAGGGAGAGACAGCGACCATCTCCCCCTGCACCGAACCCCGACCAATCCAGGGAAGCGGAGACCCAGAGGACAGAGACCATCACTCCTGGGGAGGTCCGTGCCTTGGGAAGAAATCCCTGGAGGATCCAGGCCCAGATCAGTTTGGAGCAGTCAGTCCCCAATTCTTCCAGCCCTTTCCTCCCAGGGAGGAAACTCACCTATGCTCGCCCTGACATCCCAATGGCCATGCGTGGTGAGCGACCCTGTGTCAGAGTCAGGCCTGCTCAGAAAGGCCTCCCATGCTCCGCAGAGAAGGGGATTGTGGCTGGGTAGTGGGGAGGCTCAGGTTCCAGAACAGTCACTAATTCCTTTACCTGGGGAAAAGCCTATTTAAAAAAAAAAAAAAAAAAAAAAAAAGGGGCTTTTATTGCTCCTAAGACAGACTTCCTCAAACTCAGCTAATAAACGGTTGTCAAGCAGCAGTCCTGGTAACAGTAGAATAGAATGGAAAGATCCCGTAAAGCCAGGAATGGTTTGAACGCCAATTTCACCACTTACTAGCCATGGGGCTGGTTCAGCTGGAGGGATCCCCTGAGATACGTTATAAACAGCTCTGAGCCTCATTTTTCTCACTTGTAATATGGGACTATTATTGCCATGCCTGCCTCCATTCATTTAGCGACCATGAAGTACCTACTATGTGTCAGTCATTTAGTTGCTGGAGACTAAAAAATAACAGCATCTCCACCCGAAGGGTCACATCCAATAGTGTGTATGAAGGTGCTTGGAAAACTGAAATGTTGAAATAAACAGATAAGGACCAGCTGTAATGATCTCATTAACTTCCTGCAAATGAGGCTGCTAAAGTGATTTTTAAAGTTCTTAAAAACCGTTTTAGGTAAACCAGACCTGTCTCTGTAATCTGGCCTGCACTATTTATTTGCTTAACAAACTGTTTCTTCATAGATAGTGTAAAAGGAAAGACTTCAGACCCGCCTGAGGCAGAACGTATCCCAAATTCAGAGTTACTGGGGTTGCTCTGAATTAATTAGGTCTTTCTGTAGCTTAATGTATAAACCTGGGCTCAGGAAATTTGGCCTTTAAAGCAGGTACCCTTTCAAATGATGTGGATTTCATGTGACTATTTTAACTTCACTTCAGCTCCATTACCCTTTATGGGCTGCAGGGGTGGTAGGGGGAGAGGGAGGGGAGGGATCTGGTGCAAGTCTGCTTCCGTGTGAGTGAGGAGCCAGAGGAACTGTAAAACAGCCTTCCCCCAACCCAGTAAATTCACACTTTCAGCCCTGGGGCGGGGGCCTCCTCCAGCCCGGGTGAAGGCAGGTGCGAAGGCTCCCAGTCCTAGTTTTGCGGCTGGTTGCCTGCTGGGGTTTCCTTCTTCAACCTCTCACTGGCCCCTCACGGTCTTTGGACCGCATCCCCCCCTCACCAACTTTACTGAGGTATAATTGACAAATAACATTATATATATTTAAAGTTTACAGTGTGATGATCTGATATACATTGTGAAATGATTACCACAGCTAAGTAACATATGTATCACCTCACATAGTTACCTTTTTTTTGGTGATAATACTTACGATCTCTTAGCAAATTTCAAGTATACAATACAGTGTTATTCACTATAGTCACTAGGCTGTACATCATCCTCAGAACTTATTCATCTTATGACTGAAAGTCTGTACACTTTGACCAACATCTCCCGTTCCCCCTCATCTCCCAGCCCTTGGCAACTACCATTCTACTCTGTTTCTATGAGTTTGACTTTTTTTCTTTAGATTCCACCTGTATGTTTTACCATAAGATATTTGTCTTTCTCTGTCTGAATTATTTCTCTTAGCATAAATGCCCTCCAATTTCATTCATGCTGTTGCAAATGGTAGGATTTCCTTCTTTTTTAAGGCCACCGTATAAATATATCACATCTTCTTTATCCATTCATTTGTCGACAGACATTTAGGTTGTTTCCATATCTTGGCTTTGTGAATAATGCGGCAATGAACATAGGAGTGCAGATATCTCTTTGACATAGTGATTTCATTTCCTTTGAATATATGCCCAGAGTGGGATTGCTGGATCAAATGTTCTATTTCTAGTTTTTTGAGGAATCTCCATACTGTTTTCCATGGTGGCTGCACCAATTTACATTCCCACCAACAGTACAAGAGGGTTCCCTTTTCTCCTCATCCTCACCAACACCTGTTATCTCTTATATTTTTGATAATAGACGTCTTAACAGCTGTGGGATGATAAGTCACTGTGGTTTTGGTTTGCATTTCCCTGATAATTAATGATGTTGAGTACTTTTGCATATATCTGTTGGCCATTTGTATGTCTGGAAAAATGTCTGTTCAGGTCCTTTGCCCATTTTTTAATAGAGTTATTATTATTTGCTATTTTTTAAAAAAATTTATTTATTTATTTATGGCTGTGCTGGGTCTTCGTTTCTGTGCGAGGGCTTTCTCTAGTTGCGGCAAGCGGGGGCCACTCTTCATCGCGGTGCGCGGGCCTCTCAACTGTCGCGGCCTCTCTTGTTGCGGAGCACAGGCTCCAGAGGCGCAGGCTCAGTAGTTGTGGCTCACGGGCCTAGTTGCTCCGCGGCATGTGGGATCTTCCCAGACCAGGGCTCGAACCCGTGTCCCCTGCATTGGCAGGCAGATTCTCAACCACTGCGCCACCAGGGAAGCCCATTATTTGCTATTGAGTTGTAAGAGTTCCTATGTGTTTTGGATATTAAATCATTTTTGGATACATGGTTTGTGAATATTCTCTCCTAATCCACATGTTGCCTTTTCATTCTGTTCATTGTTTCTTTTGCTGTGCAGAAACTTTTTAGTTTGGTGTAGTCCCACTTGTTTATTTTTGCTTTCGTTGCCTGGGCTTTTGGTGTCAAATCCAAAGAATAATTACCAAGAACCAATATCGAGGAGCTTTTCCTCTGTATTTCTTCTAGGAGTTTTAAGGACTCAGGTCTTATGTTTAACTCTTGAATCCATTTTGAATTGATTTTTGTGTCTGGGATAAGATAGGGGTCCAGTTTCATTCTTTTGCATGTGGCTGTCTGGTTGGACTTCTTATTCTGGCTTGTGGTGGTCTCCACACTCCCCAGCCATCAGAGTGCCGCCTGGGCTCCAGGTCACTCTCTCAGTTAAGAATCTCTTGGCTAATTCTGAAACTCTTCAGCCCCCACCCACGGATCTTTCCCACCTCCTCTTATTACCTGCTCAGTGGGATTCCAGGTCAACTGTCCCTTTAGCCAGTCTAATACCATAGCCCCTAGCCACATGTGTCTAGTCTGAACTGAGCACTTGTGGCCAGTCCGAACTGTGCTCTTAGTGTAAAATATATACCAGATTTTGAAGACTCAGGATGAAAAACGTAATGTGAAATATCTCATTATAATTTTTATATTGATAACACATTGCAATAGTAATATTATAGATATATTGCATTAAATCACATACATTTAAAAAATTAATTTCACCTATTTCTTTTTAACTTTTTTTTTTTTTTTAAAGATTTATTTATTGATTGATTGATTACCATGTTGGGTCTTCGTTTCTGTGCCAGGGCTTCCTGTAGTTGCGGCAAGCGGGGGCCACTCCTCATCGCGGCGCGCGGGCCTCTCACCATTGCGGCCTCTTTGTGTTGCGGAGCACAGGCTCCAGATGCGCAGGCCCAGCAGCCGTGGCGCACGGGCCCAGCCGCTCCGCGGCATGCGGGATCCTCCCAGACCAGGGCACGAACCCGTGTCCTCTGCATTAGCAGGCAGACTCTCAACCACTGCGCCACCAGGGAAGCCCCCCTTTTTAACTTTTTAATGTGACTACTAGAAAATCTGAAATTGCATCTCTGGCTCCCATTCGTGGCTCACATTATGCTTCTACTGGACGGTGCTGCTTTAGAGCATCAAGTAGTACAGAAGTGCCTGGGCTGGGGGTAGGCAGATTTCAGTGACCTTCCTGAATCTCTGCTTCCTTTTTTTGAAACAGGATTAAAAGTACCTGCTTCAGGTGATCGTTGCGAGAACTCAGGTGAGTTACCAGTTGTGAGAGTGCCTAGTGTGTACAAGTTAACATAATACATGTTGGTTTCCTTTCCAAATCACGTTTCGAAACACCTCCTAGAGCAGTGGGGCTCCATCTGGGATGCACCCAGATTCACCTGGGCAGTTTCTTTTTTTTCCCAATAAATTTATTTATTTATTTTTATTTGTTTATTTTTGGCTGCACTGGGTCTCCGTTGCTGTGCGAAGGCTTTCTCTAGTTGCAGCGAGCAGGGGCTACTCTTTGTTGCGGTGCGCAGGCTTCTCATTGTGGTGTCTTCCCTTGTTGCGGAGCACAGGCTCTAAGCACGCGGGCTTCAGTAGTTGGGGCACGCAGGCTCAGTAGTTGTGGCACACAGGCTTAGTTGCTCCGCGGCATGTGGGATCTTCCCAGACCAGGGCTCGAACCCGTGTCCCCTGCATTGGCAGGCAGATTCTTAACCACTGTACCACCAGGGAAGCCCTCACCTGGGCAGTTTTTAAAAAAAAATGTGTCCAGGCCTGGGTCCCATTCTGGTTTAATTGGTCTGTGAGGCCTGGGCATCAGCATAATTTCAAAGCTCCCCAGGTGATTCTCATGCCTAGCCAGGGTTGAAAACCCCCGATCTAGAACTGTTTGCTCCTTCACCCCTCAATGCTCTGACTCCCTTCCTTTACATAGTGTCCCTTTAGCATTTTACATGTGTTTTGTGCTACTTTAATTATAACCAATGTTTCTGAAAGCCTACCAAATACCTGGCACTTTACATATATTGTCTCTAATCCTTCCCACAACTCTGTGAGTAAATTAGATTAACCCCATTCTGCAGATGAGGAAGCTGGGGCTTAGAAAGGTTAAAGTAACTTACTTGTTCAATAAGTGGAGGGGAGTCAGGGGGAAGCACTCCACCCAGCTAAGTCTAACTCCAGAGTGCAAGCCATTGACCATGAGACTACACTGTCTTTGTTTTAAATTCTACAGTAACTAGACTGTAAGCTTCCGGGGGCAGGGATGGTTTCTTCTTGTTTGCAGCAGGACTCAAAAAATGCATTCAGTAGCCCCTTGATAAATACCTAATAAACCTCAGAGTATCTGTTTTAGAGCCTCCTTGAGCAGGCTGATGGGCTGGGGGCCCACCTGGGGATGAGGAAGGATTGGTGTCTGTGCTGCTCTCCAGCAGTGGGCCGGGGGCTCTCAGGGCTGCCTTCCGCAGGCAGGCCCCTATCAAGTGCAGGAAAGCTCTGGAAAGGACAGCAGGCATCTGACAGAGGCTCCTTGGTTTCCAGTCTAACATTCTTCTACAATCAGTCTCTCCTGGCAACTCTCTGGCCCAGAAGCAATGTTGAGAACCCAGGTTCTGCAGAGCCAAGAAGGCAAGGGGCCTGATTTGTGTGGCTCTGAGTTGGTGGCAGGTGCTCCAACCTCACCGCAGCTGTGCCTCCCCGACTCACAGGGCCCCTCCCTGGTCTGCTGCAACCAAGGGCTCTTGGATTTTCTGGACCAGCTCTGAGTCCATATAATTTTATTCTTTGCAAAATAGGAGGTTTATTAAAGGTTGACTAAATGTGATTCAAGTTTTCTACTTTTTAAAAAAATTATTTTATTTTTTTTGAATTTTATTTTATTTATTTTTTTATACAGCAGTTTCTCATTAGTCATCCATTTTATACACATCAGTGTATACATGTCAATCCCAATAGCCCAGTTCATCACACCACCACCACCCTGCCCCCGCTGCTTTCCCCCCTTGGTGTCCATACGTTTGTTCTCTACATCTGTGTCTCTATTTCTACTTTTGTAAGACTTCAGATACAAACATTCTTAAATCAGGGGGTGGAAGCCTTTGCATTGACCCACACAGAGGACCCCCCTACAGTCGTCCAAAAGGAGGACAGGCCAACTGCACAGCAACATGGGAAGGTGATTTTATGTCATGACAAGCGATGGGAAAATCCATCCACATTCTGAAAATGGCATAATAACAATTATTTTTTAAAATTTTTAATAAAAAAGAGGTGAGAGAGCTAGGAAGGAACTACACGAGAGTGTTACCAGTGATTGTGTTATGGTGGTAAAATTACAGTTAATTCTTTTTCTTCCATTTGCCAAATCTTCTGTAGTATGTCTATATGACTTTTACAATAAGTGGAAAGAAAAATTATTTTGGGGTGATCCATCCCAACAGAAACCATAGGATTTGATGTGCACTCTGTCGTTCTCTGCCTCAGTCCAGGCCACCTCACCCTCACTCCTTCCTGGGAGATGACAAGAGAAGAGGGGGGAAGCCAGCCAGGCCCTGCGCTGGGGTGAGGACTCCGACATTTTTCCCCACAGCCAGTCTGGGAGTGGAAGACTGGAGGGTTGCCTCTCCTCAGCCCAACCCGCTCCAGGACCAGCGTCCTTGGCCTCCATAATCAGGCCCCTGCTGCTCTTCTGGGGGTCCCCGGTGCCTCCCCCAGGTTTGGAGCCGAGCGCTGGAGCAGGTCACTTTGGACACCCGTGCCGGCTAGGCACAAGGGCAGGGCAGCCCTGTGGTTTGGTCTGGTGTGTGCAGGCTTGGCGGGGGTCCAGAAGTGCAGTTACTGAGGGTAAACAATTTCCCCTTTCCTCTTAGGCTCTCTCCTCTCCCTGGTGTGGCTGGGAACCCTACCCAGAAGCTAGGCCAGCCCCGCCCAGCCTGCCATTTTGGGCTGACAGGACAAGCAGGCAATGGGTAGGTCTTTGGACCTAAACAGAACCTGGTTCAAATCTTGTCCAGCTTTGCCACTAACTTGATGAGCAACCTTGGGAGAATTACATCCAGTCAGAGCCTCATCTGAAAAGAGGCATAATAACCCCTGTGTGGCAGGGCTGTGATTAGGGTCCAGTGGACAGAAAGCACCTAGCACAGGCTCAGCAGACAACAGCAGTTATTGTTGGAGCCAGGGAGCTTCTGTGTCCCAGGCCCCTCCTGAGCTGGGCTCCTGGGGCTGAGGCAGGGGGATGGTGGGGGCAGGGCGTGGAGCCCTAGATTTGACTCTAAGCATCAGCTCCTTTTAGTGCTTTGCTCTTCTGGCCCTGCCTGCGGGGGCCGGCTTTGGGAAAGTCACGTGATTTCAGGCTGCCCCCTTAGCCATCCCTACTCCTCCCTTTCTTTACATCTGCTTGGCTCTGGAGGGGTGAGGTAATCCCGGGGAGAGAACCTCGCTCCTCCTTGGGGGTATAACCACTGTCCTCTTGCTGGAGGCTGGATGATGATGGTGAGAGGGCTAACCTCCCCCTGGCCCTCCTGCCCTGGCCGTGCCCCATGGCAGGATCGGTCAGGAGACAGAGACTCCAGTCTAGAAGGCTCTCGTGGTGTTCCCCTGAAAACATCCACAGGCTTGGAGGGTATTTCTGAGGGACAATGGCTGTTTTTATAGTGCTTGCAGCACTGTAATAGTAATATTAATCATCGTAATTATTACGTGTGGCACTGCGCAGTTTGCAAAGCCCTTTCTCATACCCCATCTTATTTACTCCTCTCAACAAACAGCCTCGCGGGGTGATATTGTTATTATCTCCATTTCAGAAATGAGGCCATTGAGGCCCAATGAGTAAAAGATGACCATAGGTAAGTGATAAGTGATCTCTTCTGACCACAAATCCTAGAGAGTAAACATGGTACACATGGGCTCAATAGCAAGACTGCTGGGGGCTTCTCCCTTTGCTCTGAGTGCCTACACACACCAGGAGGAGGTCCTTTCTGTTCTCTGTTCAGTAAAGAAAGGGAGAATCTGATTAAAATGGAGGTGGGGAAAACAGAGAGGAGGGAAGGTGATTTTCCCCAGGTTCTGGGTGTGGACTTAACGAGCTGAGACGGCAGATGCCTCCATGCCATGGGTGGTGTTTCGAGTGTAGGAAGGTTAGTGGGCTCCACGCTAGGTGCCTGTTAGGTGGCCCCCGCCAGGACACTGTCCAGCCACAGCCTTGGAGAAGAGAACAAGGTTCACCTTTGTGGTGCACCCTTGCCCTGCTGGGGAAGAGAAATCTCTGGAAAGGTTTTCCAGGGAGCAAGACCCCCCCACCACCACTCCTTCCCCGCCCCCGCCAACACAGAGTGCTCAGAGGGGCACTTGTCCTGGGGCTGGGTCAAGGGCCATGTCACCTACCTGCTGCTACAGAGGGGCATGGGGGCAGGCTTGCCAAGACCAGCAGGGAGCTGCTGGCAGCCCGCCCAGTCTCCCTTTCCCCATCCGCAGAGAGAGAGGTGGCCCAGGACCCCACCTCCTCAGCACCTGCGAGGCCCAAACCCATAACAACCACTGTGGAGGAAAAGAGCCTTTGGAAGGAAAAAAGAGAGCTTTTGACTTGCAAACTGCCACCATGTGCTATGGGGTAGGCAGGAGGAAGGGAAGTCCCCACCAATTGTCCTGAAGCCAGCTGTCGGTTTAGTTTGGTCACTGCCTGTCCCTCTGCCTTTGCGGCCAGCTGTGTGGTGGTACTATTTTCAGCATGAGCGGCAGAGCACAAATGTCCTCCCTGCAGTCAGCCAGCTTCCCCACCTGGAGGACTCGGGGCCCCTCCGCCGGGCGGCGGGCAAGCAGGGCCTCAGACTAGTTCCTGGAAACTTTATGGTCCTTCTCCCTGCTCTGCTCGGTGCCTCTGCCAGGGATTGCTCAGATAATAAGGCACTATAATAACGGTGACCATTTATTGATCACCTACCGTAGGCTAGGCTTCGTGCAAGGCGTTTCATTTACATTATCTTATGCGTTCCCACTTGGTCCTGCTTGTTCTATACCCTGCTTTAGAAAGAGGTCTGCTATGTAGAGAACAGGTATATTGCTTCTTGTTCATTAAACTTGTGGCTGATAGATTCTTCTCTTAAAACAAACAAACAAACAAAACCCCACATTGTTTTCATGGGGAAAATAGACTTCATTTATATTACTTTGCTTTGCAGGAAAACCTCCAGGAACCTCAGTGGGCACTACTTCTGCAGACGTGTCACCTAAAATTCACTAGCATCTTCCTGGTCCCAGCTGTTCTTCCCATCAGGGAGGCTGTACTTTAGAGTCTGTTTCTCCAGCCTTTCCCTCCCTTGCTCAACAACTGAGGCCTTTCCTATCAGAATTGGAGGGGCAGAGGTTGTGGGTCCAGCTATGGACTGGTGGGCCGTCGGGGGCCTTGGCAAGCCTCCCCTCCCAGCCACCGGGGCCCTGGGACGCTTCCCCTGCGGGAGCTGCCAGGAGAATGGAGGGTTTGTGGGAGGGCAGTCGGTGTAGGGTGGAAAAGGGGAACATTTCTCCAGCTGGTGGCAGGAGCTGGCTAGCCAGAGGCCTTGTTCACGGCCCAGTGCAGTGCGGCTCTTGTGTTTATGAGCTTTGTGAGATTTAGAGCGCTCTGTATTAGCCACAGGTTTTTTGGGGTCACATCAAAGGTTAGAAAGCCATGGAAAGAGTTCTTTCCCCATGAATCACACTTCCCAAAAACTGTAATTCTCTGAGAGGAGCCGGCTTGCTTTATAGAGCTGGTAGGAGAAAGGAGATAACAGGGACTCCTGGGGAGTTTTCCTGAAGAAAACTTCTCTGGAGGGCTAGACAAAGAAATTCTCAGTAGAGGAGCCAGAGGAGGAGAAAGACCCACTGGGACCAGGTTGATGGACTAGGATTTGGGGATTGGGATGAGGGGGCAACAGGGCTTCAGGTGCTGCTGGCCTGGAAGGATTGGGCCCTTGCATTGCACAACTCCAGGGCACACCCTGCCTTCTGCAGTACACGACCTACACAGCCACATATAGCAACCCTTTCCTTGCTCCCTCATGGATGGATTGGTTATATCTCTAATGGGCTCCCATAAAATCCTCTAGATGGTCGAAGAATATGATTATCCAGGTGCTTATCTGCACCCCATTTCCAGCCACTTCACAGTTGCACCTTTGAGAACAGGGACCCTAACTTCTTAGCTTTTGTTTTCCAGCCTGACACATAGTTTAAGCTCAGCAAATGTTTGTGGAATGAATGAATAAACATTGTCGAGAGAATTCTTTTAGCATTTAGGGACTGGTATAGCTAGCTCAAGTATTAGGAGCCAAGAGACCTTTGATTTCTTTGAAGAGAAAGTACTATCCAAATACACCAACTCTTTTAAGACCCAAATGGACCACTGCCTGCTTTTAGGAGGCCCCCAGATGAATTTTTGTTTACTTAGTTCCTCCTTCATTTCTCAAACACTAGTCCCTGTCTCAGGCACCATGATGGGATACGCTTGAGAAGCCCACAGTCCTAATGGGGTGACACACACTGGGCCTTACAATGGAGTGGTCAAAACTGTCAAAACGAAGGGCACACGTGGGGCATGTACAGGGGCTACAGGGTTCTAGGAAAGGAGTGGCTCACTCACTGCCAGGATGGCAGGCTTCACAGAGCGGGTGATGGGGGCAGGGGCTGGAGAGCAGACATGGAGGGAAACTGTCTTTGCTTTGCTCTTATCTAGGCTTTGTCTCTCTTGAGCACAAAGAGGTTAAGTGTCTACTCCAGGGTCACACGGCTAATGAGTAGGTCTCAAAGCTGATTCTTCAAGGCCATATCCTGTGACCTAGCACCAGCTCTCTCTCTGTGCTTGAGCCCAGGCCTTGCTAACCTGTCCATCCAAAAGCCCCTGTGGCCTCACAGAGCATCTGATGTAAGAGGAAGCCTCAGCCACGGAGTTGATTCCTGAGCCATCCTGGTGACGTGTCTGGGCCTCTTTTTACCTGTCGTTATCCTGTTAACAATCCAGCTTGTTCCCAGCTCTGCACCTGTCTTGCTCAACAGTTTGATGCTCTGCTGACCTACTTGGCAGCTCTTGTGCTTCCTGCTTTGTTCCCCAGGCTCTGCCTGGCAATCGTCCTCGTGGATTATAGCACCTTTGCACCCTTGGGCAGCTGGCCTTCAGGTTGTCATGAAGCACTGGGGGCTTCAGTTCCTCCAGGTCAAGGCACATCTCACTCCACCAAGCCTCCTGCACAAGCCAAGGCCAAACAGAGTCCCTGCCCCTGCTGCCAGATATCCCCAGCCAGGCTCCTCTGCTAGGACTTCACCTCTTCCCTCAGCTCACCAACAGGGGCACTGCCCATCCCTGCCCCCTGGGCTGCAATAGGAGAGAGGCCATGGGCTCCAAAATCAGACAGACCTGGTTCAACTTCAGCACCTGTCAGTTTTCAGAAGTTCCTTAACTTCCCTGAGCCTTATCTTCCCATCTGTAAAATGGGAATAGTAATACCTACCTCACAAAAATGTACGCACAATCTGTACCTGGTACATGGCTGAGGAAGTGGGAGCTGACATCATCTACTACTTATAAAAGTTTTACAAAAGCTCCTCACGTATCTAGGCTCTGGCTCTCTTGAGCACAGAGAGGTTAAGTGTCTACTCCAAGGTCACATGGCTAGTTAGTAGGTCTCAAACCCAATCCTTCAGCTCCACATCCTGTGACACACCACCATCTCGCTTTCTGTGCTCAAGCCCCAGCTTTGATAGGTTGTCCAATCTATGAGTCTTTTTTGACCCCGAGATGCACAGGGAAAGCCTGAGTTAGCCCATTTTACAGTGAGGGGACTTGGGCTCAGCGCAAATAAGTGAGTTTCCCTAGGTCGCACTGCTCATCAGGAGGGAGCTGGGTGAGAACCACTTGATTCTGCATTCTATGGCCTCAAAATAAATCCTTCCCATCTCTTCCCTCCACTGTCAGGGGACCCAGCCCTATTCTGAGAAGGCCTTCTCTCCCCATGATCAGAATGTCTGTGAGTTCAGACATCATTCTGGCTCTTTCCACAGTCCCAAGCAGACCCTTCAAGTGGAGAACAGTGAGAAGGCCTCTCTGGACAGGTCTTGGGGGATGAGGAACACAGTGTCTGGAGCCCTGGGAAGGAGGAGACTGCTGGCTGAGATCCGCTCCTCGTGCCCCTGCGTCAGCCCAGACTCTCCCCCCACCCCAGCCCCTGGCCAGAGCAACCCTGTGGCCAGTTGACGGTGGCCACCCAGCCCCCATCCCCGGGCTGCCAAGGTTGGCAGCCTCACGGCCATGCTGCACAACTCTGCGCCTCTCCTCCTCAGTTTATTCCTTCCAGATACACAGTTGCTGCTTTTTATTTGGATCACTTTTCTGTGTTATGGTATTTCGGTTGTTTTTCCACTCCTTCCCCCCATCCCCCTGCCTTTCCCCCATGGCAGGATTCCTGAGAAGACTAGCTTTTGGAAAGCGCTGCAAGCACATCTGCTCTCTGGCTACAGCATTCCAGGAGGGCCCTGTCAGGGGCTCGGCTCTCGGGGAGCCAGGACACGCTGGGCAGCAGAGGCTGGGGGGCAGGGTTCAGGGGCCCTGGCAGTGGAGGCCCGTGGTGGGCACGCTCCCTGCAGCAGGCAGGGCTGCAGCAGGCAGCACCCTCAGGGCCTGGGGGTGCTGCCTAAGTCCTGGGGCCACAGCTCACCAGCTCCCCGGCCCTGCTGTCTGTGACTGTTGGCTCTGTAGGCTCAGATCTGCGTATGCTAGACTCGGGGTGAGAGAGAAACCAGGAGCCTTGGAAAACACCCTGGCCCTCCATCCCTTTTGTCAGAACCGCTTTGGTCAGCGGTTCTGAGGGGGTGGGGGTCCTGTGTGTGTGTGATCTATGTAGGCGCAGTCGAGTGCGCTAGAAAGTGTGTGCTGGTTGCGTGCAGGCTCGGAAATTACAGGGCCGGGGTTCGATTCCTGACTTCCCACCAAAGGCTGTGTGAATCTGGGCAAGTCACCGCGAAGTGGGCATGATAACGTGCCTCCCTCCAACGTTGTTGTGAGGGTGAACTGAGTTAACACATGAAAATACTTCCTTGCACATAGTAAGTGCTCAATAAGTATTTTAGCTATCATTATTATATATGCATGGGGGTACGTATGGAGTTTAATAGATTTGGGGTGGTGCTTCTTGGACTTTGGAGTGTGACAGTCACCTGGGAAGCCTGTTAAAAGTGCTGGCTTCTGGGCCTCACTTGCAGAGATTCTGATCCGGCAGGTCTTAGGTGGGCTCAGGAGTTTACTTTTTAATCCAGAGACCCTGGTGATGCTGATGCACTGGTCCAGGGTCTGATCTGGAGTTGTCTGAGGTGTCTGGTGAACAGGTCCTTGGGATCCTGGGCTCTGGTACATCCATCAGAACTGCTTTGCAAATGTAACTGGAGACCAGATAAAGGGATGGCATGGGATGAGGCTGAGGACGGACGGGAGCCATCTCAGGCAGAGCCTTGAGGCTCTAGGAAGGAATTAAGGTTGTTGGAGTTTTAGGCATGGGATTGACACAGTCCTACTGAGTGACTTGGGTTGGACCACTCTGGTTTACAAGCCCAGGGCACAGCAGATGGCAAAGAGGGTGTAAAATTGCAGTTAGCTCAAGGCCAGAGTGGCAGAAGTGTCTGTGCCCGTATAGAAGCAGCAGCAGTATCTGGAGGAAGAGAGAATGGCCCAGATTGAGCAGCCGCGCCAACTCCCTGCTCCCTCAGGCTGGGCATCTGAGCCACTGGCAGAGCAGCCAAGCACGGCCTAGGCTCCACGAGCTGATCGCCTCACCCGCTGAGCCAGGCTGTGGCCTGACCGGAGGGCCTGGCTTAGGGTAAGAATCCGGATCTGTCAACTCATCCGCTCAAGAGCTTGTAGTTTCTTGATTATTTTTCTCTTAGTAAAGATCTTTTAGAAAAATTCTTTATTTTGACTGAGCTAAGGAAAGAAGGAGGTGGGATGTGCTGAGGCTGGGGAGAGGGCTGGTTACTGCTCCAGGGAGAAGCCTGGGGAGACCAGCAGTGGGGCTCCTGATGGGGAGGTCACCCCTTCAGGAGCAGGCCGGTAGGGGCAGCTCTGAGAGCTGGAGCCTCACCTGGGATCTACTTTCAGGCAGTGGATTTGATGTGTTAATTAAGTGTATGTGAAGGTGAGTGAGTGTGCCCGTATGTGCGCGCGTGCATGTGTGTGCGTAGATGTACATGTACACAGGTGAGGGTTGCATGCACGTGTATTCATTCAATTCATTTAACGACAACCACAAAATATTTATTGAGTGTGTACTATGTGCCAGACACTGTTCTAGATATCTGGGATACATCAGTGAACAAAATGAAATCCTTGCCCTCAAGGAGCTTACTTTCTATGGGGATTTTGTGTGTGTAGAGGGGATGGATATGTGTTTGTGTGTATGAGTCTGTTGTACACACATGTGTGAAGAAAGAAGAATAACAACATGTGAGTGCACAGGCAGACCTGGGTCAAGAACCATCTGCCATTTCCTAGGCATGTGATCCTGGGCAAAATATTTAACTTTTCTGAGGCTTGGGTTTTTACAAAATGGGAAAATGATCCCTTTCTCTCACAACTGTTGTGAGACTAAATGTAAAAATACTTGGAAAGCTCCAGGCAAAGTACCTGATATATGATAGTTGCCAAATGATATTTTTTTCTTCATGTCTCCTGTGGATTTGGAGGAGATATTTCTACGTGTATATACCAAGTGTGCATTTGCATCTGGGCAACATGCCTTGTGTATCCAAGAGGCTGAATGTGAGGGTTCTCCCTGAGTGAGAACCTCCCTCCCTTGGGATATGTCCTGCACTATGGAGATATCTCAGGTCTGATCAAAGGTGATGGTGTTACCTGGAAAGTTCCATTCCAAGACAGAAGAAGGTCCATTATAAAGTGGGGAGAGACAGGCTGCTAAGTCTGGAATCCCATGAGTTGGCCCATTTCAGCCTTGGTTAGGTCTGTCCTGAGTCCTTCCAGCAGCAGTGGGACTGTGTGTCTGCAATGCTGTTTTTAGTGCACACTAAGAATCTTGGCCACCCCTTAGCTGACACCCACCTACAACAACTTGCAGCTTCTCTTTTCCTAGTTCCATGACTCCCTGGCCATGCTGCTCCCTCTGAGACCTTCTTAGCCCCCAGATCATCTGTAGAAGTATATCCAGAAGATGGACCCAGAAGGCAACTGTGGAGGCAGGATTGCATTTCTGTGTAATCTGCTTGGGACTGCCAAGACCTTTGCTTTGAGCAAGAAGAGAGATGGGTCAGGATCCTGCCCTCCTCCCTCTACACTCTTTCCCAAGGAGAGCGTCCGCGGTTTGGGCTATGTCTTCTAAGAGGCTGACTCAGAGCGTCTACCCTCAGCCTCGGTGTCCCTCCTCTGCTCCATCTCCAAGTGTCCATCAGATATTCAACTGAGCAACTGAGACTCAATGTGACTGATGACATATCCATCTTCTTGACCACAAACCAGCTCCCTCTGGGCATCCAGCTGTTCTAGTGAATGACTCCAGCATTCTTCCAGACATGCCAGCTTGAAGCTGTTGAGTCATACCTCACATGTCCCTCTGTTGCATTTCCCACAGCTGATCAGTTACCCAGTGGTTCCAAGTTATTCCCCCAACCAGTCCTTTCCCACCCCCATTCCTGCTGCACCACTCCCCTGGTCAGGCTGCCATCTACTCCAATTTGGAGTGGCCTCCCTGCCTCCAGCCTCCCCCTTCACCACCAGCCAGGCCACAGTCCTTGTGCTCATTGCTCTCCCTCAGCTGCTGCCCCCAGCTGCTCTCTCCATCCACAGCACCCTCTCCTCTCCTCCACAAACTCTGTTCCAACCTAACTGGTCCCCTCGTGGTTCCCAGGACACTGCACCTTCCTGCTACCTGACCTTGGCTGAAGTGGTTTCCCTTGCCTAGAATCCTTTTCTCCATTCCAAGCTTTTACCTAAATTCTAGCCATCTCTCACGGTATATAAAATCCCTGGCTGAGATGTTATAAGGCACGGGCGCCTAGAGCCCGTGCTCCGCGACAAGAGAAGCCACCACGATGAGAAGCCCGCGCACTGCAATGAAAGAGGAGCCCCCGCTCGCCACAACTAGAGAAAGCCCGTGAGAAGCAACAAAGACCCAAAGCAGCCAAAAATAAATAAATAAATTTTAAAAATTAAAAAAACAAAACAAAACATGATGAGAAGGTGGAAAAAGTGGGGGAAGGGAGCTAAGTTGCTAGCAGTTTGCTAGAGATAGAGGATTTAGTTCACCTTTGGGGTAGTTGTTTGCTTTGCTTCGGGAAAATCAACACCAATCTAAAACTGTGTAATCACTGTCAGCGCGAATGCATATGTTCACTGTTCTGGTTCAGCAATGTAAATAGCCGTGCCTTGGGAGGCAGGGACTGCCTTTTCTCTCCTTTCTTTCCTAAGGTTTGAGGAAAAGAGTTGTGGAGGAAGTTGTGGACTGGTCCCTGTGGAGGTGACTATTTTCAGCTGAAGTTTGGAGAGTCGCTTACAAGAGATGGCAAGCAGAGACTAGCGGGCTTCCTGAGGAGGTTGGAGAGTCCCTGGCACTGCTGCTTTGGGACCCAGGTGACATTTCTTGACACAGAGCTGGGGAGAAGCACACTCTATCCATGTCTGCACAGAACGCAGCATCCCTCTAGAACACTGGGGGCGTCCGAGGAGGCAGCAACCACGGATGCTGAGGACTCCACAAGGACCATCTCCAGCAGAAGCTCCTTTCATGGGCCTCCATAAGCCCCACACGGTGACTGCTGTGGATAGATGGATTTGTGACATCACTTGAGATGCCCCACTGGGAGCTCCCAGAAGTATTTGAGGGAAATATTGCATGGAGTGAGGCTCAGTGTCATTGTAACTCATTGTTAAAGTAGCAACAAATCATTTATACCCTTGGCAGGTGAAAACTAAATACGCTAGAGATAGACATAAAACCATACTACACTGTTAACCATGGTTGCCTCTGGGTGCCAGTATTCTAGAGAATTCATTTTCTTTATATTTTTATGGAACTCTCCAAATTTGCCACTACAAGCATTTGTAATTAGAAAAACAAAAGCTATGAGTAAGGAATATCTCTTTCCTTCCCCTTTGGGGCCCAGTGGAAGCCTCTGCTGCCTAAGGCTGCTGTGGTTTCTTCCCCTGCTGAACTCAGACAGTAACTCTTGGGTGCAGATCCGTGTTTATTCATTGTTTTAGGTACTTGCGCCAGCTCTGCAAGCTCCTTCAGGAGAAGGAACATATCTCCTTCTACTCAACCCTCCCCCATCACTCACTCTGCTTGCAGGAGCTACTTCTCAGAACCTGCCTGGCCTGCTTCCACCCTTGGCCTTCATACTCACTGTTCCATCTGCCGGCACCCCCTCCTCCCTGGTCCCCCCCTAGACAGCTTGTGGGCTTCCTGCTTCTCACCTTCAGTTTTGACTCAAATGTCTCAACGAGGCTTTCCCTGAGCAGGCTATTTAAAATTGCACACCCTCCCGGCACTCTTTCCCCCTTCCCTGCTTCATTTCTCCCTAAGACATAGATCTCCATCTGACATGCTATGTATTGTGCTTCTTTATTATCTATCTATCTCCTCACACCGATCTGTAAGCTCTAGACGACAAGGATTTTTGTCTGTATTGTTCTCTGCTGTAAGCTCACCACCAGGATGTATGCCTGGTATGTACAGAAGATAAGTGTTTGTTGAATGAGTGAATACAGTTTATAATAACACTAGTTACCATGTACCAGATCCTGTGCTAGGTGCTTAGTAATTCCCTCATTCAGTCGTCTTCACAGTGTTTTGAGGTACATAGCAATATCTCTGTTGGAAAGACGAGGAAACCAAAGCTCAGAGAGTTAGGTAACTCAGGTGAAGGCACACACTCTCACATGGCAGAGTGGGGTGGAATGCAGATCTGTCTGCTGCAGGGGCCGGGAGCTTTCCACTGTAGGAGACTCCTCTGTCCTCATGGCTGTCTCTCACTGTGCTGACACCCCTCTGCGTCTTGGGCACCATTTCCCCCACTGCAGGAACCACAGTGCTGCTGCCCTGAGCTAGTATTCCTCCACGTGGGCTCCTCTCCCAGTCTGCATCCCTTCTGGTGACCCAAACCCTGCAAGCAGAGAAGCCAAATTGTTCCTTCCCTGCCTCACTGCCTCTACTGTGGGCGCTCTAGGTTATGGTATAAATGAGCAGGCCCAGAGGTTTTCTTTCTTTCTCCCGCAGCCCCATTCTCCCAAAGGGAGGTTGGTTGCTCCCTGAGAACCTTCTGCAGACCAGCAAGGTGGAATAACAGCAAGAACCCAGGAGATTCAGGTTCATGTTCAGGATCTGCAGCTCACTAGCTATGCCATGACTTTGGGCAAGTCTTTTAATTTGTGCATTGACACAATGAAAGGAATTCTTCTCTCTTTGTGGTTTGCCTACAGTACTGTAATGATGGCAAATGTAGAATCTGTCTCATGGGGGTGTTGTGTAGTTGCCTGAGCCAATTTGATTATCATACTTAGCATCATGCCTGACAGATAAGGCTTAATAATTGTTGGCTGATATTGTCATCAGTCATGACTAGCCCGGGAACTGGGCAGGGTTTGCAGTCAGCTGGTAGGATGGGTTGTGGGTGTGGATTGTAGCTAACCACTAACTCCAATCACCCCCCAATCTAAACTTTCCTAGAGCTTCAGTCCTCAGAGTTTAGAATTCCTTGTTCAAGGTCACATAGTCATGACTTTTAAAAGGCCTTGATTGGGACACTTTTCAGAATACCTAACCTCTTTAGTCAGTACACTATATTTCTGCTGGGAGGTAATTGTTGCCACCTCTGCTGGGCTGCACAATTTGAGGAATAATTTGCACAAGCATCAGTTGCCACCATGACCAAGGCATGAAGCATAATTATCTCAAGTGGAAACTGTGATTGAGCCTGTGCATTGAGGCCTGGTTTGCAGGGGCTGCAAATGAGCTGCCACCTCCAGAGCACTATGTGCCTGCTACATGCTGGGGCTGTAATTAACCGGAGCCTGTTTCCAAACACCCATTCTCCAAGTTCCAGTGGGTCAAAAGTCCCGACTCTGGTGAATGTCAAGATCCCTGCAGAGGGACTTCCCTGGTGGCGCAGGCGTTAAGAATCCGCCTGCCAATGCAGGGGACATGGGTTCGAACCCTGGTCTGGGAAGATCCCACATGCCGTGGAGCAACTAAGCCCTTGTGCCACAACTACTGAGCCTGCGAGCCACAACTACTGAAGCCCGTGCACCACAACTACTGAAGCCTGCGTGCTCCGCAATGAGAAGCCACCTCAATGAGAAGCCCGCGCACCGCAACGAAGAGTAGCCCCCACTCGCCACAACTAGAGAAAGCCTGTACACAGCAACGAAGACCCAATGCAGCCAAAAAAAAAAAAAAAAGAAAAAAAAAAATCCCTGCAGAGTCTGTGGCTGAACTGAGACCTTCCCATTGTCTAAGGCTTCATTTATAGTTTTCAAGGGAATTCCCTTTACTGGCTTTGCTATCTAGTTATCTAGTTGTGGTATAGTACGTATGATTTGGAGTAATCCATCTGCCGTCACTCCCCCGACATCTCCTTGCTCTCCCACCCACATGGTTTCACCCAGGAAGATCTAGTTCTGTTTGTGCCTGAAGGGGAAGGAGACCAGGGATCCAGGCCTTCCTTTTCCCTCATGTGAATGACCATAAGCAACAGGAGAATTCATCTCTTGCCCTCACCATGGCCAATGTCTGCTCTACACATGGGCCCAGAGGCCACACTTTCAGTACTTCTGAGAAGTTGATGATGGCATCTGTGAAATGGGAGGTCTTTCATCCTGAGGCAAGGGTACAAGTTCTGCCAGCCCTTTGTACCATCTGGAAACAACGCTGGGAATCATATTTGCAGGTCCAGAAATGTTATTTGATTGTTTCATGGCACGAAAGACTTAATTTGAGGCTTAGTGGAGAGAGCAGACTAAAGAAGATTTAGGAAACATGGCCTACAAGGGCAAAACGTGCTGAGTTTGAGGAAAAATACACATTCTACACGTAGTCAGCACTCTGAGAACACTGGGGGTAGGCAGAGCTGGGACCATTGTTCACAGATAATTCTCCAACTTTATTTTACCCTCCTTTTACCCTCCCACAGGCCAGGGTCTTGTCATAATTACCTTGCTTATACAACCCTTGTTTGCATCTCCAGAGAGACAGCCATGTTTGGAAGAAAGAACACAAGTCCCCAAGTCTGAAAGGAGTCCCAAGAAGAAAGAAATGTAAAATAGTGAAAAGTGTGGAGTTTTGACTCAGTCAGACTTCAGTTCCAATCCTTGTTATATCATATACCATCTATGAGAACTTTACAGCTTCTCTGAGTTTCAGTTTGCATAGTTCAAGATGGAACAGATAATATCTATCCTGTTAGATTGTTATAAAAATCATTAAAACATATGTAAAGCATTGAAAAGCTGGCTTATATTATGTATTGAATAAATGGCAAGTATTAATATCTGTAAAATGGAGGTATTTCATAATAGGCACTTTGCAATACCGTTGTGAAAAGTAGGGGGAAATGCTTTTGGCCTATAGCAGATGTTTAATAAATGGTAGTTGTTAGTCCTGTCTTGCTGTGAACTATATGTCTGACTTTCAGCAAAGTCACCTCTGCTGACAGTGAAAATGGGAAGTATTTCTACTCTACTCACTCCCAAAAGGACTGCAGTGGCAACTGGCAATAATCACACATGCCTCACTTGATTTTTGGAGTTGTGATAAATAAAATCACATACAATATATTGGAAGCCAGACACAGGGAACAATGTACTAGAATGAAACACATTGGGAGGCAAGGGACTTGGGTTCTAGTCTTGGTGCTGTCTTTTGCCAAGTGACTGTAAGCAAATCGTCAAGTAATCAGACCCTCAGATGCACACACTGCTGACCTCTCAGCAGCTGTGAGAAAGTGCAAATGTGAGAAATTATCACTATTACTCCTTGAGGGTAAAGACGGTTTTCCCTTTTTAATCTTTGGAACCCAGCAAAGTCCTTGGCATATAGTGGGTACTCAGTACTTTCGTTTAATGAACTATAAATTGCCCAGAAATCATATTTTTAATCATTAGTAAACTTTTTTACCCATAAGCTTATAGCCTTTGGTCTCACTGTGATTGGTTGGATCCCTGGGCCTATGTCCCAAAGTATTTGTATTCCATGCTAACCTTAACATACTCAGATATGTTATTCAGACGCAGCTGAGAGCACACACACCCACAAAACCAGCAGTAAAGAGAGAAGAAAGCAGCTCTTCTGTATATGGCAGCTGTAAGGGGACGGTTTCATAATCCTACACCCAGTTCTGGTTTGGTTACCACTCCTCTAGGTTCCTTATTACTCTATGTACCCATTCTACAGAATTCATCCCCAGAGTGAAGGTGGTAGGCACTGCAGAGGCTCCAGCTGCTTTTGAAGATGACTCTTCATGGGTAGTTAAGAATGTGAAAGATGCCTTCCAGTTCTCCTCCTCATGGGAGATGGCAGGTGGCAAGTGGCAAGCAGAAACATGGATGAGGGTGCTGGGCTTCCTGATGCCAAGGGAGAGCCCTTGAAGACTTCTTGGCAGTAGGGAACATCACACGTGCCCTCCACACTACATACTGTTCCAGAATTGTTAAAGTATTTGGTCTCTGAGGGCTTTGGTAGAAGAGGAAAGCTTGTAGAGATTGAGAGAAGGGAGATGGAGAAGACCAAAATGCTAACAGTCACCATCATTACGTGTGCACTGTAATAAACTGCCCTGGACCAAGGGCACTGGCAAAGGTTGGATGTTTTCCAGATCTGCCATGTATCATGTCTTCCCATCTTACTGAGCAGCATCTATGATCTTAAGTCATTTTTAATACCATCTCTCACCCGCAACTTCTTCTTCCTTTTTTCCTTCCCCTCTTCTCCACCCACCCCATCGTTTCTCCCTCCCTACCCTGAAGTCCGACTAAAGGTAACCTCAGGCAAGCCTCACCCAATCACCCCAGCTGGGTTGGGTGTCCCTCTGTAGCCTTCAACTCACCGCACTGTAATTTCTGGTTTATTTACTTACTGTCCAGTTCTGAAAAGTAGGACCTTTATCTTGTTCAGCATTTAATCCCCAAATACCCCTAACAGTGCATCACACAAAAGAAGTACTTAACAAATGTTTATTAAGTGTACCAAGTTATACTTCTAATTTATTGCATTCCCCCCCCACCCCCAGCTACTACAATAACTAAGCAAACAGAGTTACACGTCAGGCTTTCTTCTTTGCACAGTAGACAAAAACTGTTGGAAAGCTAGATACTAATCAGCTGTTTTTTTCCCTGGTACCAGATCATCATACTGGTGAGTTCCTTCAAACCATTTAAGTATAGCATTCAGTGCTGCATAATTTGTTCAAGATCACAGAATAAAATGTAAAGTTTTTCAATTAATTTTAAAAAGCAGCAAAACCCTACACGAAAAAGTAGACCAATCCCATTTATAAACATCAACTTAAGTATATTAAACGTAACAAAACTTAGCAAGATACGAAACCTAAATCCTAGTTACACGAATACAACTGCTACAGAAATAACGACCTTCTCCCCACCTAGTCTACTTATGACTCAGACAGTAGCTTTTATACCCAGCTTCCCCCCGCCCCACCTCTGGCTGGCCCTCACCAGGGGTGGATGCCGGCCCCAGCATTAGCATTAGCCCTGGCCCTAGCCCCCACATTGCCCCTGTCAGCCTCGTCTGCCAGGGCCTCACGGTACTGCACTGGCCAGTGTTGGGGTTCTTTCTTATGGAGCCTGGCCACGAACCCCAGGACTTTCATCTTGCTGGTTTCCAGGTCGCTTCGGGGACCCCAAGAGAATTAACATGCCGGTGGATTGGTGTGAGAAACATGCCGGTAATTGAGGTATCTCAGCTGCACGAAATCTTCCATAATAAGCCTCCTCGGGTACCCAAAGAGGAGGTGATACTTTGAGGGACGCACCTCCAACCGACGCAGCATCTCCCAGACCTGTGCCTCCCTGGTGCTATTACCTTTCGTGTAGATAAAGCCCAAGATCATCATTAAAAGACTCAGTCTGGGGCCATCTCCTCCCAGATCCTCCTCCTCCTCCTCAAGGTTTTAGTTTGCTGATCAGGATGTAAGTGTGGTGCTTGCGGTCAAGCTGTTTCAGCTTGAAACCAAAGACATACCGCAGATGCTCTGCGGGCCTTGCGATGATCTCAGGGAACAGATCCTTTAAGTCTCTGATAATGTATTTCACCATCTCGGAGAGGGTGATGGGACTCTTCTTCCTGTCCTTCACCAGCAGAAACTGCACCAACTCGGTCACCGTCTGATCCAGACGGAGGCAGGCCCTGCGCCGGGCCAAGGTTTTGGCTGCCAAAGCCCTCGCACCTTTCAGGGTGATGGAGGGCTCCGCAGCCCCCTCCTCCCTTACAGCGCCAAGGTCCTCCTCGGGGCTCTCTCGCAGGAGGGGGCTCGGGGCCACCTCCTGCGAGGCGGTCAGGGCCTGGGTCTCACTGTCGTGGCCACCATCCATCTCCCCCTCCGCCTGAAGGATAGGGAGACCCCCGCTCTCTGGTTTCTGCAACATGTTTTCGGGCAGGCAGGTGCAAAGCGCGTACACTGGCCGAGGGGTGTGCAAGCCGCTGCACAAACCCCGGCGGAGGGGTTGGACAGCGGCTGGGACGGCTGGAGTAGGACTAGGAGAGATGACAGAGGGGACTTTGTGGCTTCCGGGCTGCACCGCAGAGGGCTCGGGACGGCCGCAACGCCGCCGGCGCCGAAGACCCGCGGCGAAGCCACCGCGCAGCCTCAGTGCGCGCCGGCAAGCCGACTGGCCGGACCACTTCCGGCCAACTCAGCCAAGATGGCGGCCCCCAGGCCCGGCGAAGCCCCTCCTTTTACTGCTCCCGCTGGGGTGGGAGTGAGCGCAGCCTTCTCAGGATGCCAGGGCTGTGGAGGAGTGCGTCGCCAGCGCTGTTTTTTAGACTCGAAGGCTGGAGGGGGGTAACCAGGGCTTTTCTGAGGTTTCAGTGTACAAGGATAAAATAGGGATGGAGTTCCAGCCACGTACTTTCAGCAGGTGCTTATTTCTATGTGTGTATCTAAGATTTTGAGTAATTTACTGTAGCTGAGTGCGGAGTGCATGAAGGTGAAGGCTGAGAGATAAGGCTGTGCGGGACAGTTAGTGACGGGCCTTGAACAGGATGCTACGGAGATTGAAATCTATTCTGAACACGATGGGAATTCATACTACAGGGGGATTTAAGCAAGGGAGTGTCCGGACCAGAACTGTATCTTTCCAGTCTCTCTGGTGGCAGTGTGGAGGATGGATTGGAGTAGGGCTGACCAAAAGCTGGGAATCCAGCTTGGAGTATTGGTATTATTATAGTGCAGAATAGGAACTGAGACTCGGCCTGTCTTGTTCATTGTTATATCCTCAGTGCCCAGAACAGTGCCTGGCACATAGAAGCACTCCATAAATATTGTAAAATGGATGACGAGGGGGTAAGGATAGCAGGTTCTACAGGGGTCAAAGAAGATGTTAAAAGATATATTGAGGTGCAGCTGGCAGAAATAGTAACTGATTGGAAGAAAGGGGAGTTTTTTTTTTTTTTTTACCTAATCAAACTTAACTAGTCCCATTACTTTTTTCTTTTTGCTTACTCTACTCTGAGCTTTCTCCCACTACCAGTCTGTCTCTGTCTCTCTCCCTCTCTCCCTCCCTCTCCCCCTCCCTCTCCAACTCCTCCTCCCTCTTCTTCTTCCTCTACTTCCTCCTCCTCCTCCCCTCCCGTCTCCTTTCCTCCTCTCTCCTCTCCCCCTCCCTTTTCTCTCCTCTCCTCCCCTCTCCCCCTTCCCTCTCCCTCTTCCCTCCTCTCCACTCCTCTCCTCTTCTCTCCCTCCTGTCAAGGCTCAGCTTAAATGTCACCTTTCCAAAGCCTTAGTCTCCATGCATGGAAGTTATTTACTGCCATTTCTGAATCACCATAGCAATTTGTATTTGTTTAACACCCACTTATATAGACCTTATTGTGCACTAGGCTCTGTTCTAACTGTTGTTCAAATATTAATTTGTTTAGTTCTCATTAAGGTAAGTACTATTATCACTATCCCCATTTTATAGATGTGTCTTTCCTATGGAATTTGCTATTTACTAGCTATGTAATCTTGGGCAAGTTACCTAAACTCTCTTTCCCTCGGTTGCCTTATGAGTGAAATGGGCATAATAGTAGAGACAACATTGTGGACATCATGTGAGGTAATGCACGTAAATCATTTAACACAGTGCTTGGCACATGGTGTTCAGTAAGTGTTAGCTATTATTTATTGCATACTTTTAATGTGCTGATAATGTACTAATTTTTTACATGTATGAACTCGTCTACTTCTCATAACAGCCCTGCTAGATAAGTGGTATTATTATCCCCATTTTACAAGTGAAATAACACAAAAAGAGGGTAAGTAACTTCCCCAGCATCACATGACTGAGCCACTATTTCAATCATATAGTATGACTCCAGAGACCATGCTCTTAACCACTATATTAATAGATGTTAATTATTATCATTATTATTGACCATACTCTGTATAATAGTTATTTTTGTGCTTATTACCCTCCAGAACCAAACATCCTAAAAGCTAGGGCTCTGTCTTTAACTCTTTTGAAGAGCCCCTCAGCGTCAGCACTCAGTATGTAATTGTCACTGAATAAATGATGAAAGGCTTTACTTTTTTCCAGAGGAAATAGCATTTATGTTAAGTAAATATATGACAGTTAGACTTTTTTTTTTTTGGCCGCGGCACGCGGGATCTTTAGTTCCCTGACCAGAGATAGAACCCGTGCCCCCTGCAGTGGAAGCTAGGAGTCTTAACCACTGGATCACCAGGGAAGTCCCTAGACTTTTCTAGATGTAATCATGAACTTTTCATTTTTAAAAACTTCTGAAAATATATACCCATTTATACTTTATGACTCAGAGAAGCTGAAAGTGTGTGAATGAAGCAGGAGGATGTTTATTATAGTTTAACTTGAGGCTGTTATTGGTTCCTATTATGTAGAATATAAACATAAACATTTTATGTACAATATAATTTAGTCCTCACAAATCCCTATTAGGAAGGTATTATTATTCTCATTTTACAAATGGGAAAATAGTCACTGAGAGGTTAAACCACCTGTCCCCCACCACCCATCTGTTAAGTGCTAGACTGGAAATGAGGACCTAGATCTGTCTATTCTGAAAACTGTACTCATGACCACCATGCTGGACTGCCTCGTTGTCAGTTTCTCCTGAAGGTAGAACCACTCCTACCTAAAAGGGCATCACTGGAGGTAAAATAGTCTACTTACATATCTTTCTCAGTTCAAGTATTGCTGAGGAGATACAGAGGAGATAGATGCATGGAAAGGAGCATACAGGAGATACATTGAATGGAAAGAATTTTGAGGGGCAAATTAGCAGTACTGTGACTGGATTTTGAAAACTGAATCAATAATGTAATGCTACTCATCCAAAAAAAAAAAGGAACAAACTACTGATACAACATGGATGAGTCTGGCTAACGTTATGTTGAGTGAAAGAAGAAAGATACAAAAGATTATGTACAATATGATTCCAGTTAATCTGATGTCCAAGACAGGTTTAGCTAATCTATGGTGACAGAAATGAGAACAGTGGAGGCCTGGAGTGGGGTTGACTGGAAAGGGATATGCATGAACTTTCTGGGGGTGATGGCAATGTTATGTATCTTGGTTTGGGTGTAGATATACGTTTGTCAAAACTTTTCAAACTGTACCCTTAATATCTGTGTATCTCACGGTATGTAAATTATACCTTAAAAATTATAAAAATAAAGTTTTAAAGTTGAGGTATAATTGACAGATAACATTAGTTTCAGGTGTACAACATAGTGATTTGATATTCATGTATTGTGAAATGATCACCACAATGTCTAGTGAATATCTGTCACCATACATAGTTACTAGATTTTTTTTTCTTGCGATGAGAACTGTTAAGATCTATTAGCAGCTTTCAAACATGCAATACAATATTATTAACTATAGTCACCATGTAAAAAAGTTTCAAAAAATTAAATGAATAGGCCTTTAGGTATAGGAGGTGATGAAGGTATGAAAGGTGAATGGCTTTGCTTTGCCGCTTGCCAACCCCTGGATGCTACAATGTTTTGCACTGAAAGGAACCTAGACAATCATTTGCCAGTTTTGATTGTGCTGACCTCACACTGGACAGGCAGACTTTTAAAACAATCCTTACCTAAGCTGTTAAAAGGGAGGAAATGTATATCTCTTGGTGGGGGGGTGCGGGGTGGCAGCAAAACAAAACTTTGATGACTGTTCGATGGAAACCTTTCTGAAGGATGCTCCTTTGTAGCCTAGACTACAGTGGTTAAAAGCCTGCAGTGCTTAGCACAGTTTAGTATGCGGATAAAGGATAAGGGAGTTACACTGGAAAAGCAGAACTGCAGGATGAATTATCCTGGAAATGTCTGGCACTCTGTGGGTGTAGAAAAGGTGCGTCCTAGAACAAAGCACTGAACCAGGTCAGAAGACCTGAGTTCTGGTGTCCCAACCCCTTCGTTCATTCTGTGACCTTGCACGGCATACTTAACCTCTCTGGGCCACTGTTTCCTCATCTTTAGGCCTGACAACCTTAGCTTTGCCAGTCCCCAGAGTTGTTTTGAGATTCAAGTAGGATTATAAGTGTAAACATACTTTTAAAATGTTCTACCATTGAGAAACAATTATAAAACGTTACAGATTTTTTTTTTTTTTCTAAGAGACCTGGTAGAAAAATCTCAGTAATGAATGTCACTGGCCTCTCATGCAGACATTTTGGAATGAGCTTACACATTCCTGGTTGAAAAAACTGTCTGGCCAAAAAAGATTAAATAAAGAAATGTCATGTCCTGACACTCCATCTAAGGCTAGTGAATGTTTTGGTGGGAAGCCAGAGTTATCTTGTTGGATTCCTTCTAAATTTGTCAATGGATTCCTCCAAGCTCCTGAGTGCCTTCTTCACACAGATGCTGAGTAATGTCTCACTCCAGATCTGAGTGAGCCCCAAACTGCATAGGTGCTTGTGTCTTCTCTGTTTCTCCTGACAGTTTTGATAACCGTGCAGCTGATCTGGCTCAAAGAAGGGATCAGAGGAAGAGCTTTGTCCCACATCCCTGGGCCAGGGGCAAAATGGAGCCCAGTTTTGTCACAGCAGAATGGGCAGAGTGTGAAGCCCTGGGTCCTGTATGTGTGGCTGGTATTGAAGCAGGATGGCCAGGCGGATGATTCGATCTGACTTGGGTAATGAAAATTGTTTGTTACTGTTTGAAGAGCAATTGTGTAAGCAACAGTACTCCTGTGTTTGGCTGCCTGTGACCCACCAGTGTCTGTAACATAACACCCGACCCAGAGGAGGAACAGACCCTGGCCGGCAGGGGAGGGGAGAGATGCAGGGGGCACAGGGCCCCCTTCTCCCTCCCTCCTCCACTGTCCCACCCGCTCTGTAAACCTCGAAGGAAAGTTGGCGAGAAGGCATTTGCCACCTGGACACAATGAGGCCCAGTGCGAGGGGCAGGCGCAAGGCTGGCGGGGAGCCAGGGCCCTGGTCTGAATGGCCGTCGCCAAGGGGCTGCCAAACGGCCCATCTCTATCCCCCATAGGCCGGGCCAGGGCCAGGGCGGGGGCCATCAACCCCCACCTCCGAGGCCCCGCTCACACCATTTGCTGGCCGTGACCAGAATGCACGGGACGCGGGGCCTTTGAGCAGCTGAACAGAGCCGTTTCCCCTCTGCTGGCCGCCAGTTCACTTGGATTAGAGCAGCTCTCCGGAGTCCCTTTGTTGGCAGCTTGTTATTCTGCACATACCCAGCACTGTGCATTCATCTTTATTAGTTCTAATTGCTTCCCTATTCTAATGGGATCTTGATATTCCCATACAATTGAAAGGAAATGTATTCATTAAAATAATTCTTCTCCTAACTGCCGCTTCAAGCTGCTTCTCTAAGTGACATTGTCTCTCCAGCCACAGCCTGCTGAGGCCTCTTATTAAGACTCTAGTCAAAAGCCAACTTTGGGCAGCAAACTTTCCTTGCAGGAGTTTCCAGACACTGAAGAGAGGGTGCTTTTTAATCGGCTCACACACTGAAGTTGGAGGCCAGCTGGTAGACCTGGGGGTGCCGCTCGGGGCGGGGGGGGGGGGTGGGGGCGGGAGGAGAAGGGCTGGTCTCCAGCACAGCCTGCCTCCCGTAAGAATGCCCCCTTTCTGCACACTGACTGGCTAATTTAGGCAGGGCTCTCCCCCCCACTGTCATCTGGGTGGAACTTTTTGTTTATGCCGCGAGCAGTGACTAGGTGTGCTCTTGGAGCAGGCGCTGAGTAAGGTGCTGTGGGAAGTGTGGAGCCGGAGCTGCAGTCTCGAGGTGTTTACGGTCTCCGTGGGTGGCTGCCCGCTCCGAGTCCCTCCAGTGATGCCCGAGAGGGGAGGCTGGGAACGGCTCGCAGTGTTCAGAAAGCTTCATGGGATAGAGAACTTAGAAAAGCGGGATACTCTTCCATCAATGTGTTTGATTTAATAACCAAAATCTTTCAAGCCATGGGATCATGGGGGTAATACAAGAAGCTTCCTGGGGACGTGGGGAACCACTGATCTATTGGGGTGAAATGAGCACGCCTATGTGAACACCTGCTCTTTACGCGAGTGGTGTAAAGACTGCCGTAGGAGCTTGGAGGAGTGGAGGGGAGCATGTGCTGGGCACTACACTGTCGCTTGAGTCTTCTTTAATCCCTATAACAGCCCTGTGAGGGAAGCACAGTTATTCCCCGTTTTACAAACGAGAAGTAGACAAGTTAGATAATTTGTCCAGTGTCAAGAGTTGGGAGTCAGGACTTGAACGCCGGCCTCCTGATCCCAAAGCACAGGCTGCTTTCACAGGAGCCTGCCGCCTCTCACGCTGCATCTGTCAGGGCCAACAGAGGAGGTTTAATGTGGAAGGTGGCACTGGATCTCCCTTGAGGCCTTTAGGGATGGTGGGTCGTCAGCAGGTAGAGGGGGGTCAGGAAGGAAGAGCCTGAGCAGAAGCGCTGGGAAGAACCTAAATCAGGACATGACAGGAGTCCCGGTGGCCCAGCAACTGGAGGGCGAGGAGTAACAGGAGGAAGGCGGTAAGGTTTGTGGGGGCCAAATTTTGTAGATCCTTGCCTGGCAGGAGTTTGGATTTCATGCTGTAGGTACTTCTCCAATGAGGATATTTGAACCTCTGGATAAACACATTATTTCTTTCAGGAGCATCAGTTTTCCTTGAGGTGAATAATTTTAAACATCTTCATGTTAAAAGAAATTCAGATAGATCATGGAATAGAATGCAAAATTCTCATGAATTTTTAAGAGAAAACAGAAGACTTCAAAGAGAGCTTGGGTGTGTTGGCAGGAGCTTCAGGCTGTGTGGTCCCCTGGGGGAACTGAAGGCGTTTCTTTTGCCTGCTGTTGGTGTGCTTTAGCGGGAAAGTTTGAGAAAGACTGATTTTGGAGAAAATGTTTTGATCCCAGGAATAAAATAATTAGGTGTATTTCAAGAAGGATGGCAGGGGCTTGGAAGACAGGTGGGACAGGGCAGGGACCACGAGCAGGAGTCCAGATAAGAGATGGTTACAATAAACTCTCAGGAGACGTGAAGGGTCTAAGGGGCTGCCTGGGCCTCAGACCCCACCTCTTCACCCAAGCCTTTTCGGAGGCGGCCTGCCTGAGAGATGCCCCACCCCGAAGCCACTCCTTCCTTTTAAGGGGCTCAGCGATTAGACTGGGATGGCTGGCCAGGGAGGCTGAAGCAGAAGCACTTAAGGGAGAGCCTGGGCCTGGGCCAGGAACTGGTCCTCACAGAGAACCTTTGTGCCCCGGCCACCTCACCCAACATGTTGCCTGCCGACCACTTTCCAGCCCAGCAGGTTTATTAGCTCACCTGCTGGAAGGTACCAGAAGGCAAGTGGTTGGACCAGTGATTCTCTGCGGTGGGGGTGAGAGCAGGTCCTGTCTCGTTGCAGTGTCTGCTGTCCTATACTGGTGGGCAGTGCCATTGGACCCAGCATGGTGGCCAACACCCTGTGGTCAAGAAAGACTCAAAGGGAGGAAGGAGGGAATAAGACATCTCAGCTTAGGACCAAGACCTCACTCTACTTCTCCTTATCATCAGTAGATGCAGATAGCCCACCTTACTTAGCCAGACTCTCCTTTCAGGTGGGTGACTTCTTTAGGTAGCTTAGAAATGAACTTTGAAGCATCATTTTTTTTTTTTTAAACTTTATTTATTTATTTATTTATTTATTTATTTATGGCTGTGTTGGGTCTTTGTTTCTGTGCGAGGGCTTTCTCTACTTGCGGCAAGTGGGGGCCACTCTTCATCGCGGTGCGCGGGCCTCTCACTATCGCGGCCTCTCTTGTTGCGGATGGAGCACAGGCTCCAGACGCGCAGGCTCAGCAATTGTGGCTCACGGGCCCAGTCGCTCCGCGGCATGTGGGATCCCCCCAGACCAGGGCTCGAACCCGTGTCCCCCGCATTGGCAGGCAGACTCTCAACCACTGCGCCACCAGGGAAGCCCCTGAAGCATCATTTTTAAAAAAGCATTAAAAAAATTCCTTAGTGCTTTATTTTTTTCTCATTTTAGAAGAGATTGTTTATTGTACAGCAATGAGAAAATCCTGACCATTTAAAAGAAAAAAACGAAAAAGCACCTATAATTCCACTACCCAGGGGAAACCACAGTTAACAAATACCCTGGTGTGTATCCTCCCCCAATTTTTCTAAGCATTTACTTTTATTTATTGATTGATTGCTTGATTGATTTAGGCTGCATTGGGTCTTCATTGCTGCGCGCGGGCTTTCTCTAGTTGCGGCGAGCAGGGGCTACTCTTCGTTGTGGTGCGTGGGCTTCTCATTGCGGTGGCTTCTCTTGCTGCGGAGCACAGGCTCTAGACGTGAGGGCGTCAGTAGTTGTGGCTCGCAGGCTCAGTTGTTGTGGCGCACGGGCTTAGTTGCTCCGCAGCATGTGGGATCTTCCTGGACCAGGGCTCGAACCCGTGTTCCCTGCATTGGTAGGCGGATTCTTAACCACTGCGCCACCAGGGAAGCCCCAGCATGTACTTTTTTTTTTTAACAGTTATCTTGTATACTCTGCTTTATATACACTATATATATGTATATATATATTCACATACTGTGAATCTCTCACACTAATATTTTTCTATAATGTAATTATTTGTGATTGAAAATATTCCACAGACCCCGTGTCACCTTTAATGGCTATTGTATATTTAGGATGTTTTCAGATTTTCATTATGAAATACAATGTGATAAACTTGTTTGTGGCTAAATCTTTCCTATTTCCCAAGATTATGGAAATTATTATATAAGAATATGACCATATAGATATGTGATTTTTTGAAAGACAAAATTGGGATTATTCTATATTTATTTCTATGACCTAATTTATACACTAAATCCATTTTGAAAACCTTTCATGCCTACAAAAGTGAATCTGCACAATTATGTATTAATTTCATTTAAAAAATAGTACTTTCACATAGTTCAAAAATCAAAATGACGTAAAAAAGTAAAATTGAGAATTTTTGCTTGCACCCATGTCCCTCTTTACCTGGTTTCCTGATTTCCCCTCCCATAGGTCACTGCTTTTAATAATTACAGTGCCCCTTTTTGAAAATATAAGCAAATGCAATTATATATACCTTGCCCCTTCTTACAAAGAAGTTAGCACACTATGTCCATTATTAGACACTGTGCTTTAAACAAAAAAGCAAAAAAACTTAATAGTATGTAGTGGAGACTTTTTCATATCAGCACATAGCTTCCTGGTGTATTATGGTTTGGATGGACAGTAATATCTAACCAATTCCATATAATTGGACATTTGGGTTATTTCCAGTCTTTTACTATTACAAGCAATATTATAATATAGACATATATCATTTCTGTATGTGTGCAAATATATTTGCCCGAAAAATTCAGAGAGTGGGATTGATGAGCCAATAGGTAAATACATTAGTAACATTAATAGAAAATGCCATATTGCCCTTCATAGGTGTGTATCATTTTCTATTCCTACCAGCAATGTATGAGGGTGCCTATTTCCCTACAACTTCCCCCACTCAAGTGTATTTTGGATACGTAAAAATCTGATAGGTTAAAAATGGGTATATCATTGCAACTATAATTTGTACTCATTATTACTAATGAAGTCGAACGTTCTCTTATATGCTGAAAAGCCATCTGTATTTCTTTTTTCTGAAAAAGGGCATTTTTTTCTATTGGGTTATTGGTCTCCTTGATTTATAGAAACAAATTATGTATTAGAGTGATTGACCCTTTGTGAAGTGAGTTGCAGTTTTTTTTCCAGTAAGTCTTTTGTTTGTTTTTCTTTTGCTTATGGTGCTTTTGACATGCAGGAGTTTTAAGATTTTTATACAGATGTATTTATCAATCTTTTATTTCATGACTTCTGGATTTTTGAATCGGTTAGAAAGGCCTTCATTACTCCAAGATTATAAAGGAGTTCTCTTATTCTTCTGGTAATTTTATGGTTTTATTTTGTGCATTTAAATCTTTGATCCAATTGATGCTTATCATGGTTTACTGTGTGAAATACTGGTCTAGAATCTATCCTTTTCCACATAGTCAAACACCATTTATTAAAAAGTCTGGGGCTTCCCTGATGGCACAGTGGTTGAGAATCCACCTGCCAATGCAGGGGACATGGGTTTGAGCCCTGGTCTGGGAAGATCCCACATGCCGCGGAGCAACTAAGCCCGTGCGCCACAACTACTGAGCCTGCGCTCTAGAGCCTGTGCTCTGCAACTACTGAAGCCTGCATGCCTAGAGCCCATGCTCCGCAACAAGAGAAGCCACCGCAATGAGAAGCTCGAGCACCGCAACGAAGAGTAGCCCCCACTCGCCACAACTAGAGAAAAGCCCGTGCATAGCAACGAAGACCCAACACAACCAAAAATAAATAAATAAATAAATTTATTAAAAAAAAAAAAGTCTGTCTTTGCCTCACCGATTTGATATTTATCTTATGCCAAATTCTCATATATATTTGGATCTGTTTCTGGGCTTTATTCTATTCCGTTGGCCTGTATGTCTATACAGCATCATTTTTGGTAGCTGCATAATGTTGCTTCTTACGTATATAACATAATTTATTTGACTAATTCATTTTTGTTAAAAATCTCGGTTGCTTCCAATTTTTCAACATTCCAAAGAGTGCCTCAGTGAATAAAATCCTTCTATATGTTTTATGTGTGCATGTGTGCGTATTAGATCCATTTTTTCCTTTGGATAAATTTTTATACATGGAATTACTGGGTCAAAAGTTATGTGCTTTCTTAGGCTTTTTTCATACATATTGCCAAAATGCCTTCCAGAAAGACTGTACCAGTTACACTCCCTCCAACAGTGTATGAGTGCTGATTTCCCCTCACCCACACCAACTCTCAGTATTATCATTCTTTTTAATCATTGCCAATCTGATCAGGAAAAAAAAAAAAAGGGCCTCTCATTGCTGTTTTAATTTGCCTTTCTTTGAATGCTAGTGAGGTTGAACATTTTTTCAATTTATGGTGGTTTTTGATGTACAGAAGTTTTTAATTTTTAATGTAGTCAAATCTATCAATCTTTTCCTCTATGGTTTCTGCTTTTGTTGACATGTTTAGAAAGTCCCTCCCATCGTAAGATTATAAAATATCCACTTATATTTTCTTCTAGTACCTTTATGGTTTCATTTCCATCTTTATCCATCTGGTATTCATCTTGATGAATGGTGTGAGCTGGGAAAGAACTTGTATTATTTATTTATTTATTTCCAAAATGGATAACCCGTTCTTTCATCACTGTTAAAAACCATATATTTGTGTGTGTGTGTGTAACTCTTTCTAGAATGAACATCTTGAATAGCTGGATACTGAGGGTAATTGAGTTCTAGACTCTGGGTCATCATTAGAAACATCAGTCATACTAAACAGGCAGATGTGACACTTTCCAGCATACATGGGCTTTTAAGGACCGAATGACATTTGATATTCAAATCCCAGCATTGCAGCTCAATGCTGGTGCAACTTTGAGGGAGACCATCCATGATTCTCCTTGAGTCTTGTTTTTTTCATCTGTAAAATGGGGTATATTCCCTTCAGACTGAAGCCCTCCCTCCTGGCTCCTCCATCTACTGATCGCCTCAGGCCCTTACTGTAAATAGGATATGCTGGAGAGGGGAGGGGTTGAGTGCTGTGTTTGCTTTTTATAGGCTTTCTATCTTTACGCTTGTGCTCAGACTCTCATTTGTTATGTCTTGCTGGTTTTAGTGTCTTTTCATTAGCAGCTTTTCTCTTCTGTCTGAATATGCGGTTTTTAATCATATACCAGCTAGGAAACCAGACAACTGGATTGTTAGAAGTGTATATAAATTAAGAGTAACTGGGATCTGAGTGAGGGCCTGAGGGCCTCTCCTGTTGTATAATGTAGTGGTTCTCAACCCTGGCTGCACATTAGAATCACCTGGGGAGATTTTAAAGCATATCCACGTGTGGGTCCTACCCCAGGCCAATTAAATCAGAATCTCTGGCGGTCGCCCCCGGCCTGGGTGGGTGATGAAGCTCTGCAGGTGATTCTAATGTGCATGCAGGGCGGGGAGCCATTGGTTGAGTTCCCTGGCTTTGTGAGATCAGTATTTACACTCAGTGGTCTCCCCCTCTGGTTCACTCCGAAAATGTGCCCCAAGTTGTGAGGGTTGCCCTACAGAAAAGAAGGCCAGATAGCAGAGATGTCAGGGATTTTCTGGAGGCTGTGGGCTTGCTGGAGAGAGCAGCGCCAACTCTCAGGCCTCTGTCACCCTGGAGGTCACATACCTCTGGACATTTGGAAATGGTGTTGGCAGTTTCTTTTCAGAAAAACAGAGCCATCCTAGTCTCCCTGATGCAGTTCCTCCTGCCTCTGGGCTCTCTCCTGAGGAGTGCGAGAGGTGATAAGAAACAAACATTGAGAAAATAGCTTTAGTTATTTCTATCTCATCTATTTGTGTATTCTCTTGTTCTCTTGGCCCCTTCTCTGTCCCCCAAAACACATGTAGGTGATACATGTCAAGTCACGCTTGGTCCCCAGCTTTGGTGAATCCATCCTATCTGTGATGGAGCTGCTCTCTCCCAAAGGCAGGCTCACCTCCACCAACAATTGGTGGACTCACTTTGTCACATGGAAAAATAGATACAGCCCACAGGATGAGTCCCACCATCAAGTGTCTTTGCTACAAGATCAGCCTTCTTCTTATTCTCAAGTTTTGATAAACTGACTGTGGGCTTAGCCCATGCGCTCAAGCCCCCTTCTAGGTGTCTCACCTGGTTTATCTGAGACTAGGGCCCCTCTGGTTCCACCAGACTCTGTGGGGAAAAGTTATCGCCTTTACTGATGAATGAAAACTCCTCCAAGCTTACTGATGAAGGGAGACTCTCTGTGGAGAGAGGTGACTGGAATTTTCCCTTGGGATTTCTCACTCATCACTGACACTAGTCAGTGGCTCCACCCTCCAATACACACACATACACTGGGCAGCTGAGACAAGGCTGGATCCTTCAGACCAGCCTTTACTGCACGTTGGGATAACAAGAGAAATAAACAGAGAATAATAACATGACTTCCTATAAGTCATGACTTGTCATTTGCAAGATATACTTGATCACGAGGGCTCAGGGCCCACCTATCCTAGTGCGGGGCTGCCTCTGTGTAGTCAAAACCATCCCAGCAGCCCTGGGAAGCCTGGACGGATGCTCTCTTGAAAGTTCAGGTGGATCCACCAAAATAATGAAGCCAAGAAGGAGACGAGAGTTCCCCTTCTGTCTGGTGCCACCATCTGAATTCCAGTTACTTGTCTGAGGATCTGCCTTTTCCTGGGATGATTGAAATGATAGCTCCTTTTTATGGGAAATAGAACTTGGATTCAAGTAAGGTTTTGATGCTCATTAAGGCTCATACAGCAAGGAAAGGGGTGGGCACACACCAGCTCACCTCAATGACTTGACTGGTTTTGCCAGAGGTACAGTTTATATCCACAAAAGACAATGTTTTTTCTTTTTTTTCTTTTATTTTTTTTGACTACGTTTTTTCTTTAGATACGTTCAGTTGAGAGATACACAACGTTGTGAAATCCTCTAGTGTTGATTCATGATGGAGCCATAGGTGAGCGAACTGAGGGTTATTTATAGACTGCTGTTGATGTGCTTTTCAAAGAGGTCCCAATAGTTGTCCAGGGGTCTAAAAATGCAAGGGTCTATCAATCAGTCTGCTGAGACTTTTGCTGTACCTGGAAGCCTATGTGACATAGCTCTGCCTAATATGGTGATTTCTTCTTCATACTCATCAAGAGAGACCTCATTCCCTATGCATGGGGGAATGGCCTTACCCTATGGCCCCAGCCAAACAAGAATGTAGCAGGACAGCAAATCATTGGGGTCTGAGTGCGAAATGCTGATAGATTTCCCTAATGCTGTCTGTCTGGTCTGTGTTCCTGGAGGTTGTATGGCCATCATCCTGCATTCCTTATGGGTTGAGTAACCCCATAAACTGTGGCCCACTGATCTTCAATGGAGGCAGTGCTGCCCCCTAGAGGCATTTTAGGAATATGCAGTGTATTTATGTTTGTTGCATTTGTTGCTGGGGCACTACTTAGGGGAGATTGAGGGGACCAGACTCCTTGCCTTAGGTGACGCAGTTTTATCCAATGATTTGTCCTGCACTTCACGTGACATTTGAATGCCCCACCCAACATTCATATATAGGTAGAAAATCTCTTTATATTGGTCTGAGCTTAGAACCTAATTCCATTTTGTATATAAACACAAAGTACTTTTAAAAAAAAATTATTTATTTATTTATATTTGGCTGTGTTGGGTCTTTGCTGCTGCGCGCGGGCTTTTCTCTAGTTGCAGCGAGTGGGGGCTAGTCACTGCGGTGCGCGGGCTTCTCATTGAGGTGGCTTCTCTTGTTGTGGAGCACAGGTCTAGGTGCGCGGGCTTCAGTAGTTGTGGCTCGCGGGCTCAGTAGTTGTGGTGCACGGGCTAAGTTGCTCCGCGACATGTGGGATCTTCCCGGACCAGGGCTCGAACCCGTGTCCCCTGTATTGGCAGGTGGATTCTTAACCACTGCGCCACCAGGGAAGTCCCACAAAGTACTTTTTGCATAGTTTTAATATACACTGAATTTTTCATGAATGCTACTATCATATAAATCGAGAGAATACTGTATTTTATCTTTACCAGGAGTTGTTCACCATTTCAGAAAACCACAATACGAATAGCAAAATTCTCGCCATATTTGAATTGCCAAAATAACACACGTCTATTCATCTACATTCGTACATATCTGTATGAATATATAGTACTTGTTTAATCTTGTTTCAGAACATCAAATATAAAGAAGTACCCGTAATGTTGCAGTTAATAATGTTTTACTGCTCTTAAATTCAAACTTATTCATTATAAGTGGGTATAATTGTCTTATATCTTCTTATGTAGTTATGCTCAAACATTTATAAATTTAAATGCATATTATTTTATTCTAAATTATTTCCTTTTAGTTCTTTATCTTATAGTTAGGGCTATATGTTGATTCTTTAAAAACTTATGTGCGTAGGTGGGTCATACTATCTATAAATTTCATTTCAGAATAGTAAAAGTGGTCTTACAAAATACTTGCTATAAAAAGGGAGCATTGGGTCTGATAGAGTTGGGATGCACTGCTCTCGGTAACCTCCTGGAGGATGTTTTGTTTTATCTAATTTTCACAACAGCTGTATGAGCTAGGTCCTATTATGACCGCCATTTTGTACCGGAGGAAACTGAGTCACAGAGACATGCGGTACTTTGCCCAAGGTCACATATCTGGAAAAGGGGAGCCAGGATTCTAGAGGACTTTCACAATACCAGGTCACTATTCTGCCTTCCACCCATCATGTTTGGCCCATCTCCCATGATTTGCCCAGGTGTCTACCAGAAGCCCATCCTCTGGCCCTGTTAGGCATTTTACAGGGCCCAGCAGGGACTCAGACTGGAAGAAAAAATTACTTTTTCCTTTTGGATAAAATTTCAATAGGGTAAATCAAAGGGAAATGCTTTGCATAGAGCAGAGCCCCAGTAAACTTTGCTGAATGAATGAGTGACTGATTTGGTAGAGTGGTACTGGGTCCTTTGGAACAGCCCTTAGATTTTTTTTTTTATAGCATTAAAATTTTTTTAAATTTATTTTATCTGTGGCTGTGTTGGGTCTTCGTTGCTGCACGCGGGCTTTTCTCTAGTTGTGGCGAGCAGGGGCTACTCTTCGTTGTGGTGCACGGGCTTCTCATTGTGGTGGCTTCTCTTGTTGCGGAGCACGGGCTGTAGGTGCGCGGGCTTCAGTAGTTGTGGCACACGGGCTCAGTAGTTGTGGCACGGGGGCTCTAGAGCGCAGGCTTAGTAGTTGTGGCGCACGGGCTTAGTTGCTCCGCGGCATGTGGGATCTTCCCGGACCAGGGCTTGAACCCGTGTCCCCTGCATTGGCAGGCGGATTCTTAACCACTGCGCCACCAGGGAAGCCCAGCCCCTAGATTTTTAATAATTTATTTCAGTAAGTTGATGTGAGTTTCCCAGCCATTGACACGAGGTTCACAGGTCTCCCACCTCAAGGATGGAGACTTCCATTGTCTCCTTGGGGCTGAGAAAAGCTGGCCATTCTTTTTTCCCAGGAAGCACAGCTGTTGAAACAGGAACCAGCACATCTCCCTCATTCTTAACATTTTTTTTTAAAATAAATTTATTTATTTATTTATTTATTTTTGGCTGCGTTGGGTCTTCGTTTCTGTGCGAGGGCTTTCTCTAGTTGCGGCGAGTGGGGGCCACTCTTCATTGCAGTGCGCGGGCCTCTCACTATCGTGGCCTCTCTTGTTGCGGAGCACAGGCTCCAGACGCGCAGGCTCAGTAGTTGTGGCACACGGGCTTAGTTGCTCCGCGGCATGTGGGATCTTCCCAGACCAGGGCTCGAACCCATGTCCCCTGCACTGGCAGGCAGATTCTCAACCACTGTGCCACCAGGGAAGCCCTCTCCCTCATTCTTTCGCCATGCTCACTGATGTGGGCCTCAGGCCCTGGATGTGGAGTATTCATTAAATAATAGCCTTTCTTCAGGCCCTTGCCTGTGATCTAACTGATGCTGGCCTGGGAGATGCCAGCTCCTATAGTGGGTACCACAAAGAGATGCTGCACTGTGTTTCCTATGTGTCTTTGGCAGGTCTCATTCTGAGCTCCTGCTTCTTTCCTTCATTCAGCAAATGTTTTCTGAGTGCTTGCTTTGTGCCAGATACTGGGGTGCAGGGATAAGCAATAACACATGGTCCCTACTTCCAGAGACTCAGATTTAGGACAGAGGACTGACTTTTGCAATAAAGTATGGAAAGAGCTGTGACAGTGGAATATACAGAGGCTCTGGGAGCCCAAGGAGGGGGGCAGCTGGCCCAGACTGGGAAGAGGAGGGAAGCCTTCCTGGAGGAGGTGTTGCCTGAGCTTAATCAAAGGAAAGCTTATGATTTAGCAAAGGCAAAGGATGACTCTATTAGCCAGGGTCCCAACAGAGAATGATGACACACTAAGTTAGGATGATTTGAGGAGGGTTTATGTACAAGGGGGTTATTTGCAAAGGTGTGGGTAGGGGGTGGGGGAACATTACGAGATTATCACAGAAACCCAGGCTAGCGGCAGCCCCTAGGCCAGAACGGGGTCTACTGTACTCTGGAAGGAGAGAAAGTCCTGTGGAACAGGCTGCCTTGATAGAAGGAGCGACCCTCCATCTGGGAGCAGGCAGCCTGATAGGACTCGACAGGGAGGGAATAATTACCCTGGCTTCACTTTCTCTTATCCTCCCATTGCTCCTGGTGCTCCCCATTGGCTAAATCCAACCAGAAGCCATAGGGCTCTGGAGTTCATTTATGTGATCCATACGGGGCAGCCTCTGGGGCACAGAGCAGGGCGGAGAGTGGGTCCGGAGGAGCCAGCAGATCTATCCAGCACACTGGGTTAGGGAAGGCCTGGAGGTGGGGGAGAGCATGTAAACTGGGGAAACGTATACTTTATGGCTGGAGTGTGGAGTAAACTGGGCTGAGATCTGTCCATTAGGAAAGGCCATGCATGTCTTCTGAGGAGTTTGAAAATTTGTCCTGAAGGCAGGGGGAGCACTAAGGGATTTTAGTCAGGAGGTGGCATGACTAGATTTGTGTTTTTACATGGCCTCTCTAGCCCTGGTGTGCAGATGACCCGGAAGTACCATTTGAGACTAGAGGTGATGAGGCCTGAATCAAGACAGTGGCTGTGGAGAAAGAAGTGGACGGATTTGAGGAGCTTTTAGGATGTAGACTCAAAATGTGATCAAGGACTGGATAGGGAGGTGTCAAGGCCCTGGTTTTTGGCTTGAAGCTTGGGCAGGGGAGGGAACTTCACGGGAGCAAGTCGGTCTTCCGGCCGTTGCCTCCCCGGTTTTGCTTTCTGGATTCAGAAGACATAGATTGGCCCTCGTTAGCGGGACCTTAAGCTTTCAAGGGGGCTTTGGAGGGGCTTCTTAGTTATGCGGCAGGTTGGGCCCATCTTGGCTGTTCCATGAGCAAATCAAACTAGAGAGCAGGAGAAGGTATCTTCTGCTCTCCCCCCGGGATCTCCTGAGCCGGAACCTGCTCCCCTCCAACCCCTGCCCCTTTCCATATGGAGAGAGGATGTGTTTTCTTTTAACGTGCTTCACTGCAGGGGCAAATGAGGCCCAGCTGAGGGGAGAGAGCCAGCAATGAGGCGGAGCACGGGCTCCGCAAGCTGGGGCGAGCGCTGGGGTCCTGTCATCCCCGGTTTCCTTCCCCAGTTTTTCTGAAGGCACAGGTCCCCATAGGCTCATATTTCATCACTCGCAACTCTGAGGAACCTGCTATCCAGTAACAGGTCCCACTCCTTGGAGTTCTCTGCCCTGAAACCTGGAATAATTTTCTTTTGTTTTAGAGGGAAATGCTGAGGTAGTTCTTTCAAGTCCTAAGAACTTGGGTCGTCATGGCAACACATAAGGGTGGGAGGGGTGGCGGGGGTGGGGTGGGGTGGGGGCTTCTTAGCAGCATTTTGTTTCAAATGCCAGATTAAAGGAAAAGCTTCTTTGGAGTTTGCCTCATTAAGACATAGCTGGGTGCAGCCTTGCTGGATGATTTTCTGGTTCATCATTTTACACTTTACATTTTGCCTACATTTTCTCACCTGACGGACAGTCTTCTGGGATTTCTCCCTGAGAATTTTGGCTCGTGCACGTCTCCGAAAATTTCAGCTCATTCCTGGCAAGAGAGTTGGTGGGAGTGTTTCCTTTGTTCTCTCTGGGGCCTTGTCCTGTAAGCCCCTTACTTACAATAGGACTGCCACTTAAAAGGACAAGAAAAAAAGGTGTGCTTGTTGAGGTTTTGTTCAGTCTGTGGAAGGAAAGATGTTAGCTGAGCAGCCATTTCACTCCACACCATGCTTTTGGTCCAGGATCCTTCTCCCATTTTGACCTGGCCAAGGACTAAGGGCGTCCAGTGCTGACTCTGGCTCTGGGGGATGTCTTCCACCTGCTGTCTGTGGGAATCTAGGAGAAAATAAATGTGGAAGTGTTTAACCCAGAGGCTGAACTTAAGTCTTTTTCTCCCTAAACTGAACTGTAAATCCTCGCTTGACGTGACTTCAGAATTCTCCTTCAGCTGGGACCGGCCTCCCCACTCCACCCGAGTCCATACCTTCTTTCCCGGCAGGAAATTCCAACTCAGACCTACAGTGATACTCAATCACCTTACAATTGCCCGGGGTTTCAACTAAAATATTTCCCACACTCAGTCACCAAGTCTTGTCATTTATTCCTTCAACGAGACTTCTAGATTCACCTAGTAATTTTTAAAAAATATTTATTTATTTATTTGGATGTGTTGGGTCTTAGTTGCGGCAGTCCGGCTCCTTAGTTGCGACATGCATGTGAGATCTAGTTCCAAGACCAGGGATCGAACCTGGGCCACCTGCACTGGGAGCACGGAGTCTTAACCACTGTGCCACCAGGGAAGTCCCTCACCTAGTTATTAATGTTCTTATTAACAATAGCCCCCATTTATTATTTTTTTTAATAAATTTATTTTATTTATTTATTTTTGGCTGCTTTGGGTCTTCGTTGCTGCACACGGGCTTTCTCTAGTTTCGGCGAGCGGGGGCTACTCTTCGTTGTGGTGCGCGGGCTTCTCACTGCGGTGGCTTCTCTTGTTGCGGAGCACGGGCTCTAGGCACGCGGGCTTCAGTAGATGTAGCACGCAGGCTTCAGTAGTTGTGGCTCACGGGCTCTAGAGCACAGGCTCAGTAGTTGTGGTGCGTGGGCTTAGTTGCTCTGCGGCATGTGGGATCTTCCCGGACCAGGGCTTGAACCTGTGTCCCCTGCATTGACAGGCGGATTCTTAACCACCGCGCCACCAGGGAAGCCCCCCAGTCCCCACTTATTGACCATTACTGAGAGCCAAGATTTCTATGTGTCACCTAATTTAATAGTCACCCAAACCCTGTGAGGCAGGTTCCATTCTTCTCATCTTACAGAGGAGGGAACTGAAGACCCCAAAACTAACTTGTCCAGAGCCAAGGAGCTGGTCAGGGGCAGAGCCGGGTCTGTCTGCTACCCTTCCCTCCAGGACACAGTTGGAGCCTCGACCACCACCTAGCTTTCATCCTTTCTTACTAGACCTCGGCGAGCACTCCTGCACAGGCTCTGCACTTCATTTCCCGAGTGTAGCCACTGAATGATCTTCCCAAAGTTCCCCTTTCATTGCTCCCCCAGTAGGCTCAGTTTTGGGGGTACAGAGACACGGCTGTCTTGTTCACCATGGTGTCTGTAGGACTCAGCCCATAGAAAGTGTACAATCAGTGCTTATTTACTTACGGAATCAATGAAAAGTTCTCTTTCCTCCACCAGCCCCTCCCTTATTCCCTCTTCTTGGGTCCCTCCAAGCTGGAGCCACTGCTGGCCTCCACCATCAGACATGGCTTAGCTAGCTCCTGAGCCAGTCCTGTACAGGCAGGTAGAATCCAGTCAGAGTATGCTTGTGTGGTTATAGGGTACATGCCTGTGGAGCTCCTGTAGCTCTGGCTGCTTCAGCTTCTGCAGGGAGAAAGTATTTCTGCTGCAGTAGACCCAAGATCTGGGGGTGATTCCTGGACCCCCAAAAGCCCCCTGGGTCCCATCTTTCCTCCGCTCCCTCACATATCAGCCTCATCTGTAGAGTAGCTATTAACAAAGCACCTACTGGGTTGGGCATTCCATGTACATTGTCTCATTTAACTATCACAGCAACCTCAAAAGGCAGATATTGGTGTCTCTGTTTTACAGATGAGGAAACTGAGTCTTGAAGAGACTAAGTCACTTGCTAAAGGTCTCAGATAGACACCGGTGGAAGAGGGATTTGAGCAGGGGCTTATCTGTGGTTGGAGACTTTGTGATTTTTTCCTTGACTGCCCTTCCTCACAGGGGCCAGGCTTCTGCCATGTTCTACCCATCAAACCTAGAAATCCCTCCTCATTTTCCGGAAACCTGACAATCTCAGGGGCTAATAATCGTAGTAAGAACAGGTGCAATTCTGTGAGCATCTATATATGCCAGAAGCTCCACAAATGACCTTATTTAATCTCCACTCCTAAGAAGCAGGTGCTATGATTATCTCTATAGCTAAGAAAACTGAGAGATTAAGTGTCACCTCCAATGTCCAATAGCTACTCAGGGGAGGAAGCTAGGATTCAAACCAAGTGTGTCTGAGTCCAAAGCTCATATTCTTTATTACTCTTGCCAAGGCCATCTGACTGGGAATGAGACTCTGACAGTCCTCTACTCCCCTGCTGCACCCCACTTCTAGCGGAGGTCCAGCCACCAAGAACCTGGTTGCCTCTGCCTTCTGGCCTCTGGACTCCTGCTGCCCTACCCCACCTGCCTGATGGACCAACCTTCCAGGCTGACCTGAACTGAGCCACATTCGCTTGCCCCTTTGGTTGCTGTGCCTAGCATGTCTGGCCACCCTGGCAGCCAAGTCAGTTCCTTTGGCCTAGCTTCCTCCACAGCCCAACCCCTGCTCTCTCCTGTGCATGGAAGTCCCTGTGTGATTCTCACCACCCGCCATCCCCCTGCGAGCTCGACAGGCTGTGACACTCCGCTCTTATAACTACATGGCTTTCTAAGGTGGCCCAAGTGAGTCTCAGCTCCTCTGCCTGGCTTCCTGGGCATCATGTAGCTCCCCTGCTTCTATCCACCAGTGATAACCTCTTCTCTGTGGCCCTGGGGCCCTCACGTTCTGGGGCCAGTCCCTGTGATTGGCCGAGCCTGCCTCAGGGCCTGCTTGGCACTGGGGCGGAGGCTTTTTGCTGGTTGCCTGCTCCCTGCTGACCTGCTAAATGGTTCTGCCCTGTTCTGCCATTTGATGGCTGCCTGAGTCTATCTGCACTGACTCCTACCCCTTGTCTCCCTCTGACCCCCAAGGAGCTCATGCTCCCCACAAGCCCTAGGTCCGGCCTTGCGACCTGGCCCAGTCACCCCTCTCACCCCACTTGATGAGACATTATCCAGCCTTTATTTCCCAACATCTCCCAACTCGGACTCTGCTCCACTTAGAGCAAAATCAATCACTCAGCTAAGAATAAAAGACGGGGGCCCATGTGTAAGACAGAGTGGGGGACACTGAGACGTCCCAGCTGCCCCTGCTCCCAGACCCACTGTCCCACACCCACGCCCTTCGTCCCTGCTTTTGCTGTTCCACTTGATTCCTCCTAAGACGTGCGGCCCCTCCCCTCTTCCCATCTCACCCAAGGCCTCCCATGCTCTGAAGCCAACTCTGAGGACTGTAAGCCAGGACTTTCCTATGTTCATTGCACACAAAGAAAAGGCAAACTGGGGTAAATGGAGTGATGGCTGGCAGCCAAGGAAGAGCCTGCCAGGAGGTCCAGACACCCCAGGCTTGGCCCCAAGGGCTAAAGGGGTGGATGAGTCTCTGTTCACCTGGAACCCATTCTGCTGAGCAGCTCTCCATTGAGCCATGGCAATAAACAGTAATAGCTGCCTTTTATCAAACGATTAAAACGTGCCAGATGGTGTGTTAGGCATTTAGATGCATCTGTCTGGCTGGTCCTCTAAGGCACGTTATCATTATCCCCATTTTACAGATGAGGACTAAAGCTCAGAGGCGTTCAGCAGCTTGCCTGAGGGCTTTGCCTCTCTGAGCTTCCAATGTGCTTAAAGTCAGCCTGTGATGAACCCTCCCGCATTCTTTTTTTCCTCCCTATGTGCCCATCTTGCAATGAAATGGGAGCTCTTTGAGTGCAGAGCTGGGTCTGGTTCCTGTCTGCATCCCATCCTGCCTGGCACACCGTAGGTGCTGCCTATTCTCCAGGTCCTTCTAGGAAGCCCCAGGATTCTTAGGCCCAGCTCTTGCTGCGATCCTGAAGGAATAAACCCAAATGCCTTCCTTGAGGAAGGCCAGACCCCTTATCTGGGAAGGCTGTTTGGGAAGAGGGGCTGAGCCGTGGCCAAGCGGCTTGGTGACTGTGGCTGTATGGTAGTGAGGCGTTTCCAAGACAAACATTGTAGGACTCCCTATCTCTTTGCTCCTCCTCGGCAGGGCATCTGCTCACACTAACGTCCCTGGTCATGGCCTCAGGGATCTTTCCCACTTCAGGTATTGAGAAATCGCAGGTATCTCTTGAAAGATGATCCCATCTTTTTATCCAGCTCCTCATGGCAACCCCTGGCAATCCTTGAGAGAGGAGAGGGCCAGGGAATTGAGAAGTGGGTCCTATTTCCACACTCCTGCCTCCATCCTCTCATGTATAATAGACAGTGTTAGGTCATTGTGACCCCAGATATTGCTGAGCTGGTCCAGTCTCTCCATTTATGAATGACGAAGCCAAGGCTCAGAGAGATGAGTGTTTCCTGCAAGGCCGCACGCGAGAAGAGGCATTTCGAAACACCCTGACTCCTCCTCCAGTGCTCCTCCCGCAGGATACATTGCTTCAGCATCAACTCAGTTACCAAGGTGCTACCACCCAGTTTGGGGTTCTGGAGGTCACTGACTTTTCTTGGTTGCTTCTTGGTTGGAGGACTTTGTGTCTCACCCGGGAGGAGGGGGGATGGGTGGGTAAGACCACCAAAGGACAAAAATCACAGGTGCCTACCTGGGCCCTTTTTGGCCCCTGCAACTTCACAAAATGGCAGGCTGGGCCACTTGTGCTCACTGTTGCCCACGCTCCCTCTGTTCCCATTGTCTGGAAGCTTGGTGGGAGGGCAGTTGCCTCTATTTTGAGGACTGTGGTTGCTATGGGCCCATTAGTGGCACAGACTTTCTACTGAGTAGAGGTCTGTGCTCTTTGGCCAAGCAAGGGCCTGGCTCTTCCTAGGCCTGGCAGGACAAGTTGGGTTAACTGGGAGCTGCCCTCCTCCTCGTTGTCGCCATGTCTTCCAGAGGGAAGGAGTGAGCCATCTACATATTTTCAGCTGAGTTATATTTTGCATAAAGTAAACTTAGCAAACAGAGAACACAGGGAGAATATATTTGGCTTTGAAGCATCAGTGTTCTGACAGGCATTTCCTATTAGCTATCTCTGAGCCGACCAGCTCGGCTGGGTTTTGCTTAAGTGGCATAATTCTCCTGCAGTGGAGACAGCTCATTCATTAGTCATTCCAAAAGCCAAATACGAAATATCCTTCTCTAAGCCAACTCCACCAACCAGCCCCGCAGCCCCACAGCCCGGGCGGAACAATGAAACTGTGGAGCTTATGGGCCAGTCAGAGGTCGGCCTGGGAGCCACCTGTCTGAGGGCCTTGGAGGACGGCTTTGGCTTGAGCCTTTCATTCCCTCTGGAACAGGAAGGACACATCTTCCCCTGGTTGGCAGAGGCCTGGGGAGGCTTTTGGAGGATGGGCTCTATCCCATGTCACTACTGAGTCACCTGCAACAGCTCGAAGCCCTGATTGAATACACTCCATTTGGTTTATGTTTTTTTAGGTCCTAGAAGCTAAGGGTACTTGTTCTAAGAGGAAGCAGAGGAATGTGTCCTTTCCTGTTGTGTCTCTCAGCTGAACTCAGTCCTTCCTTGATCGGCATCCTGCGTGTTAGCTCTTTTAACCTCTGCGCAATGAGGGCTGATGTCCCCATTTTACAGATGAGGGAACTGGAGTTCACAGAAGTGAAGTGACTTACCATAGGTCACACAGGCAGGGTTCGAGCCTGTCAGTCTCCAAAATGCATCTTCTTTCCTCTGTCAGGAAACCTCCTGCAGGATGATTATCTGAGTTTAAAAATAAATATACATATGGAGGTGAGGATCTCCTTTTCTCAACTTTGGAAGAACAAAGAATGCCACTGTATTCCAGGCAGGATGGGCTGAAGAGCCAGCCAGGACGAAGCAGGGAAGGCATGCTGTTCTGAAAGGAAGGCTGAAAACACCTGGGGTAGGAGCTGGGGGTGGGTGAGGGGGTAGTTCTTATGGGGGCAGAGCCTCGTTTGAGGTGGGCCAGGAGCTGGGACCAGAACAGGGACAGGGAAGGGGTTGTTGTGGTTCCATGGCCCAGCTGGGGATTCCACACATGCCCCACTGAATGGGCCATCTGACAAAGCCTGACCAAGCAGAATGCCATGTGGTAAAGACTCCACTAACACCCAGTAATGGGGGGAACACCAGAGGAGCACCGAGAAAGTTCCTGTGCAGAGGCGAAGAGCTGGCGGTTGTGACCACAGCTGGCGGTTGGTGTCAGACTCTCCAGAGGGCCTCATTAGCGCTCCAGGTGGACAAACACACTCACAGGGGCCCAGGCCAACAGGGAGGTGGGGGTGAGGTGGGGGGAAGACAGGCCAAATCAGAGGTAGAATATATATATATATATATATATATATATATATATATATATATATATGAGCTAGGAATGAGAATCTCAGAGTCCTTCCAAAGTAGACCTCCAAAGCCAGAAATCCGGAGTGGTGCCCTCCTTAGCCTGGCATTAGACCTTCCTCAGGCTGGCTTCAACTCACCTCTGTAGTATCATCTCCCACCTTGCCCTTCATCCCTCCACTTTCTGTCTCAAACTATTTGTTGTTTCCAAACACACATAACACTTACCCTACAGCTCTTCCACATGCTATTTTCTCTGCATGTACTTCATCTCTCCCATTCATAGCCCCACTAGCAAACTCCTACTCACCCTTCAAAACCCTGCCTAAATGTATCAGGAAGCCTTCTCCATCTTCCCAAGATAGCTTTTGGTTTTTTTTTACTATGTTCCTGACCCCTTTTCTATAACTCTAGTAAATCATTGATTCTCGTGCACCGTGGGGAACCCTGTCCTATTTTATCTCTGGATTCCCAGGACCCAGTGGAGAGCTGGCATATAGAAAATGCTCAGTCAATTGATAAAGCAGCACAGCCTGAACGGCTGAGAATTTGAAAACGTGTGCCACAGAATCATTGTGCCTCAGACCTGAAAGAAAACATACAGTTGATCTAAGTGAACCATCTCTCTGATGTGGTCCCACCTCGTCTATATTTCCAGCCTGATATAACGTACATACCACCTAATCTAGTAACTGGCACATATTAAACGCTCGAAGAACGGTAGCTGATGTTGTTGCTGTTGTTTCTCAGGGACTCAGAATGGACCTAGAAGAGTCCATAGAAAGAACACTGAATCTGGAGTCGGGGCTGCAGCTCTGCGTCTAAGACTCCAGATAACTTTGGATAAGTCACGTCAGCCTCTCTAGACCTCAGTTTCCTCATCTAGAGTGACAGATACAGCCATATGTCCTATAATTGGGTCCCTTCTAGCTCTAATGTAAACAAGCCAAAACAAAACCAAAACAAGCATCACTGATAGATCTTAGGGGTTCCAGCTATGATCTTCCTGGTGTGACCCCTGATCAGAAATCAGGGAACCAACCCCGACCTAAATGGTTCTTCTGGGGGTGTGTTTTTCCCACAGGCAGGACCAATCCTCAGGGAGGCAGAAACTCCTCCTTGCCAAACTGGCGGCCAGTCATACCTGCTGTGCCATCCTGGAGAAGGAGGGAGAGAGTCTGTCATGGAGCTTGTGGCAATATCCTTCTTCCTCCGCAAACACCAGCTATGATTAGCTGTGTCCTCACCACGAAACTGCAGGGCTGTGTGCGGGTGAGTCACAGATGTTCAGATCACATTTATAGAGTGCTTGCAAGGCGCTGGGTGTGTGTGTGGGGTGCTTCGTGGCTGTCAGAAGCACCCCAGTTCCCTTTCCCTAGCCCCAGCAGCTGTTGAGTCCTTAGGACCCAGGCATTTGGGTTACAGAGTTTAAGAACCATCCTCTGATGCTACCCAGCTTCCAGGCAGTTCCTTGTGCCAGGCCTCTGCCATTCAGAGCAGGCCACCTAGAGGTGGATAGGGACTTGTCCCTCACACCGTCATCTCCACCCCATCCCACCCAGCAGGACTGCCACAGGGACAGACCCAGGCCTGAACCCCTCTCTCCCTGGTCACTGTCATCCCCAGGGCTCCTCTGAAGGAACTGGGCGATCTCTCTAGGAGCGGTTGGTCTGAACCTCACAACCCCCAGGGGCCCTAGCTCCATCACCCCCATACCCTAGGCTTACTCTGTGGCTGTTGATGTGAGGCAGGGCTGCAGCCAATGGTGCAGGAGTCCCAGCCCCTCTGAGCTGGGCACTCTGTTCCCGAATGCCCCCCTCAACCCCCATCCCATCCAGTGATGGAGGACCCTGAGCTGCCAATAGGAGCTGGAAAAGAGGCGGAGGCCTCTTAGGTGGAAGGATCCTGGCAGACGGGCAAGTCCCAACAGGTGGACCAGGGCTGTGGCATGCAGACAGTGAATCACCTAGGTCCCCACTGCTTACTGGACAGAGCCGGGATAATGACAATAATAATAGAGATTCAGGGTGCTGTTACTAATGCCCACCTTTCCTCCCAGGATGGTATCTCTCCTCCATCTATCTAACAACCCTCAGGGGCAGGGAGTTGCTGAGGGCAGAGATTTTGTTGTCCTGTCTTAAATGGGGGGAAACTGAGGCCAAAGTTATTCTCTGCTGAACCCGGGTAGTCCTGAGAAAAAGACTCTGTTTCCCAATGTCATCCTGATGTCAGGAGAGTCACGCAGGCCCACAATTACTGGTCCTCCTTACTGGCAAGCTCTAGGTTCAGGGTTTTTTTTTTTTTTTGAGTTCTCACAGCCTTTCCTCTAATCCTTACTTACAACAGCTGTAGGGGGTAGGGATGATTATTAGCCCCATTTTACAGATGAGGAACCTAAAGTTCAGAGAGGTTAGGTAACTTTTTCATGGTCACACAGCAAAGGAGTGGCAGAGCCAGGATTTGAACCTGGTGGATTGACTGTGCCTTCGCAGACTCCTGCGCAGCTATGCCATCCACAGTCAGGAATCCCAGGACCTCCAAGGCTGGCTTCCTAGGCCTTTCCTGGCCTTTCTCTATTGCCCTCCCCTCCTGGACTCACTCTATCTCAAGATTAGGGCTCTTCCCAGGGTTCCCTGGAAGCCAGCTTTCATTTTCATCTCTGAGCAGCCGTGGCAAAGTAAAGATTCAACACTTTAATTCTGGGGTCTTAGTAATTATCTGGTATCTACCACCCACTCAACTCTACCCACTAGTTATTATAATAACAACTATAATAATTTAGAGAAGCGATCATGATGATCACAGTGTTCACTGATCCCCCATCGGAGGCTGGACAGAGATAGATATAGCCTCGCCCTTTTTAAAATTTCAAAATGGTCCTGGATTTGGGAGTCAGGAACACTGGATTCTAGGCTTAGTTCTGGCAAGGATGCCAGACATCATAGGGCTGAGTGAGCCCCTAAATCCCTCTGTGGCTTCATTTTCCCCTCAGTAAAATGGGAATAATAATCTTGCAAGGTGAAGTGCTTTAAGCTTCTTGAAAGAATATCATAGTAAGACAATCTTTTCTTATTTATGATTAAAAAGCACCAGGGCATCAGGGGTCTGATGCCTCAGTGATGCATTATCTTCATGCCCCAGTCTCCCACTGCTCTGGCTGCCCAGCCCTTGGAGAGGGTACTGGATCGGGGCTGGGGCAGGGGCTGATCTCTAGGTTGCAGTGGGAGTCTTACTTTTCCAGCCCATATCCTCAGCAGCTGCCCTCTGCCAAGGCCCTGGAGCTAGAAAAAGAGAGGCTATTGCCTGAGCGCAATAAATGCTTTTATTAGTCCTTTTATTAATGATGGTTGGTATTTGTTGAGAAGCTGGGACAATAGTTATTCCAGTAAGAAGATACTAAGCTCCCGTGGACAGGCCCTATATATCTAACATGCTCTGGACCCCGCTCTCCCCCGACACTGCTTTATTACAATGCAGCACACCCCTGGCCGCCTAGCAACTCCAAGAAGAGAGAGGAGGGGCGGGGTGGGGGTGGGTGGGTAGGGATAAGCTGGTGTCATTAAACACATAACCCTTTTCAGAGGTTACGGTAAACCGATAGCAGGAAGCTTTTGCTTCCCCCTTGAGAGCTTAAGGAGCCTGGGTGATTTTTGCATTCATTTTTTTTTTTTTTTTTTTTTGCTTCCTCTGGGTTATTGGCTATTTTACAGCCACGATGAGTTGGTAGTGATGAGTTGGTAAAGGAGGAGGACATCCTTGACCATTTGTTAAGTTTGTGACCATTCCTGTTCTCTATTTTCAGCCATTTTACATTATTTTTAATTTAACAAACACATTTATAATACTATATGCTGGCAGTGTTCTGAGTGCTTCTCAAATACTAATTTTTTTTTAATAATTCTTTATTTGATTTATTTATATTTGGCTGTGTTGGGTCTTCGTTTCTGTGCGAGGGCTTTCTCCAGTTGCGGCAAGCGGGGGCCACTCTTCATCGCGGTGCGCGGGCCTCTCACTATCGCAGCCTCTCCTGCTGCGGAGCACAAGCTCCAGACGCGCAGGCTCAGCAGTTGTGGCTCACGGGCCTAGTTGCTCCGCGGCATGTGGGATCCTCCCAGACCAGGGCTCGAACCCGTGTCCCCTGCATTGGCAGGCAGATTCTCAACCACTGTGCCACCAGGGAAGCCCCGCAAATACTAATTTATTTAATCCTCATAACATCCTTATGAGGCAGGTACTATTATTATCCCTATTTCATAGATGAGGAAATTGAGGCCCAGAGAGGTTAAGTGACTTGCCCAAGGTCACACAGCTAATAAGTAACAGAGCCAGGTTTGAACCTAGGCAGTTGTCTCCACTGTGCTCTTTATCTGAAATTGAAACTGAGTGTGAAAAGAACTGGGAAATATTTCTAAAATTCAGCACCTTTATCACTTTACCAAAGGGAATTAGATATTTTCATATAAGTAATAGTATAATAAATTATAATAGCAATCCTGAAAATCAGAATATCTGTGAGTTGAAAGCATCCTTAAAGGTCATCTGACCTAATCCTCTGATGAATACAAGAATTCTCTCTGCAACATCCCTCATATGTGATCCTCAAGCTCTTGCCTGAATATCTCTAGTGACAGGGAACTCATTACCTCATCAGGCAGATCTTTCTAGGTTTGCACAGTTCTCACTGTTACAAAAGAAAGTTCTGGGACTTCCCTGGTGGCGCAGTGATTAAGACTCTGCGCTCCCAATGCAGGGGGCCCAGGTTCAATCCCTGGTCAGGGAACTAGATCCCACATGCATGCTGCAACTAAGAGTTCGCATGCTGCAACTAAGGAGCTGGTGAGCCGTAACTAAGGAGCTCTTGAGCTGCAACTAAAGGAGCCCACCTGCCGCAACTAAGACCTGGTGCAACCAAATAAATAAATAAATAAATATTCTTTTAAAAAAGGAAGTTCTTCCTTGGGCTGGACTGAAATTTAGCTCCCTGTAACTTATTCTCATGAAGCTACCTTAGTCTTCTAGAACTGGGGAAGAAAAAAAAAAAAGATGTCTCCCTTTTGTACAGGAGATAGGCCTTAAAGCACTTGAAAACAGCTTTCATGCCCCCTTAAATCTTTTTTCCTCTTTGGGGTTAAACTTCCTTAGTTCTTATGTGGTCCTCATTTGTTATAATTTCCAGATTCTCTGTCTTCCTGTTTCCACCCCTCAGATGCATAATCGTTTGTCAGTGTTCATCCTAGAGTGGTGACAGAAGGAAACACACATCAGGTGTGGTCCAGGAGCTCTGAGAAGGACAGGATCACTTCCTCCATCTCTTTCTTTTGTACTCTACCCTTCCAGTGATGCAGCCTAAACACACCTTAGGTGCTTTGAGAGTCACATTATACCCTTGACTCATACTGAGCTTGCAACCAACGTGTGGCTCTTTTAGCTGCATCTTCCAAATTCTGAAATTGTACTGCCATGCTGGGTTTTTGTTTGGTTTTGTTTTGAGCCCAAGGGTAGTAAATTTCATCTTGTTAAATTCAGTTCCTTGTCCAAGCTATCAAGGTTGACTTGGAACCTTACTCTTTTACCCATTTAGTGATTTCCTACCTGATTTTGTATCATCTGAAATTTTGATAAATATGCTATCTGTGTTCCCATTCAGGTTGTCATTAACTTTTTTTAAGCCAAATAGGAAAATTTCCAAGGTTAGGTTTGTGGAGGAAGATGAGGTAAAGCTAGAGTGATTCCAAAAATACATTTTGTTTTTGGAGCAATAGGGGTGACTAGTGTTGTACACTTTCTGGGAATATGAGTATCTGGGTAACTGGGTAAAGACTCATCCAGCATCATTTCTGTGTCAGAGCCTGTGACCCATGATGAGGCAGGAAGGCAAATATTGATAGCTTGTTTCATAGATCTGATTGTTTCCTATATACCCTCTGCCGACCAGTACTGAGCGTTGAAAGGGAGGATGTTGTGAAATAGAAACAAAGCCCACTGTGAGGAGACAAACAGGACTCCCAGACCACAAAAAGCCAGGAGATTGCTGTAAGCATTAAGATCTCCAGAAATAAAAAAGAAGACATTCTTGGAGCAAAGACAGAGCTAACCAAAAAAAAACAAAAAAAACAAAAAGAGCTTTAGCACCCTGCATGGAGTTTGAATAAATTTTTCTCAGCTTGAACAGCCATTCTCTTCTGTCACTCCTTAGAGGTCACACCTAAAAGCCAAAAGAATCAGACTGAGGCCACCTCGTTGGGGTTCACAGAAGGGGGGTCTCTGATTATGCCAAAGGGTGTTGGAAATCAATTTAATGTCACAATCTTGCTCCCCAGCCCACTCATACCCCGCACCACAGGAGTATATTTTTAACTCTTTCTAATATTCACCCAAATTGTTCTTCTCCTTGCCCATTTTGACACAGTCTTTTTACTCTCTAGTTCCCACCTCTTCTCCACATGCTGCGCCCCGCCCCCCTCAGGAGTCTGGTGCGCTGTGGTGTCCCCGGCACCTGAGTTGGATGCAGATGCTGGGAGGAGGTCGATTTTGGTGCCTGGGGGTAATTATTGGTGGCTGAGACTTATGGGACTTCCAAGACAGTTATGGAGGAGAAATGGAACCAGGTTGCCAGGTCCACTTAGGACAAGCCAGCAAAGCTGAACTGGGACCAAGTGGGAGCCAATGTCTGGGGCAGACAGAGCAGTAGACGCTGAACTGATAGGCAGGTGGGTTTTTCATGTCTCTTCGGTGGCCAAGGCAGAGGCATGCTTCTTGGGGCTAAGAGCCCAGGCTAGGCAAGACCATCCTCAGCCCTATGCCTCCCTGCTCCACACTCTGGCCCTGATGCCCACCTCAGACTCTTTCTTGCTTCCACAATGCACTGCTTAGTCCATTCAGGCTGCTAAAACAAAAATACCATAGACTGGGTAGCTTCAACAGCAAACATTTATTTCTCATACTTCTGGAGGCTGGAAAGTCCAAGATCAAAGTACCAACTGATTCGGCGTCTGGTGAAATCCCATTTCCTAATTCATAGACCATCATTGTCTTACTGTGTCCCCACCTGGCAGAAGGGGTGAGAGAGCCCTCTGGGTCTCTCTCTTTTTTTTTTTTTCCTCCTCTGGGTCGCTTTTAGAAGGGCACGAATCCCACTCATGAGGCTCCATCCTTGTGACCCAATCACCTCCTAAAGGCCCCACCTCCTGATACCATCACATTTCAGATTACACGAACCTTCAGTCTATAACAGACCTGCTTTGTCCGTCTACTGGACTTGATGCACAAGGCCCACTCTCAACTCAGGAGGTACATCCCTTCCACTCGAAGGGCCTATAATAAATGTAAGAGACACTCCTGTTACCTGCCTCAGCTCATTGGAGCCCCACTAGGTGGACCACCCCACCTGGGCTCCCTGCTTGGCCAGGTTGCAGGGAGTTGGACACTCATGCAGCATCGGGCCCTGTGCCCAGTAAGAGCTGAGCTCAGACAAATGGGGGTGGCCCCCCTCAAAAGGATGGAAACCACTTATCTGTACAGAGCCAACATTTCCATTACTTTAGTAACTGAGACCCTTGTTCAGTTAAGTCACTGAAAAGAAGATGAAAGTAAATGGAATCTGTTTTTTAAGTCATATACATTAAGGGAGTACATAAACAAACCAAGCCCTACAGAGTTGGTCTGGGTTGAGTATTTCACTCACAATTTATCTTTCAGTCACGCCAATCCAGTTAAAGGCCATAGGGCTTACTTATTATGATTATTTTCTATTATTAGGCAAATTTTTATTTGCTTGTGGTCTGATTCTTTCAGGTGTAGGCTTGTGGGCCTGTGTTAATTTGTAGGGTTGAGTTATTTATGTCGTATTACAATCTAGTCTAATCTATCGATTTCCTACACATTTTCCTCTCAAGATGATCACTAATTCAAAATGAATTAAAACTCTAAACTCAGGAGTGGGATAAGAGGAGTGAGATGGGATTTGAGAAGAATGGAAGGATCACCTCTTGGTATTTTGCCCCAGTCTCCTGGACCCCAAAGGCAGAAGAAAGCAGGCATTCCCACTCACTGAGCACAGCTCTCAGCTCAGAGGAGAGGGAAATAGGAAGATAACAAAGATAAAAACATCAACTCCACCCAAATGACTCAAATGAAGGCGCGTCTCATTCTCTTTTCCTGAAACTCAAGGCCTGAACCTAGGAGAGCACTGTCCAGCTGCCTGTGCTCGAATGGGAGCTTCATAAATCTCCAGAAAGCCTCTGACCCTTTCTCTTTTCACTTTGGCTCTGTTTCCTTCTTTGCTGAGGGTCCCTATTTGTCAGAGCAGAAGGGAATTGCATCAGTCAGTTTTGAATCAGACAAAACAAAAACGAGTGGGCAGCCTTCCTTGGAAAGGAAAAAATACTGGTGGGATTTTTTTTTTTTTCACCACCCCTGACTTATTAAGCAGCACTAAGTATCTTAGAGGAGGGTGGCCAGGATTTCAGGTGTATGAAGGGGAGCAGCAGTTTGAACACTGAGGGGGGTGGGTTGGGTAGGAAAGCGAGGGTTTGGGCTCAGCCTCACGGTTCTCCCTCTCCCCCTGCAGGTTAGAAGAGGCAGAGAGACAGCGCAGCCTGGGGACGTGCAGGTGTGAAGGTACGTGTGTGCAGGAGTGACCCTGCACACACCGATACAAGGAGCAAACAGAGAAAGGAGTCCAGGAGAGGAAAAGAAAAGGTGACTGAAGTTGAACAAGAAAATACTCTGGGCAATAATAGTGAGGATAAGAGTGATAATAAGAACCATATGCTGCATTCATTCATTCAACATGCATTTACTCAGTGCTGCTCCGGGCAGGGCACGTTCTAGGCTCTGAGGATACAGCAGTAAATGAAACCAACCCCTGCCTTCAAGGAGCTTAAGTTGCAGAGTAATACATGTCATGCCTGTAACATCTGTTATCTCATTTATAGACCCTACGAAGTGGTTACTATTATCCCATTCTACAAATGATGTGGCCAAGTCTCACGGTTGAGTCAAAATTTGAACTCAGGTCCCTCTGCCTCCAGAGCCCCTAGACTGTGATACATACCCCCCCACTAGCAAGACCCCAGCGAAGGCCCACTGGCCCTGCCTCAGTGGTGAGAGCTCATTGGACAGACCACTTTCCCTCCTTGAACCTCAGTCTATCCATCTGTGGAAAAGAGGGGATGGGTTCATTGATCTCTGAATCCCTCCTGCTTATTTGGAAAAATATTCTATACTGGTATCCTCCCCCTCCTGAGTGCTTCTTGTGGATACGAGCGGGAGAGCTCAGTGGATGTCCAAAACGAGATGACCGCCCAGAGTAAAGTTTCCCACACTGGGTTCCAAGGAATTCTTTCCAGGGGTTCTGAAGTTTTCTATGAGAATTTTATTTTTCTGAGACGGATTCCTGAGAACCCTCAGTTCAAGAGAGAAGCAGCCTTGGGGTGGCACTGTGGCCGGCAGAGGAGGGAGAGAAATGGGGTGGAAGGGAGGGTGGGGAGAAGGGTCTGCTGGGGGTCGGGACGCAGCTAGTTCAGGCAGTTGCCTTTCTTCTGGGAGGTACAGGGCTCGGGCCGTCCCAGGAAAGCCCCTCCCTTTTCCCCTCCTCCTTCCCCACCCCTCCCCTTCCCCTCCTCCCTCCTCCTTCTTCTTCTTTAAATACCAGCGAGTCAATACCTTGCTCAGGTGCATCCGCCCTGAGGCTGGGAGAGGTGGAAGGCAGCCGGGGCCTTATGGGGCCCAAGGCTCAGAGCCCAGGAGGGCAGATGTGGTTCAGGCTTACACCTAGGACTCTGAGGATCCGGCTGAAACGTTTGAGGGAGGAGGAATGTGTCGCCAAATGGTAACGGATGCCCAAACAAGGTGAGATGGGTCCCAGCTCTTCACCTTAACCCTGACTCACCTCACCTGGCTGGTCAACCGCTCTAATGTGGAAAAGTGAGGCAACAGCGTGAGCCCGGCTAGCACAGTGGCTAAATGCAGCCCAGGTCCCCCCCGATAAGCCTGGTCAACTTATTAAATTACACAGGAAAAATCGAGATGGATTATTAATTCCGCACACCTCTCTTCTCTGCCTGGGGAACCTGCCTTCCCCGGTTTCACTTTTCAAAGGCTGAAATAGATATGGAGATTTTGCACTTAATTAAAGGAGAATGGCGCTCACTTCAAGTCTTTTCAAAACCATTTTGGTTCTCAGCTCAGCGGAGCCAGTAAGGAGTCAGTCACCATCTGGCATGAAAGGTGTTAACTTGGAGTCTTCGGTCAATTCTAGACATCAGACTCAGGAACAAAGAGAATTAATTTCGGAGGCCCCCTTAGCCGGCCCCTCCCCCTCCAGCCTGTAAGCTGAGAGCCTCTGTCTTGACTTGCTAGGTATTAAAAAGTTAAGTCTGTGAGGTCACCTGCAATGCAGAACGCCAGGTGCCGGAGCTTGCCCTACAGGGCAGGATTATCTTATCAGCCAGGCTGATAACACTCAGGAAAGTCTGGCCATGAGGAACAAATACTTATAAGCCCAACACCTTTCAGTCCATAATAGATTAGGTACAGAATGGGAGCAGGGGCAGAGGGCTGAGTTAGCAGTCAACCCCGGGCATTGGAGCCTGGCTCCTGATCAGAACCTTCCTGCGCTCGTTCGGCTCATTAAGAAGAAGGCATGTTGAGTGTTGAACTGTTTAGGAGGTACTTTCCCATATGTCACCTCACTTGACCCTCACGACAGCCTGGTGAGAGAGCTATTGTTACCCCCATTTTACAGTTGAAGAGACTGAGGTACAGAGAGGTTAACTAATTTGCCCTTTCACAAAGCTAGCAAGTGGGACTTGAACTCAGGTTTTCTGATTCCAGAACCTGTTTGCTTCCCACGCTCCAGTGGTGGCCTTGACCTGTTCTCACTTGGCTACCCTTTGAATTGACAGCTCCCCAGGAAGCCCCCTCTGCCCCTCTGTCCCCTGGTCACAAGCTCTGCTCACTTGGCAGATGAGGCAGGCCAGAATCTGATAAAGAGGGAAGAGGAGATAGTGACACCATGGGAATGGTTGAGGGGTGCTCTAAAACAGCCCTGGCCCCAAAATACACACAGCCTTGTGGGCTCTCCTGGGGCTTGGAATTCATTATCCCTGGGAGAGGTGATTAAATGATTAAATGCAAAGGAAATAGAATGAGAGGTCATGCTTGGTGTCAGAGGAGGGGTCACTGATTGGAGGGGTCACTGGTTTCCTCTTGTGCTAGTGTGGAGAGGGGGTGGGGGGAAACTGGAGGAAGCCTCCTCCCTCTGGGGCCTGAGTTTCTCTTCTGCCAAAGGAGAAGCTGGACTAGATGATCTTAGACATCCCTACTTCTGGGACCTCTCAGAAAAATCTCCTGGGACGAGGATCTCTGTAAGCCCTTTTCTATCCATCCTCAGCCAGGAGTGGGGGAGTGTTCTGGAGGAAGCAACTTCTAAGCTAGCTATAGAGGAGGTGAGTAGCTGGGGTCTGGAAGCAGCCCATGCAGATGCCTGGAGGTGAGCGCCAACATGTGTGTCTGAGTCACTGTGGTCCCGAAGCTTAGGTTACAAGAGGCTGAGAGATGAGGCTCAGAGATAAGCAGGAGCCAGATTACAAAAAGTCTTGTAAGACCATGTCAAGGAGCGTGGGCTTTATCCTAAGAGCAATAGGGATCCAGAAAGGAGTTAAAGCAAAGAAGTGGCATGACAATATGTGTGTTTTAGTACTTTCCCTCTGGTGCAAATATGGAGACTATATTGGAGGGCGGGGGACAGAAGAAGGCGATGGGAGGAGAAAGGGCAGTGGGAGAGAGACCCCACCTGGACTTATTTCTGCTTCCCACCCCCTTCTTCTGACCTAGGCTGGCCTGGTTGTGATACCCATATTTGCAAGAGTAATAATAATGGCTACCATTTATAGATGCTTCCTCTGTGCCAGGCCCTGTGCCGGGTGCTGTGCGGGCTTTGTCTCATTTAAGCCTCACAGTAACCCTGCTGGGTAGGAACGCTTACCACCCATATTTTAGAGATGAGAAAGCTTGGGTCAGAGAGGCCAGGTGTCTTGCCCTGGGTAACACAGCTGGTCAGTGGTAGCACCACCACCCAAGCAGAAATGTGGCTCATTGTTTTTAACCACTGGGTGCCCTGCCCCCTGAGGTGCCACCCCCGCAGTTAGCCTGCGCTCTCCGGAGCGGGATGGAGCTGCGTTGGCCAGCTTCCTGCAGCAGAGGAGAACTAGAGCAGTCCTAGTTGGCACAGATGTGATTTGCTGTGGGTCCCTTTAAACAAACTGTGAGTTGTGTTTGGAGAGGGTGTGAGATCTTTGGGAGTGTTTGGGGTCCCACAGCTAGTTTGCTTTTGCCTGTCAGAGGGGAAACAGAGCTGGGCCTGGGGCAGGGTCTGATGCTGGGGACCCTCCTCCCCATTCCCCTCTCACATGAAGGGGCCTCTCAGAATCCTTGGGGCTTCAGGAACCACTTCCCAATCCAGAGGGGAGCCAAGAAGTCACACTTTGCAGAGGCTAGAGAATGTAGAGGGAGAATGGCTACTATCTCTTTCCCACGCTGCCTTTTCCTAGAGGGGGAATAGGACCCAGGTCTGGGTCAGGGAGCTCTGGAGGGCACCCCAAGGTGATTAGAGCACCCCAAGGAGGTTAGCACAGGGGCAGTGCTCCCAAAGGCCAGGCTTCTGTGCTGGGCCCTGCCATAGAGAGCTGGGTAACCTTGGAAAGGTCCCTCCCCTACTTCCTGTACCTCAGTTTCCCCACTGGATGAGGTGATCCCTAAATCCCCCCTCTCCCAGCCCCGGAATCCGAGTCTCCAGAGCCTGGATGAGGCTGTGGTCCAGGCTGACTGGCTTCCCAGCTCTCTCCAGCCATGGGGGCCCATCCTGTCTCTCAGGGCCACCGTGGAGCCGGGCTAGAGGGCAAGCTGCCCCTTGGGCCTTCCACAGCCTGAGCTGGAGCAGCTGCTTGCCCGTTCCAGGCCAGCGCCCTGCTCCTGCCATCCCCCCACTTCCCCCTACCCTATAAGGACACCAGCCCTTCTGGGTTTGCTCTGTCAGTTGGAAGATAGGGCTGGCTTGCACCTGCAGAAGGGCACGCTGATTAATTTATTTTGCATCATTTTGCATTACCTGGCTCCCGGGCCTCCAGCTTGACATGCAGATTTATGTAAAAGAGACCCGACATGCAAATGAGCCAGGCCTGCCACTTGTTTTAGTAACAGGCAGGGCTGCATCACTGGCTCCTCCAGCCCAGCTGCTCTCCCCAAGGCCCACTGGTTCTCCCAGGCCGAGGAGGTCCGTCCCCGCACGGTGCTGCCTCCGCTCAGAGGCCAGGCCAGGTGAGGAGTCAACTTGACAGTGAGGTTAGAGAGAAGAAGGCGGCTCAAGACACTGCTTCCCAAGGAGTTTCTGGCTGTGACTTGCTGAGAGACAGAGTGGAGAGGTAAAGAGACAAACACACACAACCAACCAGAGAGTACGAGGCCAACTGAGAGAGAGGCAGGCAGGGATTCAGACAGGGGAGACAGGGCTGCACACAGAACAAGCATGGACGGAGGGGGATAGACAGCTGGACAAAGAGCAGGCCAAGCACAGAGTCAGAGGGGGTGAGAAGCAAAAAAAAAAGCAAGCAGGAGAGTCGGGGACACAAGAGGGGGATGCTGATGGAGGGGGCGGACACCAAGAAAGAAACAGATTTCAGAGTTGCTGTGGAGGAAGAAGTGAGGATATAGCAACAGCCTGGCTGTGGGGAGGAAAAATGAGGGAGGAGTTGGCAATGACAGCTTGGTGCTGGGGAGTTGGGGAAAAGGAGTCACAGGCGGATGTGACGGGGGAGACCTGTGGGGAGAGACAGGGGAGCTGCCCTCTTGGAAGCCCTGGCAGCGGCTTGGCTGCCACAGGCAGAATCGGTGCCATCACCTCACCTCATAAAGCCTGATTCCTATCCGTCTAGCTATGTTTACACACACATAGCTATAGACACACACTTACAAACCACACAGACATGCCTTGGGTAGAAGAAAGCATTCTAGAGCTATGAGGCTCTAGAAAGGGAGCTTGAGGGGTTGTCTAGTGCGGCATTGGCAGTGTGTCTGTCCTCCAAGGGCCCAGGGAGAGTTCACAGCCTGCCACCCCCATCTTCCGGCTGGAGAGCAGCCGACACCCCTGGTCCAGGATGTTCCTTGCTCACCTGTCCCAGCCAGCCTCCCCACTTCCTGTCCTCCGAATGCCCTCAATCTGAGCAAGAAAGCAAGCAAATAAAAAACAAGGAGTAACCCCCTCTTGTTCCCACAGCCTCTTTTGTAGGGAAAGTGACACTGTGGGAGGAGGGAGCCAAGTGTAGGCCCTGGGTGGGTGATCTTGGAGGGCAGGCAGGGGCAGGGTGGGAGAACTCCCTTGGCTTTTGGATAATCTCCACCTCCCCCCAACGAGAGTTCCAGGGAGGGGACAGAGGAGGCACTTCTTAAAACCTGAGGTGGCGGCACTGGAAGTACCCTCAGAGGCCCTCCAGCCCAACCTCATCATTTCACAGAAGAGAGAACCGTGACCCAGAGAGGTCCACCAGCTTGGTTAGTGCGTAGTCCGGCTAGTGTGGGGCTGGGCTAATGGACGTTTTTGCTAAACAACTATTGTTTCCTCCAAACTGTCTCCTTGGCATTGATGACCTTCCCCTCTCTTTTTCTGATTTTTCTGACTTGTCAGTGCTGGATACACACACAGCCCCTTGAAGAGTGGCCTCTATTTTTACTCTGAGACAGATGAACTTTGTACACATTGTGAAACTTATGGGCTCAGATGCTTCTGTGCACTTTTCACTGGTGCTCCCATGAAGACCTAGGACTCTTTGGGTCACCTGTACCATCTCACCAGCTAGTACTTGCCAGTTCCCAGCAGATAAAGCCTGCAAACAGCTGAGTCCAGCGAAGGTGTCATGTGAGCCGTAGGATTTCACCTGGCAGAGATCTGCTTTAGGATGGGGTCTCCAGGCACCCGGGTCATCTCTGGAACCCCTCCCTGCCCCTATACACACCTCTAGAAGCACAGGTCAGCTTCTCAGACTCACGTTACTTCCTGGGCCTGACTCTCCGCTTGGTTCAGCCAGAGGTCATCTAGCTCCACGCTGGCCCTGTCTTTTGTGTCACTCTTTCCAGCTTCAAGTATCACCTTCGTGTTAACTTCTAATCCAGTGGTTTTTAACTTCTTGGGGGTGAGTTACCCTTTTGAGGACATGATTAAGGCCATGGAGGTTCTCCCCTCATGGTACTGTTCATGCCCGCAAGAGTTTTCATATGATGTCAGGGAATTTGTGGACTCTCTGAAGCCCACAGACCAATACGGACCCAAGAGTCCTCCTGGCATCTCAGGCCTTAGGAAGTGAGGGTCCCAAGGACCCAAATCATTTCAGAAGAAAACTGAAGCTCTGACAAGGTGGCGTTCCTGGATACGTCCCATAGAATGTCTTCTTTTCCTCTTTCTGTCTCAGGGATTCCTTTCTAGGCAAGTATTTCTTCCTTGCTGAAAAAAAGTCAGATCTAAGCTTTACCACTATCCCCTAGCTACATATCAGGCAAGCTCAAATGGCACATAATTCACAACTCAATTTTACTTTCCCCTGTACTCTCTTTCTCTCTGTCCTCCTCTCCAACAGCCCCTCCCACTCAGCCGTGCCCCTCACCCCGTTTTGCTCTGTCTCAAGCCAGGGCTCAGCTGAGCACCAGACCCTGAGGTGGCTCCAGAAGACGACCAGGGTAGGTGACACACTCTCAGGGAGTTGAAAGCTGGTCAGTCTTGTCCCTTTGTCAGCTAGGGGAGACCACGGATGTCCATGTTCTCAGAAAAAGGGCTTCTGAGGGCAAGAGTGGGTGGGAGGAGCAGAGAAGCCAGAGGAGAAAGGGAGGGGTGGGTAAGCAGAGTGAGGGTTCTCTCTGCAGATTCCAGACCCTGAGCACTGCCCCATCCCTACCCCCACCTCTGCTTTTCCAAAAGCTGGTGATAGAGGAGGTTGTGGACTCTGGGCTCTGGGCCTGGCTGGAGAAGCTGCGAGGCCTCTGTGTGAAGGGGAAGCGATGGGAGGGCTGGAATCTCTGGGGGCCAGGGCAGGCTAGGGGCATGGGAAGTTCCTTGTGGAAGGCCCGGGGCTCAGGGTGGGCCAGGGCTCAGAAGAGTGAGAGCGGGCCCTTCGCCAGAGAGAGGTCTGGCCAGCCCATGGGATGGCCCAGGCATCCAAAGTGCCTTTAGATGGAGAAAGCTGTTTAATCTCCCCCTGGAAATCAGGAAGTTGGAACCCAGACAGCTGAATACGGGGCCAGAGGAGTGATTTCAGAGGAAAGATGAAAAGAATTAAAGTCAGCTCAGGAGGGAGCAGAGGAGAGAGGGCTAGGGCAGGTCGGGGGTGGGCGGCGAGGGGTTGTCCGCAAAGCCCCTGCACCCTGAGCCTGGCTGGGAGTGCTTCTGGGGGTGGAGGTGGGGAGCCTTGCTGAGGCGGAGTCTGTGGGCGCAGGTCAGGCCCGTCATCCAGGGGAATTCTGAGGAGGTGAGCGTCAGAGCAGAGAGGAGCTACCGGGGGTTCTGAAGATCATGGGAGAGCTCTGAGAGGAGACAGCAGGAGGCCAGGAATAGAGCCTCAGCCCGGATTTCCAGTCCAGGCAGGACCGCAGCGTGTGTTGGGGGGGCTCTTGTGACGGGGGCAGGACTTGGTCCTCTTAACTGTCCCCCTCCTCCAGGCCTGGAAACTCCAGCCCCAGATCTCTGGCTAAGCAGCAAAAAGGGACAAGAGTGTATAGTGGGTGGGTTATCTACCCCTGGCAGAAAGTGTCACCCAGGGCATCCTGGGGCTGAGGGGCAGGGACAGGGGCTATGGTCCCAGGAGACCCTAGGTTGAAGGACAAGGACTGTCCTAGGAAATGGCCTTGTCCTACGTCAGGTCTAGACAGGAGAGTCAGGGCTGGAGGACAGCTGGGACTCAGGCAGAGCCTCTGGTGACTCCTCTGTTCTGCTGTCTGCTCTAGTCACACACACACACACACACACACGCGCGCACACACGCACACACACACACACACGCACACCATCAGCCATACTTGTTACTCTCATATTCCCTCCCTCTCTCTCTCTCTCTCTCTCACACACACACACACACACTCACATACATGCACACTTAAACATACATTTAAATAACTTGCAGACATATATTAGCAAAAACATTCCATCCGGGCTGGGATTTCTCTCATTGCTTTGAATTCCCCTGGGTTTTAACTTGAAAAAAAGAAAAAGGAAGAGGCAAAGATTTGACTAATGTTGGGTTAAGATTTTTTTCTTACCCCTTTCTTTCTTGGTTACTGACTGCCAAGAATTTATGTTTGTAAAAGGAAAAGAATTAACTGTGTTGATTAAGAGGCAAACTCCCTGGAAATGTTCTCTCTTAACCCTTTGGTACCCTCTCAGTGAGAGATACTGGGGTTCTCTGGCCCAGGGCTTAACATCCCTCCCTGGGCTGGAGGCCCAGAACCTTCCAAGGGGCTGATCCCCCTCAAAGGGAACTTACGGAACAGAGGCAAGCCGGGCCCTTCGGGCGTGCGAGGGCGTGCGAGCGTGTGTGTGGATGAGCAGATGTGTAGGTAAGTGTTGTGGGAGTCCGTGTGTGAGTGTGGGTGCTGTGAGTTCACGTGTACGCGTGTGTGAGTGTGCAGGTGTGGGAATCAGCGTGCTGGCCGCATGCCGGTGCCCCAGCGGATGTGGGGTGCGCTGAGCGTCCCTGCCGCCTGCTGGCTAGGTGGCAAAACACCAGGAAGGTGAGGGGAACTTCACCTTGACCAAATTAGCGGGCACTGATTTGGCAGAAGCAGAGGGCCTGGGGGTGGGGAGGCTTTAGCTGAGGAAGCAGGTTCTTTCCTGATATCTAGCAGCTGTTACCACAGACTGACCACAACCAAGGCCAACCCTGGCCATCACTCAGGGTCCTTGCATGGGGAGCCGGGGGTGGGGGAATTCTTTCCTTTTTCCAGCTCAGCCTAAGCACCCACCTCCCCGTTCTCCTTCCACAGCTTCCCCAGCCCTTAGGAAGAGCCTGAGCCACGTGGCTCCCGAGCTAGGACAGACAGCAGAGGGGCTGAAGTCTCTGGGATGAGGCAGCCCTGGAGCTGGGACTGAGGGGAGAAAGGATGTTGCAGGGAGAAAGAGGAGCAAAGGAGAGCTTGCTAGAAGCTCAGAGCCTCGTGCATATGCATCCAACCATCCAGAACTACCGGTAGTTCCTGAGCCCTCCACCTGGTCTTACTCCTCCCGGACCTTGCACTGTTTCCCTCAACCTGGACAGACCTTCCATCCCTCCTTTGTTTAGCCAATTCCTACTTGTCCTTCAAGTCTTAGATGTCACCTCCTCCACGAAGCCTTCCTTGCCCCCATCCTTAGCTGTCCCCCCTTGCACGACAGCCCCCTGGGCACACAGGCACACTCTACCTGGTATCAGCCTCACGTCCTCTTGTCTGTCTTCCCCGCTGGACCCTGCACTCCTTGAGGACAGAGGCGCTGTCTTCTTCATCCTGAATCCCCTGTTCCTAGAACCATGCTGGCACACAGCATGGGCTCAGCCAGGGCTCACCCAGTTGGATTAAGCCCCTTGACTGCCGAAATCAGTGTTAGTCACTCCACGGGCTGTGATCTAGAGCACTTTGTATACACGCCCCCGCTATGACACTTACCACAAGACCCTAGTGTCATCTGCACATATATTTGACCCTCTTAATTTTCTGTGAGTTTCTCAGGACAAGGATTTGGTCACAGTCATCCCCAGGGCCTTGCACAGCATCAGACAAATAGTAAATGCCCAATAAATGTCAAATGAACGAAAGAGTAACCAATGCATGATAAAAATCCGAGAACATATATAGAGAGGCTAATGTAGCTATAAAGATTGTTAAGGGCTAGAGTGCAGAGGGGAGACTGTGCTATTAGAGCAGGATGGGAGGATAGAAGGGAAACATTCACTGAGCACTTACTGTGCACCAGCACTGCCCCAGGCATCTAGGGGTCATTATTTCATTTTATCCTCTCCATCTTGTGTGTGGGGGGGTACTTACCTCATTTGACATATCAGGAAATTGAAACTAAGAGAGGTTAGGTAACTTGCCCAGGGTCACACAGAGGTACAGGTTCAGCCAGGATTCAAACCCAGAGCGTATGTTTCTCCCACTGTGCCATGGTTCACGAAGGATGTGAGTTTTGAGCAGAGATTTGAAAGATGAGAGGGGCACGGCTTTGTAGAGAAGGATCACAAGCTCAGGCAGGTGGGAGACTGAGGTTTCCTAGGAAGGTTTAATGCTGGCTAGCTTGTCCCATGAGTTTACATAAGCTACTATATGTCCAGGAAGCAAGGGGAGAACCAACATGACAAGGGACAGTGCAACTGTGGAGAAGGCAGCGGAGCAGAGAACAGTCCAGGAAGGCCTTCAAAAATAGATCTGAAGCCCAGTTTTGAAAAGGCAATGGGTGGGGATTTTCAAAAGGAGCCAACACAGATGTAGGGCTAATTGGGTGGCAAATGCTATGCTGAGTACATATTAACACATTTAATTCTTCCAGCAAGGCTCTGAGGTGGGTCCTGCTATGATCCCCAAATACTGGGGAGAGTGGAGGCCCAGAAGGGTTAAGTAAGCTGCCCCAGGTCACAGGGCTAGTTAACGGTAGACCTGGGATTTGAACCCAAACAGTTTGGTTCCGGAGTCTGTGCTCATGGCCACTGGACCAAGGAAGGTGAGCAGGGCTATGGAGGTCCCTCAACATGGAGGGTCACTCTAAGTCACATTGGTAGACGGTCTGGGAGTGTGATCTGGATCTGGTTGGAGGGATAGGAGAGGTCAAGTTAAAGGAAAGACACAAATCCCAGGCTGATGAGTGAGGACATCATTTCAGGTTGGGGAACACTTAAAAGTTGGGGGCAGGGACAGAGTCTTTGATGATCTAAACCTTCTCCGTGCACGTGGAGAACTTGTCCTTGCTTCAGGGACTCTGGAGTTCATCACCCCTGTCCCAGCCCCCATGAGGGAAGCCCCAGAGGGCTATGATGCTGTGAGTTATTCCTAGGCTACTTCCCCTGGAGAACTCTAACCTATTTCCTCTCTACCCACCCAACCTGTAGGCAGGGGAGTCAAGCCAGACATGGCAAGTGGGCCCACCCCTGGCCTTGCCCTTGTTCCTGCTGGATGCCTGCTGCCCTGGGGGACGGGGCCTTCTCCTTCTTTCCATTCATTCCAGGACCCCTGGGAAGGGGACTTGCATCCTCCTGGTATCTCAGCTCTAACCTCTCATAATTAGAGGGATTCTGCCTTCTCCAGCCATGTTCCTTTGTGGTCTGGGTGGGTGTCACTGTCCCAGGCCAGCCCATGCCTCTGTCCAGAGAATCCAGAGACACTTAGGAAGAGGGTAACAGCCAAGCCATGGGCAGAGGGTAGATGATGACTCCCCCACTGTCGTGGTCTTGTGGTTTTGGGGGGTGTTAGATCTTTTTGAAGGGGGATGCTTTGTATCAGAACCCTAAGAGCTGTTCTCTCGAATACCCATGTTCAAGAAACGCTTTCTATCCAGCTTTGGAACTTCGGGTCTGGAGGGAACTGGCATCCTGGGATTCCCCTGTGACTTCTCTTATAGCCACGGCAGATCAGCCGCCAGCCATCCTCCCCCTCCCCTTCCCTGGGCAGGAAACCATCTTAAAACATACCTTTGAAAGGTCCTCTCAAACAGCCCTTTACCTTGGTATGACACCTTAGAGTCACCAAGCATTCTTGCATCCTTGGCCCATGGGGCCCTCCTCATATCAGCCCTATAAGGCAGGCAGCTCAGAGATTATTAGACCCATTTTACAGATGAGGAAAATGAGGTCACATGGTTGGTGAATCATGCTGGCCCCACTGTTATATTTCTAGGCAGTGGGATCAGAAGGTAGTCTGGGAGGGGAGGGGCTGGGATCTGGATCAATGCAACCAAGGAGATGGAATTGGAGAGATGAGTGATCACAGTTCCTCTGTGTTCAGAAAGTTCCACCTTGAGTCACCTGCTTTTCTCTGATCACGACACCATCAGCTTCCCGCTGAGTGGTGGTGAATCAGCTCCAAGTTGCTCTCAGCCAGGCTTTCGTAGGATCTGACTCAAGGTCCGTTTCAGGTAGGCAGTATCTGTGGAGACTTCTGGTATCAGGCCCACATCTAAACAAGAGCGAGCATTTGAGAAATATTTGTGAAAAAAGGACACCATGAGCAGCGTTTGGGCTCTTCAGAGAAAAGAGGTGCACAGGCTACAGGGGCAGCTGCAATAGCAATACACAATTACATAACAGCATCACCACGACACCCTGCATTGCTTTAGCACTGCTTCCAAAGAGCTTTAAACATCTTCAGGTTTATTAGGCTACTTGATCTCATAAAAGTCCCACGGATGGGTGGTGATAGTTATTATGACCATTTTATAGATGAGGAAACTGAGGCCTGGAAAGGTGTTAAGTGATGTGCCCAAGGCCTTACAGCAAGGGAGTGGGGAAGTAGGGCTGGGTCTGTCCTGGTTCTAGAAGTTTCTCTAGGTGTTCTGTTCATGGGACTCCCTTGTGGTGTCCACATTCCTATGAGGCAAGGTGTGGACAGAGGAGGTGACTGGCAGCAGGCTCAGAGAATTTTCCTGCACAAGGTCAGTGAGGAACAGTGAGTCAGGCTCCCTTATACTGAGGTCAGGTTCCTCCTTCACTTCTCCAAACAATTGCTGGGGAGTGAGTTCACTTGTTGTTTATTCTCAGATGAGGCGCCTTGAAGGGTACTTGCACAGGGATACTTGCACAGGGGTACTTGCACAGAAGGGTACTTGCACGGAAGGGTACTTGCACAGTCGCCCCTGGAGGGTTTGATAGTTGTAGTGTTCTGAAAAAGTGGCCAGCGCTCTTGCCCTGGGACTCCAGCCCTCCTGGCCCAGTAGTGCCCCAGTCAGGTGAGGGGTCTTCGCCAGCCCTGTCGGTTACCAGAGCGTCGACACTGGTTTCCTGACCTCTAATATCATTCCATTCAATCCTCTCCATGGCTGAGCTTCCTAAAGCTCTCCCTCGTTCTCAAAAATTGTCAGTGGAGTCCCATTCCTTCCAGCCTCAGCTTGGCCTTCAAGACCCCACCCAATCAGGTCCCAAACTGTCTCCCCAGCTTTGGCTCCTCCGCCTCGTCCTCCTCTACAAAACCCTGTCTTCAGCCAAGACTGTAGGGCTTGTCTAGACATGATTTGTTTTCCCAACTCCACTGTTGACTGCGATATTATTCCCTTGGTCTGGAAAGCCACTCCCACCCTCTCTGCTGAATTTCTATCCATCCTTCAAAACCTATGATGAATGTGATCTCCTTCATGAGGACCTCCTTGATTATACCACCAGGAAATGATCCCTCCCTCCTGGGATGTCTCACTTGGCATACGGGTCTCTACACAAGCAATTCTTTGTGTGTTGTGGCAATGGTATAAAGCCTTGGATGTTTGTAAAACTTCAGAGATTGCAGAATTCTGTAATACCACGTGTGTGTGTGTGTGTGTGTGTGTGTGTGGTGTGTTTATGAGAGGTGAGCACAGCTATGTAGAACACCTCAACACAAGAAGGGATTGGCCATTTACTGGGTTTGGAATGTGTCAATCACTTCTGCTCGGCCAACGAACAGAGAGCCAGATGTATCCCTCAGAGGAGAGAGAACCCTCACTATAAAATCTGTAAACACTTGGAGGAAGAAAGAACAGAGAGGGGGAGAAAGTGAACAGTATGTATCGATCACTCTATATTCCAGGCACCGAGTTAGAGAGGAAACTTCACGTGCACAATGAGCTCACTTAAGGCTCACAATAGCTTTTAGAGGTAGGGGTTATTGCCCTCATTTTGTGGATATGTGCCATTGAGGGTCAGGGTCTTCAGGAAATAGACTCTGAGAGGAAGACTGTGTGCAGGAGGTTAATTGGGACCAAGGCCTGTAAGGAAACAGGACTGGGCGAAGGGAGAGGTTGAATGGCATTGGAGTTGCCACGAGGCCTCAGTCACTCCCATGGGGCACAGTGAAGCTTAGACGACCCTTCAAAGATGTTCCCCCATCCAGGGAATGGGGCTGGGTCATTGCACCCCTGGGAAGGGGCATAACTTAGGCAAGACCGCTCCCTGCAGCTGAGGGCATTTCCTGGGGAGAGACAGCACTCACTGCACGTACAACTTTGGACTTGAGAAACGCCTGTCCTGCACACGCACAGCACTGCTAGCGAGTGGGAGGATTAGGGATTGAACTCAGGCCTGTGCTTTGTTCTGAGGCACCGTGTGGCTTTCAATCCATCTCAGAATTCAGCCTGGCCACCCTGTACCCAAAAGGCACCTTCAGGAAGACCATGCCCAGGACGTCCCCCTGTGGAAGTCACCCCATGAAGAGAATGGTTTCTACTTTTTGGAAGATCTCAGTAGATCTGGCGTCAAATAATACCAGTGATAAGGCAGGTATTGCTGATCAGTTAATGATGTTTTCTGATTCTTACACTTTGGAAACTTTGATGGTGGAATACAAGTGTGACATCCAAAATATTTCACAACGAGGAAAACACCCAGGACACTCAGAGGGCTAGCAGTATGCCTCCCAGCTGAACGTGAGTAACAGCTGGTGGGCTCCGGAGGACAAGACTGCAGCGCTCCCCAAGAGCCATGTGCTGGGAGAGAACCTGGGAAGGGCTTTCTTCAGAAAACAAAGCTGAGAGAGGCAGCTCATTTGATTAAACTGGCCATTTGCTTCAGCATCTGAGGTTAGTGATCTATGCTGTAAGCTTCTCCTTTTGCAAGAACAGTGTCTTACTCAGCTCTGTATTTCCCCAAACCTGGCACAGTAAAGTTTGTTACATGAAATCTGTATGACCCTGGGCAAGACCCCACCCTGCTCTGTGCCTCAGTGTCCTAGTTTATAAGATGAGAGGTTTCCAAACCCTGTTTCTCCTTGAAACAGGAGAATCTGGTGAAGCCCCCTTAGGAGAAGGGAGATGAGTGGGCCGGTCCAGGGCCTCCTATCCTACTTTACTCAGAGCAACTCCTCTTGTATTTGTTTATGCTTCCATACGGTTTCACTTAAACCAGCATTCCTCAGCTAAAAACAAAGCCTGGGAACCACCGGGCTGCATATGATATCTGAGGTCCCTTACGCACAGCTCTGACGTGTGTGGATGTGAGTGAGCAGATGGACAAAGAACGAATGAATGAGTGAACAAATGAATGAGTGAACAAATGAATGAGTGAATGAACTCTTTGTGTACCTAGCTAACATAGGCCAGTCCCTGGCCACACCATTCTTGGAGCTGATGGCCAGCCATCCTGGGAAGTTTGGAAATTGACACAGGGCTTTCCCAGTGTCCTGTCAATTGCAGGAGTCTGTCTGTCTCCACCACGGCCATGCATAAGGCCTCCTCCCTGCAGATACCTCGGATGTCACCAGGTCTGGGCTGCACTTGTCTTTGACTTTCCTAATACGTTGACTCAGCTGAAAGAGATACTGACAACAGCAGCACGAGTCACTGGCAGGTTTGGTGAAAGAATCACTGGGTTTTCTCAGTGTGTGTCCTGGGGTGTGGCACTAGGTCTGCTTGCTTCAGCTCCCTTCCCTCATAGGGAAAGGGGTCCCAGTTTTGGCCTTGCCCTCCCTCCCACAATCCCTCCCTCCCTTCCTCCATTTCTTTCTTCCTCCAAGGCAGTGGTTCTCAATCTTGACTGCATGTTGGAATCACCTAGGGAGACTTAAAAATTACTGATGCCCAGAGATTCTGATTTCTTGCTTTAGGGTGTGGCCTTGGCAATAGGAGTTGAAAAAGCTCCCCAGGTGATTTTAATATTCAGCCAAGGTTGAGAGCAACTGGTCTGAGGATATGGAGTAGGGCTCCCAACCTCAGCCAAAACCGTTTCTAGCCGTGGGATTCAGATGTGTCTGCTGGATTTGGGGAGGCGTGGGGCACAGGTTTCTCTTAGCAATGGGGGACATAAAGGGAAGTGGAGGGAAGTACACATCACCACCCCTGCCCCACTAACCTAGCACTGAGTCCTGTGGGAGGATAGGCCTCAAAGGAAGCCGAAGGAGCTATTTTCATAAAGGATCCTATGAGACTTAGGGAGATCAATCCTGTTTGGGGTCTAGGTGACAGGGTGTGGCAGCCTGGGGGAGGGGCAAAGGACACTATGAGGCTCCAGGGCACAGAGGACACCAGGTGGGCATGGTGGCAGCACTCTTAGAGGGCATGCTGGCAGCAAGGCCCACCCTGGGGTGACTGTGGTCTGCATGGCATCAGAGAGCAAACAGGGTCGGCAGAGAGAAGATTTGGTGAGACATGGCGTCCACTCCCCATGACAGTCCTGCTCGCGAGCACATGTGGGACACTCCCAAGGGGTCCCCCAAATCACAGAGTGAGCCTATGGCAGACGAGCAAGCAGCAGTGAAATCTGGTCATTTCACTGACGGGAACCCACGTGGACTTGTGGGATGGTGAGGTCTGGGGACACTTGGGTCACAAATACAAGCCACAGTCTTGAAACTGTCTGGTGGTGGTGGCAGTGGGATAAGGTACGACAGAGGTGAAGCAGAGGAGCAGACGTTTGTGACCTGCTCTGAACTGGCCCCCTGGCTGGATCAGTCTCCCCAACAGCTTTCCCTCGTGTGCTCACATCCAATCAGGGTCTTCTCAACTCAAGGCTTTTCTGCGTGCATGTTCTCAATGTGAGTTATGTGCTTTTACTTCCTGTGCAAGTTCTTTCTCTCTCTCTTTTAAAATCACATTTTCTCCTAAATTAGAAAGCCTCTTTAATTGTTAGCAGGAACTGAGTTTTTGCTCCTTGCATGGACAATATCATTAAACACTGGAAAATAAACAAACTGGAAAACTTTAAGACATTTTCAAATCCTTTGCTTCCCAGAGGGTGTCTGGGGTCCTGGGCAGGACAAGGTTCTGCTGGCCTGGGTTTATATTGTGTTGATGACTTGACCCCCTCCAGCTGTGAGAAGCCAAACTGACAGCAGGGTTGTTTTTACTAAACTTCCCAGGATTGCAAACTTGATTTGGGAGGCATTTGCGCTGAGGTCTCCAGCGACTGCGCCAAGCTTCCTCCGTGGGCAGAGTGCATGATGGGAGTGGCCAGTGGCCCTCGTAGCTGACAGCTGTTGTAAACCATCGCTGCCCTCCCGAGCTATTCCACAGGACCCAGGGAGGTGAGGGGAGCCATGGGAGGGGTGGTGTGTGAGAACATTTCTTTCCAGCTTGCTGAAATGTGAGTCTAATGAAATGATAATGAGGTTGTGGCCTTTAAGCTCCATTGAACTTCTTGTGCATTGTAATTTTACCCAGAGTGGGGCTAGTTTTTGAGATGATTAAAACTATCGATTCCTAGGCCTGTGTGGCTTGAATCGGAATTCATTAGAAGCCCAGAGGTGAGGGATAAACGTTTCTCCCTAGTTCAGCTGGGAAACCGATCTCATCTTGTCTGAGTCTCCTCATGCCCGCCCACCCAGCTCTCCAGCAGACCCCTGGCAGCATAACCAGCTGGTGTGGGAACCCCTGGCAGTGCTGGAAGACAGACCATAAATAGGATCCAGCCATGAGTCCTAGCCCATTTTCCTGGGACCTCTCCCTCCTGTTGGAGGAGGGAAGCTCTCAGTGTTTAGTCTTGGTCCTATTTTCTTACAGGCATTATAAGCGAAATGTCTTTTCTGTGAAAAGAAACACACAGAAACCCAGAAACCGTCCAAAGTTTGACCCTGAAGAATCCTGGAAGGAGAAACTCCAGCCGGGAGGGCGGCTGACAATGTGGGGTGAACTTCGATCTCCTGAGTACCATCTTTCTTGGCATAGAATGAGGGGTTTCTCCCTCTGATTTTTGTTATCACCACCATTCTGGCTTCCAAGAGCATAAGATGACTCCTTTCACGTTTAGAGCTGAGACAGGCTGGCATCTTAAAAAATAACCTTACTTTGAAAACGGTATGGAGGTTTCTCAAAAAATTAAAAATAGAACTACCATATGATCCAGCAATTCCACTTCTGGGTATTTACCCAAAGGAAACAAAAACACTAACTCAAAAAGATATATGCACGCCCATGTTCATAGCAACATTATTTATAATAGCCAAGACACAGAAACAACCTAAGTGTCCATTGATAGATGAATGGATAAAGAAAATGTGGTGGGGACTTCCCTGGTGGTGCAGTGGTTAAGAATCCGCCTGCCAATGCAGGGAACACGGGTTCAAGCCCTGGTCCGGGAAGATTCCACATGCCGCTGAGCAACTAAGCCCGTGAGCCACAACTACTGAGCCTGTGTGCCACAACTTCTGAAGCCCACGCACCTAGAGCCTGTGCTACACAACAAGAAAAGCCACTGCAGTAAGAAGCCCGCGCACCACAAGGAAGAGTAGCCCCCACTCATCTCAACTAGAGAAAGCCCGTGCGCAGCAACGAAGACCCAACACAGCCAAAAATAAAAATAAATAAATAAATACATTTGTTTATTTTTTTTATTAAAAAAAAAAAGAAAATGTGGTGTACATATATACCGTGGAATATTATTCAGCCACCAAAAGAAAAAGTAAGGATATTATGCTAAGTGAAGTGAGACAGAGAAAGATAAATACTATATGATCTCACATATATGTACAGTCTAAAAACAAGCGAACAAAGAATGAAACAAAATAAAACTGAACTGGGTGAAGGGGATCAAAAGGTACAAACTTTCATTTATGAAATAAATAAGTCATGGGATGTAATATACAGCATGGTGACTATAAGTCATGGGATGTAATATACAACATGGTGACTATAGTTAACAATGCTGTATTGTATATTTGAAATTTGCTAAGAGTAGACCTTAGAAGTTCTCATCACGAGAAAAAAAAATTGTAACCATGAGGTGATGGTTGTTAACTAGACTTACTGTGATCATTTCACAATATATACAAATGCTGAATCATTATGTTGTACATCTGGAATGAATATAGTGTTATATGTCAATTATACCTCAATAAAAATAAAAAAATAACCTTATTTACTATTAAAGGAGACCAAAAAGAAAATAATTACAGAAAATGTCAATAGCATAAGGATGGGCATGCTTCCTAAGTATGGGTGTCTTCTACCTTAGCGCTGTTCTTAGGTCTGCTCTTATCTTTAAGGGCTGAAGCAATTTATATACACTTGGCCTGGCTTCCTGCCTGTGTCCATGTGGGGTCTGCCATCTTAAAACTGGTCAATCTCCCCTCTTAATCTCCTCTCTGACAAGCCTAAGAGATCACATTTTAACGGCCCACCTGGGGCCTCCTACTCATGTGGAGGTTCTGGTCTGAGAAGAAGGTTTTATCCGTAGCAGCCTGGGGGTAGGGTAAATGACTCAAGGAGACAGTTGGGGTGCTGTCCTCCACATGGGGCAAAGCAGCCTGGCAAAAAGTCCCCTTGACCCTATGCCCTCCTTTTTTACAGCCTCCCTGGGCAATCATGGTCATAAAATGCACATCAATCATTATATTCAGACTAGAGCATCAAGGTCTGCCTTCAAGGTCACACACACCATGAGCATGTCCATTTTGGAAATAGTGTGATATATTTCCAGTTTCCCTGCTCGCCTTTTTACAGGTAAGCATCACTGTTCCAAAGCTCTCTCTATACCAGGCGAGTGGCGTGCCCTTCCTCTGGCTTTCTAAAGTACCACATGCATCTAGGGTCCCCCATATTATATACCACATCTCATCTTTTTCTCTGTGTGGCCCCCACTAGACTGTGGGCTCCTTGAAGGCAGCGCGTGCATTTTATTCCTTTTTGCATCTCATTACCCAGCACAGTGTCTGTCCCAAAACATACCTGGGCAGATGACTGTTGACTGAATGAATGAAGGGAAGAATCCATGATGGAGGTCATTTGTCATTTAATTCTCAGGACAACCTTATGAGACAAGCAGGGCAGGAATATGAGCACTGATTTCCTGAAGAAAAAAAAAAAAAAAGAAAGAAAGAAACAGAGCTCCAGGAGGGTAGGGCCTTGCTTACGGTCACCTGACTTCTGGAGCTGGCGCCAGGGCTGTGGTGCAGTCTGGTAGGCAGAGAGGTGTGCGTTTTGCTGCCCACGCTTGCTGCTCTGGGGCTCCTAAGGTACCAGTTCGGTCTTTCCTGAGGTGCCACCTACACAGGTGGTTCCCGAGAGGTTCAGATCAGGGTCCCCTTTTATTTTCTCCCCCTGCCCCACCCCCCCCCATACCTGGGCATGAAAGATTAGGCCTAGCAAACAAACTGCAATTATGCAGTAGTAATGACTCCATTTTCTCCTTTTTATTAATAAGACACACATGCGACATGCCACTCAGAGCTTTCAGTTGACAGAAAACGAGTTCTATTCTATTCACCAGGTGAACAGAATTCCACCCAGAGGCAGACAGTTAACAAACCACCTTCTGGGCTCAGGGCTCGGCTGGGAGTCACAGCGCTGCACTTGACAGCCCGTTGATGGGTCTCCATCGAGCCGGCCGCCTGCCCTGGGTCTCCGAAGTCGGAGGAGACAGGGGCCATTTCAGTTGCTCCCGGCTTGCCTTCCCGGCCCCGCTGCAATCAGCAGACCCTGACTTCTGGAAGAGCGTTACTGCGATGTGTCAGCTGCTCTGGGAGAGCCCAGAGTGATGTATTCCAAGACCTGCCAGGAGAAAGGGCTTACGGTCAGTTAGGAACTGTAAACTCCCTCCCGTGGTATTGTCGGTGGAATTTTAATATTCTGTCCCCCTCTGTCTGGGCACTTCCTTCCACTCTTGGCCCGCTCCGCAATGCATATGGAGCAGGGCTCAGGTCTGAAGGTCCCCAGGGAGAGCACACGGTCTCACTCGGTCTAAGAGTCACGGCTGGAAATGGGAGGCGAAGCTCAGACAGGACTCCGGCCTTCCCGCCGGCCCTGGGCCTTGGCAGGGCCCCCGTTCATTCTCCCGCGCTCCCTCCCCTTTCAAAGCAGGAGTGAGGCCCAGCACAGGCCTGAAGCCAGCTAACAAATGGAACCCTAGCCTGGTTCCTCCTCCTTCCTTCCTTTATTCAGGCAACAAACTCTACCGAGGGCCTCCCTACTGAGGGCCCACGGTGCACTGGGCAGGGAGCTAGGAGCTGGGGCACTAGGGGGCCACTGTCCCAGTCCTCATGCCACCCTCACTGCTGCTGTTCAATTCTAATCACCCTACAGAAAAAACAGACAGGGAAAGAGGGGGCAGTAAGAGAGAGAAGGTTGCTCGAGGAAGAGCGTAGCCAGGAGTGCCCTTAAGAGGTAGTGAAACAGGAAACTATGAATGGTTTGGGAAGCCCAAACCTCCCCCTTCCTACAAAATGGCTCTCAGTCCTCCACTCCTCTCTCCAGGAAACTCATCTACCACATCTACGCTGATAACTCCGAAGTCTGTATTTCTTGCGCAAACTTCAATTTTGAGGGTCAGGGACCACCCCGCGCCCTCCCGCCCCCCGACATAGGTTTATGTCTATGTCCCCAGAGCCCAGTACAGTCCATGGTACATGGTGGGCATCCAGGAATATTTGTTGAAAAATGACCAGTACCACTTCATAAAAGAGGCAGCTTCTACAGGATCAATTTCCCTAATTTTCCCTTGTAACTCCTCTCATCTGTTTCCCCTCAAGGAATGACCATCCTGTGGCTACAACTCTCAAGACTGTTGCTTCAGCAAAACCAAAATGGAACTGGTGAGATTTCTTCATCCCACAGGGAACTCTGACCAATTTGGGGGTGGAAGGGGGTTGTCAGGACTTGCCTTTGTATCCTAAGTCTTCCAGCCCAGGGCTGAATTTGCATATGTTAATATGGAGAACTGGAGCTAGTTAATGAGAAGCAGTGGGCCATGTGGGTGAGCGGAATTCCTCAGAGTATCTTTTTCAGATGTCTTAACTCACTCTCTTTGTTGTATTTTGGCAGATCCAGGTGTTTGGATTGAGTTGGTCCTGGTCCCCACTCCCCTCCCCCAAATCTCTAAAACCACAGATCTTTCTAGATGCCAGACTCAGCCTTCTGTCCAGAGGGTGATGGTGGATGGGGGGAACCCTCTGCCCACCTGGAAACAGCCTCAAGGAGATGGCCTGAGGGAGCGGGCCCCAGGCTGGAGAGCCCTAGGACGAGGGCTGGGGGGTGGGGAGTGTTCCTGAGGGGGGATGGGGGGAGAGGATAGAATTCCAGAGGCAAGAACCCTCAACGGAGACAGCCCGCTGGGCTTCCAGCCCTCCATCTGGGTTCCACTAAAAACACATTTTGCGTGTTTCTGTTGTTCTTAAGTCTGGGTTTATTTCAAGGGGAAAATTATAAAGAAACATCTCTGCCTTTATTTCAACAGCAGCCTGTACTTGGGTAGATTCTCATCTGTCTGGCCTGTTCTGCCTGAAGGTGAAAGGAGGGGGCGAGGGTGGGGTCCCAGAGAGAAGAGGCCCCAAGAGACTGAGGCCCTAGGCTCTGCTTGCGGCCAGTGTCCCAGACCAGTGGGTCTGTCACCAGTGCTCACCTTCCCAGCTGATAGCAACATGGATGGCAGAAGAGAGCCTTGGTGGTTTGAGAATGAGAGGTGAGGACTGCGGGAAGCACAGGGCAAGCAGAGATCAGCTCAGGCTGCCCCACCTGGGAAACCTCCACAGACAGAAAGGCAAGTGACAACATCCCCACAGGTATTTGAAAGCCTTCCTCTCTGAGCCCAGGGCAGCATTCCGTATGTGACCACTGAAGTGAGTCTGGGTATTTTCCTGATAGGAAGCCAGAGGTAGCAGAGGCCCATCCTGAGGATTCAGGTTCTAACCCAGTCTGAGAATCCTCAAGGTTACCTGGAGCCCTTGAACTTGAATCAGCCCTCACCTCAGAGACACAGGGAATGAAGGTCAGAGCTAGAAAGGCCCTTAGCCACCTAGCCTGGTGCTGTCATTTCTCAGGTGAGGAAACTGAGGCCCAGTGAGGAGAAGCTACTTGCTCAGGCCACACAGAGGGTGGGTCAGTTGGTGGACCAGACCTACATCCCAGGTCTCAGTGCTGTCTGGTCCTTTTCTGCAACGCTGCTTATGAGGGTAGGTGGGTGGCCAGATCTCCACGGAGGGGCCAAGAGCTAGCGTAAACACATCATTCAGGGACTAGCATGTATGCATGCACACAACATGTACACTGGCCCTCGGACCCTGTCAGCAGAGCTCATCAGTTCCCGCACCCCCCAGCACAGTCTGGTTCCTCCAGGGTCATCTTGGACACTCAGGCTCTGGACAGACACAGGGACTCTGAACACCATGGTAGATATGGTCCTGTCTTTGTACAGAGCTGATGTCAGACACAAAGAGAATTCGTAGCCCAGGCGCTAGGCCCTGGCCTTTACCCATAAGAGAGCAATTCTTAAAGAGCTCTCTCTCTTCCTCTGAGAAGGGCCTCCACAATGACTCAAGTTGACCTGCTTGGGAAGTATTTGATTGCCCCCTGGTGGCCGTATCTGGCCATATCTTCACGCCCCGCTTTCCAGGGCCTCAGCCTATTCCTTCAGCAAATTTGTACTGAACCCCCTGCTGTGGGTCAGGAAACTGAGTGGTCAGTAGACTGTAGGAGACTGATATGCAAAGCAAGAATTATAATACAGGTTGATTAGTGCTATTAGAGAGATAAGCTTAGGGTACAAAGTAGGCTTAGGCAAGGAGCCTAAGAAAGACTCCTGAAGGGGTATGGGCTGACATGCTTCCTGGGCTATGCGTAAGTACTCAATTATTATTATTTATTATTATTATTATTTTTTTTTTTTTTGGAGTAGAAAAAGGTTCATTGCAGGCCTTGCAAGGAGGTGGGTGGCTCATGCCCTAAAAAAACATGGGCTTCCCAAAGGGTTTTGACAAAGCATTTTTAAAAGCCAGGTCAGCACTCAATTATTAAGGTTCTCTTATTTGGAGTTTATAGTTTACCAAAAGATGGCACTTGCATATTCTAGTTTATCCTACTGACAGTCTCATGAGGTATGTATAATTGTCCTTATTTAACAGATGAAGACACTGAGGCTCAGAGATGATCAGTGATTTGCTCCAAGTCACAGTCTTGTAGTTGACACTTATTTGATTTGTGCAGTTTCCAAACTACTCCATCTGGACCAGACAGCCAGGGGGAGGTGGGAATATCAGGCAAGGGTTACCGGTGATGGTTGGGGGTCCACCTCTGCCACCAAAGGGTTGGTAAGGTAGAAGTTTGAACAATTCTCTCCCATCCCCCAGGGAGCCGACTTCTCTTCTTCCAGAGCTGCACAGTGATGCCTTGCAAACGGCAAATGCAAACTGGAGAGTCCTGGGCCTGGTGACTATATCCCATTCTCATCACACGTTGGGAAGTGATGAACACAAGGGATGTTTAATTTCCTCTTTGCTGCCCCCAGGAATGCAGTTAGCTTCGAGCTCGGGAGCACAGGGTGAGCACTAAAAGGCCCTCTGGACGTGATCCTTAGAGCCACAGCAAGGCAGGCCAGCCTCAGGGTGGGGAGCGCAACCCCAGAAGGAGCCTCGTCTTCCACAGCCAAGCACAAGCTGGAGGTCCCAGGTCCTTGTTAAAGAAGAATGAAAAATCCGGTGCAGCTATTTAAAAACAGGCAGTGTAACGTGGCCAACAGCTGCAGGGCACAGCCCAGGTAGTATCTGGGAAATCATCCACCACTGCCAGCCCTGGAGAGAGAGACCTTGTGTCCCTGGCCAAGCGGGTATGTGGGTCTATTTAGACTCCCCTCTCATCCTCCTGACCCAGAGCTAGTTCATCAAGGGGTCCTGCTGACACCCTCCCCAGACTGTCTCAACAATCCCACTGCTGCCCCAGGGCCTAAGTCCCATCATCTCTGCTTAGAAATCTGGTTTGTTTCCCGACTGTTCTCCCTCTCTCTTCTCCCCACAGCCTCTCCCACAGGGAAGGACCAGGGCATCAATCCCACCTGCTGGGCTCCCTCAGGGTGAGTCTGGGCCCCAGGATGTACAGACATCTCACAAGGGTGGGGGGCTGCCTCTGGGAGTTAAGTAACTGACCCAAGGTCACAAAGCTGGTAAGTGACGGCACTAAGATTCAAACCCAGGCCTCCTAATTCCAATGTGATATGTTACAAGAGTATCTTTAGACTTTGCCAATTTCTGGACATGATGTGGAGACTTCCATGATGGAGTCACATATTTGGGAAGCCAAATATTCAAGGGAGGGAATGCCAGGTATTTTTATATAAGCAGATTGCCCCGCCATGGAGTCCGATTTCCCTGCCAGCTCTGTCCTATCCCAGGACACATATTCTCTGCCATGCATTTGGTTTTGTCTGTGCTCTATAGAACTGCATTTTCAAGGACTCCATCATTCCCCAAGCATACAAATGTCTCTCCTTCATTTTTCTTGTTAAGCAGATTTAAAGAATGAACTAAGAATCTTGGCTGCCATTAATTTCACAGCCTAGAATTATTTGCATCCTTTTTTTTTTTTTTTGGCTTGAGTCATTTAAAAAACTCCTTATGATTCTTTTAATCCCCTTTGGTAGAGCAATTCCATTCTCTTCTCTCTTAACCTCCTCTCTCCTGAATGTCCCCTACCCTACCCCCACCATGGAAAGCTTTAAATAATGCAGCAAATTCTTGTTTCATTTCCTTTTCTCTGTTTCCAGATGGATTTTTCTACCCAAAACATCCCTGGGAATCATTTCTGTCAGATGCTTCACTGGATGTCCCTTGGTCTTTACACTCATCTAACCTCTCCTCACCTCAAAATTGCAATTTGCTATTTTAATTATAGTTTCTCTTGCCACACTTGAGGGTTTCTTCCTATTGCGGTCCTCTACCTTGCTTAGACTTTAATCCTTTCTTCCAGTGCAGAGAATTCATTAAGATTTCTGGATTCCTCCTATTTGCTTCCTTGATGGTGAATAATTCTTCTCAGTCTATGTATGATTCTGATTGTTCAGATGCTGAATTAAGTTGCTGAGCAGTGAGGCCAGGGTGCCGCATGTGAACTAGTGGCCCCATCCAAGTGCAGATTGAATCACCACCCTGGAGATGGCATGCCTCTGGGTCTGTCTGGTTGCTGCAGTCCTGGGACTGACTGTCTCCTAGACCCGAAGGGTGGCCCTAGGGCAGCTGACCGCATGCCTCTACCTCCCTGACCAGCTGGTGAGAGCTCCTGGGACTTTCTCCTGGTGAGAGCTTTGGGTTCCATGAATTGCTCCTTGCAGGCTGGGCTGGGCTGGCCTTGACCACAAGCTATCTGGGTCACCTGCAGCTGTTTCCCAGGTGCCTGCTGGGCCTGTGGGCTGAGGCTGCAGCTGGAAATGAGTCTGGGCAGGAAGTTAATGGGGCAGTAACCCGTGTGACTAGGAAGCTAATGAGGCCTCCATGCGAGGGGAGGACTGGAAAGCAGTTCTCCAATGCATTCCCTGCATAGAAGCTGAGCTACTCACCATGGAGAGGAACTACTTGAAAGCTGCCACCCATCCTGTTTGGGCTCACAAACCTGTCCCTGTTCTGTCCTTCAGGCAGGTATGTAGGTCAGTACTGGTGAAAGTCACTTACAGTGGGAGTGTGTAAACTTCAGCTTTGAGCCTGGCTCAGTCAGAAACACGGGGTCCTCCAAGGTGACCTAAAAGTCCTGGAGAAAGGGTGATCCAACAGCTGCATAACCTGGGTGGGTCACATTACCCCCTGAACCTCAGGGCTGATGTGATACAAGGTCCATGAAGGGCCAGTAATGGGCCATACTGATATTATTACACAGGCAAGGATGTGCAAGGGACTTCACTCTCCCGGTTGTTCATTGCTTATCTCCTTCTGTAAGGGATTTGAGATAAGAGACCAAGCTAGAAAACGGAGAAAGGAAAAATGCTGTTGAGAGCCTTAAGTATAAGATAAGTCTGCGATTGTCTCCAGTGGGAGTAAAGGAAGCAAACAGGAGGGTGGCCCTGTAAAGTCGGCTGAGTAGGGGGAACACAGAGGTGGAGGCCCTGGGGCAGGCTCATCAGGGGACACGGAAGGAGCAGACAGGTTGTGCGTTCCTTGTGAGCTTGCCTTCCTGTCCCAGAGGGTTCCTGCATTGGGCACAAGCAGGAAACACCTTCTAAGACATCTGGAAAACCAAATAAGATGGCAGAGAATGAGGCAAATAAATGTTTCCAAAAGTTGGGGTCATACCATTTTGTGAATAATTCTGACACCTACTAGGTGCACTTTTTAAATTGTGCTTTCCTATACAAAAGATTTGTTTGTGGGTTTGCCTCTTACACTTCCTTTAATAGTTCAAGGGCAGTACAGTGTCAAGGAGTGTGGCTTGGAGAGGTATATTTTGCTCTTCTTCTCGTCATCAGTCAGTCCCCAAAAAAACACTAAATAAAAATAACATGTTTTGACATGGGCCGTTGACGTAAATCAACTTCTGTAAAGTGTTAATTCAAGCCCCTTTAGAAAAGTTGCTATGTTAATTGATCTGTAAAGAATCAGCTGAATGCCCACCACATCTTGGAGACAAGTCCTCAGTTCTCGCTTCCAAGCAGATTGCAGTTTCCAAGTCTCTCCAGGCAGAAAGCCTAGAGTCTCCATTCCAAGGGTGTTCGATGAGGTACCTGCATGAGGGCCGGCTGAAAGCAGAAGCCTAGAGCAGTCTGGAGCCATGAGGGATGAGCTTGTGGCCCAGTAGGGATCTCAGGCGGGCTGGATGTAGGGGGTGCATGTCCTCTGGGGAGGAGGGCAGGGCAGAGATGGGGGTGGGAGAGAGTCTGGCTGCTCTGAGAGATGTGAGGGTTGGTCTGTCAAAAAGGTGGGTGTCTGGAAAGGAGAAGAAGGAGATGAGGTTGGAAAGATGGTGGTGCCAGACCCAAGAAGGCCTTGGGTGCTGGGTGAAGGAGGCAGGTCTGTGTCCTTGAAGCAGGACTCTCCACTGAAGGCTTCTAAGCCCAGACAAGCTGGGGTGAAAATTGGATTTTAGGAACATTGGTCAGATGTAGGATAGCCTGGAGGGTGGGGCTGGCCGGGGAGGTCAGTAGGGAGGCTTTGGCTCTGAGTCCAGCATGAGAAGCAAGGGCCTGGACTAGTGTGTATGTCATAGAAATGAAAGGGTACATAATAAGTGAAATGGAAAGGACAGGACAGTAGGAGGGGGACAGCCCAAGAGTGGGAGGACTTGAAAGTTAGGAGGAGAAAAATGCCCCAGAAGCAGGTGACATGGGTACTTTATATTCCCAAATTCCCCAGAGAGGGCTAGTTAATTAGGCTTGTTACTGCTGTCCAGCCCTTGCTAATGTGTGTACTAGAGCAGCAGAGATTTTCCACAAGGAAACACAGATTGAGGCAGGTAGAGGTTAATGTGGTCTGCAAGTAAACCGCAGATGAATCCTCAACAGTACTTAATGCAGGGTAATATGTGATAAATTATTCACATCATACAGTGTAATAAGCAGGTTGAATCTGTGGCACTAGGCCTCTTGAGCTGTATTTTACATTAGATCCTCCTCTTATTCCTCTTATTTAATCATTTTCAGAACACCTGACTGAAATAAGTATTTCAGGTCCCATTTTTTTTTCCCTGCAAAAATAAATGTGATCATACATTCATCTCATGACATTCTGACATTTACCATACTCTTACATTAAAATAAAGATGATTAGAAAGAAAAGAGCTCAGTAATTAGGCACAGGAGGAAGCTGGAACATACTTTTCCTAAGGTTACCCCTTCTGGCCTTCACGGAAGAAGGAGGTCTGTTCTACAGAGAGGCTTCAGAAAGCTCATTTGCATAAGAGATACTCCCAATTTATGGTTCATCTGAGGGAATGAAATCTGTTTCTTTTGAGCTGACAGGGGTTCTGTCTCCTGTGGAGTGGGATGTCTGGGTAGAGGTTCTCATAGCCCTCTGGGGTGTCTGTAAAGTGTATTATCATGAACGGGGCTTTTGTAGCCAGGAGCTTCCCACACATGGGCAGCGGTTCAATGGCTCTAGTCCATGGCAGCTAATTGCCCTGAACAATGGGGGATTTGCTTTACCTTCCTCAGGCAGTCTCCCCAAAAGGGCACACAGCTCTGTGAGTAGAAGGTTCTTGAGCAGGGACCATTTCTCTCGTAGATTCTGCTGCCTGTGGAACTTAAAGCCGGCGGGGTGGTGCTAGAAACCACAGGAAGAGGAGGGCAAACTAAGGCATCGCTGAGAGACCGGGGAGACAGAGCACAGAAAGAAGAAGGGGAGAGCTAGCCAGGAGGTGGTGGACGAAAGAATCAAGCCCAAGGAAAGAAACGAGTCCTGGGGAAAAGCAGGCTAAGGTGGAAGGTGAGGTGGGCAGGGAACAGCCAGGGCTGAGGATGAAGTTTTGGAGAAAGAATTAGGGCTCTCAGAAAGAAACAGGAGCCAGAAAGGAGGGACACGGGAAGAGATCAACCAGAGAAAGAGCTCCAGGAAGAAGATGGGAAGCAGCCTCCTTCCCGAGCCGTTCTGATGAACCAAGCTAAGGGTAATTTAACTGAGTTGTCATCTGTTCTAATCCCAAATGTGCTTCTCTCTGTATAAAGCAGGACACGCACACACACACGTATGGGTAGTTTCTGATTTCTCTATTGCATTACTGTCTGTAAAGTACTTGGCAAACTCAAACTGCTCACTTCCTTCCCCGCCCAGTGTCATTCGGGGTATGCTCCTCTCCTTCACTTCAACAGCCAGGCCTAAGAGGGTGTTTTCAATGTTTAATTAGAAATACGAGACAGATGGGGACTAATAGGGTCTGCAAATGCTAACAAAGTGGTGGGTTCTTTGTGTCTCAAAAATGGACCTTTGGTGCCCTGGGCAGCGCTTTCAGCACATCCAGTGAGACGTGACAGTGGCCCTGACCAGGACGGCTTCTGAGGGAGGGACTGGCATAGATGGGGAGTGGCTGGGCCACAGTGCTGGGAGCTTCTCTTGCAAAGGGGAGAACTGTCAGCAAATGTTTAGGAGTGAGTTTCTTACAGATATTCAGCAGTGACTGTGGAAATTCCAGATATGGTTGAGGAAGGCAGTGGTTCATATAAGAACGCAGAGAGAGAGATGCAGCCCACATTTCCCAATGGCTGTGAAAGCCTGAAAACACTCTGATCTTCACCACTGAGGTAGGAGGCACCTGACTGATGTTCAGTGGTGCGTGTGCCACGGGAGTGAGAACGACTGAAGGAAGTCTTTGGGGAGGCTGGCAGGCAAGCCCGGAGCTAAGGGAACATCAAGCTGCAGGGGCGTGTAGCTGTCTGTGTGCTGCCCGCTAGGACCCCCTCGCAGCCCCGCCTCCGCTTCCTAAGCAGGTTCATCATAGCTCCCCTATTAGTGCTACAGAGCAGTAGAGGGTGGGTTGGGACGTCAGCACCAGGCTCTGGAATGTTGCCTGTCCACCAGGAGCGTGCAAGGGAGGCCCCCGTCCAGGCTCCCCTGGGCAAGACAGCGGCAGTGTGGAAGCCGGAGATGGGGCATTGGCCATGAAGGCAGAGGGGCTGCCGGGCCACCTTGGAACACAAACTGCTCCAGAGCCACGAACTGGAAGAAAAGAGTTTGCAGCATTCCCTCTTGGCGCAGCCCTTCCGCACATCTTACTGAAGGTTGGTCTTTATTTCATTCGGTCAATTAAATGGAATCCATATTTACTGAGCCCTCATTTAAAGACTGGCCCTCAAAGAGCCCCCAGTCCCGTGAGTCCAGCCTGAGGGACAGACGAGTAAACCAGTCATCTCATACTGAGGTAAGTGCATGACAGACATTTGAACAAGGTGCAGAAATGGTATCGAAGAGAGAAGAGGTGATTTATTTGAGGATTGATTAGATAATTAAAAACCAGCAATCATTTATTGTTTACCATGTTCCAGACACATTGCTAGAGCCTTCCATCAATTAACTCCCTTAATGACTAGAAAAACTCAATGAGGTGGGCTCTGTCATTATTCTCATTTTACAGAAGAGAAAACAGAGGCACAGAGGGTTTTTAAAAGTGACCTAAATTTACATAACTAGTAAGCAAGAAAGCAGGATTTGATGCTACTACATCCAAATGACTTTCTAAGATGGTAGATGAAAGAGGCGCTTGCCTGGGAGAGAAGGTGGAGGAAAGCCTTGCGGGCAGAGGGAAGCACATCTACAGAGCATGGAGGCGTGAGATCAGACGGCACGTCCTGGGAACGACATGTAGCTCATGTTTACAGGAGGAAAAAGTATAAGAGCAGGAAGGAGTGGACTGTGAGCTTGGAGGGGCAGGTGGGGCCGGACCATGTGGGGTCTGAAAGCTTAGATAGCACCCTCTTGTCACGAGGGACCCTTGAAGTGTTCTCAGAGGGAGTCACAGAGTCAGATATACTTTTTTTTTTTAATTTATTTTATTTTTTATTTATTTATTTTTGACTGTGTTGGGTCTTCGTTTCTGTGCGAGGGCTTTCTCTAGTTGCGGCAAGCGGGGCCCACTCTTCATCGCGGTGCGTGGGCCTCTCACTATCGCGGCCTCTCTTGTTGTGGAGCACAGGCTCCAGACGTGCAGGCTCAGCAATTGTGGCTCACGGGCCCAGTTGCTCCGTGGCATGTGGGATCTTCCCAGACCAGGGCTCGAACCCATGCCCCCTGCATTAGCAGGCAGATTCTCAACCACTGCGCCACCAGGGAAGCCCCCAGATATACTTTTAAGAAAGACCACTCTGGCTCCAGGGTGAACTGGGGTGATGGCAGTGGAGAAAGGGTTGAGAGGCTGCTGTGATAGAGAACAAGTGAGACAATGAGGAACTGAACTAAGGCAGTGAAAGGGGGTATCTTTTTCTTTTTTAATGAGGACCATTTTTTTTTTAAGTCTTTATTGAATTTGTTACAATATTGCTTCTGTTTTATGTGTTTTGGTTTTTTTGGCTGCGAGGCATGTGGGATCTTAGCTCCCCGACCAGGGACTGAACCCACACCCCCCGCATTGGAAGGTGAAGTCTTAACCACTGGACCGCCAGAGAAGTCCCGAAAGGGGGTATCTTTTTGAAAAAATTTTTAGGAGATTGATTGCATGTGGGGGTAAAAGAGTGAGAGGTAGTGAGGGGGGAGTCCTAGGTTTCTGGCATGGGAACTGCTGTGGCCACCAGTTGAAGTAGGAAGAGCAGGTTTTTGGGCAGGGTGAAGGTAGGGAGCCAATGAGTTCAGTTTTGGACTTGCTGCTTTGGGGGTGCCTGAGGGACCTCCAGGTACGTAGAAAGCAGCGGGCAGTTGTATACACGGATCTCGGTGGCCGTTGGCCACCGTTCCATCTTCTCTGCCCTGTCCTTCAGACAGTTCTTCCCTGGGAGCAAATGACAGGAAACATGAGACAATGGAATCTGGAGTTGGCAAGGCTGAGTGTGATTAATGCAGAAGAAATGAAGTCAGTACTGGATGGCAACAAACCCAGACTCTGTTAGACACAGCAGAAAGTGATCAAAGAGGATGGGATAAAAGGTGGTAATGGGTGCTCAGAATATTCACTCCTCTAGACAGGGGGAATCCTGAAGTGATTTGAAGAGAGAGTTCAATAAAGGCACGGCTGTCTTTTATTTTTAGTGTCAACTGTTAATTCAGTCCAATGAAATTTGTTGAACAGTCATCATAGTCATTGAGTCAACATTTATTAAACACCTACTGTGTGCCATGCACCTTTATACGAGCTGGGGATATAGCAGTGAAGGAAACAGACAAAAATCTCTGCCTCGTGGAGCTTCCCTTCTGATGAGGGAGGGTAGGTAGACAAATGATAAACAAAAAAGAAATGAAATACATAATATTCGGGTATCAACTAACTTATAGAGCATCTTCATGCAAATTAGGAGACGGTCACTCCTCTGGGCGGAGGCTACCCGGTGGCTGGGCACACAGCTTGGCAAGCAGAGCCTGGGTCTGCGCTTGCTCCTTTGGCCAGGCATCCAACCCACACAACTTTCATGGCAGCCCTAGAAAGAATGCCAGTTGAATGATGGAGAAAAATAAAACAAGATAAGGGAGGAAGGTGGTGAAGGGGAAGGGGTGTTGCAGTTAAAAACATAAGAAAGCCTCAGTGAAAAAAAATGACATTTGAACAAAGACTCGAAGGGGATGAGTAAGCAAGCTGCATGGCTCTCTGGGGGAAGCATAGGTAGAGGGAATGGACAGTGCAAAGGCTTGAGACAGGAGCCTGCCTGGCATATCTCAGGAACAACCAAGGGGCCAGTATGGCTGGAACGTGGAGGTGGCTGGAGCAGGGAGCGCAGGGTAGAAAAGAGTAGGAGATGGATCAGAAAGGCAGCTGGGGGCCAGACACTGGAAGGACTTTGGCTTTCACTCTGAGTGACAGGGGAAGCCTTTGAAGGATTTTGAGCAGGGGAGGGGCATGACTTGACTTACTTTTTAATGAGCTCCATCTGGGCTGAAAATACAGTACGGGAGGGAAGAGTGGAAGCAGGGGAGCATTGAAGAAGCTACCACAATAACCAAGATGGGAGGTGATGGCAGCTCAAGACGGGAGAAGTGGCAGGGGAGGTGAGAAGTGGTCAGATTCCAGATATACTCTGTGAAGCCAACAGAATTTGCTGATGGATTGGATATGGGGCGGGAGCAAAGAATGACTCTAAGATTTCTGACCTGAGCAATGGAAAAATAGATTGCCATTTATTGAGAAAGAGAAGGCTGCGGGAGGCAAGATGATTGGGCATAATGTCAACATTTTAATTTTAGTACTCATATGAATGTGCAAAACTACCCTGCCTGTAATAGGCCCTGACCCTTGCAATGATCCCAAATTACCGAGGACAAAACCCAGAGCCAGAATAACTTGTTTGACTCTTGCCCTGCTAATAAGTGACAGAACTAGGATTCAAACCCATGCTCTTTGCCCCATACCACATTATCTCAGAGAATTCCTTCACCACTGTCGGCCAGACAGAGACTACACCATGAGCTGCATGAGAGCCAAGGCTGTATCTCTTTCACCTCTGTATCCCTAGCATCGGGATTTGGTTGGAGGACCTAGTAAACAACGCTCCTCCTCGCAACTCGAGTCATGCAGATAGAAAAACCAGCTTTATCTTTGATAAACTTGGGGTGGAAGATGAGGCTCGACTGGGTGGCCACAGTGGGCTTCTTGATGTTGTCCCCCACCCGCCAGAGCTTGGATACTGCCGCAGGCCACTTCCGGCAACCTTCTCTTGGAGGAGGTGTCCTGCAGGGACACCTGCTTCAAGAGAGAAAGAGAGGGACCTCCCTGGTGGCACAGTGGTTAAGAATCCGCCTGCCAATTCAGGGGACACGGGTTTGAGCCCTGGTCCGGGAAGATCCCACATGCCGCGGAGCAACTAAGCCCGTGCGCCGCAACCAGTGAGCCTGCGCTCTAGAGTCCTCGAGCCACAACTACTGAGCCCGCGTGCCACAACTACTGAGCCCACGTGCCACAACTACTGAAGCCTGTGCGCCTAGAGCCCATGCTCTGAAGCAAGAGAAGCCACCGCAATGAGAGGCCCGCGCACCGCAGCAAAGAGTAGCCCCTGCTCTCTGCAGCTAGAGAAGCCCGTGCACAGCGATGAAGACTCAATGCAGCCAAAAATAAATAAATGAATAAATAAATATATAAATTTATTTAAAAAAAAAAAGAGAGAGAGAAAAAGAGAGAGGAAGGGGTGGGCTTGGCATACTCAGGTCTTTTTCCCAAAATCGCTGTCAGATAAATTACTTCTTCCACAGGAGTACGCAAATGAGGGTGCCTTGTCCCCCACCCCAAACCTAGTGCACAATACAGTAGGTACTCAGCAAGTCTTTGGGGATTTTTTTTTTTTAATGGCTAAAATACAAGCAAGCACTTACTATTTTGCAAAGACTAGAGAAGGCACTTTGCATACACCTCCTCACTGTAATCCTATGAGGTAGGCACTACTTTTATTTCCATTTTACCCAATGAGAAAATAGAGACTTTGAAAGGTTAAGTACTTGACCTAGGGTGGAGCCAGGATTTAAAGCAGGCAGTTTGTCCCAAAGTGAGACCAAGGAATGAGGATACATACACCCCTCCCGTGCTGTGGAAGCCCCCACGTGTTGAGGGCATTAGACACACTGTTAGACTTTAGCACAAAGTGTGCTGGGAACCAGATGAGTGAGCAGTTAATTTTGCCTGGAGTTGGGGTGGGGGGCAGAGGGAGTCATGAACAGTCATAGAAAGAAGGTTAACAGTTGACATGGGTCTCGAAAGACAAGAAGGAATTTGTCCAAGGCCCAAGATTAAGGGAGTGAGGAAATGGTGGAGGGACCAGCTTGGGCAAAGGTCCTGAGACTTGAACAATATATGGCATGTTTGGGGAATAATGTGTGGACCAGATTTCTCAAAATAGAGATCACGAAATGGCAGGTCCACCCTCCAAATTCAACCTAAAGACACAAGTAAAGTATGTACTCGTAAACTGTATAATATAAACGTATTTTTAATGGGCCCAACTTTTAAAAATTGAGTAATTTCACATAAAATTCTGGACTTCTGGCTTTTCTTGTAAAACCATAAGGTCAGCTGAAGTCACCCTAGGCTTGTGTCCCTGTGTGGCCGACTTTGCTGAGAAGTTGCTTCCTCCTCCGGGTGGACACGTGTTCCCTAGCACTCCCTCTTGCTCCCAGCACCTGCCTGCGACTCCCATTTATTTAACAAACCTGCCTGGCTCCTACGGGCTTTTGAGTATGCAGCCTTTGGGCTAGATGCTCAGGCTGAATTTTGAAGGGCCATGGCAGGACTTTAAATTTTATCCTGAAAGCAACCAGGAGTCTATGAAGGTTATTGAACAGAGAAGCACATGATCATATGAGTACAAAAGACAGGACGATGGGAGAGAGATGAAGGCAATGTTGAAATTGTTAGGCACAAAATGACCCACGGACCGTCCTGGAGAGTTCTTCCTCCAGCTGAAGCAGTAGTTGTTCCAGGAGGGTCACTGCCATGTGCACCAGACTTGGAGTCAGAGGACCTGAATTTTAAATTTTTTAAAAAAATTTATTTATTTTATTATTTTTGGCTGTGTTGGGTCTTCGTTGCTGTGCGCGGGCTTTCTCTAGTTGCGGCGAGCGTGAGCTACTCTTCGTTGCGGTGCAGGAGCTTCTCATTTCGGTGGCTTCTCTTGTTGCGGAGCACGGGCTCTAGGCGTGTGGTCTTTAGTAGTTGTGGCGCATGGCCTTAGTTGCTCCGCGGCATGTAGGATCTTCCTGGACCAGGGCTCGAACCCGTGTCCCCTGCCTTGGCAGGCGGATTCTTAACCACTGCGCCACCAGGGAAGCCCAGAGGGCCTGAAATTTAAAAGAAGGTTCTCCTTTCAGACAAGACCTCCAGCAAGTCCTGTCTGTTTAGTAAAGAAGAAGGAAACAAGCACAAACCTGGGTCAAAGTCCCGACGTTGCCATTTGCTCTCTGCGTATTTCTGACAAGTCACTTAACTTCTCTGAGCCTCAGTTTCCTCAGCTATCAACCAGGAATAACATTACCTAATTTGCAGAGTAGTTGTGAACATTGAATGAAGAAAGATGTTTGAGCATGTTTGTAGACTGTAGAGATCCTAGGGGGTGTAGAGGATTACTGGGATTGATCTTATAGGAAGACCCCACCTGTGGGGCTTGGCTCTGGGAATGCCAGACATAGAGAGGTGGCACAAACCCCAAAGTATCTGGGGTTTCTGCCATCCTGGGGCTTTTACCAATGTCAGGCCACATCAAGCTGCATGAGCAAGAATATATGTATAAGGACTTATATCACCTGCCTCTCCCCAACCTCCCACACACACACACACACACACACACACACACACACACACACACGCACACGCGAAGTCTGGTGCAAGGGCAAAAACCCAGCACGTGGTCTGAGCTGGATCTGGTTTCCTGCGTCTTGCCTACAGCATCCCCATACATAGGGAGGGAGGCTGCGCAATCAGCCTGGTTTCAGCCTGTCCTTTCTTCTCTCCCTTCTCTGCCCTGCCGCTCCCTCACTTTCCCTCCCCCTCACTCCGTCTCCAGCCCTGAAATTCATCACAGCTCTGTGTCCGTGCCCTCTGTGACCGTGTCTCTCGGCAGCACTACTTTTGCATTTTGATGTTTAAACAATATTTTACCCAATATATGACAGCACTTGGAGCATTTGCAAAGGCCTTTCACATCTGTTATTTCATTTGATCCTCACCAGGTCATTGTCAGGTAGGCAGGGAAGGTACTATTAGCAGGGGTGATAGTCAAAATATTTAACAACCAATGTCCTAGGGGCCCACCGATCGGAATGGGTGCAGGCCATACAGCTGAGAGAGGGCTAGAGGCATCCTCCCTTAGTTAGTGGAGGAGGGTCTGGGGAAGGGAGTGGTCCCAGAGTGGGGACCAGGAAGGAGGGGGTGGCAGGGGGGCAGATTTGAAGGACTCAGGGAAATGGCTTTTTACCAAGCAGTCTGGAAACATTTCTGTTTCTCAATCATGTACAACTGTACCAGTGCACACAACTGACTGATTGTCAGGCCAATTACGCTGTTGTGGGAATTGAGGTCCAGGGAGGTAAGTAATTCGCACAGGGCTGGAGGTGAAAAGAAGACCAGAAGTTAGGTCCCCTGACTTCCCAGGCAGAGATTTCTCTGCCACCTCAGAGTGCAGGCTAAAGGCAAGAGCTTTTGTCTGCATCTCACCCTCCGTGATGACAGCACAGCAGCCTGGAACACTGGTGACTGCTGCTCCTGAAATACGGTCCCCGACCTCACACTTCCCTTCACACTTCTGTCGCCAAGTCTTTTTATCTGCTCATTGTCTCCTCTGTCTCCCCCTCACACGTGTCATGATTCTGCCCCTGAATTCCCTCACTTGACTGTCTCACTAACGCTCTCCACTGAGTCCCATCTCTTCTCCTATTATTTGGTTGGGAACAATTTCCAGAAACTCCCTGAGACCCTCATCCCTCTCCTGAGCTGCCACTGGGCCTCTCCCTCAGGTATGCTCCTAGGTACCCCACCTCCACATGCTCCAAAGTGACCTCACCACCTTCTCCTCCCAGCCTGCTCTCACGGTGCCTGTAAATGGCAGCACCGTTCTCCCAGGCCCCTAGACCAGGCAGGAGTCATCCACAGACCACCCACAAGTGCCCCATGACAGACGGTCAGTCTTCCGCCAGCACCTGATGCTCTCGGAAACCCCAAAGAAGATCAGTTCTGAAGCCTAGCCTGAGGCCAGGTCTGGTCTTCCATAGCCATTGTCCCACCCTGAGATCATGACCCCATCTTCCTTTGCACTGCCTGTTCATTTATTTTGGTAAATATAATTTTCATTTTCATTAAGCTAATATATAATACAGTGTTTAAAAAGCCAAATAGTCCTACTAGGTATAAAACAAATTGCTCTCTGCTTCATGTCTCCCCACCTCTGATTTCTACTTCTCAGAATTAATTGCTTTCAACATTTTTTGCTATTTCTTCAAGTGTTTACCTCGATTTTCTAATGGAAATAAATGCTTATGTTGTAATTTTAGAGTTTTCTATTTTAGACATTATCTATTGACTTCTATCTCAGATGATGTTGGTGTCCCACCTGTGTCCCTTAGACCTTCCCATGAAGCATCCTTCCTCCCTACTAACTGCCAGGGTTGCATCTCTGTACCTGAAGGCTTTGGGGCTCTGCCCTCACATGTAGCAGGCTGACATTCCAGGAAATGACTATGCCATCCCCCCTTCCTTCAGCAGTCCTCAACCAGTGACCTTCAGGAATTGGTGTATGAAAACCTCAGCTCCCTGCCCCTCAGGCAGAATAATTCTGAGACTGTGTTTTGCCCCATTTCCCAGAGTTTTCGTGGGAGTAAGTTCTCATCACTCATTCTTTATTGGTTGTTTTCCCTTCCCTATGTCACTTTCCCACTCCTCTATGAGTGTTCCGAGCACTTCCAGATAAATGACTTGCTGGCAAATCCTTGTCTCGGGGTCTGCCTCTGGGGAAATCCAAACTAAGACAACTTCTGTAGGAAGATGAGGATACATCTTTCTTACAGGCCCTTTCCCTGAACACACACACACACTCACACGCACATGCACATGCACACACACACACACAACCCCACATTCCCTCAATATTGTTGAAGCACGGGGTTTTTAGTTAAATCAACATTCAGCGTTTACATGATTATGACTATGTAAATATTGCTCACAGCTGACTGACATAATAAACTATGTATGATTACATTTCTTTTTTAAAATAACATTTCCCCCCTAAAGTTAATAATTGCTTCTTTTTCCCCCTGTGCTTAGTTTTCTATGTACTTATTGCTAATTCGTCCCTAAACTCTCTTATAGGCTGGAACTCTCTCTATATACTCAAATAAATCAGGTTATCCATACATATGTTCCATTAATTTCTTCAAAACTTCACGCCTGAGGCATGGGGTTTTCCTGCTCCAGTCTGGATTGGTTGCTCTCCTGGGTTGCTGCACAACTGTCCTCCTGGGGCTTCCTTCATCATCTTTCTGGAAAATTCTTTAGCCTTTCTCCCATATTAGATTCTCCTCTTTCCTTGGGTCCCATGTCTTCTTTCTTGGTTTATTCCTCATAATATCCTTTAGTAGCTTTATGAGAATGGGTACAACAGAGATGCATTTTTTGAAACTTGGCATGTCTGCAAGTAACTTCGTTCATGTTTTATTAACAGTTTGACTGGCTAGAGAATTGTAGATATAAAATAATTTTCTTTCAGAATTTGGAAAAGAAATTGCTTGATGATCTTCTAGCTTCCATTCAGCAGTGGTTTTATTTGTTCTTGTTTTGCTTTCTAATTTATTTGAATGATATGATTAACATTTATACATGGATTTTATAATTAGCTGTTTTGTAATATGCTTATATATTTTTGAATTTGAAATGCTTTATATATTAATTCCACAGTTTTTTATTTTATGAAAAACTTCACATTATTGAGATATATTATTGGATTTATAAAATTCACCCATTTCAAATGTACAGTTTAATGATTTTTCACTAAATATACCAAGTTGAAAAATCATCACCACAAACCAGCTTTAGAAAATTTTCATCACCCCAGTAAAATCCTTCCTGCCCATTCAGCATTGTTTTTGAGAAGTCTGATGCATTCTGAACCCCAATCCTTTATATGTGGTCCAATTTTTCTCTCTAGAAGCTTTAAGGATCTGCTTTTTATTTCTGATGTCTGAAATATTACAATGATGTGCATTAATGTAATTTTTTATACCGTTCTGGAAAATTTTTAAATGATTTCTTTAGCAGTCAGTTCCAAACTTTTCTCAGTGTCCTCTTTCTGGAACTCCTGTTCTAGTATTGAGCCTTTTAGAATAGTCCTCTAGTGTTCTTGTCTTTTTTCTCTTATTATTTTAAAAAAGTCTTTTATTGTTTTACTTTCGGGAGATTTTCTAAAATTTTTTTTTCCAAACATATACAATAAAAAAAATTAACTATCTTTATTTCCAAAAGCCCTTTCTTATCTCTGAAGGTTCTTTTTTCTATAGACCCAATCTTGTTTCATGGGTGCAATAGTTTCCTTTCCCTCTGAGGATATAAATAATGCTGTTAAAATTGTTTTCTTTTCCTTGAATTGACTGTTTCTCCTGAGCTCATTGAAATCTCTTTGTATGTGCACTGGGCTGGTTGAGTGGTGGACCACATCTTGGTTTATCCAGCAGACCTCTTTCCTCTAGAGTGTAAGCCAGGCTTCCAGCATTGTGGGAGCCTAACAAGGAAAGAGGTGGAGGAGACTTTTACTTAAGGTAAAAGTTAAGAATGGAGACTTTTACTTAATCCCCCTGTTTTCAGTATGGTGCCTTACCTCTTCCATTTGCTTTGCCTGGTGTCTTCCCCAAGTCCACAGTCTCTCTCCTTTGGCCTCTCCAGAGAGTGAACCTCCTGTATTTTGCTGGGTGGGATGGAAAAGTCATCTGGCTACAAGGACTGGAGAGAAGAATCAGACTTTCAGCTCTTCCTTGTGTTTTCAGCCCAACTCCATCCTTTTAGCTTCAGAGTTACCTGGTGCCTCTATTTTCTAAACTTTTCTAGGTTTGGTGGGTTGTTGTTGTTGTTTGTTTTGGTTTTCATATCAAACTGGCTTCCTTCTTGAAGGCTTCTCCACCCCATGCCTGCCCTTCAGGCAGCTTTATTGTCTTTGCTTAGTCAGTTAATACTCATCTAACTACTTTTCATCTTCCAAATTTTTTTGGATATCTTCCATCAGCTATTGTCTCTTCTCTCGTTCCTAGAGTCCTCGTGGGTTTACACGTTATTACTTTACTGTCATTTTAGGAACAGAGTCAAATGCATATGTTTAATGTGCCAAGTCTAACCAGAAATTCCCTTCCTGTTCTGCTGCCATACTCTCAAGCCTGACTCACATTTCTATTGTGGACTGCCTACTATTCCCCAAACAAACAGGCTCTTTCTGGCCCCTTTACCTTTGCTAATAAAGTTTATGGAATATTCTTCTCACCTTCTTTGTGTCCTTGAAGGCTAATCTTAAATATCATAACCACGAAAACTTCTCCAATTGTCACTGCTAGAAAAATACCTTGCCCTCCTCTGATTCCCACTGCATGTTTCAGCTCTCCTAAGACACCTTCTACCAAATGGTATGTGCATCCATCACCTCCCCTATATAAGTTCCTTGAGGGAAAGAACAATATCTTAACGTCTTAAATCCCTTTCAATCTGCTCAATATATATTTGTGGAATAATAAGAATTGTAATAATCAAATGTCTGCTCTACTGTGTACATTTTTGAAATGTGCATTTTAACCACAGTGGCTTTAATACTCACAGTAATTCTGCAAGGTAGAGTTTTAGCTTCAATTTTTAGATGAGGAAACTGATGCTCAAAGATGTTAAACAACTTGCCTAAGGTCCAGCCAGAGGCAGGATCAGAAGTCAAATCCTATCCTCTCTGCCTCTAAAGTCTAAAGCCCAGTTGCTGTGTTTCAGTTATTTTTTAGAAAAGTTTTTGTTAGTTACCTTTGTTTTATTAACTTGGATACTTAACATTTTTCATCCAACTGTGTGCTGTTCTCTCCACTCTGAAAGTGTAGATGCATCATGGTTATGCCATTCATTCCAAACCCTTGTCCCTCAAGCTGGAATCTTCAGCTTGGCCCCTGTGGATCTATATCTGTTATTTATTGGGCATTTACTCTCTGCCAAACAATTAGTAATAAATATGGTTAAGGGCATGGGCTCTGAAGACAGGTTTAAATCCAGACTCCTCCACCTACAGCTTTGAGTGTGGGCAAGTTACAACCTATCTATGCTTCAGTTTCTTCCTCTGTAAAATGAACATAATGAGAGTCACTTAAGGTTATGGTGAGAATTAGATGAATTAAATACACAAAAACTGCTTAAATGAGTGTGCACTAATTAATGTTACCTCTTATTTTCACATGCTTTATCTCACTTAACTTCACACCAACCCTATCAGGTAGAAATTATTATCTTAACTTTGCAGTAAGGAGCCTGCTATACAGATATAAATTGAGGTCTGTCTGATGCTAAAATCATGTTTTTAACCAATGTGCTACACAGCCAGAGAGACAGATGCTATTTGTGGACATTTTTCAGGCTTTTAAAATTTGGTAAATCCATGAACAAGAAGACAGTGAACAACTTTGGTCTCCAGTGCAAGTCTGGAGAGAAAGTGAGAGCATCATTCTGTGTAGGAAGAAGAGCCATCCTTAGCCCTGATCACACTAAAGTCAGGAAAGCAGGGCTTCAGCACTCACTGCTGTGTGACATCCTCCCCACACCCTCCCCTGCTCTTATTTCTCTCATCTGTAGATGAGGGGGTGCACTGGCCATCTCCAAGAGCCTTTCGGCTCTCTTGCAGTTTCCCAGCAAAGCCAGGGTATTATCTGCTGAATGCCAGCACCATCTGGCGGCCGTGGGCCATAAGCCAAGCCCATTCTTCCCACTGCCACCCGGTGGCCACTAATACCACAATAAGTCTGCATGGCATTTCGAATTAAAACACAAAAAACAAAAAACACTGATACATTCACACACGTTATCTTTATAACAACCTGATAAGATAGGTAGGGCAGGTGTTTGTACTCCCTTTTACCAACAGGAAACTGGTGTGCAAAGAGGTTAGGTGAAAGGCATGGAGTCATGGCAAGCTGGTTGGGTGTCAGAGCCTGGTTTAAAAGTTTCTGAGATATTAAGCTACCTCTGAAACAGTTCTAGTAAGTATTACTGAGAACGAACCAAGTGCAAGATGCTTCACATTTCATTTAGTCTGATACTGAGTATCAGTGATACTCCGTGAAGTTAAATAATTCACTCAGCATAGGGTATAGCAAAGGTAGGATTTGAACTCAGATTCTACAACTCTACCCAACCATATTTCTCCTCCTTGTCCTCAATGCCTGGGGCTGGCACACAGAACAACCAAGTCTTCTACTCTCCAGAATCCTGTAATTCCTTTTCAGAACTGAGGCCCTAATTTTTAGCTGGGCTGACAGTCACCCGACTAGAGACTACATTACCCAGCCTCCCTTGCAGCTAGATGTGGGCAGAACTGGTGTAGTCAATTTTAAGAAAGAGTCTCTGAAGGGAGTGGGCATAACCTTCTTTGCTGGCAGTTTCTAAAGTGGCTACCAGTGATCCCACTTCCTGGAAGTCACACTCTTGTGTAATTCTCTCCCCTTCGGTGTAGGCTGGAGCTAGCGCTTCTAACAAATAGACCGTAGCAAAAAATGATGGGAAGTCACTTCCAAGATCAGCTTACAAAAGACTGTGACTTCTGTCTTGCTCACATTCTTGATGTCTCTTCCTGCCTGCTCGGATGAAACAAGTTGCCATGTTGTGGGTGGCCTTTTGGAGAAGCCCATGTGACAAGGAACTAAGGCCCATGGTCCAACAGCCTGCAGGGAAGCAAATCCTGCCAATAACCGTGTGAGTGAGCTTGGAAGCAGATCCTTCCCAATTTGAGCCTTGAGATGTCACAGCCTGAGCCAACACCTTGGTGGCAGACTTGTGACAGACCCTGAGCCAAATGCCCTGGCTAAGTCATGCCTGGATTCCTGAAACTGTTAGATAATATATGTTGCTGTTTTAGGCCTCTAATTTTTGGAGTAGTTACACAAACAATAGATAGCTTACATACCTTCTTCCTTCCTTTTCTCTTCCTTGCTAGTTGGAAGGTGGATGTGATGGTTGGAGCAGACTACTTGGACCAGGATATAGACTTGGGAATTGAGGCCCCCCTCCATGGAGGAAAAATGAGAAAGAAGGAGTCTGGGGCCTGACACAGTGGAACATTACTATTGTTTTGAATTTTCTTTCATTTTCAGCAGAACCCAACTCTTCCCTTTCTGCGTTAAAGAGGTATGTGTCATTTTGTGTAAGCAAGGCTATCCCCAGGCAAAATGGTGAAATAGGTAAAATTTGCATTTGATGCCCTTGTTGTTTCTGCATCTTCTCTACTCTTTTCTTGCTCTTTCCCTTGTCTGATACCCAGTCCAAGTCTTCAGTGACTGCTTAGTGTCCCCTTTATACTCCAGATCCCAACCCCCGACCTCCCTCTCCACCCTCTTTTTGCTATTAAGTTCCAGCAGGGCTCTCATGATGCCACTTCTCCCTTCAAAAGGCTGATAAATGCGTGCTCATTTGCTTGCAGGAGTATAGGCGGAGTGGCAGGGGTGGGGCTGGAAGACAAAATACTCTAAGTAGATTTCAAATGATGGCATTTCTGGAATTGTGAATTTATCAGAAAGATATTTTTAAATAGTGAGATCTTTTTCTCAACTAAGTGCACATGGGCTGCTCTGTACTTTAAGGCTGAAGGGAAAGAGAATGTGCGAAGGCACTAGAATGAATGGGTGAATGAAAAGTGAAAGGCAACCTCTTGTCAAGAATACAAAATGGTAGAGAATATAGATCTTATTTCCTTGATGACTTTGGGGAGCAATTTATGATTCCTGAGTCCCCTACCAGTCTCCCACCCTCATTCTTTTTTCATTGTCATTCTTGTAATACTTGGATATAAAATTTGATTCTCACTAAAGCTCAGAAGAATTTGGCCTTTTGAGCTCTCATAATTTATTTCTGTTATGGGTCTTAATAAATGTTGCATTTTTAATTGTTTCTTCCTAGCTAGGGATCAGGGAGTATTTCTCATACCTGTGTTTCTGGCACCAAGCATGGTGCCTGGCACATAGTAGGCACTCAATACATGCTTGTGTATGCATAAGTGGGGGTTCTTTATTTCTTGGGAAGCATCCTCAGATCAGTGTATGTGATACCCCACCACACACAAATATAAACTGTTATTGCAGAATTCATTCATTTATTTAATAAAAAATTATGGAGCTCTTACCATATGCCAAGTACTGTTCTAGATGTTAAGGATAAAAACATAAATGAAACAGACGAACATCTCCACTCTCATGGTGCTTATGTACTAGTGGGGAAGGCAGAAACTTAAGAGATAAGTAAGTAAAATATACAGCATTTTGGAGGATGGTAAGTACTATGGAAGACAATAAAGTCTGAAAGGGTGGTGAGGGAGTCCTGGGGAAAAGAGGGGTGGTCTATGGGAGAGTCAGATGTGCTCCCCAGATATCCTGAGTGTTCCCCTACACTTCCTGGCTTCCATTGCGGTAAAGCAGGGCCAGGTGGCTGGTGTTGGCCAATGGACTGAGAGCACAAGTGGTACATATTTTCAGGCCAAGGCGGTTTAGAGCTAGTAAGCCTTTTCCATCTTCCTGCCTCAGAGAACTTAGAGGCCATGCATTCAACAGAGAGTGTCACCAGATGGGAAGAACCTGGGTCCCTGAGTCCTGGATGGAGGAGAGTACTTCACCCCCATCTGCTTTGCATTTGTTGCCCTGACTAACACAGTGGCATTTGAACAAAGTCCCGAAGAAGCTGAGGGAGTGAGCCATGTGGTTACCTTGGGGAAAGAGCATTCCAGGCAGAGGGAACCTGAGAATGACATCTGGACCAGCTTGAGTAACTTACAGATAACCAATTTCACTTCTCTCCAGCTGTCTTGGGTGCTCTGACCCACTAAGAACCCTGTACATCAGGTTCCTTTTTTAAAAAGGAAAAGAGGCCAATTTATTTTGTGATTGTGAGCAAAGAAAGAAATGGCACAACTATTCACCTCCTAGTCTCTTTCTCTCGTTCCCAGGCCCCAGACATTTTTTTCCTTCAGGATAAATTTGGCTTACTCTGGATACAATGTAATAGCAATGTCTGGACCATGCTCTCCATCCCTCCTGCCTTGGGGAAAGCTGGAAGAGCTGTGTTGGGTATCAGGACATCATCCTCCTACAGCATTCCTTCTGTGGTGCTCCCCTTCTAGCTCCTGGCCATCGGCCCACCCTCACTGATTCCCACGCCCCAAGGCTCCTACATTGCATGTGGGGCCTTTTTCTCATGGGTTTAATTTCTCTTAAGACCACTTCACAGAGGTTCCATTTTAATTGCTAACTGCTCAACTGCTTTGTCTTATTTAAAAAGACAAGTTTAATAAAGCCAAAAATTCTTCTGTCTAGGTCTTAATGACCTGTGCAAAGTTAACTTTGACGAATGGTACATTTTAAGCCAAAACATACTCTCTGAACCCTAAACATAGTATAGCGTTTGGTGTTCTTTCCAAAGGCAAGCAAATCATAACAATATTCTGTGTAGAAAAATCCAGTATATAAGCTGACACCACTTTTACCTTTTTCTTCTTTTTTTTAATCCCAAAGCCTATATTTACATAACGACAAATGAAATTTTAAGAAAACTCTAATACCAATGTTTCTCAAACTTAAATAATGTTCAGTTTCCTTGTAAGGGAAAAAGAGTCTCATGGATCTCTAGAGTTGGCTTAAATTATTTTTTATGATGTTGCATACACATATATGTATACGTGTATATATGTAAACACAAAACTAAGGAAAAGATTCATTTTTATAAATTTTATGCATCTATAAAACCAAAACAAATTTATAAAGTAAATACAAACAGAACTACCAAATGGGGAAATTAAAATTTACAATGTTGATTTAATATAAGGAATGGTGTTTTGCTGAAACCAAATTGCCCCTCACAACATAAATATCTTACTGACTGCGATAGCACAGACCTGTTTAACCACATACCTTGTGATGACTCAATGCTCCCACTAACCTTTGTTTGTATGGTACACCACAATATAATTTGGCTATAACTTGGTGTGACCACATCATTTATTTTTTAAGTCCCTCTCTGTTTTTTTTTCTCATACGTCTGCAACAATTCACTTAGTGCTATTTGCCAATCACAAATCCAAACAGAGGCGGTGAAATTGCATTCCCAGAATAACTATAAAGGGTTGATAAATTTATAAAGAGATTCCACCCCACTAGTAATCCAATACAAATTAAAATTAGAGCCACTTCCACTATCAAACTGGCAAAGCTTTTTAAAAGGATAAAATAAATGCTGGTAGGTATGTGTGATGGGCACTCTTGAACACTTCTGGTGAGAATGAAAACTGGCCTGAACTTTCTGAAAAGCAATTTGGCAGTAGGTATTCATAGACTTAAGAGCTTTCAAAGCATTTGAATCAGTAATTTCACTTACAGGTTTTTATCCTAGGGGAATAATTTTGAAATGTGGGCAAAGATTTCTGTATAAAGATATTCATGGCCCTGTTCCTGTTAACAGTGAAAAATAGGAACCCCCCTAATGTCCAAAAATAATGACATCAACTATATTATCAACAATTATTTAGGCATTACAAATATTTATGAACAATTTGAATAACAGTATATAATTTTCAAGATCTAACATTGAGAAATAATGCCACTTGCAGCAACACGTATGGACCTAGAGATTATTATACTAAGCGAAGTAAGTCAGAAAGGGAAAGACAAATACCATATGATATCACTTATATGTATAATCTAAAATATGACACAAATGAACATATCTATGAAACAAAAACAAACTCACAGACATAGAGAACAGACTTGTAGTTGCCGTGGGGAAGGGAAGGATTGGGAGTTTGGGATTAGCAGACTCAAACTATTATATACAGAATGGATAAACAACAAGGTCCTGCTGCATGGCACAGGGAACTATATTCAATATCCTGTGATAAACCATAATGGAAAAGAGTATGAAAAAGAATATATAACTGAATCACTTTGCTGTACACCAGAAATTAACACAACATTGTAAATCAACTGTACTTCTATAAAATTAAAAAAAACAAACAAAAAGATATAACATTGAGGAAAAAATAAAAAGCAGGGTACAGTAGTATATTTTCTATATAGTTCTATTATATAAAAAATATAAATATGCAAAGTAAAAGACCCAACGAAAATAAGCCAAAACCATGAGTGCTTTTTTCCTGAAATGTGGGTAATTTATGCTTTACTTTTTATATTTCCTGATTCTTTCAGGTTTTCAATAATAAGTATACAACAGTTTCATTTTTTAAATTAATGTAAACAGCCCTATAAAGGACAGCATGTCAGCTGGACCATGCTAAAACACTCCTGACTGTGAGTTGGAATTGCTTCCCTACAACATCTATCCACACGTCCCAGGTCTACTTTCTAGAGTTACACAGAGTAAGTCTACAACTGCTGCAGAGATATTTCAAGAAGGTCAGTTAGCAACCTTCCCCACCTCCCACCTCCGTAACCCAGCTCCCCCCCACTTCTGTCAATTTCCTCTCTGCCCAACACTTTCAGCTGTTCTCTGTCAGGGTTTCCGATTTCACCAGCCTGCTTACCTTGCTCCAGACAGGCTCCTGTTTAATAAGTTTCCTTTAAAAATGTGATATTCAGAGCTAAAGACAGGTCTCCAGAGTTCTAAAACACAGCTACAGTTATGCCACTCCTCTGCTTAAGAGCTTCCAAAGGCTCTTACCAGAAGATCAGACCCACCAGCTTGGCATTAATGCCCTCCTGGATCTGGTTCCAGCCTTTTGTACCTCTAACACACTCTACACCAGTGCTTTCAAGCTATGGGTTGCTATGTATTAGTGTCATGAAATCAATTTTTTGACCAGCATCAAAAAAAAAAAAAAAAAAGTAGAATAGAATAGAAAATACCAAGTTGCATTGCACATACTAAAGACAATGTCACAGGGTGTACACACACACACACACACACACACACACACACACACACACACACACACACACTAGGTTACTAGGTCATAGCTGAAATGTATTTCTTACTGTGAGTGATGATCAAAAAACTTGAAAGCCACTGCCCATGTCAGAGCCACATCAGGCCAGCAGCTTGTCTCCAATCTTGCTTTGTACTGCCTTTAATCCCACTGTTCCCTCAGCTAGGAATTCTCCCTGCTCTCTGCCTACTGAAATCCTTCAGCGTCCTAATAAGACAGCACATCCTCCCTGAAGTGTTCCCCATTTTCCCTCATGTGTGATCCTGAAATGATGCTCTCATACCTTTCTTATAGCACTCAAAACAGCCTGCCTTGGACTGTAGCTTTGTCTGTACACTGAGTTCTTAGAGTACCTGGAGGGCAGGGCTGTGTCTTACCCACCTTTGGGTCCTTCAAAGACCCAGAAGTATAGTGACCCGGATTGATGCTCAATAAATGTCTCCCCAACTGAATATTTTCTCTATCTCCTTCCAGGAACATTTTCTGGTGTGCTTCCTCCTTCTATTTTCTTGACCATAGGCCCCAGTAGGCATAAGATCTGTGTCCTGGGGTCCACGTTATCTACAGTGGTGCCTCTAAAAACCAGTCTGTCCTGAAAGTGTTCATCTTTCTTGAGGAGGAATAAGAGAAATAAACATATTTCTATCCATTTTAAAGATCTCTCCTTTATTTGAGAGCGTATCTCTCCTATACTTTTGCTGTTAAGATGTATTTTTATGGAGCAATGTTGACGATAAATCAGAAAATAATAGTTGATTTCTAGTGTGTGTGTGTGCTAATTGTCTTTATTTGGCAAAATAAAAAGCTGATAATTCTATATTCGTCTTTAAAAAGATTAAAATTAAAAATTACTGGTTGCAAACTCCAAAAGCTTGGGAGTCAACTACCCTTTCTGGGCTGGCTGAAGATAGGTTCACTTTCTTAAATGCTAGATAAATTCACTGACATAGGGCTGGAGGAGGGTTTCTCATCTCATCTCACGGACTACTATTATTTGGTCTACTCTCCTCCTCTGACGTTTCCACTCTCCAGTTGCTAATCACGCCAGAAGTCCCTGGGGTGAGAGTGTATCTCTGGCCCTTTAAATGGGGGCGTGGTGTAGAGGGGCGGACCGCCCAGGAGAGACCTGGGTGAGAAGAAGAAAGCGGAAGCGTGGCCACCGGGTAGATACTGCGCGTGCGTGGGGCTAGAGCGGGGGGTGGGGGGGCGGGTCACGTGGGCTGGGGGTTCTGGGCTGGAAGGGCTGAGAGCTCAGGTAACGAATCTCCGGAGAGCGGGCCAACGGGGTGGGGGCAGTGGTGGGGGGCTGTACCCGGGGCGGGAGGAGAACGCGTGCCGGGTCCTTGAGCCCTTTCCCCCGCGCCACAGCGGGGCGGCCTTGGAGTGGCTGACCGAGCGGCCCCTGATGGGCTAACTGGACCAGGGCCCACCGTCCGGGCGGGGTTGACTCTGGGGCGGAGGAGAGTGTCCTGTGTTTGGCCTGGAACTGGGTTAGGCAGTTTCCACTTGTTGGTTCCAAAGAATGTGAAGCTGAGGTGCAGGTGTACCCGCTTCCCCAGATTGTGAGACTTGGAGGCCGGTAATCACTCCCCTCCCGCAGCGGAACAGGTGTGTAGCCCGCCTTTGGGGTCTGGGGCGCAGGTGTAGGCTCCTCCATCCCTCGAGGCCTGGGATAAGTGTGCTTCCCGAGTGTGAGGCAGAAGCTTAGATGGGGTGTCCATCTAAGGATTGGTGCGCACCCTGTGAGGCTCGGTCCAGTTTCTCTCTGCTTGCAAAGTGTGCCCCAGAGTGAGGGCAGCAGGGGACACGTGGGTCTCTGACGTTCGAGGCCATTCCTGTGTCCTGGTTAGTTCTCCAAGTGTGGTACTTGGGGAAGGAGTGGTGGGGCAGATGGAAACAGAGCTGCCTAAAATGTTTGGGTGTGTTTCAAAGGAGGAAAGGTGCGATGAAGTAGTATCAGTGAGAGAGGTTTCATGGCTACGGGTGGTCAGGAACTGCTGGGGAGCCTTCTCCAAACAGGCATGCCTCCTTCATACCCTGCTAATATTAGATTGATACTAGAATGGTCAGGAAGGCTGTGTCCTCTACCACACTCCCCGACCCACAGCAAACAAACCAAACATGGTTGGTAACTTCTGGTGCCAACTTTACTCCAGATGTCTGCGATTAGGAGGAGATAAATTATCAGGTGTGTGTTTCAAGCATCTCTAATATAAATGGGGATGGAGGCTCTACATATGTTTGTGTAATATATGGGTTTGCTCATGGTTAAATTTAAGAAGAGTAGCTATGGAAATCTCTGTCAATAGCTGGTGTGTTCCATAGAATGCAGAATAATGATAAATGGGAGAAAAAATTCTGGTTGAACTGTTGGCTTCGTATGTCAAAGAGACATATGTGAGGAAATTTTTTCCAGAGGTCAAGGGAATAGTATGTTGATTATCCTTTATACATTTCCTTTGTACCTGGACCAGCATCAGCAGATGAATGTTTTCTGTCTTCCAGAATATTGGGACCTCTTGGTGATTTTTCAACTCTTTCCCACCCTTTCATAGACATATCAACCATTGTGACACCAAATGTCAGTTATGTATGTGAATGAAAAGTAAGGCCTTTTGAACTGAAGTACGTTTAACTTTTGTTTATAGTTTTCACAGAGTTTAGATAACATCTCCTCTTAACCTACAGCTTCGGGTGTCATCTGTATATATTTGTAAGAACAAACTGTTCTATTCTTAAATGAATCTTGAATTATCTTCATTCTGTGTAACAGCCTTTGTGTTACGTCATCCAAGCTTAAGCACTCTAGACAGAAGAGAAATCTCCTACCTCCAATTTTTGTAAGTTTCAGGGAAGGACACTGGTTGGCCAGATTGGATACAAGAATGTCATGTGCTTATTCTTCTGGCCAAGCAGAGAGGGTATTTGATTGGCAGCACCACCAAAATTACATGGTTGAAGTGGAGGAGGAGCAGTCTTCCAAAGGAAAGATGGGTCTGTTTCTGAAGTCCATGAGTAAGGGTGAAACTTGAGCACCCTCAAAAAGTACCTTGAAAATTGAGTACCCTGGGAAGGAGTCATGTTGGAGACTGATCTCTCAGGAAGTCCAGCACGGCCAGTTTTTGCTCCATGTTGGAACAGCGTGCTGTGTGTTACTTTGAGCACAGGTGAAATGGATTGCCGTGTATGAGGCATGCGAGAAGTGAGACTGACCAAAAGGCCAGTGGATACCCACCCCCTCCCCCCATGCATACACTGAAGCTTGTAGTTATTGAGTGGAGCGGTATGCAGAGTCCCTGGCTCTGTGTGAATCATTTCTTTTTTTCTCTTTCCATTTGCCGTAGGTAATGGTTGAATTCCTATAAATTGAATGAACATATGATACATTTTCACTGTTTTCATCTTAGCCTATAGGCTGAATTAATGTAAAAAAAACACAAAATACTTGAAATTGTGGAGTTTGTGTCATGTCATACATGAGTGAAATGATCATTTAAAAAAATCAATGTTAGGGATTAAAAAAAAACTCACTTAGATGCAAAGAGGGGAACTTGCAAGGTGGGAGGCTTTTGGGGGCAGAATGACTAACCATATCTTATTTTGAATGACCAGAACTGCTGTTTAAGGCTCTGGAAGCCAGTGATGCAGTGTTGCTTGGCTGCTTACCTAGGGAGGGAGGGTGAGGGGGAGGTGGGTAGGTGGGTGGATTGGTGGGGTGAATAGCTACTATGTAATTAGGCACTGGGAATACAGTGATGAAAAAAGGGAGATATGGTCTTTGCTTTCCTGGAAGCTACATTCCAGTTGAGGGAAGGGAATAGAGGTTCAGGCATGAAAAAATGATTACAATGTGGTAAGTGTGGTAAAAGGAGAACAATGTTATATGTGCTTATTAACCAGGAACCTAGTTTAGTTGAGCAGGACAAAAAGAAGCTTTTTTGAGGAAGCAGAGTTTTAGCTCATATCTGAAGGATGAATATGATCATCTGTAGTTGACAGGCCTGATTACATAAAGGTAGAACTCAATTATAACTTGGTTTATTATGGCATAGATTCCTGCATGCTATCAGTCAAATAATATCATCTGAAGCTTAACAATTACAGGTAATAAAACTGGTATATTTAATTTGCAGCACAGGTGTTATTCCTATCTTCCTATTCTTGTGTTGATCAGCAGGTATTTATTGAATGTCTACCTAGCTATGCAAGTCAGTGAGCACAGTGATGTGGAGTATACAAAAACACCTGGCCCCATTTCTGTTGTACAGCTGGGGAGAAAACATGTAGTCACATGGTAAGTTAACTAATGAATCAATATAAGGAAAGTGCCAAGCTGCTGTTCTAAAGAAGACATGCATTCTGGATTCAGAGGATGTTTAGGGAAGGAAGGTTCCCAGAAGGAAGGATGGAAAGAAGGAATTTAGGTAAATGGAAGGAAGAGGAAAGGGAAGGTGAATTAGTGTGAGCAGACATGGAAGGAAAGTGGTAGCTATTCTTTTTTTTTTTTGGGCTGCGTTGTGTCTTCGTTGCTGCGTGCGGGCTTTCTCTAGTTGCCGCGAGTGGGGGCTGCTCTTGGTTGCGGTGCGCGGGCTTCTCATCACGGTGGCTTCTCTTGCGGAGCATGGTCTCTAGGTGCACAGGCTTCAGTAGTTGTGGCACGCGGGCTCTAGAGCGCAGGCTCAGTAGTTGTGGTACATGGGCTTAGTTGCTCTGCGGCATGTGGGATCTTCCCGGACCAGGGATCGAACCCGTGTGTCCCTTGCATTGGCAGGTGGATTCTCAACCACTGAGCCACCAGGGAAGTCCTCGAAGTTATTCTTGAAGGACTCTGAATACAAATAACTTTAGTTGTAAAGGAACTGTTATTCTGCCTGGAATGGCTTAGAATTTGGAATTTTATCCTGTAGGCATTGGGGAGCTGTTAAAAAAGAGTCCATTTACCAGAGAAAGATAATAGAAAACTAATAGAAGTTAATTCTCTATTACATTTTTCTTCACAAAACAAACCACAAGAAGATAAAACAAAACAAAGAAATGGAAGAAGAGAAATACTTGGATTGGGAAGACCAGAAACAAAGTTGACGTGTAAAATTGCTTTCATATCATGATTTTGTGATATCTTTCGGGGGATATAGTATATTAAAAAAAAAAAACTTGATTTGATTTCAGTGTAATGTGAAAACTGTCTTATATAGCACTTTTGGGAGGAAGAGAATGTCAGTGAATAAATAGGATCCTGAAACTTGAGAACAGTTGGGAATGTCTGCCAAGGTTAAAAAAACTGGTGGAAGACTTCCTCATTTACCTGGCCTAATATAGGTCACATTCTAGAGTCTTATTCAGTTGGCCAGTGTCGTAATGGGGTCATTGCTGTTTATATGGTACACATCTTTTTTTTTTTTTTTTTAGATGGTCCTTGAATCTTTTATTCATTGGTCGGGAATAATTAAGAGGGAGTAGCCTTGGGAACTGTCGGGATGTCAGATGATCTTTGGTTGGAACTATTAAAGTATTAATTTATGAACACTCAGAAATGGACAGCATACTGGGTAATCATGATTCTGTGATATGCATTTTCTGTTAGGTTAATCTGATTTCACGTAACCTATTGTGTAGTCTGAAGGTACTCTCTGGCATGGCATCCCCTTAAGAACTGTAAAAACACTAGATCTCAGGATGGTTGGGTGAAAACTAGTTATAGAATTGTATCTTGAGAGGAAATTATCAGTAGTGCGTTTCTTTGTACTGGGATAGAACTTAAGTTATATCTGAAGGCAGTATCCGCGTCGAGTGTGTAATATCAAGCATCATATATTAAGCATTTCATCATTGGTCTGCATATTGGAAGAGTTTGATCCATAAATATTTGGGCAACACCAGGTGACAAGGGAGGGGTTAGTATTTCAGAATGTTGGTGATGTGGCCAGAAACAAATTAATTGAAGTTGTTAGTGTATTTGTTTTCTGTTCCTGCTGTAACAAATTACCACAAATTTACTGGCTCAAAAAAACAGAGATTTATTATTTTACATTTCTGTAGTGCACAAGTCCTGCACTGGTCTTACTAGGCTAAAATCAAACTGTGGCAGGGCTGGGGTCCTTCTGGAGACTCTAGGAGAGAGTCCATTTCCTTGTCTCTTGCAGTTTCTGGAGACTGCCTAAATTACTTGGCTCCTGGCACCCTTCCTATATCTTCAAAGCCTGCAACATAGCATTTTTCTGACCCTGCTTCTGTTGTCACATCTCTTCCTCTGACACTCTCTTCTGCCCCTTTCTTCAACTTTTAAAGACTCTGTGGTTACGTTGGGCCCATCTGGATAATCCAGGATAATCTCCCCAACTCAAGATACTAATTTAATCACATCTACAAAGTTCCTTTTGACGTGTAAGGTAACATCGTCTGGGGATTAGGATGGGCATTGTTGGGTACTATTATTCTGCCTACCACAGGTAGATTCAGGCCCAGCTCAATTTCAGAAGCTGCTCTAGTGAACTCTCCTTCTCAAAAAAAATCTGACCTTTTGATTCAGTAAGTCTATTTGGGTTGGAAAAATTTGCTAACATAAAGAAAGAAATAACTCCTGGTAAGTGACAAAAGAGGAAGTTGATGTACAAAAAGGCGTAATTTTAGAATGAGTTAATAGTATAATTAAAAGTTTTTATTAAGTGTCTCTGATGCTCTGCTGGGACCTGTACTAGTCTTAGACAGACAAAACCCCTACCATTCAGCTCATGAGGAAACTTCTAATATGGTATCAGAAGTATATCCTTCTGGTAAGGTAGCCTTCTGATATGCTTAGCCGTGGCTAGACTTTTACAAAAGTACCAGATCTTGTTTCAGGGTCTTTAACTTTAGAAGAATTTGGAAATCTTGAGGAAATTTTAAATTTATTGAAAACCTAAACTGTGTCCAGGCATTATTCTAAGTGCTTTACAGTCATTATATCATTTATTCTTCACAGTAACTCTGCAAAATAGGTAGTTGCATTCCTAAAAGTCAGGACTCTAATTGTAAGTGACTCCCACCTCCCCCCTCCGAAAAAAAGAAGAATTGGGAGAGTATGTTGGCTTATGTAGCCAAAATGCCAGAAAGCTGTGGCCGGAGCTAACATCATAAAAGACTGGAACCTGGAGCCTGAATGATATCAGGACACTTGTTCCTCCTCTTCTCCGCTTCTGTTTATAGATTGCTTTCATTCTTGCTAGAGAATTTGTACCTAGAGTGTAAATTCTGCTGATAGAGGCAGATCTCCAGTGACAGATGCATAGTAGATGTTTAGTTGATACGTGTTGAATAAATGACCTCCTTTTCTGCAGAACAGGATGGGGTGGAGGGTGGGGAATATTGCTCAGCCTTATTATTCATTGTTTAAAGAACAGTGGAAATGGCTCTTCCTTACCAGTTCCATTTTAGTGAATCCTGGTGAAGGACCCTGCCTATATTGTGCAATCTCTGTTACTAGGGGCTTTTTGATTGGCAGCCTCTACAAGAACCACATGGTTTGAAGGAGGCTTTCCCAGAACAAGCGGTGATGCTCTGGGCAAACAGCACAAATGGCCACAATATTTCATCTTACAGATGTAGAAATAGAGGGGCTCAGAAAGGGTAGACAAATTGACCAAGGTCATAGATAGGAATTGGTAAACCCCGATTCAAATATGGTTTTAATTGACTCTTTGGTTTATGTTCTTTCCAGTTTGCCGCCACATCACACTAACAGGAGCTCGGTGAAGTGAAGGTTGGAAATGAAGTAGGGTAGCATGGCGGGATGATGTTATTTTTTCAGAGAATGCTTGATTTCTTGAAACTTCTTCAGTGCGGTGTTGGTGTTCACAGATGCTGAGCTATTCTGAGAACCTTTCATTAACTCCAGATAGAAGATATAAAAAGAACCAGGAAAAACTTGTTTTCCTTTCTGAGTTATTTTGGGGACACAAATGTGAAGAATGAAACATTTTAGGTTATTGAATCATTTAAAGTTTTTGTTCTTGTTATGTGGTCTTTTCCACTATTTAAAAAAATGTGTAAGGATAAAACTTTACTCTACTCAGGAAACACTGAATGTGAATTTGTGCATGCTTGCAAACATTCCTTGACTAATTGAAATCATTTTTGCTAAGTGGTACAAATAAGAGTGAACTTTATTAAGAAGTTATTTGTCATGAGCCAATTCAGTCTTCTTTGAAGAAAGGCTTGTAAACGCTAATATTGCTCCTGCCTTTGGCTCATTGCAAAAGGAGAAGTACATTTAGTACCCGAGATTGGAAAGATGCTTTCAAATGTTGCCAGTTACAGAGTGCCCTCAGTTATGTCTTCTAGGAATGTAGTTGATAGCATGTGTTTGTAGGACAGAGCGTTAGAGTCTGTCTTCTGCAACATGTGAAAGGAATTAGTCTGTTTGGTAATGTACCAAATGTACTAGCTAGAAAAGTTGGTTTCATCTCTTGAAAAATCAGTCTTCATGAGTCTGCATGTCTTTCTTATGCATAGTAGATATTCATTTTTTAAAATATGATAAAAAGAAATATTGAAGGAAGTGAAATTCATTTTAAGTGTACTAAAAAAATGACCCTAATCAGATAAAATTGTTAGTGAGTTTTGGGCATGTTATTTTATTTTTTAACTTATTATTTTTTTTAAATGTTCCTTAAACTCACTAGCATACAGATGTGAGCAGGCACTCTTCCCACACTCACATTGTATCATGAGTGCATGTTTTTTTTTTTTTTTTAATAAATTTATTTATTTTAGGCTGCGTTGGGCCTTCGTTGCAGGTGGGCTTTCTCTAGTTGTGGCGAGTGGGGGCTACTCTTCATCGCGGTGCACGTGCTTCTCATTGCGGTGGCTTCTCTTGTTGTGAAGCACAGGCCCTAGAGTGCATGGGCTTCAGCAGTTGTGGCGCGTGGGCTCAGTAGTTGTGGCTCGCGGGCTCTAGAGCACAGGCTCAGTAGTTGTGGCGCACGGGCTTAATTGCTCCGCAGCATGTGGGATCTTCCTGGACCAGGGCTCGAACCCGTGTCCCCTGCATTGGCAGGCGGATTCTTAACCTCTGCGCCACCAGGGAAGTCCCTGGGCATGTTATTTTAAAAAGAACAATAACAACAACTAATTCTCAACTCCCTTTAAAAAAATTAATTCTTTCAGTGGCTCGGAGGTTGTCAGCCTTTTTTTCTGCCTTCACTTCAGTAAGGAATAAGAGTAAGAGAAGTTCGTTCGGTGGGGAAGTTTGGTGGTGGTGGTGATTATGCCCTCTGTGGGCAGTATGTAGTTTGAAAAAGCTTTCTACTGAGAATTACTGCTAGTTGTTGGGTACTGTGGAAAACACCTAGTCTAGAAAACAAAATGACCTTTGTTTTTATTATCATCATTACTATGGCATTGTTTCTATTTTCATATGTTTGCTTCTTTATTCTAAACAGGAAGAGCTAAGTGATGGACTTTTTAAAGTTTGGTTACTTGTAGCCTAATTATAACACAAACTAAAAACATTTAAGGGCAGATTTAATCGTTAAACTTACAATTTTTTTCCCCAAAAATATTTTTAGTTTTCTAGAAATTTTGCAGACAGCTGTTTTCTAGACAGCTTTTTAAGTAAACCAGATTATCTCTTTCTTTTTGATATGGTATTATATCATTTAGAGCTGTGAAAAATACAAAAAAAATTGCATACATTTTTTTCTTTAGTATTTCAGTTTTCCCTGAAAATGTCTGTTTGTCTTTAACTAGCCTTCTTTCTAGAACTCTCTAGTCAGCTGTAGAATTATTTTATCCTGGCATCATTGTTGTCTCCCCTAATAGATCTGAACCTTTAGATTTGCTAGTGTCCTGTTAAGTGACTAGCTATCCATTCTGTGCCCTCTGTGTCTGCACTAAGTTCCCTTAGAGGTCTATGGCCTTGTATGGATGACAGTGACAAAACTGGACTATATGCTTATCTTCAAGGAGAACTGGAGATATGCTCGGGTTTGGGAATGTGAAGAAGGGGTTAATTGCAGCTTTTGGCACCAGTTACCCTCTTGTTCTTAGGTACATAAATCTAGTTGGTACCAGGTCTAGTGGCTGAGCTTGCCCCAAGTCTGTCACTATCACCAGACTGAGGACTTCGGGTGGTGGACCACTTCCTAGCCTCCTGAATCAGATGTTCCTCCTTTGTGCTCCCATAGAAACCCTCCCTGCATATCATAGCCCATACCCTAGGATTGATTTCTGTTTGCCTGTAGTCAGATGATTGAGTGAAGAATCAGTTTCCACAGAAGTCTGACCCAGTAACAATTTGGAATGTCCAGTTGAGGAAATCTAAATGATAAATATTTTTTCTTTTTTGAAAAGAGATCATCATTCAGTTCATCATGATCTGAGCCCAAAAAACAGAACAAAACAAACAAAAACTTGCTTGGATTGACCAAATACAGTTATTAAAAGTAAACATGGACAATGAACCAGACCATGAAAATGTGGAACAGAGCCTCTGTGCCAAGACTACTGATGAAGAACTGAATAAGTCTTTCAATCTGGAAGCTTCACTTTCAAAATTCTCCTACATAGATCTGGACAAGGAACTGGAGTTCAAAAATGATCTGGTAAAAATTCAGCTTTTGTCAGGTTTGATGTTTAACCAAAATGTTGGTTAGAGTGTAGTTTATGATCCAAAGACTCTAAATATATCATTTTTTGCATAGATTAATAGGCATCTATATACAGTTTTATGCGATAATATTACTCTTCATTTGTATACCTCATTACAGTTTATGAAACACTTTAATACATCTTCTCATTTGAGCTTCACAACACTGATACTCCATTTTGTGGGGGAAGAAACTGAAGTGCAGCTATGTTGAATGATGTCTCAATATCATAGAGCTAGTGGTAGGTTTAGAATTCTTGTGCAGTGATTTTTTTCCTCATTGGTTTGATATTAATAGGTTTTTGTGGCCATGAGACTATTTAATGACAAGTTGTTTGACCTAATCATCCACCACCATAATTTATGAAATACTAAGAAATGCAGAGTCAGACCTTTGTGTATTGCTTATGGCTTATGTCTAAACTTAGAAAATTAGGGCTTGTCATAAGAAATGCTGTTTTGTCTTGTTTAAGAAAGCAGATGCCAAAGCCCTTCAACAGAAGCTTTCTGGAAAGGGCTGTCAGGATGGTGGCATCAGTGCATATTTGTCCTTGATAATCACTGAATATGCGGATAGTCTGTAGTCTTTTGACCTGACCCTTTCTATCATAGATTATTGAGTTGGCTGTCTGTGTGAAGAGTTTGGTGGTATGTTTGTCTCTTAATTGATAATGGTTCTAATCAATTAAAACGCCCTCACAGTTATAAGAGGGAAAGCATTATTATGTGAGCATTAATTTCTTTTCTCTATTTAGATTGATGATAAGGAGTTTGATATTCCTCAAGTTGATACTCCTCCAACACTGGAAAGCATACTAAATGAAGTAAGTATATACTAATGATCGCTATCATTTTATGGCATTGATTTGAATACTTCTGGGTTATAGTGTATGTCTCTAGACCTGCATTGTCGAATATGGGAGCCAATAGTCACATGTGACAATTTAAATTTAAATTGATTACAGTTAAATAAAAATTAAAACTTCATTTACTCAGTTATACAGGGCACACTTCAAGTGCTCAATTGTCACATGTGGCTAGTGGCTACTGTAGTGAACAGCATAGATACAGAATATTTCCATTATTGCAAAAAGTTCTGTTGGACATGCTGATCTAGGTTGTGAGCTTCTCAAGGGCAGAAGCTATGTCTTGTTCATCTCTGTGCCCAGTACAATGCCTCATACTTGGTAGATTAAAGAAATGTTTTAGTAAGTGAGTTGAAATACTAAATTCATGACACTTTTGAGATTTGTGTTATGTTTTGATAATGTTATCTCTACCAGTGGTATTCAAATAGCTCGTCCTCTGATACAAAAGAGCGTCTGCAGCCTTGTAATGCACTTCATCACTGTTCTATATAAAGAAAATGAAGCCTCCATAGTTTATCTTGTGAATACCATCTCTATTAAAAAGGTTTTTAGAGTTATGAAATGATGTTCCTGTCTGAATTAGCAGATCATAAAGGCTTTATAAAGGAACTCTGTGAAAGTACATGTTGGTGAAGTGTGCCAGTTTTTTTGTACCCTGCATCTGCTGACAATTCTTCAACTCAGTCTTCTTGATCTTTTAAAAACTTGCTTAAGACTCCCATTGGAGGCTTTAGCTTCTAATTTGAGAAAGATTTTTTAAAATCTATTTCAGATACATAGTTGTGTTTTCTAAAAGATAATGATTCAAAGCTTCCTCAATAGAAATGCCCACTGACCCCATAGGTCTGAGTGGGTTGGGCCCTGGTCTTTATTACTTCTTTATCTATACTTGCAAACTACTTTCTCAGTGAATTGTATCTTTATTTTTCTTTTATTTCTTTTTTAAAAAATATCAGCTTGATGTCGCTGTTTCTTTGAATGTATTTTAACTTCAGAAATGTTATGTATGATCTGTGTTAATAAGACTTAAGCGTTTTTAATTTTGACAAAGAAGGCTTTGGTCAATGAAAGAATATCCTGTTACAGTGATATTTATTTATTGCTTCCTAGTATAGAGGAAATCTTTCATTTAGCGATGAAGAGATTAATTTTAGTCAGTTTGGATAACATGGTCTTAATCACATATTATTTCAGTTATGAAGTGAGGAATAAAAATAATCTTAGAGGACTGTGTACAAAGCCCTATTTGTGCATCTTTATATAATAATGGCAAAGAAAATAATGCTCATGAATGAGACTGTAGTTCATAATGAAGGAAAACTGTCTTTGCAATATTTACTTACCTACTAGTAACAGTAAGTATAGTCATTAGTGGTTTACTGAGACGATAATACTGTTATCATCCTCAATAGTAATTTGGGTGCCTTGTGTATTTGGGTCATAGTGTTAGATGCTGGGATTATAAAGTGCTGCATGACAGTCTCTGACTTTGAGAGAGAAATAGGACTGGAAATTGGCCAGCTTTCACACCACCAGGGAGCGAGGCAAGGGAATAAGTGAAAGTAAAAATAATTTAAGTTGTAGAATGTTATGAAGAGAAAAGGGGGGAAGAAGTATTAAAGAAAATGATTTTAAGAAAGAAAAAAAGACAGAAGTAGAAAGTGTAAATAAATAAGCACTTACTCCAGGATATGTGGGTGCATATATTCTATGAAGTTCGTTAATATCAACCTGACGAGGTGCTAGGAAGAAGTGGACATCCAAGATATTTTACAGAAAGTTAGAGATGGCTGAGACATCCTAAATCTCAGAATTTAGGGCATGAAATAATGTTACTAGGCCTTGTCATCCTTTGAAACTATGCTACTTCTGAGGTTTTTAATTTTGAAATTTTGTTCTCTAATTCTAACAGTCCTCCCCCTACCCCCACGTTCTCTTACCTCCATTAAACCTGCTCCTTGACCTCCTCAGGACCAAGTCTCTTGATCCTTCTTATTCTCCCAGTCTCTTAGAGTAGCCCTGGCTTCACTTCAGTTCTACTGTTGGATTGTGCAGCCAGAAATTTCTTTTGAACTTTTAATTGAGGTACAACATACATATAGAAAAAGTGCACAGGTCGTAAATGTACTGCTTGGTGAATTTTCACAAACAGAATGCTCTGTGTAACCAGAGTCCAGATGAAGAAATAAAACATTACTAGCACCCCAGAAGCTCCTCTTGTGCTCCTTCAGTACCCAACCAGGATAATCACTATCCTGACTTCTACCGGCATTGACTGCCTTGGCTGCTTTGAACTTCATATAAATGGAATTGTACAGTATGTGCTTTTGTGCATCTGACTTATTTCCCTCAATATTGTGTTTTTAGATTTATTCATATTTTTGCTGCATGCAATTGTTCATCCATTCCCATTGTTGTATAAAACTCTTTATGTTATATACCATTATTTATTCATTCAACTGTTTATGGGCAGTTTTATAGTTTCTGGTTTCTGGCTGCTATGAAAAGTGCTGCTGTGAATATTCTTATTCATATCTTTAGATATATACACACATGTGTACACATACATGCACACGCACTCACACACACATTTCTGTTGGGTATGTACCTAAGAGTAGAATTGCTAGGTCATCAGGTATGGGCATGTTCGGCTTTGGTTGATACTGCCACAGGTTTCTCAAAGTGGTTGTGATAATATATACTTCCTACAGCAATATATGGAAGTTCTGGTTACCATATCCTCATCAACTTTTGAATTTTTCTCTCTTTGTCACTTTAGCCATTCATACTTGTAGGTGTGTAGTGGTATCACATCATAGTTTTAATCTGAATTTTCCGGAAGACTGATGAAATTGGGGTACCTTCATATGTTCTGGCCATTTGGATATCTCTTTTGTGAATTGCTTTTTCATGTCTTTTGCCCACTTTCCTACTGAATTGATTTTTTAAAAACTTATTTATAAGAGTTCTTTATATTTGATGGATATAAGCTTTTTATTAGATATATGTATTGCAAATATCTTCTTCCATTCTGTGGGTTACTTTTTCACTATCTTAATGGTGTCTTTTGATGAGCAGAAGTTCTTAGCAGTAGTTCAGCTTATTAAATTTTTCCGTTATGATTAGTTTTTTGGTGCGTCCAGTTGAAGAAAATTTTCCAAAGTCATGATGATGCTATCTTATTTTGTTTTAAAATCTTTATTCTGCCTTTCACATTAGATCTGCAATTAATCTGAAATTTTTGTGTGTGATGGTGTGCGGTATGAGGCAGCAGCACTTACTGAGCACCATTCTTTTCTGAGGTGTCACTTCTGTTTTAAATCAGGTGATCATACATGTGTGGGTGTGATTCATGGATCTTTCTATACTTGTCCCAATAGCACACTCTAATGTCTGAACCTTTATAATAGGTCTTGATATCTAGCAGTTTCAAATCTTCCAGCTTTGTTGTTGTTCTTCAAGATTGCCTTGCTTATTCTTGGTCTTTTTCATTTCCACATAAGTTTGAGAATCACTTTACTAGTTTACACACACACACATACACCCCAGCTGAAGTTTGATAGGCTTGTGTAGATTTTACACATCAATTTGTGAGAATTGATATCTCTACTGTGTAGCTAGTAATTTTAAATTCAGCCTTACTGATACCCTCAATTCTCTTCCTCATTTCCACCCCCCCCCCCCTTATCCTGTAAGCCCTCAACCCTGGCTTAATTTAGCTAATCTGTTTTCTTTAATTATGTCTCTGGGCTGCTTAAGAAAATCAGATAAGATACTGATTGACTCTCTTGCTTAAGACCTTGGTGCTGCAGTTCTTATTTATGAATTGTTTCTGTTACCTTTCCCTATGGTAGTCCTTCCATTCTTGTACAGCTCTCAAGTAACACAGTAGCTCCTTGCTAACCCTCATCCTGTTCTTAGCAATCTTGTGTGTGGAGATATCTGAAAAACAGTCAGAAATATGGCCTAAACCACAAGAGAAATGTTGGTACTAAAGATACAGACTTTGGAGTCATTAGCATGACATCATACTTGAAACTATAAGTATGGATTAGCTTGTTCATATAGGAAGTGTGTGAAGTAGGAAGAGACAAGAATATAATCCTGGGGAACAACATCACCTAAAGGTTGGGCTGAGGACAAGTAGAGAACATGACTGATAGAAGAGGCCACATAAGTTGGAGGAGTAGCAAAGAGATGTATTGGAAACCAAGGGAAGAGAAAGTTTCAAGAAGTGGGGCATGGCCAGTAATGTTAAGTGATGCGTGCAGGACAAGAGCATGCTAATGGAAAATAGGCTGGTGGATTTGACTAGTAACTTCAGCAAGAATAGTAGTCAGTAGCTGGTAATGGGTGGAGAAGATGGAGGTAATGAGTATGGACTGCTCCGCTCTCTTAAGAATATGAATGGAAATGATAAGGCAGAAGGTAGTCCGGCTGAAAGAGAAGGTGCGATCAGAACTTTTTTCTTTAATGTCTGTTGCCCAGAATCAGCTTGTTCAAAGCTAAACTCATTCTGCTTTATCTGCTATTCTTTTTGCTTTCTTATCTCAGTTAGTAGTATCACCTTTTGCTAGTTGCTCAAGCTGGAAACCTTGGAATCTTCTTTTGACTACTTTCTTAACCCCCCCCAACCCCCCAAAACACACTGTTTAAATGGTAACCAGGAATTTTAGATTTTACCTCAGTAATGTCTCTTTCCTTATTCCTTCTCTTGACCCCTTCTGCTGCATTCCTAGACTGAACTCTCCTCTCTTTCCTTGACATTGCAATAGCCATCTTGCTGGTTCTTATTAGTCTCCCTGCCTGTCTCCCCCTCTACCCCCATCCATCTTCATACTGTCCCATTTATCTTTCTAAAGCATGTTTCCCATCATGTGTACATTTTTTAAAGATCTCAGTTGCCTTCCCACTGCCTATTATATATAGTACATTAATTTATTAAGTAAATGGGTACTGATTATGTGTCAGGCATTGTATTAGGCACTAGGGTTACAGTGGTGGACATATAGGGCCCTCCTGTCACCTAGCTTAATGGAATATAGACTTTTACAATTTGGATCCCACTTCTCTTTCTAGGATCACGTCTAACTCCTACTCAAATACTCCATTCATTTTAGACTATTCCTTTTTCATGGGCAAAATTCATATTTTGAAATCACTGTGTTTGCACATGCTGTTTCCAACCCAGAATGCCTTTCTTCTGTCTGCTTGTCATATTTCTTAAGGTAAACTATCTATAGTCAGGTGGTATTTATTTTCTTCAATTAGCCATTGGCTGTTAGGTAACTAGTAAAGCATCTATACAGGTTTGAATTTTAAGAAATATTTGGCAGCTAACAATAATCTGCATAACTGCTCCTACTTCTTCCAGCTACAAGAAAGAAATTTTTGGAGTGAACTCTTTGTAGGGAGAGATAACTAGAGTTGAAATTTAATTCTGTACTATGCCTCTCTGGTCAACAACAATGCGTGGAAAAGGGGTGAAAAACAGAATAAGTATATGAGTGTTTTGGAGAAACCCATTAACGCCTATTTGACTTATAGAGTATTTGGAATTTTGAATTTATTTATCATGTTTTTCTAATTTAGACTGATGATGAAGATGATTCTTTTGTTCTTGAAGATCCTACATTGTTAAATATTGATACTATTGATTCTCACTCCTATGATACTTCGTCTGTGGCAAGCTCAGATAGTGGCGACAGGACCAACTTAAAAAGGTAAATATCCTTTTATTTTTTTCTTCTTTTTTTTAAATTGAAATATAGTTGATTTGCAATGTTGTGTTAATTTCTGCTGTACAGCAAAGTGACTCAGTTATACATATATATACATTCTTTTTCATATTCTTTTCCATTATGGTTTATCCCAGGATATTGAATATAGTTCCCTGTGCTCTACAGTAGGACCTGTTTATCCATTCTATATGGAATAGTTTCCATCTACTAACCCCAAACTCCCAGTTCATTCCCTGCCCCCGCCAAGCAACCACAGGTCTGTTCTCTATGTCTGTGAGTCTCTTTCTGTTTCATAGATAGGTTCATTTGTGCCATATTTTAGATTCCACATAAAGGTGATATCATATGGTATTTGTCTTTCTCTTTCTGACTTACTTAGTATTGATAATCTCTGGTTACACCCATGTTGCTGCAAATGGCATTATTTTGTTCTTTTTTATGGCTGAGTAGTATTCCATTGTATATATGTACCACATCTTCTTCATCCATTCATCTGTTGATGAACATTTAGGTTGTTTCCATGTCTTGGCTATTGTGAATAGTGCTGCTATGAACATAGGGGTGCATATATCTTTTTGAATTATAATTTTGTTCAGATATATGCCCAGGAGTGGGATTGCTGGATCATATGGTAATTCTGTTTTTAGTTTTCTGAGGAACCTCCATACTGTTTTCCATAGTGGCTGCACCAGCTTACATTCCCACTAACAGCATATGAGGGTTCCCTTTTCTCCATACCCTCTCCAGTATTTGTTATTTGTAGACTTTTTAATGATGGCCATTCTGACCAGTGCGGGTTGGTATCTCATTGTGGTTTTGACTTGCATATCTCTAATAATTAGCAATGTTGAGCATCTTTTCATGTGCCTACTGGCCATCTTTATGTCTTCTTTGGAGAAATGTCTATTTAGATCTTCTGCCCATGTTTCAATTGGGTTGTTTGGTTTTTTGTTGTTGTGTTGTATGAGCTGTTTGTATATTTTGGAAATTAAGCCCTTGTTGAGTGCATCATTTGCAAATATTTTCTCCCATTCTTTTCATTTTGTTTATGGTTTCCTTTGCTGTGCAAAAGCTTGTAAGTTTGATTAGGTCCCATTTGTTTACTTTTGTTTTTATTTCTGTTGCCTTGGGAGACTGACCTAAGAAAACACTGGTATGATTTATGTCAGAGAATGTTTTGCCTATATTCTCTTCTAGGAGTTTTATGTTGTCATGTCTTATGTTTAAGTCTTTAAGCCATTTTATGTTTATTTTTGTGCATGATGAGAGGATGTGTTCTAACTTCGTTGATTTACATGCACCTGTCCAACTTTGTCAGCACCAATAGCTGAAGAGACTGTCTTTTTCCTGTTTTATATTCTTGCCTCCTTTGTCGAAGATTAATTGACCGTAGGTGTGTGGGTTTATTTCTGGGCTCTCTGGTTAAGCATTCATTTAAATCACACTTGCATACAGTATGGCCTGCTGAAGCTCTGCATAGGAAGTAGAAGGCCCACTCAGGTGGAAATAAAATGCTTGCTAGACCCTGAATATTTAGGCACTGTTGAGGGGAGAGGATAAAAAGGTGGATGACATGACGACTGTCTTCTGTACACCCAGTAGGAAGCTATAATAATAACCAGGGACTCCCAGAAGCAGGAGAGCCCTTAGAGGGTGCACACATCACACCTGGTACAGGGTCTGTGGTGGAAATGTGGGGCTTGGTTTACCTCACCACCTTTGTGTTCCCTCACTCCTCCCTCTACCACCTTCCTCCTGCTCTCTAAGGACAGCTCCAGTGTTTCTTCATTCCCTGGAAATGGGTTCAGAGGAGAGTCACAAAGATGATTAAAGATTTGGGAAAAGGACTTCTAACCCTATATAACTTCATTTTGGCTGCTTTTCACCTTCCAAATTCTTGGAGAGCACATGAAAAGGAAAGAGAAGTGGAGAAAGCATAATGTAAATACTTTATTGAATTCATGTGTAACTTTAATGTTGATAAGTTGTTGTTGTATTTTTCCTCAGCTTCTTAAATTTTGCCTGTGTCAGTGCTGTCTTCTTTAGGTTGTCAACTCTTGTGGGATAGGGGCCGTGGCTGGATATATTAACCTGTTCATCACTTTCTTCTACAAATAAATAACTTAAATTTTTTCAGCTTTATTGAGATATAATTGACATGCAGTACTGTGTAGATTTAAGGTATACAATGTGATTCTTTCTTTTTTTAATTTTTTAATTTTATTTTATTTTTTTATACTGCAGGTTCTTGTTAGTCATCAGTTTTATGCACATCAGTGTATACTTGTCAATCTCAATCGCCCAATTCATCACACCACCACCCCCACCCCCCGCTGCTTTCCCCCCTTGGTGTCCATATGTTTGTTCTCTACATCTGTGTCTCAATTTCTGCCCTGCAAACCAGTTCATCTGTACCATTTTTCTAGGCTCCACATATATGCGTTAATATATGGTATTTGTTTTTCTCTTTCTGACTTACTTCACTCTGTATGACACTCTCTAGATCCATCCACGTCTCAACAAATGATCCAATTTCATTCCTTTTTATGGCTGAGTAATATTCCATTGTATATATGCACCACATCTTCTTTATCCATTTGTCTGTCGATGCGCATTTAGGTTGCTTCCATGACCTGGCTATTGTAAATAGTGCTGCAGTGAACATTGGGGTGCATGTGTCTTTTTGAATTATGGTTTTCTCAGGGTATATGCGCAGTAGTGGGATTGCTGGATCATATGGTAGTTCTATTTTTGGTTTTTTAAGGAACCTCCATGTTGTTCTCCATACTGGCTGTATCAATTTACATTCCCACCAGCAGTGCAAGAGGGTTCCCTTTTCTCCACACCCTCTCCAGCATTTGTTGTTTGTAGATTTTCTGATGATGCCCATTCTAACTGGTGTGAGGTGATACTTCATTGTAGTTTTGATTTGCATTTCTCTGATAATTAGTGATGTTGAGCAGCTTTTCATGTGCTTCTTGGCCATCTGTAGGTTTTCTTTGGAGAAATGTCTATTTAGGTCTTCTGCCCATTTTTGGATTGGGTTGTTTGTTTTTTTAACATTGAACTGCATGAGCTGTTTATATATTTTGGAGATTCATCCTTTGTTAGTTGCTTCATTTGCAAATATTTTCTCCCATTCTGAGGGTTGTCTTTTCATCTTATGGTTTCCTTTACTGTGCAAAAGCTTTTAAGTTTCATTAGGTCCCATTTGTTTATTTTTGTTTTTATTTCCATTACTCTAGGAGGTGGATCAAAAAAGATCTTGCTGTGATTTATGTCAAAGAGTGTTCTTCCTATGTTTTCCTCTGAGAGTTTTACAGTGTCTGGTCTTACATTTAGGTCTCTAATCCATTTTGAATTTATTTTTGTGTATGGTGTTAGGGAGTGTTCTAATTTCATTCTTTTATATGTAGCTGTCCAGTTTTCCCAGCACCACTTATTGAAGAGACTGTTTTTTCTCCATTGTATATCCTTGCCTCCTTTGTCATAGATTAGTTGACCATAGGTGCGTGGGTTTATCTCTGGGCTTTCTATCTTGTTCCATGGATCTATGTTTCTGTTTTTGTGCCAGTACCATATTGCCTTGATTACTGTAGTTTTGTAGTATAGTCTGAAGTCAGGGAGTCTGAATCCTCCTGCTCCATTTTTTTCCCTCAAGACTGCTTTGGCTATTCGGGGTCTTTTGTGTCTCCATACAAATTTTAAGATTTTTTGTTCTAGTTCCGTAAAAAATGGCATTGGTAATTTGATAGAGATTGCATTGAATCTGTAGATTGCTTTGGGTAGTATAGTCATTTTCACAATATTGATTCTTCCAATCCAAGAACATGGTATATCTCTCCACCTGTTGGTATCATCTTTAATTTCTTTCATCAGTGTCTTATAGTTTTCTGCATACAGGTCTTTTGTCTCCTTAGGTAGGTTTATTCCTAGATGTTTTATTCTTTTTGTTGCAATGGTAAATGGGAGTGTTTCCTTAATTTCTCTTTCAGATTATTCATCATTAGTGTATAGGAATGCAAGAGATTTCTGTGCATCAATTTTTTATCCTGCAGCTTTACCAAATTCATTGATTAGCTCTATAGTTTTCTGGTGGCATCTTTAGGATTCTCTATGTATAGTATCATGTCATCTGCAAACAGTGACAGTTTAACGTCTTCTTTTCCAATTTGTATTCCTTTTATTTCTTTTTCTTCTCTGATTGCCGTGGCTAGGACTTCCAAAACTATGTTGAATAATAGTGGCGGGAGTGGACATCCTTGTCTCGTTTCTGATCTTAGAGGAAATGCTTTCAGTTTTTCACCATTGAGAATGATGTTTGCTGTGGGTTTGTTGTATATGGCCTTTATTATGTTGAGGTAGGTTCCCTCTATGCCCACTTTCTGGAGAGTTTTTATCATAAATGGGTGTTGAATTTTGTCAAAAGCTTTTTCTGCATCTATTGAGATGATCATATCGTTTTTCTGCTTCAATTTATTAATATGGTGTATCACATTGATTGATTTGCGTATATTGAAGAATCCTTGCATCCCTGGGATAAATCCCACTTGATCATGGTGTATGATCCTTTTAACGTGTTGTTGGATTCTCTTTGCTAGTATTTTGTTGAGGATTTTTGCATCTATATTCATCAGTGATATTGGTCTGTAATTTTCTTTTTTTGTAGTATCTTTGTCTGGTTTTGGTATCAGGGTGATGGTGGCCTCATAGAATGAGTTTGGGAGTGTTCCTTCCTCTGCAGTTTTTTGGAAGAGTTTGAGAAGGATGGGTGTTAGCTCTTCCCTAAATGTTTGATAGAATTCACCTGTGAAGCCATCTGGTCCTGGACTTTTGTCTCTTGGAAGATTTTTAATCACAGTTTCAATTTCATTACTTGTGATTGGTCTGTTCATATTTTCTATTTCTTCCTGGTTCAGTCTTGGAAGGTTATACCTTTCTAAGAATGTGTCCATTTCTTCCAGGTTGTCCATTTTATTGGCCTAGAGTTGCTTGTAGTAGTCTCTTAGGATGCTTTGTATTTCTGCAGTGTCTGTTGTAACTTCTCCTTTTTCATTTCTAGTTTTATTGATTTGAGTCCTCTCCCTCTTTTTCTTGATGAGTCTGGCTAATGGTTTATCAATTTTGTTTATCTTCGCAAAGAACCAGCTTTTAGTGTTATTGATCTTGGCTATTGTTTTCTTTGTTTCTATTTCATTTATTTCTGCTCTGATCTTTATGATTTCTTTCCTTCTGCTAACTTTGTGCTTTGTTTGTTCTTCTTTCTCTAGTTCCTTTAGGTGTAAGGTTAGATTGTTTATTTGAGATTTTTCTTGTTTCTTGAGGTAAGCTTGTATAGCTATTAACTTCCCTTTTAGAACTGCTTTTGCTGCATCCCATAGGTTTTGGATCGTCGTGTTTTCATTGTCATTTGTTTCTAAGTATTTTTTGATTTCCTCTTTGATTTCTTCAGTGATCTCTTGGTTATTTAGTATTGTTTAGCCTCCATGTGTTTGTGTTTTTTACGTTTTTTTCCCTGTAATTCATTTCTAATTTCATAACGTTGTGGTCAGAAAAGATGCTTGATATGATTTCAGTTTTCTTAAATTTCTTGAGGCTTGATTTGTGACCCAAGATGTGATCTATCCTGGAGAATGTTCTGTGCGCGCTTGAGAAGAACGTGTAATCTGCTGTTTTTGGATGGAATGTCCTGTAAATATCAATTAAATCTATTTGGTCTATTGTGTCATTTAAAGCTTCTGTTTCCTTATTTATTTTCATTTTGGATGATCTGTCCATTGGTGTAAGTGAGGTGTTAAAGTCCCCGACTATGATTGTGTTACTGTCGATTTCCTCTTTTATAGCTGTTAGCAGTTGCCTTATGTATTGAGGTGCTCCTATGTTGGGTGCATATGTATTTATAATTGTTATATCTTCTTCTTGGATTGATCCCCTGATCACTGTGTAGTGTCCTTCCTTGTCTCTTGTAACATTCTTTATTTTAAAGTCTATTTTATCTGATATGAGTATTGCTACTCCAGCTTTCTTTTGATTTCCATTTGCATGGAATATCTTTTTCCATCCCCGCATTTTCAGTCTGAATGTGTCCCTGCGTCTGAAATGGGTCTCTTGTAGACAGCATATATATGGGTCTTGTTTTTGTATCCATTCAGCAAGCCTGTGTCTTTTGGTTGGAGCATTTAATCCATTCACGTTTAAGGTAATTATCGATATGTATGTTCCTATGACCATTTTCTTAATTGTTTTGGGTTTGTTTTTGTAGGTCCTTTTCTTCTCTTGTGTTTCCCACTTAGAGAAGTTCCTTTAGCGTTTGTTGTAGAGCTGGTTTGGTGGTGCTGAATTCTCTTAGCTTTTTGCTTGTCTGTAAAGCTTTTGATTTCTCCATCAAATCTGAATGAGATCCTTGCCAGGTAGAGTAATCTTGGTTGTAGTTTCTTCCCTTTCATCACTTTAAGTATATCATGCCACTCCCTTCTGGCTTGTAGAGTTTCTGCTGAGAAATCAGCTGTTAACCTTATGGGAGTTCCCTTGTATGTTATTTGTCGTTTTTCCCTTGCTGCTTTTAATAATTTTTCTTTGTCTTTAATTTTTGCCAATTTGATTACTGTGTGTCTTGGCATTTTTCTCCTTGGGTTTATCCTGTATGAGACTCTCTGCACTTCCTGGACTTGGATGGCTATTTCCTTTCCCATGTGCGTGAAGCTTTTGACTATAATCTCTTCAAATATTTTCTCAGGTCCTTTCTCTCTCTCTTCTCCTTCTGGGACCCCTATAATGCGAATGTTGTTGCGTTTAATGTTGTCCCAGAGGTCTCTTAGGCTGTCTTCATTTCTTTTCATTCTTTTTTCTTTATTCTGTTTCACAGCAGTGAATTCCACCATTCTGTCTTCCAGGTCACTTATCTGTTCTTCTGCCTCAGATATTCTGCTATTGATTCCTTCTAGTGTAGTTTTCATTTCAGTTATTGTATTGTTCATCTCTGTTTGTTTGTTCTTTAATTCCTCTAGATCTTTGTTAAACATTTCTTGCATCTTCTCGATCTTTGCCTCCATTCTTTTTCCGAGGTCCTGGATCATCTTCACTGTCATTATTCTGAATTCTTTTTCTGGAAGGTTGCCTATCTCCACTTCATTTAGTTGTTTTTCTGGGATTTTATCTTGTTCCTTCATCTGGTATATAGGCCTCTGTCTTTTCATCTTGTCTTTCTGTGAATGTGGTTTTTGTTCCACAGGCTGCAGGATTGTAATTCTTCTTGCTTCTGCTGTCAGCCCTTTGCGTGATTCTTTGATATATGTATATATTGTGAAATGATTACCACAGAAGGGTTACTTATCACCTCACATAATTAGCCTGTTTTTTTTTTTTTTCAGTGAGAACATCTAAGATCTACTCTCTTAGCAACTTTCAAGTATATAACACAGTGTTGTTATAGTCACCATGCTGTGTATTAGATCCTCAGAACTTACTCATATTAAAACTGGAAGTTTATACCCTTTGACCAGCATCTCTGTATTTCCCCCTGCCCCTGGATGTCACTATTTTAGTCTCTGTTTCTGTGAGTTTGGCTTTTTAAAATTCCACTATAAGTGAGATCATACAGTATTTGTCTTGCTCTGTCTGACTTATTTCTTGTAGCATAATGCCCTCAAGGTCCATCAATGTTGTCACAAATGGCAGGATTTCCTTCTTTCTCATGGCTGAATAATATTCCATTTTCTGTGTGTGTGTGTGTGTGTATGTATGTGAATACACATCTGTATCTATTCATCTGTAGATGGACATTTAACTTAGGTTGTTTCCGTATCTTGGCTGTTTTGAATAATGCTGCAATGAACATAAGAGTGCAGATATCTCTTCGAGTTAGTGATTTTGTTTCCTTTGAATATACAACCCAGAAGTGGAATTGCTGGATCACATGGTAGTTCTAGTTTTAATTTTTTGAGAGACCTCCATGCTGTTTTCCATAGTGACTGCACCAATTTACATTCCCACCAACAGTGTCTGGGGATTCCTTTTTCTCTGCATCCTCACAAATGCTTATCTTTTGTTTTTTTGATAATAGCCATACTAATGGATATGAGATGATATCTCGTGGTTTTCATATGCATTTCCCTGATAATTAGTGATGTTGAGCACCTTTTCATGTACCTGTTGGCCATCTGTATGTGTTCCTTGGAAAGATGCCTATTTAGGTCCTCTGCCCATTTTTTTACTCAGATTGTTTTTTGCTCTTGAGTTATAAGAGTTCTTTATATATTTTGATTATTCACCCCTTATGGGGTTAATGGTTTGCAGATATTTTTTCGTATTCCATAGGTTGCCTCTTCATTTTTTGATTGTTTCTTTAGCTGTGCAGAAGCTTTTTAGTTTGATGTAGTCCCATTTATATATATTTATATATATTATATGTATATCTGCTTTTGTTGCTTGTGTTTTCGGTGTCATACATAACCAAAAAATTGCTGCCAGTACCACTGTCAAGGAGGTTTTTCCCTTTGTTTTTTTCTAAGAGTTTTGTGGTTTCAGGTCTTATGTTTAAGTATTTAATCTGTTTAATCTTTGTGAGTGGTATAAGGTAGGGGTACAGTTTCATTATTCTGCATGTGATTACCCAGTTTTCCTAGCACCATTTATTGGAGAGAATATTCTTTCCTCATTGAGTGTTCTTGGCTCCTTTGTCAGATATTAGTTGACAATATATGCAGGTGGTTATTTCTGGGCTCTCTATTTTGTTCGTTGATCTATGTGTCTTTTTTAATGCCAGTACCATCCTGTTTTGATTACTGTAGCTTGAAATAGAGTTTGAAATCAGGAAGTGTGATGCCTCCAGCTTTGGTCTTCTTTCTCAAGGTTACTTTGACTGATTTGGATCAGTTGTGTTTCTATAAACTAACAATGAAATATATAAAAAAGTAATAAAAATCTCATTTACAGTGGCATCAAAAGCAATAAAGTACTTAGGAATAAGTTTAGGAACAAGGAGGTGAAAGAGCTGTACACAGAAAATTATGAGAATTGATGAATGAAATTAAAAAACACAAATGGAAAGATATCCCATGTTCATGGATTAATTAAAATGTTCATACTACCCATAGCCATGTATAGATTCAGTGCAATCCCTATCAAAATCTCAATAACATTTTTCACAGAAAAAACAATCCTAAAATTTGTATGGAACCATTATAACGTAAATGTTTTGGATGATTTGGTCACTACCTGCTTAAAAGCTGTGGTGTCTTCTTTTTGCCTACATAGTAATGTCAGAACTGCTTTGCATGGCATCAGTCTGAACCCTGCTTACCATTTTGACATAATTTCTGAGCACTCCCACTCCTGTCCTCCTGGTCCATGCCTTTTGTGTACTCACATTCCCCACACACTGTGCACCATTACATTTTCATATTTTTGCTTGTGCTTTTTTGTTGTTTGACAGACTCCTAGTTATCTGTCAAGGCCAGCTCAGATACCTTTTCTTTTCTATAGCTGTCCCTAACAGCTCCCTAATAAACAGGATTAAACTCTTCATTTCGTTTCTATAGTGCTTTATTTATTTTTCTTTTCTAACATTTATCCTTTAATTTAAGAGTGAGTTACTCATTAGTCCCTCTAGCTAGGATATGAGGTCCTTGAGAGTAGAAACTTTGACCTTATTTTTGTATCCCCAGAACATACTTTTAGTCACATAGAGCAGGTGTTCAATGTTTGTTAAAAGTTTAAAAATTATTTTTTGTACAGTGATGAGTAGGTTAAGTGAAAGAAGCATCAGAGAATGTGTAATGAGTAGGGCATTTGAGGCAGTTGGTTGGAGAATGAGAGGGTCGTTATAGACAACAGGAGGGCAAGAAAGGTGGCAAAGGTGGAAGGCAGGTAGAGGTAATGTAGACATGTGAGCAGGGGTGCTCTATAGGCAACCTTCTGATGAGTAGCAGAACCTCTTGCTGTATTTCTTAAGGTGGGCAAGGAACAGGTTGAATCAGTGAAAAGGAAATGGTGGCATTATTCATTTTCCTGCTTGTGCTTCTCTGAGGTTCAGGGTGGATTCAGTACATTTTAACGTGAGACTGTTAGACTTTATACCTCTTTGCAAACCAGAGCTAACAAAGTAATACAGTGTTTTATCCTTTTCTCGTTTTTATTTTTTCTTCTTTCAAAGTTTTAAAGACCCTGCCTTTTCAATTTTTTTCCCCAATTCTTAAATGTTTTCCTTTTTTTTTTTCTTTTTAAGAAAGAAGAAATTACCTGATTCTTTTTCACTCCATGGATCAGTTATGCGACATTCACTTTTGAAGGGAATTTCTGCCCAAATAGTGTCTGCAGCTGTAAGTATTTTGTTCTCTTCCCCCAGCTTTATAACCTGCAATGGCATAATGAAGTAGGAATGAGCATAAAACAAAGCACAGCACTTCTCTTGGCCCGAGGCTTAAGAAAAATAGAATCTGGCTTTCATGGGTTTTGTGTGATTATTTTTGACTCATAAGACATAGCTACACATGTTGACATAGAAATTAGTGCAGCCATGAAATAAAGGTCTGCCCAGAGTCTCGGGTGTGCCTAAATGAAATATGGCAGCAAGCCTAAAAGAAACACTATCTGCTTTTTCTTTAAATTCCTTTTCAGTTTAGTTGCCATCTTGTGTATTTGGTTGAGGTAGAGTGCTTGTTCTTTTTAGTCTTTTCATATGGAGAAATGATTGATCAGAATCTTTTACAACGGAGTGATTTTTTTATAATTCACAGAAGTCTTTTCATGTACCTTATTTCATATACTCTTACAACTTTTAAAGTAGGGAAAGCCATATCCTATTTTACAAATGAGAAGACAGGCTCAGAGAGGTGACATTAACTTGTCTTACATCACTGGATTAGGAGATAGCAGAGCAGTTACTCAAAATTGGGGTTTTTGGTTCCAAGTCTAGTGCTTCTTTGTTGTGAAATGAGGGTGGTATTGGTGAATGTGGCCAATGTGTATAATAGCTGGAACAGAATATCTGTGTCGTTTTTGAAAATGATTTAGAGTACTGTGTTAAGTGCAGAAATATTTAATAGTCCATCAAGACAATAGATGCTGATTCTGGTATGTTTTATCAAATTTTCCTTTGGCCTCAAGGCCTGTAGTTTTACACAGTCTTTCAGTTTTGGTTTTCTGAATTCAGTATATAGATTCTGTAAATAATAATAGTAATAGTAATGATGATGATGACAGATTCATACCCCAGGAACTTTGATATGTTTTTATGTTCTTTTCCTGGAGTTTAATTGGTATTTTGCATATTCAGTTTGGACAAAGGTTTGATTTTTCACAAGGGTAAGAGATTGATACAGAAGTGGCATCATGACACCATAACCACATTGTAATTTTCAGGTTTATTAGGAAAAGCTCTTATTGCAGAAACCAAACCAAACAAAACGCAAAAAACACACGCAAAAACCTCCCAAAAAACAACAACCAAAAAACCCCCCAAAGAAACAATAAAAAAGAAAGAAAGAAAAAGTGTTCTCTGCGGGCAGTTGGTATACCCTGACCCAGCTCATATATCATGAAGTCAATTTAAATAGAGAGATAGTCAAGCAATGGAGGAAACCTGGGCAATTGTCCTTCCTTTTGTAGGTGGAGAGTAGCTCATATTTGCTAGAATGGGAACCACCTGTTGAGGATTACATTTCCATGACGTTTTCTGAATTTAATCCTTATGTAGGTGATGAAATTCATTCCTTTCAAAATCAAGATGAACCAGAACAGTCATTTGACCCACCTGTGCAGTTTTAAAAATATTTTGAATAATGGAGACTGAACTAAAACTCAGACATTGAACAATGATTAGATAAATCTGTTATTTAAAAGGGTTTCTCCTTTCTCTTGAAGAGGAGGGAAAAATTGTAATAAATCCCAGAGTGTTTGCATTCTGTTCTTATTTCATTGCCATGGCTGAGCTCCTTTGGTATGTTAAAATGAAAACTGCTTTTCTTGTGACAGTCTTCATACTCTGCTTTCCTAATTTTGGATTACCAGCTCAATTTAAATTGTATGCTTTTCTGTGATGGTTGGTTTATTAACATGTATAGCTAGTTATATTTTGGGGTATCTCTCCTGAATGGCTGTTCAGTAATGCTTTCAGCCATGTGGATAGTGATGTTATTAAGGCTGCCTAGGACGTTGATCATCATGGCCTTGTAGTCTGTGCCTGGAGAACACTTAGGAGAGATGAAACTTTTGGAGTTGTGAACCTCATTGTTTAATTTTGGAATCCTCCTCAAAGTAATATGACATGTGACTATATTTAAAATTGATTCAAATTAATTTTAAAGGATATTTATCATTTTATGATCACCTAAGATAACAGGGATACCTTAGCATAGTGTTTTTGCAAAATGTGTCCATTGTATAAGAACCTCCTAGGGTACTTATGAAAATACAGATTCCTGGGCACCATCCCAGACCTACTGAATTGGAATCTAGTTCTAGCAGTGTAGCTAGGGATTTGCATTTTAACGGGTATCCCAGGTGATTCTAATGCACCGTGGCTTTTGAGAATCACTCTCCTAAGATGCCATAACACCAGCACTGAAATTCTATTCATATATCCTCTAAATTGCTTCCCACATCTGTGGGTTTTAGCTTTGAAAGTTAGCTGACTTCCAATTGCATTTTTCAGGTTCCATTTTGAATATAGTTTATGTTCTTCATCTGCTGGCTCATTCTTTTTCCCTGTCCAGGGCACAAATCAATCATTTATCAAATATTTGTTGCGTGTTTCTTTATTGTTCAGCATTATGTTAGGCATCCTTTACACACACACATCCACACAAAGTTGAGTATATCCTACTATCCAGAATGTTGTACATAGCAGCGTTGGTGATTGTTCTTCCTCATAGTTCCATGCCCTGGTATAAGTTTTTTAAGTTAGTTCCTGGGAAGCTCTGTAAAGTTGGATATAATAGATTCTGCCTTCTGAGAGATTATAATAATGAATTGAGCACACTGACAGGGACAGACAGAAAAGAAATACAGAAGTGATCCAAAGAGCCTGGTCTGGGAATGGAAACCCCGAGTTTTAGACATAGTCTACCACTTCCTGAATAATTGTGGGAAAGTCAATTTAAGCTCTTTGAAACTTAATCTGAATCTTAAGAATCTTAATCTGTTTTCTTAATCTGGAAAATCAGAATAATACTACTTGTTTGATCCATCTCTCCCGGTTTGAGTATCAAATAATGTGATAAATGCATTTGAAAGCTCTTTGCTACTACAGTTCTAATCATTGAAAGCCCTTGTTATTATTTAAAGCTACAGAAGTACCAAATATTAGTAGACACCCTTACATTTATAGGATACTTTACATTTAATTTGATCCTCAGGCCAACTCATTCTATTGAAAATAGAATCTCTTTCCTCTCTCTTTTCCTTTACATTTTCATTTATAATCAGTACCCTTCCTGAAACAGTAAAAGAAAACGATCTACTCTTGTGCTCTTTATATTTTGTTGGTATATACAACTTTTGTAGTTTCTCTTATTTGGGGGCAAAAATGATGGTTCTACCTCTTGTCTGAATTGTATATGTAAAGAGAGGGCCTTATACCATTTTCTGCTTAAAAATGGGAATGTCTTTTCAAATACTTTTTTTTAAAATTTTATTTAGGACAAAGTAGATGCTGGCTTGCCTACAGCAATTGTAAGTATACTTTAAATAATCCTTTAAAGGTAAGCTTTCCATTTGATCAGGTTTTCTTAGATTTATTCTTCCGATATTCAAAGTTATTACATAAGTTTTGTGATAATTAAGTCATGTCATTTACTGCCAGTAATCAGGTTTAAAATTTGTCCGTGTTGAATGTTCTTGTTCTTTCTAGTGTATTGTTACTTTTCAGTTTTCTTTTTTTGTTTTGTTTTTTGAGAAAAATAATAATTAGCCTTTTCCCAATTTATTTGTATGTGGTACTACCCTGCCCAAGTATATTTGCTCCTTCTGTGACTTGGCCTCGCTTTGGTTATAGGGAGTGGAAAACAGTGTTTGGTAAAATCACTTTGTGGTAAATAGTACCCTTAACAGCTCTGAACTCCATTGCCAAGCCTGCCAAATAGTAAATCTGTGGAGTGATTATAGAGAACTGGGGGATATTGAAAGCACTCTAGTGCCCTCTTTTCTATTTTCAACTATTTCCAGCTGCCTCCTGTAGCTTTCTTATTAGGTAGTCAATTGGTGAGGAAGTGGGCTGGGTTTTGAGTATTTCTGGTGCCTTTTGGCTCCTGTGAATAAACTGGAGAAGGGCTTTCTTGTCCCTTTCTCACACCTCATAGGAGGCTCTTGGTTGGGTAGCATAAGTGCCTCTTACTGTGTGTGGACCCCTGAATTGTTCAAAAAATTGCTTTAGAGGAAGTTAAGTGGCATGTTTTTGCCTCTAATGTTGAACATATGATATTTTGTTACCCTTAGAGTAAATTTAGAGGGATTCCCAGAAATAAGATGTTCTGAGTTTCATTTCCCGTTTTGCCTCCTAGATGAAATTTTCCTTATTTATAATAGTTGGTATGTTATCTGGTGCCTAGAGGAAAGAAAACCAGCAAATTCAATTCTGATTATTTCAAGATCCTTGTAATGTCTTAAAATGTAATCTTCTCTTTTGTTCTCAGGCAGTGTCGAGTCTGATAGCAGTGGGTACATCTCATGGATTGGCTTTAATATTTGGTAAATTTTCTACCTACTTTCCTTATTTTAAATATTAAGTATTTGGGTTTTTTTTAATAATGTCTTTTAATCACAGTTTATATAGTAAACTTTATTTATTCGAAAAAAGCCAGAAAAACTTGAAAAGTAGCGGTCAGCATTTTTATAGTTAAAAATTACTTGACTCAGCTTCATTTTGTTGCTCATTGCAAGTTTATTTTCTTCTTTATGAATTTATAAGCTATCATATCATATCTTTTGACTCTCTGCAGACCTAGACAAAAAGGATATAAAGTTGAGAGGTTGGCATTTTGTCTGCCTCTGATTTGTGGTGGTGCTAATGTTTTAGTCTAAATCATATCTGAGTAGTTGGTATTTGAAAAGATCTTCAGAGAAAGAGATTCCCAGGCTTTCTCAGTAATTTTCAGTAACTCTTACTGACAGTAAGTTTTTTTTCATTTACATTGTAAACCCCTCTAAACTGAAAAATTTTTAGCCCATAATCACTTTCTTTTTTTGGTTGAGAAGAGAACTTAGCTAGTTTTATTTGAATGGTAAGTGATAGTCCTAAGTATTTTCTCATTTTTTTTTCCTACATGAGACTAAATAAACCTAGTTTTAATCTTTCTTTGCTTTTGCATTCAATACTATGAGCAGAACATTTTGTTCTGTTTACTTAAAAACTATTAGATAATATTTTCCTGTCATTTTTAGTGTTCTCTATGGATCTTAAGTCTTTTGCAACTTTCTTAAATGGAATTCCTGATGACACTGTATTTTAGTAAGGACTCTACAGGATATTGTGTAAGGATTACCTGGGAAGACCTTAATAGCAGAACCACAGTTTGATCTCTGTGGGCCTTGCATTTTTATTTATCATATGAGTGAATAACTAGTTATTTTCCCTTGTTTTTGAACAATTTGACTTCCTATTTATAAATTTTCCATTATGCCAAAAGCCTTATTTATCATGTGTTTTTAACACCTAGTCTTTTCAAAGGCGATTGATATAAATAATAAAGTTTTATTGTCTGGGGATGAGAAGAATGGAAACAAAAATATAATTCTCTTTAGAGAACTTTAGAATTGATTCTTTAAACAATTTTTTCTTATTCCATAATATGTGTTCATAATAAAAAAATTAGATGAGCAAAAGGTTGAAGATACACCAAATTCTGCCATCCAGGAATAATTCCTAACATTTCTGTATGGCCTTCTAATCTTTTTTCCTGTACATGTGTGTATATATATGTACACACCCCCAAATGGGATCATGTTAATTTGTAACCTGCATTTTCATTATAATGAACATCTTTCCATGTGATTATTAGTCATCTGTAACATAATTTTTTTCTGTATTAAGTTATTAGCTTTTTTTTTTTTAATTGAAGTATGATCGATTTACAATGTTGTGTTTCTGGTGTACATGAAAGCGATTCAGTTTATATATATATATATTCGTTTTCATATTCTTTTCCATTATGGTTTATTACAGGATATTGAATATAGTTCCCTATGCTATACAGTAGAACCTTGTTGTTTATCTGTTTTATATATGGTGGTTTGTATCTGCTAATCTCAAACTTCTAACTTACCCCTCCCCCTTTCCTTTGGTAACCGTAAGTTTGTTTTCTATGTCTGTGAGTCTGTTTCTGTGTAACATCATTTTTAATGGCCACGTTTTACTTAATCATTTCCTACTATAAGACATTTAGGTTGTTTCTAACCAGAAAGTAGAGTGATGAACATCTTTGTAACTGCATTTTTGTTCACATGATTACTTCCTTAGGACAAATTCCTGAAAGTGGGCTTGCTTAGGTCAGGGTATGAACATTTTAAACACTTCTGATGTATACTGCCTAATTGCCTTCTAGAAAGTTTTACCAGCTTGCTCTCCTATCACGTGTAAGAATGCTTGTTTTCCTATGAGGGCATAGTTGGTATCAGATTGATAGAATTCTGGGAAAGGATCTTCAAAGGACTTTTAGTTCAATCCCCTTATTTACATATGAGGTGACTGAGAACCAGAGAGGTTAAGTGACATGTACAGAGCCAAATTCAGAATCAAGGAATACTGAATCCTAAGATCAGTACATTTCCACACTTCCAAGCAGTTCTCCAGTTCTGAGAGAAAAGGAGGCAAATTGCAAGATACATAAAGGAAAGAATGGAAGAACTAAGATGAATGAGGATAAAATATAATGTACATGTTTATCTGTCAGCAGAATACATGTTTATTTTTGTTCCCACTTACCAGTACTCACTTTTCTTCAACTCTATCTGCTTTAATATCCCTTCCTTACCACAAGGTTATAAGAATATGTGCCTGCTTATAATCAAATCCATGCAGAGCTTACTGCAACAAATTAAAATGAAGTCTTTTAAAGTAGAAACTAACAGAGGAGAAGAAGAGTTTATTGTCTTTCATTACTGTCTCCTTAATTTCCTTGGGCCTACTTTCTAATTTTTTTAGACCCCAGTAACTTTCTTGTAGATTTGATGAAATAATAATCTTTCATTACAGTCTCATGAAAAAGAAAGTATGCCATAATGAACATTTTGAGAAAGGATCATAATATTCTAGTTATGCTTTGGATTTTTAATCATGCAGTTAATAAATTTTACTCATTTTTGTGGGAATCAGATATTTGGACAATGAGTTTTAACAAATGGATTAAAATTTGCTTGAAAGCCAGGAAAAAAATGGCAGAGTAATAATACTATGAAGTGTCTAGATTAGAGGTCTGGGTTAAATCTGATCTTTTAAATATCTTTGTTGATCATAGGAAAAAGTGCAGAACTGCACTTGTTTAAGTAACACTAGATTCTCTTTGGAATAGAGGCCTGGGTCATTAAAATAGTAATCATTATAAGCTTCTTAAACGTCATATAAATTGCCTATTCTTATGGAATTATAGGTATATGGTATTTATTATGTATCTTGGTTCTTACCTAACTATAGGATCTCAACAATTCGAATCTTAATAAAGATATCTCCCTATCCTAAGGCCCTTAGTTTTCCATTTTTTGGGTTGTTAGTATACTTTAGTAGATTATCTTTTGGAAATTGTTTTTGTTTTTATCAAACTTAATGGACTTGGATTTACTGTGCTAAAGTTTGGATATTATGCATTTTCTTTATTTCCATAACCAATACCTAAATATAAATGCTAGATGTATCATTTAATCACATTTAGTATCATTCCCACAGATAACTGAAGTTTATCACTTATACTCTTGAAATTTTACCTGTCTTTTCTCTGAACTTTTGAACTGATTTCTTGCTTTTCTCTTTTTTTTGATCTTTTCTCCATGGATTCAAAGGAAAAGGTATAGTAATTTTGGTTTGCATGAGTGACTTTTTCTTTTGACCTTTTTAATGTTGAAAAAGAATGTTACTAGTTACAGTCGATGTCCTCTTATGAAATGCTTATTGAAAAGTTTTGAAATTAAAGTAGGGAATTGTTAAAAATTGTAAATATATGCATACCTTCAATGTTTTATTTTAAATGAAAATAAATCATTGAATATTGATCTTAATCTTTTGGCATAGACCAAAACTGTTTCTTTGAGTTTGTATCTGCCAGTTGGACGTCTGCAGCATCTTTTTTGGCATAAGCTGCATCAGTGATGGGTCATGCAAAATTTGTACTTTTACTTAAAAAAAAGAGGTAAAAAAAGCTTAGGCACCTGTGAATCAGTCGAAGTGTGCAAAATTTTAGACTTTCATAAAACTTCTTTTCAGTTTTCTGCAGTTATCTTGTCCATACCTTACTTCATGACAGTTAATTTAAAGCAACTTATCTTTACCAAGTTTTTCTAAAACATTCATTTAGCTTTCATAGAAACAACAGCTCTTTCTTTTCCACTGTATTTCATCAGTTGACAATATTGTTTAATTACATTTTTAAAGTACAGTAATATTACAGTGGCATGAACAGGTTTGGAAATGAACACAACTGACTTTTCGTAAGCATCTGAGTTCTAGAAAATAGCCAGTTAGCTGTGGGGTGTCATTGTATCGTGGGCTTTAGTCAGTAAGCTTTATAGAGGGAATGGAGAACTTTAATTCTGTGTGTTTGTTAGATGGCGGTCAGGTAAAGTGCTTCTGCTGTTTTATGATCATTGATGATGAAAAATGTTTCCTAATAACTCTTTTCTTCTCCTTTGGTCTTAGAGAATATTTTAATAATGCACAAAGGAGTAGTATTGAAGAATGGTGAATACTGGCAATAAAAGTAGAGCTCTACACACATAATTAGATTTTGATTCCTTCTAGGATCTAGGTATTTCCTTCTTTGATGGTCTTTGGGATGTAGTTAAAACAAATTAGGGGTGAAGAAATAGAGGATTAGATTAATTTTGGTATATGGAGAGAGAGCAGAAATTCTTGAAGTATGTACAAATTTAGATTTTATGGCTATTATAGACTTTATATGTTTTTTATGGCTTTTCTTTGCTACTTAGCACATTACTCTTAAGCCTAGAATATGCTGAGATCTACCCTAAGTAAAGTGTACTGCGAAAGGTATACTGATAAAGAAATAGATATAATTTATTTCACTATCAAATGGATGTGCTTTTTGTGGTATCTGGGCTTCGAGTTCTCTTAATTAATTGGTAAGCTATTTATTATCATTAATAATAATTCTTCGTGGGACTTTCTTGATGGACCAGTGGTAAAGAATCCACCTTACAATGCAGGGGACACGGGTTCAATCCCTGGTCAAGGAACTAAGATCCCACATGCCGCGGGGCAACTAAGCCCGCGCGCCACAAATACTGAGCTCGAGTGCCTCAACTAGAGCCCGTGTGCCGCAAACAACAGAGCCCATGAGCCCTGGAGCCTGTGCGCCACAACTAGAGAAGAGAAAACCCGCACGCCACAACTAGAGAGAAGCCCGTGCACCACAAGGAAGAGCCCACACGCTGCAACAAAAGATCCCGCATGCCTCAACGAAGATCCCGCATGCCGAAACTAAGACCCAACTCGGCCAAAAAAAAAAAATCTTAAAAAAAATTCTTTGCATGTGTACCATTGGATAGTTTTCATATTTTTCATAGGCATTTACAAAATTTACGCTCTATGCCAACTCTTTGAAGTTTATAGGAAAAATGATAGTCTCATTTCATATTTCTTGCCCAGATCAGGAGCCCCATTGGAGGAGGAGAATGTGGAGAGCTCTGATATTCACCTTTCTTGCTTCTGTCCAGGTCCTTTTGTTCTTTTCATGTAGCTTTAGAAATTAAGTGTTTGGAAGAGGTTTTAAGTTTGTCTTCACCAAATACGTTTCCCCAGAACTGTCTAGAAAAATCTGGACTACAGAATGTTCTTCTAGTAGAAGAAACCTCTTCAATAAGTCCCTGCTTTCTTCTTTCCACAGAAATTCTACCTTTTCTGATTTTAGTCTAAATTGTATAGCAAGTTTGTTAATATGGCACCATAAATATAGAATGTATAATGACAGCAATAAGAATTGATAAGTATCTTTGTGGAGTTAAACTATATTACATTTTATGCACTGTCTATTACCTCACAGCCACTCTACCTTATAAAGAGACATTATAAATATAATGAATACATTGTAAAAGTTAAGGACAAAAATTGACAATGTTTTCATTAACATAGTCCTGTGGGATGTAAATTTAATACATATTTCAGGAGTGACCAAGGCTGATAATGTGGTCCTTGTCTTAGCTAGTTTTTTAGTACACAGGACCCACAGTCAGGAAAGCAGAGTCATGTTTGGGTTTTTAATGTAGAAGTTAGATGTGTCTTTTTCCTTCCCTCTTTTTTTCTCTATTTCCTTTTTCTTAATGGTACCCTTAGTCTCTATTTTGTCATACTCCTTAATTCTCCTGTGCTTACTTTCCCTGAGTTATAAGAGTACTTAAATAGTATAATTTTTAAAATAAATTTATTTACTTATTTGTTTTTGGCTGCGTTGGGTCCACATTGCTGCACACGGGCTTTCTCTAGTTGCAGCGAGCGGGGGCTACTCTTCGTTGCGGTGCGTGGGCTTCTCATGGCAGTGGCTTCTCTTGTTGCGGAACACAGGCTCTAGGCATGCGGGCTTCAGTAGTTGTGGCATGTGGGCTCAGTAGTTGTGGCTTGCGGGCTCTAGAGCGCAGGCTCAGTAGCTGTGACGCACAGGCTTAGTTGCTCTGTGGCGTGTGGGATTTTCCCGGACCAGGGCTCGAACCCGTGTCCCCTGCATTGGCAGGCGGATTCTTAACCACTGTGCCACCAGGGAAGCCCAAATAGTCTAATTTAAAGTATGAACTTAGGTAAAGCAGAAAGCATTAGTTAGTGTCTTTAAGTATTGGTGGATCAGAGCTGTATAGAGTTTGGATCTCAAAACCAGGATTACAAAGGATCTCAGCAGGATGCTATTCAAACACTACTCTCCTAGAAGGCAGGCAGCCCAGGCTAAAGGGACTTCTTTTTGAGGCTGGTGTGGAATTTCTGTCTTTGTCCTCTTACTTTCAGCCCATTCGTTGGACTACTCGCATGACCCAAAGTGGTAGCATATATAGAAAATTGTTGCCCAACCACTGAATCTTGACAATTTGCAGAATAAGGTATATGGATAATCCACTAACTGTAAAGGTGGCTCTGACAAAATAAGAATCATGGAAAACACTATTTTAGGCATGCAATTTAATAAAGCAAAATAAAATGGGATGTCATTTTTAGAGTCAGGAAAAAGGAAATTTTAATAACTTGGATTAAACTGGAGGAGGGAGGAACGTATGTAAGGAAAAAATAAGGAAAAAAATCTGTAATTGTTATCATTTTAGATTTGAGTAAACAGGACTTTTAAAATATATCAGACCTTGTATATTTATGAATCTTATTCCTTTTCTGATATTCATCTTGGAAGGCTAAGATCTAAAATGATTTCAGAAAACATCAAATATTTCCTATGTGCTAGATAGAATACAGCCATTAATTGTGTCAGAACTCCTGGGGAGGTGGGGGTTGCTATTTGAGCCTGCTTATGAACACAGAAAAATATTCTTACAGTAGTCACTTTGGATGGGCAAAAGGACTTACCTAGTATTATTCCTTACATTTGAGAATGAATGTCTTTAGGCTGTTTCTGATAACTAGATTTACCTTTATAGGAGGAAGATTTGCAAATGTGGCAGCTATTCAGATGATTGTCAGATGGCTTCTGTGTGCAAGGCACCAGTCTGGGTATTCTGGGGATGTTAATTCACTGATGATCTCAGCCCTTAGAGAGGTCATAGTCTAAGAGTGAGAGTGAGATGTATTTACCTCCAAAAATTAGCACATAGATAGTGAAGGGAAGCACAAACAATGGCTGGGGGAGTTAAGAGACCTCCTGATTGTGCAAGTATGGTAGTTTTTTTCCCCCTTAAACAGTTAAATTTTGTAGGCATGCCTTCTTATGTTTAAATTTTTTATTTCATTGTTTTCAAGTGGGTACAATAATGAACTCTATATAATATAAAATAAGCATTGCCTAGGAGAAGCCCTAGAGGAATTTAATTATTAGATAATAAGGTTTAATAATATCTGAGTGCCTCCTGGAGAAATCAGAGATGATTACAGCAAAATTCTTGCCCTTAAGTAACTTAATCTAGTAGAGATTTGAATTATTTGCTTTTAGCATATCAAATGTTGATGCTTGAAAAGAATTTTCTTAAGCAGTTTAAACATACCCTGTGATTTTATTTATATTGTTCATTTGCCTGGTAAACCTTTTCTCCATGGATAATATAATGTAAATTTCAGCCAAACTCTAAATTAATAAATTTTGATTTTTGAAGTTTTAAAGCTACTTTAAAAGATGGTATTTCATGTAACCTTGCATCCTAAAAATAGCAAGAAATACAATTCTAGAATGGAAGTTAGTTCAAAGAGCTTTCGTAGGATTTTTTTTAACTTATTAGCAAGTTTTGTATTATGCTTCCTTGTAGTTATTGTTTTTTTCTGCTTTCTTAGTGTCTAATTCAATGCCCAGTGTCTAGTTAGATGCTCAATAAATATATTTTAAGCTGAATGTAACTTCATCGTTCGATTCTTTTGATACTTGCTACCTCAAAGTGTTTGAAAACAAGCCTATACTAAGTATATATTTATTCATGCCTTCATTTCTTTCACTTGATTTCATCAATTGCTTTCTTTAGATCAGAATCAAGCTTTGCGACTCTGTCTGGGTAGCACTAGTGCTGGAGGTCAATATGGAGCCATCTCTGCCCTCAGTATCAACAGCGACTGCTCACGACTTCTCTGCGGCTTTGCTAAAGGACAGGTAAATAGGAACTTAATTTTCTCCATAAGACAATGTAAAATCAATTAAAAAAAAAGCATTATCTCTAGATCAGTATCTCGAAGACTAAAACGTGTTATAAAGTGACGTGTCTGTAGAGCTAACCTGAGTTTGCTTAGTCTGACTTTTGTCCAAATTTTAAAATATTATTGACTGAGCCAGAGTCTGTGATTTTTAATATCTTAATTCATATGTCCATATAAGTAAATAGGTTTTATAAACCAACCAGGCTGTTATACAAAATTTACTTTCCTACTGTAGTGAGGATAATTGTTGTTGATTTTTAAGGACACTATATTCTGCTTTGTGTATTCTTATTACTGTGTTCCTAGATAACTATTTTGGTATTTCTTTTTCTTCTGAAACTGGCAGTAAGTTTTGTTTCTTCTCTTCTTCTGACATATTAATTGGTTTGGCAGTAAGCCTTTCTATAATTTTTACCAGTGCTAAAGAGATTGACTCATTAAAGAAATTTCTTTTACCTCTCAGTAAAACAACAAGATTTAAAATCTGAAGGGTAAAGTAGGTTGGGCAGGATGAGGGGAGGATGAAGATGAAATAAAGGCCCCACGCTTTAGTGGATCTGCAACCTTTAGTTATGTTTTAACTTTATAGTTCTTTGTCTGCAATGTTTATAGACCAGGAATAGATTATTTCAGCCAAAAGCCAGGAAACTTAAGTCCAAAAAAGAGCAATAAATTTGTTTTTAAAGCATTTAGTTGTCTTATAGATCACTATGTGGGATTTGGCCAGTGGAAAACTTCTAAGATCAATAACAGATGCTCATCCTCCAGGAACAGCAATATTGCATATTAAGGTAAAGTCCTTATTTTCTTTTTCTAATCATCTTCATTATTATGCCTTTGTATCCATTTTTAAGTAGATTTCTTTATAAACAGAATCCTTGAAAGTGAACTGTCTTTTATTTGACTGGCCCAACAAGATGTTTTCCCAAGTTAAAACCAGAGGTGGGCTGGCATGGTAACATTCAGCTGTAAGTTGTATTGAAATCTAGTAGATGTAGCAGGAAGGAGAGTAAATTGATGTGATCCTGGACGAAAGGCTGGCAGCAAAGACAGGCAGTACCCTACCAAAAACCCATGTACAGATTTTAAAAGGTCTTTTTACTTTGTTTAGTCCGCCAGGATTTTATTGCTGAGGCGGTGTGCTCTGTCACACTTTGTTGGGAATTACCTGAAGTTCAAGGCACCAATCGTGAAAGAACCAAGCTTTGCATTATGTTTAGAAACAAATCTGTTGGTTTATTTTCTTTCAGGCCTCCAAAGGAAAAGCATCAAGATTTGAATCTTGGCTTTCTCCTTACATGCCTGAAAATAATAAACCAACTTAGGTAACAGATTTCACTTATAAATGCAATGCGAACCTTGGTTTTTGTATGCTGTCAAGCCCATGTTCAGAAGTATAAAATGTACAGGACTATAACTAAGGAAGTCTAAAATCAGATCTTCTGGATTTTAACCATGTACACATTTGGTTACTTAGCTGTGCAGACCTCTTTTATCCATACACATTCTTTTTAAAGTCTGGTAGCATCTGGAGTTTATGTGTCTGCATCTCGGTTAGTTACATAAAAGTCTTTTGTGACAAAGCAGCGTTGAAGCATTTAGTTACAATGAAAACAACCAAGACAAGTAAAAGTAGAGAGAATTTCTCCTCTTTCTGAATATCATGGCAGTTTATCTTGACCTCTTTTCATATGGCATGAGTCAACCTCTAATATGTTGTAGTTGTTTGTGTTATGTCTTATCTCCTTTAAAAGATTGAGATCTTTGAAACCAGGATCTGTTTCTCTTTAATTTTTGTGTGTTACATGTAGTAGCACATTACAATAAATAGTGCTCAATAAATGTTTGGTTGGTTGTTTATAAAAGTCCCGTCCATTTGCAGAAAAAAGCAAAATCTTTGGGAGAAGCAATAGGAAACAGAAGAGATAAAGGCAGAGAGAAAAAGGCAGAAGAGATAAAGGCAGAAGAATGCAGCTGACGTTAAAAGCAGACTAGTAGTGGACATTGTGTTGCTTGGGAATGGTGATAAGTGCAGACACTGACTTTACTTCTGAGGTCTTCCATTGACAACGGCTACTTGCGCTTCAAACCTCTTACTCATTGTTCTCCAGACTTAACCCTACACATCCCATCAATAACAATTTGGGCTTTAATTCATTTATATATACATATGTATGTGTGTGTGTGTGTGTGTGTGTATATATATATATATATATATATTTATTTAAAAATTATTTAAATATGCTAGTGTACTATATTTAAGTACATTATAAAACACATACACAAGAAGTAGAAAATTAATAAATAAAATCATGAGTGCTGTTATTTTCCTTACACTCCACTTTGGCAACTACTCAGCTAGGCCTTGAGAACAAAGGTGTAGGACTTCTTTACCTGTGTGTGGGGTTGAGGAAGAATAATTTCATAGTAGCCTCCTGTACCTCAACCATCCCTGAAGAGCACAAAGGCATGAGATTTAGGATGGTTTCACAAACCTCTGGGGTTAGGGAGATTAGTCACTGTAAGTGATACAAATTAAGTTATTCAATTTTGTATCCTACAACACTCATATCTACCATACCGCATAAGCCCTTAGGACCATCTGTCATTGTGAACATTATTTATTAATTTGAGTTTTCCAGAGTAGATAATAATAACTGAAGTATACTCTGTCGAAGAAGATTGAGGGGGCAGCACGTTTTAGGAAGAGTTACATAAAAAGTTAAACTGCTTTACATGCAGTGGATTAACTCTTCAGTTATTGGAAAACATATTCCAATAAGTTTATTTCCCAAAGATACCAAATGTCTTTCACTGTGTCTTTATTCTTGAAAGCTAGGCAACTGCAAATGTATCCAAAGTATCCTATTTAGCTTAATAGCAAGTTAGAAAAAATTAATGTAAGAACCTAAGTAGAAAAAAAAAAAAAAAAAAAAAAGAACCTAAGTAGAGAACTTTAGGGCTGTTATGAGTCATAGTTTGTATTTTTCTTTTACCCTGATGAAAGGTGGTTTTTGCTTTTTTTAAAGCCTCATTTTCTTAAAGATATTGAGCCATTTTTATTCCAAATATGGGTAAGTTTGTATGTTTAGAGTACTGAGGTAGATCTAGTTTAGGTGATTTCAAATGCTATTAAATGTGTTTGTCTTAGATTTTTAAAATTTTATAATTTTTTCCCTTACCTTTTTAATACTTGATTGGTTGTCTGAAAATGTATAAGAAAATAAATTCCTTCTCTGTTTAGTTTACAGATGATCCAACTCTTGCAGTTTGCAACGACAGCGGAGGCTCTGTTTTTGAATTGACATTTAAGTAAGAGACTAATGGACATTTGTAGACAAATGAAAAGATTAGCTCCAGTTTAATGACTTGAAGTTGAATATGAAGAGGTCTGGAAAACCCATGTGATTGGAAATAGGTTGTGGCTGTGTATTACACTTATAGAACATACAGAGGGGGCTGAGCACCAGGCCGGGCCTCCCCAAATTCTATCACAGTAGATCCGAGATGGGATTCTAGACTCCTACTCCCCAGAATATTCATAAACTCTGTCAATCTTGGGAACCATTATCCTGGAGTATCTCACTAATTTCCGTTTCGGCCCCAGGCCCAGTTGATTATAACCATAATGGCCAGGTGTAGAAAGGTTTTTATTGCCTTGGCATTGCCCTGTTTACTCTTTAAATAAGAGGAAAGACTATTTAGATACATGGAAGAACATTTATAAATCTGAGTTTAAAAAGTAGAACAAAAAATTCAATGTGTATTGTATTTCCATAAGTTCTTCAAAGTAAGGACTATGTTTCTTGTATTTCTCATACCTTCTAACAATGTCGAGCCCAAAGTAATTGCTTAAAAAATACTATTGATTTATTCAGCTAATGTTTATTGAGCATCTCCTATGTGTAGGCATTGTTCTAGACACCAGAGTTACAGCTATGAACCAGACAAGGTTGCTACTCCAATAGAACTTACATTCTAGTTGGGTCGGGCATAAATGCATAATGAAATGCATAAATGAAATAACTATAGATAGTTACGAGTACTGTGAAAAAAATAAAACAGGTCAGTGTGCTGGAGTGCATTTGAGTATAATTTAGGAAGGCTTCTCTCCGAAGGCGACATTTGAGCAAAGACCTGAATGACAATCTGGTCAACAAGTGGAAAGATGTAGAAGAAGTGTTCCGGGCAGAGGGATGTTCAAGCACAAAGCCTTTGAGGTGGGCACAGCGTGGCATGCTGGAGCAGTGGAGAGAAAGACGGTGTGGCTGGAGCATGCGTTTGTCAGGAGCAGCAGTAGTGGGAGAGGAGTGAAGGCAGGAGCCAGATCATATAGGACCTTTTAAACATGGCGAAGAGTGGATTTTATTTTATGTACAGTGGCAAGCCATTGGAGATTTTTTAGGAGAAGGGTGATAAATCTGACCCACACATTAAAAATGGCATGCTGATGTCATGTGGAGTTTGGATTGTTGGGGGCAGGAGTAGGAGTTAGGAGGCTTTTTTAGTAGGCCACGCTAGGGCTATAGCGCCTTGGATCATTGCTAAGTTGATCTGGCATTTTTTGGTTACATTTTCAGGAGAGTGATGGGAGTGAGAACATGTGAATCTAGATGCCTGTTCAGTGGTTCCAAGGGTGAAGTGTGCTGTATTGAGCCTCTCCATTCTAAGCCCGAATTGAAAGATCATCCCATCACACAGTTTTCCTTTTTGGCCATGGCATCCTTAACAAAGGTAGGTGTATTTAGAAGATGAAGCTCATAACTTTAGAGGCTTTGAATACCAAAAATTTGAAAATTGCAGGGTAAATATTAAAATGTATTTTTTCCCCTAAAGATACTGGTCATTGGATTGAAGCCATCCTTGAAAGTGTGGATGACTTTTCCTTATGGACGGGTAAGTAAGCTTCTCCATCTTATTGGTAAAAAGACCATGTCAGGAGGTTGGGGAAAATTACTTGCAAGTGGCACATTCTGTGAGGTTGTCAGAAAACTAGGTAGAATGGAAATCAGTGCTGCAAAGGTCACTGTCTGATTACCTTGATGTGACCAAAGCAGCATAAGCTGGTGACTACAGCAGTAACCTGGGGATCACAAGATCTGTACTTTTCTACCTTTATTCTGTTAAGTTTTTTTCTCATGAACAGCTGCTGCTTTGATAACGAACTACTGATAGAGAACACTCCACCGTAATACCCAGCATGAATTGCTGCTGCATACTCTTTCCTTGGCTTCTTCTGCCTCTGATATTTTACTTTGGAGGATGATACTTCTCAGAATGTATTATGCACACCTCAATTTCCCTTTTCTTTTTCCTGATTGGTTGTTTTCAAAGAGTTGTTTTCTTCCAGTGTGTATATGAGGAGAGGCATTGATGGGATGGGATGGGATGGAGAATGATGGTGCAGAACGAAGACTAGTTCAGAAAGTAGCCGCCGTAATGAGGGAGCTCACTCTTCTGTTTTCTTGTTGGTACTCCGTGTATCTTTGGGCCCCAGGGGAAGCAGGTCTGCCCTTTCAGTTGGCAAAGCTGACTTATATTGCCATTAACAGTTCTTAGGTGAGCTTCATTGGCTAATTGAGATTTATCATGGTAGTATGTGTTTACATCTTTTTGTATGTTTTTATTGGTGTTTTTTCCAACATTTTATTATGAACATTTTCAAACAAATAGAGAAGTTGAAAGAATTTTACATTGAACATCTATATACTTTCCATTGTAAAACTCTACCATTAGCATTTTATTGTATTTTATTATATACCTGTTCATCTCTATGCACCCATCAAATTATGTTTTCTTAAATGTATTTCCAAGTAAATTACAGAAATTAGTACTCTTTTTTTCCTAAATATTCAACATGCATATGATTAAGTACAGTTCAGTATTTGTTGAAGTTTTTCCTTTGGTGTAACAATTTACATACAACAAATGTACAGATCTTGAGTGTACATTTGCTGAACTTTGCCAAAATGTATGTACTTTTGTAATCCAAACCTCTGTCAAGATGTGGAACATTACCATCCACACAGAAAGTTCCCTCATGACGCTTCCCAGTCAGTCCCTGCTCCTTTGGAATTGATTGATTGATTGATTGGCTGCATTGGGTCTTTGTTGCTGCGTGCCGGCTTTTCTCTAGTTGTGGTGAGCGGGGGCTACTCTTCATTGCGGTGCGCGTGCTTCTCATTGTGGTGGCTTCTCTTGTTGCGGAGCGTTGGCTCTATAGACGCGCGGGCTTCAGTAGTTGTGGCGCATGGGCTTCAGTAGTTGTGGCTCGCGGGCTCTAGAGCGCAGGCTCAGTAGTTGTGGCGCACGGGCTTAGTTGCTCCACGGCATGTGGGATCATCCCAGACCAGGGCTCGAACCCGTGTCCCCTGCATTGGCAGGCGGATTCTTAACCACTGCACCACCAGGGGAAGTCCCTACTTTAGGAATTTTAATGAGAAATTAGGAGAAGTTTTATCAAGGAACACCAGTCAGATGCTGTTGTAAACCAGAGTTTTCCCTTTGTTTTTCTGTCTGTTAACAGTGATGACTTTTTTTTTCCCTTCTCCTCACTTAGATGGATCCTTCCAGTGTTCCATTGCTGGCCTGGCACTTTGTGGCAGTGCATAATTATGTGAATCCCATGCTTGCCTTCTGCAGAGGAGATGTTGTTCATTTTCTACTGGTAAGTCCTAATATGATGCTAGATCTGTGGTAAAGTCCTTTATCATAAGATTATTTTTTTGATTCACCAGTAATTTAATATTGTGTCAAAGAAATATGCTATCATAATTCTTTGGAGAGAAAGTGACCTATTTAATGTTTATTCGAGGCTTTAGTGGTTAACATGGAAAACATGATGATCACCCTCAGCTCCATGCCTCTTCATGGTATATTTCTCAGTTCCATCTCCTTTGACTAATAAATAATTGATGGTTTATGTGTATGTATAAATATATAAATGTACATAGGTCTGTATTAATGGCTTACCTATCTGCATATAGTGTATTTATTAGACAGCAAGTTATCATTGAGCACATACTATGTTATCTACACTGTAATGGACACGAGGCAATTGAAAGAAGTATAAAACTTAACTCCTTCTTTCACATAGGTTAAAATATGTTTTGAAAGGCAAAACCAGTATGTTCATTACTACTAGTGAGAACAGTTTAAGGATTCAAGTAGGTGATGAGAATTTAAAAATTGATATAAGTTCAGAGTATGAAGAGATTTGTACGGACTAAAGAGGCTGTGGAAGGCTTTATGAAGGATATAAGGCAGATACTAGGGACTTCCCTGGTGGCGCAGTGGTTAAGAATCTGCCTGCCAATGCAGGGGACATGGGTTCGAGCCCTGGTCCAGGAAGATCCCACATGCCGCGGAGCAACTAAGCCCGTGCGACACAACTACCGAGTCTTCGCTCTAGAGCCCGCAAGCCACAACTACTGAGCCTGTGTGCTACAACTACTGAAGCCCGTGCGCCTAGAGCCTGTGCTCCACAACAAAGACAAGCCACCACAATGAGAAGCCCACACACCGCAATGAAGAGTAGCCCCAGCTCGCTGCAACTAGAGAAAGCCTGTGCGCAGCAATGAAGACCCAACACAGCCAAAAATAAATAAATAAATGAATTTATAAAAAAAACAAAAAAAGGCAAATACTATAGGAGGGGTGAATATGCATACTGGGGAAAATAAGATGAACTGAAGTTATAGAGGTAAGAATGTGCCTGTGGAATCTCCTCTTGGGTTTCCTAGCTCAGTGAAGCAAGTACACCACTATCCACCTAGTTTCTCCAGCCAGAAATCTAGGAGTTGCCTTTCGGTTACACTTCTCCCTTTATTTCTACTCTATCACACATCTATTGACTCTGAGTATACTTCCTCTTTGTCTCCCCCATTGCTGCTTCCCACTGACACTTCTAGCCTAGGCTCTGGAGTAGCTTCCTGACTAGTCTTTGGCCTCAGTGTCTTTTTTTTTTTTTTTTAAATTGAAGTATAGTTGACTGACAGTGTTGAGTTAGTTTTTGATGTACAGCAAAGTGATTCAGTTTTTATATATATATGTATACACACACACACACACACACACATATATATTCTTTTTCAGATTATTTTCCATTATAGATTATTATGAGATACTTAATATAATTCCCTGTGCTGTGCAGTAGGACCTTGTTGTTTATTTTACATACAGTAGTTTGTAGCTGCTAATCCCAAACTCCTAATTTATCCCTCCCCCTCCTTTCCCCTTTGGTAACCATAAGTTTGTTTTCTATGTCTGTGAGCCTGTTTCTGTTTTGAAAATAAGTTTATTTGTATCATTTTTTTAGATTCCACATATAAGCAATATCATATGGTATTTGTCTTTCTCTGACTTACTTCACTTAGTACGATAATCTCTAGGTCCATCCATGTTGCTGCAAATAGCATTATTTCATTCTTTTTTGTGGCTGAATAGTATTCTGTTTGTGTGTGTGTGTGTGTGTGTGTGTGTGTGTGTATACATATATATTTATACACCACATTTTCTTTATCCATTCCTCTGTCAACGGACATTTAGGTTGCTTCCATGTTTTTGGCCTCGGTGTCTTTACATATGCCAACACGTCTACCAGGAAAGCTGTGTGCTCTCTTCCACATTATACTGGCTCATGATTAGCATTGCCTTTCCTGACCTCGGTTAGCATTTCCCGCTTCATAGACACCGATAAGACCTCTTTTGACAACATTCAGCATTTTTAAAATTACTTATCTAATATTTTTTTTCCTCACTAGAGTGAAAGCTCTGTAAGTCTAAAACCAACTCTACTGCTCTATTCCAGCCACTAGGACAGTGCTTGTATGTAGAAAGTCCCTAATAAATATTTATAGAGTTAATGACAGGGAGAAACTTATTGTTGAGAATAAAGTTGAACATACGGCATGGATCTTGGTTAGGGGTTGGCAGACTATGGCCTATGGGCCAGATCTGGCTGGCTGCTTGTTTTTGTAAAGTTTTATTGAACACAGTCATGCCCATTCGGTTAGGTGTTATTTATGGCTGCTTTTGCACTACTGTGGCAGAGTTGAGTAGTCATGACAGAGACTGTATGCTCTGCAGAACCTAAAATACTTACTGTATGGCCTTTTACAGAAAAAGTTTGCCAACCTCTGATCTAGATTATATAATAATTGACCTAGATTGGTAATGGGGAGCCATCACAGGTTCTTAGGTAATTAAAGTGATGTGATTAAAGTGACGTTTTAGGAAGATCACTGTAGAAATAGCAAAAAGAACAGATTATAGGAGGTTGGAGGGAAAGGAAAGGTTTTGCTCTTGTAATAAAGCAAGTGTGAGGTCTTTAGACAAGGATGGTTGGTTGCAGTGAGAGTTAGGGATGGCATTTTGAAGGAAAGACAAGGCTTCTTATCTTAGTGGATCTGGGGACCGAAGGACATAAACAAAACATTGCATTTCTGGCTTTGCATTTTAGAAGCATGAAATATTCAATGAATTAGGGTTAGGGAAGAATTGAATGTGTTGGGTTGGAAGTGAAGGTGAGGCTCTCAAGTGTTGTATTGGGGAATGTCTTCTGGGAGGATAGGCAGTCCAGGTCTGGGGTGAAAATGAGAATTCCAAAATAGAGAAGGTAGTTGAAGCTGTGAAAATCAAAAGCAAAAGCATACATAACCTTGGTGGACACTCATGTAGGGGAAAGGAAAAAGAAAAGACAATAGGAAAGGAGGATCCTATAAAGGCATCTAGAGGTAGGAGGGGAAATAGACCAGTATGGCATCACAGAAGATGAAGAAGGAGAGACTTCAGGACATTATCAATTCCAGGGTAATACCAATGCCAAAGAGAGATCAAGGAAGAAGACTGAACATAAGGCCACCAGATATGCAAGAAGTAGTTCTTTAGAAACTTTTCAGAGGACTAATTATCAGTGGAATTGAGGTGGAAGCTAGTTTATAGAGCCTCATTAAAGAAATGGGTATCTAGAAGAACAGACGCACACAATCATAGTACAGCATTTGGTTACAAGAGGAAAATGAATGGTTAACTTTCTGGAAGAAGTAAATGAAGGGAAGGTGTTTTGCTTTTGTTTTTTGAAGATGGAGAAGTCAGAAACCTGTTTGATAGCAAGAGGAAAAAGGTCCTTTGAAAGGAGTGACTGAGTATGTTAGCAGGGGAGGGGTAATATTAAGCAGCAATGGAGGGAGTAGGATTTAGAGTATATACAGGTGAAGTGATTTTCTATAGCAAGGACTTTAGCCAATCTTAGAATAGTTAATGTTGGCATTGACCTTTTTGTTTACGAAACACTTTCAACATATGCAAGATATGGAACAATTTGGTCCTGTCTTATTTTCATTTTACAAGTGAGGAAACTGAAAGAATAAATGATTTACCCTTGGTGACTCAGCTGTAATAGTGGAACTTACTCTTAAACACATAGCTGTAGATCTTAGGCTCCTTTTTACCAGAGCATTCTTTCTTACAGGGGAGGTGACTTAGGAAGTGAAGATGGGAGTACACAAAGGGCTCACATTAAATGGTCTCAGTTGTTTGTTAAGATATCTGGTGAGGTCAACACTACAAGTGATGGGACTAGAAGGCAAAGAGGAATTGTGACTTAAAGGGAAAGGAAGGCATCTAGAAGACTACTATGGAGAGTGTGCAAGAAAACCCAGGTTGAATTAAACGTCATGAATTTCAGGCAGGTCATTGTGGTGTGTTGTTCTTCCTCAGTGCTCTGTCACCTTGGAGCATAAGTGGAGAGAGCAAATTATAAGGACGGTTGAAGATTATAGAGAGTATATATATGCATATATAAGTAAAATATTGACACTTGAGGTTCTTTTGGGAAATTTTGGGCTGTTTGAGCTATAATAGTATCATACTTCACCCAAAGAAGTCTAGTTTCATCACTGCAACAGTTTTTTTTCTTTTAATGAACTTTTGTTTTACTTTTTTACATTATGCCACCAATCCCATTTTATGCTTTAACTCTGGCTAAATAGTCATTGACATGATGCAGTTAGGTTTTTCTGAATTATGACAGAGTGAATATTACATACAGCATTTGCCTGTACAGACATACCCCAGGGATATTGTGGGTTCAGTTTCAGAGCACTGCAATAAAGCAAATATTGCAATAAAGTGAGTCACATAAGTTGTTTGGTTTCCAAGTGCATATAAAAGTTATGTTTACACTATACTGTAGTCTTTTAAGTGTGGAATAGCATTATCTCTAAAAAAAACAATGTACATACCTTAATTTAAAAATACTTTATTGCTAAAAAATGCCAAAACAATTACAATAGTAACATCAAAGATCACTGATCACAGATTACTATAACAATACAATAATAATGAAAAAGTTTGAAGTATTGCAAGAATTACCAAAATGTGACACAGAGACATGAAATGAGCAAATGTTTTTGGAAAAATGGCGCTGATAAATTGATTGACACAAGGTTGCCACAAACCTTCAGTTTGTAAAACACAATATCTGGAAGCACAATAAAGTGAAGTGCAATAAAACAAGGTATGCCTAAACTGACAATTAGACCACTGACCAGATGTACCATGGATTTTGGTACAAATCATGATGTGAATGATTTTTTTCATTTGTATAGTTTCTTTAATTATCAGTATTTTTGTTTTATCCATATTCTGAATGGAAATCATCTTCTAGGTGGATTGACTAGGTGAGACTTTAAAACGTCTCTCAAACAATAGCTGATATTTAGGTTGCTTTTATTTCATCATCAGGTTAAGAGAGACGAATCTGGAGCAATACATGTTACTAAGCAAAAGCATCTTCACCTATACTATGACCTCATCAACTTTACTGTGAGTATTATTGAAATGAAATATCCCCTTTCATTTTATGTAATTGTTTTGAGTGCATGTTGTATTAAAGCTACCAGGATTTCTGCCATAAATCATGACCTTTAGGATTATATAAAATGTGGACAGAAGTGAAGTCCTGGGCTTCCCTGTGGTGCAGTGGTTAAGAATCCGCCTGCCAATGCAGGGTACATGGGTTTGAGCTCTGGTCCAGGAAGATCCCACATGCCGCGGAGTGACTAAGCCCCTGCGCCACAACTACTGAGCCTGTGCTCTGCAACAAGAGAAGCCACCGCAATGAGAAGCCCGCGCACCGCAATAAAGAGTAGCCCCCGCTCGCTGCAACTAGAGAAAGCCCACACGCAGCAACGAAGACCCAGTGCAGCCAAAAATAAATAAATTAAAAAAAAAAGTTAAATCCTGCTTGTACTGAATAAAGTCTGAGGCTGGTGTGATGCCACATTATTTTTATTGTCTTTTAGCCTTATGTCCTGCTGAACACTGGCAGGATCAGCAAAAGTTTTCTTTAATATCCTGATTAGCTCAAAGGGGAGATCAGAATCATTTCTTCAGGATCATTGCCGGGCTTTCTTTGTTAACACATTTTTGTACTTCTGAGTATGTCCTGATTGGTTCAGGAGTTCAGGAGCTATTCTTTATCTGTGGCTAAAAACTTTTCAGAGTTCTCTCTCTACTATGCATCTCAGTCCTGAGCAACTTTTGGTTTAAAAAAAAGAGATTATTTCTTTTTGCATCAATTTTTATAATAGATGATTTATTAATTTATTTGCACATTGCCTTTCAATCTCATATACAGACTTGATTTAGAAATAATACTTTTTTTCATACACATTTCATGAAATAATATTGTTCAACCTCTTCTCATGCGTGTAAGACATCAGTGTTTTTGTCATCACCAGAACCCCTTGTTGAAAATCATCTAACACAGTTTTCTAGAATTCATCATCATCGCTTCCATTTAAGATGTTTGAGATACAGCACTTTAAAAATCTGCATATGATTCTGTCCCTGGAAGAAATTTTCCCAACCACACGTAGCCATTCTCCTAATAGTAGGACTCCTAATAGTAGGACAGTTGGTGTTTTTCATTTGTCCTGTGGCCTGTCCTGTCCTATTCATGATGTGACCCCTAACTGCATTGCTTTGTAAATTACCTTTAAAAGGCTTGTTTACAATGTGTCAACACTTAAAATTGTGAGGATCTAATCTGAAGAATAATTGCTAATCCTGCTAACATTTTTTGTCATTCTTTCTCTTTTAACCAGGTGACCTTTGAAAGCATCTAAAAACTAGCACTAAGTTTATACAGGGGCTGAATAATGTGTCTTTCCTAAATGATACTTTGTTTCTCAAAGTAAAGTGATCAAGAGAGCACCTTACAAAAGCTCTTTGTAAATGATTTGAGTGTCAAACTCTGTTTCCTGAGGGACAGTTTTTTTTGGAAAACCAAACCAAACCCTTCCCGTGTAACACAGTGTTAAAAGTATATATTCAACATAGTTAAAAGAAAATTGATCCATTTTCAACTTGATTGTCTTTGATATATTATACAAATAATTTCTGAGAACATGGAAAGAGTTCATATAAATAAACCAAAATGAATACCAGAGAGAGAAAGTACAGGGGAAGTACTTTGTTCTGGCTAATTTAGAATTCTAATTGAGCAGATTTTAAGACTTCATTTATTTCTTGGGAAGGGATTGAGATTTTTCAAAAAAATATTTTGAAAATAAGAAATCTTATATATAACCCAAGAAATTTATCAAAATGGTATCCTTCAGAAGATTTTAACATAATTATTGTTATTACTTTTAAGATTATAATAGTACTAATTAAAGAATATTCAGAATATATAGAGAAATAGAAAGAGCGAAGAACTCTGCCATAATTGGTAGGTATGTTTTGAAGGAAATATATATTTTAAATAGCTTGTATTTTTAAATATGAATTACTTAAATGGTAACAATCATTCTTTGACCAGATAGGTTTATGAGGTTGCAGTTGCCCTTTTGTTTGATTAATGTCAAAAACACTAGAAATGCAAAGTTGGTCACTTTGCTTAAGTCATTGTGCCGATGTACCTTTCAAAAACATTGATAAAAAACAGTGTATCCCATAATATCTATTAGAGCTCTTAGTTAGCCTTCTTTTACACTATGAGTCATTTTAACACCATCAAAACTCAATACTACGCTGTGCACCTGTTGTTCTCTGGGTTGTCACCGAGTAGTTCTTGCTGTGATTGTGGTGTCATCAAGTTATTAATTAAATGGATAAGGTCGTCAGTGTCATTTAAGCGAGTTGCCAAGCTTTTTTGCCCTGGATGATGGTGTGGGATGGGCCTCACTTTTGTGTTGTTGTGTGCTTGAATTACAGTGGATAAACTCACGCACGATTGTGCTCTTGGACAGTGTAGAGAAGTTGCATGTGATTGATCGGCAAACTCAAGAGGAATTGGAAACGGTGGAGATCTCAGAAGTTCAGTTGGTCTATAATAGCAGCCATTTCAAATCTCTAGCCACTGGAGGAAACGTGAGCCAGGCACTGGTAAGGGTAATCCATTATCTTAGTATTGCTTTGATAACCTTGGTATTTTGTTGTTGTTTTGTTTTAGAAATAGGAATTCTGACAAGTTATCTTTATGTCTTGAGATTTTTTTTTAAAAGCCACTAACTAGGTTGAAGTGGATGTGAGTGTGTTTGTAAGTATTCAGGAATGTGAACTAGAACAATAATTCCTGTTGTCTTCTACTTGGAAATGTGACTAATTTAATACCAAAGAATTTTAACTTTCATACTGAAATAATGAAATGAAATTGAAAGTTCAGGAGAAAGAAATTGCAAAAGCAAGGTATTTTAGAAAGTTTATTATGTTGGCAACAAGCCTGATAGATTTAAGGAATAAATGACTAGAGAGACAGGTAGCCTATAAGGCTTTGGAAATATTTGGGTGATTAGTAAAGGCTGGAACAGGTATGGAGGCTGTAGCCATTAAAAGGCAAAGATAGCTTTGAGAGAAAGAAAGATGATTCTGGAGGAATAGGAAGTAGATGAAATGTAGGAGCCTGCAGAGAAGGAAGACACAAAAGTTATGATCTTAGTATTAATTTTACTATATTTTAAGCAATGACAATAATGGCCTTTAGCAGTTTACACAGGTAGTTTACAGTTAAATTACTTTGAATTGTGATCTCATGTTTCCTAAGCCAATAATCTTTAAGCAGGAAATTTAGACTTTTTGAGTCTTCTCTGGATAATTTCTTGAAAAAAGTAGTAATGAAGGTCATATATAATGAGTGTCTGCAGTATAATATCTAGCCATTGCTCAAATCTCCCTGAGATATTAGAGCATAAATATATGTGAAAGGGTCTTCCATATATATTTTCAGAATTTAGAAACCAGGAAATCCAGGAGAAGAAATGGTAATTCAGTAGAATTCACTAAAGTAAGAATAATTATTGTCCCACACTTAGATATTTTCTTTTGTCTGAGTGGTTATTAAAAATACTGATAGACTTTGAACTTGCACTTTCAGCCAAGATGGAATAATGGGGACTGGATTTACTCTCCTGTCTGGAAAAAAAATCAGGAAAAAAACCCAAAAAACAATAGTTTTCAAGATATTAGTGAACTTGAAGATAGAGCAATAGAATCTATCCAAAATGAAACAGAGAGAAAAAATTAAAAAAACACTAGTGTTAGTGACTGCAGTGAGACAGCACCACTTAGCCTAATAAATGTGTAGTTGAAATCTCTGAAGGAGAGGAGGGAAAAAAATTTGAAGAAATAATGGTCAAAAACTTTCCTAAACTGTAAACACAGAATTGCAAGAAGCTCAGTGAACCCAAGCACAAGTAAAATAAACATAGATTGATCCAAATGAATTGGAAAGAGGAAAATATTAAAGCAGGCAGAGTAAAAAGACACATTAAATGCAGAGGAGCAACAATAAGTGTGAGAGCAGATTTCTCATCAGAAACAAACTGCAGCAATCTCCAAAGAAGATACACAAATGGCCAATAAGCAGATGACAGGATGCTCAACATCATTAATCATTAGGGAAATGCAAATCAAAATCACAGTGAGATATCATTTCATGCCCGCTAGGATGGCTATAATCAAAAAGACAGACAATAACAAGTGTTGATTAGGATGCAGAAATATTGGAACTCTCGTACTTTGCTTGTGGGTTATGGTGCAGCCACTGTGGAAAACATTTTGGCAGTTCCTCAAAATATTAAACATAAAGATTCCATATGACTGAGCGATTCTACTCCTAGGTAGCTACTCAAGTGGAACGAAAACATATCTCTACATAAACACTTGTACACAAATGTTCATAGCAGCATTGTTCTTAATAGCTAAAAAGTCAAAACAGTGAAAATGTCCACTAGCTGATAAATGGATAAACAAAATGTGGCATATCTGCGTAATAGAATGCTATTCCTCAATAAAAAAGGTGAACTGTTGACACATGCTACAACGTGGATGAACCTCAAAAATACTGTGTTAAGTGAAAGAAGCCATATGGAAAGACCATATACTCTTTGATTATATTTATATGAAATGTCCAGAGAAGGCAGGTTTATAGAGCCAGATGTAGATTAGTGGGACTGGGACCAGGAGTAGGAATGAGGGTTGACTGGAAATAGGTAAAAGGTATCTCTGTGGAGTGATGGAAATGTTCTAAAACTGGATTTTGGTGATAGTCAAACAACTGTAAATTTACTGAAAATTATTGTATACTTAATGAGTGAGTTTTATGGTATGTAAATTATACCTTAATATTGTCATTTAACAAAAGCAGTTGACTGTTTAAAACAAAAGTAATGTTTATGATATGTAGAAGTAACAGTGTGATGAAAATAGTACATAACAGCAGGGAGTGGGGGAAGGAAGTATATTATTGTAAGGTTCTTAACATTATACATCAAATAGTATAATATTATGTAAATGTAGACTAACATTAGTTAAACCTGCATATTGTAAACACTAGAGCAGTCACTGAAAAAGAAGTATACCTTTATAAGTCATTGGTAGCAACAAAACGGAATGTTAAAAAATATTAAATTCAACAAAGCATAAAAAAAGAACAGGTAGTACAAGTAGAAAACAATAAGATAATTTAACCCAACTATATCAGTAATTATAGGAAATGGAAATAGTCTAAACATTTCAGTTAAAAGGCAAGGATTGTCAGACTGGATAAAAAAAGCAAGAACCAACTATGTGCTGTCTACAAAAAGTTCACATTAAATACAAAGACACAGACAAGTTAAAAGTAAGGGGAAGGAAAAAGACATATCATGCAAACACTAATCATTAGAATGGCTATTTTAATATCAGATTAAGTAGATTTCAGAGTAGAGAATATTGTCAGAGATAAAGAGAAATTTCAAATTGATAAAAAAGGGTTAATTTGTCAAGAAGGCATAACAATCTTAAAGGTTTAAGCACCCAATAACAGACCTTCAAAATATATGAAACTAAAACTAACAGATCTAAAAGGAGAAACAGACAAGTCCACAATTAGAGTTTGGAAATTTCAAAACTCCTTTATCAGTAATGAATAGAATTAGTAGACAAAATCATCAAGGGTATAGAAGACAAAAAAATTATTGACCAACTTGACTTAACTGACATTTATAGAATATTCCACCCAACAAAAGCAAATTACAAACTTTTTCAAGTGCAGGTGGAGCATCCAATAGATTATATGCTAGGCCATAAAACAAACTACAGCAAATTGTTGAAGGAATCATCAGGGTGAATCTGGAGAAAACCCAAATATTTGGAAATTAAGTAACACTTTTATAAATAACCCATGAGTCAAGAAGAAATCTCAAAGGAAATAAGAATATATTTTGAACTAAACGAAAGTGAAAATACAGCATATCAAACAGCTGTGGTCTGAAATGGCTCATGCCGCTCAATATCAAGAAAACGAACAACCCAATCAAAAAATTGGCAGAAGATCTAAAAAGGCATTTCTCCAAAGAAGACATATAGAAGGCCAATAGGCACATGAAAAGATGCTCAACATTGCTGATTATTAGAGAAATGCAAATCAAAACTACAATGAGGTATCACCTCACACCAGTCAGAATGGCCATCATCAAAACCTCTGCAAATAATAAATGCTGGAGAGCGTGTGAAGAAAAAGGAACCTTCCTGCACTGTTTGTGGGAATGTAAATTGGCACAGCTACTGTGGAGAACAGGATGGAGGTTCCTTAAAAAACTAAAAATAGAATTACCATATGATCCAGCGATCCCACTCCTGGGCATATATCTGGACAAAACTATAATTCAAAAAGATACATGCACCCTAATGTTCATAGAAGCACTATTTATAATATCCAAGACATGGAAGCAACCTAAATGTCCATCGACAGATGAATGGATAAGGAAGATGTGGTATATACATGGAATATTACCCAGCCATAAAAAAGAATGAAATAATGAAATAATGCAGCAACATGGATGGACCTAGAGATTATCATACTGACTGAAGTAAACCAGAGAAAGGCAAATATCATGATATCACTTGTATGTGGAATCTAAAAAAATGATACAAATGAACTTATTTATAAAACAGACTCATAGACATACAAAACAAATTTATGGTTACCAAAGGGGAAAGAGGGGGAGGGATAATTAGGAGTTTGGGATTAACATATAAACAGTACCATATGTAAAATAGACAACCAACGAGGACCTACTGTATAGCACAGGGAACTATACTCAATATCTTGTAATAATCTATAAGGGAAAGGAATCTGAAAAAGAATATATATATGTATAACTGAATCACTTTGCTGTATACTTGAAACTAACACAACATTGTAAATCAGCTATATTTCAGAAAAATATTGTGGTCTATAATTAATTTTGAGAGTGTGGGACTTCCTGGTGGCGCAGCGGTTAAGAATCCTCCTGCCAATGCAGGGGACACAGGTTCGACCCCCGGTCAGGGAAAATCCCACATGCCGTGGAGCAACTAAGCCTGTGCGCCCTAGAGCCCACATGCTGCAACCAGTGAAGCCCGTGCACCTAGAGCCTGTGCTCCACAACAAGAGAAGCCACTGCAGTGAGAAGCCCGTGCACTGCAACGAAGAGTAGCCCCTGTTCGCCGCAACTAGAGAAAGCCCGTGCGCAGCAATGAAGACCCAACGCAGCCAAAAATAAAATAAATAAATTTAAAAAAAGAAAAAAATATGAGGGTAATTTATAACGTTAAATACATTAGAAAAAAAAGATCTTAAATCACTTATCTAGGGTTCTATCTAAGGAAATAGAGAAGAGCAAATAAACTTGAAGTAGATTAAAGGAAGAAATAATAAAGATGAACATATATCAGTTAAGTAGGAAATGGACAAACAATAGAGAAAATCAAAGAAAATAAAGCTTGTTCTTTAAAAGATAGATAAAATTGATAAACCTCCAGTGAGACTAATCCAGAAAAAGAGAAGACACAATTACTGATAGCAGGAATGAGAGAGGTGCGGTTGCTATGGAGTCTAAAGATATTAAAAAGATAACATGAATAACTTTATGCCAATAAATTAAACAATTTTGGATGAAATGGAAAAATTCTTTGGAAGGCACAAATTACCAGAGCTGACTCAAGAAGAAGTGAAAATCTAAGTGGTTGTACTTCTATGTGGCTGTACATTAACTTGATTTCCTAAAAAAAAGTCCAGGCTCAGATAGCTTCGCTAGTGAAGTCTATTATATTCAAGGAAAAAAATATCAATTTTACACAAAAATCTTTTTAAAAATAGAGAAAAAGAGAGCACGTAATTCTTTTTATGACACCAACTTACCTCTGATAATAAAACTGAAGACATTACAATAAAGAATGCTATAGACCAATGACCTCATGAGCAGAGAAGCAAAAATCCTTAAAATAGTAGCAAATAGAAACCAGCAATGTATAAAAAGAGTAATCATGGTCAACACGGTTTAACATTTAAAAGTCGATGTAGGGACTTCCCTGGTGGCGTAGTGGTTAAGAATCTGCCTGCCAATGCAGGGGACACGGGTTTGAGCCCTGGTCTGGGAAGATCCCACGTGCCACGGAGCAGCTAAGCCCATGTGCCGCAACTACTGAGCCTTGCTCTAGAGCTTGCAAGCCACAACTATTGAGCCCACGTGCCACAACTACTGAAGCCCGTGCGCCTAGAGCCAGTGCTCCAGAATGAGAGAAGCCACCACAATGAGAAGCCCGCGCACTGCAATGAAGAGTAGCCCCCCTTTGCCACAATTAGAGAAAGCCCACGCACAGCAACGGAGACCCAATGCAGCCAAAAATAAATAAATAAATAAATAAATTATTAAAAAAAAAGTCAATGTAATTCACTGTATTAGTTTATTGCAAAAGAAAGGTCATAATACCATCTCAAAAGATGTAGAAAAGCATTTCACAAAATTCCGTATCCCTGATAAAATTCTTAGCAAACTAGGAATAGATGGGAACTTCTTCAGCCTGATAATAAAGAGCATCTACAAAAATCCTACCGCTAACGTCATACTTAAAGTGGTACTACCAGAAAACCAAACCAAATAAACAAAAAAACCCTGATTCTGATCTTCTAGAGGAAATACAGAAGCAGAGGAACATGTTCAAAGATTCCATGGGGATGCCATTAGCAAAATCCAGATAGTAGGAAACTCTATGGAATAAGTGTTCCAGCGTCTTCAACAAATAAACTTCAAGGAAAATAAAGGACCGTGAGAGATAGAGGCAAACTCTGTAGATTAAAACAGACTTAAGAGATGCATCAGCCAGCTTCAGTGTGTGGCCTTTATTTGGGTCTTGATTTAAACAAATGAAATGTAGAAACAAAACTAAACAAAGAACAGAAACCTCAATAACATTTGACATTTATGAGACAATTTGAAATCCAAACACTGATCAGATATTTGACATGGAGGAATGATTGTTAATTTTTGAAAGCCTGTCAATGAAATTGTGTGGTTACGCTAGAAGGATTTATTTATTATGCATATACTGAATTTTTGTAAATGAGATGTTCAAGATCTGAGATTTACTTTAGAATTTTTACTGTGTTATAGGGGAGTCAGTGGGAATATAGATGAAACAAGATTGGTGATGAAGTGATAATTAATGAAGCTGGTTAGTGGATACATTGGGTTCATTATTTTATTCTCTCTACCTTTGTATATATTTTTAAATTTTCATGATAAAAAGTTAAGAAAAATTACTAGTTATCAGTATTGACCACTTACATATTTTAGGAGATTTATAAATATTAATGTATTTAAGCTTCCCAGAAACTGCATGGTTTTCAAAGATGGAAAAATGTAATTGTCAGAAGTTTGAAACTTGTTTAAACTCTGGCACCTACTGGGTGACAGAGCCCAAATTTGCAACCAGATTTATCAGACAGTAGGTTTCGTTTCTATTTTGCTGGGCTGTGCTGACTTTCATATACTATGCTGCTTTATCTTCCTGTTTCCTCTTGTGTTTTTTGTTGATATTTATTTCAAAGAACTTGGAGGTACCATTTCAATTAGCCCTATTCTTTGCCAGAAGCAGTGACTACCTGTCATCCAGTAGTGGGCAGGTTGCAACAATTTTGCTTCAAATTTAGAAGTTGGCATGCTCTTCCCTTTACGCATTACTCTGAAAAATAAAGAGACCGTATATAAGCAGAGAATTACTTTTTGCACTTTGTCCTTTATGCCACTTCCACTGACAGGCTGGCACTTGACTGACATTTTTTCCCCCACTCAATTATGGGATGAAACCATGTTGTCTCTGTAATCCACATTCTTTAAAACTTGAGACTCCTAATGCATGTAATTTTTACCTTTAAATTTTTTTTTTTAGGCTTTGGTTGGAGAGAAGGCTTGTTATCAATCCATCAGTAGCTATGGTGGTCAGATCTTTTATTTGGGGACAAAAGTAAGTTCTTCCACTCTGTGACTTGGTGTGCATTTGTGTCAGGATAGTAGGGGCTGAAGGAGGTTGTTGGTAAAGAGGGCAGTGCATTACAAAATGAATACTGATTAGCAGTAATCGAAAACTTTTAGGGGTTAGATGATTTTTAACTAATTAATTTTTTTTAAGATTGCCCCTTTATTTTATTATAGGTTATTATAAGATGTTGAATATAGTTCTCTGTGCTTTACAACGAATTAATTTATTTCCTCTACTTTTAGACATAACTGTATTTTTACTTTTGTTTAGGTTCTGGTTTTCTTTGTTCAGAGGTATACTTTCATAATGTTCCTTCACATTTATGTTGTCATGACCAGGAAGATACCTTATCATTAATATTTGACATGTAATTAAGATGTCCTTTAGCTTAGATCATCTTAGGGTATATTAAAACGCATTGAGACATTTGACTTGGAATAGGAACTTTTTGTATATCAATTTGTTCCTGTGGATTTGTTTTTAAAACTTAACATGGAGGGCTTCCCTGGTGGCACAGTGGTTAAGAATCCGCCTGCCAATGCAGGGGACACGGGTTTGAGCCCTGGTGCAGGAAGATCCCACATGCCACAGAGCAACTAAGCCTGTGCGCCACAACTTCTGAGCCTGCGCTCTAGAGCCCGTGAGCCACAACTACTGAGCCTGTGTGCCACAACTACTGAGCCTGCGCTCTAGAGCCTGTGCTCCGCAACAAGAGAAGCCACCACAATGAGAAACCCACGCACCGCAATGAAGAGTATCCCCCACTCTCCACAACTAGAGAAAGCCCGTGCACAGCAACGAAGACCCAATGCAGCCAAAAATAAATAAATTAAATAAATTAATTAAAAAAAAAAACAGCATGGAGAAACATGTTGGGAGATTGGACTTTCCTTCTTCCTTGTCCGTGGAATTAACTCCTTCTTGGACTGTAGACTTATTGACCTTTAAATGTTTGATTTACTCTTTAACGTGGGCCCTTGAAGACCCTTTAGTAAATACTTTTAACTGTAGTATGAAATGTTTTTACTTAAAGAGATGTGAAATGAGATGTAGGACTGAGACAAATGTGTCTCTCAAACAAGTCTGTTAAAGATGATAATTTTAATGTCCATCTCTTTGTTTTCCAGTCTGTTTATGTGATGATGCTGAGGAGCTGGAGAGAGGTGAGTTCAAAGTAATTTTATATGTTAGTGCCATTGAATTGAGAGCATCTTCACGTCCTTTGTCCTGACTTTGCAGAAAAAGAGTACTTGGATTTGTGCTTTTTAATTTCAGAAGTGTACATCAAAACCACTGTAACTATCATATACTTGATTTGATAAAACTGACTATAACTAATGGTAAGGTTTGGCTGCATATATCAGAAAATTCAAAATACCAGTGGTGTAAAAGAACTCTCATGTGAAAGCAATCTGGAGGTAGGCAGTCTGTGGCTAGTATGGCAACTCCATGGTCTTTGGCATACTACCCTATTGTGCCATCCTTGTGTGTGGATTCTAGTCTCAAGATCATTTCATGTTCCAATATGACTGCTGGAGTTCCAGCTTTTAAATCCACATTCCAGGAAGGAGGAAAGAGAAGAGAAGGCTGACCCCGGCCTTTTAAGGTGACATCCCAGAAAGGTCCAGATAGCACTTCCACTTATCATTGGCCAGAACTTAGTCACATGGCCCCACGTGGCTACAAGGGAGTCTTAGAAATGTCCTTTAGCTGGTTTATTGCTGTCTCAAATAAACTTGGGATTTGTTACGAAAGAGGAGGGAGTGAATGGATGTTGTGATAACTAGCTGTTTCTGCTACAGTGACATTCTAGCTGTTTCCTCTTTTCATATTTAGGCCTTGTGGCTGCTTATACTAGCCTATACAGTCACTGTACTATCCAGTGCTTTAAGAAATTGTTTTTCTTGGAAATAAGATATTCACATGGTTATTGGAATAATTTTAGCTACTAAGCAGCAACTTCTGGAAAGGTATTAGGTAGAATAGGAATTTTGACTGGTGATTGGTCAGACAAAGGGGTCTGTCTTCTCTCATTTATTCATTTTAGAGAGTGGATCATCTCCTGAAACAAGACTGTCTTACAGAAGCCTTGGCCCTTGCATGGTCCTTCCATGAAGGAAAAGCAAAAGCAGTAGTGGGTAAGTTAACAGAACACCGGTGTAGTAGGTGTTGTTTTTCTGGAGCAGAGAAAATGAATAATACTAATCACTTACAGAACACTTTTGACTTAGTGTTCAAGTGTTTTATAAGCAAGATGTTATCAAACCTTACAGACTTTCAGTGAAAAAGGTTAATGACGAATACAGGATATAGAATTTTAAATGTCACTTTTAAAATTCATTTCATAAGGAAAATTTATTATTAGAACAAAAGGGAAGTACATTGATATGCCATCTGGTCCAATAGATGGGAGGTGTTCCTGTTATGGCATATTATCCAACATTTTGATACCTAAGGATTGTTATATCTACTGTTAGCATAGGTTATCAGTAGAAGGCCAGAGCAGTTTCACTCCTGAAGATATGGATTAACTTTGTATTTATGCTGGATTTTGCCTCTCTGCAGGATTATCAGGGGATGCCAGTAAGAGAAAGGCTGTTGTTGCAGATCGGGTGAGTATTTTAATAGGGTCTTTACTGGGGTACAGTGCAGATTGCCTTTGGTATTTGCTAATAATCTTGGGCGTGATTAGGTAAATGACTACAGTTAAGAAGAGAGTGTATTAAGAAAATAAGTCAGATTGCAATTCCTTGGTGTTATCTTGAGTGCTTTTTAAATTCCTTCTTACCACCCTTTCTTTTTTCCCTTGCTCACTCTCTTATGAAAATTATAAATTGTAAAATAGCCAAAAGACAGCAGACAGTAGGAGGAGTAAAAAACCCAGGGATCTGGGTTATCTCTGAACCTAATTATAGCCCACAGAAAGTTGACATTTGTTGGTCTTTATAAACTGATTAGTAATAATGAGAAATACTATATGTGCAAGTGTTTGTGTTGCCTGAGGGAGCAGAGAGGCCTGATGTTTATTATTATTAATTAGTATTAATATGGTTAATGTTAATATTTAACACTAGCTTTGTTTTCCTAGTCTAGACTTGCTTGAATTCATTTACTATAGTCATTCCTCCCCCTTTTTATTGTGCAAATGCATTGGTAAAAATTAGATTCCAAATTAGTATAAACATTTAGAAAACATACACAGAAATTGGTCAATCCTGAGACTTATAAGTGATTTTCTCAGTATCTGGTAAAAAAGTATTGGCTGTCTGTGTTCTTTAGGCAAAGACATATGCAGAGGGTAACTGAAGAGCTAAACGTCAACTTTTTATTTCCTGAGCAATATATATACTAATGAGGTCTGGAACCTGGAGGTATTTATTAGGAAAGATTAGCAAATTGGAACTAACCCTGAGGCTGAAAGAAATTCGGCTGGGGTTAGAAAAACTGAGAAATAAAGTCACTAAAATTTTAAATTATATTTTTAATATGATAGCAAAGCCTGATTCTGTATTATTTAAGAAGATCACATATATTAAGTATTGAAAAACTTTAGAGATATACTTTAATTTATATACAAAGCTGTTTTCCTTACAGATGGTGGAAATCCTGTTCCATTATGCAGACCGAGCTCTAAAAAAGTGCCCAGACCAGGGAAAAATCCAAGTGATGGAGCAGCATTTTCAGGTACACCTTTGCAAGTGCTTCTAATAGGCATTGCTATGAATAGGTCTAGTACTACTGCTCTGATATTATTTGAGAATGGGACTTTCATGTTTTGGTTAAACATTTTTCAGTGTTCAGAGCTTTATTACAGGGTTTGTGGAGCATTCTCAGTGATTGAATTTTGAGGTAACAGGTGTACAGACACATGGGAACAGATGAGTAAAATGTTGTGGGTTGTTAGTGCTTAGGCACTTGGTGCTGCATGGAAGGAAAGGAGGTATGTATGAGGGTACATACCTGTGAATTGACACCTTACACCTTGCTGATGACTAACGTATGTTAACTAGGCTAGTTGGAGAAGAAGTATACTACCAAGGTTTAAATTTAGTTCTCCTAGGAGCACCTGTGATTCAAGATAAGATACGTTGCAAAAAAACAATTATGATCTCTTAAATATACTGATGAACAATCTTTAGTTTCTCTTGAAACTCAGTGAAAATGGAAGTCAAGGAATGACTTAAAGACCTGCACAGTGCTTATTATGAGAGTTTCACCATTTGCAGTGATCTCAAAATATATTTGTTGCAAATCTGTGTCTTCTTTCCCATTCTGAGGGCTCCCTCCCCTCCCCCTGCCTCCTCTTTTAACAAACATTTGAGGGTCTGATAATGGGGGTCAGCAAACATTTTCTGAGAAGGGCCAGATGGAAAATTTAGGCTTTGTGGGGTATATATGGTCTCTGTCACATATTCCTCTGAGTGATTTTTTTATTTGTTTGTTTTTAAACAGCCCTTTAAAAATGTGAAAAACATTCTTAGCTCTGAGCCATTTAGAAACAGGCTGTGGGAGGACTTGGCCCATGGGTCAAAGGATGCAGCCTCTGGTCTAACATGTACTAGGCACTGGGCGGTAGTGTGTAAAAGATAAGTAGTCCTTGCTATCTTAAAGTTGACAGTCTAGTCAAAATAACTTTTCTTGTGTACATTAATGGAAATGTTTAAAGGAAATCTGGGGTTTTGGAGTTCTGAGGAGCAGACACAGCTCATATCTTTTTATATCTCTTTTTGCTGCTCTTAACTTTGGAAGACAAGGATAGATGTGGCAGTTAACAGTTGGAGGGTATCAAAACAGGATTTGGTTTCCTGAACTGTACTCTTTAATGCTGCAGTAGTGGGCTTCTGGCAGAGTAACTTGTATTGCCTTTTGGCTAGAAGCTTATTACATTTGTCAGTAAAGAAGAGAAAGAAGCCTATATAAGATTATAAAAATAGATAACTTAGAAGAGGAAAACATATGGCAGAAAGAAGGCATTTGGGGACAAAACTGTTTGGGAACAGTACCTTGTATGTATATGATTTTGTATATCAGTGCAGTATATATAGAAAAGAAAACTTAGTATTTTGACCAGAAAATATCTATTACCAAGAGGTGGTAGGATGGTACTCATGTAAGAACTCTGGTCGTTGGAAGATGTACTTTGTTGAAAAGAAACATCCAATAGGGAATGCTAGGAGGGGCTAACGAGGGGTGTGTGTGTGCACGTGTGCGTGTGTACACATAAGATGGAAACCACCTTGCTGGGGAAGAATATGGTAGAGAGCTATAAAAGAAGAAAGGAACAAAAGTGATATTCTGATGGAGAAATATGAAAGAATCTCAGCATGAGATTGTAAAATTTACTGAGAAACAAACGGTAGTAGTAATGTGTTCTTTAACCATCTAGATATTTGTCAGAAGTTTCATTCTGCTAAAAGAGTATCTGATAACATTTTTGATTTATTCATCATTTAGTCTCATAGGTGGTAAAGGAAACGATGGTGGGAACCATTATCCTGAATTTACTTTTTCCCAATGATTGGGGATATAGAAGGGATAGATTATTGATAGAAAAATTATCATTTATTTTAAAGTTTGTAATAATGATGAAAAAATAACACTCGTGAATCCTGTGTTTTAGAAAGCAGATATTTTAGGGAAAAAAATATGGGCACAGCCTCATGGTTATAGGCTCCAAAATAATAGTAGGTTCACAAAGAACAGGAAATTCTTAAATTCTGATGTAATAACCACAAACAATTCAAAGAGAAAGGAAATGGGGAGGAATGTTGAGAGAAGTATCTGTCTACAAAACACAGAACAGCTACCAGAGTTGGATAGAGGCAGATAACCAAATATATTTGCCAAAAGCATCAAGAATCTGTACGACTGTCAGAAAAGAGACTGGTCTGGTCCAGATTGTGCCTACCAAAATGCTAAGGGGCACAAAGGAGGGCTTTTGACAAAGATTCACTGAATACGTATATTATGTGCCAAGTACTACGTGAAGGGTGTGACATTCATTTTTGTTTAATTCTCACAACAGCACCATGAAGTAGATACTGTTTTATCCTCATTTTATTGATGAGGAAATTTAGGCTGAGAGAGGTTAAGTGACTTCCCAAGGTAGTATTGCTGATAAAGGGTGAGGACAGAACTCCAATCCAGGTTTTTCTGACTTCAGAGCCCAGCTCTTAACTAACCATTGTACTATATTGTTATTTTCAGAGCAAGTGCAGGGAAAGGATGAGTGAGAAGGGGTGATGTTAATAGGTGATCAAGAATGATAATTATAGCAAACATCTGAAGTCTTTAGTGCTTACTGTGTGGCAGGCACTGTTACAAACCCTTCACACTTGTTAACTCATTTAATTCCTATAACTCTATGAGGTAGGTACTGTCATTATTCACATTTATCAGTGAGACTGAGGCACAGAGAGGTTGAATTGCCTGTTGCAGGTCGCATGGCTAGTGAATGATAGAGCTGGGATTAGAATCCAGGCACTTGGGCTTCAGAGTCCACATCCGGACTTCTACACTCTACTCTAGAGCAACACTTCTTGTTTTGCTTCCTTTTTCATGAGCATAGAGAATGGTCCTTAAAATGGAAAAGTCCAGGGACTTTGCCATCCAATGCAGTGTGGTCCAGTGGTTGGGACTTCGCCATCCAATGCAGGGGGTTGCGGATTCGATGCCTGGTCGGGGAACTAGGATCCCGTGTGCCTTGCGGCAGGAAGGCCAGGGCATAGAGCGGAGGCAGGGTTGTGACAAATTCATTGAAGACTTCGGGGATGGTCCACATCAAAAAAAAAAAAAAAAAAAATAAAGAGAGAAAGAAAGAAAATCTTAAAAAAAATAAAATAAAATGAAAAAGTCCAGATAAATATATTAAAGAAAAAAGTTGAAGCCCAGGGTATATTTCATATAGTTACATCATGATTGTTCAAATCTCAAGACGCAGTGAAATTATAACCTGGGATCCTGTTTGAATGATCTGAGCTATCATTAATAATTTGTAAGTAACTTTGGATCAGTATTCAATTAAGGCACACTCGCTTAAGCGTGGATGCCTAAGCAGAGGAGACAGTTTATTTCACTCAGGAGGACTATTTGCTTTTGGAAAAGGTGATCTTCAGCCCATTAGGATGAGTGAAATACATGCACAAGTCACCATAAATCTGCTGTTTTAAGTGTTAAGTCATAAATATTTAATCATAAAACAGTCATAAAATAATTAAATAGGTTAACTCTTAAAGTGTAATTTTTTAAAAGAAGAGTGGACATAGGAAACTACCCACGGATAACCCCAGTGTGGTTTATGAGCAATTTTCCATGAGTTCACCTAAAAACAACCTTGCTAAACTCATAAACTGCATTTTTGACAGGAATGTGAGGACACTATCTTCTTCTTTTTAATTAATTAATTTTTTGGCTGCATTGGGTCTTCATTGCTGTGCTCAGGCTTTCTCTAGTTGCGGTGAGCGGGGGCTATGCTTCGTTGCAGTGCGCAGGCTTCTCATTGCGGTGGCTTCTCTTTTTTTGCGGAGCAGAGGCTCTAGGTGCGTGGGCTTCAGTAGTTGTGGCACACAGGCTCAGTAGTTGTGGCTCATGGGCTGTAGAGCGCAGGCTGAGTAGTTGTGGTGCACGGGCTTAGTTGCTCCGTGGCATGTGTGATCTTCCCGGACCAGGGATTGAACCCATGTCCCTTGCATTGGCAGGCGGATTCTTAACCACTGCACCACCAGGGAAGTCCCCGGACAGTATATTCATGCAATGCTTATTACATAACATCTTGATTTTGTTAAAGCATTTGTCTTAGTTTTCCATTATCCTCATTGCTGAAGTAAATTAGTAAATAGTAAGTAGATTTGCAGATGATGAACATCCCTACCCAAAGAGTATTCTTGGTGGCTTAGTATTAATTACTTTCTAGGGATCTTTCATATCCAAGTTTTTTATCATTGATTTGGATGAAGATTTATGGAGTGGCTTGTCGAATTTAGATGGCACCAAGAATTCAGGGTCCCAAATGATCTTGACAGAGTGCAATCAAAATTGTTATGAGATGAAATTTAACAAGGATAAACATTAAGACTTGCACTAGATTCAAATAATTAAGTTGCATGCATACTGGATTGGGAAAATCTAGCTGGACAGGATTTTAGTTGACCACAAACTTAGTGTGAGCCAATTGTGTGTTAAGGCCCAGACAGAGGAAAGTGATAGTACCACTGGGCTATGTGTTGAAAATAAAAACTCTTAAAGATATTTTATGGACTGTTGACAGACTGACCTACATCCCACAACTGGAATGGTGGGAGGTTTTAAAAACAACAGTTAAAAAAAATACTGGGGTTGTTTAATCAGAGGAGAAAGTAAGTGGAGACACGGCTGCTTTCAGATGGTGAAGGACTGTCATATGGAGATTTATTGTATTGCAGCAGAGGGAAGGCTAATGTAAGTGGGTAGAAACCAGGAGAAGGTCTGTTTCAGTTGAAAATGACCTAGTGATGATGTAACAAGTCTTGGACTTGTGTGCCTCCTACTATTGAATGTACTGAAGTAAAGGGATGATGACCAACTAATCAGGAGTGTTTTTTAAAAGACTTTGTTTTGCTGGGTGGGAAGGTCTGAGAATTCTGTATCGTTATGGAGAAACTCTCATCGGAAATAGGTAACCTCTAATTCAATTAGTTTAAATTCCTAAGACTGGTTTCTATCTCAGGCAAAATACTGAGCATTTACATTTTACCAGCAGGTGGCACTCATGCCCGCTGTCTCAGTTTTAATCTTTACCTTTGAGGAGGAGTCTCACCTTTTCCTTAGAGTCAGAATATATAATGCCATTCAGTATTTCTGCTTTCCTCCAAAGATCAGTCAATATTTTGCCCTGTCTTAACTACAGAAGATAACTTTTGGATCTCATGATGTTTTTGACAGGCTGTGGCTTTTATTTATCTAACAAAAGATTTGAACCTATAATTATAATTTATTTGTCCTCACCAGCATTTGATGAAGTCACTCTCTTTTATCTTTGTTATTCTGATAGATGTGTAGTGATACCTCATTGTGGTTTAACTTATGTTTCCCTAATGGCTGAAGATGTTGAACATCTTTTCTTGTGCTTGTTGGCCATTTGTATATCTTCTTTTGTCAAATGTCTGTTCGTGTGTTTTGCCTATGTTCTAATTAGATTGTTTTTTATTTTGCTGTTGAGTTTTGATAGTTCTAGATTTTTAAAAAACATATGCTACATTCTAGCTTTTTGTCAGGTAGGTGATTCTCCCAGTAAGTAGCTTTTCTTTTTATCCTCTTAACAGGGGCTTTTGCAGAGCAAAAGTTTTAAATTTTGATGAAGTCCAGTTTGTTAATTTTTCCTTTTATGCTTTTGGCATCAGGTCTGAGAATTCTTTGTCTAGTCTAGGATCCTGAAGATTTTCTCCTGCGTTTTTTTCTAAAAGTTTTATAGTTTTGTGTTTGCACTTAAATCTGTGATGTTTTGAGTTAAATTTTATATAACTTATGAGACTTAGATCAAAGTTTATTTGTTTTTATTTTTATTTTTTTTGGCCTATGAATGTCCAAGTGCTCCAGCACCATTTGTTGAAAAAGCTATCTTTCCCCCATTGAATTGCTTTAGCACCTTTGTCAAAAATGAGTTGGGCATATTTGTGTGGGTCTATTTCTCGGTTCTCCTTTCTATTCCATTGACTTATGTGTCTATACTTCTGCCAATACCACAGTCTTGATTACTGTCGCTATGTAGTAAGTCTTGGAATTGGATAAAGTGATTCTTCTACTTTATTTTTCATGTCAAAATTGTTTCAGCTATTCTAATTTCTTTGCTTTTCCATATACATTATAGAAAATTATTGTCTGTATCTACAAAATAATCTTGTGAGGATTTTGATAGAAATTATATTAAACCTATGTATCAATTTGGGCAGAATTGACATCTTTACTATGTTGAGTCTTTTGTTTGTTTGTTTATTTATTTATTTATTTTTGGCCACGTTGGGTCTTCGTTGCTGTGCGTGGGCTTTCTCTAGTTGCAGCGAGCGGGGGCTACTCTTCGTTGTGGTGCGCAGGCTTCTCATGGCGGTGGCTTGTCTTGTTGTGGAGCACAGGCTCTAGGTGCGCGGGCTTCAATAGTTGTGGCACGCAGGCTCTAGAGCACAGGCTCAGTAGTTGTGGTGCACGGGCTTAGTTGCTCCACGGTATGTGGGATCTTCCTGGACCAGGGCTCGAACCCATGTCCCCTGCATTGGCAGGCAGATTCTTTCCACTGCGCCACCAGGGAAGTCCACCATGTTGAGTCTTACAGTCTTCTTTGATTTCTTTCATCAGTATTTTCTAGTTTTCAGTACAATTCCTGTACATTAGATTACATTATTAGATTTATACCTAGTCAGTCTGCCTGCTTGCCTTCCCTCCTCTCCTCCCTTCTTTTCTTTTGCAGTTGTAAATGGTATTGAATTTTTAATTTTGGTGTCCATGTGTTCACTAATAGCATATAGAAATGTAATTGGTTTTTGTGTGTTTATCTTGTATCCTGCAATCTTGCTGGACTCACTTCTTAGTTCTAGGAAGTTTTGTGTAGATTCCTTGGGATTTGCTACGTAGACAATCATGTTATCTGCAAACAGGAATAGTTTTATTTTCTCCTTCCTAATCTATGCCTCCCCCAAATCCACGACCCCTTTTTTTCCCTTTATTGCATGGTTAGAACTTCCAGGGCAGTATTTCCAGGGCTAGAACTTCTTACTGTGTTAAATAAGAGTAGTGAGAGCTGACATCCTTGCCTTGTTCCTAGTTAGAGTGAAAGCATTTGATTTTTCACCTTTAAGTATAATGTTAGCTGCATGTTTGCTGCAGGTACTCTGTCAAGTTGTGGAAATTACCCTCTCTTTCTATTTTTCTAAAGAGTTGTTTTTCTTGAATGGGTGTTGAATTTTGTCAGATGTACTTTCTGCACTGACTGATATGATCATATGATTTTTCTGCTTTAGCCTGTTAATATGGTGCATTATATTGATGGATTTTAAATTATTGAACCAGCCTTGCGTCTGTGGAATGAACCTCACTTGGTCATGATGTGTAATTCTTTTTATATATTGATGAATTATATATGCTAATATTTTGTTAAGGATTTTTGCATCTTTATTCATGAGGGATTTTGGTGTGTAGTTTTATTTTTTTGTAATGTCTTTTCAGATTTTGGTGTTAGTAATACTATACAAAATGAGTTGGGAAGTGTTCTCTCCTCTTCTGTTTTCTGGAAGAGATTATATAGAATTGGTATCAGTTCTTTAAACGTTTGATGTAATTCTTCAGTGAAACCATCTGAGCATAGAGATTTGGGTGGGGAGTTTTAAAATTATGCATTCACTTTCTTTAATAATTAGAGGGGTATTCAAGTGATCTATTTCATATTGAGTGAGCTGTGATAGTGTTTTTTTGAGGAATTGATCCGTTTCATCTAAGCGGTCAAATTTATGTGTGTAGTGTTGTTCATGGTATTCCCTTATTATCCTTTTGATATCTACAGGGTCTATTTTGATATCCCCTGCTTCATTCCTTATGTTGGTAATTGTGTCTACTTCTTATTCTTTGTCAGTCTTGGTAGAGTTTCCTCAGTTTTACTCTCTTTTTTCAATTAACTGGCTCTTTGTTTTACTGACATTCTCTATTGTTTTTTTGTTTTCAGTTGCATTGATGTCTGCTCCTTATGTTCTTCCTTTTGTTTGCTTTGTATTTATGTTGTTCTTCTTTTTCTAAGTTTTTGAAATGAGAGCTTAGGTTAATTTGAGACTTTTTCTGTTTTCTAATGTATGTATTTAATGCTGTAAATTTCCTTTCAGCATGACTATTAGCTGTGTCCTACAAGTTTTGATGTGCTGTATTTTCATTTTCCTTCAGTTGAATGTATTTTAAAATTTCTCTTGTGACTTCCTCATTGATTCATGGGTTATTTAGAAATGTGTTGCTTAGTTTTCAACTGTTTGCAGATTTTCTTGTTATCTTTCTCTTTGTGATTTCTAGTTTGATTCAGTTGTGGTTGGAGAACACATGCTGTATGGTTTCAGTACTTTCAGATTTGCTGAAGTTTGTTTAATGACCCTAGATGTCGTTTATCTTGGAATATGTTCAGTGGGCACTTGAAACGAATTTGCTTTCTGCTGTTGTTGGTTGTAGTGTTCTAAAAATATCATTTGGGTATTTTGCTGGTTGATGGTGTTACTGAGTTTGTCTATATCCTTGCTAATTTTCTGTCTAGTTCTGTCAGTTTTTGAGAGTACATGTTGAAGTCTCTAGCAGAATTGTGGATTTGTCTGTTTATCTTTTCAGTTCTATCAATTCTTGCTTCATTTACTTTGCAGTGCTGTTATTTGGTGCATACACATTTAGGATTGCTGTTTTCTTGGTGGATTGACCCTTTTATCATTATAATGTCTCTATTGGTTTATGGCAGTGTTCTTTGCTCCAAAGTTTATTTTATCTAATATTAATGTAGCCACTCCTGCTTTCTTTTGATTGATGTTTGCATCATATGTCTTTTTCTATCAGTTTATTTTCAACCTGCCTGTATTGTTAAATTTGAAGTGAGTTTTTTTGTAGACTTCTTGAATCCATTTTGCCAACCTCTGTCTTTTAATTGGTATATTTAGACCATTTACATTTAATGTAACTGTCCATATGTTAGGGTTTAAGTCTGTCATTTTTTGTTTTGTTTCTTCTCTCAATTTTTCGCTTCTCTGTTTTCTTTTTTCCTGCCTTATTGTGAGTCACTTGAAAATTCTTTAGGATTTCATTTTGATTTATCTGTAGTATATTTGAGTGAATCTTTTTGTATAGCTTTTTATAGTGGTTGCTCTAGGTATTATATTATATATACATTCCAATTGAAGTAGTGTAGAAACCTTACCTGCCTTTATATCCATTTACCCTTTCCTCTTTATAATATATTGTCTTAAATATTTCCTCTGCATTCATTTAGAACCACATCACACAGTATAATTTCTGCTTCAACCGTAAAACATAAGTAAGAAAACTCAAGAGAAGGAATGTCTATTTTATTTACCCTTGTTTTTGCTTGCCATGTTCTTTCTTCTTTCCTGATATGCCAAGGTCCCTTGCTTTACTGTTTCCTTTCTCTTTAGAGAACTTTAATTAGCCATTCTTTTGGAGTAATTTTGCTGGCAGCAAAGTCTTCTTCATCTGAGAATGTCTTGGTTTTCCCTTCATTCCTTAAGAATATTTCACTAGATTTAGGATTCTGGGTTGACAGTTATTGTCTTTCAGCACTTGAAAAAATCATGCTACTTCCTCTGGCCTCCATGATTTCTCTTGAGAAATCCAGTCATTCAAATTATTTTTTCCCTCTATCGCTAAAGTGTGGGATCAAACCTGGGCCTCAGCAGTGAAAGTGCAGAGTTCTAACCACTGGACTGCCAGGGAATTCCCAGGTGTGGTCTTTTTTTATGCCACTTTTAAGATTTTTTTTTTTTTTGTCTTTAGTTTTGAGAAGTTTTGAAAACTATCTTTGGTGCGGATTTCTTGGATTTATGCTGTTTGGATAAATCTGTGTGTTTATGTCTTTTGCCAAATTTGGGACATTTTTAGCCATTACATCTTTGAGTACTTTTTCAGTCCCACCCTCCTTCTTCTCTCCTTCTGAGACTCTGATATTACAAATGTTAGATCTTTTTTTTATAGTCCTACAAGTCCCTGAGTCTTTGTTCACTTTTTTTCAGTCAGTCATTTTTTTTTCTCCTTGATTATAAATTTCTGTTGTTTTTTCTTCCAGTTCACTGATTCTTTCCTCTGAACCCTCTATTCTTCTATTGAGCCCATCCTTTGAGTTTTTAAAATTTTCAGTTATTATATTTTTCAGTTCTAAAATTTCCATTTGGTTCTTCTTTATATATTCTATTTCTTCGGTGAAACTTTCTGTATTTTCATTTGTTCCAAGGTTGTTTGTAATTGCTCATTGAAGCACTTTTATGATGGCTGCTTTAAAAATCTTTGTCAGATCATTTTAACATCTCTGTCATCTCAGTGTTGGCATCTATTGATTATCATTTTTAAATTCAGGTTCAGATCTTCCAGGTTCTTGATATAATTTCTGATTTTCTTTTGAAACCTGGCATTCTGGATGTTTATATTGTGAGACTCCACATCTTATTTAAGCTTTCTGTTTTAGCTACTTCCTTCTGATAGTGCCCTGGCAGGGTAAGAGGAGGGGTGCCACTCTATTACTGCCAAATTTGGGTAAAAGTCCAGGTTCCCTACTCATCTTCCATTAATACCTGATGAGGAGTGCTCCTCCTCACTGCTGGACTGAGATGGGAGTTCCTGCTCCTTATTAGTCCTTCCCTGGTACCTCACTGGCTAGCTAGTGAGGCTAGGGGTGCCTCATTGCTGCTCTTCTTGTGGCCTCCATTGACACTGTGGTGAGAGTGGCATCATTACTGCTGGACTGGGCACTGGTGAAAGTTCTGATTCATAGGCCTCCTCTGACACCATTCCCCAGTGGGGCCTCATTACTCTTGGGTGTAGGTAGGAATTCAGCTCCCAACATGATCTTCATTGCTACTTTCCATGGGAGAGGAGGAAGGGGTTTGTTATTGGCTTGTTGGGATTGAAAGTCCTGACTTTCTGTAGACTTCTCTGATACCACCCTGATCGGGGAAGGGAGGATTGGAGTACCTTGTTATATTCTGTGTAGGGTGAAAATCTAGGGTTTCCACTCAGCCTTTGCTGGCATGGGTGAGTGTATCAATCAGGGATCTCCAGAGAAATAGAACCAATAGGGGATATATTGTTTGATTTTTTTTATAAGGAATTAGCTCACACAATTATGGAGGCTGAGAAGTCCCAAGATCTGCAGTTGGCAAGCTGGAGATCCAAAAGAGCTGATGTGTAGTTCCAGTCCAAGTCTGAAGGCCTGAGAACCAGGAGAGCTGATGATAAAGTTCTAGTCTGAGAGCTAGCAGACTCAAGACCCACAAAGAGCTGATGTTTTAGCACTGGGGAGGACAACCTGCTTTACTCTGTCTACTGATTCATATGTTAATCTCATTCAGAAACACCCTCACAGACACCCCGGAATAATGTTTGACCAAATATCTGGGCACCTCATGGTTGATACATAAAATTAACCATCACAGTGGCTGTGGGGCCAGTTTTATCTTACCAGATTCTTCCTTTTTTGTTGTTTTGGCTAGAGAGAGTAAGCTTTTGTTTAGGCTTTTCTGTCTGCACCCATGGGCATTTCCAGGTTGCTGGCTTCTTCAGCTCCAAGCCTGAGACATATGGTTAAAAGAAACCAGGGAACTCAACCACTATGTCGTTCCTCAGATCCTGAGGTCCTAGTTGGTCTGCCTTTTCCTCTCTACCTTTTAGAGTCTTATATTTGTGTTGTATATACTGTTCAGGGTTTTTAGTTGTACAGGTGGGAGGAATAGGGAAAAATATGTCTGCTCCATCTTCCTGGAAGTGGAAATCTCCTGTGTGTCCTCTTTTCAAGGCATTTAAAGGTCCCTTGATAAAGAAAGAAGGAAGTGAGTAAAAGTTTGGAATTGCAGATGGTGAGAGAGCCTAGGCTAAGAGAGCTAAGAAGTCTGTAGGGAATTGGAGTCGGCAAGTGGCATATAGTAGCAGAAATTTGCAAAGAAGTAATTAAAGTCTACACATGTATTCTAATGTACTTGTGTTTTTATTTTTATGAGTGACAAAAGTAAAAAGACTCTAAACCATTTGTAATCCTGCCACAATTCTTAAGTTTTTAATCTCACGTCCCTGCTTAAAAGTCCTTCAGTGGTTTTCCATGACCCTTAGAATAAAGTCCGGAATCCTGCACATTGCCCCTTCCTCATCCAACGCCAGTCTTATCTTTCTGTGTCCTGGTCGCAGTGTCTCAGTTTCTTGAGGTTCTGTGCCATCTCTTACATCTGGACTTTTCCACAAGCTATTATTGCCTCTCGCTGGAGCATTCTTCCCTACAGTTTGGTTGGTGAATGCTATCTTTCAGGTGTCCATTTAAATGTCACATTCTCAAGAAGGCAGACAGGTAGTCTTTCTTGCTGTCAGTGCCCCTGGCATTCCATAGTTCCCCTCTCTTAACTTTCATCATACTTCATTGGTACTCTTTTAAAAAAATCTTTGTACCAACGATAAAATATATCTGTTTTGTTAAATATGCATCATTAACATCTAGTATTGTGCCTGGTCCATAGTAGATGCTTTATGTAAACATGGTTGAATTTCACCAGTGGTTTGGTGTATGTCCTTGTCTATATGTCCTGTTGTACACAGTTGTATTACCTGCTTCTGTTCTTTTTTAAACATTCAATTTTTGGATCAGCTATATATTCATATGATTCAAAAATTTAAAAATGTAAAAATGTGTACAGTGAAAAGTCTCCTTCCCACCCTAATGCTATCTGTCTAGTTCCCCCCTGCTTCTTGCCATTTTTACTGTTTTTAAATATATTTCTAGGTTTTCTTTTTGTAAATGCAAGCACATATACATGTTTACCTACTCATACATTTGTATTTCTTCCTTTTCTAACACAAATGCTAGAAAACTATATTTGTGATTTTGTACACACACACAAATTTTTTTTTTTCACTTAATATGCCTTGGAGGATTTTTTATTTTAAATTTTTTATTTATTTATATTTTATTTTTGGCTGTGTTGGGTCTTCGTTTCTGTGTGAGGGCTTTCTCTAGTTGCAGCAAGCGGGGGCCACTCTTCATCACGGTGCACGGGCCTCTCACTGTTGCGGCCTCTCTTGTTGCGGAGCACAAGCTCCAGACGCGCAGGCTCAGTAGTTGTGGCTCACAGGCCACGGCCTGTTGCTCCGCGGCACGTGGGATCCTCCCAGACCAGGGCTCGAGCCCGTGTCCCCTGCATTGACACGCAGACTCTCAACCGCTGCACCACCAGGGAAGCCCGGCCTTGGAGGATTTTTGAAATTGGTTCACAGAAAGAATAGTGTCTTTTTTTTTTGGTAGTTGCACAGTTTTCCCTTTTTTACTTTTTGACACTGTTGTAAATGGTATTTTTTTTAACTTCAATTTCACCTTGTTTGTTTCTAGTTTATAGAAATGCAACTGATTTTAGTATTTGATCTATACTGTTGCTAAACTCACTTATTAGCTCTAATAGCTTTTTGTATATTCCACCAGATTTTCTACATAGACAATCATGCTGTCAGCAATAAAGACAGAATAATTCTTTTCCAATGTGGATGTCTTGTGTTTCTCTTTCTTGCATTATTACACTGGCTCCAGTATGGCCTCCAGTGTGATGTTGAATACAAACGGTGAGAGTTGACATCCTTATCTTATTCCAGTGTTAGTGGGAAAGCATCAGTCTTAGATTTATAAATATGCTAGCTATAGGATTTTAAAGATGCCCTTTATCAGGTTGAGGAAGTTCTATTCTTAATTTTCTAAGATTTTTTTTTTTTCAGGAATGAATGTTGTTAGCTTTGGTCAGTTTCTTTTTCTGTCTATAGTGATGATCATATGGTTTTTCTTTTTTCATTTGTTAATTAGATGATTTATATTGATTTTTTGAATTTTAAAGCAACTCTACATTCCTGGGATAAACCCACTTGGTTATGATATATTATCCTTTCTATGTGAACATCTGTGTTCATGGGGAATGATGATCTGTTTTCTTTTCTTGTAATGCCTTTGAGTGGTTTTGGTATTGGAGTAATGCTGACTTCATAGAATTAGTTGTGAATTATTACCTTCTTTTCAATGTTATGGAAGAGTTGGTATAATAATTAATAATAATAATTGGTATTATTTCTTCCTTAAATGTTTGATAGAATTCACCATTGAAAGTATCAAGGCCTTGAGTTTTCTTTGTAAGGAAGTTTTAAACTACAATTTCTTAGAAGGTTATATATTTCTTCTATTTCTTTTTGAATAAGCATTGGTATTTTCTATCTTTAAAGAAATTCAGCTATTTCATCTAAGTTGTCAAGTTTATTGGCAAGAAGTTGCTCATGGCATTTTCATTACCCTTTTCATATCTGAAGAATCTATAGTGATGTCATCTCTGTTATTCTTTATTTTGTTAATTTCTAATTTAATTTCATTGTGGTCAGAGAACATACTTTGTACAACTTGAATCTTTTAAAATTTGCAACTTGTTTTATGGCCTAAAATATATCATTTATTTTAGTAAATGCTCTCTGTATTTCAGAAAAATGTGTATTTTACTGCTGTTGGAGTGTTCTAAAAATGTCAAATTACAGATTTATTTAAAGCTATCAGTTCAATATGTACCACTTTCATTATTGTCTTTATATGTAATCATCAAATGTGATTGGTATTCCTTCTTTGAAGAGTTTTAGAGAAAGTTTATTTTTTAGGTGGAGAGAGCATTTTACTTTCTGATATATGATTCCTTTCTAGTTTTATTGTATTGTGTTCAGATCATGTTTTGTGTACCAATTCTACTTTTTGGAGCTTATTTAGGGTTTTTTTTGTGTGTGTGTGGTCTAATATATGATCATTAATGTTCCACAAGCACTTGAGATATAATATTTTGTGTATTTTCACAGAAAATCGTTCATTGTCAGTCAGATTTTTAAAATTAATTGTTAGATCTTCTAAACCCTTACCCATTTTTGTCTACCCAATTTCTCATGGACAGTGAGAAGTAAAGTGCCCTGTTAATAGTGTTCTTTTCTCTATTTTTCCTTCCATTTTCTGCCTTAGGAATGTTAGCACCGTATAATTTAGAACGTACCCTGTAGCAATTTGGCATATAGAAATAGGAAATTTATCTTCACTATGATTTATTTATTCATTTAATGCCCTTTTAGCCTGAATTTTACTTTAGCTGATAAACAACCTTTAATCTGATCACAATCCTGATTTTTCTTTGCATGGTATACTTTTGCCTATCGTTTTATTTTTGGTCTTTCCAGATCACTTTGTATTTGTTTCTTGTTTACTACGTAGAGTTGGGTGTTTGCTTTTTTCATATTTCAATCTGAAAATCTTAGGTGAGTTAAACCAAATATTTTTTGTTTTTATTTTTTTTAAAGAAAGCCTTTTACCACTTTATTTTTTACGTGTACTTCTGATATTTACAATTGTGTATTTTATTCCAGTGACTACCTTTGTAATTATAGCATTATATAGTACCCTTGATCCTCTATTTTTTGGGGGCATTGGTCCTTTCTGTTATTAAATTTAGCATATTTTTCTTCCTTCTTTCTCCTCAACCCCTCCTCTATTACCAGATTTTAATCATTATCTTTTATACTGTTAAAAATGCTTCTAGTTCTAAGTTTAATTGTGAGTTTTAAAGGATATCTTTTGACTACCAATTTACAGATGAGGCCACTTAATCTTTTCTCCCCCCGACCTTTTCTCTTTCTCCTCCCAATTTGTCTTCATATAAATCTTTTCCTCATTGTCAGAGGGTATCTGTTTGTTGTTTTAGGCTTACTTTTGTAGTTAAATATAGTTCCTGCTGATCACCAGTGCTTTTGCTATAGTTTTCCCAGTCATTTCTTGGTTGCTGAAGCAGTTTCTTCAAGAAAGGCTAATGAGGGCTTCCCTGGTGGCGCAGTGGTTGAGAATCTGCCTGCCAATGCAGGGGACATGGGTTCGAGCCCTGGTCTGGGAAGATCCCACATGCCGCGGAGCAACTAGGTCCGTGAGCCACAATTACTGAGCCTGCGCGTCTGGAGCCTGTGCTCCGCAACAAGAGAGGCCGCGATAGTGAGAGGCCTGCGCACTGCGATGCAGAGTGGCCCCCGCTCGCCGCAACTGGAGAAAGCCCTCGCACAGAAACAAAGACCCAACATAGCCAAAAATAAACAAAAATAATTTAAAAAAAAAAAAAGAAAGAAAGGCTAATGAGGGAATTCCCTGCGGTCCAGTGGTTAGGACTTTGCACTCTCACTGCCGAGGGGCTGAGTCCAATCCCTGGTTGGAGAACTAAGATTCCACAAGCCATGCGGTATGGCCAAAAAAAAAAAAAAAGAAGAAAAGCTAATGAATCACCACCAATCTCATCAGTAAAGTCTAACTACTCTGAAGCTGTAAAGCTCACAGAATTGGCTGTGTGATTTCCAAAATTCTAATTTTCAATTGAAAGCTTGAATTTTATCATTGGCAACAAATATGTTCATTTTTTCCCCTTGAAGTGACAGCTTGCCTGTGTTCATTTCTGAAAAAATTTTTGTCAGATACTCAAATCTGAATAGATATCTTTTTCTGTCAGTCGTGGTAATCCGTGATAGAAGTGGTTGGTTCAGCTCACAACTCAAACAGTTGTGCAGGTTCTTTTCCTTGAGACAGCTATAGCACTTTGCTGTGCAACAGAAATGGCTTATTCCTATTTCTCATTTCATCACACAGAATATTTTAAAAAATGTACTTAAAGGTTGAGATTTAATAAAATTAAAACCACTGCTTCATCAAGGACAGTCGAGTGAAAATGGCATTTTTTCCTTTCCTCTGAGGGCATGACTGTGAAGAATATGATGACTACTAGTATGGATTGGCGCCACTGCCTGGATGCAGGCTAAGGAGACAGCAGTTTTACTGACCCTTGCAGTTACACCATATTTGCAAAAGTAAACACGCTGAAAAATAAAAATGAAATCTTAATATTTTTATGAAAATTAGTTTGACGTCACAAACCCCCTGAGTCTTGAAGACCTCCTGTGGCCTCTCATGAATCAGACTTTGAGAACAACTGATAGGATCTTAATTATGCTAAATGATTAGAAAAAGGCAAAGAAATATAATAGTTTTAAATAATATTTTCTCTTCATGGTAAAATTATGGAGGACATTTTATCTTAAAATATCTTTATGTAATTTTTAAAAATATAAATTTATTTATTTTTGGCTGTGTTGGGTCTTCATTGCTGTGCACAGGCTTTCTCTAGTTGTGGCGAGCAGGGGCTACTCTTCGTTGCGGTGCATGGGCTTCTTATTGCGGTGGCTTCTTTTGTTGCAGAGCACAGGCTGTAGGCGTGGGCTTCAGTAGTTGTGGCACATGGGCTTAGTTGCTCCATGGCATGTGGGATCTTCCTGGGTCTCGAACCCGTGTCCCCTGCATTGGCAGGTGGTTTCTTAACCACTGTGCCACGAGGGAAGCCCCTCTTTATGTAATTTTCAAATGTTCTTCTGTGAATTCATATTACTTTCATGAAAAAGAAAAGAATATCATGCTTCACATTCTTGGCTGTAAAATGATAGGCTTCTAAATAGAAGGGGACAAAAGTTTAATAAAAGGCACATCTTTTTTTCTAAATATGGAGGACATTTGGGCACAATTTGGCCAAAAGTAAACTAATATGGAGGAGGCTTAAAAAAAAAAAGGGAAGGCTTATGAGAACAATATTTTTTGAGTTTGTTGAGTCTTCAAATTGTTGGTCTCTAGCTTTTATTTTATTTTATTATTTTTAAAAATATTTATTTATTTATTTGGCTGCGCCAGGTCTTAGTTGCGGCACTCACGGGATCTTTAGTTGCAGCATGTGAGATCTTTAGTTGTGACGTGCCGGATCTGTTAGTTGTGGCATGCGAACTCTTAGTTGCGGCATGTGGGATCTAGCTCCCTGGCCAGGGGTTGAACCCGGGCCCCCTACGTTGGGAGTGTGGAGTCTTAGCCACTGGACCACCAGGGAAGTAAGTCCCTCTAGCTTTTATGTTGAAAAACATTTTGGCTCTCCTTAAGGATCTTGAAAATACTGTTCTGTTATCGTCTGTCATGGAATGCCACTGTGGGGTAATCTGAGGCTAGCCAGGTTGTTTTTTTTCCCTCTCTCAAAATTCATCTTTTTTCCTGGCTATTTCTTAGTTTGGGTAATCCAGTAACTTTACTGCATTGGGTCTCAGTATAATCATTTTAGGCCATTTTTCCCTGGAATAGTATGTGTTCTATTAATATGTAGATTTAAGACTTTTTAAAAAATAATCTCAGGAAAGTTTTCTTGAATTATGTCTTGAACTATTCATTCTGTTCTGTTGTTTTAGTTTTCTTATTCAGGGATTCTAATTACACATACATTGATGCTTTCTCTTTCTCTTCCTCCCCCTTTCCTCCCTCTTTCCCTCTCACCTTTCTCCCCCCAGTTCTCTGCAAGCTGGGTATCACCCATTACTGTGCTTACCATCTAATGAGGAAGATAAAACACCATCTTTCTAAAGATACCAGTGATTTCCTAATTTATAAATAAAATAAAACTTTCACATCTTATTCATTCTCAATGCTCTATTAAACAGTGATGATCACTCCTTCCTTTTTAAAATTCTGTGTCCTGTAGATATCTATGATTGTGTGGTCTTCTGATTTTTAACCTTTGTGACTGTTCCTGAGTTGGATTTTGTTTCCATCCTCTGACCATATCATAAATATTGGTCTTCCTCAAGATGTAATCCACTGTTCACTGATTTTTATCTCTATTATCCCTGGACAGTTTATTCATATACAATATTTCCTTTCATGACTTAGAAGTGTGTAATTCTAACCCAGATGTTTCAGATTACTATATCCAGTTTCTTACTATTCAGTATCAAAGTAAAGATGTTCCTCAAAGCTATGACAGCCCAAACTATGTTTAGCTTCTTCCTTCTAACACCTCCTCCCATATTCCTTATCTCATTTCATGAAATCTTCATCCAACCATTGCTCAAACTAGAAACTTAGGAGTTTCTTAGACTCCTGCCTGTGCCTTCCAACCCATAACCAATCTGTCAGCAACCTCTACAGTTTTACTTTATAAACAGTGCTTGATTCTATCTGCTGGTTTTTATGCCTACTCTCACTACTCTAGTTTGGTCTCCTGTTTCCATCTTGGACTACTATACTAGCCACCTATCTTCAGTCTTGGTTTCCCAGATCCTCCCATCATAGAATCAACAGAGTGATTTGTCTACATGTATTAATCTGATGGTTACACTCTCCATTATCCCTATAGTATATCCTTAGTACTTAATGCTAGGATAGGCACTTAATTCCTTATTTTATGCCTTTAATAATTCTAAATATACTTTAATAATTTCTACCTGATAATTATAATATTTGAAGTTTTAGGGGTCTCCCCTGCTGTTTGTAGTTTCTGCTGACATTAACTTATGGTATATTATTTCATGAGGTGCTTTAAACTTTTTTATTTTGGGCACATCTTTTGGGGGCTTTATCAGGAGGTCTTATTTTGCCTGTTAAGCAAAGCACTGTTAAGCACTGTTAAGCACTGTTAACTGTTAAACACTGTTTCTGGAATTTTTTTCTTTCAAGTGCTCCAGGAGTATCCTTTTTTCAGGATCACCTTTTGTGTTAATTTCTTGGCCTGATTATTCCCATACTAAGGAGATAGTGTAAATTCAAATCCCAAATCCACCTGTGGGCAGGATCTTGATTATAGATTCTTGGAGAGTGCAGATTTATCCCCACTGAGTCGAGGCAGAGACAGACAACCTTTCTTGTTAGCTTCCTATGCATATAGGCAGGTTTTTTTGTTTTTTCTAATTGCCTTTCACTAAGGAGGCACCTTTCAAGAATCCTGTTTTTAGGAGGATCTTTGCTTTACTTCCTTATGTTGCAAGAATTAAGGCCTCAGTTTGTTTCTGGCATTAAAACCCAAGCTCTTATATGAACAACAAATTTATTGGACAATCTCAGTGATGGCTCAGGGCTTATTGCTTTAGTTTGCAGTTCCTTTTTCAATTTTAAACCCTGGGTATTGCCCCTAGTTTTTGGGGAGCTCAGCTGTGTATTTTAAAGAGTGTTTGTTAAATTTCCTCAATATTTCTAGGAAGTTTTTTTCTCTGCAGATTATTTGTCCCTCTATATGTATTCTCATTCAGGGCTGAGACTTAACACAGCTCTAACACTTTTCAAATCTATGGTTTTAGCTTCTGTTTTTGAAGAATCTAAGTAAGATTATAAATGTAGTCATGAGGAATATTGATAAATAAAGGAAGCAGGATGGATGGGGCAGGGTTAGCCTTTTAGGATTATAGGTCCTTCTGCTTACTTCTCTCTCAGATAATAGTGGTTCCTCAGTTTTTGTTCTTTTTGTCAAAGAAGTGTTAGCATGTGGTATTCTCTTCTTCACATAATGTCTTCTCCCTCCTGATGGGATATTCTTCTGCCCAGAACCTAAGCCTTCCAGGATTTTTAAAAGGAAACCATTGCTCTTCAGCTAGCAGAAAATGAAAGAGTACTGCTGAAATCTAATGCTTGGGTACTTGACAAGTTCTAGTCATAATAAGCTACTGCTCCTCCCTCAAAGTGTTTCTCTTGAAAAAGGCCAAAATTATGGGTTGCCATTCATTTGATATGAGTCTATACATGATGAATTTAAAATAGTCAACATATTATGGAACTGAGAAATTAACCTTAAAATAGCTGGTTTGGAGGATTGTGACAAAATATGGACAACCTTAATCACCTGAGCCACCAATGGGACCAACTATATTATATTATCAATTTGATGTATTTTCTTTACAAAGTTGTGAGATAAATACATATTTTTCACGTAATGTTTCTTATAATGTTGTAAACTCTTTATAAACTTGTAATATCTACATAATATTTTATTTAAATAGCAGATTTACTTAACTGTTTTCCCATGTTGTATATTTAATTTCAATGTCTTCCTCCCTTCCCCCTCCTTCTCCTCTTTCTTCTATTATAGAGCTGCAGTGAATATCTTAATGCGTTAAATTTTTTTTCTTACTAAATGTATTTAGGGTAAATTTCCAGGTAGAATTACTGGGTAAAAGTGTTTTCACATTCTTAAGGCTTTTGACACAGAGTGCCAAATTGCTTACCAAAAGTATGGTACAGAGTTATATTCTCCCAACAATCTAACAGTATCTGAAGCAGACTACTTTCATTATGTGTTGTGTCTAACCAGGGGGCCATTGGACAGAGATGCGGTGCTGATGCTTTCTTTACGGTTTCTCTACAGGATATGGTGCCCGTCATAGTTGATTACTGCCTTCTGCTGCAACGAAAGTGAGTATACATTGCCTGTCAGGTTCAATCATTTTGAGTCCAAGTTGCCTCTTGCTTATATTATAGCAATAATTTACTACTATGAATTCTATGAATTTGACTCAATAGGTTTTTTTAAAAAATGAATTTACAGAAATTTGATTCTTTAAGAATTTTCAGTCCTAATAAAATTAACTTGTCCAATATAGATGTATCATCTGTGTATTTATGTGGCAGGATAGTGGAGGTGAAGAACATAGCAAAAGAGCAATGCTTAATCACTTAAAGATCTTAAAAGTGTATGATTCATGTATTATATATATATGCTCTTGTATGAACCATCACTAAAACACAGTATTTCATACCACTCAAAAAAAGGAAAGATTTATTGTGCTTCTTTTTTAAGAGCCTCTTCGTTTAAAGGAAATCACTGTAAATAAACTCTTGATTAGGGTCTGTTCATTTAAATAGTAACTACATAAATTAACCAACACTGTGCTAGTTCATAATTTTTCACACTTATAATAATAGTTAGCTTCCTACATGCCAGGTATTGTTCTAAGCACTTTAATTTATCTATTTTTTATAACAACTTATTTAATTTTTATAACGGTGAGGTAGGTATTATTGTTATCTTCATTTTACATAAGAGGTTCAAGAGGCAGTATGCGATTAAGTAACTTGCCAAAACTTGCTCACACTTTTTTTGAGGAGCAAAGGTGGGATTCTAATGCAGGCAGCCTAGCTCTTGGGTTCTTGCTCATAACTACCAGCTTGTACCGCTTTTTCAGTGGTGAACAGCTGTGAGGATCCAGTGCAGATACTCCCCAAACCCTATACAACACTGTCTTGACTCCTGAATTGATGTATATTCAGGTTGCCTAAATCATATAAGGTTGGATCATACTTAGAAAGTATCAGTGAAGGTTATCAAGAGGGCAGTTATTTGCTATGTCAGACCTTCAATTAAATCACAAAGAGCTCTAGCTTCTGTTTACTTAGGGCTCAGATTCATTCCAGTGTTTCAGCTATAGTGTTACATGTAATTATCCAGTGAAATATGTTGTATTCATGGTTGGGATGTTGTTGAAAACATGGTTTTATGTTACACATTGTCTTCTTTATGAGGGCCCAAGGAAGAAATTTCTCTCAGGTGTTAGTACCAGAAATACTTTTGCATCTTCTGAACAGCTAACTCACTTTTAGCTGATGGACAGTGAATTGTATAGCTAATTATTGTTTCCTAGGGAGCTAGGAGCCATGATATACTAACCTCACTCTAGTTCTTAACTTAGTTTTCTCTTCAGCTCATGTTTTACACTTACACTTCCTTGTTATTTGTCTTATATTTTTTAAAGCAGCCTCAATAGTTTATGGATCAGTTTTACATATTTTATTTCATTTAATCCTCATATTTACAGTGTAAGAGAGGTAAAGTTATCTTCATTTTCAGATGAGGAAATTGAGATGTAGTGATGTTTCTAATACTAATAAGTGCTGGGACCAACCTAAATCTTCAAATTGAGGTAATATAAATGAGATAAAATAAAATATCTAAGAGATTAAATTTTGTTTAGAGTAAGAAGGCATATCTTTATAAAACAGATTATCTCTACCTAAATGGTACCTGGCACAAAGTAGCCTGATGGTTGAATTAATGAAGTAATTCTGCCTCTTGGTTTGCAGGGTGACTTGTGATCATTAACTTGAAATCTTGAATACTCTCACAGTGAGATAAAGTTGAAATGACCTGAGCCGTTGTAAGATGGATTATATAGGGAAAAAGAAAAAAAAAAGGGTTTTTTTTCTTTCAGAAATATTTTCTGTTATTCCCAAAAATATCCCAGAGATAAGTTTTTCTTTTCTTATATGACTTGAAAAGGAAATATTTCCAACTTTATTTAATCTATTGACTGGCTGAGAATGCAATAATTTCTTTATTAAATCAGAGCATCCAACATAGAAGACAAGATCTAGTCTAGATTATCACCAAATTAGAATCTATTTATTATTTCTTCATTTTTATCAATTTCTTTCCTTCCTTTAATTTTTCCTGATTCCTTAGCATGTTTTCTTCTGGGCTGTGTCTGAAATGAATACAGTATTTGTTGTGGAGATCTCAGAAATACCAGCAGTCATAGTATATTCCTGACTGCCAAGGGGAAGGGAGATTTCAAGGGTCCTTTTCTGAGCTCTTCTTGGTCCTTTTCTCTTTCCTTCATCCAGTCATACACACATACTCCTAGATCCAGCATTGGATATTTTTCCTGAACCATAGTGCAAATAGTATGGCCTCCTTCTCTCTTGACTGTTTCTGAACGCTGAAGACCAGATTGTACTAGATCCTGCTTTTGCTTAGGAGAAGTTCCAACATGTGTGTTCTTACTCTCTTTCCCCTCCTGGTCTCTTTCCCCACTTTTTCTACTCTCTGGGTTCCAGTAGGGGCAGAAGGGACAGGGTAGTGTCCTCAGCAATGTAAGAAAGTTTGAGGCTGTGGAACTAGGCATTGGGTCACATGTTCCCTTTTGTGTTCTAGATTCTGTGCTCTTGTGCTTGCTTACTTCTCATCATACTGGTTTTTCTTTTTCATCATAATGTTAAGATTCTATATATGCGCCTGAGCTTATGAGTAAAGAGGTCAAATAGGCCATTTGATCAACTTTGATTCTTTGTGTCTAGGTCATCTTTCATTTTCCTTCCATTGCAAACATGCAATGATTAAAGATTTATTAGATATAAAAATTCTGTGTTTCTTAAATACTTCAGTGTAATCACGCTTAAAAATAGAGTTAAATTTTTTCTTAGTTTCCATAGATAATAAAATTAAAAATGATCAATTTCCTAGACTCAATTGAAGCAGAGGGATTTAAAAATTATGTAGCTTCATTCCAGTATGATATCTTTCTCCCTAAACTGGACACTCTCTTTATGCCATTTTCTTTGACATTTGGTTCCATTTGCATCTAGAATCTTCTCTTCTACATTCCCAAATTTTCAAAATATTTGTGATGTTGAGATTGCTTTTAAGAATGCTCAGATTGTGCATAACACAGATACCATCTTAAAAAAAAAAAGAATTTACCTGGAACAAAATGTAGAGCATAAACAAAGATAAAAACTTAGAAAATATGAGAGGAGAATAGAAAAGAAGCTTCAACATATACCTGACCATTGTTCCAAAATTAAAGACTAGAGAACATGGCTAATAATTTCCTGAATTAAAGGAAGACAGAAATTATCAGAAAGAAAACTCTTGGTGCACAACAGAACAAATCATAACAAGCCTACACCTATGAGTCTGATTATACTAAGAGTGACAGTGGCATAGCATTGCATACTGCACTGAGCGTCTCACATAGGAGTTCTGCTTCTAGCAATGGCAATGAGGACAGCTGGGAAATCTGGATAATTTGTTAACAGAATTTATATGAAAGCATCGGAGAGCTACCAAGGGGATGAGGATCTGTGGTACCAAGATCCAGGCAGAGGAGAGAGGAACAGAAGCTGGCTCTTCCTGTTGAGATAATTGCCAACTCTGAAAAACGGCAGCTGAGGGGTTGAGAAGCTGAGCAAAACTTTAGAGCGATTCGTGATGTTGCTGCAGTTGAGTTCAAGGATCACACAAAAAGAGGGGCACTAAATATTCCAGGCTTTTGATTGAGCTGTGAAGAGCTACACCCTAAGAATAATGCTGAATTAGAACACATGTAGGTTCATCATGGTTAAACTGCTGAAAACTAGAGACAAAAAAAATCTTTAATGTCATTATGAAAGAAAAAAACCCCTTCAAAATAATAACAATTAGGTGGGATTAACTAAGATGGCGGAGTAGAAGGACGTGCTCTCACTCCCTCTCGCGAGAACACCAGAATCACAACTGGCTGCTGGACAGTCATCGACAGGAAGACACTGGACTTCACCAAGGAGGATACTCCACGTCCAAGGACAGAGGAGAAGCCACAGTGAGACGGTAGGAGGGGCGCAATCAGAGTAAAATCAAATCCCATAACTGCTGGGTGGGTGACACACAGACCGGCGAACACTTATACCACAGAAGTCCACCCACTGGAGTGAAGGTTCTGAGCCCCACGTCAGGCTTCCCAACCTGGGGTCCGGCAACGGGAGGAGGAATTCATAGAGAATCAGACTTTGAAGCCTACTGGGAATTGATTGCAGGACTTCGACAGGACTGGGGGAAACAGAGACCCCACTCTTGGAGGGCGCACATGGAATAGTGTGTGCATCGGGACGCGGGGGAAGGAGCAGTGACCCTGGGGGAGACTGAACCAGACCTACCTGCTAGTGTTGGAGGGTCTCCTGCAGAGGCGGGGGCTGGCTCTGTTTCACTGTTGGGACAAGGACACTGGCAGCGGAGGTTCTGGGAAGTACTCCTTGGCGTGAGCCCTCCCAGAGTCTGCCGTTAGCCCCACCAAAGAGCCCAGGTAGGCTCCAGTGTTGGGTTGCCTCAGGCAAAACAACCAACAGGGAGGGAACCAAGCCCCACCCATCAGCAGTCAAATGGATTAAAGTTTTACGGAGCTCTGACCACCACAGCAACAGTCAGCTCTACCCACCACCAGAGCCTCCCATCAAGCCTCTTAGATAGCCTCAACCACCAGAGGGCAGACAGCAGAAGCAAGAAAAACTACAATCCTGCAGCCTGTGGAACAAAAACCACATTTACAGAAAGATAGACAAGATGAAAAGGCAGAGGGCTATGTACCAGATGAAGGAACAAGAAAAAACCCCAGAAAAACAACTAAATGAAGTGGAGATAGGCAACCTTCTAGAAAAAGAATTCAGAATAATGATAGTGAAGATGATCCAGGACCTCAGAATAAGAATGGAGGCAAAGATTGAGAAGATGCAAGAAATGATTAACAAAGACCTAGAAGAATTAAAGAACAAACAAACAGAGATGACCAATACAATAACTGAAATGAAAACTACACTAGAAGGAATCAATAGCAGAATAACTGAGGCAGAAGAACAGATAAGTGACCTGGAAGACAGAATGGTGGAATTCACTGCTGCGGAACAGACTAAAGAAAAAAGAATGAAAAGAAATGAAGACAGCCTAAGAGACCTCTGGGACAACATCAAACGCAACAACATTCGCATTATAGGGGTCCCAGAAGGAGAAGAGAGAGAGAAAGGACCAGAGAAAATATTTGAAGACATTATAGTCGAAAACTTCCCTAACATGGGAAAGGAAATAGCCACCCAAATTCAGTAAGCACAGAGAGTCCCATACAGGATAAACGCAAGGAGGAACACGCCAAGACACATAGTAATCAAATTGGCAAAAATTAAAGACAAAGAAAAATTATTGAAAGCAGCAAGGGAAAAATGACAAATAACATACAAGGGAACTCCCATAAGGTTAACAGCTGATTTCTCAGCAGAAACTCTACAAGCTAGAAAGGAGTGTCATGATATACTTAAAGTGATGAAAGGGAAGAACCTACAACCAAGATTACTCTACCCGGCAAGGATCTCATTTAGATTTGATGGAGAAATCAAAAGCTTTACAGACAAGCAAAAGCTAAGAGAATACAGCACCACCAAACCAGCTCTACAACAAATGCTAAAGGAACTTCTCTAAGTGGGAAACACAATAGAAGAAAAGGACCTACAAAAACAAACCCAAAACAATTAAGAAAATGGTCATAGGAACATACATATTGATAATTACCTTAAACATGAATGGATTAAATGCTCCAACCAAAAGACACAGGCTTGCTGAATGGATAAAAAACAAGACCCATATATATGCTGTCTACAAGAGACCCACTTTAGACCTAGGGACACATACAGACTGAAAGTGAGGGGATGGAAAAAGATATTCCATGCAAATGGAAATCAAAAGAAAGCTGGAGTAGCTATATTCATATCAGATAAAATAGACTTTAAAATAAAGAATGTTACAAGAGACAAGGAAGGACACTACATAATGATCAAGGGATCAATCCAAGAAGAAGATATAACAATTATAAATATATATGCACCCAACATAGGAGCACCTCAATACATAAGGCAACTGCTAACAGCTATAAAAGAGGAAATCGACAGTAACACAGTAATAGTGGGGGACTTTAACACCTCACTTACACCAGTGGACAGATCATCCAAAATGAAAATAAATAAGGAAACAGAAGCTTTAAATGACACAATAGACCAGATAGATTTAATTGATATTTATAGGACATTCCATCCAAAAACAGCAGATTACATGTTCTTCTCAAGTGCGCACAGAACATTCTCCAGGATAGATCACATCTTGGGTCACAAATCAAGCCTCAGTAAATTTAAGAAAATTGAAATCATATCAAGCATCTTTTCTGACCACAATGCTATGAGATTACAAATGAATTACAGGGAAAAAAACGTAAAAAACACAAACACATGGAGGCTAAACAATACGTTACTAAATAACCAAGAGATCACTGAAGAAATCAAAGAGGAAATCAAAAAATACCTAGAGACAAATGACAATGAAAACACGACGACCCAAAACCTATGGGATGCAGCAAAAGCAGTTCTAAGAGGGAAGTTTATAGCTATACAAGCCTACCTCAAGAAACAAGAAAAATCTTAAGTAAACAATCTAACCTTACACCTAAAGAAACTAGAGAAAGAAGAACAAACAAAACACAAAGTTAGCAGAAGGAAAGAAATCATAAAGATCAGAGCAGAAAAAAATGAAATAGAAACAAAGAAAACAATAGCAAAGATCAATAAAACTAAAAGCTGGTTCTTTGAGAAGATAAACAAAATTGATAAGCCATTAGCCAGACTCATCAAGGAAAAGAGGGAGAGGACTCAAATCAATAAAATCAGAAATGAAAAAGGAGAAGTTACAACAGACACCGCAGAAATAGAAAGCATCCTAAGAGACTACTACAAGCAACTCTATGCCAATAAAATGGACAACCTGGAAGAAATGGACAAATTCTTAGAAAGGTATAACCTTCCAAGACTGAACCAGGAAGAAACAGAAAATATGAACAGACCAATCACAAGTAATGAAATTGAAACTGTGATTAAAAATCTTCCAACAAACAAAAGTCCAGGACCAGATGGCTTCACAGGTGAATTCTATCAAACATTTAGAGAAGAGCTAACACCTATCCTTCTCAAACTCTTCCAAAAAATTGCAGAGGAAGGAACACTCCCAAACTCATTCTATGAGGCCACCATCACCCTGATACCAAAAACAGACAAAGACACTACAAAAAAAGAAAATTACAGACCAATATCACTGATGAATATAGATGCAAAAATCCTCAACAAAATACTAGCAAACAGAATCCAACAACACATTAAAAGGATCATACACCATGATCAAGTGGCATTTATCCCAGGGATGCAAGGATTCTTCAATATATGCAAATCAATCAATGTGATACACCATATTAACAAATTGAAGAATAAAAACCATATGATCATCTCAATAGATGCAGAAAAAGCTTTTGACAAAATTCAACACCCATTTATGATAAAAACTCTCCAGAAAGTGGGCATAGAGGGAACCTATCTCAACATAATAAAGGTCATATATGACAAACCCACAGCAAACATCATTCTCAATGGTGAAAAACTGAAAGCATTTCCTGTAAGATCAGGAACGAGACAAGGATGTCCACTCTCACCACTATTATTCAACATAGTTTTGGAAGTCCTAGCCACGGCAATCAGAGAAGAAAAAGAAATAAAAGGAATACAAACTGGAAAAGAAGAAGTAAAACTGTCACTGTTTGTGGATGACATGATACTATACATAGAGAATCCTAAAACTGCCACCAGAAAACTGCTAGAGCTAATCAATGAATATGGTAAAGTAGCAGGATACAAAATTAATGCACAGAAATCGCTTGCATTCCTATACACTAATGATGAAAAATCTGAAAGAGAAATTATGGAAACACTCCCATTTACCATTGCAACAAAAAGAATAAAATACCTAGGAATACACCTACCTAGGGAGACAAAAGACCTGTATGCAGAACACTATAAGACACTGATGAAAGAAATTAAAGATGATACCAACAGATGGAGAGATATACCATGTTCTTGGATTGGAAGAATCAACGTTGTGAAAATGACTCTACTACCCAAAGCAATCTACAGATTCAATGCAATCTCTATCAAATTACCAATGCCATTTTTTACGGAACTAGAACAAAAAATCTTAAAATTTGTATGGAGACACAAAAGACCCCTAATAGCCAAAGCAGTCTTGAGGGAAAAAAATGGAGCAGGAGGATTCAGACTCCCTGACTTCAGACTATACTAGAAAACTACAGTAATCAAGGCAATATGGTACTGGCACAAAAACAGAAACATAGATCCATGGAACAAGATAGAAAGCCCAGAGATAAACCCACACACCTATGGTCAACTAATCTATGACAAAGGAGGCAAGGATATACAATGGAGAAAAAACAGTCTCTTCAATAAGTGGTGCTGGGAAAACTGGACAGCTACATATAAAAGAATGAAATTAGAACACTCCCTAACACCATACAGAAAAATAAACTCAAAATGGATTAGAGACCTAAATGTAAGACCAGACTCTCAGAGGAAAACATAGGAAGAACACTCTTTGACATAAATCACAGCAAGATCTTTTTTGATCCACCTCCTAGAGTAATGGAAATAAAAACAAAAATAAACAAATGGGACCTAATGAAACTTCAAAGCTTTTGCACAGCAAAGGAAACCATAAACAAGACGAAAAGACAACCCTCAGAATGGGAGAAAATATTTGCAAACGAATCAACGGACAAAGGATTAATCTCCAAAATATATAAACAGCTCATTCAGCTCAATGGTAAAGAAACAAACACCCTAATCCAAAAATGGGCAGAAGACCTAAATAGACATTTCTCCCAGGAAGACGTAGAGACGGCCACGAAGCACATGAAAAGATGCTCAACATCACTAATTATTACAGAAATGCAAATCAAAACTACAATGAGGTATCACCTCACCCCAGTTAGAATGGGCATCATCAGAAAATCTACAAACCACAAATGCTGGAGAGGGTGTGGAGAAAAGGGAACCCTCTTGCACTGTTGGTGGGAATGTAAATTGATACAGCCACTATGGAGAACAATATGGAGGTTCCTTAAAAAACTAAAAATAGAATTACCATATGACCCAGCAATCCCACTACTGGGCATATACCCAGAGAAAACCGTAATTCAAAAAGACACATGCACCCGAATGTTCATTGCAGCACTATTTACAATAGCCAGGTCATGGAAGCAACCTAAATGCCCATCAACAGACGAATGGATAAAGAAGTTGTGGTACATGTATGCAATGGAATATTACTCAGCCATAAAAAGGAACGAAATTGAGTCATTTGTTGAGACGTGGATGGATCTAGAGACTGTCATACAGAGTGAAGTAAGTCAGAAAGAGAAAAACAAATATCGTATATTAACGCATGTATGTGGAACCTAGAAAAATGGTACAGATGAACTGGGTTGTAGGGCAGAAGTTGAGACACAGATGTAGAGAACAAACGTATGGACACCAAGGGGGGAAAACTGCGGTGGGGTGGGGATGGTGGTGTGCTGAATTGGGCGATTGGGATTGACATGTATAAAGTGATGTGTATAAAAATAAATAAATAAATAAATAAATAAAATAGTAACAATTAACCTTACAGCTTACTTCTAAACAGAAATAATGGAAGCCAAAGACAACAGAATTGTGAAAGGACAGAAAGAAAACATCTATTAATATAGAATTCTATATACAACAAAAATACCTTTTGAAAATGAAAGTGTTATAGAAATATATTCTAAGAAACACAAACTGAGAGAATTCATCATTTGCAGACCTGCACTAAACAAATAACAAAAGCTGTTCTTTAGATAAAAGGAAAATGATTGAGGTGGAAAAGCTAATATGTGTGTAAGTGAATATAGAATATAATCAATATGTGTGAGGATTGAATAAAACATGAAGAAAAATGAAGAGAAAAATATATGAAAACAATACTACATAATTGTAGAAAAGGGTAAATAAGGTTAAAGTGTATTAAAGTCCTTGCACTGTCTAGAAGGTGGTAAATTTATTAATTTATATTATAATTTAATAATTTGAAGATGCAAATTATAATCTCTAAACCCATACTTAGTATATAATAGTAAAAACATATATAACTAAGAAGGTAATAAATGGTGTCATGATTAAAAATACAATTTAAAAAAAGTCAAAAGGAGCAAAAGTAATTAAGAATAGTTAAGACGAGAAAGATAATAAATGATAAATTTAAAAATATATCAGTAATTACATTAAATAGCAAACAACTAAAACAAACAAACAAACAAAACATAATCGAGTACTCAGCCAATTTCAAGTAACTTCTTCCACTTCTAGGGTGGTCACTTAGACACTCAATACTGGCCTCCAGATACCTTTTATATTAATATTTTCTGATTGAGTACATTGGTTTTATAGTCAGTCCTCTTATTTTCATATATTATACTGTCTCTTATGAGGGTTAAATTATAAACACAGAGTACATACTCTGAAATTAATTTTAACTCAATACCACAACCATTATTATACTATGATCACTGTTACCTCTGTATCATAAGTCATAGAATTTCATACCCAGCAGTAATATTACATTACTAGGATATATATGTATTTCCATTCATCTGTAAGAATTCTTTTATAATGTAAAATCCTTTTTACTATGGCAGGAACCACACTGCTTTTTCTCTGTAGGGCATACTGATCAGTGTGTAATGGACATCATTTTTGGTTAAAATTTGGCTTTATTATCTTTTTGTGAATCTTTAAAAATCAGAAATGATAGGAAATTCTGTTTTTGAAGATCTACCTTTATTTTCATAATTTGGTCTCTGCTCACACAGTTTCATTTCAATTTGATAGTGCATATATATTTTTGCAGTACTAGAAAAAGATATAAAATATCTCAAGGGTTTTTGTAGGATATTTAATGATTTGTCATTTTGCTTATACAACAGTAGCCATAATTTCAGTTTATTTTGAAAATAGGTCCAGAGTTTACTTGAACTATAATCGTAATTTTGAACATTGTTTAAAAATAAGTGCTTAAATAAATGCTGTTATTATGTGTGAATTATATCTCAAAGCCATTATAAAACAAAATAGGTGCTGTATGTAGATGATCTTGACCACTTCAAGCTTATATCACTGTAAGCAGAGATCCAAAAAGAAGCCATTATTCAAATAACTTGAATTATATATAAATCTGAACCAAAAATATTTCTCTTAAATCTAAAGTGAACCTGAAGTGGCTTTTTGATAGCCAGAGTATTTGTTTAACCTTGTTGTTCAACATCAGGATTATTATTTGTGAAACAGAAAGATTTTAATTATCAGCCATGGTTGAGGAACTTAATGTTTTGAGTTTTCTCATCATTTTCTTGGTAACTGCAAGTTAAAATTTTAAACATCAAAGCTGGGTGAAAAATGGGGCCATGCCTTTTTTATTTTATCTAACTGCTATATTGAGATATAATTCACGTACCATAAAATTCACCATTTTAAAGAGTATGGTAGTTTTCAATATATTCACAGAGTTTAATTAAGCCATGTCTTTTTAAAGGAAATATTTACAAACTGTGATACTTGTATCAGGAAACAGAGCATTTTGAACATAATTTCTTGAAGATCATTTGAACTTTTTTTGAGCAGTGAAATAACTTTCATTTTGCACACAATTCAGCATCTATGATAGTAGCCAGACATGTAACAGGTTCTCAATAAATTTTAATTAAATAAGTGAAATTTGGTAAAAAAAAAAAAATAGTGGATTATCTCTAAAGGTCATATTTTCCAGGTCATATGGAGCCCTTTTTTTTTTTTTTAACTTTTTATTTTATATTGGAGTTCAGGTGATTAAAAATGTTGTGTTAATTTCAGGTGTACAGCAAGGTGATTCAGCTCTACATTTATATGTATCTATTCTTTTGAACTTTGTTTTTAATTTTATAAATAAAGAGGCAGCCGAAATCAACTTTGGATTTATTAAATCCCACTTATATCTAGTGGGGGGTTGTTTATTTGGTTCTGGTGTATATTTAGTGTACGCTGGCAAGTGTTAGGATTGACGCTCTTGCTCCCTTCAGACAGTCTCTGAATTTGTAATTATCTCATAAGCTGAGTTCTTCACATTTTTTAATTGTAAAATTGATAGTGCAAAAAGTGAATTTGGTCATTTTTTTCTATCAATTTGAAGTTATGTGTGATAAACTCCAAATAATGTCTTTAATATGAGTATTAATATAAAGTGAAGTTATGTAGAAGACCTTTTTGTTGGCCCTCTGTTATTCAGAATTTATTTATTCAGGATTTTTCTATTATACTAGTTATAAGGAGGCTAAGCTTGAAGCGATAAACATCAGTTTTGACATTAGCCGTTCCAGGAAACAGAGTCAGCACCCTGGAGTATAATGCCTAAGTACAGAAAGAAACACAAGAGCCAAAACCATTTTTTTTTTTTGTATGTACTTTTCTTTTTCCCTCCTTCTCTGATGATCTAATAAATATTTTCCCAGAATGATGAGAACATGTCTTAAAATTTTGTTTTATTTTTATTTTAAGGTAGAGATGCAGATAGGAGTTGCTGAGTTATATTTTTCTTGCTTCTTTATTATAGCCTCTTACTGGTTAAGAAAGAAGCATATAGTTTTGCCATTAATCTTACCAGCATGGCATGCTGTAGTTTGTCACAGGAGTGCCTTGTTTGTCAACTTTTATGCTCTGTTTACTGAATTTGTAGCTCTTTAATTTTCCTCCCCAGGGCTTTTTGTGCTGAACTGAAATATATAATTATCTTCCCTAGCATGTTGTTTTTAACAACACATTACAGAGTGCAAGGGCTAGCAAATATGACATTTTCTTTAAGTTCATTAGAGTTACTTTGTTACTCTTATTTTATCTTTCTTACAGTAAGGCTTCATTAATCTCAGTTCCTTTTGCTTGGCTAGTAATTGGTAATCACAAAAATGTAATGGACTGTTGATTAAAATGAAACTAACATGAAAAATACTCTGATAAATATAAAGCGAAGGGGAAAATGATGCAATAATTACACTTGTGGATATGAGAAAAAAATAAATGGATATGGATTTCCCCCCAGGATATTGCAAATACTGTTTATTGAAAAGCAACATGGCGTTCTATGCAGTTGTAGCCAGTCCATTTATTATTTGTCCCCCTTCCAGGACTTCAGATGAGGCAAGACCCCATCCCATTGCTTTCAGAATCTTCCTTGTCCTTTTTGTGGAACTTGTCATGAAAGATCACACCTGTGGATGAACCATCTACCACTTTTCACAATTGACATGATGCACATATATAGAGATTATACATTTAGCAAATAAATAAATAAACAATCGATCCTAACAGGTAAATAGAATTAGCACAGTTTTTGTATTTGAAAAAAGAGAGAATTAAAGAATCAGTGAATGATATAAGTCAATACACTGTATAAATGGAAACATGGAAAACATTTAATTTTGCCAGTCATCAAAGAATTGAAAACAGTGATGCTGTTTAATTTATACATTAAACTATATGGGAAAAAACTAAAGACAGTTGTCTGTTGAAACTGTTGAAATTATACATTACTGATGGCTGTGTAAATTGGTGCTATGATGATTTTTGAAGATAATTTAGTAATACATTTTAAGTGCCACAAAATTTTTTGTATCTTTTGACTTTAAATAAATTTCTAAAAGTAGAATGACTAAGGAATTAAGCCCCCAAATGGAAAGACTATATGTGTAGATGTTCATTGTGGCCTCACTCATAATAGTGAAATAGTGGAAATAAGTGATACATTACAGGAATAGTTATATAAATTCTGATGTTTCAGCATATTGAAACGTGGTTAGACAAAATGGTAATTTTAAAGAGTTAAGTAGCAGCTTAGGACAATGCTTATATAATATTGGGTGAAAACAAAATTCAGATTATGTCTATGGTGAATAGAACTCTAAAATTATTTCTGGACTCTTTGCAGAAGAAATACAAAATAAATAAAACACAGTTATTGAGTGTGGTAGCATTTGATTAATTAGTTTTTTTGTTTCTGCAGTAAAATAGTTTTCAGACATATTTTTAAAACATTGAACATTTTCTTCTTCCTCTCCCATCAATAATCACTACCTAAACCCTTTGGGAAGCAAGGGGCAAGAACTAGATAAAGAAGCAGATTGGCCTTGCAGATCAGATGGGAATATTTAGATACCAGGAAAGAGGAAAGGATAAATTGTGAATAGTCTATTTAATTTTTTTTTTTACTTCATCATAGTCTCCGTACTACCTGCTCCCATATCAATGTTGTCTTTAAGAAGCAGTGTGCCATAATGGATTCAGCACAGGGTTTAGGTCAGATGGCTGATGCAAATTCTGAATCTATCACTTGTTAGCTAACTGATTTTCAGTAAATAATTTAACTTATTCAACATTTTTTATTTGTAAAAAGTATTGGGTGAATTAATTAGGATAGTATATATAAGAGATTTTTCAAAATATAAAGCTCTTTGCAAATTTTGTTACTGTTTTTAATAAACTTGCATGTAAGTTGAAATAGGAAAAAGATGAGATATACTTAGTAGACTGAATTTAATGGATGTTTGGAATGTTCCTAAAAGTATTTTTCCCCGTTCTGTTGCAGGGATCTTTTATTTAGCCAGGTGTATGACAAATTAAGTGAGAATTCAGTGGCCAAAGGAGTGTTTTTGGAGTGCCTTGAACCATATATTTTAAGTGATAAATTGGTGGGGATCACACCCCAGGTAATGAAAGACTTGATTGTTCATTTCCAAGATAAAAAATTAATGGAAAATGTGGAAGCCCTCATTGTACATATGGATATCACCAGCCTAGATATTCAGCAGGTGAGTTTATAGGCAGTCTACTAATTTATGGAATAAACATCATTCTTTATTGAATATGTTTACCTGACTCATTGGGCCTTACTCTGTCTTTCATCAACCCTAATTATTTTTTAGCACTTTTTGGTACAAGGTCTCATAAACTTATATTTGTCAATATATTTCTTAGCAGTGTTCTTTACTTAAAGCTAGATTAGGAACTCCTGCAAGCCAGTAGTCTTCGGTTTCCTTGACATCCCCCAGAGCTCTTAGCATAGGGTTTATATTTGGTAGTTGCTCGATAAATGCTTATTGGTCTATCCTTCTTCATCAGTTTGTTTGTTCACTACTACAATTTTCATCCTGCAAGTGAATTTCAACTATAAGCACTTCCACGTGGAAAATAGAATATTTTTACTTTTGAGAGTATGATGCCATTTTTTTGAAAAGCTAGTTTATATGTCCAGAGTTGCTAACTTTCATACATTAAGTTTTGAAATGCAGGGCATAGTATAAGAAGCAAACTTCAGGACATCTTAGCATGATCAGCCAGCTCATTGATAATATACCTCCAGTATATCTGAGGTCTCCACATAAGTTTTAAGTCCTTAATTGAGGAGCAATATGTATCTGACCTAAGACACTTCACTCTTAACTCTTCATTTAACTCTTCAGTCCTAATGCTGAGCAAAGGCACAAAGGTACCAAGGTGCTGAGCCCTACTGAGCTAAAATACGGTGACTTACAAACTTAGAAGGACCAAAGGTTTTTTGTTTGTTTGTTTGTTTGTTTTTAATGTGCAAAATCACACGGAAATGAAGGGTTTGGAAAATGGTTATTGTTTTCTTCATGGAAGTTCTTTATGAATGGCTGTACGTTTGCAAAGGCCAGGTCCTCTTTACATATGCCTTTCTGTCATGTGGGTAATTTGGCGTAATCTTCATGTCTGACAATAGGTCTGGTGATTTGAGAGCATGTTATCAATCTAGCTTTATTTACTATCACTGATATAAGAGAAATTTCTAATTTCTTCTCCTTCCAACATTTTTAGCTTTTTCTCCAACACTAGGTAAATATTCTCTGCTCTTTTTCATGTTAAAACAACAGTTTAAACAATCTCCCCATCAGATTCCCTTCTCTCCGTATCCAGCCTTCCCCTCCTTCCCCTTTGGTTACTGCCATATCACATTTCCCACTTGCAGCCAGTTCCCTCCCTCCCTCCCTCCTTTCTTCCTTCCTTCCTTCCTCCACCCCTTTCCCTCTTTCTTTCTTTCCCACATTTCTTGAAAGCATTCTCTAGGTTGCCTCTTCCATTTCATTCACATCCTAATATTTCTTCAGCTTTACTTTCACTAGAGTCTGTAATGACCTCCAATGCTTTAGTGACCCTGGTGGACAAGGCTTATCATAAGGCTTACATTAGCAAAAAAAAGTTTGATAATAAACAGACAAACAAGTCAACAAGCCAGAAATATCCAAAACAAGTATTATGTTAAAAGTCAAACAGGCAGTATGATAAAGAGAGAATGAGATATCTTAGATGGGTCAGTTATAGAAAACCAAGAAAGTAACATTGAGTCTGATCGAATCCGGAATCTGAATGACAAGAAGGAATCAGTAGTGCAAAAATCTTGGAGGAGAAGACTGTTATAGGTAAAAACAACAGCTAATGCAAAAAAAAAAAAAAAAAAAAGATTTGTGTTGGGTGCTAAAAGTTACAGATAAAAGGCAAACAGAGCTTGGTTGAAAGAGAGAGGTAGCCCTTTCAGGGCAAGGTACAGATTTTTCCTTTTTATTCTGAGTGCTATAGGAAATCATTAAAAGGTTTTAAGTGAGATCACTCTGATTTGCCTATAGATAAGAGAATGAGGGGTGGGGGTCAAGTACAGAAGAAGCAAGGAGATTGGTTAAGAGCTGGTCCAGGAGGTAGTCCTGGCCAGAGATGATAGTGGTGAGATGGAGAGAGATGGCCTGACTTTGGATACATTTTGGAGGTAGAACTGATTTGCTGATGAATTGGACCTAAAAGTGTGGAAAGAGAGAATTTAAGGCTGTTGCCTAATTTTTTGGCTTGAAAAACAAGGTGGATAGTGATTCCTTTAAGAAGATTGGAAGACTGGGGTAGGTCTAAGTTTGGGAGACAAAATCAGGAGTTGTATTTTGCCATTTTATTTTGATAGCTACTAGACACTCAGGTGAAGATATCAAGTTAGTGGTTGGATATATGGGTCAGAGGAGAGGTTAGGGCTGAAGCTGTAAAGAGATGTATGATCATGGCACTGGCTGAGAGGGCGGAAAGTGAGAGAAGAGAAGAGGTCCCAGAACATGCCTTTGTCTAGAAGGACTCTCCCATGACACCTCACTTCCATTTTCCCTCAGACTAGTAGTTTGTTTTCCCTTTGGCTATTCCTTGTCATTCTCCTTTGTTGACCTCTACTCTTCCACTTCGGTCTTCTCCTGTCACTCAGTAGTATAACATAGCTCTCGTAGGAACAGTATATAGGGTACTCTATACTTAAGTCATCTCTATTCCTCTTCCTAATCCCTTCATCTCTATTCCTCATCCTTACTGCTCCTTCTGCCTGCAGAACCCCTAGTTTCCACATCGGCTTTTGGCTCACATACATGTATCTGTTAGGTCCTAACTTAAATATTGCTCCCTCAGGGATGACCTTCTGAATACTCCAGACCAAGTCAAGTTCCTTTATAGACTTAACACATTTGTAAATGAACTATTTGTGTAATTGAGTATCTTCCCTAAGTCATAATTCATGCACCATTTTGTGCCCCTTCTTTTGGTGAGTGTCCAGGATGAATGGAAGTTCTGTCAGGGTAGAGAATAGGTCTGGGTTTGTCTTACCTATCACTTTATCCACAGTGCCTAGGAGAGGACCTGAATATGGATGTTCAGTAAATATTTGTAGAACTAGTGACCAAAGGTAAGATGGATATGGAAAGGGGGAGGATAAAGAAGAAATAAAATCAGACATTGGAGGATGTTTAAAAGTAGCTATTGTACTGTTGAAAGTAACATTGAACCTACAACAGATCTTACCCTGGCATTGTGTTTGAGTACTTCAATTTCAGTTTTTTTCAGAGAAGGAATAAGAAAAATTAGGAAAGAGAATTTAAGATCTTCCCCATTCTTAAAGCTTTGAGGAAAGTTATTGGTGAGATTTGCTCAATTGTGTGGACCAAGCAACTTTTCCTTTTTACAGGTAGTTCTCATGTGTTGGGAAAATCGGCTATATGATGCTATGATCTATGTCTACAACAGAGGCATGAATGAATTTATTAGTCCAATGGAGGTAAGATACGTTCTAACTTATACGCATATTTAACACTGTCTATTAATGTTTTTTCCCTTCTCTCCATTTGCTTTGAATAGTTTGTTTTCATCCAATCACTTTAAAATTTCTTGTAGATTTATTAGACTTGCACCCATTGTTATTTAGGACTTTAGATAGTCTTTAGTTTTATACCTTCTACCATTGCTTTCTTTTTTATCTGCATAAGTAGGTATTTAAATCCCAGGGAACGATAGATAAAATTAAAAGCCCATTAGACTTTAAGATTTTTTCTAAAAAATTTTGATATTATTATAGCTTTTCCAAAAGGTTTAAGAAATTCATTATATATATTTACTGTATAGAGTAATGGCACTATTGAGTAATATTATTTTGTAGATATATTCTTCTAGGGGAAGGTCCTGAAAATGGTGGGAGGTCATGATTTGCCAATTGCTAATTTGTTGCTTTTCCTATTTCAGAATTTTATAGCATTTATTATAATTTCTTATTCTCCTTACCGTTAGAAGAGAGCATCTAAAAAGCATTTGGGCTTATTTTAAAAAGAACCAAACCCATCTTCATCTTGTTATTTCCCTTAAATTTATAGACAGAATTATGGGTTATGGATTGTGGATGCATGTCGTGCCCTGCCAGCCCATTGCTTTATTACAGTGACTTCATTACCTGGATCAGAAGACCCAGGCTTCTCCTGAAGGCATCCAGTCAACTTTTTTGCATATTTAATGGACATCCAAAACCATCTTCAGTATTAAGTCAGCAGTCATTCTATGATATTTCAGTCTTCTTTAAATATATTTAGCTTGGTAGGTGAATATCCCTCTAATTCATAACTCCTTCAGTTTTGGCTGTACTTCTTGTCTCTTGGTCATTTTCCAAATGAGTGCCACAGCCCTTCCCACTGGTTTTGACCTTGACTGTCTGTATTTCAGATAAGTATTTTTAACATTTGCACACCTCTTAGCTGACTCTTCAGTGAGGTCCATGACCTGCGCGCACGCAAAAATGTTCTCCATCCCACTATTAAACCACAATTAGGAAGAATTAATGCAGTTTCTAGTTTCTCTCAAAATAATCTGTGAAAACAGATTCTAATTTGATGCATTCTATGTTGATTAAAATGGTTGTGGGGTTTTTGTTATTGTTGCTTTTGAAGTTTTTGTTTTGTGTGGATTCTTTATTCCTCAAAATCTGGTTTGCATTTATAGCTATGCATCTCAGATGGAACACTTTTCTATTGACGTTGCCTTGTTTTGTGTTAAGAGTAGTTTTCAAGTTAATGACTTTCAGCAGGAGCTTGGTATTTGTTATTAAATAGTCATTTGGAGATTTTAGCAGTGGGAAGTTAGATGCATCCTGTGATTGCTATTTTATAATTCTCTGCCTATAAAAGAGATCACTATTCAGTGTTTAAAGTTTAGTTATTTCAGTTTAAAGAGATTTAAACTGAAAATCACAGTGATTTACCAGTGATCCTACTAAAACAGTTCATGTCCACATTTAGTCATTTCAGTTTAAGGTCCAAATTAAAAGAATCTGAAAAAGAATAGATATATGTATAACTAAATCTTTTTGCTGTACACCTGAAACTAACACAACATTGTAAATCAACTGTACTCCAATATAAAATAAAAATTAAAAAAAAAAGAGGAACTGTAGTGCCTTTTGAAATTTTCTAGATTTTCTAGAATGAAAGACAGTGTCATCATACTTGAGATGACTACCATAGTTTCTGACATCTTTAGTTCTAGTTTTGGCTGCTTCTGAGTGCCTTGTGTTGGGAGGAAAAACTTTTCCTCTACCACCTGAAACCCGAATGGTGGGGAGAGGGCTGTGAATGAACTGACAACAGGAGAAAAGGCAAGGTTTGTTCACAGTTGTACCGGGAGCACGCGGAAATGAGTAAATCACTGAACAACCAGAGAAGTAAAGGTTTATATACCAGTTTAACGAAATTTGGGGTGTGAGGGAGGGATTTAGGTTTTCCTTGGAGAATATGAATAGTTTTATTGAGCTTTTTGTTGCTAATGAACAGCTGGCTTTGCACCACCTCCCAGTGCTAAGGGTCAATCTTCTCCTAAATAGGAAACTCCCTCCCAGGAAGGCCAACATAGTTTTGCCATTAATCTTGTGTTTCCAGGGGCTCTGCTTATATTTAGGTGTTTGTTTCTATGGCTGCTGACTGTTCACGTGTTTTCAGCTTAAAGTAATCTTACCCTTTTGGTGGGCTATTAATCCCTTGACTTGCTTACTATTTTTTAAAGAATAAAGTACTTTTAGGAACCTAAGGATATCTTATATTAGAAATAATGATCTCAACAAGGACCTTCTTCTAACTGGTATTTATTAAATGGTTTCTTTCAGTGAGGAATATAACAATAATGATTTCCCAGTGATCCTACGAAAACAGTTCATGTCCACATTAAGAGTTTTTATATTTAATCTTAATAGCAAATGACTATCTGATTCAATCAGAGAAAGGTGATTAATAGCATAAGATTTAGATTATTTTTTAAAATATTTTTTTCAGATGATGTTGATTGTTTTCCTATTAATTTTTATGCAGAAACTTTTCAGAGTCATTGCACCTCCTTTGAATGCAGGAAAGACGCTAACAGGTATTAATTTTCTAAGCCTTAATTTTTTTCTCTTTAAAAATATTATTTAAATAACAAAATTCACCAATTTTATGCGTACAGTGTGAACTTCGATAATCGTACATGATCATGTAACCACCACCATAATCAAATTTTAGAAGGAGCAATATAGTTCCTTCACACTAAAAAGTTTCCTCCTGTCCCTTGTACTCTAACCTTTCCCCACAGTCCCATCTCCAGGCAATCACTGATCTACTTTCCTTTATTGCTATTCATGTAAGTAGATCATACACTATGTAATCTTGATCTTGGTGTTTTATTTCTTTCACTTAGCTTAATGTTTTTTAAATTCATCCATGTCGTTGCATATATTATTTTGTTCCCTTTAATTGCTGAATGGTATTCCATGGGTTGGATATACTGTTATTTGTTTATCTGTTAACCAGTTGAAGGACATTCAAGTTGCTTCTGGATTGGAGTTATTATAAGTAATGCTGCTACGTTTGCGAATGAGTTTTGTTATGTTTTTAATTAAACTTTTTATTATGAGGAAATTGTAGCTTCACATGCAATTGTATGAAATGACACAAGAGATCCAGTATACTCTTTACCCATTTTCCCTCGGTGATAACATCTTGCAAACCTAAAGCACAATATCACAACCAGATATTCACATTGATAAAGTCACGATACAGAACAGTTTTATCACCACAGGTATCCTTATGTTGTCCTTATCCTCCATTGCTGACTCCTAGCTATGAATAAGTTTTTGTGTGGGCATATGTGTTAATTCTTCTTGGGCAACTACCTAGAATGGAATGGATGGATTGTATGGTAAATGTATGTTTTACTTTCTAAGGTACTACTATTTGGTTTTTCAAAATGGCTGTACCATTTTGCATTCCCATCAGCAACATATGAGAGTTCTGATAGCTCCATATCCTTGCAGGCACTTGGTACTGTCAGTCTTTTTACGTCTTTTAAAAATTTTAGCCATTCTAGTGGGTGGATAATGGTATCACATTGTGATTTAAATTTTTATTTTCCTGGTGGTTAGTGATGTTCAGCATCTTTTCATGTGTTCTTGCCCATTCACGTATCTTTTTTGTGAATCATCTGTTTAAATCTTTTAGCACTTTTTAGAAGGTTAAGGAAGAGGTGTTATTTGACTTCATATTATTGAGTTCTAGGCACGTGAACTCCCCACCGGAGCCTGTAAGAGTTCTTTATGTAGTCTGGATACAAGACATTTTAAAATATGTGTTTCGCAAAAATTTTCTCCCAGTCCATTGCTTACCGTTTTGTTTTTTTAACCATGTTTTTCAAAGAACAAAAGTTTTTAATCTTCATGAGGTCCATTTTATTTATTTTTCTTCAGTAGTTTTAGACCTTTGATGTTCTGGTTAAGAAATCTTTGTCCAACTCAACATCATAAAGATTTTACATGCCCATGTCCTTCTAGAGTTCCAGAAATGTGTTGGAGCTTTTGAAAGCCCCTGCAGACCTCTCATTCTCCAGTTTTTCCTTTTAAGTTTTTTGGTGGGTCTCTAATTAGTCTCTTCTGGGGGCACTGCCTCTGGCACCTGTAAAGTTAAATAATGTGCCTTGGGGATAGTGCTGTTTGCTTAGAGTAAGCTCTGAGTCAGGACAAAAAAAAGACAAGCCCTGAGAATGGAGCTGTTGAGTGAGCTGCCAGATAGGTTAGATAGTGACAGTTCTCTTAAGGATGGGCTTTTGGGGAGCTCCAAACCCATTTTGCCCCCTGGAGTGGTTGCTAGGTTGCTGGTTTTCACAGCTACCATAGCTGCAAGGCGGTTGGTTTCAAAGCTACGGTGAAGGTGGGGGAAGGGGGATGGGACTAGGTAATGTTAAGCCACCATGAAGCTCACAGTTCTTACCGAGATTCAGGCATTTTTCTTGAATAAACATTCCGTGGATTATTGCAAGCCTTCAGTTAATTTCAAGAGTTCTGGAAAAGTTGATTTTGACTGTTTCTGCCAGTATTCTCTTTGCTTTCATGGAGGAGCAGATTACTGAAGGTTATTCCTCCACCATCTCATAGGTCAGTCCCTCTGGGTTTTGGTTTTGTTTGGTTTGCTCTTTTTTCCTCTCTGTTCTTCTCCTTGGGTGATTTCTATTGCTCTACTTTCAGGTTCACGCTTTGATGTAAACTCAGCTGTTAAATACACTCAGTGCATTTTTATCTTCCACAATAGTATTTTTCAGTTCTGTAATTTTTATTTGGTTCTTTTTTTATTGTTTCTGTTTCTTTCCTGCATCTCTTCATTTATCTGTTCAAATTTTCATGCATTGAAACATGTTTTATTTCATTGAGGATAAATATAATAGTTGATTTAAAATTCTTATCAGTTCTAACATTTTGTTCATTTCAGGATTGGACTTGATTTTCTTTTCTCTTAAGAAAAATATATTTTATTTTCTTGTTCCTTCACATGTTGGATAATTTTAGATTGTATCCTGGATATTTGAATGTTACATTATGGAGATTCTGGGTTCTATTATTTTTCTTCACTGAGAATTTTTTCTCTTTATTTTATCAGGTAATTTTCTTGGCTGGGCTTGAATTGCAGACTCTTTCTATTGTGGCTTTCTAGTGTGTCTCCAGTCTCTTCTCAAAAGGTCCTTTGTCTTTAGCTGGTCTGCTTTGATTCTGTCCCACGTGTGTGGCTTAGGGATCAGTCAGTGATGAAGGTAGTCAAGTTTGAGGATCCTCTTTCTGGCTTTCTTTTTGCAAGATTCTGCCAGTCTGTTTACTGTTCACATGTCCTACCTTCTCTAGTTCCCCAACCAGAAAAATTGCTGGTTTTCCCATGTGAGCCCCCAGCTGCTGCTGTGCTTGCCACACAGACTGCACTTAGTCACAGGCTGAAAGCCTGTGATGGTAATTTACTTGTATACCTCCCTGTCTCCTCTCCTCTGAGCACATGAACTCCACACCAGAGCCTGTCTGCTTCTCTTCACACTTCAGGACCTTCAGGGAGGGAACTCCAGTCGTGGTTCTGACTTTTTCTGTATGGCTGAGCTGCTTTGACTGTTGTTTGTACATGGTGGTTTAGGGATCAGTCACGGATGTGGGTAGATAGTTTGGAGATCCCCTCTTTGACTCTTTCCCTTTTGTGCTTCCCCTAGTCTCTTCCACATTCATGGTTTCCTGGCTGCACTTTTCTGGTCCCCTGTGCCAGAAAGATTAGGAGTTCTCCATCCCCCACCGCCTCTGTGTGAAGTTACTTGTGTGGCTGCCAGTCTGTCCTCTTCCCAGTGAGTGTGAACTCGCTGCCAGACTTGTCTACTTCTGTCTCCTCTTCAGTAGCTTCAGGTAGCGTTTCGTATTATGTCCAGGTTTTATAGGTTTTTTTTTCTGTAAGGACAGGAGCACGGAGGGTAATTTGGTAGAGTCTTAGTCCCTCTTTAGTCTTAGTCCGTTTTCAGTTGCCCTGAAACTAATCCTTTTGAAACAAACTTGAAAATTGTCTTCCACATAATATATGTAGCAGAAGTTAAAGTAGACTATTAAGAACTCCAACCAACAAGGACCTACTTTAAAAAAAAAAAAAAAGACTATTAAGAATTCCAAATGGAGTGGATGAGCTTTTGCAACAGAAAATTGTCTAAAAAAAGATTTTGGGGAGAGAAAAGTAGAAAGGGGGTCAGGAAAATTAAATACTGTGTCAATTCAGTATACATTTACCAAGCACTTCCATGTTCCAGATGCTGTGCTGGATGCTAGGAACACAGAGATAGACAGACTCCATGCCCTTAAACTCACAGTAATGGAATAATGGAGATGGATACGTTAAACAAGTAAATTTAACTGTCTCTAGGAATATCATGAGCTAGATGCATCCTATCTGAGATTTCTAGCAATAAAGGTTTATCTAATTAGCCAGTAAACATGTACCATGCTAATTGAGTTGGATCAAATAACATTTGGGACTTCTGGTTTTTGGTCTGGCAGAGAAAGAATTTAGAAGTCACCACTCTGTCCTACTAACAAGTAAAAAGCTCAACAAACTGAAAAATCAACACTTCTTCTTAGATCTGCCAGAGAAGTAAGGTCACAGGCCAAACCATTGCACCAAAAACTAGAGAGACAGGCAGATGCAGAAAATCACAACTGACAGGATCAGACATCTCTGCAGGAACCAGTGCTAGGGTAGGAAAATCTGAACTGCAATTGATGATTTGTTGCAGGCTCAATGTGAACAAGTCTGAAATTTAAAAACTCCAGGAGGACCCGGTCGTAGGGAAGCCTCCACACTTTTGTGAAATTTACCTCCAGGACTGCTACCGGGTTCTCACGGTGATCATCAGAGAAAAATCCCTTGTGCTTCTGCAGGGGGATGGGAGAAAGGAACCATTTTGAAATATGTCAGAGCATTCTGTGTTTCTTAACTAAAGCCGCCCTTCAGGAAAAACTATTTTGCCGAAGCTTGACCTGCTGTGGGTTTATCAGAGCCGAACTTACCTGGGAGAAGGAAAATATCCAACTCCAGCACCTTCAACCCATTCTGTCCACCTAAGGGGGAAAAAAACTGAGAAGCACTGGTGAAGTTCACATTCCAGGGTCACAGGTTTACCCAAAGACTGAGACCTAATCAAGACTATAGAACACTTCCCTCTCTTCACACCTTACTACCACATTACTAAAGATCTATTTACTGTAGTGCCTTTTACCCAGTGCATCATGTGTGCCTTTCAAAAATTACAAGGCATACTAAAAGGCAAAAAAGTTGAAGAGTTTGAAGTTTGAAGAGACAGAACAAACATCAAAACTAGACTTAGATGCGGCAGGAGTATTGGAATTATTAGACCAGGAATTTAAAAAAATACTATGATTAATATATTAAGGGATTTAATGGAAAAAGTAAGCAACATGCAAGAACAGGTGGATAATATAAGCAGAGAGATGGAAATTCTAAGAAAGAATCAAAAATAAATGTTAAACATCAAAAACAATGTAGCAGAAATGAGGAATGCCTTTGATGGTCTCATTAGTAGACTAGACACACAGCTGGGGAAAGAATCTCTGAGCTTGAGGATATAACATTAGAAAGTTCTAGAACTGAAAAGCAAAGAGAAGAAGACTGGAAAAGTAGAACAGAATATCCGAGAACTATAGGACAATTACAAAATGTGTAACATACATGTAATGGGAATATCAGAAGGAGAATAAAGGGAGAAGGGAACAGAAGCAATATTTGAAACAATAATGACTGAGGATTTCCCCAGATTAATGTCAGACACCAAACCATAGATCCAGGAAGCTTAGAGTACACCAAGCAGGATAAGCAGGAAAAAAAAAAAAGAAAACAAAAAACTCTACAAGTAGGCATATATTCAAACTGCAGAAAATAAAAGGTAAAGAGAGAATAAAATATTTAAGGTTTTGAGAGAAAAACCCACCAACATAGAATTTTGTATCCTGAGGAATTATTCTTCAAAAGCAAAAGAGAAAGACTTTCTCAGACAAACAGAAATTGAGGGAATTTGTTACCAATAGAAATGTCTTGCAGGAAATGTTAAAAGAAGTTCTTTAGAGAGAAAGAAAATAATATAGATAAGAAATCTGGATCCAAGAAAGGAGGAACATCAGAGAATGATTAGTAAAGGTAGAATAAAAACTTACATTTTTCTTACTCTTAATTGAGCCATCAGATAGCACTTTATTCAAAATAATAATAGCAATAGTGTATTTGATATTATATGCTTGTGTGTGTATGCTTATGTATAAATGAAATGAATGACAGCAAGGATACAGTTATAGGAGGGAGGAATTAGGACTATTTTGTTATTATAAGGTCCTTGTACTACCCATGAAGCAGTATAGTGCTATTTGGAAGTAGGTTTGGATTAGTTGTAAATGTGTGCTGCAAACTTGAGGGCAACAACTAAAAATAGACACATAATAGATGTAATATGAAAGGGGAGAAAATGGAGTCATATAAAGTACTCAGTTAAGACTACAAAAGGCAGGAAAAGTGTTGAAGACAAAATTTGGAATAAAGAACAAGAAATAGAAAACAGTAACAATATGGTAGATATTAATCCAACTATGTTAATAATCATTTTAAATATCAGTAGTCTATACCAATTAAAAGAGATTGTTAAAATGGATTAAAAAACAAGACCCAACTAAGTGTTGGGTATAAGAAACCCATTTTAAATATGAAGACACATTAAGTAAAGAAATGGAGAAAGGTGTACTATAATAATACTACTCAAAAGAAAGCTGGAATAGCTATATTAATTTCAGACACAGCCAACTTCAGAGCAAAGAAAATTATCAGGGATAAAGAGAGGCCTTACACAATACTCCAAGAAGACGTAATGATCCTTAATCTGTGTGCACCTAACAACAGTGTCAAAATACACGAGGCAAAAACTGATAGAATAGCAAGGAGAAATAGGTAAATCCACGGTTATAGTTGGAGACTTTTAACACTCCTCTATCAGAAATGGACAGATCCTGCAGGCAGAAAATCAGTAAGGACATAGTTGAGCTGAAGTTATGAACTAAGCACCATCATTCAGCTGGATACTACTGGCATCTATAGGCTCCTTTATCCAACAATAACACATTACACATTCTTCTCGAGCTCACATGAATCATTCACCAAGATAGACCATGTTCTGGGTCATAAAACACACCTCAACAAACTTAAGAGAATAGAAATCATATAATGCTTGCTCTCAGACCACAATGGAATTAAACTAGAAAATACTAAGAGAAAGAAAGCTGGAAAGTTCCCAAATACTTGGAAATTAAACAACATATTTCTAAGTAATACATGGACAAAGAAATCTCAAGAGAAATTTAAGAGTAATTTGAACTAAATGAAAATACTTACAAAAATTTGTGAGATGCAGCAAAAGCAGTGCTTGGAGGGAAATTTATAACATTGAATGCATATAGCAGAAAAGAAAAAGATCTAAAATCAATACTCTAAGCTTCTACCTTAGGAATTTGGAAAAAAGAACAAATTAAATCCAAAGTGAGCAGAAGAAAAGAAAAGAAAAATTAGAGCAGAAATTAATAAAATTGAAAACAGGAAATCAGTTGAGAAAATTGTTGATTTGGGGTGATTTGGTTAAAACCAAAAGCTGTTTCTTTGAAAAGATCAATAAAATCTATAAGTCTCCAGTCAGGCTAACTTAGATAAAAAGGAGAGAAGACACAAATTACTAATATCAGAAATGAAAGAGGGGACAACCGTACAGATCCCATGGGCATTAAAAGGATAATAAAATATTATTATGAACAATTCTTTGCTCATAAATTTGATAACCCAGATGAAACAGGCCAATTTTTTGAGAGATAAAATTTGCCAAAACTCACACAAGAAGAAACAGACAATCTGAATAAGCCTGTATCTATTAAAGAAATTGAACCAGTAATTAATAACCTTCTAAAACAGAAAGCACCAGGCCCAGATGTGTTTCACTGGTGAATTTTACCAACCATTTAAGGGAGAAATTATGCCAATTCTCTACAATCTCTTCAGAAGACAGAGCTCAGGGAATACTTTCTAACGTTTTCTATGAGGCCTGCATTACCCTGATACCAAAACCAAAGACATTACAAGGAAAGAAAATTTACAGACCAGCATCTCTCATGAACATAGATGCAAAAATTCTCAACAAAATATTAGCAAATTGAATCCAGCAAGCTATAAAAAGAATTATACAACACAACTGAGATTTTATACCAGGTATGCAAGGCTGCTTCAACATTTGAAAATTAATTAATGTATTCCATCACATCAGTAGGCTAGAGAAGAAAAATCACATGATCATGTATCAGTAGATGCAGAAAAAACATTTAACAAAGTCCAACTCCCATTCATGATAAAAACTCTCAGCAAATTAGGAATACAGGAAAACTTCCTCAACTCGATAAAGAACATGTACAGAAACCCTACAGCTAATGTCATACTTATTGATGAGAAACAATGGTGAGGAACAGGGCAAGGATGTCCTCTTCTTACCACTGCTTTTCAACGTCATACTGAAAGTCCTAGCTAATGCAAAAAGACAAGAAAAGCAAATAAAAGGTATAACAATTTGGAAGGAAGAAATAAAACTGTCTTTGTTTACAGGTGACATGATCATTTATGTAGAAAGTCTGAAAGAATTGACCCAAAAACTCCTGGAACTAATAAACAGTTGTTGCAAGTTTGCACATACAAAGTTAATATACAGAAGGCAGTGACTTTACTATATACTTGCAGTGAACAAGTGGAATTTGAAATTAAAAACACATTACCATTTATATTAGCACCCTAAAAAATGAGATACTTATGTATAAATCTGACAAAGTTTGTACAAGATCTGTATGAGGAAAACTACAAAACTCTGATGAAAGATATCAAAGAACTAAGTAAATGGAGAGATATTCTGTGTTCATGGATAGGAAGACTCAATACTGTCAAAATGTCATTTTGTCCCAAGTTGATCTACAGATTCAGTGCAATCCCAGTCAAAATCCCAGCAAGTTATTTTTTTGGGTATTAACAAACTGATTCTGAAATTTATATGGAGAAGCAAAAGACCCAGAATAGCTAAGGCAGTATTTAGACAGAAGAACAAAGTTGGAGGACTGACACTACCTGACTTCAAGACTTAATATAAAGGTACTATAATCAAGACAGTGTGGTATTGGCAAAAGAATAAAAAAAAAGATCGGTAGAACAAAATAGCTCTGAAATAGACTCTCATAAACATAGCCGACTGATCTTTGAAGAAGCAAAGGCAATACATTGGTGTAAAGATAGTCTTTTCAACAAATGATGCTGGAACAACTGGACATCCACACACAAAGAAGTTGACTCTAGACACAGACCTTACACTCTTCACAAAAATTAATTCAAAGTACATCATAGACCTAATTGGAAAATGCAAAACTATAAAATATCTAGAAGATAACGCAGGCAGTAACCTAATTGACTGTAGTTATGGTGATGAATTTTTAGATACAACACCATCCACGAAAGAAAGATTATTATCCATGAAAGAAGTAATTGATAATCTGGGCTTCATTAAAATTAAAAACTTTTGCTCTGCAAAACACAATGTCAAGAGAATGAGAAGATAATCCACAGATTGGGAGAAAATATTTGCAAAAGACTGTTATCCAAAGTATACAAATAACTCTTAAAACTTGACAAAAGAAAATCAATAACGTGGACTTCCCTGGTGGCACAGTGGTTAGGAATCTGTCTGCCAATGCAGGGGACACGGGTTCGAGCCCTGGTCCAGGAAGATCCCACATGCCACGGAGCAACTAAGTGCGTGCGCCACAACTACTGAGCCTGTGCTCTAGAGCCCGTGAGCCACACTGTTGAGCCCGTGTGCCACAACTACTGAAGCCCATGCACCTAGAGTCTGTGCTCTGCAACGAGAAGCCCGTGCACTGCAACGAAGAGTAGCCCCCGCTTGCCACAACTAGAGAAAGCCCGCATGCAGCAACGAAGACCCAATGCAGCCAAAAATAAAATAAATAAGTGAATAAATTTATTAAAAAAAAAGAAAATGAATAATGTGATTAAAAAATGAGCAAAGACCTGAACACACATCTCACCAAAGAAGATATACAGACGGCAAGTAAGCATATTGAAAGATGTTCAACATCATCAGGGAATTACAAATTAAAACAACAGTGGGATACCAGTACACATATCTATTAGAATGGCTGAAATCTGGAACATCAACAACACCAAATGCTGGCTAGAATGTGGAGCAATAGGAACTCTCATGTATTGCTGGTGGGAATGCAAAATGGTACAGCCACTGTGGAAGACAGTTTGACAATTGCTTATAAAACTAAACATACTCGTACTGTATGATCCAGCAGTTACACTCCTTTACCCAAAGGTGTTGAATATTTATCCACACAAAGACCTCTGCACAGATGTTGATAGTAGCTCTCTTCATAATTGCCCAGACTTGGAAGCAACCAAGATATTCTTAAGTAGGTGAATGGGTGAATAAAGTGTGGTACATCCATACAATGGAATATTATTCAGCACTAAAGGTAAATGAACTATCAAGCCATGAAAAGACTTGGAGGAAACTTAAATGCATTACTAAGTGAAAGAAGCCAGTCTGAAAAGGTTACATCATGTATGATTCCGATTATATGACATTGTGGAAAAGGCAAAACTATGGAGACAGTAAAAGGATCAACGTTTGTTAGGGGTTGGGGGCAAAGGAGGGATGAATAGGTAGAGCACAGGATTTTTAGGGCATTGAAGCTATTCTGTATGATACTATAATGGTGGATATATGTCATTATACATTTGTCAAAGCGCATAGAATGTACAACACCAAAAGTGAACCTTAATATGAACTGTGGGCTTTAGGTGGTAATGTGCCAGTGTATGTTCATTGATTATAAGAAATGTCCCACTGGTGCAGGGTGTTGTCAGTTGGGGGGTCGTGTGGTGTGGGGATCAAGGGGTAGATGGGAAATCTCTATACCTTCCTCTCAGTTTTGCTGTGAACATAATTAAAACTTCTCTAAAAAACAACGTTTATTGATTCGAAAAGCGGAATTGAAGCAGAATGTAATTATTCATACGATTTTGAGCAATTCAAGTTTATTTGCACTTACAACAACACAGATTTGGAGTATTTATAAAGGATTATTGATTAAGAGATATACACTTGCTTGCATTATTCCAGTATTCGTGTCAAAAGTAGAAATTTCAGTTCATCAGTATTACCAACTACAGATTCCTGTAATCTGCACACTGTAAGGCTTACTAATCACTTCACCCACTCCTGATGCTCTTACACTATTCTTTGTTAACTTTGATCTTTTAGCCTAAAACTTAGTCTAATTATGTTTCCAATTTCTTTTAACCAAGAAATAGGTTTATACTACCAGATGACAGAATCTTACATTTTAGACGTAACTTAGGATACAAAGGGTCCGAAAGAGTGTTTAGTCTTAAGTTTCTTAAACATTTGTGAACAAGAGTCCATGTTACAAATAAGAAGACATTATAGTTATGCCTTAATATTAATTAGTTAATTCAGCAACTCATTGCCTGCTCAATACCTTCCCTGGGTCCAAGCTATTCGTTAAGCCAACAGTACATAGACCTCTACACTAAGATTTATACCTTCTACATGTACCCTTGAATGACTCATTGATTTTGTGTCTGTGAAAAGAATCTAAAGGAAATTCTAAAAATAATAATAATTAAAGCGGTCTCATCTCACTTTTCTATTGTTTGGGAATATACCTGCCTCACCTTAAATGCCAAGTTTTATTTTTTGTTTCCACATAAAGATTATATTTCTGAAAAGGTTTTGAGAGAGAATTGCTAAAGATACTTCTCTATTTTAGATGAGCAAGTTGTTATGGGCAACAAGCTTCTTGTATATATTAGGTAAGAGATTTTTAATTTATTTATGTGTGTATGCTTCTTTTACAGAATTTCTCCTCTATTCTTAGAGGTACTGTCATCTGTTGTCTGTACAGTGCTTTTCGTTTTTCAGTGTTCTTTCATGTACAGCAGTGCTTCTGAACGGTGGGTGATTCTGTCCCCCATCCCCTCTCCCCTCCGCCAGACATTTGCAACGCCTAAAGAGCTTTTTGCTTTGTCACAGCTGGGGTGGGGTGGAGATGCTCCCGGCATCTGGTGGATAGAGGCCAGGGGTGCTGCTGAGCATCGTGTAATGCACAGGGGAGTCCCCACAGCAAAGAGTTCTCTCTCCCGAAGTAACAACAGGGCAGAGGTTGAGAAACCCTGATACAGAGTATTTTACTTTTACTACCAACAAGTCTGTGGGATATGTATTTGTCCATATTTTATATATAAGGGCAAGAGATTAGTTTGCATCACGAAGAAGTTAGTGACAGAAGTGAGCTGAAATGTTTATGTCCTTACTCCTGGAACAGAGTTCTTCCAATAGACTATGCAGGCTCAGAACTGTGTCCCGATAGAGCTTTTACATAGATAACTGGCTGGCAGACAGGCAGGAAGGTGGCAGAACCTGCTGGCACATCATTTTAGCTTCTGTATGCATCAGAGTTAACTTCGAGACCTATTTCACATTTGTTACATTGGTTTTTTAGTGTAGAAGAACATGTATAGCATTTACCTAGTACTTTATCTTCTGTACTTTAAACTTCTAAGAATATGCAGGTATCTAGCTGTCTCTAACATTCAAAATTGATGACTGCTTCAAATTCGCTTAAAATTCACTTCTCCCTACCCCCGCTGCCAAATGAGGGCATTTTCAGGAGACATTTTTATAATCCAGCCCACAAAGCAAGTCATTAGCCATTAGGAAGGTCTGATTTGGAGGTAAAACTGTACAGTTAATTTCTCATGAGATTCTAATTCTCTCCGACGGCTTGTCTGACTACAGATATTTTTTAGCCTAGCTCATTCCCCATCTTTATTCACCATTCTTAGAACCACTGGATTTAAGTCTCTGAGAACAGGAGGCTTTTGCCTGTTAACAGTATAATGATGCTGTTAGTCTCTTTCCAGATGCTGGGTATGAGACTTTTAGGTAATCTGTCCTTATTCCTTCTTGCCTATTTAGCGCAGCTTGAGTTTTTCTTAGGAAAAATAAGAAGAAATGAAAGCTGTTACTCAGTTACAGGGTGTGTTATTTCACCACCATCTCTGTTGCCCACATTTTCTGAACTGGCTATCATCTTGATCTGGGCTTGGACCTGACCTAACTGACAAAAGCTGAGCCTGCTTAAACTTCAAACTAGTATCTTGGGTTTGAGAAACAATGTGTTCCCGGGAAGTTAGCCCATTATAAGTCACCAAATCTGTTCTCTTTCTTCTCTTCTAGCTGTTGTCTAGCAGGTCGTGCCTATCCCCTTGGTGACATCCCTGAAGATCTTGTTCCCTTGGTTAAAAACCAGGTTGGTGCTATTTTCATAGCATTTTTACTCTCTTGTTAAAATGCGGTAAAGACAAATTGTAATAGAGGGTTACACATGGGTCAGGAGCTATCAGCTGTGACAGAAGAGAGGCTGCATACCATCGCTGAAGCCAGTAATTATGGCTGAGAGAGGTTAGAGAAGTTATAACACAGTGGCAATTTAAAGTAAATTCAACCTGCTTTTATTTTACCCAAATGGGAATCATTGCTTCAGCAAGATACTTCGTAAGGTGAGAAAATAATCACCTTTTTTTTTTTTCAACTTACAGGTTTTTGAATTTTTAATTCGCCTGCATTCAACAGAAGCTCCCCCTGAGGAAGAAATCTATCCCTATATTCGGACTTTGCTGCATTTTGACACAAGAGAATTTCTAAACGTATTGGCACTGGTAAGAAATAATAACGATTCTAAGGTATTTTTAAAAGGAGTCAGGGTGATAACTAAATGTATTGGCACTGGTAAGAAATAATATGATTCTAAGGTATTTTTAAAAGGAGTCAGGGTGATAATTTTTTTCTAATAGAAAGAAGGACAAATAATAGTCCTTATGCAAGTACAATTTTTATGCCCTAGCAGTAAGGCAGGGTTTCAAATGTTTAATTTTGTTGTGCCACCCATATTTTCTAATTCTTTTTCTCCCTTCTACCCTTCCTTTCCTGCTTCCTTCCCCTCTCTTTCCTCTCTCCCTGCCTGTTTCTCTGTGTCTGTCTGTCTGTCTCTGTTCTCTGTCTCTTTCTGACACATCCTTATTAAAAAGTTAAACCAGGGTTAGATGTGGTACATCCTTGATTTCATAAATTGTTAGTTTGTGTACTAAATATGGAAGATTGCTCTGAACGACATGTGGTGGTGATGATAGTAGAAGTAACTGGAGTTGAAGTGGAATGTGGAAGCTTGCTGAAAAAACATCCTTGTACATGTTTTATTAAAGATGGATTTGGGTGAGCCAGATTCTCTGTGAAAATGCCCCCAAGGGAATAATTATATAACACGATATACTTTCCCAATTAAATCATATTGTAGTTCTTTTTTAAAAAGCTTTTGATTATATGGACAGCACTTATATTTTAGTGTTTAGTGAAGCAGCAGGCTCACAAATTATTAAAAAACCAAATATTGTATGTGTACAATATTTGGAGAGAAAAAACAGGAAGGAAGTACATCTAAATATTAATAGTGATTAACTGTGTGAGATGGGGTAAATTTATTAAATGAGCATATAGTACTTTTGTAAGTTGAATAATAAACTTACAATTTTTAAAAATGCCTGTGAGAAGGTTGAGATCCCACTCATATCATATTTTGCATTAATTAATTTGAAAATCTGATTTCAGAAGTAGTAACTTTAATAGCATAGGAAGAAGGGAAAAGAAACTTAGAAGTCAGATCTAGGGACTTCCCTGGTGGTGAAGTGGTTAAGAATCCGCCTGCCAATGCAGGGGACACGGGTTCAAGCCCTGGTCTGGGAAGATCCCACATGCTGTGGAGCATTTAAGCCTGTGCACCACAACTACTGAGCCTGCGCTCTAGAGCCCGTGAGCCACAACTACTGAGCCCGCATGCCACAACTACTGAAGCCTGCACGCTTAGAGTCCGTGCACCGCAACAAAGAGTAGCCCCCGCTCGCCGCAACTAGAGAAAGCCCACGTGCAGCAACGAAGACCTAATGCAGCCAAAGATAAAATAAATAAATTAATAAATTAAAAAAGAGAAGTCAGATCTAGTTGGTTTAGGAGACCTTAGACGCCCAGAATAGAATATAAGGGCACTTAGTGTCTGGCATGTAGGATAAAAGAAACAAGAAGTGGTGGGGCTGGGGTTCAGAAAACATGATAGAGAGCAACAAAGAATTTTACCTAATTTTCCTGTTTTAAAGGGCTGTGGTAGCACTGAAGATTGGAATTATGCTCATGTCTGAATTATGATATTGGCATTGATTGTAAGGCTGAAATAAAAATCTCTGTCATTTACTTGACAAATATTTGAGTGTCAAATATATCACATGTACTGTACTAACTGGGTGTGTACCCTGGGCTGACAGGAGATAAACCCTGCCTTTGTGGAGGAAGAGGATCCAGACTTGTAGATAAGTAATTATAGCACAGTGTAAGACGTGTCACTGGAGAAGTACAGGATGCTGTAAGAACACTTAGAAGGGGAATCTAATGGAGGGTTCAGGAAGGTGTCTTGGATGAAATGATGTCCATGGTGAGTCTCAAAGGATGCGTAGAAGTTAGGTTAAGGATAGGGAAAAATATTCTAGGCAGAAGGACAGACTATGTAAAAAGGCCTGGAAATAAGACAGAGCAATGTGTGTTCAGGTAATTGAAAAAATTCAGTATGGCCACATCTTTAAGTGTAAGGAAGCCTGCAGAGAGAGAAATTAGAGAGGTAGAGTCTGCGTTTTGTTATCCATGGTAGGAAGTTTGGACTTTATACTAGAGCAGCAGGTAGCCATTGAAGCCTTTTAGGTAGAAAAATATCACGGTTTGTAGTTTAGAAAAATTCCCTCTGATTGTTGAATGGAAAATGGATTGAAATAAGATAAGATTGGAGGCAGGAAGAAGTTAGCAAAATGTTGTGGTAATCTAGATAGAAGGTAATGGTGGCTTGATTAGGGCAGTGACAGTGGGGGTAACCAAGACATGAAAGGATTTGAAAGATATTTTAGGAGGCAAATCAGCCTAAGATTTAGGGCTTAATATACAGTTGGATGTGAAAGATAAGACGAATAGGGAAGCATCAAAGATTCCTAGATTTCTGACCTGGTAAACTGGATGTATAGTGGTTTACTTGTGGATTCAACAGGAAATCAGAGGAGAAACAGGTTTCTTGGGAGATGGATGGGGCGGGGGTGGTGGTGGTGCAAAGTAATGGTGAAGTGTGGTAGAGGTAGAGAATTAGCTCTCTTTTGGACTTAATGCATTTGAAATGCCTACAAGACAAGTGGAGGCTTCCTTCTGTGTGTGCATCAAGGGTTGGCTGCATTCCCAAGTATTACAGCTGGAGAAGTGGGTAAGACGTAGGATCCTAAATTTTAGATTCACTGCCTATTATGTCTACCGTAATTGATTACTCATATGACCTTCCTAATTAGTATACCTTAATAAAAAGAACATTTTCAGGGAGGCACAAAATAATTTAGATGACAGACTTTTAAATCATATTTTCCCACTTTTAAAAATTTTGGAATATTTTTTTCAAATGAGGTTTTTAAATTTAGCTTTCTTGAGGTACAGTTTATATAAAATATAATTCATCCATTTCAAGAGAAGAGTTTGACAAACATACGCAGTCTTGTAACCACTACCACAATCTAGATATAGAACAAAAGGTCACTTTTGCAGTTTTGTACTGAGTCCCTTGCCCCTTGCAACTGCTGGTCTGCTTTGTGACAGTATAGTTTCACCTTTCTAGAATGTTATTTAAATAGAATCATACACTTTGTAGTTTTTTCTGGCTTCTTTCACTTAAAATAATGCTTTTGAGACTTATCCATGCTGTGGCTTATACCAGTAAGTTGTTCCTCTTTATGGCTATGTAATTTTCTATTTTATGGATATTTAATTTGATCCATTCACCAATAGTTGGTCCTTGGGGTTGTTTCCAGTTTAAGTTATTATGAATAAAGCTATTATGAATATTTACATAAAGGCCTTTGTGTGGGCATATATCTTTATTTCTCTGGAGTAAATACCAAATAATGGAATTGCTGGGTCATTTGTTAAGTGTATTATTTTACTTAAGAAGAAACTGACAAGACTTTTCTAAAGTGGTTCTACCAGCTTACATTCCAGTAGTGTATGAGAGTATCAGTTCTTCGTCTTCTCTCCAACACTTGGTATGGTTGATCTTTTTTTTTTTATATAAATTTATTTATTTATTTACTTATTTTTGGCTGTGTTGGGTCTTCGTTGCTGCATGTGGGCTTTCTTTAGTTGCGGCTAGTGGGGGCTACTCTTCATTGTGATACCCAGGCTTCTCACTGTGGTGGCTTCTCTTGTTGCGGAGCACGGGCTCTAGGCGCGTGGGCTTCAGTAGTTGTGGCATGCAGGCTCAGTAGTTGTGGCGCACAGGCTTAGTTGTTCTGCGACATGTGGGATCTTCCCGGACCAGGGCTTGAACCCGTGTCCCCTGCATTGGCTGGCAGATTCTTAACCACTGCGCCACCAGGGAAGTCCCTGGTTGATCTTTTTAATTTGACCATTCTAATAGGTGTATAGTGGTATCTCATTGTGGTTTTAATTTATATTTCCCTCCTGACAAATAATATTAAACATCTTTTCATTAAAATATATTAGCAAAGAAGTTATGTTTGCCATCCATATATCCTCTTTGTTGAAAATATCAATTTTTTTGCCAATTTTTCCCCTATTTTTAAAAATTGTGTTTGTTTTCTTGTTCTGAGAGTTTTTTAATATATGTTTTTTATCAGATTACGTAAGTTTAGCAAATGTTTTCTCCCAGTCTGTAGTTTGTCTTTTCATTCTCCTAACAAGGTGTTCTGAATAGCAGAAGTTTTAAATTTTGATCAAGTCTAATTTATTAGTTTTGTTTTATGGATGTTGCTTCTGGTGCCGTATCTAAGAAAACTTCACCTGACCCAAGGTCACAAAGATATTCTCTTGTATTTCTGTTAGAAGTTTTATGGTTTTAGGTTTTACATTTAGATCTGTGATTCATTTTGAAGACATTTTTGCATGTGGTACAAGGTTTAGATGCAAGTTCTTTTTTCTTTATTTGCATATAGATACCTAACTCTTACAGCACCATTTGACAAAAAGACTGTCCTTTCTCTACTGAGTTGTCTTTGTACTTTGTCAAAGATGCATCATCTGTGTATATGTGGGTCTGCTTCTGAACTGTATTCTGTGCCACTGGTCTGTTTGTCTTGATGCCAGTACCACATTATCTTGATTACTGTAGCTTTATAATAAGTATGAAAATCACATTATGTTAGCTCTTCCATGTTCTTGTTCTTTTTCAAAATTACATTGTCTTTTGCAGTTTTGGGTTTTTTTTTTTTGCATTTCAATATGAATTTTGAGTTATCTTGTTAATTTCTACAAAAGCCTGCCTGGATTTTGATTAGGATTGTGTTCAATGTTTAGTCAATTTAAGAATAGACATCTTAGCAATACTGAGTGTTGTGACCCATGAAAAGGTATACTGTTCCATTTATTTAGGTTTTCTTTAATTTTTCTCAGTAATATTTTGTAGTTTTCAGTGTAGTTTTCTGAGTGATAAGGATTCAATGTAATGTTTCGCTACTATTGTACAATTTAAAATTCTTGATAAAGTAAAATAACACTTCCCTCCCATTTATCTTGCTTTTGTATACTGCCATAAGGAAAACTGATGTCAACCTGACTTTTTTTAACTTTCCCAGGGACTTAATCTTTTTTCCTAGAGGACCAGAATACTTTTTTCCTTATATTTAAAGACTAATATTTTAACTCTAAGATATTACTCAGAATTGACTATTTTGGGTCAGTTTTGCCATATATGTACTGTGGGCCTTTTCAAGTATGTGAATTTGAGTCTTTTTATTTAAAGAAAGTTTTCTTGAACATAGATTTAAATACTTTTTCTGCTTCGTTATTTTGTATTTCATCTTCAAAAACTCCAGTTATTTGTATATTATATCTTCTTTATCTTCTATATTTATCACCTTTTTTTGTTCTCTTTTATTTCCTTCTTTATTTAATTTCATTTTCTTGGTTCTTTTCATTTATATTCTCTATTTCTGTTTACAGTGCTTTTGGTTTGTAAAGAACAATGCTATCTGTTCTCCCTTTGGTGGCTTGTAATTCTGTCTTCATTTCTGAGATGACTTTTTTTTTTCATTTTTTGTCTGAGTTCAGTTAGCTGCTATTTCCTATCTTCCTGCTCTTTGTTCATTCCTTTTATGAATTCTTAAATTTATGGTTTGTGGTGTTCTTTCAAATCTGCAATTGTATGTTTAAATATATTTCATATATGTTGGGATATTGTTATAGTTTACTTCTATCTTGTGACTAGTTTTTATTTTGTTTTATTCTTGAGTGCCTTCATTTGCTGTTTTTATTGTCATTTTTTTATGTTGGATTTTTCTGGACTAGCAATAATAGGTGACCTTGTTGGATGGCGGGGGGAAATTACATACTATTTTCCGCATTCAAGTACCTTCTTTATTTGCTACAACCAAGTGCAATTTTTTAAATAAATAGTGTGTTTTGGGGATAGCCTATCTTCTCAGTCTTTGACAGTCTCTTGTTTTAGTAGGACCTTTATCTTGAGCCACTTTCTTCTTTACCACAAGCCTCCAAGGAATATCTCTCCATTCCCTTTTCTATGCTAAAAGCTGTATCTTACCAAGGCCTCCGGTCCATACTTGCCAGACCTCTTCTTTGTTCTTCCCATTAGCCAGTGTGCTGACCCACCAGGTTGCAGACGTGGCCTCATTATTTCCTCACCCAGGGTGGATTTCCCTTTTTTTTGGAGGTGAATTCCATTTGATATTACAGGTATTCTGTTCCTACTGAAACCTCGTCACACCCTCCTTTCCTCTACCCAATTCTATCCTGACCTCTTTTTGGTTTTATGGGCTTTGGAGCCAACTTTGCTAATTTGGGATGTTTACTTTCCCACTTTTATATAAGTTGAAGTATGTAACATTTGTTGTCCTTCTGGTTTTCCCATTAGCCTGGGTTGTGGGTGATTCTTTTTGTTCTTTTCTACATACACGTATCTTATTGGGAGATGTGTGAAGCTGTTAGGTCAGGGGTTCACAAACCACAGTCTGTAGACCAAATCCAGCTCCATTTGGCCTCTGGTTTGTGTGAGCTAAGAGTATTTTTTTTTTTTTTTTTTTTTTTTTTTTTTTTTATTCACACACACACACACTGTATTTTATTTTTACAAGACATAAATAGACTGACACCAAGCATTGTACATGGATGACCACAACAAAAGCAACAATGATTGCAATTACCAAAAGAGTATTTTTTTTATTTTTTATTTTTGAAGGTTATAAAAACAGAAGAAGACTGTGTCGTACAAACCACATGTAGCCCACAAAGCCTAAAATATTTTCTCTCTGGCCCTTTACAGAGAATGTTTCTTGACCCCTGGATCAGGCTTTAGCCAACTATCATTATCTTACAGAAACCCTATAATAGTTTTTAAAGGACTACAGAAAGAAGTTTGTATGACCAAATTCACAGGTGACTTTGGACTTGAATTTTAGGTCTACCTTTGCACTTCACAAACCGTGTCATTCTCCATTAGGACATCTTTGCATGTTATTCCTCTAACAAGCATTGTATAATTAGAAGCATCTTTGTGGAATGATAATGTTTTAACATAAATGTGCCATTTTGGTGGCAGCTGTTAACTACAATCAAAATATGTCATTATGTGTATCACAACATTCATAAGAAAGTATATCACCACTTAATTATGTTTACAGAAGTAAACTTGCAATATGTGTTTCAAAGCAGTGAATACATGCTGCCAAAAGGAAAGTGGATACGGAAATTCTTTTTTACTTGCTGTCAATGCTGTAGTTGTTTAATACATATGTTAATTCTCCGTGGTTTTGTGTTTAGCTGAATAGCAGTTGTATTAGCAGATAGTACCTTGTCTCTGTGACGGCAGAGTGACATCTCATTTTGGCCACACGCCCTGGGAAGGGGGTGTGTGCATTTGTGTGAGTGTGTGCGTGTTTGTTGTTCTCATAAACCTTAGAACTGAGAGACTTTCTAGACCATCTTTCTGTCTTCAGGCCAGGCCATATTTAACCCGTGTAAGCATCAAAATACCCTCTGTTTGAACTTTCCAGATTAAGAGTTCCTACAAGTCCCCTAGGTAACTCATTTAAGCTTTTCTTAACTAACTGGCAGCAAAGGATTCTAGTTGAAGAAGAAATTTTTTTTAAAGATTTTATTTTCCTCTGTAATTAACTGGACAAATCAGTAGTCGTTGTTTTAAGTGCTTACTGTGTGTCAGACAAGAAAAGGGAAGGAAGGACATGCTAGTAAGAGAACAGCACGAGCCGAAGTACTTTGGAGAAGCTCGGGAAGCTCAGGGCCCATTTAAAGAACAGCAAGTATTCTGGTTTGAATGTAACTATGATGTAGTCTTGAAAGTTTGTGTCTTTGAAATTCTTTATTAATCTATTGGGACAATATGTAGTCTATTTTTTTGCTTCAGGATCGTAAGCAGTAAATTATTGCTGTGTGGATTTAAACATTACTAAGGGCCAAATGTGCTAAGTGAAAACCATAGGCAGATCTTCAAGTCTTTTATCATTCTTATTATTCAGTAAATATTTTCATTTAAATTTTTTTATAGTGAATATAATTTCAATTTCTTCATATATGCATCCTGGAGCTTCTAGGTATTTTCAGAATCTGGTGCTGTCATATACGTGGGTGCATGTTCTATTCAAAATATATTTGGCTGTACTTGAGCAGGGGCATAAAATCAAAAATGCTGTACTTGGCAGTGTTTTGAAAATAGAATGCCTGTTCATTGTATGTATCCTTGAGGTTTTTAGCATTGTGACAGTTTTACCGTAATAATTTTTAAAAATATCTATTGTTGAGCATCATTTTTTCCAAGTTGTCATGGAAATCATGAAAATTATTTTTCATGACAGTTAACAAACTGTATTTCAGTTATTATTTCCAAATAGCATGGACGGAATGATGGCTGAGCATGTAACATGTATTTCATCCTTTTCAAACCCTTGCTCACAAATTGCCTCTTGCCATTAGTGTTCTTTCTTTTTTGTTGCCTGTAAACTTTGCCTTCCTTTCCTGAGTCACTTTTTGGCTATATAATAATCACTATATGTTTATACTTTTTATTTATTCAGAATGCTATGCAATATTGAATACTGTAGCTTTCTGTTTAACTCACTAAAAATAACTTATTAAAGGTATATCAGGAAAAACCTGATGAGGAGTGGTTACCTTATTTGGAGTTTACCTGACTATTAACAAGAATTTAATATCATGTTTCCTTCTAAAATTTCCAAATAATACTTACTTTTTTAAAATTTCTTTTTCCCTTTCAGACTTTTGAAGATTTTAAAAATGACAAGCAAGCTGTAGAATATCAACAACGTATTGTGGATATTTTGTTGAAAGTAAGTATTCAAAGAGTACATGTCTTTGTATTGATGTTTATATTAAGAAAACTGAATTATTTGATAGCAGGCTCCAAAATATTCTTGTTTAATAAAGTAATATGTTGCAATCATTTAAAAATTTTATTATGATGTCTTAGTACTTTATTCAGCTTTTGAAGACAAAGCATTCATTCAAAAAATATAATGTATCTCAGCTACAGAGTGCTACTCTTGAGAAATACATATTGTGATAATTCCTATATTAGTATGATTACATTCAGTAATGGAGACTAACTTCAGAATGCTTTGAGAAATAATTAATGTGAAGAGTCTCCTTCTGTCTCATACCAACACCACTGTGTTGCTAAGGTAGTGCCATACATAGTTTTGCCATGGAACTGAGATGACGGTGACACTTAAGAATGATTTGAGGCACACAGAGATGATCATCCCAATCTAAATCTAACTAGATTCAGTTGAAAGCTATTTTGAGATTCATACTGTTGCTAGTGAATGATTCTTTTTCTGTCCATCTGCACAGCTTCAGCCATGCCAGTTTCTTCTTGTAGTTGAAAGCTTAGAATTTTCGTTCTGTTCATTTGGCTATAAAATGGAGATTTCATCCTCTTAGTAACTTTTAGATTATTTTGGACAAGAGACTAAAATTAAAATATTCTCTAGTTGTGCATAACATTAATGCATTAATTACATTTATAATAGTTCTTCATAATTTTCAAAGCTCATTTATATACATGATCTCATTTGAGCTATTTATTGACCTTGTAAGATAGGCAGTGATGAATAAGAGAATAGAATTGCTAAGCTCCCAAATAATGCCAGTTTGATCCAGGTGGCTAGTATGGAGAATATTCACCTAGATTTCCAAAATACCTTCCCAAATGGTCTTATTCTTGTCCTTCTTTAATTCATGATCTTACCTCTCCTCTACCTAATATTCTTCTATGGCTCCCCCTTGGCTCAGTTGAAATTAAGTTCTGCTGTGAGAGAAAGTTCAAAATAATAATAGCTTGTTATGGAAATTTAGTTTTCTCCTATAAGTCTGGAGGGTAGGCAACCTGATCTAGTAGAGTAGCTTCACAAACTTATCAGTGATGTACATTCCTTCTGTCTTACTGCTGTTATTCTTAGTATGTGGTTTGTGTCTTTTGGTCCAAAATGGCTGCTGAGGCTCCAGCCATCACCTCTGCATTCTAGCCAGCCTGAATGCAGAAAGAGATGAAGAAGAAAGTGTTCTCTTTCTTTCAGAAAATTTTTTAGAAGTTGTGTACTGCAATTCTGCTTATATCATGTTGATCAGAACTTAGATATATGGCCCCTTAGATGCTAAGAGAGACTGAGAAATGTACTCTATTTTGTGAGTGGCCATGTGTTTAGCTAAAAATGAGGAGTTCTGTTTCTAAATTAGAAGGAAGGAACAGATGTTGGAGCACAAGTACTAGTTTCTGCCATACCCATCTAAACTGTTTAACACGACATCCAAGATGCTTCTATATTTTCTGGTCCCTGACTACTTCTCTATAACCGCTCCCCTCTCTGACCCTCCTCACCACCACCACCACCACCCCCCACCACCATTCTGTATTATGAACTCCTCAACAGTTTTGTTTTTTGGTTTGTTTTTGTTATTTTGTTTTTGTTTTGTTTGGCCACACTTGCATCAGCTTGCAAGATCTCAGTTTCCCACCAGGGATTGAACCTGGGCCACGGCAGTGAAAGCCCAGAATCCTAACCACTAGGCCACCAAGGGGACTCCTTCTCAACAGTTTTAAATTGTTGGAATTCAGTGAACTTTCTGTGTCACCTTTACAGCTTATGTTCTTTGTGTGAGTTTTCTTTATCCCACCATGCCTTTCTTTCCCTTTCCCTGCCTGGCAAATTCCTAGCCATTTTTCCAAGACATAACTCAAATATCATCCATGAGACACTTTTAGAACCCTGTCTCACACTTCCAGTTTGATTATTGCCCCTTCTCTGTGTTCATGTAACACTTCATGCTACACTTGGCACACTATAGTAATCGTTTACATGTATATTTTCCTACCTGGAATGAATTTCCTGTAGATAGCAACTGTAAGGATTTTTTTTCTTTGGTCATTGTTTTAACATGCCCAGAAACAGAAATATGTCCAGCATAATGCCTGCAACCTGGTAAATGTTCAAGAAATGTTTGCAAGTTGATTGAATTAGAATTTGAATTTAAAACTGTACTAAGGGACTTCCCTGGTGGTGCAGTGGTTAAGAATCCACCTGCCAATGCACGGGACACGGGTTCAAGCCGTGGTCTGGGAAGATCCCACATGCCATGGAGCAGCTAAGCCCGTGTGCCACAACTACTGAGCCTGCACTCTAGAGCCCACGAGCCACAACTACTGAGCCCACGAGCCACAACTGCTGAGCCCATGAGCCACAACTACTGAGCCCATGAGCCACAACTACTGAAGCCCGCACACCTAGAGCCCGTGCTTCGCAACAAGAGAAGCCACCGCGATGAGAAGCTGGCGCACTGCAACAAAGAGTAGCCCCCGCTCGCCTCAACTAGAGAAAGCCCACACGCAGGCAACGAAGACCCACGTAGCCAAAAATAAAATAAATAAAAATAAATAAATTTAAAAAAAATAAAAATAAAAACTGTACTAAGTTGGAAGAATGATCCAAATGAAGGAAATAAAGCTCCATGAAGTACTTAAACTCCTACTGTTGGTGAATTGTGCTCTTGTATATATATATTTTTTAATTGAAGTAGAGTTGATTTACAATATTGTGTTAGTTTCAGGTGTACAGCAAAGTGATTCAGTTTTTATATATATATATATTTTTTTCAGGTTATTTTCCATTATAGGTTATTACAAGATACTGAATATAGTTCTCTGTGCTATACAGTAAATTCTTATTGCTTATCTGTTTTATGTATAGTAGTTTGTATCCATTGACCTCATAATCCTGATTGACCCCTCCCCCCCCTTTTTCCATAGGTAACCGTAAGTTTGTTTTCTATGTCTGTGAATCTCTTCATTTGTATTATTTTTTAGATTCCACATATAAGTGATATCATATAATATTTGTCTTTCTGGATTACTTCACTAAAGTATAGTATTCTCTAGTTCCATCAATGTTTGCTGCAAATGGCATTATTTCATTCTTTTTTATGGCCGAGTAATACTCCGTTACGTATATAAACCACATCTTCTAAAGCCATTTGTCTGTTGGTGGACACTTAGGTTGCTTCCGTGTCTTGGCTATTGTAAATAGTGCTGCTGTGATCATTGGGGTGCATGTATCTTTTCAAATTAGAGTTTTCATTTTTTCCAGATACATGTCCAGGAGTGGGATTGCTGGCTCATCTGGTAGCTCTATTTTTAGTTTTTTTAAGGAACCTCCATACTGTTTTCCATAGTGGCTGCATCTTGTATGTTGTTTTGATAGTATTTACGTAGGGTCAATGAAGAATGAACTTTTGAGATTATTTTCTCATTTCTGGTGATAGAGTTGTACTCATTTGTTAAAGTGTTTTTCTGAGGGAGCATAGGCAAGGACCAGAGAACAGGTGAGTGAGCATCAAACCTCAGGCATTATCATGGGTGCTGAATGGCTGCAGATATAGAGGGGGAAAGCTGTTAATTTGTGACTTTTTATAAGATTGCTCAGAAAATTTTGTAAGCATGGTCTCTGAAATCAGTCAGAGAGGGAATGAAAAGAAGCTAAAATTTCTAGGATGATAACTTGCTGAGGTGGCAAGGGAATGGGCTGTGAGTTAGAACTGTTTCCTTTGAAGGTGTTTCTAGGATCAGATAGTTAAAATTACACTTCAGAGCAAAAGGAAGAGCTAAAATCAGAGAAGGGCACTAGTTGGGCCCTGAGAGTTGGGTCCTAGGAAAGGACCTGCACACTGAAAGAGAGTGATGACTGGGTATTTTAAAGCTATAGAAAGCTCTTTGAATATTATAAATTGGAATTTAGATACACACACAGATTACAACTTGAAATCTCCTCATACTCTAGTAATGATTAATTATGCACTTGAGCAAGCTGTGACTGCTGGATTAAAAGCAGGCATGGTAAAAAAAAGCAAGGGACATAGTGCTTAGCAAAGTAAGAAAAGGTAGGCTAAAAGCTCGGCCCCAAGGGAATGCTTTATAGGAGAAATCTTATACTTTATCTTTGAACGGAAAATGAAAGGAGGGAACTTAGGACTTTTCTCTAGGTGAGATGGGGTACTATTCCCTAATTTGTTTTAGAGTTGCCTCCATAAATTCATCTAGTCCAAAACAATACCTGGTCTTCCTTCCCATACTTTTGCATTCTCCCTCTTTGTTAATGGCATTATTCTCCTCCCTGCCTGTCAGGCTCAAGACCTGCCATTTTTCATTCCTCCTTTAGCCACATGTTTCCACACATGTGAATACTTGCCCTGTCTCCTCTCTCTGCAGTGTCTTTTGCATCTGTTTCTCCTTCCCTGTTCATTATCACTGCATTGTTCTGAACCCCTCTGTCTCTCCCTTGGACCCCTGAAATCACATGCATCTTGGTCTCTCTACCTTTTATCTCTTGCTTCTGTTATTTAATCCTAAACACTGCTGATGGGGTAATTTTCTTAAGCACAGTGCTGATCATGATCAGCTCTCCTCATTGCCCCTTTAGAAACTCCTCAGTTTTTGGTGGAATAAATTCTACATTCCTTAGAATGACATTAGAGGCCTCATCTTTCCTTTCGATCTAATTTCTCCCTCCTCATGCATGCTGCTGCATTCTAATGAAACACAGTTTCTCCAGACAAACTTGTATTTTCCTGTGTTCATGCTTTTGCCCCTACTCTTCTCTCTGCCTGGGCTGCTCTTTCTCCTGACATTTCCCCCTGTCATGGGTTCCACGTGGGCGTTAAAGCTTAGTTTAAAAGCTAGTTTTCTCTTTTTTTTTTTCAAATTTCTTCTCTAACCAGTTGAACTAAATTTCTCCCACTGTGCTTCCGTAGTCATTTGTTCCTTTATAATAGTGCTGATTGATCACATTATGCTTTTTATTTAAGAGTTGTTTACCTGTCTCACCTTGCCTTCTGGTTCATAATTCCCTTGAAGGCTTCTACCATAGCATCTTACTCATAGTAGTAGGTACTCAGGAGATGAGAGGTCACTTAAATCAGAGGACTGATTATGACTTGGTAACTGTGTGTGGTTGCGAAGAGCCTGTTATATGAAACCATCTGTTCAACAAACTGCTTATAGACAAGGCAGAAGCCGTTCACTTCATTTTTTCGTGGGCTGGCTGAGTTCTTTTCTGGGATACTTTCACTCTCAAGTTATCTTACTTTTAAACCCCAGAGCAACTCCCTTCTTCCTGTGTTGGTGGACAACTTTTTAATAAGATTACTTTTAATTTAAATTAACTTTAGATTCTCTTTTAAGAATTCAAGAGAGGGCTTCCCTGGTGACGCAGTGGTTGAGAATCTGCCTGCCAATGCAGGGGACACGGGTTCGAGCCCTGGTCTGGGAAGATCCCACATGCCGCGGAGCAACTAAGCCCGTGAGCCACAGCTACTGAGCCTGCGCGTCTGGAGCCTGTGCTCCGCAACAGGAGAGGCCCCGACAGTGAGAGGCCCGCGCACCGCGATGAAGAGTGGCCCCCGCTCGCCGCAACTAGAGAAAGCCCTTGCACAGAAACGAAGACCCAGCACAGCTAAAAATAAATAAACGAATAAAGAAGATTTCATTAAAAAAAAAAAAAAAAAGAATTCAAGAGGGAAACATGATTAATATTTCTTTGAAATCCACCTCTCTAACAGTTCAGTTCTTATCCAACTTGTGCCTAAAATTATGCCAAAAATTACTAAAATGCTTTCAGGGTGTGCAAGTAGTTGTGCCCCTTCTCTAAATGGTATTGAACTCAGTTGTTACATAGCCAATAAAAGAATCTTTGAGTCTTTAGTACTGAGGCGTCCCCCAGCTTCTAATTATTTATTTTTCTGTGTCAAACCAGATGGCATATTGAATAAATGGTCTCTTTTGCTCATCAGGTTATGGTGGAGAATTCAGATTTTACTCCCTCACAAGTAGGGTGTCTCTTTACCTTCCTTGCCCGGCAGCTTGCAAAGCCTGACAATACCTTGTTTGTAAACAGAACCCTTTTTGATCAGGTGAGTGTCTTTAACCATAAGAACTAGAATTGTTTTTATTTACTGTTCGTAGAAAAATTCACTGGATTACATGGTTTCTTAATATAATAGCCTATTGGGTAAGTGTCTTACCAGATAGAAGCTTTTTCACCTTTCAGTTTGGATCTAAATTAGTTTTTTTTTTTTTTTTTAATGTTGTGTTTGGGTAGTATGACTGCCTAGTAACTTGGTATCATGGGAGTATGGTTTGTGGAGATTGGTTTACATAGATTCTGTTCTCCCAATTATTCTGTTTTTCTAAATTGCCTAGAATTCTTGGCTTAAGAATTTTTCAGTTTAATAATCACCCATCTCACTGGTAGTAAGACTATGATGGTGAGCATCTGGAGGAGAGATTACTTTTAGAAAATCTGAATTTACTTACAAATGACTTTAACTGTGAAGGTATTTCCTAATCCCAGTTAAATATCTCCACAAAGCCACAGGTGGCAAAGAAAATACTTTTTATCTGGAGAAAGTTGCTAATAATGACCAGCGTTTATTGAGCACTTCATAGTGCCATGCTCTGTTCCAAAGTTTTATATGTATGTATTAACTCCGTACTCCCAGTAGCTCTGAAATTGGTATAGTTATTACTCCCATTTTGCAGATGAGGAAACTAAAACCTGGAGAGGTTAAGTCACTCATCCAAGGTCATACTTAATAAGTGTTATTATTAGCAATAAATATTGTTGTTAAGTGTTAATAAGGTTAGGATTCAAATTCAAGTGGCCTGACTCCAAAGTCCATGCTTTGTGTGGTCCACGGTATTGAGGATCTTAAAGTTAAGGTATATAGATGATGCTGGCTTCCAGTCATGTTTCTAAACAGCAAAGAAATGTGTATAAGGTATATATTAAATTGTTAGCATACCTGAAGCCTGCTGTGTCATCTACTAGGCCAATCAGTTGAGAAGATACCATATACCTGTGGTGTTCGTTGAGCCGAGTGTGAATGAATTGGTGATATAGAAAGGGTAGTAATGGTTTTCATTATGACAGTGGTGTGGCATGCATGCTGGTATCCAATTAAAAAAATACCTTTTCTTTGACCAGGTCCTTGAATTCCTCTGTAGTCCTGACGATGACTCCCGACACTCAGAAAGACAGCAGGTATGAACTACTGGAACTCATCTTGCTAAAGAATGGGAAAGAAGACAGAGTAAGCCAGAAAGAACCTTTCTGTACTAGACCTCACTAGACATAAGGGGAAAATGACTTGTGCCAAACCCTAATACTAAGCTAGACAGTGGCAACCAGAAAATAGTGTGGATGGTTGTTAGTTTGAGCCTCAATCAAACTAAATTCCTAGGCAGACTGGACCTGTCTTGCATTCAACATGACATCAGAGAGAATATAAACTTTATCCTTCTCCTTCATGAGCAACGGTTGGCACCTGTTGTATGCTGCATTCCACCAGTGTCATTAAGCTGGTAACCACTTCTAGTTGCTATGGCCGTGAACCAGAAAGGCTTCAGGATCCTGAGTATTGGAACACTCAGCTTTTGGGAGTGCCACTGCACTAGTGCTCAACATTTCTGGAGACAAGAATCCATCTGTCTCTCCACTAATCACTGTGAGAAAGAAATTGATTACCACTTCTTTCTACTTAGCCACTTTCTTGAGGGTCCTTTCTAGGAGTAGGATTTCTTAAAAGCGTACCCATTGTAATTGTGAGTACTAAGAGAGGCAGTCTATTTAAAATTGATAAAATTGATAGCAAGACTTTGTCAGCTAAGTAAGCTACAAAAATTAAGTGCTTTGAGAGCTATGCTGATTTTTTTATGGTAATATATGCCAGGCCAGAGGTTGAGACTCAGATAAAGAATATAGGATCACAACAGCGAACCCTTTCTCTGCACAGCTGTGGCCCCGTGACTGCTGCAGACTGTCTTAGGGAAGAGAACAGCTGCTAAAATTATGATTGTCTCTTAAATTATACTGAATACAAATAGTAATGTGGATCCCTCATTTTGCCCCTATTTCTCTATTGGCAGGAAAAGTGAAACATGTTGTGCATGGTGTTGCTATATAAAATGATAAAAACTTCTTATGTAAATTACTAAATAAAACAAAAATAAAAACCAAACCTAAATGTAAAAGCCAAACCTTTAAAAGTAATCATAATGTAGTAATCTATTATTGGGAGTCCCCTTTGGGCTTATCTGGGGTTTTTTCCCCAACTCATTTTAGAAAATAGAAAGAAAACTGATGAAGTAAATTGCTCAAGGTCATAAATGAGATTAGAACTCAATTCCTTCCCTTCTAATCCAGCACTCTTTCTCTTGTACTGTTTGTCATATATCAAAATTTGTTTATGCAATATATTTGAATATTTTCCAGTGGTATGCTGATAAAAGTTTAACAACTGGTTCGCACTGATATGAACGTTGGTTGATGTTTTCATTTATTAAAGTGAATAAGATGAAAGTGCAACAGTGAAAGCATGTCAGAACTTCATTCATCAGTGTTGTGACTTCTTTGCTGAATCGGATAACAGTTTTTGAATACTGGAAAATAATTCCTTAATTTTTTTGTGCTATTTATAGTGTAATGTCTCTGACATGCACACTTTTAAGTTTGACTATCTTATTAACATTATCTCCATCACTTTCTTAACCAGAAATAGGCACGCTTTTTCTGTAATGGACCAGAGAGTAAATATTTTAGGCTTTATGGGTCACATATAGTCTCTGTCACGTATTCTTCTTTGTTTGTTTGTTTTATAACCCTTTGAAAATGTAACAAGCCCTGATTTACAGCATTTGCCGGTTTCCATGGTGTAAGTATTCCCACCATGGCTGACTTCAGTCTACCAGCATGATGTCACCTGGCACATGGAATTGGGGAGAGATGCACCATACCACACACTTATGTAATATTTCCACCATACAGATATGGCTACAGTAACTAACCTTGAGAGCATACACAGTAAAATGTAGTAAAATAATTAGGAAGTGGTGAGTGTGGGTATTGACTACCTTCACTTTTAATTTATTTAATTGTAGGTTTATATAATTTAATTTTTAACAATGCCTGTATTTAACCACCGGCTTACAAAATTCCTGAAAAGTTAACAGTCAGTTTCAGCTCAGTAAGTTGGTTCAGACTGGCTCCAGCAATGGCAGTTGATTATGTTATTCCAAACTGAGGCTTCTAGCAGGTGGGTTCACGCTATCATTGCTCTATATAGCAGTACATTATAATACTCAAAATGGATTAAATTAGAGTTCTGAAGTGTAAAGGTAGGATAGGTTTTATTTCTTTTCTGCCTTTTAAAAAAAATTTGACTTGAAAGTAATCAATTTCCTGTGTTAGAAAAATACTTTGTTAAATGGTTTCCTGGAGTTCTGAGAAAGGGCATGTTACTCTGGATCTTGAACTTAAATATAGGAGAGAGCTTTCTCATATTGCTCTAATGACTATGTAGTGATTCTATTATATTTCAGGTTTATTTTAAAATATTGATATCTCAACATCCTAGTCACCTTTTTTTATTCAGCTACTTAGTGTGGTAAAGATTAATTATATGAACCCCAGCATTTTTCTTTGTTTTTTTTATTGTGGTCAAATATATATACACAATACGATTTGTCATTTTAAGCATTTTAAGTGTACAATTCTCATTAAATATAATCTCACTGTTGTGCAATCATCACCACCATCTGTCTCCAGAACTTTATAGTCCCAAACTGAAACTCTGTACCCATTAAACAGTAAGTCATCGTTATCCCTCCCCAGCACCCTGGCAACTATTAAACCTTCTGTCTCTGTGAATTTGACTACTTTAGGTGCCTCGTATAAGTGGAATTATACATTGTGTGTCCTTTTGTGACTTATTTCACTTAGCATAATGTTTTTAAGGTTATCGATGTGTGGCATGTGTCAGAATTTCATTCCTTTTTAAGGATGAATAATATTCCATTATATGTAATACCATATTTTGTTCATCCATTTATCCATTGATTGACATTAGGGTTGTTTCCACCTTTTAGCTCCTTTGAATATGCTATACTGTGAGAAACCCAAGTTTTAGTTAGAAACATTAACACGTGAACATGGATACTACCTGTGGCAACAGTTTTAAAGAACCATAAGTCAGTAAAGGCACCAGACAAAAATTCACTTATTGAAAGAATACATATGGACGTTTTTAGCTTAGTGGAGGGTCAGTTAGGTGTTCTAATAAGGCTTTGTTTGCAAACACTTTTGCATTCCTTCCATGTTTGAAATAAGCATTATGTTATCTTTTTGTAAGACTTAATACAATATGATCAACATTATAATGGCAGTCTAATCCCTTGTATGATACATGAAAGCCAAACTGAACATCAGCACGTAATAAGACAAAAGCAAAAAAGGGCAGGGTTCTGTGGCTGAATGGACCTTAAAGAGCTAATAAATAAAAGTAGATTCCAAGAGGTTTTTTTACTCATTTATGTTAAATGTTCAGGTCCTTTAGAATTGCTGCAGGCTGGAGGCATAGTTCAATTTGAAGAGAGTCGGCTCATCCGTATGGCAGAAAAGGCAGAATTGTAAGTTGCTTGAAGCCATGTATTAGTTCCCATAGAACTATTAAATTATATTTCTCTAACTTGAAGCCCAGTTTATTTATGCATTGCCATTTTTTTAAGAAAAGTTATGCATGTAACAACAAAAAAAACCTGGGTGCAAAAGTTTCTGCCTTTCAAGTCTAGAAATTAGTTAGATGTGCAGAAATTAATAGCAAGTAAATTTGAAGTGCTTGTACATTTTAGTGTGAAAATGAAATAGCAGCCTTATGATTTATTATTGTAGTTTTTTTTAACTTAAAATTTCCATGGTATTTCATAGATTTTTGACAGTTATCCTATACATATAATAAACAATGCAGAATTTAACGTAGCAAATAAGATGCAATATGTTAGCACTACTATTTAGTTTGTTGACTATTTCATTTGACATATTTAATTCTGAATAGGGAAATTTCATATAATTGATTATATTGATATGTAATATATTAACTATTTTTTATGTGTCACATTGTTGCTTTAACATTTATTTTGTACCCAGCTTTGAAAATTTCTTATAAACGTAGTATTCAGCAGCATCTTAAACATATATTTAGAGGAATGGCAGGTACTATAACTTCATTTAACAATAGAAATCACATCTACTATTTTCATTTCCTTAATACTAACCTCTATGCCTGAGCAATGTCTTGAAACAATAAGCAATAACCACCTGCCTGTTTGGTACACTGAAGTTTTTCCTTTTATGTTCTAGCTATCAAATTTGTGAATTTATGTATGAACGAGAACACCAATATGACAAAATTATTGATTGCTACTTACGTGACCCCCTAAGAGAGGTGAGTTAAGAGATAGCTTTACCCTTTTTTCTTACTCAGTCCCCCTCCTCCCCTTATCAAGAAGAAATAACTATTCAGTAGGTGTAACTATTCAGTAGAAATATTTGGACATATGTTTGCTGATTTAAAGTTTTGTTCATTATTCAGCAGGGTTTCATTGAGTGCCTGCTATTAGCCAAGTATATACTGATAATTAAAACAGATATATAGTTCCTGTAATTTTATAACTTATAGTTTAGTGATGGAGATGGACAGTAAGAAAACAAATATTTAGTTACAAATTGTGATGAGCGCTAGAGAAACTGGGTGCAACATGAGAGGATAATGGGGAAACTGACTTATACAGAGCAGCCAGGGAAGGAATCTCAGATAAAATGACTTAAAAACTGAGTTTTGGAATTTGAGAAGAAGCCAGTCAAGCCAAGAGCCAATAGAAAAATGTTGCAGGATCAGGAACAGTATATGCAAAGATCTTGAGGTGGGAAAATTTTTTGGCTTGTTCAAGGAACTGAATAGAGATCGTATAAATGAAGCTTAGATCATTGTAAGTGGAGCATAACGGGTGAGGGCAAAAGTGATTTGAGATGAAATTGGCAATGTGGACAGAGACCACCAAAGCAAAAGAATGATATTCGCTGTTAGATTAATGAAATTGAGACTAACATTAATTGGAACAGATTTGCAACTTCTAAGAATCTACCCTAAACTTTAAACAATTACTCTTTCTCTTTTAAGTCAGTCGTCCATCAGTTAATTATCTCCAAATGGTTTTCCATCTCCAAATAACAGATATTTACCAAGATTGGTACAGTTAGTAGATAGTGACTAAATATTGCTTGAGTGAATGAATGAATGAATTATATTGTCTTGTGCTTTTCAGGAAGAAGTCTTTAACTACATTCACAATATCTTATCCATTCCTGGACACAGTGCAGAGGAGAAGCAGTCTGTATGGCAGAAGGCAATGGATCATATTGAGGTACTGATTCAACAGAATTTTTAAAACTTTCCCATTTGTATGGATATCTCCCAAATTAAGTTTTTCTAACTAAGCAGTTGGAGGTATTATATTATTAAATTGATTTGCTCAAGGATTAACATCTTTTTCAGATAATTTATTCTACCTCACATTTGTATTTGTAAAACCCATGTCATATACAATTTATTACATCATGACTTCTGAAAATAACTCATGTTCAATCAGCTAGTTGACAAACTGGAATTTTAGTAGGTTTTTACAGTGTTCTTAGAAATTCTGAAAGTACTACTGATCTTTTTCTCTACTACATGACGGAACCATTCCCCCTAGTCACCTGATGGAATTTTAGAAACATTACTGCAATGAGTTGTTCTCTCTGATGTATTTCCCTTCCTTATGTAAGAGGATGATGATTCTGATTTTGTTTATGCATGCTGTTTTACAAGAATGCAAGAGTTGACTTTGAAACTAAAAGTTCTTTTTTAAAAACTTGCTTATAGATGCCTAAGTGGAGAGACGAATATGTGTGTGATGAACATGTGATCAGAATGCATTCTAAAAAGAGGCCCAAAAATCACTCCTCACTTTAGTTTCTTTAGGTTCACAAATATAATATTCCTCAGAAACCAACAGAGCTAGAGATTTGTTTTAATCTGTTCTGTATTATGGGTCACTAATTTTTTTTTTTCTCACACACACACATTGTATTTTATTTTTACAAGAGATAAATAGACTGACATCAAGCATTGTACATGGATGACCACAACAAAAGCAACAATGATTGCAATTACCAAAACAACACAACTCATACTATGTCATAATATTGACATTCAGTCCAGTAATCCTCCACTGTAGCGGCTCCTTTACTTTGCAGTGAACATTGATTTGTATATTCTTTGCCTCTGAGTCCTTGTGGGATTTTTTTTTTTTTTAATTCAAACAGAAAGTCACAAAAATTATACTCATCCTCATCAGTTCACTCAGTCCCATGTAATTAATTTTTTTTTTCATCTTGATCTTTTGTTAGCACTTTTATGAGTTCATCAGTTTTTCATTAGAGTTCTGAAAATGCTTATTCATTCAGTTCAGCAGTACAGTCAGTTACCAGAAACCTGTACTTGTCAGTCTTATCCATGAATTTCTTGAAGATGAAACCCTTTTATAGGAACATATTTGCAAAAGCATCAGAGTACACCCAGAACTGTCTGTAAATGACAAAATACTTAAAAATGACCACGGTTAAAGATTTGATGGAAGTTCATAATAATGCAGTTGACAAGAAAATTAGTTATTTCTGAGATATACATTTTAAAGTAATAACTAGGATTATGACTTATAACATTATACCAGAACATATAAGATATTTAGAAATTTCATGTAATGTCTGAAACATTTATATTAACATATTTCCATACAAATAACCCAATGAAAGTTTAGTGTTAGTTGTTTTGTTTGTTTTTTTATACTGCAGGTTCTTATTAGTCATAAATTTTATACACATCAGTGTATACATGTCAATCCCAATCGCCCAATTCAGTAGTGACCCTGAATTGGGTCACTAATTATTGAAAAAAAGTAGTAATGAAGGATGTTGAGGTAATTCTAGTTTTGGAAATAACATTTATATCTACAGAGTTTCTCTCCTCCTCCTTGTAGCAAGGATCAGGTAACTTCTGGTGATGGGTTTAGAGATGTAGTGAAAGATATGATTATGCAACATGTTTAAAAATTTTTTTACATATGAAAAATAATAAGAGCTCTGAAACTTTGAGAAAGCATTGCATGTAGTGTGAATACTTTTAGTTCCTGATAATTGTAACATTTAGAAAGATCAGAAATGTGAACAGCATCTTATGTAAAACATCTGGTGTGAAAGGTGGTACAGTCAGTGGGCTGAAGTAATTTCCACACTTTGATCTATTGGATTGAGAACATATATATGTTATTTATTTAGTCTTATCGTATTCCTGCTAACAATAAGATCAATATATCTTGGTGAAAGAACCCAAGAAAACCTTCTTCTACTTTGAATTATATCTTTTTTTCCTCTAATCATTTTGTATTCTTTTTCCTTTCATCATCCCCTTTAAGTCTCCATAGTTACATTATGCCTCATTGTTCATTTCAGTTCATCTGCATTATGCAGTGGTTTGAGCACATGGACTCCAGACATCCAGAAATAAAGCTGTGTCTCTCCACATAATGTGAAACATGATGAATTAATCAATGAACAAACAAATTATTCAGCAGAAAACTCATACTGGAGAAGCAAGAAGTATTGTTGCTGCACAGCAATTATTTCTGCTGTTTTTCCCACATCTGCACATTTTTTCACCTTGAACTTTTTAACACTTCTTAAGGCCACGTTAGAAATCTATAGACTCTTTTGAAGGACTTGTGTGGCTTTGGTAATGTAAATAAAATCAACATTAAATACCTAGGGGGAAAGTCCTCATAATAAAGTTTTCAGACAGTCTACATAGTGTACAGATTAGTGGTTCCTAACACTTTGGGGGTTATAGACCTCTTGAGAATCTAGTGAAAGATTTGGACCTGTGCCTCATAGTATTGTGCATGTGCTCAGACGCATAATTTTGTTTGCTATTTCAGGGGTCCACAGACTCCCTAAAAGCCATTCTTAGATTGGGTCTGTAGATTTCAGGTAAAGAATCTCTGGTAAAGATGGTTTTTCCAATATGGACAACACACGTTTCATGAGATTTTTAAAAATATTTTTGATTTTGAAATATAAAAAAAGAAACAAAAAAGTGCATAAAAGTACAGTTTAATAAAAAATTAAGAAGCCAGCATCCCAGAATTAGAGTTATTTCCAGTGTCCCAGGCTATTCCCATGTATCCTTTGCTTATCACAGTTCACTGCCTTACTAATATATTCATTATCCTCGTTCTTCTGATAATTTATTGCACTTTTATATATTGTTATTGCACCTGCCTGCACCCCTAAAAATATGTATTTTTGTTTTGCCTGTTTCTGAACTTTATATAAATGAAGTTATACTCTGTATTTTCTTTTTCTCAATATTTTGAGAAATTTATACATTTTGTTTGTAGCTAGTTCATTTTTATTACTGTATAGTGTTAAATTTTACAAGTATATCACAGTCTATCCATTCTACTGTTAATGGACATTTCAGTTGTTTCTAGTTTTTGACTATTAAAAGTAGTCCATCCAGGATCATTCTTACACATGCATCTTGAACACAGCTACCACATGCATTTCTCTAGAACAGTGGTTCTCAATTTGATCCCTGGTACAGCATTACAGCATCAGCTGAGAACTTGATAGAAATGCAGTTTAAGTCTTCACCTCAGACCTACTGAATCAGAAACTCTGGGGGCAGGGCCCAGCAGTATATTTTAACAAGCCCTCCTGGTGATTTTGATGCATGTTAACATTTGATAATCTCTGTTCTAGGGTCTCTGTAGTTGCCAGTTAACTGGGATAAATATATTAAACTTAAGCAGATGCCAGCATTGTGTGAGATTTTCCATTGACTCTATATTCTTGCTTGAGTTTAAAATTTTGTCTATCTAGTGGATGAATAATGATATTTCATTATGTTTTAAATTTACATATCCTTAATTACTAATGGGATTGATAGATTCGTATTTATTGGCCGTTTAAATTTCCTTTCTGTGACGTCCCTGTTCAAGTCTTTTGCCCATTTTTCTGTTAGAATGTATCTTGTACTCATTGATGTAGGAGTTCTTTATGTATCCTGGATGTTAGTCTTTTTTTCAGTGATACATGTTGCAAATATCTTCTACTCTGTGGCTTTTTTTCTATGGTCCTTTTTAAGAAAAGTTTTGTTTTTTTTAAGTAGTCAAAATAATCAATTTTTTCCTTTGGTACTGAAGAAGTCCTATATTATTGTCTAAAAGCTTTCTTGTTTTTTGTTTCATCTATAAATCTTAGATCCACCTGAAAGCACTTTTGTATATGATTTGAGGTGGGGATCCAATTAATTTTTTAACATATGGATGCCCAGTTCTCCAGCAACAGTTTTTTTCCTTTTATTCCTCCTTTTTAAAAATTGAAGTATAGTTGATTTACAGTGTTTCAGGTGTACAGCAAAGTGATTCAGTTATACATATATATATATTTTTTCTTTTTCAGATTCTTTTCCATTATAGGTTATTACAAGATATTTTAATATATTTGAATATATAAACTATATTTGAATATAGTTCCCTATGCTATATAGTAGGTCCTTGTTATTTATCTTATATATAGTAGTATATATCTGTTTATCCAAAATCCCTAATTTATCCCTCCCCCCTTCCATAAGTTTCTTTTCTATATATGTGTGTTTGTTTCCTGTGTATGTATGTGAGTCTATTTCTGTTTTGTAAATAAGTTCCTTTGTATTTTTTTTTAGATACCACATACAAGTGATATCATATGATATTTGTCTTTCTCTGTCTGACTTACTTCACTTAGTATGATAATTTCTAGGTGTCCATCCATGTTGCTGCAAATGGCATTATTTCATTCTTTTATATGGCTGAGTAATATTCCACTATATATATATATATATATATATATATACCACATCTTCTTTATCCATTCATCTGTCCGTGGACGTTTAGGTTGCTTCCATGTCTTGACTATTGTAAATAGTGCTGCTATGAACATTGGGGTGCATGTATCTTTTTGAATTAGAGTTTTCATTTTTTCTGGGTATATGCTTAGGCATGGGATTGCTGGATCATATGGTAGTTCTATTTTTAGTTTTTTGAGGAACCTCCATACTGTTTTCCGTAATGGCTGCACCAATTTACGTTCCCACCAATAGTGTAGGAGGTTCATTTTTCTCCACACCGTCTCCAGCATTTACTATTTGTAGACTTTTTGGTGATGGCCATTCTGATCTGTGTGAGGTGATACCTCACTGTGGTTTTGATTTGCATTTTTCTAATAATTAGCCATGTTGAACATCTTTTCATATGCCTGCTGGCCATCTGTATGTCTTCTGTGGAGAAATGTCTATTTAGGTCTCCTGCCCATTTTTCAATTGTGTCCTGTTTTTTTTTTTTATATTGAGCTGTATGAGCTGTGTGGAAATCAATCCCTTTTTGGTTACGTCATTTGCAAATATTTTCTCCCATTCTGTAGGTTGTCTTTTCGTTTTGTTTATGGTTTCCTTTGCTGTGCAAAAGTCTGTAAGTTTGATTAGGTCCCATTTGTTTATTTTTGCTTTTGTTTCCATTGCTCTACGAGATAGCTCCAAAAAAATATTGCTATGATTTATGTCAAAGAGTGTTCTGCCTATGTTTTCCTGTAGGAGTTTTATAGTATCTGGTCTTACATTTAGGTCTTTAATCCATTTTGAGTTTATTTTGTATATGGTGTTAGAGAATGGTCTATGTTCATTCTTTTACATGTAGCTGTCCAGTTTTCCCAGCACCAGTTATTGAAGAGACTGTCTTTTCTCCATTGCATATTCTTCCCTCCTTGGTTGTAGATTAATTGACCATAAGTGCGTGGGTTTATTTCTGGGCTTTCTGTCCTGTTCCATTGATCTTTGTGCTAGCAACAATTATTTTAAAAGCTCAGCAGTGCTACCTTATCATAAGTATATCAAGGATCTCTGTGTTTTGTCTCTTTTTCTGGGCCCTCTTCTGTTTGATTGGTCTTTGTCTCTACATGTACCACACTACTTGAAATATTGTGGTTTTATAATAAGTCTTCATGTTTTTAAGAGAGTATTGGCTGTTTACTTCCAAATTCATTTTAGAATCAGCCTGTAAAGTTCCACCAAAAAAAATTTCTAACCTTATGATTCTGACAAGGATTACATTGAATCTTTCAATCATTTTTAATTTAATTGACATCTTTACATTGTGAGTCTTCCACCTTATGACCATAGGGTGTAACCGTTTATTGAATAACTTTCTATAAAGTTTTATAATTAATTCTGTAGAGACTTTTCATCCAGTGTTAGATTTACTGTCACAACTTCATATATTTTAGCATAACAGTGCTATTGTTAATATAATTTATTTATTTAAATTTATTTTATTTATTTATTTTTGGCTGCATTGGGTCTTCGTTGCTGCACGCGGGCTTTCTCTAGTTGCGGCGAGCAGGGGCTACTCTCTCGTTGCAGTGCGTGGGCTTCTCGTTGCGGTGGCTTCTCTTGTTGCGGAGCATGGTCTCTAGGTGTGTGGGCTTCAATAGTTGTAGCATGCGGGCTCACTAGTTGTGGCTCGCAGGCTCTAGAGCACAGGCTCAGTAGTTGTGGCGCACGGGCTTAGCTGTTCCCGCGGCATGTGGGATCTTCTCGGACCAGGGCTCAAACCCGTGTCCCCTGCATTGGCAGGCGGACTCCCAACCACAGTGCCACCTGGGAAGCCTATTAATGATATTTTAAAAATTTTATTTCTAACATGTACAATGTTTACTGTAAAGATTTTTATGGAAGTCTTCTATTTCTAGTATGCTGACAGTTTTCTCATGAATGAATTTTATCTTTTCTCCCTTATTCTATTTTTGTCATAAATTTTATTGATATTAAATCAGCCTTGAATTCTATGGGTAAATGCAACTTGGATCTGATATATTATCTTTTTTATATATTGTTGGATTTTGTTTTTATTTATTAGTTCACAATTAAGACTGATCTATAATTTTCTTTTCCTTTCTTATGTTGTTCTGCTGAGTTTAGGTATCAAAATTTTGCTAGCCTTATACAGTGAGCTGAAGTAGCTTCCTTTTTTCTATTCTCTGTAAGAGATTAATTGGTATTGGAATAATTTCTTCCTTAAATGATCACTGGGCACTTACCAGTGAAGCTATTTGGGCCTGTAGTGTTTCATATGGGAAGATTTTTTACTATTCATTCAGTTTCTTTAGTGGTTAAAAATCAATGCATGTTTTCTATTTCTTTTTTTTTTTTTAATTTATTTCTTTAATTTATTTTTTTTTTGGCTGCGTTGGGTCCTTGTTGCTGCACACAGGCTTTCTCTAGTTGCAGTGAGCGGGGGCTGCTCTTCGTTGCGGTGCGCAGGCTTCTCATTGCAGTGGCTTCTCTTGTTGCCGAACACAGGCTCTAGGCACATGGGCTTCAGTAGTTGTGGCACGCAGGCTCTAGAACGCAGGCTCCGTAGCTGTGGCACACAGGCTTAGTTGCTCTGAGGCATGTGGGATCTTCCCGGACCAGGGCTCGAACCTGTGTCCGTTGTGTTGGCAGGTGGATTCTTAACCACTGCACCACCAGGGAAGCTCTTGTTTTCTATTTCTTAAGTCAGTTTATTAAATTATGTTTTTCTAGGAATTTATCCATTTTGACTAAATATTTAAATACTCGACATAAATTAATTCATAATAGTTTCTTATCTTTTTAATGTCTGAGGATCAGTAGTAATATCCCCCTTTTCATATGTGATATTGATTAGTTGTGCCTTCTCTGTTTTGAGATGTATTGTATAAAAGTAGTTTAAACTACAGTAACTTGTGTCAGCTAAGTATTATTAATCTGCACATACTAACACAAAATTATTAGATACATATCACGAATGTTGCCATCACAATAACTTGTCTTATTTTTATTTGACAGTATAATATGTTGATCTATAGCCGGTCTTGGCATTTTAGCCATGAAACATGCAGTTGAAAAGGTAGAATAGGGTCACAGAACCAAGAGAGAGTTTTCAAGAAGAAAAGGAAAGCAGTAGGGTCTAGGAAATGTTCAGGAGAGGGCAGGTTGGAAGTCTTAGATTTGACAGAAATAGGTCTTATTAAACAGTGGTCAACCTCTTAGTGCTCATTTAAGACTTATGACCTGAAGTGATAGTCTTAAGACTCCTCTGGTTTCAAAATCTACCAGGCATCAGAGGTAAAGTTGTAGAATTCTTAGCTAGAGAAATTGCAACTATGTTCTTTTTTTTTCCATTTCTTTAAGTTATTACTTTAAGCTCAAGGGTAAATTCACTGGCAGAGAATTTGGGAAGCTTTTGTTCCTTCCATTCATCCTGTAGATATCATGGCCTAAATCCAGAATTTTAGTGCTTTCATTTTCTAAGAATTCTGAATTACCTTCATATCAAAATCTGATTTTTTACATGACAGTTTTTCTAATTTTACTGATTTTGCAATATGTCTTTAAATTTTGGCCCTATATGAGATTTCCTTGAAATGCAGTGTAGAAGCTCATGAAAATATTGAGGTAGGTGATCATACTTCACGTCTGTGGACATTCTATTTAACTTTAACATTGAAGATTATTTTATATTTTTCTTTCATTACAGGAGCTTGTGTCCCTGAAGCCCTGTAAAGCTGCAGAGCTGGTTGCTACTCACTTTTCTGAACAGATTGAAACAGTCATTAAAAAACTTCAGGTAAACTTCACAAAATATACTGGGAAGAAACGTCTAGTGGAGAGACAATTATTGGATATCCACCTAAGAACTTCTGACTGTAGTAATTTCTTCAGTTGATAGTTGCCTTTTAATAGCAGTTTCTACACATTGTGTGTGTGTGTGTGTGTGTGTGTGTGTATTTGGAAGCAGTTGTGTGATAATCTCAATCTGGAAATGAGGGAGTTCATCTTTGTGCATAACAAATATTAACATCACAGAAATATTTTTGGAAATACAACCTGTAGTTACCTAGAAATCATAATCCACAGAAGGTCCTCCCCCATCCCCACCTCTCCATATCTTTCGCTATAGTGACTGCAACCATATTCTCTTCAGGGTTCATGTTATTTATTCAGACTTTTGTCATCCTCCTACTGGGTTAATGCTGACTATTTTTTAAAATTTATTTTATTGTATTTTTATTTATTTATTTATTTATTTATTTTTGGCTGCGTTGGGTCTTCGTTGCTGTGCGCGGGCTTTCTCTAGTTGCAGTGAGCGGGGGCTACCCTTCATTGCGGTGCACAGGCTTCTCATTGCGATGGCTTCTCTTGTTGCAGAGCATGGGCTCTAGGTGCGTGGACTTCAGTAGCTGTGGCGCGTGGGCTTCAGTAGCTGTGGCACGTGGACTCAGTAGTTGTGGCACATGGGCTCAGTAGTTGTGGCACATGGGCTTAGTTGCTCTGGGGCATGTGGGATCTTCCCAGACCAAGGCTCGAACCCATGTCCCCTGCATTGTCAGGTGGATTCTTAACCACTGAACCACCATGGAAGTCCCAATGCTGACTTTAGAATTTTTCTTGGAAAATCTTAGCTAGAATACAGGTATATTAATGCTGACTATTGAGATGCTCAGTTTGAAGTACTATTTAATGGACCTAGTATTTCACTTGTCACTACTGTGGCAGTGCTGGTAGTGAGTTTTGCTTATTATCGTATGGCCACAAGTGATAGAGATAGGGAATAGGACAATGACAGGCACATGTAGCACAACCCAGAGTCCTCAAGTAGCAGTAATAGTAGTAGGGGTTAGGTATGCAAGAAGGAAACCAAAGCAGTGAGTGGGAGGCAGCTGACATGAGAGACAAAGATGCGGAATTCATTCATTTACACACTACTGTGGCGCCACTCTGTACCTCACAGTATGGTAGGCTCTGGGGGGCACAAATAAGAATACAGTCTTTTTCTTAATTTTTCCTGTGGAACAGAGAAGCACTTATATAACCACAGCACAGTGTTATAAGCTCTACACCAGACATATGTAAAAAAGTGCTGTAGGAATAAGAGGAGAGAGTGACAGACTGTGTGAGAGAAGCAGACAAGAGTTCCCAGACATGCCTGCACTGGGTCTTGAATAATTGGTATCAGTCTTCTAGGCAGAGAATTGGGAAGGGCATTCTAGATAAAGGGTTCTGGGTATGTAAAGACTTGATGAAATCTTGAAGCAACATGCATATTCAGAGGATGTTGTGGTAAAGACAATGGTGGAAGAACCATTAGATTAAGCTGTAAAAGGTATATTGGAGGGAAGGAGTTAAAAGTATAGAGACTGGGAAATAGACTTTTGGGGCTGATATTGAACAATCTTATATGTAATGCTAAGAAATTATGCTATATCTTCTGTGTGCTGGAGAATTACTGAAGTTTTTTAAGCAAAGGAATTATACCATTAGATTCATTTTATAGAAAATTAATTCTGTAGTATGGAGAATGGACTGGCAAAGAGAGCAGATGGAGGAGGGAACAGTTAGACCAGTTGGAAGGCAAAAGGTCTTGGCAAAAAACAGTGAGGACAGGATGAAAGCAGTGGCAGTGGAGAGGACAGGTCCAAGATACGTTTGTGAAATAAAATGTTGTATAGGGCTTGGAAATTAGTTGAATGTGATGGGTGGAGTTAAAAATGACTCCCAGATGTAGGGTTGGTTGTCCAGCATGATGAAGTCCATTAAATCAAGATAAGGACTCATCCATTAATTCAATAAATATTTATGTACCTGCTGTGGGCCAAAACCACATTGATAAAAGTGCTAAGGATACAAAAACATATAAAGTTGACCCTTGAACAATGCGGGGGTTAGGGGTGCCAACCCCAGTGCAGTCGAAAATCCTTGTATAACTTTTGACTTAACCAAAAACTTAACTGCTAATAGCCTGCTGTTGGCTGGAAGCCTTACCAATAACAGAAACAGTCGATTAACACATGCTTTGTATGTTATGTGTATTATATACTGTATTCTTAGAATAAGTGAGTCAGAGAAAAGAAAATATTATTAAAATCATAAGGAAAAGAAAATACATTTACGGTACTGAACTAAACTTATCAATACTGTACATTTATGTCATCTTTTCATAAGATGAATCATCCGTCAGTACCCATATCAATATTGTCTTAAACAAAGTACTGTTATACATATTACTAACACTAGACATCAAAAATGAAAACATGTGAAAAAGAAATTTGTATTTATTTACAGGTATAACAATTCATACATTGATAATGAAAAAGCAAATGATTGCTCTATGGTAGTCTAGTGTAATCGATATGATTGCTTCACAGTAGCCTAACATATACACTAATGCGTGAATTGTTATAAAATTTTTATGGCATATAGTATTACAGTCATATTCATGATACAGTATTGGAAACATTGTTACTTTTTTTAAAAAACACATTGTGATGGTCGGTTGACATGCAGTTTCTCCAATTACTAGAGAGGGGAAGAGAGGGAGGCATATTTTATATTTATTATCACTCATCTTATGCCTATGTAAGGATAGACTAGTACCTACGTATATTTTATGCATTCATGACATACCTAACTTTTTCTTAATTTTTTCACTATTGCTGGGCTATGTGGTTAGCCTGCAGGTTTTTTCAAATTGTTGCAAATCTTCCAAATTTTTTCCAATATATTTATTGAAAAAAATTCACGTGTTAAGTCAGCCCACTCAGTTCAAATCTGTGCTCTTCAGGGGTCAGCTGTAAATGTACCCCTGTGCTCAAGAAGGCGGATAAGCCAAAAGATAATTGTAGAGTGGTTTGACGTGAGTGATGCTAGAGGGCTGCCCAGGGTCCTGAGGAAGTGCACGGAGGGTCATCCAGTCCGTGCTGGTGGGGGGGGTACACTTCTGCTGGAACTACTCCCAACCCACAGAGCATCTCCCCCCTTTAAAAGTCAGCAACTTTGATGAATCTTCTTGTCTGTAGTGATGTTATTGTCGTTTAAAATGTAAGATTATAAGACTTCCCTGGTGGTCCAGTGGTTAAGACTTCTCGCTCCCAATGCAGGGGGGCCCAGGTTCAATCCCTGGTCAGAGAGCTAGATCCCGCATGCCGCAACTAAGAGCCCTCATACTGCAACTAAAGATCCCGCATGTGGCAGTGAAGATCTTGCGTGCTACAACTAAGACCTGGCACAGCCAAATAAATAAATAAATATTGAAAAACAAAACAAAACAAAACTAGATCTACATTTTTTTTTTTAAAAATGTAAGATTATCCATTGCAGCATTTTCTTTTTCCTACAGGCTTTAAAATATTTAGAGTCAGAGAGGCTAGGTAAATGAATATAATGTCATTCATTAGACAAATATATAAAATATATATATATTATATATATATATAAAATTATATATATATATATAATATATATATATATATTATATATATATAAAATGATTTACACACACAAAAAAGGTGGCTCTTGACCATGGACTGTTTGTGGAGTCTTAAACATTCCTTTTAAAGAAATGAAGTATTTTTTTATTGCAGCGCTTTATTGATTGTATAAGAATCCCACACAAATTTTATAAATTACCTTTCACTTTTGATGGCAAGAAATATGCCTCCGACCAATTATTTTCAGAATTCTTGAAATGAAAAATAAGCCAGAATATTAAGGTATAACCAGAAGGAAAGCCATGTATAATAAAACAAAGTGATAGGCCAGGGAAAAGATAGAAAATCAAAGACTGATAAATATATTTAAAATGTTATATTCTAAATGACATTAATCCTTTTTGGTTTTGAGATCCCCTGCTTTTTATAGGTGAAGTTAGAATGTGTCAAAAAATAAAGAAAAAAGGAAAATGAAACTATAATAATTTTTGCTTAGTTTTCTTAAGAACTTAGAAACATTATTAATATTCATATAGTATTCTAAGATTTATCTCACTTAATTCTCACCTCTATCCTGTGCAGGAGGAAGAGAAGATATTGCTGTTCTCTTTTTCACATAAGTAAACCGAATGGCTTACGAGAGTCAGTGACTTACACAAAGTCACATAGCTAAAAAGTGGAAGAAACAGAAGCCAGACTTTTTGCATATTAGTTGCTAATCTGTTTGCCGTTTCTTCTGTAGTTGATTATATTGGGGAGTTAATGAGCTTTTTTGGTACTGGTTGTTGTTTGGGCCTCAACCTCCTGCCCCACCTAGATTAACTGTCTCACAGTTGGCTGTTGTCACAAGGAGGACCAGGTGAGGCAGTGTGTACCCGTCATTGTAGCCAGAGCAGTTCAGAGCACCTGCCATTCCAAGGGTCTTCATGCTGGGAACTGTTAAGGGATTTGTCTCAATAGAGGGCCTTTTTTTTTTTTTTTTTTTTTTTGGCAGTGGTGGGGGGGTGGGGGGCCAATAACCAAGGTGTTTGTATTTCTTCTACTCTCAAAATTGAGTATGTGACAGTGATTAGAATTACTGAGAGGAAATGACCTCCAAATGATTCTTTAGAATTCCTTGGATCTGTACAGAGGGCATAATGGAAGTAATCATATGCGTGTGTGCTTTTTTTTTTTTAATTTTTATTATTTATTAATTTATTTAAATATTTATGGCCGTGTTGGGTCTCCATTTCCGTGCGAGGGCTCTCTCCAGTTGCGGCAAGCGGGGGCCACTCCTCATCGCGGTGCGCGGGCCTCTCATCATTGTGGCCTCTCTCGTTGCGGAGCACAGGCTCCAGAAGCGCAGGCTCAGTAATTGTGGCCCACGGGCCCAGTTGCTCCGCGGCACGTGGGATCCTCCCAGACCAGGGCTCGAACCCGTGTCCCCTGCACCAGCAGGCAGACTCCCAACCACTGCGCCACCAGGGAAGCCCCTGTGTGTGCTTTTTAAAGGGATATTCTAGAGTTCTTTACCATGGCATAGTCTGAAGAATTTGTTTTAATATTTAATTGTATTTTTTTATTGTTTTTCTCTTCAGAACCAGGTTTTGCTTTTCAAATTTTTGAGGAGTCTTCTTGACCCAAGGTATGTTAATAAAATTTAGTTTTTCATAATACATAGATGAGAAATCAAAGGAAATAAATTGAGTTGAAGAAACTGGCTCATGATATCCAAATAGTATAGTCAGCTCTTGATTTTTAATATTAGCAGGAATAATAGTTACAGAGATTATTCTAAATACATGATTGGAAAATTGATTACATCTTGAAGGAATACTTTTGTTTCCATTTGCACATGAGCATGCATGATGAGTTGTCATCAATGTAAAGAAAATAAAGAAGGTGTACCATGAGGACCTGTTTCAGGAAGAATTTGATGACCATCTAGCTTCCCCTGTCTCTGGTAGCATCTCTCCTTCTGATTCCTTATTCCATGCTGTAGATTGATAGCTTTACTTTTCAAAGTAAACACCTAGTTCCCAGCCCACCTCTAAATGTATTACCTTTTAAACTTTCATTTGAAGTGTTTAGTTTTAAATAACTTTCCTGGAGGTGTGAGAAGGAAAGTGTAAATGTTTTTTTAAGTGCTGCTGTAGTACTCATCAAATAAAAACTAACCCAAGGAGATGATGAAATTAGTAATGGATTTGTAAGCAAAGTAGCTCCCTATGTGAGATCTTAACGTCTTCCTGTGACAACGTGGAGTACAGTGGGAGCTGAGTGTGGTATTTAACATCCTCTAAGACAGTCACTCTTAACCAGAATTGTGTGTCAGAATAACCTAAGAAACTTTAAAAAATATAGTTGCCTGGCCCCAATCCCACAGAATCATTGTGATGTACATCTAGAGTTAAGCATCACTGGCCTAAATGTAATATTCCAGGATGACATAGCTTTCACATCAGACATACACATTTTTAAGTTACATTATAATGTACACTAGCCATTGAAAACAGTCATATACTTACTTTAGAGATTATAATATTATAAAAATAGAAAGTTTTGGTTATTCTAGTATTCTGTGCTATTTTTAAATACCAAAATACCAGGAGTTTTGTAGATTGTAATAATTTTTTGAAATTTCAGTCATTTAAACCTTAAGCAGGCTACGCTTCATTTAAATTTACAGTCATACAGATGTGCATATGCAGATGTTGAGAAGAGAAGTCTGACTACATACCCTCCTGAACTTCAGTTCAATACCTTTTCAAAGTATCTGTGTTTTAATTCCCTGTTCTCAGAAATTACTGAGGCTAGACATCTTTTTTTATTTTTATGAATCATTTGTACTTCCCTCAGATCCAGTTTGGGCCCTAGTCTACCCCTAGAATTAACTAGGAGATACCTTAGAATTAGGGTTAGGGGTAAGAGGGAAGGAAGAGAGCTGGGAGAAGGATGGGGGAGCTGGGGGTGGAGCTGAGAGAAGGGGGAGGGGGCTGAGGAGGACTGAGCTAGGTGGAAGAGGAAGGAGGGCCCAGCCCTTTCTCTGGAGCCCCTGTACCTTTTTTCCCATAGCAAAATTCCTTCTGTTCCTCTTTCGCTTCCTCCAGTGTCAGATCCATTCTCTTAGGACCTGACTCCTCTTCCCCTAGGATAATTTATTTTAACCAAGTCCTTGTTCTCCATCCATCCTACCTGGAGAGACTCAGGCTGGAAGGACAGAGAAGCTCAGCTTTGAACTCGGCCTTTTCTCACATGTAACAAAGTACAGAAGACAATGGTGACCAAATCTTAATTTTTTTAATTAAGAAAAAGTATTAGGTAATATAAATACCAATATAGTCATTTGCTCTGATATTGAGTTTAGTTAAACTTCACAGTAATAAAAATGGCGAATCACAAGAGTATCAGAGGTCTTCCATGGAAAGTCTTGCTCTGTTATTACCTATACCTAGATTGTAAATATGTTATTAGGTAAGATCCTTTAGAAGTACTATGAAAGTTGTTTTGTTCACTAGCGAACCACAAATAATTTTACATTTACTCGGTATATTTTATCTCCCTAAACTAACTCCAACCCAGGATAATTAACTCTAAGTTAACTTGTTACCCATTATTCCTTTCTGTCATATCAGTTCAGCTGCAAGGCCCTCTCTCACCTACTTCAGAGAGAGGCAGTGCACCCACAGTCCTTACTCTTGCCTCTCCCCCAAAAGCAATATGACCTGGAATGTCCTCACTTTTGACAACAGCTAAATTGCCAGCTCTACTTCAGCCTAGAGAAATGAAGGGTTGACAGAGATCCTCCCTTTGACCAAACTTCAGTCAGGCTCCTCTGAGCCCTCTGCTCCGCTAGGTCTGACCTTGGGCTTCCATCTCTGTTTCTGTAGAGTCTATTTTTAGCAAGAATCCTGCTAAGTCAGTTTAGCTAGAATCCTCACCCTCAATATGTGATCACCCTTGATATCTGTCCAAATTTCTCACACCGCCCCCCCCCCACCCAGGTAATATGTGATCATCCTGGCCTGCCTTCAACAAGAATTCTGTTAGGTCAGTTTATCAAAGTATTATCCTACCCTCCTAGTAACTCTCCATCCATTGACTGCCCCACTTCCACCCCATGGCTATAAATCTCTACTTTTCCTTGTTGTATTTGAGTTGAGCCCAGTCTCTCTCCTTTACTGCAATACCCCATTGTAGTGTTCCCTGTGCCTATCCTGAGAGTCCGAATAAATTCTGCTTTACTGTTTTAACAAGCGTCATGGATAATTTTTTCTTTAACAGAACCTTGAATTAACAAGACAGATAACTTTAGCTTCACCTTTAAAAAGAGCATTCTTTCAAATTGATCCACCATATCCAGGATGTCAGAAATCTAGTAGTGTTCTGCTTTGAGAGTCCCAGTCCAGAATCCATCATATTGGATTGGCCAAAAAGTTCGTTCGGGTTTTTCATTAAGACGTTATGGAAAAACCCGAACGAACTTTTTGGCCAACCCAATACTTCATCCTCTTATTTTATGTCTTATATAGGAGGCAGGAGTCAGTTAAGATTATGCTGTAAATTTATTTTAAATTTGATGTTTGGCATTTCAATACAATCATTTTTATATAAACAGTATTTTAAATGATAGTGTCCCAGACTAACCCATAAAAGCCTGTTTGACCCACAATGTAAATAAATAATACCAGTGAGGGGAGGGAAAAATTTTTTTTTCTTCTACCCTTCTGTGTCCTAGACAGATTAAGAAGAGAAAAGCATACAAATTTATTGAGTGTTTTACGTGACACAGGAGCCTTCATAAGGACATGAAGACCTGAAGAAGCACTTAAAGCTGAGCGTTTTGTGCTAGGTTTGATGAAGGGTAGAAAGTCATAGGCAAATGTGATAGGACTGAAGGATATGAGCTAAGGGTGATAAACTGGGGGAAACTTAGCAAGACGTGTTTGTTTGGATTCCTCTCAGTGTCCCTCCATCTTCAGAGATGAGGATGCTCCTTTCCTCCAGAAAGAGAGAGAGTACCTTTCATAAGATGGTCTTAGGATCTGCTTCACAGGAGAAGGGGAAGGGCAGAGAGTCCTTCCTGCACCTGACATTTCTCAAATTCCTTGAGCTTAAAATATTCAATATGCCAACATACCGTATTTTGGGGAAGCGTGTCCTGAGCCCCATCACTAATAATGCGTACATTGAATTCTGGATTGAGGGGGAGAGCAAGGTTAAGAAGGTTGAGTTCAGAGGAAGTAAGGAGGAGGTGCTTCTTGAGCCTGCCTTAGACAAAGTTTCTTTTTTTTTAAAGGAATGCCTTTTTAAAAAAAAATATTTATTTATTTATTTTATTATTTTTAACTGTGTTGGGTCTTCGTTTCTGTGCAAGGGCTTTCTCTAGTTGCGGCAAGCGGGGGCCACTCTTCATCGCAGTGCGCGGGCCTCTCACTATCGCGGCCTCTCTTGTTGCGGAGCACAAGCTCCAGACGCACAGGCTCAGTAGTTGTGGCTCACGGGCCGAGTTGCTCCGCGGCATGTGGGATCTTCCCAGACCAGAGCTTCCCAATGCAGAGCATCCCCTGCATTGGCAGGCAGACTCTCAACCACTGCGCCACCAGGGAAGCCCCAAAGTTTTGAATTATAGAAAGTTTGTCTTTGGTGCCCTTTGAACTCTGCCTCCTTCCACTCTGTCCTCTTCTTTCAGGGGTTGCAGGGTGCACACACTTCTTTAAGCTCTACACTTTATAAGCACACTCGGATATATAGTATTGTTCCTAGGTAGATTTTTAAAATCCAAAATTGCCTTCTTCTATGCCCCAATCAAAACAATCACAACTAATTGCTAATTGCTTGTCAATGTGACACTTTTACAAAGAGAGTGTACAATTAACATATGAATACAATGAAGTATACACAATGATGAAAAAACCCTTTTCCAATACCAGTTGACCTCAAGGGTAAGAAGAAAGCAGGTTGTGTGGACTAGATTACATTAGTCTCTGAATGATTTCCCATCACACTTTAGCCTTTGTAAATGAGTATGCTTGTTAACTAATCTCAAGTAAAGGATTAGAGTCTTTCCAGGTACTGGGGAAACTAGGAGGAGTATAGAAAAAGGTATTTAGGGACAAAAGAATATCAAGAATAGGTAGACTGGTTCTGCCTAGCAGTTTTCCCTGGCAGACAACTTCAGACTAATTTTGCCTTTGATTCTTCTCTTTCTGTTCTTCTTAAGCAATAGGATTTTTTTTTTAACTTCCAGGTTTTTCCTTTCATGAAGCTCCTATAGCAACATTCTAGAGAGTAGAGAAAATGAAAGAAAGTTATTTTGAGATGGTGACTGCTTGTATATATGTGTCATAGCAGAATATTGCTTTTTTTGCTCTTGCCCCAAAAACCTGAGTTAGTAGGATCCTCATTCCTGTGTGTGTGTGTGCGTGGGTATAGTTTATGCACATTTGATTTAACATTTATATGTATTTATTGAGTTGTTTCTAAAGGAGTGACTTATTTTGTCAACAGCATTTTTTAGGAAACTAATAATCTAGTTGAATTCTCATGTGTATTTCTCTGTTTTCTTTATCCAATTTCTTTAAGTTACCTTTGCTCTGTAAATAATGCCCTCGGTAGAATTAATTGACCTACAAAGATATTGGTGGCATTTGTATGTAGAAAGATTAGATAGTTTTGAAGGGAGGGAGGTTAATCCTACAGAAACAAATTATTTGCCTGAATTGAGGCCAACAGCCTGGGAGAAAGGGTTTGCATCCTCTTCCAATTCCCTTCTTTGGGACAGCTGCTACATAAAGCCCTACCCCACGCCCACTCCCTGTGTGCATTCCTGCTGGCCAAGATTTCTCACAGGAGTTCTCCTGATATACTTACATCCAGATGCAGGTCCTTTGTGGGGTGGGGATGCTTGAAGGATAATACAGAAGGACACTGATGGTTTCTGTGGGGCTATGAGCTTCACAAGGAATAAAGAGAATGTGCAAGTGTATTTATAGTCACAGTATTTTCCTCAGTACAGTTTTCTTGGTAATGTCGATTTAGCCTTTGTTAGCAATGTCCTGGAGGCCTCTGAAATATGTGGTATGATTTTCTTGTAGGAAAAAAACACATAAAACGTTGTACTGTATTTCCAAGTCTTTAATCAAAATAAAGTAAAAATTGAACATTGCTAAGGAAATGAATATCTTTGCCAAGGAGCAAAACATAGATTATGGAAATGGTTATACATTGGATTTAAATTGAATCTGTCACTGTTTCTGTGGATAATTTTGAAGGGATATTTTAAGATATTGACACAGTGTTGAAATAGCGTATTTCAAAGTTTAAAAAAATAGAACATTATATATATTCATGAACTTTGACATATAAAAATGCATTCCTACCTCAGTGAGTGCCTGTCTGCTTGGCCAGGCTCACCACCAGATATTGTTATCTTTGTTAGTATTTTTGCCAGCAGCTCAAATTCAACCTTCTAAATCCTAACACGTCATCGTCTACTAATCTTCTTTTAGGTAAATGGATGGATAGATGGATGGATAGATAGTTTACATGCATTTATATCTTTATTCCTTAATTTAATAATTCTTTATAATGAGATTGCTATCTGCTAAGCAATGTGTGAGAGGTTGAAATGGCTCAAAATTATACTCACTTTTTTCAGTCTAAACCTGTTCCTCCTCCTTTATTTTCTCTCTTAGCAAATGGCTGTATCCACCCATTTACTTCACTTAAGAATTTACTGAGTAACTACAGCATACTAAGCACTGTGACAGGCATGGGAGATAAAATGGTGAATAAGGTGGGACCCTGCCTTCAGAGGCAATTGCAGTGTAAGTGTCTTAAATAAAACCCTTGGTGTGATGATGAATTTTTAACTTTCCTCTACCAACTCCACTGCACCTTCTCAGCCACACCACACAGAACCAGTCAGTCATCAAAACGTACCTCTTGTATGTCTCTTACATGTGAGTCCTTCTCTCGTCCACCCCCTCTGCCTCTGGGCCTCTGGTTCAGGCCCTCAGTATCTCTCTTCTGGTCTCTTTTGCTGGTCTCCTAACCAGCCTTCTTAATTCTTCTACTTCCATTTTCAAATAGGCAAATAATGATAGTGTTCCCTTTCCCCTTCTCAAAGTTCTTTTAGTTTCCATTATCCAAGGTAAAATCTGAACTCCTTATGGTGTAAAAGACCCTTCTTGATCTCATTCAGGCATATCGGTTCAGCTTAATTTTCTTCCGTCCTGCCATTTCTCTTTTCCCCTTTATTCCTCAGTAGTACTGAACTTTTTGTTCGTGGGATACACTACACAGGGTTGTTCTGCCCACCCTTTGAATATGTGTTCCTCCCTTTTAGTCCACTTGGTTTTCTTTCTTTTCATAGTTTTATCTATATGTATTAAGAGCTCTAAGGTTGTACATGTGCTTTGATCCAGTGATTCCATTTTGGAAAATATATTTTAAGGAAATACCATAAGAAAAAGGTAGTTAATATTGAAATATCCATATTAACATTTATATAGTGAAAAAACTGTTTAAAAAAGTAGATGGGGGAGATAGCTATATAAATGGTAAGGTATATGAACATAATTAAATACCAAATTGGCAAACATGGCAATATGAATGTTTAAATAATGCTAAACTGGAAAAATACATAACATTAAATGGTATGCACACATACTGTTTGTGTGTATGATTGAATGATAATCAGATGATGTGATTAGGTGTAGGTAGCTTAATGCTCACCATATTCGTTGCCCCCACTAATTGCTTAGTTAATAATAGAAATTTAGATTGATACTTTAATAATAAAAATGAGAGCAATTGTTAGGAGTTTGGAACGGTCTGCTCTTTGCTTTTAGAATTTCTGAAACAATGAAAACTGGCATGTGAGTGCTACGAACTAAAGTTTCAAAAACTTTGCTTCATTGATATTTAAAGAAATCTTTCCAAATACCCATATTTTTTCTATTTACAATGAAAAGGACACATATTAAGGTACTTTGTGGCTTTTACAAAATCCTACCCTTTCTTCTGTTCTGTTTATACTATTTTTTATTCATCACCCTTGTTTTTTGTTTCTTTTTGTTTGTTTCCTACTATTTTTATACCTCCTCTGACTTTAACTGAGGGTTTGTATATGATTCCATTTTTTGTCTCTCTTAGTATATTAATTATACTTATTTTAAAATACTTTTTCTAGTGGTTGACCTTCCATTTTTCGATTGGGTTGTTCTTTTGTTGTTGAGTTGTATGAGCTGTTTGTATATTTTGGGAATTAAGCCCTTGTCGGTCCCATGCTTCACAAATATTTTCTCCCATTCTGTAGGTTTTCTTTTCCTTTTGTTTATGGTTTCCTTTGCTGTGCAAAAGCTTGTAAGTTTGATTAGGTCCCATTTGTTTGTTTTTGCTTTTATTTCTATTGCCTTGGGAGACTGACCTAAGAAAACATTGGTACAATTTATGTCAGGGAATGTTTTGTCTATGATCTCTTCTAGGAGTTTTATGGTGTCTCGTCTTGTATTTAAGTCTTTAAGCCATTTTGAGCTTATTTTTGTGCATGGTGTGATGGTATGTTCTGACTTCTTTGATTTACATGCAGCTGTTCAACTTTCCCAGCACCACTTGCTGAAGAGACTGTCTTTTTCACGTTTTATTGTTTGGCCTCCTTTGTCGAACATTAATTGACCAGAGGTGTGTGGGTTTATTTCTGGGGATCTCTGTTCTGTTCCATTGATCTGTATGTCTGCTTTTGTGCCAGTACCACACTGTTTTGATTACTGAAGCTTTGTAGTATTATCTGAAGTCTGGGAGGGTTATGCCTCCTCAGGATTGCCTTGGCAATTCTGGGTCTTTTATGGTTCCTTATAAATTTTAGATTTATTTGTTCTAGTTTTGTGAAAAATGTCATGGGTAATTTGATAGGGATCACATTAAATCTGTAGATTGCTTTGGGTAGTATTGCCATTTTAACAGTACTGATTCTTCCAATCCAAGAGCATGGAATATCTTTCCATTTCTTTGAATCATCTTTAATTTCCTTTATTAATGTTTTGTAGTTCTCAGCATGTAAGTCTTTCACCTCCTTGGTGGGGTTTATTCCTAAATATTTTATTTATTTATTGATGCAATTTTAAAAGGTATTATTTTTTTACATTCCCTTTATGCTGTTCCATTGTTAGTGTAAACATGTGCAACCGATTTCTGTATGTTAATCTTGTATCCTGCTATGTTGCTGAATTCATTTATCAGTTCTAGTAGTTTTTGTGTGGAGTCTTTAGGGTTTTCTATATATAGTAGAAAACTATGTCATCTGCATATAGTGACAATTTTACGTCTTCCCTACCAATTTGAATACCTTTTATTTCTTTTTCTTGTGTGATTGCTGTGGCTAGGACTTCCAATACTATGTTGAAGAGAAGTGGTGAGAGTGGGCATCCTTGTTCCAGATTTTAGTGGGAAGGCTTTCAACTTTTCATTGTTGAGTATTATATTGGCTGTGGGTTTGTCATAAATAGCTTTTATTATGTTGAGATATGTTCCCTCTATACCCATTTCGTAAGGGTTTTTATCATGAATGGATGTTGAATTTTGTCAAATGCTTTTTCTTCATCTATTAAGATGATCATGTGGTTTTTGTTGATGTGGTGTATCACATTGATGATTTGCATATGTTGAACCATCCTTGTGACCCTGGGATGAATCCAACTTGGTCATGGTGTATGACCTTTTTTATGTGTTGTTGGATTCAGTTTGCTAATATTTGTTGAGTTTTTGCATCTATATTCACCAAAGATATTGGCCTTTAATTTTCTTTTTTGGTAGTGTCTTTGTCTGGTTTTGGTATCAGGGTGATGGTGGCTTCATAGAATGTCTTTCGGAGTGTTCCTTCCTCTTCAGTCTTTTGGAAGAGTTTGAGAAGGATCGGTATAAGTTCTTCTTCGTACATTTGGTAGAATTTCCCAGTGAAGCCATCTGGCCCTGGACTTTTGTTTGTAGGGAGTTTTTGTAGCAATTTTTTGTATGTTATTAACGCTGTTCCAGTTCTTTACATAAGGGGCTTTAGTTGAGGAATTCTGAAGAGAAGATAGGACTCCCAGAAGGAACTGACTTCTTTTGAAGGTAGAGAAAAGATGATTCTTATATCTCCAATGAACCGCAGTTGATTTTTTAAATAGTTCCAGTAGTGTCCACCATGGTAAAACTAATACTCCCACAGCTTTTGTGTAGGCATTATGAATAATGGGCTTTGTGAGTGGCTGGCATACAAGGCAAATGAACCATAAATTTTGTATATCCTACTATTCATCCACTTATTTGTTTTAACAACAACCAAATAATTAGCCCTTGCTACATGGAAGACACTGTTGTAGGCTTTAAGAATTCATTAGTGAGAAGGTACTGATGCCTACCCTCACAGAATTTATAGTCTTTTAGAGAAGATAGATAATTGAAGAAGTAATTACAACATGATGTGATTGGTGCTATAAGGGAAGTTTAGTAGGGACAGTTGTTGAGACTAGAAGATGGCTTATTATATATAGTTACTCATGGATCAAATTGTTTGAACTAAATTGAGTCATCTTTGTTTCTTTTAGAGCAACAGTACAACTTCAGGTATGATTTAGAGGAGCCTCCACTGAATTTCCTTAATTATGCAATGTAAATTGAGAAATATTGTGATTTAGAATGTTTCTGATGTAGTGTATAATTCACCTTAATAACCTAAGTAACATTAAGACTTTTAATTCACGATTTTATCTGATCAAAAGGTAGTCTTGGTTTTAAGGTAACATACTTTTTACCTGTAGCTTTAATTATGGTATGATTAAATAATGCTACTGTCTTGCCTTTTCTGTTTTCAGGGAAGGTATTCATGTAAATCAAGAATTGCTGCAGATATCTCCTTGTATTACAGAGCAGTTCATTGAGCTATTGTGTCAGTTCAGCCCAAACCAGGTTATAGAGACACTGCAAGTCCTTGAGTGCTACCGCCTAGAAGAAACTATTCAGGTAAGACCAGTAATGTAGAGAAGGCAAGAGTAAACTTTTCTTTATTGCTCACCATTTTACAGATGAGCACAGGGAGATTCATATATTAAATCAGTTGGCTAAGTTTATACCTAGTAAGTGCTAGCACCCGAAGTTGAACCCAGATAGTTTGACTCCATCGTGCATGCTCTCCATTGCTGTGTTATTGCCTCTCTGTTTATTCTAGTAAAGTCAGAAACAGCACATGTCCATCATTGTTATTCATGAAGTTTCACAGGCATTCTAGCCAACAGGATAAGCAGAGAAAAAGGAATACAGTAAAAATATTAAGAGGGAAAAACCAAGCTCTTACTTGCAGGCACTGATGGTTAGATAGTCCTGTTGTGCCATGTGACTTACTAGACTAGAAGGCAATTACACAGTCATTGCCTTGATTCTCTTTCCTTGTTTTCTCCTGTTTCCAAATGGAAATGAATGTGTGTGTGTGTGTGCATGTATGCACATATGTACATATGTATACATACACACATACTCTAATCTACCATAAGAGGCTAGTATGTTCCCTGTTTAAAATTTGTTTTTAAGCTACCTTTTTATGGTTGCTATCAATACTCATGAAACAGTAGCCTGTATTTTCTGCATCCATGTCCTAAACTGCCCACACAATTAAAATTTTTTAAATTATAAAATATTTCAAAATACATAGAAATGTGCAAAATGGGTACATATATTCCCACCAACCCAACTTTACAGATGTTAATGTTTTGCCATACTGGCTTCAGATCTTTGTTGTTTGTTTTAGAAATAAAGCATCCTATATCTGTCATGTCTCCCTTGAGGTTACTACTGACCTGAAGATGGGAAGTTTATCCTTCCCATCCATTTTAAAAATTTTTCCTGTATATGAATTTACCTATAAAACACAAGGTACAGTTCTGTATGTTTTTAAAATTTGTATTAATGGTATCATACAGTAATATCCTATTGCAAATTGCTTTTTTATTAATTTTTTATCTATCAGTTTTTAATACAAATAGCTCTAGTTCATTCATTTTAATGACCATATAATAGTCAATTGAATAACTGTGCCGCAGTTTATATATTTTCCTATTCACAGACATTCAGAGTGTTTCCAATCTTTTGCCATTATAAACAATGCTACTTTGGACATCTTTGTACATACCTTCTTTGTGCCCATCTGAGATTTCTCTAAGTAGTATGCCTGGAAGTGGAATTCTTTAGACAATAGAGTAGCTGAATTCTATTCATATTGCCAAGTTGATTTCTTATTTGCTTCCAGTCTCATCATCAGTATTTGAAATTTGCTGTTTTTCCACATCCTTGCTGATTTCTAGTATTTTTAGACTTCTTAATTTTTGCCAGTGTGATGATTATCATTGCTTACTCATAACATTGCATATCTTTCCATATCTTTAATGACACTTTGGGTTTTCTTTTCTCTGAATTATCTATTCATATCATTTGCCCAGTTTCCTATTGAGGTTTTGCCCTTCTGTTACTGATTTCTAGAAGTTCTTTCTAATTTCTGGATCTCTAGTTCTTTGCTGATTTTATATGTTGGAGATGCCTTCTTCCAGTCTATTATGGCATGTCTTTTAACTTGGTTTTTAGTGACTTCTATTTTAATTTATCAGTCTTTTCCTTTAACGTTAAAATTTTGTGTATGTGACTTTTATTTCCTTTCCTACTTTAATGGCATTAAGGATATCCTCTTATATGAGTTTTATAGTTTGGCTTTTTTCATTTAGGCTTTTAGTCCATCTGGAATTTATTTATGTAAACAGATCAAGAGAGGGATTTATATTTTTTTTCCATGTGGATGGCTAATGGTCCATGTGGCATTTTCTTGTCCTTTCTTCACTTATTTATAATGCCATACTGCTGTACACCAAACTCCCAAATATACATAGATCTTTTTGTGAATTCTGTTCTATTCTTTTGGTCATTTGTCTTTCCCTATACCCATGCCACATATTTTAATTAATACAGCTTTAAAATAAGGTTTATTGTTTGGAAGAAGAGTCTTCCTTCCTCATTCTTTTTCTTTAAAATTCTCTGGCTACTCTTGGCCTCTTACTATTTTGCATCAAATTAGGAATCACATTGTCACATTCCTATAAAAATAACATATTCTTCTGGGATTTTGATGAAAAATACATTGAATTTATAGATTAATTCAGGGAGGATTGACATCTTATGGTATGGTCTTCACATTCAGGAACATGGTTGTCTTTTTGAAATGCCTTTTACCCACTTTGGTGAGGTTTTATAACTAAAGTTATAAAATATAATATTTTACATAAGGCTCTTGCACGATTTCCTCAATTTGTTCTTAGATACTTTTTGTTAACATTGTAAAAGGAAATTTAAAAAAAATTTTTATTGGAATATAGTTGATTTCAATGTTGTGTTAGTTTCAGATGTACAGCAAAGTGGTTCAATTATACATATACATGTATTCATTCTTTTTTAGATTCTTTTCTCATATAGGTTATTAATATCACAGAATATTGAGTAGAGTTCCCTGTGTCATACAATAGGCCCTTGTTGGTTATCTGTTTTATGTATAGTAGTGTGTATGTGTTAATCCCAAGCTCCTGATTTATCCCCCTGCACCCCCCCACGTTTCCCCTTTGGTAACCATAAGTTTGTTTTCAAAGTCTGTGAGTCTGTTTCTGTTTTGTAAATAAGTTCATTTGTATCATTTTTTAATTAGACTCCACATATGAGTGACATCGTATGATATTTGTCTTTCTCTGTCTGACTTACTTCACTTAGTATGATAATCTCTAGGTCCACCCATGTTTCTACAAATGGCAGTATTTCATTCTTTTTTATGGCTGAGTAATATTCCATTGTATATATGTATCACATCTTCTTTATCCATTCCTCTATCAATGGACATTTAGATTGCTTCCATGTCTTGGTTATTGTAAATAGCTCTGCAATGAACATTGGGGTGCATGTATCTTTTTAGATTATGGTTTTCTCAGGATATATGCCCAGGAGTGGGATTGCTGGATTATATGGTAGTTCTATTTTTGGTTCTTTAAGGAACTTCCATATTGTTCTCCATAGCAGTTGTACCAATTTACATTCTCACCAACAGTGTAGGAGGGTTCCCTTTTCTCCACACCCTCTCCAGCATTTATTGTTTGTAGACTTTTTGATGATGACCAATCTAAGCTATGTGAGGTGATACCTCATTGTAGTTTTGATTTGCATTTCTCTAATAATTAGTGATGTTGAGCATCCTTTCATGAGCTTTTTTGGCCATCTGTGTGTCTTCTTTGGAGAAATCTCTGTTTAGATCTTCTGCCCATTTTTTGATTGGATTGTTTGTTTTTGCATGAGCTGTTTGTAGGTTTTTAGATTAATCCTTTGTCAGTCACTTTATTTGCAAATATTTTCTCTCATTCTGTGGGTTGTCTTTTTGTTTTGTTTATGGTTTCCTTTGCTGTGCAGAAGCTTTTAAGTTTAATTAGGTCCCATTTGTTTATTTTTGTTTTCATTTCCATCACTCTAGGAGACAGATCCAAAAAAATATTGCTATGATTTATGTCAAAGAGTGTTCTGCCTATGTTTTCCTCTAAGAGTTTTATAGTGTCTGGTCTTACATTTAGGTCTTTGATCCACTTTAAGTTTATTTTTGTGTATGCTGTTAGAGAATGTTCTAATTTCATTCTTTTACATGTAGCTGTCCGGTTTTCCCAGCATCACTTCCTGAAGAGACTGTCTTTTGTCCATTGTATAGTCTAGCCTCCTTTGTTGTAGATTAATTGACCATATGTGCATGGGTTTATTTCTGGGCTTTCTATCCTGTTCCATGGATCTACCATACTGTTTTGATTTCTGTAGTTTTGTACTATAGTCTGAAGTCAGGGACTCTGATTCCTCCAGCTTCGTTTTTCTTTCTCAGTATTGCTTTGGCTCTTTGGGGTCTTTTGTGTTTCCATATAAATTTTATAATTTTTTGTTCTAGTTCTGTGAAAAATGCCATTGGTAATTTGAAAGGGATTGCATTAAATCTGTAGATTGCCTTGGGTAGTATAGTCATTTTGACAATATTGATTCTTTCAATCCAAGAACATGATATATCTTTCCAACTGTTTGTGTCATCTTCAATTTCTTTCATCAGCATCTTATAGTTTTCAGAGTATAGGTCTTTTGACTCCTTAGGTAGGTTTATTCCTAATTATTTTATTCTTTTTGATGTGATAGTAAATGGCATTCTTTCCTTAATTTCTCTTTCTGATCTTTCATTGTTATGTATAAGAATGCAAAAGATTTCCGTGTATTAATTTTGTATCCTGCAACTTTACCAAATTCATTGATGGGTTCCAGTAGTTTTCTGGTTGCATCTTTAGGATTTTCTATGGAGAGTATCATTTCATCTGCAAACAGTGATGGTCTTATTTCTTCTTTTCCAATTTGGATTCTTTTTATTTCTTTTTTCTTCTCTGATTGCTGTGGCTAGGACTTCCAAAACTTGTTGAATAAACAGTGGTTATCCTTGCCTTTTTCCTGCTCTTAGAGGGAACGCTTTCAGCTTTTCACCATTGAGAGTGATGTTAGCTGTGGGGTTTTCATATATGGCCTTTATTATGTTGAGGTAAGTTCCCTCTATGCCCACTTTCTAGAGAGTTTTTTTTATCGTAAATGGGCGTTGAATTTTGTCAAAAGTTTTTTCTGCACCTATTGAGATGATCATATGGTTATTTATTTATTTATTTATTTTTAGCTATGTTGGGTCTTCGTTGCTGCACCGTGGGCTTTCTCTAGTTGTGGTGAGTGAGGGCTACTCTTCGTTGCGGTGCGCTAGCTTCTCATTGTGGTGGCTTCTCTTATTGTGGAGCACGCTAGGTGCATGGGCTTCAGTAGTTGTGGCTCGTGGGCTCAGGCTCAGTAGTTGTGGCACATGGGCTTAGCTGCTCCACGGCATGTGGGGTCTTCCCGGACCAGGGCTCGAAGCCATGTCCTCTGCCTTGGCAGGCGGATTCTTAACCACTGCACCACTAGGGAAGTCCCGATCATATGGTTTTTATTCTTCAGTTTGTTAATGTGGTGTATCACATTGATTAATTTGTGGATACTGAAGAATCCTTGCATCCCTGGGATAAATCCCACTTGATCATAGTGTATGATCCTTTTAATGTATTGTTGGATTCAATTTGCTAGTATTTTCTTGAGTATTTTTGCATCTATGTTCATCAGTGGTATTGGCCTGTAATTTTCTTTTTTTGTGGTATTTTTGTCTGGTTTTGGTATCAGGGTGATAGGGGCCTCATAGAATGAGCTTGGGAGTGTTCCTTCCTCTGCAATATTTTGGAAGAGTTTCAGAAGGATAGGTGTTAATTCTTCTCTAAATGTTTGATGCAATTCACCTGTGAAGCCATTGGGACCTGGACTTCAGTTTGTTGGAAGTTTTTTAATCACTGTTTCAATTTCAGCACTTGTGATTTGTCTGTTCATATTATCTATTTCTTCCTGGTTCAGTCTTGGATGGTTGTATCTTCCTAAGAATTTGTCCATTTCTTCTGGGATATACATTTTATTGGCATATAGTTGTTTGTAATAGTCTCTTATGGTTCTTTGTATTTCACTGGTGTCAGTTTTAGCTTATTTTTCATTATGTTGTTAACTCCTTCTTGTGTATTTTAAATTTCAGTTATTGTATTCTTCAGCTTTGATAATTCTCTTTTATATTTTCTATTTCTTTCTTGCAGTTATCACTGTGTTCATCTATTATTTTCCCATGTTCAGTTAGCATTTTATTACTAATGCTTTGAACTCTTTTCAAGTAAATTATTTATCACTTTTTTTATTTGTTTCCCACCCCCTTAATGAATTTACCTTTTTCTTTCATCTGAAACATATTCCTCTCTTTTTATATCTTGTTTGACATTCTCTGTTTTTCTGTGTGAGATTATGTGAAACATTTCCATATCCCAGTCTTGAAGGCATGTCCATATGTGGGAGCATCCCTATGAAGTCTGCTTGTCCCCAGTGGCACTGGTGGAAGAGCTAATTTTAAAGTGAGCATAGGCTGCATCTTTCTCTGTTATGTGCTACAAGGCAGTGTATTGCTGGCATGTAGGGCTAGAGTCACTGCCCTATTAGGGGTGGTGCCAAGGCCTAAGGGTCTGGAGCAGGATCTCTGAGAGAGTTGGGCTTCTTCCCAGTGTTATGGTGGTGTTCGCCACGGTTGGGGATATGGCTGGGACCTAAGGGCTTGGGGCTGCACTTCTAAACTTGTTCCACTTCTTCCCTGGTATGCACGCATTGGGGAGAGGCAGGGTCAGGGCCAGAGCAGTAGGAACCACACTAGTAAGCTGGTTCCACTTCTACCTTTGTGCAGTTGTACCAGCAGTGGCAGTCTCCACCGTAGCTGGAGGCAGGACGAGGGCCTGAGTTGATTCCACTCCTTCCCTAGTGCTTGCACGTATTTGTGTGCAGGCAGTGACAGTCTCTGATGTGGCTGGAGGAAGGGTTATAGTCCAAGCAGCCTCTGCTCCCTCCCAAGCATAGGCATGCGTGCTAGTACCTGCAGTGGCTCTCTCTGCTCTGGCTAGATGTAGGGCCATGGTGTGAGGTGGCTCCACTCCCTCCATGTTTACTCAGGCTCATTAGAAATGAAATTTCTAAAAGGAAATTTTTTGAAATGACTTTTTTAAATTGGTTACTGCTAGTGTATGTTATTAATTTTTGTTCATTGTTTTATATCTAGCAACCAGCCTGAATTATTTTTTCGTTCAAATATTTTCTAGATTTTTTTATGACAATAATTTTTTCTGAGAATAATGGTAGTTTTTTTTCTTTCTTGCCAATCTTATACTTTTTTCATTCCCTCATCAGATATCTAGGAGCTCTGGGATATTATTGAACAGAGGCAGTGATAGTATGCATTCTCTCCTTGTTCCTGATTTAAAGGGGGATGTGTCTAACATTTTATGTTAAATATGGTGTTTATTGTAGGATTTTGATAGATAATTTTTATTAAATTAAAAAAGTGCCATTACCAGTTTGAGTTAGAGTGTTTTGTATTGTTTTTATTTTTGTGAAAAATGGGTGCTGCATTTTACTAAATACTTTTTCTGCATTTATTGAGATGATCACGTTTTCCTCCTTTGATCTGTTAACCTATAATATGTTATTTGTGCCTCTCTTTTTTCTTACTCCTAAGAAAGTTTTATTCTATGTTTTTAGTCTTTTCAAAGACTAATTTAGGATTTTCTTTTAAACCTCGCTATCGTTTCTCTGTTGTTTCTTTTCATGACATTCTTTTCTGTACTTATTTTCTTTCTTTTACCTTAGCTTAACTGGCATTTGTTTTTTACTTATTAGAAACTCTTAGTTTATTAATTTTTATTAAGATCCCACAAGCTAATGTATAGAGTTTTCATTGTCATTTTGTTCTAAATATTTTGTGAATAATTACACTTATCAATTTCTGGTGTATATTATTACTATTTATGTATACATGTTACCTTTTGTGCAATGGATATACCTGATTCAGGTGCATAACAACTTTTAAAATAAATAAGTGAAAAAAAAATGAGTGACCTTGGTTCAGTCAGAGTCCCAAATGGGCCACTCTAAGACTAGAAAGTCAAATATTTGCATGTTATACTGTAAAGTAGCATACTACTAGGGTATGAATTCATTATTTATTATCATGGGGTTTTTTTTCATCCTTAATAGGATCTTCTGACTCCACAAACAAGATTTTTGAACAAAAAAGCTTTATCTTTTCTTCTTTCCTAGATTACCCAGAAGTATCAACTTCATGAAGTCACTGCTTATCTATTAGAAAAGAAAGGAGATATTCATGGTGCCTTCTTAATAATGCTAAAGGTAACATTTTACTGTATTTGCTTTGTCATGTTTCTGTCTAGCCCTATACCCATTTATCAATCCATCTTTTTTTCATGAGATAAAATTGACATACAATATTGTGTAAGTTTTTGTCAATCCATCTTAATTTCTTATGTTTCAAAGTAAGCTGCAGACAACAGTACATTTTTTTTGTACATTTTATTTCTAAATATTTTTATCATGCATGTCATGATACACCAGTATCCCACATGATACTAATCCCAAGGCTTAGTAGTTGTGGCTTGCGGACTCTAGAGCACAGGCTCAGTAGTTGTGGCGCACGGGCTTAGTTGCTCCATGGCATGTGGGATCCTCCCGGACCAGGGCTTAAACCCGTGTCCCCTGCATTGGCAGGCGGATTCTTAACCACTGCGCCACCAAGGAAGCCCTGTGTTTTCTATATACACAAAAATTCTCTTCTGAATGGCAGAGATCATTCTTAATAACCTTGTTGTTTCTTGGGGTTTACCTTTAAAATATGATAATTCAGGTATTGGTGGATTAGAAATAAAAAGTGTTCCTTTTACCTCCTAGAGACTACAAAGCAAACTTCAGGAGATAACACATCAAGATGAAAGTAAGTTCGCGAGTGTAATTTACAATTTCTTTTTCCATGGGCCCCATGTTTTAAAAGATATTAAGTGATAAACTGTATTTATTAAGTAATAATCACATTGATCTGCATGTTACTGTTTATTTGACGTTGATCTCAATTTTGGCTTGTTTTCAAGGGCTCATAATAGGAAGTAATATAAACCACTGTGGTTTTGCAATGCTAATTGTCAGTAGAGGTCATTGGACAGAAAATTAGGTACTCTTCACTGGTATTGATTAATTTTTTAGTTATATTCCTGTACTTATGTTTTGGTTATTATAAATGAGGTACATAACTAACATCTAAAAAATTACTATAATGTGCTGAACAACAGCAAAGCAGATCTTCTAATCAGTAAGTAATAATTAGTGTTTCTGTATTGAATTTATATAATTTTAGCAGAAAGCAGTAAAACTTGAAACAGTTTAAAATCTTGAATGGCTTTGTCACAGATAGGTATGTAATTCCTATTATATTCCTTGATACTAAAAAAAAGTTATTTATTTTGTAAAAGTGTGGTAAAATAAACATAACATAAAATTCACCATTTTAACCATTTTTAAGTTTACAGTTCATTGGCAATAAGTACATTCACATCATTGTGCAATAATCACCACCATCCATCTCCAGAACCTTTTCAGCATCCCAAACTGAAACTCTGTACCCATTAGACAATTACTCCTAATTCCCTCCTCCCCACTCAGCCCCTGGTAACCACCATTCTATTTTCTGACTTGATGAATTTGAATTTGATTACTCTATGTATCTCATAAGTGGAATCAAACAGTAATTGTCCTTTTGTGTCTAGCTTATTACACTTAGCATAAAGTCTTCAAGATTTATCCATGTTGTAGCACATGCAGAATTTCATTCATTTCTAAGACTGAATAATATTCTGTTTTATGTATATACTACATTTTGTTTTTCCATTCATTTATCAATGGGCACTTGGTTGCTTCCACCTTTTGACTATTGTGAATAATGCTGCTATGAACATGGGTGTAGAAATATCTTTTTGAGTCCCTGCTTTCAGTTCTTCTCGGTGTATACCCAGAAGTGGGATTACTGAGTTAAATGGTAATTCGATTTTTAATTTTTTGAGGAACCACCATACCGTTTTCCGTAATGGTAATATCATTTCACATTCTCACCAGCAATGCACAAGGCTTCCAAATTCTCCACATCTTCACTATCACTTTTATTTTCTGTTTTCTTGGTAGTAGCCATCCTAATGAGTGTGAGGTAGCATCTCATTGTGGTTTTGATTTGCATTTCCCTAATAATTGGTGATGTTGAACATCTTTTCTTAGACTTATTGGCCATTTCTATATCTTCTTTGGAGAAATGTCTATTCATACCCTTTGTCCACTTTTGAATTGGATTATTTGTTTTCCTATTACTTGACATTTTCAAAATATCCCTCCCAAAGTTCAGAGGAACACTTGATAGGTGATTTTTAGATTGTTTTACCTTTTTAACCCACTAACACATTTCTTGGACCCCTTAGCCCACACATTCCCCTAAACACCTTTACCCTAATTCTCCATAGATTATTTGTTTTTGGAACTTCCATAGCAGTTGGTTGACTTTCTATGTTTAGTCCAACTAAACATTTAATTATTGTTTTTGTGCTTTAGTATATGTTCAGTCAATTTGACTGTTAGATTTGTTGCATTTATGGCATTTTTCAATTTACTGTTATGAGAATAATTTTTATAGACATTACATGAAGGATTGTGGGAAAAGTAAAAAGAATGTTTCCCCCAAATCACTACAGTAATTTGCAGGTGATATGTGTAGGGAAGCCAATTCCTTGAATTCCGATGAAGGTAAATGTCTCAGTAATAGTCTCATAACTGCCATTTACTGTCAGATTCAATTTTGACAGTGTGCTTAGGAGTTTTGAAGGATTTGGTACTTGCACAGCACTGGGCTAGTTTCTGTGGGTGATACACAGATGGCTAAAACACAGTCCTCGCCCAAAGAGCTACAGTCTCTTGAAGGAGACAGATATGTAAGTAAAAACCTCTAGTGCATGTAGAATCAAATACTATAAAAGAGGTACAGTGAGAGTGGCAAAGGGTTGTGGAAAATTGGGGAACTACCTGTAACTGAGATTCTTTTGTGGAAGATGTGACCTTTGAAGTAGTCACGATTGGAATGATGAATAGGAATTTGATAGACAAAAGCAAGGAAAGGGTCTTCTGGGCTGAGGAGAACATGAGCATGGAAGTGCCTGGCTAGTTACCTTGGGGAGGAGGAAATAATCTGGTGATATAAGAGCACTGAGGGTGGGAAGATGCACCAGGATGTTTACTGTGTTTACTTAGGATCAGAGGTTTATTGACATTCTCTTTGTAAAAATTAGAAGTCTTTGATAGTTTTTGTGCGTGAGACTCATATGTTTGGACTTGTGCTTAAGGGAACTGTAGTGACAGTATAAAAGGGAATGAGGAAGGCACGATTTGGAAGTCAAAAGTTAATTTAGAGGCTGCTGCAGTAGTGCAAACAGGGTGATGAAGGGCTCCACTCGGGTAAAGTAGTGGGTATATGAGAGTGTGGAAGTAGAATTAACAAAATTAACAATTTATTTGAATGTACAGGTGAAAGCATCAAAGATGGTGAAGATTTATAAACTGGTTGACTTAAAGGTCATGGTTCTATTAACTTAGTTTGGAAATGTAGGGGAAGGAGCAGATTTGAAGTAAGAAAAATGGGTTGGGTTTTGCACATATAAAGTTCAAAGTGACTGCAGGATGTCCATGTAGAGATAGATGTCCTAGAGCCTGGTGAAAATTCAACGTGCAGGTTATGAAAGGAATAAGGGCTGGAGGTGTATATTTGAAAGTTATTAGCAAGGACATAGGAATTAAAACCAGAAGAGTGGCTGAAATTATTGAAAAAAATGAAAAGAAAAGGGCCTGAGATAGTATCTTGGAGAAATACATACATTTAAGAAATAGAGGAAGAAATGGTAGAGCAAGAAAGATAAAAGATAATCTTTCTATTAACTAATCCACAGACAAATGGTTGGGGATTTTCCATAGCTAAAGCATATTAAAATGCTAAGTATGATGTGCTTTCTACGTCCTAGGAATGTGAGACATTTATATGGAAAACTGTTGCAAAGAACTACCTGCTTTTTATCTACTGAAGTTTGGTATCAGGTCTTTATACATGAATATATCATAGAAAACTAAAAGTATGCAGAGAAAAAATTGTTTAATTTTTTACAGAAGCTTTGAGATTATCAGTAATATATCCTTGAGTGATGTTAACAGTTTTTCTGAATCTAGATACCAAAGAGGATCCCTCACTGAAGAATGTTGAAGAGACCATGGTGGAGACAATTGCCCTTTGCCAGAGAAATTCACATAATTTGAACCAGCAGCAGAGAGAGGTAGGAGAGTGACTACAGAGGCTTTTAAAAATCTGTTCTGGTCTGAAACTAGGAATTAATTCTATTTCCACTGCCCTCTCAGCTACCTGAGTTCAGTGCTCCCAGGAGTATAAGACTCCTAAAGTTATTATGAGGAGTGCCTGTCTGCTTTGTTCTCACAAAAGGCTTTATATTCTTAGATTTGGCTGTGCTGCAAAATTTAGGTGTGTGAATACTAGATGTCCTTGTTCTCTCTGGACTGAGTTTTTGTGTATTCCGTGTAGTGGTACTGTGGATGTGTCGTCCATTTATCATCTATACCATTCCCCGTGGATAAGGTGAGCGTGAAGCACTGGAGGAGAAGCCTCAAGGGATACAGAGAAAGCTGAAAAAGGTCAAGAAGGCTACGGTATAGTAGTTCTCAACCTTGGCCGCACATAAGAGTCACATGGGGAGCTTTGAAAAATCCCAGACTGTACCTGAGATCAATTAAATTAAAGTCTTTGGGGCTGGGCCACAGTCATCAGTATGTTTTAAGGCTTCCCACATGATTCCACTGTGCAGCCAAGGTTGGAACCATGTCTGTAACAGATTCCAGACTGCAAAAAGGGAGAACGCAGAGCTGAAGGAGATATAGTAGAGCACGTGGGGCGGGTGGGAGTTAACAGCAGTGAAGCAGAAACCAAGGGGGCGAGATGCGACTTGACAGCTAAATTGTGCAGTAGTTTTAAGAAGTAAAGTTAGCAGTGTGATATGTATGGCATAACTGCTCCTGCCCCTCCAGGCTCTGGCCTCTGACTTAACACCACCTGGTCTCCTTCCACTGCCTGGGCTTCTGAAATGGGAAACAGGGTAAATTTTTCATATATAGTTTGCCATACATGTTCCAATGAAAATGATAAACTTGGTATGTTTCTGTTCTTATGAGATGGGTAAATTTCTCCTTTATGTTTTTGTCAAGGGTTTTTTTAAGGTCATAAATTTTGAATACGCTTTAGAATATAAATTGTATATAACAAACACATTTATATAATAGATGTGGTTTTTTTATTTAAAAAACTTTTTTGAGTGAAATGATACATACCCATTATTTTTTAAAATTCCGCAATACAGAAAGTTACACAGAGGGATGTTTAAAAAAATTACCCTGTATCCATCTTATCAGCCAGAAATAACTGTCATTATCATTTGGTGAATATCACTCTAGATATTTTTTATCTACCTAGGTTAACATAATTTTAGAAAAATTGAATCAAACAATGCTTGCTTTAAAAATATAGTATTTAATCTCATTTAGGAAGCTTATGTAAAACTGAGGAAATTCTGAAATTCAAATAAATAGTTCTTCAGTACACTATCTCTTAATAAATCTCCCTGAAGTTGAAAAAATCTAAATAACTATAATAGATTAGAAGTATCGTTTATAATTACATTTCGGTTTTTATAATATCTCTGATGTCTGCCCAGTAAGGAAGTTTACGTGAACTCATACACACTTGCTCCAGCCTCCCTTCTCCATCCCTCTGAATTTTAGTTAGTTATGTTATTTTACCTCATTAAGGTTAACAATACATTCTTTTCTGTATCCACAATTCCCATAGTTGTTCAGTCTTTATTTAAATGTATTATGGGCTTTACAACATTCCTTTTGCCCTGATCTTTCCATTCCTAAGTTTTAGTTTTCATTTATCTTTTGGCTAACTGTCTGCATTTGGACATGGTTATATTTTGATAGAAAAACACAAAAGGGTAAAACTATTAAAGCTATGTTTATACATAAATATACATAAATATTTTTCAACCCTTCTGTCTCCTCCCTAACATCTATTTTATATTCTTCCTTCTTCTCATGGAAAATTTAAGGAAAAATGACAATTATGTTTTATAAATAGAGCCATTTAGGCTCACATAAGCTGAAATATGTCCAGATTCACATATATTAATGGTAGAATTAGATATAAAATTCGTGCCTCCAGAACTCTAGGGATTATTCTGACTATATTTGAACTCTTATCTCTTAATCAGAGACAGGACTAAGGCTTCCTTTGATGTGGTGAAAGGGTAATTTATTCTGTATTTTTTTGTCAAAAAATATATCTGAGTTGGAATCTGTCTCTTCCTCTCTTAGACACACACACGTGCCTCTCACACCACTCTGTATTCCACTCCACCCTCCACAACTGGTTTTTGCTTCTTTTCTGAACAACGTTCATAGCAATAATAAAAACATTGCATGTTAGTTTTTATGTAAATACTATTTTTGTGAAAATGCTGAACTGATTTTATGTAATACCAAACATTAATTTTGGGGGATTTTCATGGTTGTTTCCCTTGTTCCTCTTTGCTTTGTTTTTGGTTTGGAGAGAGTGAGAACAAGAGCTATTGCCACCAACCCTAATCTAACTAGAAAATTTGAAGGATCCAAAAGCCTGATAATGAATTGTCTGTAATATCTCTTTCCAAAAGTTTCTTCAGAAGATTTAATGTCATGGAGTATTTCCTTAAAGTTAGACTGCAGGAAGTCGGGTTGTCAGTCCTTTCCCAGGTAGAATCTATACCTGTCCTACTTTGTATGTCCATCTACCCCAGTGTCCAGTGATTACATATAATAAAGAATATGGCTTTGTTATGCACATAATTCCCTGAAAAAGAAAGCTGTTGATTATGTAACATGAGAAAGTAATTCACGTTCAGCTGTGTTGCTCTCAGGGGTTAGAACTGTCATTATCATGGATTGTTATTTTAGCCTGTGGGTTTTTAGAGTTTATCCAAGTTAACATTTTAAGAACCAGCATTAAAGAGCAAGAGAGACAAAATATTTAAAAGGTGTCTACCATGTATTTCAGGTTAATGTGGAGATTTAATTGAAGAAGAACAATTCCTCTATTTAGGGTATGAACACTTCCCATGGCTATTATCTCTGCAGCCATGCTTACCCCAGTCTGCTATTTATAAACCAAGAATAAAGCAACCTTTAAAAAAGGTAATTCTTCTAAAATTTCTGGATTAAATAAGAAAAATTTTAAATCAAATTTCTAAATATAATAAATATAAAAACCAAAAGGTAAAAATGAGGTATACCATATACAGTTAAATTAAAAGACTATAAAAATACATGGAAATAAATGATGTGGTTGTAAAAACAAACTGAAATAGGCAACGAAAACACAAGCTAAGTAAAGCCATCCAAGAATAAAATACAAGATTAAAAATTCATGAGTACTAGATAAAATAAATTAAAATTTCAATAAAATAAAGAATTGCCAGTATACAACATAGTTAAAACCAGTATCTTAAGAACTTGAAGAAATACTGTTAAAAAAAAAAGTACATAAAATCCTGGCCTTAGAAAACCTCAAATGGGGGCAGATAAGGGCTTCCTTGTAGAGCTCTTCGGTGGAAGGTCACCCCGTGGGAAAGTCACCGGACCATTAGCCTGTCCCCTTAACCATGCTTGTCCTGCTCTGTCAATACTGACTTTTTTTTCATGCCTCTTGGATGTTTGCAGGAATAGGTTTCTCCCAAGATACTGGGTGAAATAAGGCCTTTGTAAATCATTACCCAACAGGAAAATATGCTTGAAATTTTAAAATGTATTAGTTTGATTTTGGATGATGAAGATTTTTCCTAAGGCTTAGGAAGAACACATATGATGCACATATGGCAGTGTATAATCACTGGCAAATTACTCAACTTCTCTAAGCTTCAGCATCTTATCTCCAGTAAAGATAATGCTTACTGTATAAGGTTATCATGAGATTGAAACAACAAAATGTATGTAAAGCATTTAATACAGTGCCCTACGTAATAGGAATAAATAAATGTTAGATCTGTTCATTTATGTCATGATGTGGTTGGAAATGTTAATTGAAATAATGTTAACTTCCACTTCTTAGTCTGTGATGACTGAGGAAATAACAAAATAATGCTTGATACAGGAGAAAACTTTGGAGAACTGTATTTATTTATCTTGCTTGACCTAGCTGATGAGAAATGGGGGGAGGGTGGTTGTGGGAGAGTTCTTTATTCCCTTCTGCAGTACATAGGGCTGTTTAGACTGTGTCAGTGAAACATTTAAGAACGTAGCCTGAGGCTCTGCTCTGGCTCCTTTGAACCTACCCTTTTCTGAGACACAGAAGATTTGCAGTTCCAAGGTCTAGACTTACTTAACTTCAGCTTCCTTATTTTCCCAAGGCACATGGTAAAGATATCTGTTCTGGCTGTGGTCTTTGCTTTTTTACTGTCTTTTCTCTTCCCAGTCAAGTGTTCCATCTTTTCTTTTTCTAATTTTTACCAACAAATGTATGTGAGAAGTACATTTCAATCTGTGAAACACTAAGCTGATGTTAGTTGTTCTTAAAAACAACAGAGTACTTTTGTTTTCCTTTGTTTTCCTCTGCCATTATAGGCACTCTGGTTTCCATTACTGGAGGCAATGATGGCACCTCAGAAGCTGTCTAGTTCAGCTGCGCCTCATCTGCACTCTGAAGGTAAGGTCATAGCGTCCACGTATACTGTCCCCCAATTTCTATCTGCTGATGATTGTCATTTTGATACCTTCTCCCAGCATCGTATTTTTATTATTTTCCTTAACGAAATCATACTGTAGTGTTGATCTCATTTTTTCATGTTCACTGCTTTCTGTGGCACCAGTTATATCATTTGTCTTGGATAATAGTAGCTTTACAACTTACCAGCAGTTAACTTTAAAATATCAAACTGGCCTTGGTTAGCCAAGTTTCTAGGAAGTTGTATTCCTATGACTTACAGGAAAAACAAAAAACACTTATTTTAAACTAACCTTAATATTGACATTTTATTATAACAGCTCTGAAATCTTTGACCATGCAAGTTCTAAACAACATGGCAGCATTTATTGCCCTTCCATCAATCTTGCAAAGAATCTTACAGGTGAGTTGAAAGGGGGAAAATTCAGCGTTGATCAATTTTAACTAATATTTTAGTTATGTATAAATAATAGCAAATTGGGCTAATGTGTAAGTGGATCTCAAGCATAATGCAGCTTATTTTTGGCATTAACGAAATATCTAACTTACAACTCTCATCCTTGAATCTTTCCTAGCACTCCAGTGATGTGGGTTTGCCTGGCACACACTTGCAACCTTCAGTTAGGGGGTGCAGGCTTCAGTTCACTGTGACCTTTGGATTCAGATACACAAGCTTCCTTTTGGTGTGCTAACTGGGAGAGAATTACCATTGTTTCCAGCTGATTATACTTTTTAGATCAAAAAGAGAAACGTAAAAATTATGTTAATATAGACATTTCTTAATCTTGTTATTTAGGGTTTCTAGCTCATCCTAAAACTTTCTGTCCAAAGCTCATCTCCTACTATAGATTCTAGCTGGCTTTGTGTCCAAAGCCTTTGTAGGAAACATCATTCCAGCCTGTTTTCTTCAGCAAAAAGGCCCGAACCTTTCCAACCTCATCAAAAGGAGAACACTAAAAATATGCTAAGATATATTTTTAGGAAAATCTGTGAACGTTCTTGGGTAAACAGCAGGAATTATCCTTAGAATCCATTTTGTCTTCCCTTACTTTATGCAGGATAGAGACACACCAAAAAAAAAAAAAAAAAAAAATGTCAAACAGTAATATGATGCCATTGATCTTCATAATTTTCAAATGATTTTTATCCAGTCAAGAATGTCCCTCTCAGCTCTCTTTTAAGACTCTCCAAGCTTTCCTTCCAATCTGGTATGAAGCAGCTGGACCTTTGCTGATAAAGACTACTGCGTCCAGCAGTCTCTCACCACGTTGTACGTTATCCTTTAGAATGTATCTTCACACGTGTCATTTCATTGATCCTTATCATGAATTGAATAATAATTTAGTACAGACTACTTTTCTTATATCTATTCTAAAATATATTAGTCATAAGGTTTTTAATCATATATAAAGTAATATCTCCATAAGACAGGAATACTTTAATTTACCAGGTAAATTAGAAAAAAATGAAATCCTAAAGCCAAAAGTGTCTTCCCTCTCATTGTACGCATTTAGCTTTATTTTGAGCTTTAAGCACACTTTGATACATAAACTATAATAAATATTAATTGATTTTTTTCCTTGGCATAAGCATATGATGTTTTAAAAAAAATGTATTTCAAGACTCATATCCTTGAAGGCTTTTGATATTTGAAAGTCTTAACTTTATTTTTGTGTTATACTGGCATTCACTATAATTGTGTTCTTATCGTTTTCCACCTTCAGTGGTTGTTAACTCACACTAATAAGGAGAGTATGCTGATTCTTAAATTCCTTATTTGCATGTTTGTGATCACTGTAATGATAACTCTACCTTATATTTGTATAGAGATTTTTATTTTTTCAAGTTGCTTTCACAGATAATGCTAATTTAAGCTCATTCCCATTATATCATGTAAGTTCCTTCATTTGTTTCAGTCCCTGGTCTTTTGAGGAGTTAATTATTAATTGGTTTATATATTGTATGTTACCCTGTTTGGTTATTATCTGTGTAGATGAAAGAAAGGCACAGTTCTTGCCCTAAAAGGCCTGTTTTAAGGGAGACAAGAAAGTATCTGATATAACTATTCACACGGCTCTAAAGAGCAAGTAATGTTGGCTACCTTAAGGATTACCTTCTCTGAACCCCAGGTAGGGTAATTGCTACTTCTGCATCTGTACACTTTTAGTCCACATGATTATAGCAGGAGCAGCCAGGTGAAAGCATGACCCTGCCTCTTGACTCTATCTGATTGACTCAGGGTGGGCAGCTGGCCTAAGAGGGGCCAATCAGTGTCCTTTCCAGGAAATTTTAGAACTGAATTGAAAAGATGAATAGTTTATCTTCAGTTCTCTGGATTATATAAGGTACAAAGTTCAGGAGCTGATAGTGACTACCTTTCCATCATATGAACTGAAATAGTAAAAAGTTAATCTGCAGAGAAAAGAACAATGAAGCAGACACACAAAGAGGAGAATAGACAAGATGCATGGAGAAGAGAGAAGATAACAAGGAGAGGATTCAAGACACTAGGAAAGGAGACAACATGGAGAGAAAATACTGATGGCATCTGAGTCCCTCATTGTAGTTCTTAAGGCTTACCTGTATTCCTTTGCTTGGATCCTTAAACACCCCAGTACCTTTACAGTTATTATCTTTTTTGAATAAGTTAGAATGAGCTAGGTTTCTGAATTTATATATATATATATCTATCTCCAGAGGAGTACCAATAAAAGTATATATATGAAACAGACTGTGGAAAGATTTCCTGGAGGAGGAGATGTCTGAACTGAATTTTACAGAGCCTAAAGGAATCAGGGGTAAAAAACAGATAGGACTATTCTAAGCAGAGTGAACTATATGTACAAAGAATTTGAGGTAAAACATGTTACATCTGGGGAGTTGCAAGTGTTTAAATATTCTTGGAACATAGGACAAGAATAAAGGTGAGTCACAGAGCTGAAATTTGAGAGGCAGAGACTCTGTCCTTAATTGCTTTGTAAGCCATGGTAAGGACTTTGGATTTTATTTTAAATTCAGTAAATTCTCATTAAAGGATTTTAACCAGAGGAATGATGGAATGAGGTTTCTTTTTAGAAAGATGGCTCGGCCTGTGTTATATAGGATGAATTGGAAGGGATCAAAACTGAAGGCATAGAAATACCCAGAATGTAATAGATACCTAAAGTTTGTTAAATGAGTTACATAGACTGGATAGGAGAAGACGGACTTGGAAATTACTTAGCTGATAGAATCTACTTAACTTTTTGACTGACTGGATGTAGGGGAACACAATCACTAGGTAAACCTGTGATTTCAGTTTCATGTGGCTAACAGTGAGCAGTGGGGGAACACAAGACTGGACTTTATAGGAAGAGGTAAGAAGTGGAGAGGAAGATTTGGAAGTCATCAGCATAGAAGTGGTAGTTAAATTATTGAAACTAGGTGAACTTTAGCATAAAATGGAGTTCTAGGAAACATTCAAGAGTCAGGTTGTTTACCTATTTTTATTTCCCATTAGAACATAAGGACCCTGAGAGATGAAACTATACTTTGGCTAGTACTCTATCACCATCACTTAACCCAGAGGCACCTGGCCATATAATAGGTACTCAGACTTTGTTATAAGCAGAAACTAACACACCATTGTAAAGGAATTATACTCCAATAAAGATGTTTAAAAAAAAAAAGTTAAACACAGAGTTAAAAAAAATTGTTTTGGCTATTCTGGGCCTTTTTCATTTCCATATAAATATTAAAATAGTCTTTCAATCTCTACAAAACAACCTGGTGCTATTTTGATGGTTATGTATTGAATTTAGGGAGAACTGAAAGTTTAAAAATCTTGAGTCATCCAATACATGACTACGGTATTCCATTTATTTCTTAATTTATCAATTGTAGTAGGATATTTATACATAAGATGTTCTACATTTATAATTATAATGTCTATGAATAAAGGCCATTTTTATTTAATTCCAATCTATTTCTTTATTTTCTATCTATCGATCTATATATTATCCTTCCATCTATATTTTAATATCTTTTTCTCACCTTATTGTGCTGGTCAGGACCTCTACTATAGTGTTGAATAGTGATGGTGAAGATGGACAAGCCTTGCCTTGTTCCTAATCTTGAGAGAATTGTTAATTCTTTCACCAATTGCATATTAGATGCATGTTGAGAAAATTTGCTGTTCTTCCTAGTTTGCTGAGAGTTTTTGTTATGAATGGATGTTGAATTTTGTTGAATGATTTTTCCGCATATATTAAAATGGTCACATTCTCTTTGGTTATTTTGCTAATATAGTACATTATTTTGATTGATTTTTGATAACAAACCATCCTTGCATTTCTGGGATCAACTCCATTTTGCTCTTTTTATATAATGTTGGAGTCAGTTTGCTAATATTTTGTTAGGAACTTTCATGATATGTTCATAAGGGATCTTTGTGGTTTTCTTTCTTTGTTATGTCTCTGCTGGATTTGATTTTAGGACAATGCTGGCTTCATAAAATGAATATGGAAACATTTCAGCTTCCTTTATATTCTCAAAGGATGTGTGTAAAATTGGTATTTTTTATATTAAATTTTTGGTAGAATCATCAAAAAAAATAATAGGTACTCAGTAAATATTTCTAGAGTGAATATAAGTCAAGGATGGAGGAATTCCATTTCTGGCCAAGAGGAGTATCAGAGACTGGGTTTATCCTCTTGCTTACAACAACTAAAAAGTGGACAAAACATATGAAATAGTGGTTTTCAAAGAACTGGATATCAGGCAGTACAGGACAGTAATTCCTTAGAGACAGGAAATAAACAATGTAAGCCCTATGTTTGCCCCAGCTTAATGTCCTGAGAGAGTTTCCAGGCAATAGCAGGAAGGGGGATCCCAAGAAGTTTCCAGCATACTCATTGATTTGAGGAGATGGAGCTGAGAGTCAAGAGACACCAAGGTGACCAGAGTTTTTAGGGCAAGTACGAAGAGAGAGAACTCTGGAGCAATCAGAAGGCCTCCTCAAGTATAAGTACATCATCTGAGGAAACTACCTAGGCCAGGGAAAGAGTCACCTGAAAGGATTAGAGGGAATAATACCCATATTCACACAGGGCCAACAATAGAGTCTTATTCACCAGTAAGATCAGAAGACCTCATAATTCACAGAACATTGGGTAGAGTACTCAGAAGTACTCAATAGTGGGAAACAGTTAGCCCTAGACTAAACATAGCTCCTGTTATGCCTTTCAAATCTTAAAAGCAAGACCTAAAGGATCAGACTGTTTCCATGTAATTTAACTACATCCCAGAACAGTACTTAAAAATATTTTGAGGAATACAAAATTATCTAGGTTCCAACAGTGTAAAAATTTACAGTATATGTATGACATTGAATTAAAACTTAAAAGGTATGCAAAGAAGTTGGAAAATAAAGCCCAGATATGACATTGGATATTGGAATTAGCAGGCAGGGACACCAAAATAAAAGGAAAGATAGTGAATTTGAAGACATAGCAATACAGACTATCCAAAATGAAACACTTAGAGAAAAGTGAAGCAGGAAAAAAACAACAACAGAGTATCAGTGAGCTGTGGGACAATTTCAAGTGACCCAAAATACATGTACTTGGAGTCCTGAAAATAGAGAGTTGGAGCAGAAAAAAATATTTGAAGAAATATTAGGTGAAAATTTCCAAATTTATTGACAACTGTTAGCACAGATCAGTAACCCCAAACTCAAAAACATGAAGAAAACTACAAGGCACATTATAATTGCTCAAAATAAAAAATTAAGAAAAATCAAAGAGGAAATCAGAAAACACCTCAAGACAAATGCAAATGGAACACAACTTTCCAAAATCTGTGGGATGCAGGAAAAGTAGTCCTAAGAGGGAAATTTATAGCAATACACGCCTTCCTCAAGAAACAAGAAAACTTCCAAATAAACCTAACCTACCACCTAAAGGAATTAAATAAAGAAGAACAAACAAAGCCCAAAGTCAGCAGGAAGAAAGAAATAATAAAGATCAGAGAGGAAATAAAATTGAGATCAAAAAAATAATAGAAAAGATCAGTGAAACCAAGAGCTGGTTTTTGAAAAGATAAACGAAATTGATAAACCATTAGCCAGTCTTACGAGAGAGGATCCAAATAAAATAAGAAATGAAAAAGAAATAACAACTGATACCACAGAGATACACAAAATCATAATACTACAAAGAGTTGTATGCCAACAAATTGGACAACCTAGAAGAAATGGGCAGACTTCTAGAAACATGCAACCTGCTGAGACTGAATCAGGAAGAAACAATCTGAACAGACTGATCACAAGTAGTGAAATTGAATTTGTAATAAAAAAAAAAATACTCCCAACAAACAGAAGTCCAGGACAGGACAGCAGCACAGGGGAATTCTACCAAACACATAAAGAAGAGCTAATACCTATCCTTCTCAAACTATTCCAAAAAATTGAAGAGGAGGGAACACTCTCAAATCCCTTCTATGAGGATACAATTACCCTCATACCAAAACCAGACAAAGACACTACCAAAAAAGAAAGTTACAGGCCAATATCTTTGATGAATATAGACGCAAAAATCCTCAACAAAATATTAGCAAACCAAATCCAACAATGTATAAAAAGAGTCATACACCATGATCAAGTGGGATTTATTCTAGAGATGCAAGGATGGTTCAGTATTTGAGGATCAATCAGTGTTATATACCACATTAACAAAAGGAAGGATAAACATCACATGATCATCTCAATAGATGCAAAAAAAGCATTTGACAAAATTGAACATCCATTCATGATAAAAACTCTCATCAGAATTGGCGTAGAGGGACTTTCCTGGTGATGCAGTGGTTAAGAATCCACCTGCCAATGCAGAGGATATGGGTTCGATCCCTGGTCTGGGAAGATCCTACATGCCACGGAGCATCTAAGCTCATGTGCCGTAACTACTGATCCTGCGCTCTAGAGCCCGCAAGCCACAACTACTGAGCCCGCATGCCACAACTACTGAAGCCCACATGCTCTAGGGCCCACGTGCCACAACTACTGAGCCCGCGTCCTGCAAGTACTGAAGCCCACGTGTCTAGAGCCCGTGCTCCACAACAAGAGAAGCCACCGCAATGAGAAGCTCGCGCACCAAAACAAAGATTAGCCCCCACTCGCCACAACTAGAGAAAGCCTGCGCACAGCAACGAAGACCCAATGCAGCCAAAAAAAAAAAAAAAAGGTGTAGAGGGAACATATCTCAACATAATAAAAGCCATATATGACGAACTAACAGCTAACATCATACTCACTGGTGAAAAGCTGAAAGCCTTTCCTCTAAAACTGGGGACAAGACAAGGATGCCCACTCTTGCCACTTGTATTTAATATAGTATTGGAAGTCCTAGCCACAGCAGTCAGATAAGAAAAAGAAATGTCTTTTTAGACATCCAAATTGGAAGGAAAGAAGTAAAACTGTCACAATTTGCAGATAACATGGTACTATATATATATATAAAGCCCTAAAGTCTCTACCCAAAAAACATTAGAACTAGTAATGAATTCAGTAAAGTTTCAGGATACAAGATTAATATACAGAAATCTTTCACTTTTCTATGCACTAATAGTGAACTATCAGAAAAAGAAAGCCAAAAAAATAATCCCATATAAAATTGCATCCTTAATTTCTCTTTCTGACCTTTCATTGTTAATGTATAGGAATGCAAGAGATTTCTATGTATTAATTTTGTATCCTGTGACTGAGCTAAATTCATTGATTAGCTCTAGTAGTGTTCTGGTGGCATCTTTAGGATTTTCTATATATAGTATCATGTCTTCTGCAAACAGTGACAGTTTTATTTATTCTTTGCCATTTTGGATTCCTTTTATTTCTTTTTCTTCTCTGATTGCCGTGGCTAGGACTTCCAAAATTATATTGAATAACAGTGACAAGAGTGAGCACCCTTGTCTTGTCTTGTTCCTGATCTCAGAGGAAATGCTTTCAGTTTTTCACCATTGAGAATAATGTTTGCTGTGGGTTTGTCATATATGGCCTTTATTATGTTGAGTAAGTTCCCTCTATGCCCACTTTCTGGAGAGTTTTTGTCATAGATGGGTGTTGAATTTTGTCAAAACCTTTCTCTGCATCTCTTGAGATGATCATATGGTTTTTATTCTTCAATTTGTTAATATGGTGTATCACATTGATTGATTTGCATACACTGAAGAATCCTTGCGTCCCTGGGACAAATCCCACTTGATCATGGTGTATGATCCTTTTAATGTGTTGTTGGATTTGGTTTGCTAGTGTTTTGAGGATTTTTGCATCTGTGTTCATCAGTGATATTGGCCTGTAATTTTCTGTTTTTGTGATATCTTTGTCTGGTTTTGGTATCAGGGTGATGGTGGCCTCGCAAAATGAGTTTGGGAGTGTTCCTCCCTCTGCAATTTTTTGGAAAAGTTTGAGAAGGATAGGTGTTAGTTCTTCTCTAAATATTTGGTAGAATTCTCCTGTGAAGCCATCTGGTCCTGGAGTTTTGTTTTTTGAAAGATTTTTAATCACAGTTTCAATTTCATTACTTATGAGTTATCTGTGCATAATTCAAAAAGGCACATGCACAGCAATGTTCATTGCAGCACTATTTACAGTAGTCAGGACATGGAAGCAACCTAAATGTCCAACGACAGATGAATGGATAAAGAAGATGTGACACATATATACAATGGAATATTACTCAGCCATAAAAAGGAACGAAATTGGGTCATTTGTGGAGACATGGATGGACCTAGAGACTGTCATACAGGGTGAAGTAAGTCAGAAAGAGAAAAACAAATATCGTATATTAATGCATATATGTGGAATCTGAAAAAATTGGTATAGTCGCTCTTATTTACGAAGCAGAAATAGAGACACAGATGTAGAGAACAAACGTATGGATACCAAGGGGGAAAGGAGGAGGTGGGATGAGTTGGGAGATTGGATTGACATATATACACTATTGATACTATGTATAAAATAGATAACTAACGAGAACCTACTGTATAGCACAGGGAACTTCACTCAGTGCTCTGTGGTGACCTAACTGGGAAGGAAATCCAAAAAAGAAGGGATATATGTATATGCATAGCTGATTCACTTTGCTGTACAGTAGAAACTAACACAACATTGTAAAGCAACTATACTCCAATAAAAATTTAAAAAAAAATAAATAAAATTACATCAAAAAGAATAAAATATCTAAGAATAAACTTAACCAAGGTGAAAGACCTATACTCTGAAAAATATAAAACATTGATGAAGGAAATTGAAGAGGATACAAAGAAATGCAAGGATACCCTGTGTTCTTGGATTATAAGAATTAATATTGTTTAAATGTCCATACTACCCAAAGTAACCTACAGATTTAGTGCAGTCCCTGTCAAAATACCTACAACATTTCTAAAAAAATTAATTTTATTTATTTATTTATTGGCTGCACTGGGTCTTCATTGCTGCATGCGGACTTTCTCTAGTTGCAGCGAGTGGCGGCTACTCTTTGTTGTGCGCAGGCTTCTCACTGCGGTGGCTTCTCTTGTTGCAGAGCACAGGCTCTAGGCACGCGGGCTTCAGTAGTTGTGACACACGAGCTCAGTAGTCGTGGCTCGTGGGCTCTAGAGCACAGGCTCAGTGGTTGTGGCGCACGGGCTTAGTTGCTCCACGGCATGTGGGATCTTCCTGGACCAGGGCTCGAACCCATTTCCCCTGCGTTGGCAGGCAGATTCCTAACCACTGCACCACCAGGGAAGTCCCACCCACAACGTTTTTCACAGAACTAGAACAAATAATTCTAAAATTTATTTGGAACCACAAAAGACCCCAAATTGCCAAAGCAATCTTGAGAAAAAAGCAAAGCTGGAGGTGTCGCGCTCCCAGACTTCAGACTATACTGCAAAGCTGCAGTAATCAAAACAGTGTGATACTGGCACAAAAACAGATGTATGGATAAGTGGAACAGAATAGAGAATCCAGAAATAAACCCACGCAACTACAGTCAATTAATCCACAACAAAGGAGACAATAATATACAGTGGAGGAAAGACAGTCTACTCAATGGTGCTGTGAAAAATGGCCAGCTACATGTAAAAGAATGAGATTAAAACATTTCCTCCTCATACCATATACAAAAATAAACTCAAAATGGATTAAAGACATAAATGTAAGACCCAAAACCATAAAACTTCTAGCAGAGAACATAGGTAGAACAGAACACTTTTTGACAAAAATCTGAACAATGTTATTTTGGATCTGTCTCCTAAGGCAAAGAAATAAAAGCAAAAATTAAAAAAACGGGACCTAATTAAACTTAAAAGCTTTTCCACAGCAAAGGAAACCATCAACAAAAATAAGTACAGACTTTCTTTTTTTTGACTCTCACCTTCACATAGGCTTGCCCCTCTAGACGTGAGTTCCGTGAAAGCAGGGACCAGGTCTACTTGTTTGCTGCTTTATCTCCACCACCTAGCACAGTGCTTGGAACATAGTGTATACTCAGTAAATATTAGTTGGCTCAACCACCTAATGTCTCTGAGTAGTCCTCTGCAGTTTATAAAGCACTTTTGTGTTCTTTATCTCCTTTATCTCTGTGTACATTATGCTGGGGAAGTAGTGGTATCCTTGTGGTTCTCAAGAGGAAAGTGGCCTTCAAATAATTAAATAATTTGCCCAGTTATTAAGTGGGAACATTAACCTAGGTCTTCTAACTCCAAACTTTTGGCCTTCTGTACCTAACACCAACCATAGTGTTTTTCATATCTACCTCACTTTATCAGGTCCCTTGGGGAGAAGATATTTAGATGCTCATTTATTTAGATGCATAATTGCTCAGATATTTACAGTTTTTCCAGAAGAGATATTCACCTGATAAGAGGTTCTCAAAGATCTTCCTGACCTCTAAATATTTATTCAAACTGATACTTGGGACCTGAATTATACAGGTTTCTTTCAGGAACATTAGGTGATAAGTTAATATTTTTAAGGGACCATATTTATGTTATACACATTCTGTCTTCACTGCTGGCTCTTACGGATCTTCGCTCTATGGAGAAAGTAACGTTTGGCTTCTGAGAAGCTACTCATGACTGTTATACGGAGGGAATTAATACAGACAAATGATTTATATGCTAACCTGCTGTGGGCATTATTCATATTTTAAAGTAATGCTTGATTAGTAAAAATTTTAATTTTATAACAAACCGCATACATGATACAATAAGTATCAGAAAGCAATAGGGATATTGCCATTTGCAACAACTTGGATGGACCTAGAGAATATTACACTTAGTGAAGTGAGTCAGACAGAGAAGGACAAATACTGTATGATATCACTCATATGTGAGATTCTAAAAAAATAACACAAATGAATCTACATACAAATCAGAAACAGACTCACAGACATAGAAAACAAGCTTATGGTTACCAAAGGGGAGAGAGGAGGGGAGAGGGACAAATTAGGAGTATGGGATTAACAGATATAAACTACTATATATAAAATGGATAAACAAAATGGATTTACTGTATAGCATGGGAAATTACATTCAATATCTTATAATAACCTATAATGGAATATAATCAGAAAAAAATAACTGAATCACTATGCTATGCACCTGAAACTAACACAGTATTTTAAATCAACTATACTTCAATTTAAAAGAAAGAAAACAATGGGGAAAAGAGTGCTCATCACATGTTTTTATAATGTGCTTTTTAAAAAACAAGTTTATTTGAAGTACCTAAATGTGCTCTTCTTTTGTAGTTTACGAACAAGTTAAAGAGAAACCTCAGCAGTTATTTATTGCTGAAGAATCCAGCTGACATATTTGGAAAATAATTTGAAAAGCTAGTGGATTGTGTACATGCTGTGCCAGAAGCCTTGAGCTCCCTTTTGCGTTGTATAATTTATATGTTGTCCCAGCATGAGGTTATTTTCATGATTTTGCTTTTAAAGTATGCATATTAAAGTGAAATTTACTGATATAAATATAGACATGACCTATAAAGATTTCTTCCTTTTCCCAGAATTTAACATTTTCAAGACCTCTTTATTCCCCAAACCACCCTGTTATAAACAAGTGACAGAAGTTTTCTGTGCTAGAGCTATGTTAATGTGTATTGTGTATGTGTGGACGTGTTAGAATAGCTATTACAACGTTTTTATAATAAAGTATTACACTCTCCATTGATACTTTGAGAAGTAAATGTATTTACTAAGAGCTTGACCAAAAGCATAATTGAGTGTAAGTTCAGAAGCATTAACATGGTTCTATTTTTATGCAAGGAAAATTTAAAGATTATCTTGTGAGTATATGGCCTGAGTTGTTCTGGTAGAGTTAGTCTGAGATATCTGTAGTCTTGTCTTTTGCAAATGCTCTGCACATGTTTCACAGGTATCTTTAGCTTAGTGAAACAGATTTCCCCAGTAAATTTAAGTGATCTGTTCAAGCCCAAAGTAAACTTGTTAATTAGTAAACAAATGTGTAGTTATTCTCTACCTTTGGTTTTTTCAGCATAACCTCAGCATCAGGGACCAGGAACCTACGGTAGATAATCTGGTGCTGCTCTTGACCAGCTAAAAGTACTGCAAACTGATCTTATTTAGAAACCGCATCTATCCAGTCTTTAAGAAACAACTTCAGAGCATAGAAGAGAGAAAAAAAGCAAATCCTAAGACTATGTTGTAACAAGTGCAGGAATGCAAATTTCTTCTGACATTTCTGAACCTGTCTCCTAAGTTTTTCTTGCTCCACAGTCTTTTTTTTTTTTTTTTCTTAACATCTGAACTCACAGTTACTGTACCAAGATTTTAATAATCCCTACTCCCTAATAAGTAACCAGAAATGTTACCCATATTTTCCAGCATACATTAGTTTATCATTTAGTTATTCATATTTGTTACTCATCTAGTAAACATTAATTTATTATTTAGTTTATTAGTTTATGTGTCCATCCTTGGGAGACCAGTGTAGCGTTATTTAAAAACATAGTTTCTGAAGTGCCTAGATTCAAATCCCAGCTTATCTGCTTAATAGTGTTGCGTTCTTAGAGAATTTTACCTAACCTTTCTGAGCCTGAATTTCTTCATTTATAAATGTTCTGGAAGGAATTCAGTGATGTGGTATATATAAAATACTTAGCATTGTACTTGGCGTGTGCTACGCAGTTAATAAATAGCAGCTACTTTTATCATTACTGTGTAGTTGGATTCCCCTATTTAGCATGGAAGAGACATTTATGTCATATATAGCCTCATGTTACAGTAAAGTAATAGACTTGACATACACATTTATTAGCAAATTTTTATAATTCCCAGCCTAGCCAAAGGTGCAGTAAAATGGGCGCACAAATGTGCTGATGGAGATAAAAATTGCATAATACAACTTCTTGGTAGAGCAATTACTCACTACAGTTGACCTTGAACAACGTGGGAGTTAGGGACACTGACCCCCCTGCTCAGTCGAAAATCCATGTATAACTTTTGACTCCCCCAAAACTTAACTACTAATAGCCTACTGTTGACTGGAAGCTTTACCAGTAACATAAACAGTCGATTAACACATATTTTGTACATTATATGTATTGTTACCGTATTCTTGTAATAAAGTAAGCTAGAGAAAAGAAAATGTTATTTAAAAAATCATAAAGAAGAGAAATACATTTACAGTACTGTACTGTATTTATCAATAGCCTAAGTTTACATCATCTGTTTACAAGATGAATTGTCTGTAGTACCTACATCAATATTATATGATACAAAACTCCGTTGATACTATATGTATTACTAACACTAGACATTAAAAATGAAAAGATAATGTGAAAAAAATTCATATTTACAGGTATGACAATTCATGCATTGTGATAACAAAGAAGCAGCAATGTGATTGCCTTATGGTAGCCTAGTGTAATCAATACGGTTGCTTCACAGTAGCCTAGCCAATACACTAATGAATGAATTGTTACAAAATTTTTATGGCATTAAAATTTTTAATGATATTATAGTCATATTCATAATACAGTATTGGAACATTGTTAGTTTTTTTTAAAAAACATCCTACCTGTGATGATAGGCTGATACACAGTTTCTCCAATTACAGGAGAGACAGAGGGAGAGGGAGAGGGGCATACTATATAGTAATGTAATTCTTTAAAAGCAAAGTTATAAAACAGAAAACTAACAGATTATTAATTTTATATTAAATATCACTCACCTTATGCCTGTGTACGAATAGATCAGTATCTACATATATTTTATGCATTCATGACAACCCTAACTTTTTCTTAATTTTTTCGATATTTCTTGGCTACATGGTTCACCTGTGAGTTTTTTCATATTGTTGCAAATCTCAAAAAGTTTTTCCTATATATTTATTGGAAGAAATCTGCATATAAGTGGACCTGCTCACTTATAACCCATGTTATTCAAGGGTGAAGTGTATATATCAATACCCATAAAAATACTCTTTGAGTCTGTAATTCATCCCCTTTCTTGAAATCTCCTCTTAAGAAAGACTCAGAGATTCAGACCAAAATTTACAGCCACTAGCATTTGATAATAGTGGGTGGGACTTAAATGTGGGGTATGGGGAGGGAAACTTAAATCCCCGACAACAGAGAATGGTTGAATAACACATGGCATTTTCACATGATTCATACTCTTACTATTACAAAGTATTTGATAATATGGGAAACTGCTCACAACATACTATTAAGAAAAAGAAAGTTACGAAAGTATTATGTGAAATACTCAAATTTTGTACACTAAGAAATACATCCCTCTCTCTACTTCCCCAGAAATAAGACTGGAAGGATATATCTCAAAAAATCAAAAGTGTTTATCTCCAGGTGGTTGGATTTCAGTTCGGTTTTATTTTTGTACACATCAGTGTTTTTCAAATTGTGTACAATAAACAAGTTGGCATACTTCATATAAAAAGCAACGGAGGGAAGATTGGGTGTCTAGGTATCTGTTGTTTATCAGTAGTGACTTTATTGAGAAAAGCTTTGGAAAACTGAAAGTTGCTTGGATTCAGAAACTCATCTCCTAAACTGATGTAACTTAGTTGGTTTGGACCAGGAGGTGGCCAAATGTGGGTCACAGGAGGAGTTGGACAGATTCTGAGTATTCATGAGTACTTTGGTTTTAATGTGGCAGATAAATAAGAGCTCAAAAGGGGATAGGTGATGTTTAATAAGAAGGAGAGGAAGCTTGCTGCAGAAACAAAACCAGAGTGAAATTTAATTAGACTTGCAAAGATGGTTGTTAAGCAAGGGCCTTGGATCATTTAAATTTTATTTATTTTTCCAAAATATTTCTGATGGCCTGAGGAGACCAATGTGCATTTCCAGCAGAAGGTTCATGGAAGAATAAATATTTTGTGACTGTAGACAAAATACTTAAGAGTATTTGGCTTTTTCAGATAACTTGTATTTTAAAGTAATTTTAAAATAGCAAGAATAGAATTATAATTTTTTGCATCTTTTTTCTAGGACCCAGTTTATGGAAAAGGAAAACTTGGAGAAATCCAGGGACTTATTCTGGGAATGTTGGATACCTTTAGCTATGAACAGGTAAGCTACTTTCTATTTCTAAGCCCATTCTAAGGTGGAAAGAAGCTATTCTTTTTTCTTTGCACCTATACTTTTTCTTTAAAAATTACCATCTGTTTAGTGGAAGTTTGATAGATTGAAGTGTATGGCTTTTTAATTTTTAAATTTCTCTTGACCTTAATTAATATATATTTTATATACACATACACATATATTCTGGAATGTGGAAATGCATCAAGTTTGGATTCATTTTATTCTTTTGATTCATTGGCAGTGGGACATATATTTTTTTTTCCAAATGAAAAATGTAAGATACTTTCTTGGAAAGTAATGAAATGCAAAGATACAACTCATTGAAAAGGAAACATGAGTATAGAAAAATTGCAAAATAAATTAGTGTTCTTTTAAACATTCTGAAACAGATAATTGCCACTAATCAAAAATGGTCATTAGTCTTCCCTTAACCCAAAACTGCCTATAGGTTTAATTCTCAGTAAGAGCCAGCTTGGTATACAGAATTTTTTCTTCATGTACTTCAAAGTGACTCATGAAGCCACCTAGGAAAAGTGCCACTTAGGCATGTTAGATACACTGTCTACATTTTTGGTAGAAGAAAAAGAAAAATTTGGGTGGTAGAGCTTTTCTTAGGATGTTGTAAGAACTGCAGTTTTGCTAAGTAAGCATAGCCCAAGGAAGCTGATCCCCCTTCAGGCACAGACTCCCTGGCGGCAGAAGGAAAGCTGAATGCAAGACAGAAATTTTTTGTGAACTTTGGAAGAGGAGGAAAAGATGGGGTTGATTGGAAAGAATTAAAACAGACCATTAGAACTGAAAGTTCTGCGTTATAGATAAAGTTAAAGGACCAGGCTGTGTAGCAAGGAGGATGGGCAGTATATCTTCCCCTTTGGGACTGACAGAAAAGAACCCAGCTGCACATTGAAGTAAGTAAACAATAGTTTATAAACACAGAGAGCCTTAAAATGACTTAATGTGATAGCTGTGAAATAACTTTATGTGTCTTAATGACAGATGTCACAGTCTTGAGTAGATTCAAATGGCTTGTAAGTGCTGTTCAGGAAACAGTGATCTCTCTGCCCAAGGGAGATGAAAACTGAGTAATGGCCATTAGCTTTTCCAGTGAAAGGTTACTGTGAAATATCGCCATGGAGGCAGTTTCTATTTAAAACTCAGGGATTTTTTTTTTTTTATTATTTGTTACAACACAACTTTGAGCCATTCAGAGAGAACTCATCATATAAATGTAATAAATAAGTAGATTTGGGTTTTTCTAGTCATCTGAAAGCCATCAGTACTGAATTAATCCACAGAATGGCAGAGCACACATTTCTCAGTAGTAACTAGTGACAGCCTTTTAATAATTATTTTGAGAATCTTGATATATGCACTTATCAGTACCCTGCACATTAAAGTTAACCACTTAAGTTCGGGGTGTTCTGATGTTTATTTGATCAGTTTTATGCCTTTATAGTGTATTCCAATTCAGTTGTGATTGAAAATGAAACAAACGGTATTTTCCACTCATCTCTGTCTCTTTCACTTTATGAACAATTTTTTGTTGGCTTATTTTTTATATTGGTCTTTCATAGACCCTGCTGGAAACAACGACTAGCCTTCTAAACCAAGATCTCCATTGGTCATTGTGTAACCTGAGAGCTTCAGTCACCAGAGGACTGAATCCCAAGCAGGATTACTGCTCTATTTGTTTGCAGCAGTACAAGAGACACCAAGAAATGGCTGATGAAATTATTGTCTTTAGGTAAGAAAGGGAAGGAAATGTGACACATATGGTGTGTGTGCGTGTATGGTATTGCCAGGCAGAAATACACGTGGACACACAGCCCCAGTCAGTCGTTCTGCCAGTGAACAAAACAAAGTTCCTGTCCTTATAGACCTTACATTCTGCGTGGGAGTCAGGAGGAAAGGGTGTTAGGGTGGTCAGGCGGTAAATAAATACAGAGTAATAAGAGCTATGGAGAGAAATAAAACACAGGGTAAGGGGATGGAAAGAAGAAGCGTTCAGGGTGAGAGTGCTATTTTAAGACACTGTAATGAGGAAAAATATGTCTAAGGAAGTGACATTTGAGCAGAATGAGAGAGGTAGTAGTGAAGGTTCAGAATATATTTTAAGGGAAGTGTTAACTTTCTGATGTATTAGATGTGAAGTGAGAGGGGAAAACATCTTCGGCCTGAGCTACTGGATGAATGTGGTACCATCCTCTAAGACGAGAAGGAACAGGCGTGAGGAGCTGGGGAAATCAAGAGTCTTGTCTTGGAGATGTTAGGTTTGAGATGCCCTTTTAAACATTCAAGTAGGAATGTCAGGTAGACAGTTATTCTAGTCAGAGACATGTCCTGGAAATATAAATTTAGAAATCATCAGCATGTAAATGATATTTAAAGCCACAGTACAAAGAGAAAGGAAGTTTAGTGCAAAAATGGAAGGTTTGATCTCAGGAGGAGACAGCTCATCCAGAATATATGGATAGAGGCAATATAAGATGGACTCTGGAGCCAGACTTTAAATCTTGAGTTCAAATCCTGACTCTGCCACTTACTAGCTATGAGACTTTGACAAGTTATTTCATCTCTTTACGTCTTAGTTTCTTCATCTGTAAATTGGGATACCTACTTGATAGGGTTTTGTGAAGATTAAATGAGATAATTTACATAAGACACTTGTAACCATGCTGACATATAGTAAGCACTATATAAGTGTTAGCTTCTATTATTACAGATACAGGAAGATTGGTAGATTTGGTGGTTGGAAGAGGAAGTAGTTTTCATCACACAAACAGCCCATTCATTCAACAAGTATTTATTGAGCACCTACTATATGTCAGGTACTGTTCAAGGGGGTAGGGTACCACATGAACAAAACAAAGGTTCTGCTCTCACGGAGTTTACACTCTAGTAAAAGAGGCAAACAGATAAGTAAAATGCCAGATAGTGACTAACACGGAAAAAAATAAAACATGTTAAGTGAGATATATAGTGTTTGTGGGGGAAGATATTTTATGAAGTGTGGTCAGGGAAAGCAACACTGTTAAGGTGACTATGGACAGACAATTTAAAAATTAATTAATAAAAAGGTAATAATTACCATGAATAAAATAAAACATGGTATAGAGGAGAGAGAACGTTGGGAGCTACTAATATATAAAGAGTTATTAGGGAAGTTTAAGTAACATTTGAGTAGAGACCTAAAGGAAGTGGCCATGCAATATCAGGGGGAGAGTGCCCCAGACAGAGGATCAACAAGTGCAGAAACCATGATGCATATGCTAGGCATACTTGATGGGTAGTGAAGGGAGCAGGCTAGTGTTGCCTGAGCAGAGTGAAGGGAAAATATAAGAGATGACTTCAGCGGCTAAATCATGTAGGAACTGGGTCATTATAAAGAGTTAAACTTTTGCTCTGAGATGAAAAGCCATTGGATGTTTTTGAGGATAGCGTTGACCTGAGCTGACCTCTGTCTTAAGGATCACTTTGACTGCCATGGTGAGAATGGACTGCAGAAAGCCAAGGGTGAAAATAGAATGACCAGTTAAGCTATTGCAGTAATCCAAGTGAGAGATGGCCCAAGATGATTGTAATGAAGTAAGCAGTGGTGGGATTCTGGATATATTCTGAAGGTATAGCTAATAAGATCTATTTATAGTTTGTATATGAGGTGTGAAAGAAAGAATAGTTTTTGGCTTGAGAAACTAGAAGAGTGTAGTTGCCATTATTTAGATGTGGAAGGTTGGATGAGAGCATGCAGTGGGGGTGGAGTGGGGTGGAAATCAAGAATTTGGAGCATGTTAAATTTAAGATGCCTATTAAATATCCATAGTAGAGGTCTTGAGACAGGTAGATGCGGTTGAGGAGAGAAGTCTGGGCTGAAGGTATAAATGTGGCAGTCACCAGGATGGAGGTGGTATTTTAAAGCTATGGAACTGGAAGTAATCACTAAAGGAGCAAGGATGGCTGTAGAAAGAAGAGTATAGAAGAGAAAGACTACAGAAGAGAAAGGATGGATGGATAGATGGATAGATATATATATCTCCATAGGGGGAGGATAGAGAAAAGGAAGATTATAAAGACTATCAAAGAGAAAAGGATTGATGTCTGAGGTGGTCCAAGATTTCAGGTTGGAGAAATGAGGAGGAATCAGTGAAGATGACTTAGAATTATACTCAACACTCATTTCTGGAAGGCTTATTTGGGAACTTAGTGTATTCAGTAGGGAATTTCTTCATAGGAATAATGTTAGAATTTACTGTAACACTGACATTTTTGTAAATGCTTATTAATCAAATCATGACTCCTGAATTTGATGAGGCAGACCACTCATGTTATTATCAAATTACTTATATAATTATGATTTTCCCCAATTGACTTTTTTTCAAACTGTCTAAAAATGTTTCATAGTTTGAGAAATGAACAGAAGTTCAACTCATCCCCTGGTGGTTTGTAATCAGAGAACTGTGATGCTGTTCGTGCTCATAACTTAAGTGTGCAAATACGTGAGTCTGGATTTTAAAAAAGAGAGGACAGCAACAAGTAAATCCCCTTCCTTGTTTCTTAGCCTATACCCCATCAGTGCATTTCAGCTTATTGGAAATATTTATCACTTTTAAATACACTCTAACACAACTTAGGTTTATGATTTTATGATAATGAAAAGTGTCAATTGGTTGCCTTCATTTTGCAGCTGTGGCCATTTGTATCACTCATTCTGTCTGCAAAGCAAGGAGTGCACTGTAGAAATTGAGGGGCAAACAAGATGGACGTGCTACAAATGCAGCTCAATTAACAAAGTAGGAAAGTTGAGTGAAAATTCATCTGAAGTTAAAAAGGGAAGAATAACCCCATCACAGGTAAGACTTGTTTTCATGGCAAGATGCAGATGGTCTTTTCTTTTCTTTTTTTTTTTTTTTTTTTTTTCCAGATGGTCTTTTCTTAACAGTGTCTTTTAGGCCTGGCCTCACTTTTTTTCAGGTCCTATAGGCCTCAGCAAATTTACTTAATTTGCTGTTTCCTGGTCCTTCCTCTATGCCACCCTATCCTGTAGTTGACCTTAACGTCACATAGTGAAAAGTTGGACCTGTTGCTTTTTTCTCTTTGTTTTATCAGCTTTCAGTGTTAAGTCAAAATCAGACCCAGGGAAAAAAACCCTGACCTAGCTTCTCCCAGGTAACAGTTCAGAATTTCTACACTCCAGTGATAGGCATTAGTTTATATATTCATCCAATAGATAATGGAACTGTGTGCCAGGCACTGTGCTAAGTGCTGGGGATACAATTATAGACAGGACATTTGTCTTGTAGAGTTTATGACCAATGAAATTATAAACAGATTTTCAGAAAGTGTTCTTAAGTTCTTTCTGACACTGAATAGTTGGTGTCTTTTCCATCATCAGTTCTGACACCAATTCTGTCAGTTCTTTGGATACCAACTGGATGTCCAGTAATGCAATTAAATTCTGACACTAACCACCAGGAATTAGCATCAGACTCCACAGGTTTAAAGGTTCATTCCCATAAGACTGTCCTCACTTCAGACACCAGTTACAAATGGGGTGCCCAGATTACATGCTCTTCTATCTGACTTACAAATTTAGGGGTCCCCATGACCCATTTCCCCAGGTTTGATAATTCACCAGAACAACTCATAGAACTTAGGAACATACTTTACGTTTACCCATTTATTATAAAGGATACAACTCAGGAATAGCCATATGAAAGAAGTGCATAGGGCAAGGCATGGGAGGAAGAGGGTGCCCAAAGCTTCAGTGCCCTCTCTTGGCATACCATCTTCCCAGTATATCAGTGTGCTCACCAATTCAGAAGTTCCTTGAACCTCAACATTTAGGGTTTTTTATTGGAAGTTTCATTACATAGCCATGATTGATTAAATCACTGGCTGTTGGTGATTAGACTATCTAGCCCCTCTTTCCTCCCCATACATGGGATTGGGGGAAGGACAGGGAGGGGAGAACTGAACGTTCTAACCCTCTAGTCATGGCTTGATCTTTCTGGTGACCAGCTGCCATCCTGAAACTATCTAGGGGTCCCCAGGTACCAGTCATCTCATTAGCATTCAAAAGGCACTCTTTTCACTCAGGAGAGTCCAAGAGTTTTAGGAACTACGAGACAGGAACCAGGGACAAAGACCAAATAATATCTTTTATTATACCACAAGTACTTACAGATGAACTGTGCTGTAAGAGCAGATAATGAGTAGACCTAATCTAGACATGAGAGGTCATGGAAGACTTCCTCAAAATGCCATGTTAGCTGCCTCTGAAGGAAAAAAAGAAGATAAAGTTTAAGTGCAAGGGTAGGCAGGAGGAGGAGTATTCCAGTCAGGGAAGAATATATAGAATAAACAAAGCATCTCTGCTGGAACTAGGCATTGAGTATGATTGGATCTAGAGGCTGAAAGAATGGTATTAAATGAAATTAGTAGGTAAACAGGGACCATATTAATTATTTTTATGTTTGTGGTAAAGAAACAGGAAGACATTGAAGGGCTTTAAAGAAGGAATGATATGATATGATCAAAATAGTATTTTTTTTTTCAGAATAGTACTTTTAAAAGAACTGCAGTGCAGAAAATGAATTGAAAGGGAAACAAGAATAGATGTAGGGAGACCAAGAATATTGAAATAATTTTGAGGAAAGGAATGGTAACTTGTACTAGGATGGTGGAAGCTGGGACGGAGAAAAGAATACATATTTGAGATGTGTTTGAGATGAGTACAGAAATCAAAATAATTAATATGGTCCCTGCCTACCTCACTAACTTCATCTCATACCACTGTCTTTCACCTTCTAGATTCAGTTATGCTCAAGTTCTAGTTCTATACTCTTTTCTGCTTTACAGCAGAGATCCTATATTTGAGAGGTAGAATTATCAGGACTCGGTGATAAATAAATTGGTTGGTGGGGCAGACAAGACAGGGAGGAGTCAAAGATAACACCCAGATTCCTTGTTTAAACACAAATGGATGGTGGTACCAGTTACTGAGATGGAAAACAATGAACAAAGAACGTATTTGGGAAGAAGACAGAATTCATTGTTGGAGTTAGAGCTATCTGCAGGACATACAGATGAACGTAAAGATGTTCAATATGTTTCTGGATTGAAAATTTTATTAGTCATCCAGAATGCTTCCTTGTTTGCATTTAGGAAAGGAAAAACAGGCCCTGTGAGTTCTAGAATCTTTCCAAGCTGAATTCAAATGCAGATGGGGGAATCTTATTTATGCAGATACTTAAGGCTTTACATCTTGGGGCACTTTAGTGTTTTTTCTGTTTCAGTTACATCCTGTTGATAAATAACTTGTGATTACATGTGTATTATTGCCTGGATATTACCAATTATATGTTTTTCTTTCTTCCTAGATAGTCCTCAGGGGCTAAAATAGACTTTTTTCCTTTTTTAAAAAACACAGTTATATATGCAATTATGTATTTTAATACATAATTTATAAACAGTAAAATTCACTTTCTGCAAGTTTTGGCAACCACCTTTACAATCAAGACATAGAGCAGTATCATCACCTCCCTCAAAAGTCCCCCATAGCTCTTTGTAGTCAGCTTTTTCCTCCACCCTCCAATCCCTGGCAACCACTGATCCATTTGGAGTTAATTTTTAATAGCATGTGAAATAAAGATTGAGGTTCTTTCTTTTGCATGTGGCTATCCATTGAATTGCCTTTGTACCTTAGTCAAAAATCAATTGACCATGTATATGTGGGTTTATTTCTAGACTTTCTATTCTGTTCCATTGATCTATGTATCTATCCTTGCTCCAATACTGTGTCTTTATAGTAAATCTGGATATCAGGTAGTGAGTCCTCAAAGTTTGTTCTTCTAACATTTGGCTATTCTACTTTTCCATATAAATTTAAAAATCAGCCTGTCAATTTCTACAAAAAAAAAATCATGCTTGGATTTTATTGGGATTGTGTTGAATATATAGATCAACTGGGGAGAGTTGACATCTTAGTGATATTGAGTCCAATCCATTAACATGGTATAGCTCCAACTTTATTTAAATCTTCTTTGATTCATTTCATCAGTGTTTTATAGTTTTTGGCATATAAATCTTGTGGTAGTTTTGTAAGATTCATTTCTAAGTATTTGATGACTTTTGATGCTATTATGTATTTTACTGTTTTATATTTCTTTCTTTCTTTTTTTTTAATTTGGCTGCGTCAGGTCTTAGTTGTGGCACATGGGATCGCCATTGCGGCATGCGGGATCTTTCTGTGCAGTGTGTGGGCTCTTTGCTGTGGCACACGGGCTCCAGAGTGTGCAGGCTCAGTAGTTGTGGTGCTCAGACTCTCTAGTTGTGGTACATGGGCTCTAGAGCACGTGGGCTCAGTAGTTGCGGTGCGCAGGCTTAGTTGCCCCACAGCATGTGGGATCTTAGTTCCCTGACCAGGGATCGAACCCATGTCCCCTGTATTGGAAGGCAGATTCTTAACCATTGGACCACGAGGGAAGTCCCTGTTTTATATTTCAATTTCTAATTGTTCATTCCTAGAATATAAAAATACAATTTATTTTTGCATGTTGATCTTGTATCTAGTGACCAGTGACCTTACTAGGCTTACTTATTAGTACCAGTACTTTTTTGTAGATTCTTTGGTATTTTATACATAGGCAATCATATCAAATGCAAATAATGCCTGTTTTATTTCTTCCTTTCCAATTTTATACCTTTTATTTCTTTTTCTCGCCTTGTTGCATTGGCCTCCAGTACAGCGTTGAATAGGAATGGTAAAAATAGACATCCTTGTCTTGGTACTGATCGTAGGGAGAAAGTATTCAGTTTTTCATTATTAAGTATAATGTTAACTGTAGGCTTTTTGTGTGTAATCTTTATATCATGTTTAGGAGGTGTCCTTTTATTCCATGTTTTGTTGAGGATTTTTTCCATGAAAGGGTGTTGAATTTTGAAGACATTTATACTACATTGGTTGCCATGTTCCCACATCCCCACACCTCACACAAGAAAGACAGTAATCTGTTTCATTGACTTTCTTCCTGCCTGCTCTCAGAGCATCGAGAAAAGGGAAATTATTTTGAAATTGGATCTATATGTCAAAGACAGCTTTATTTCTGAGGCTATCCCATTCTGCAGGGCAGGAGAGATGACTCAACCTGTTCATTCTTTAGGAAAACCCAAGTGAGATTACTGATCAGATCCTCTTGAAAATCTCTGTTTGATGCTTCCTAATTAATGAAGCAAAATAGAATGAGAACTATCTCGGATTTCTTAAATTTTCCTCTAGCTGTCTGTCTCCTTTGTTTTTCTAGCTAAGATATTGTAAAAAGATCTAGTGGGTTGGTAATGCAAGGAAGGAGAAAATGAAATTTATCAAATACATGCTTTAGATGTGTTTATGCTAATCTTCACAAGTTTAGCTGAAGGAACTGTATGTAGCTCAGAGAGGGAGGGCCAGTATTTGAATTCAAGTTTTTAGAACCGTCATCACCCTCAGTTTTCCTGCCTACAATCTGTTCTATTTTTAGCATTCTGGCTCTATTGAAACCTGGCAAAGCTGATTTTTAAAATATATCTATACTATGTTCGCTGTGCTAACTTAAGTTTCTTACCATGTATGAGCCATTCACATTTTTAATTGTAAGAGAATTTAAAATGAAAATACTAATTCTATATATGATGGTTTTTATCAAACTTAATTTCATGAACGTTCTACTTTGCTCTTTTAATTTCCTTTGAAAATCTATCACCCTTGGTTATTAAGTTCCTAACCAGTGCATGGAGAGAAGCAGAGGTATGTGTCCCAGTGACTTCAAAATCAAGCTGAGGTTGCCAGTCAACTTCCACCTGTTGCTTCCTACCCTCAGTAGATACTGAATACATTTGAAGCTTTTCACTGCCCTTGTAATGTGATCCTTCTGTCAAATAGCTTTTTTTTTTTAAATTTATTTATTTATTTTTGGCTGTGTTGGGTCTTTGTTTCTGTGCGAGGGCTTTCTCTAGTTGTGGCAAGCGGGGGCCACTCTTCATCGTGGTGCGTGGGCCTCTCACTATCGCGGTCTCTCCCGTTGCGGAGCACAGGCTCCAGACACGCAGGCTCAGTAGTTGTGGCTCACGGGCCTAGTTGCTCCGTGGCATGTGGGATCTTCCCAGACCAGGGCTCAAACCCATGTCCCCTGCATTAGCAGGCAGATTCTCAACCACTGTGCCACCAGGGAAGCCCCTAAATAGCTTTTTATTTCATCCTTTTCCAGGACTTGAGATGATTGACTTTTACTTCTTTAGTTACTGACTCTGACTCAACAGGATGCAACAGTTACCCTCAAAACTGTGGTTTGGTGGATAAAGTCTTTCTTCTTGCCTCTGTTAATCTCATTTCTGTTTTTCACAACTGGTGAAAAACAAAAATGTGACACATCAATTGCCTCCCAACAGGTCTGCACAGACATGATTGGAGTTATTCCCCCAGAAAGCCTGCTTTCCTTTGGAATAAGCATTTTATTCTTTGAAAGCAAATGAAAAGAAATAACTCAAATTTCTTTCTTTCTTTCCTTATCTCCACTCCCCCGCCACCTCAGGTTTACAGTAGCTCAATCTGAAATATAGGTCCAAAGAGTAGACCTTGAAAGTCTGATTTTCTGTTTTGCTTTTGCTATATATTACTCACAGATAAAATACATTTGAGAAACTAATTTCAACTGAAGTTCTCATCATGCTATTATATTTTCTCAACAAATGTTATTCCAATAGAATAGAATAGAATAGGAGTAATTTTATCTTTGATTATTCTTTTATTAAATTTAGAGTAGCAAATAACTTAATTGGCACTGATTAGCATTAGAAGAAATTAACTTGCTATTCATTTTAAAAATAATAATTCTTGGTCAACAGCAACTTGATATAAATTCTAAGAAGTATAATTGAAGATTTACTAGATTTTAGTTTTAACATTAGTATATTATTAACAGGGTTTAGAGTTCTTGAGAGATAGTAATAAGCTAACATAACACATTATTATGTGCCAGAAACATTCCACTTGTTATTCCTTTTAACACTTCAAAAACCAAGAGTATTTGGAGACTCATTAGAAAGTCTTATTATGTATTGCTCGATATCTTTTCAGAATTAGATATATCATCACTTATCAGTAAAGAGCCAGGTACATTAGTCCAGTATCAGAGTTTTTTGTTTTTTCAGTAAGAGGTAAATATCTGAAGAAGAAGGGGATTGGAAGTAAACATATAGCTGCCTACTCATCCTTTAATAATCACAAAAGGAGAGAATTAAAAGAAATAAGCTGATATTTTCCCTGGTACTTGGAGTTGGTTTTATTTCTTGGTTTTTAGAATTGTCTAAGAAAATGTTTTGTCTTTGGGATAAATTTACAAATAAAGTCAGATGGAAGTATTTACAACTTCGAAGAAATTATTCAGTAAATGACATTTATGCTTACTGGTCATAATTTTCTGTTAACCATTAAGCATTGCTTAATGATTTTGGATTCCCACTATAAATTGGAGATTTGTTTTACATGCCATTTAGTGAAATAGGGACACTGGTATTAACGCCCTGTTTTCATTTGTCCATTTTTAAAGAGTATTAGCTCCCTGTTATGAATATGTTAGATTCAAATTAAATGCTAAAAAATGAGATTTCCATTTTTGGTGATAGCAGCATTTCTCAAAAGAGTATCTTCTAAATTAAACTTACAAATTAAATGAAGATTAATATGTCTCAGAAGTGCAGAGAGGTGATAAATAATCCTAATATAAACGAATCTGTTTGAGGAGATTATTGCCCATTTTCCAATAATCTTGTTATTATACCCTAGTATTAAATGATTCATTACTTCAGCCAATATATAATGTATGCCCGCTTTGGACCAAACACTATTCTTGGTACCAAGTATACACTGGTGAACAACAACAAAAAAATAGTTCCTAACATCATGTAGCTTACTATCTAGTAAGAGAGCTAGACAGTAATTAAGTAAACAAACTATCAAACATATAATTTCAAATTGTGATAGGTATGTGAGTGCTATGAGGGGAAAGAATAGAATGTTATAGGAAGAATAACAGAAGGGAAACCTACTTTTTATTGGGTGGTCAGGGAATATCTATCTGCAGAGATGAAAATAAGACGCTACCAGCCCTGGGAAGAACATTCCAAGCAAAAGAGAACAGCAAGCACAGAGGAACTGAGGAGGGAAATGACTTGTTCAAGGAACTGAAAAAAGATCAGTCTGGAACATAGTGACTAAAGAGGAACATTGCAAGGAATGAGGTTTAAGAGGTAGGCAGGGCCAGATCCTTATTAGAATGTAAGACTCTGGTGAAGAGTTTAGTTTATATTCTTAAAGTACGAATAAAAAGGATTTAAAACAAGGGAATTCATACCATCAATTGATTGTGATTGTGGAAAATGGATAGACAGCCACACCGCTATTACTGTCAAGTCTTCACCTCTTTGCCAGACCAGCATAACAATCAGATTCTTAAGATTCTATAAATTTGGTCACTTCCCTTTGATCCAGAAAACGCTTGTGTCCAAGGGACTGAAGGAAGACAATAGTACCAAGAAAGTGTTTCCAGTCTCTATGTAGAACTAAAGCTTTGCTGGAAATATGGGCGAAGGGCATAAAAAAGTTTTGTTGTCCAATAAAATGTGAAAAAATGTTGAGCAAAGAAACACCAGTTAAAATAGCAATATGATGCCATTTTAAAAAACTTATTAAACTGGCAAATTTTTAAAAATACATATTAAACTGGCATACATTAAAAATACGAATGCAGGGACTTCCCTGGTGGCACAGTGGTTAAGAATCCACCTGCCAATGCAGGGGACACAGGTTCCAGCCCTGGTCCAGGAAGATCCCACATGCTGCGGAGCAGCTAAGCCGTTGTGACAACTACTGAGCCTATGGTCAACTAATCTATGACAAAGGAGGCAAGGATATACAATGGAGAAAAGACAGTCTCTTCAATAAGTGGTGCTGGGAAAACTGGACAGCTACATGTAAAAGAATGAAATTAGAACACTCCCTAACACCACACACAAAAATAAACTCAAAATGGATTAAAGACCTAAATGTAAGGCCAGACACTATAAAACTCTTAGAAGAAAACATGGGAAGAACACTCTTTGACATAAATCACAGCAAGATCTTTTTTGACCCACCTTCTAGAGTAATGGAAATAAAAACAAAAATAAACAAATGGGACCTAATGAAACTTAAAAGCTTTTGCACAGCAAAGGAAGCTATAGACAAGACTAAAAGACAACCCTCAGAATGGGAGAAAATATTTGCAAACGAATCAATGGGCAAAGGATTAATCTCCAAAATATAAAAACAGCTCATGCAGCTCAATATTAAAAAAAAAAAAAACAACCCAGTCAAAAAATGGGCAGAAGACCTAAATAGACATTTCTCCAAAGAAGACATACAGATGGACAAGAGGCACATGAAAAGCTGCTCAACATCTCTAATTATTAGAGAAATGCAAATCAAAACTACAATGAGGTATCACCTCACACCAGTTAAAATGGGCATCATCAGAGAATCTACAAACAACAAATGCTGGAGAGGGTGTGGAGAAAAGGGAACCCTCTTGCACTGTTGGCGGGAATGTAAATTGATACAGCCCGTGTGGAGAACAGTATGGAGGTTCCTTAAAAAACTAAAAATAGAATTACCATATGACCCAGCAATCCCAGTACTGGGCATATAGCCACAGAAAACCATAATTCAAAAAGACACATGCACCCCAATGTTCATTGCAGCACTATTTACAATAGCCAGGTCATGGAAGCAACCTACATGCTCATCGACAGACGAATGTATAAAGAAGATGTGGTACCTATATACAGTGGAATATTAGCCATAAAAAGGAACAAAGTTGGGTCATTTGTAGAGACGTGGATGGACCTAGAGACTGTCATATAGAGTGAAGTAAGTCAAAAAGAGAAGAACAAACATCGTATATTAACACATATATGTGGAATCTAGAGAAATGGTACAAATGAACCGGTTTGCAAGACAGAAATAGAGACACAGATGTAGAAAACAAACGTATAGACACCAAGGGGGGAAATCGGGTGTGGGTCGTGGTGGGATGTATTGGGAGATTGGGATTGACATATATACACTAATATATATAAAATAGATAACTAATAAGAACCTGCCGTATAAAAAATAAATTTAAAGGAAAAAAAAAAGAAAGGTATACCTACAGGGACTTCCATTTCACTAAGAGTCTTTTGGGGGAGAAATGGACAAATATATAGAAGAATGGTTCTCAAGACATTGGACCTCAAGCCGTGAAAGAGAATAACCCTTGAGAGACAATAAACAAATGATATACTAAAATACTGCTGGAGGAAAGTTTCCAAGCCACTGCACAGGGAGGGAGAACCAAGGCAGAGCTCATCAGTATCTCTGATTTCGGACAGAGCAGGGAAGTCCAGGGAAAACAAGGGCTAGAATTCACAGGGACAGAGTATTGGACAGGAGAGAGCCACACAGAGAGAGGGCTTCAGAGATCTGCAGAAGGCAACCTTGAGTTGAGTACTGACCCCACTCATGTTGTGAGGAGGAAATGACTCAAGGCCAGAAAAAGGAGCACCCAAAAGTATTAGAGGTAGCAGTGCCCCAAATTCATATAGAGCCAGGAATACTGAAACCTGGAAAATGTCGTAATTCACAGGGCAGCATTGAGAGTACTAAGTAAGGGTTTGACCTCAGTATTGGGGGAAAAGTTAACCCTAGACTAGCTGCTGTTTTGATCCCACATAACAAAACTTAAAAGCAAAATCTAAAGAGATCAAATTATTTCTATGTATTTTAACAACATCCCAGAACAAAGTTCAAGATTATGTTAAGGATTACAGGAATATCTAACCGAACAAAGTAGAATTCACAGTGCCTGGTATTTGATCAATATTACAAGGCATGCAAAAAAGCAGGAAAATACAGTCATAAAAAGGAGAAAAAAATCGATTACGTGACATTTTGGAACAGGCAAGTTATGGAGACAGTAAGAAGATCATTGGTTGCCAGGGGTGGTCGGGGGAAGGATGAAGAAACAGAACAGAAGATTTTTTAGTGTGTGAAAATATTCTGTATGATACTATTGATATAATGATGGATATATGTCATTATGCCTTGTCCAAATCCATAGAATGTGCAATTGCCAAGGGTGAACCCTAATGTAAACTATGGCCTTTGGGTGATAATGATGTGTCAATGTAATGTGTCATCAGTTATAACAAATGCACCACTCTGGGTGGGAGATGTTGATAATAGGGGAAGCTATACATCTGTGGAAGCATGGCACATACGTAGTATCTCTGTTACCTCCTCTCAATTTTGCTATGAACCTAAAACTGCTCTTAAAAAAATAGTCTTAAAAAAACAATCCCCTGCCTTCCCTTTGTGCTCTACAACCAAAAGAAGAAACTCCTACTACTGGAATGTATCTACTATGTACGTACAACTGTGCTATAGATTGGAACATTAGCTGAAGTAATTGCAGGAGAATGACAGTGTAAAACTAATAAGAGCTTAGATAAATCTTATTAAGTAATGAGTATTTCTCATGAAGAAAGAACATAGGATGTCACAAGGCTTGGGCTCTAGAACTGACCTCTGCCTTATTACATTGAGCTTGAGAAAGTAATTAACTCTCCCCTCTCTCCCTCCGTCCCTTCCTTCTTTCCACCAGGATGAGAAAACATAAATCTTTTTTAGTGTCTCATTGAGGCATGGTGAAAAACAGTATGGTAGGTCTGTGCAGACCTACTAGAGAAGTGACTTGAGGACACACAGGGAGGGGGAAGGGTAAGCTGGGACAAAGTGAGAGAGTGGCATGGACATATACACCACTACCAAATGTTAAAGTAGATAACTAGTGGGAAGCAGCTGCATAGCACAGGGAGATCAGCTTGGTGCTTTGTGACCACCTAGAGGGGTGGGATAGGTAGGGTGGGAGGGAGGGAGACACAAGAGGGAAGAGATATGGGGATATATGTATATGTATAGCTGATTCACTTTGTTATAAAGCAGAAACTAACACACCATTGTAAAGTGATTATACTCCAATAAAGATGTTTAAATAAATAAATAAATTTTAAAAAGCAGCCATAAAAAAAGATCACTTTGACTAAATCCCAGATTTTTCACACTAGCACACAATGCCATTCATTTAATTTTTTTTCAGTTTCTGTTTTCATGTCTTCTACTCACAAGTTATAAGAAAGGATATATTAAAATTAACTTATGAATTAAAAAAAAAACAATCCATTGAAACAGACCCAGAAATGGCACATATGATAGGATTAGTAGATAAGAACATTAAAACAGTTATTATAATTATATTGCATATGTTCAAGAAGCTAGAGGAAAGATTGAACATAAGAGCCAACCAAACATCTAGAGATTAAACCTACAATGTATGAGATGAAGAACACACTAGATGGGATTAACGGCATAACGACATTGCAGAAGAAAGGATTAGTGAACTTGACTGTATAGCAGTAGAAACTATCCCAAATCAAACATACACTGAAAAGAAATGAATGACTGTGAACTACAGAACAACTTCAACTAGCAAAATATACATGTAATTGGAGTTCTGGAAGAAGTAGGGGAAGGGATAGAACAGAAAAACTATTTGAAGAAACTTAATACAGAGTTCCAGTTCCAATAAGGGCAGGGCAGCCTGTGTTGGACGACCCTTCTGCCAGTAACAATTATATAGACAAAGTATTGTTTAGAGAGCAACCAGAAGCAGGCAGAAACTTTAGAGAACACAAACCTTGAAATAAGGGAAGCAAACTAGAGGAGCTCTACACTTAACGAGTTTTTTTTCCTTTATCACACATTTCAGTTTGCCTTGGAGAACTGGAGAAAAAGAGCTTATAGTAGTATTCTTATTGGATGAAGAAACAGAGTTCAAGACTACCAAAGCAGTTGTAAATTGAGAGAGGCCATCTCAAGGAAGGAAGCCAGGGAGGAGGGAGCTCTAAATTCTTTTTACAGGTTTCTAAGTTGCACATACACAAACAATGCTTCAAGAAACCATGCAGAAAGTAGCATCAGGAGGACTAAAGCGCTGAGCAGAGATATCAGCAAGTGCACAGTGCTGAATTTGAGTGCAAGCCCTGCCAAATTTGAGGGAATGATAAACATCTCAGGTTTTGTATTGAAACTGCAGAAGGACCATGCCTTAGGACTAAGGGCCACCCTAAGACTAAGGGCAAAAGTAAAATAAATCCTTTCTAACAAAGCCAAAGGCCAAACTATTATAGGATCAGTAGGAAGAAGGAAAATATAACCTAAAATCAAGAGAAAAACATCAATAGAAGCAGATCTATGGATGACCTAGATATTAGAATTGGGAATCAAGGACTTTAAAATAGAAATTATAAATAAATTAAAGGATTTAGAGGAAAAAGATCAGCAGAATGATTGGATACATAGGGAATTCTCAGCAGATAAATGGAAACTATAAAATAAAATAAAACCAAATGTAAATTCTAGAGTTAAAAAAATAAGATGAAAATTTCATTAGGTATCAACAGCATTTTTAACAGAGACAAATGTTATCTGTATATTTGGAGACAGTTCAATAGAAATAATCCTAATGGAAGCACAGAGACTAAAAGGGTTGAAAATAAGTGAAGAAAGCTCTCAGTAACCTGTGAAACGATATCAAGAAGTCCTAATGTATGTATCACTGGCGAGGAGAGAGAGAGAAGTGGAGGGGGGGACTGAAAATTTCCCACATTTGGTGAAAAACATTAACCCGTATGTCCAAAAACTCAGCAAACTGCTAGTGGGATAAGTACAAAGAAAACCACACTCAGACACATCTTGGTCAAACTGCCAAAACCAAAGATAAAGAGGAAATCTTAAAAGCAGCCAAAGATAAGACAATAATAAGAATGATTTCTCATAAAAAGGAGGTGGGGAGGAGAGGCCAAGTGACAATAAATGGCATCTTTAAAGTACTAAAGAACGGTAATACGGTGCTTATATTGTATGTTATATAACATTCCCAGTGTGGTCTAGCGCAGCATCCCATAATCAAATGCTTACGTGGGATAAATAAAGACTATAAATAGCCTCACTTCAGGTCAGGTTTTGATGTCAGATAACTTTTGGTGCCAAAAGTTTTTAAAAAGTACTTTTGATTTCAGAGCTTTTTGGATTTTAGAATTATAATAAAAGGATTTGTGGATATATTTTACTTGTCAGGAGGAGAACTGGCAATATATATTTATAAATGTCTACATTCTTAGAAGTAGGGACTTAGAAGAATCTGTGCAATGAAAGTAACACATGAAGAGTGTATACCGAGTATTACACAAGGATGTTTATGACAGCATTTTTTAAATAATTAAAAAAATTGAAAACAACCTAAATGTCCCAATAGTTTCCTAATACTTGGTTAAATTAGTTATGGTATATGTATACAATGAATGGACTGCTTTATAGCCATGAAAAAGCATGTTGTCAGAGAACATTGATATGGTGAAATAAACTCTCAATATGTTACATGAAAAGATCACAAAGCTGTGTGATTCCAAATGTTAATAGTAGTTATTGCTGTGTGGTTGGATTGTCATTTTTATTTGCTTTATTTTGCACTTTTGTATTTCTAAATTTCCATTCATGAACAGTATTCCTTTGGTAATCAGAAAAATCAAGGCTTGTTTTTAAAAAAGCAAGGTGATAAGAAAGATATTCCTATTGCTATTAAACTTCAGATCAGATTGCTTCTCTAAGTTAGGAATCACTTTATTAACAAAGGTCACAAAAGTTTAGCATTATTAAGGCCTTGGCTTAATATATCATCCATATCCCGAGATCTAGTGTTCTGCACACCTGGATTTAAAGTGTCTTTTAAGCTGCATTGCCTGAGGCATTTCCAGAAGGAATCCTTTTAAACGAAAAATAAGACCTTTCGTAAGTGATGCTGAACCATTTCTGTTACCACTTCAAACACTCTCTGACTTAATCTCCAGAGAACAGCGTTCTCAGATAAATTGTCCAGCACCACGTGTAGTTTTTGGCTTGTTTTAAAAAGTCTGTAGATCCTTTTATGAGTTCATTTTTTTTTTAAGCTTAAATATCTACTTTGCTTTGAAATCTATTTTCTCCCTTTTCAAAAAGAGCATACCAGGAGTTAAAATTGGATCACATTCAGCAAACTACATCATACATCTGGAGTAAATTCCAGAGTATTAATGTCATTGTATGTTAAAGGAAAGACTTTCAAGTCTAATTTTTGCAGACCTGCTAAATCTTAAAGGACAGTCTGGATAGCCAGCAGTTTGATCCCTGAGCTGAGGTATGTTTTGTAAAGTTATTCTGAAAGTCAGAGGGGAAAGGCATAAAAGACTGCAGCATGGTCCTGTTTGAATGGATTGATGCCACAGTGATAGGAAATGTCTTTATCATTATATACTGTAGGCTGTTAGAATTAAACTGTTAGAATTGGAACAGGCTTGAGAACTTGAGTCCAGTTGCTCTCCCAGTACTCATATCTCTTCTACATCATTGTAGATAGATAGTATCTAGTATCTATTGAGCTACATGTAATAATTATTTTTCCTTATAAGTTAATAAGTAGATATTCTGATTTCATATCTTAGTCTCTGTGTACTTAATATTTGCTAGAATTCACTGCTGAAACCATGTGAACTTGGAGTTTTCTTTGTGGGAAGCTTTGATAAAAAATTCAATTTCTTTAATAAATATAGGGCTATTCATATTTTCTTTTTGATCTTGGGTCCATTTTTATAAGTTGTTTTTAAGGAAGTGTCATTTTCATTTATCAAATTTATTGGCATGAAATTATTCTTAATAGGCTCCTACTGCCTTTTTCTCTTTCTTTTTTTCAACATATTTATTGGAGTATAACTGCTTTACAATGGTGTGTTAGTTTCTGCTGTATAACAAAGTGAATCAGCTATACATATACATATATCCCCATATACCCTCCCTCATGTGTCTTCCTCCCGCCCTCCCTATCCCACCCCTCTAGGTGGTCACAAAGCACCGAACTGATCTCCTTGTGCTATGCGGCTGCTTCCTACTAGCTATCTGTTTTACATTTGGTAGTGTATATATGTCCATGCCACTCTCTCACTTCATCCCAGCTTACCCTTCCCCCTCCCCATGTCCTCAAGTCCATTCTCTACGTCTGCATCTTTATTCCTGTCCTGCCCCTAGATTCTTCAGAAACTTTTTTTTTTCCTTAGATTCCATATATATGTGTTAGCATACGGTATTTGTTTTTCTCTTTCTGACTTACCTCACTCCGCATGACAGACTCTAGGTCCATCCACCTCACTACAAATAACTTAATTTTGTTTCTTTTTATGGCTGAGTAATATTCCATTGTATTTATGTGCCACATCTTCTTTATCCATTCATCTGTCAATGGACATTCAAGTTGGTTCCATGTCCTGGCTATTGTAAATAGTGCTGCAGTGAACACTGGGGTGCATGTCTCTTTTTTATTATTATCATTATTATTATTTTTTAACATCTTTATTGGAGTATAGTTGCTTTACAATGGTGTGTTGGTTTCTGCTTTATAACAAAGTGAATCAGCTATACATATACATATGTCCCCATATCTCCTCCCTCTTGCGTCTCCCTCCCACCCTCCCTATCCCACCCCTCTAGGTGGTCACAAAGCACTGAGCTGATCTTCCTGTGCTATGCAGCTGCTTCCCACTAGCTGTTTTACATTTGGTAGTATATATATGTCCATGCCACTCTCTCACTTCATCTCAGCTTACCCTTCCCCTCCCCTTGTCCTCAAATCCATTCTCTAGTAGGTCGCATCTTTATTCCCATCCTGCCCCTAGGTTCTTCATGACCATTTTTTTTTCTTAGATTCCATATATATGTGTTAGCATACAGTATTTGTTTTTCTCTTTCTGACTTACTTCACTCTGTATGACAGACTCTAGGTCCATCCACCTCACTACAAATAACTCAATTTCGTTTCTTTTTATGGCTGAGTAATATTCCATTGTATAGATGTGCCACATCTTCTTTACCCATTCATCTGTCGATGGACACTTAGGTTGCTTCCATGTCCTGGCTATTGTAAATAGAGCTGCAGTGAACATTGTGGTACATGACTCTTTTTGAATTATGGTTTCCTCACGGTATATGCCCAGTAGTGGGATTGCTGGGTCGTATGGTAGTTCTATTTTTAGTTTTTTAAGGAACCTCCATACTGTTCTCCATAGTGGCTGTATCAGTTTACATTCTCACCAACAGTGCAAGAGGGTTCCCTTTTCTCCACACCCTCTCCAGCATTTATTGTTTGTAGCTTTTTTGATGATGGCCATTCTGACTGGTGTGAGGTGATATCTCATTGTAGTTTTGATTTGCATTTCTCTAATGATTAATGATGTTGAGCATTCTTTCATGTGTTTGTTGTCAATCTGTATATCTTCTTTGGAGAAATGTCTGTTTAGGTCTTCTGCCCATTTTTTGATTGGGTTGTTTGTTTTCTTGATATTCAGCTGCATGAGCTGCCTGTAAATTTTGGAGATTCATCCTTTGTCAGTTGCTTCATTTGCAAATATTTTCTCCCATTCTGAGGGTTGCCTTTTTGTCTTGTTTATACTTTCCTTTGCTGTGCAATAGCTTTTAAGTTTCATTAGGTCCCATTTGTTTATTTTTGTTTTTATTTCCATTTCTCTAGGAGGTGGGTCAAAAAGGATCCTGCTGTGATTTATGTCATAGAGTGTTCTGCCTATGTTTTCCTCTAAGAGTTTTATAGTGTCTGGCCTTACATTTAGGTTCTTAATCCATTTTATTTCTGTATATGGTGTTAGGGAGTGTTCTAATTTCATTCTTTTACATGTAGCTGTCCAGTTTTCCCAGCACCACTTATTGAAGAGGCTGTCTTTTCTCCATTGTATATTCTTGCCTCCTTTATCAAAGATAAGGTGACCATATGTGCATGGGTTTATCTCTGAGCTTTCTATCCTGTTCCATTGATCTATATTTCTGTTTTTGTGCCAGTACCATACTGTCTTGATTACTGTAGCTTTGTAGTATAGTCTGAAGTCAGGGAACCTGATTGCTCCAGCTCCGTTTTTCTTTCTCAAGATCGCTTTGGCTATTCGGGGTCTTTTGTGTTTCCATACAAACTGTGAAATTTTTTGTTCTAGTTCTGTGAAAAATGCCATTGGTAGTTTGATAGGGATTGCATTGAATCTGTAGATTGCTTTGGATAGTATAGTCATTTTCACAATGTTGATTCTTCTGATCCAAGAACATGGTATATCTCTCCATCTATTTGTATCATCTTTAATTTTTTTCATCAGTGTCATAGTTTTCTGCATACAGGAGTTTTGTCTCCTTAGGTAGGTTTATTCCTAGGTATTTTATTCTTTTTGTTGTGGTGGTAAATGGGAGTGTTTCCTTAATTTCACATTCAGATTTTTCATCATTAGTGTATAGGAATGCAAGAGATTTCTGTGCATTAATTTTTCTACTTTACCAAATTCATTGATTAGTGCTAGTAGTTTTCTGGTAGCATCTTTAGGATTCTCTATGTGTAGTATCATGTCATCTGCAAACAGTGACAGCTTTACTGCTTTTCCGATTTGGATTCCTTTTATTTCTGTTTCCCTCTGATTGCTGTGGCTAAAACTTCCAAAACAATGTTGAATAATAATGATGAGAGTGGGCAACCAAGTCTTGTTCCTGATCTTAGTGGAAATGGTTTCAGTTTTTCACCATTGAGGATGATGTTGGCTGTGGGTTTGTCATATATGGCCTTTATTATGTTGAGGTAAGTTCCCTCTATGCCTTCTTACTGGAGGGTTTTTATCATAAAGGGGTGTTGAATTTTGTCGAAAGCTTTTTCTGCATCTATTGAGATGATCATATGGTTTTTATTCTTCAGTTTGTTAATATGGTGTATCACATTGATTGATTTGTGTATATTGAAGAATCCTTGCATTCCTGGAATAAACCCCACTTGATCATGGTGTATGATCCTTTTAATGTGCTGTTGGATTCTGTTTGCTAGTATTTGTTGAGGGGTTTTGCATCTGTGTTCATCAGTGATATTGGCCTGTAGTTTTCTTTCTTTGTGACATATTTGTCTGGTTTTGGTATCAGGGTGATGGTGGCCTCATAGAGTCAGTTTGGGAGTGTTCCTCCCTCTGCTATATTTTGGAAGAGTTTGAAAGGATAGGTGTTAGCTCTTCTCTAAATGTTTTATAGATTTCGCCTGTGAAACCATCTGGTCATGGGCTTTTGTTTGTTGAGAAGATTTTTAATCACAGTTTCAATTTCAGTGCTTGTGATTGGTCTGTTTATATTTTCTATTTTCTTCCTGATTCAGACTCGGAAAGGTTGTGCTTTTCTAAGAATGTGTCCATTTCTTCCAGGTTGTCCATTTTATTGGCATATAGTTGCTTGTAGTAATCTCTCATGATCCTTTGTATTTCTGCAGTGTCAGTTGTTACTTCTCCTTTTTCATTTCTAATTCTATTGATTTGAATCTTCTCCCTTTTTTTCTTGATGAGTCTGGCTAATGGTTTATCAATTTTGTTTATCTTCTCAAAGAACCAGCTTTTAGTTTTATTGATCTTTCTTATTGTTTCCTTCATTTCTTTTTCATTGATTTCTGATCTGATCTTTATGATTTCTTTCCTTCTGCTAACTTTGGAGGTTTTTTGTTCTTCTTTCTCTAATTGCTTTAGGTGTAAGGTTAGGTTGTTTATTTGAGATGTTTATTGTTTCTTAATGTAGGATTGTATTGCTATAAGTTTCCCTCTTAGAAGTGCTTTTGCTGCATCCCATAGGTTTTGGGTCGTTGTGTTTTCATTGTCATTTGTTTCTAGGTATTTTTTAATTTCCTCTTTGATTTCTTCAGTGATCTCTTGGTTATTCAGTAGTGTATTGTTTAGCCTCCATGTGTTTGTATTTTTTACACATTTTTTCCTGTAATTGATATCTAGTCTCATAGCGTTGTGGTCGGAAAAGATACTTGATACAATTTCAATTTTCTTAAATTTACCAAGGCTTGATTTGTGACCCAAGATATGATCTATCCTGGAGAATGTTCCATGAGCACTTGAGAAGAAAGTGTATTCTGTTGTTTTGGGATGGAATATCCTATAAATATCAATTAAGTCCATTCTGTTTTAATATCTCATTTAAAGCTTGTGTTTTCTATTTATTTTTATTTTGGATGATCTGTCCATTGGTGAGAGTGGGGTGTTAAAGTCCCCTAATATGATTGTGTTATTGTTGATTTCCCCTTTTATGGCTGTTAGCATTTGCTTTATGTATTGAGGTGCTCCTATGTTGGGTGCATAGATATTTACAATTGTTATATCTTCTTCTTGGATTGATCCCTTGATCATTATGTAGTGTCTTTCTTTGTCTCTTGCAATAGTCTTTATTGAAAGTCTATTTTGTCTGATATGAGGATGCTACTCCAGCTTTCTTTTGATTTTCATTTGCATGGAATATCATTTTCCATCCCCTCACTTTCAGTCTGTATGTGTCCCTAGGTCTGAAGTGGCTCTCTTGTAGACAGCATATGTACAGGTCTTGTTTTTGTATCCATTCGCCAGTCTGTGTCTTTTGGTTGGAGCATTTAAACCATTTACATTTAAGGTAATTTTCAATATGTGTGTTCCTATTACCATTTTCTTAATTGTTTGGGTTTGTTATTGTAGGTCTTTTCCTTCTCTTGTGTTCCCTGCCTAGAGAAGTTCCTTTAGCATTTGTTTGTAAAGCTGGTTGGTGGTGCTGAATTCTCTTAGCTTTTTGCTTGTGTGTAAAGTTTTTAATTCTTCGTCGAATCTGAATGAGATTCTTGCTGGGTAGAGTAATCTTGGTTGTAGGTTTTTCCCTTTCATCTCTTTAAATATGTCCTGCCACTCCCTTCTGGCCTTGCAGAGTTTCTGCTGACAGATCAGCTGTTAACATTATGGGGATTCCTTTGTATGTTATTTGTTGTTTTTCCCTTGCTGCTTTTTTTTTAAAATTTATTATTTATTTATATTTATTTTTGGCTGTGTGTGGGTCTTCGTTTCTGTGCGAGGGCCTTTCTCTAGTCGTGGCAAGCGGGGGCCACTTTTCATTGCGGTGCACAGGCCTCTCACTATCGTGGCCTCTCTTGTTGTGGAGCACAGGCTCCAGACGCACAGGCTCAGTAATTGTGGCTCACGGGCCCAGTTGCTCCGCGGCAATGTTGGATCTCCCAGACCAGGGGCTGGAACCTGTGTCCCCTACATTAGCAGGCAGATTCTCAACCACTGCGCCACCAGGGAAGCCCTTCCTTGCTGCTTTTAATATTTTTTCTTTGGTGTTTAATTTTTGATAGTTTGATATATAGTGTGTGTTGGCATGTTTCTCCTTGGATTTATCCTGTATGGACTCTCTGCACTTCCTGGACTTGATTAATTATTTCGTTTCCCATATTAGGGAAGTGTTTCAACTATAATCTCTTCAAATATTTTCTCAGTCCCTTCCTTTTTCTCTTCTTCTTCTGGGACCCCTATAATTCGAATGTTGGTGCATGTTAATGTTGTCCCCAGAGGTCTGTGAGACTATCCTCAATTCTTTCATTCTTTTTTCTTTATTCTGCTCTGCAGTAGTTATTTCCACTATTTTGTCTTCCAGGTCACTTATCCATTCTTCTGCCTCAGTTATTCTGCTATTGTTTCCTTCTAGAGCATTTTTAATTTCCTTTATTGTGTTGTTCATCTCTGTTTGTTTGCTCGTTAGTTTTTCCAGGTCCTTGTTAAACGTTTCTTGTATTTTCTCCATTCCATTTCCAAGATTTTGGATCATCTTTACTATCATTATTCTGAAATCTTTTTCAGGTAGACTGCCTATTTCCTCTTCATTTGTTTGGTCTGGTGGGTTTTTACCTTGCTCCTTCATCTGCTGTGTGTTTTTCTCTCTTCTCATTTTGCTTAACTTACTGTGTTTGGGGTCTCCTTTTCACAGGCTGCAGGTTTGTAGTTCCTGTTGTTTTTGGTGTCTGCCCCCAGTGGGTAAGGTTGGTTCAGTAGGTTGTGTAGCCTTCCTGGTGGAGGAGGTTAAAGGAGAAGCTGATTAGGGCGCTCTGGCTCACGCAGGCCAGGGGGAGGAATGGGTACGGACTGCAGGGTGAGCCTGAGGCTGCAGAGGCCAGCTTGACATTGCAACAGTCTGAGGCATGCCATGTAGCACACTGTTTTGATTACTGTAGCTCTGTAGTAAGTTTCAAAATCAGGAAATGTGAGACCTCCAACTTTTTTCTTTTTTAAGATTGTTTTTGCTACTCAGGGTCCCTTGAGATTGCTTATAAATTTTACGTTGGATTTTTCTATTTCTGCATAAAATGCCATTGCAGTTGATAGGGATTGCATTGAATCTATAGGTTACTTTGGGTAGTATGGACATCTTCACAATATTTAGTCTTCCTATCCATGAACACAGGGTGTTTTTCTATTTATCTTCATCTTCTTTAATTTCTTTCAGCAATATTTTGTAGTTTTCAGTGTGTAAGTCTTTTGCCTCCTTACTTATGTTTATTCCTAAATATTTTATTCTTCTTGGTGCTGTAGTAAATAGATTTGTTTTCTTAATTTACTTTTTGGGTTATTTGTTGTTGGTTTATCAGAACACCACTGATTTTTGTACTTTTTTTATATCCTGCTACTTTGCTTAATTTGTTTAGTAGTTCTAATACCTTTTTCTGTGGAATATAAATTTAGAGTTTTCTACATATAAGAGCATACCATCTGTAAACAGAGATAGTTTTACTTGGTTTTTTTCCCACTTTAATGCCTTTTATTCTTCTTGCCGAATTGCTCTGGCTAGGACTCCCAACACTATGTTGAATAGAATTAGTAAAAGCAGGCATTCTTGTCTTATTTCTGATCTTAGAGGAAATGCTTTCAGTCTTTCTCCATTGAGTATGATGTAAGCTGCTTTTTTAAATATAGGCTTTATGTTAATGTAGTTTCCTTCTAATTCTAGTTTGTTGAGTGTTTTTATCATGAAAAGGTGCTGAGTTTTGCCAGATGATTTTTTCTGAATCAGTTAATATGATCATGCAGTTTTTCCCCTTAATTCTGTTAATGTGGTATATTTCATTTATTTATTTGTGTATGTTGAACCCTCCTTGCATCCCATGAATCCCACTTGATCATGATACATGAACCTTATAATGTGCTATTGAATTCAGTTTGCTAGTATTTTGTTGTTGATTTTTCCATCTGTATTCATCAGGGATATTTCTCAGGTTAATGCTGACCTCCTAATGAGTTCCCTCCTCTTCAGTTTTTTGGGAGACTTGGAGAAGGATTGGCATTAATTCTCCTTCAAATGTTTGGTAGAATTCACCAATGAAACTATCTGGTCCTGGGCTTTTCTTTGTTGGGAAGTTTTTTATTACTGATTCAGTTTTCTTAATAGTGATTGGCCTATTCAGATCTTGTTTCTTCATGATTATGGGTGTTTTTAAAAAGGATCTAATTTCCTTTTGATTTCTTCTTTGATCCAAGTGTTATTTGGAAGTGTGTAAGTTCCTAAATATTTGAGAATTTTTCCAGAAATCTTTCTGTTATTGATATCTAATTTATTTCTATTATAGTCAGAGAACATTCTTTGTATGACTTGAATTCTTCGAAATTAATTGAAAATTGTTATTGCCAGAAGATAATCTATGTTGGTAAATGGTCCAGGCATACCTCATTTAATTGTGCTTTTCTTTATTGCACCTTGCAGATATTGCATTTTTTTTTTTTACAAATTGAAGGTTTGTGGCAACCTTGCATCAAGCGAGTCTTTTGGCACCATTTTTCCAACATCATTTGCTTATTTTGCATCTCTGTGCCACATTTTGGTTATTCTCGCAGTATTTCAAACTTTTTATTATTATTTGCATGGTGATCTGTGATCAGTGATCTTTGGTGTTACTATTGTAATTGTTTGGGGTGCCACAAACTGCAGTCACGTAAGATGGCAAACTTAATCGATAAATGTGTGTGTTCTGACTGTTCCACCTACCAGCTGTTCCCCTGTCTCTTTCCCTCTCCTTGGGCCTCCCTATTCCCTGAGAAACAATAATTTTGAAGTTAGGCCAGTTGATAACCCTACAGTGGCCTCTAAGTGTTCAAGTGAAAGGAAGAGTCACACATCTCTCACTTTAAATCAGAAGCTAGAAATGATTAAGCTTAGTGAGAAAGTCTTGTCAAAAGCCAAGATAGGTCAGAAGCTAGTCCTCTTGTGCCAAACAGTTATCCAGGTTGTGAATAAAAAGTAAAAGTTCTTAAAGGAAATTAAAAGCACTACTTCAGTGAACATACAAATGATAAGAAAGCAAAATAGCCTTATGGTTCATGTGGAGAAAGTTTTAGTGGTCTGGATAGAAGATCAAATCAGCCATAAAATTCCCTTAAGCCAAAGCTTAATCCAGAGCAAGGTCCTAGTTGTCTTCAATTCTGTGAAGGCTGAGAGAGGTGAGGAAGCTGAAGTAGAAAAGTTTGAATTTAGCAGAGGTTGGTTCATGAAGTGTAAGGAAAGAAGCCATAATGTAAGAGTGTAAGGTGAAGCAGAAAGTGCTGGTGTAGAAGCAGCAGCAAGTTATTCAGAAGATCTAGCTAAGGTAATTTTTCAACGTAGACAAAAACAGCCTTAATATTAGAAGAAGATGCCTTGCCTTCTAGGACTTTCATAGCTAGAAAGGAGAAGTCAGTGCCTAGCTTCAAAGGACAGGCTGACTCTCTTGTTAGGGGCTAATGCAGCTGGTGACTTTAAGATGAAGCCATTGCTCATTTACCATTCCAAAAATCCTGGGGCCCTTAAGAATTATGCTAAATCTGCTCTGCCTGTGTTCTATAAATGGAACAAATCCTGGATGGCAGCACATCTGCTTACAACATGGTTTACTGAATATTTTAAGCCCATTGTTGAGACATACTGCTCAGAAAAAAAGTTTCCTTTGAAAAATATTACTGCTCACTGACAATGCACCTGGTCACCTAAGGACTCTGATGGAGATGTACAACAAGATGAATGTTGTTTTCATGCCTGCTAATACAATATCCATTCTGCAGCCCATGGATCAAGGAGTAATTTTGACTTTTAAGTCTTATTATGCAAGAAATACATTTCATAAGGCTATAGCCGCCAAAGGTAGTGATTCCACTGATGGATCTGAGCAAAGTCAATTGAAAACATTCTGGAAAGGATGCACCATTCTAGATGCCATTAAGAACATTGGTGATTTATGAGAAGAGGTTAAGATATCAACATTAACAGGAGTTGGGAAGAAGTTGATTCCAGCCCTCATGGATAACTTGGAGGGGTTCAAGACTTCAGTGGAGGAAGTAACTGCAGATGTGTTGGAAATAGCAAGAGAAGTAGAAGTGAAGCCTGAAGATGTGACTGAGTTGCTGCAATCTCATGATAAAACTTGAACAGATGAGGAGTTGCTTCTTATGAATGAACAAAGAAAGTGGTTTCTTGAGGTGGAATCTACTCCTGGTGAAATGCTGTGAAGATTGTTGAAATGACAACAAAGGATTTATATTACATAAACATATAAAGCAGCAACAAGGTTTGAGGGGATTGACTCCAGTTTTGAAAGAAGTTCTACTGTGGGTAAAATGCTTTCAAACAGCATTGCGTGTTACAGAGAAATCGTTCGTGAAAGGAAGAGTCAGTTGATGGGGCAAAGTTCATCGTTGCCTTATTTTAAGAAACTGCCACGGCCACCCCAGCCTTCAGCAGCCACCACCTGATCAGTCAGCAGCCATCACCGTGGAGGCAAGACCCTCCACCAGCCAAAAAATTATGACTTGCTGAAGGCTCACATGATAGTTAGCACTTTTTAGCAATAATGTATTTTTTAATTAAGATATGTACATTGTTTCTTTAGACACAATGCTCCTTAATAGACTACAGTATAGTGTAAACAACTTTTTTATACATCGGGAAACCAGAAAGTTTGTGTGACTTGCTTTATTGCAGTATTCACTTTAATGCAGTGGTCTGGAACTGAATTCGTAATATCTCTGAGGTATACCTGTACTTGAAAAGAATATGTATGTATTCTGCCTTTGTTGGGTGGAGGGTTCTGTCAATGTCCATATTCTATATCCTTCTTTAGTTTTTAAACTGAGATGTAATTGACATATGATATTGTGTAGTTTGAGGTGTTCCATGTGTTGGTTTGATACATTTATGTATTGCAGTATGATTACCACGATAGCCTTAGCTAACACCTTTATCATGTCAATAATTATCATTTCTTTTTTTGTGTAGAGAACAGTGAAGATCTAGTCTCTTAAGCACCTTTGAAGTTTATGATACAGTGTTGTTGACTATGATCACTATGTTGTGCCTTACATCTTCAGAACTTATTTCTCTACTAGTTGCAAGGTTATATACCCTTAAACAGCATCCCCCCAACTACCCCCATCTCGCAGCCCCTGGTAACCACCATTCTACTCTGTTTTTACGAGTTCAGTTTTTCTAAATTCCACATATGAGTGCTGCATACAGCATTTGTCCTTCTCTGTCTGATTTCTCTCACTTAGCATCCTTGAGGATGTCCTCAAGGTCCATCCATGTTGTTGCAGATGGCAAGATTTCCTTCTTTTATGGGTGAATAATATTTCTGTGTGTGTGTGTGTGTGTCTGTCTGTCTGTCTGTCTGTGTATATATTATCACATCTTCTTTATCTGTTCATCTTCTGATGGGTGCTTAGGTTGTTTCCATATCTTGGCTATTCTAAATAATGCTGCACTGAACACTGGTGGGCAGATATCTCTTCAAGATACTGATTTCAATTCCTTCTGGTATATACCCAGCTGTGGGATTGCTGGATGATATGGTAGTTCAGTTTTTTAAATTTTTTGAGGAACCGCCATACTGTTTTCCATAATAGCTGTACCCATCTACATTTCCACCAACAATATGTAAGGTTTCCCTTTCTCTACATCCTCACCAACATTTGTTATCTCTTGTCTTTTTTTAATAAAAGCCATCCTAACTGGTGTGAGGTGATACATCATTGTAGTTGTGATTTGCCTTTCCCTGATAAGTGATGTTGAGCATCTTTTCATGTACCTGTTATTCTTTTGTATATCTTCTTTGGAAAAATGTCTGTTCAGATCCTTTGCCCATTTTTTAAATTGATTATATCCTTTCTAATCTTCATATTTGTTCTTTCATTTTTGAGAGAGATATGGAAATCTCTGACTGTAAAATCTGTTTTTCCTTGCATTTCTATCAGTTTTATGTACTTTTTAAAATTACTATTTATTGGAGTATAGTTGCTTTACAATGTTGTGTTACTTTCTTCTGTACAGCAAAGTGAATCAGTTATATGTATACATATATCCCCTCTTTTTTGGATTTCCTTCCCATTTAGTTCACCACAGAGCATTGAGTAGAGTTCCCTGTGCTATACAGTAGGTTCTCATTCGTTATCTATTTTATACATAGTAGTGTATATATGTCAATCCCAATCTCCCAATTCATCCCACTCCCTCCTTCCCCCCTTGGTATCCGTAAGTTTGTTCTCTACATCTGTGTCTCTATTTCTGCTTTGCAAATAAGTTCACCTGTACCATTTTCTAGATTCCACATATGAGTGATATTATACGGTATTTGTTTTTCTCGTTCTGACTTACTTCACTCTGTATGACAGTCTCTAGGTCCATCCACATCTCTGCAAATGGCACAATTTCGTTCCTTTTTATGGCTGAGTAATGTATGTACCACATCTTCTTTATCTATTCCTCTGTTGATGGACACTTAGGATTAAGCTATTAGATGTGTAGACGTTTAGGATTGTTACGTCCTCCTGATGAATTGATTCCTTTATCATTATGCAATAATATATCCCTGGCAATAGTCTTTGCTCTGAAATCTAGTACTATCATGGTATATTTTTCCAGTCTTTTTGCTTTTAATCTATTTGTGCCTTTATATTTAAAGTATGTTTCTTGCAGGCAGCTTGTAGTTGGGTCTTGCTCTTTTATCTGACAATCTCTTTCAACCTTTCCTATATTTGAAGATCTTCCTATACCATCAGTCTTCTCTTCTTAGGGCTAAACATCCTTTTATTATGGTTTGGCTGATACTTTTTCTAAATCCTTCTATTATTATCAAACGCTTGTGCATGTTTTGCTTAAAAGGGACATTAGATCAGAAGGGATACTCTGAGTTGGTCTGTGCAAGACATGCTACTACATATCGTGTCAGTTGATTTCCATTGTCCACAGAGATCTGTGTCTATTAGGTTCCTCACCATTTGGCTAAAACCAATTTGGACCATCTTTTCTACTTTTCTTACCCTAATCACATTTTTTTCTTGGCTAACTACTGACTTTTTGATCTCCAGAGAAACTTCAAAGGGACTTAACAAAAAAATCTATTCATTGTTCCCCTGAAAATGTCTGTTTTATCTCAGTTACATGAATTCTAGTTGAATTATTTTAAGTATGGGTCAAATAAAGCTAGCCTATAACTAAGAAGATATCAAAAGGTTTGCCTTTTTTTTTTTTTTTTTTTAGGTAAAAATGTCCCCATCCTGTCATCCATCCAAAGGGGATCCTGCTGTTAAGAAGGTGAGTGAGTTTTAACGGCAAAAAGCCGACTTCCTCCTTCTGTGTATTTAGTCTCCTCTGTTGAACCATGTTCTCAAAATGAGTGATTTTAAATCATTTTAATGCGTCAAAGTTTCCTTCTGATTGGATGCCTTAAAGAGGTGTCACCAGGACTTGTTGGCTCTTCCAGAGAAGCCAAATGAGGGTTTGGGTCTAGCATCATTCTCCTGGCAACTAGGGACTTTCATTGTTCTAGAATTCCCGTCCTCTCTACCAGATGGGCATCCTGGTATCAGTGAGTGGTAGCAGATGAAAGGTATTCTAAGGATGAAAGGTACATAGTTTTTCTTAACAATGTACTTTCCCTCCAGATAGCTGTTCCTAAAGAAAACTGGTCTGAGGTATTAACATTTCAGCACATACCAGCTAAGTAAGACCTCAATAAATACTTGTGTGATAGAACTCTTATCTAGGCCATTTCAACCCTTGAATGTAACCTCTGTGGCACAGATAGGTTGTTTGTCTTTCAAGTAATTCTCAGATGATGTCAAAAGAACCACTAAAATCTTTTTCTTTATCCAACTGCAACAGTGCAGTTGAAATATAGCAAACAGATTGACATTTTTGCTGTTTTCTTTTACCATTTTTATTTCTCTGATAGTTGACTTGTCCCTGGTTGTAGGTGTGCTTTCCTTACCCTTTTTTATGATTTCAGCCAGCATCCGTGTTGGGGAAGGATTGTAGAACAAAAATAACACCTTGCTGGCTCTGTTGACTAACAGCAGGTTCTAGCTTCAAAGCGGTGTGCCAAAAATGGGTCCCTTTTCTCTGCCTTCAGAATCCCCTTTTCAAAGGAAAAAAAGAATAGAAACGAAATATGTTGTCTGAAAAGCCCTATAACGTGCTGCACGTGAAAACCTCTTTCACTCTTGTCAAGACAGCAAGGGCAGGCGAGACCACAGTGGTGATTGTTGCCACTCAGAACCATCACACCGTAACATGAGGAGCTGGAAAGGGCGTCAACCACTTAGTCGCACTCAGTAAACAAAGGAGGAAACTGGAATCCAGAGGGAAATTTTTTACCTCTCTCAAATGTTCCATAGGACACACTTCTACCATAGAGGTTAAAAACACGTGCTTTGGATTCAGTGATTGACTCATCTACTTTATCTGAATAACCTTGAGTAAGTCAGCCTCTCTGTTTCCTCCTCTGTAAAGTGATGATGCTCCTCTCAGAATTGCCCTAAAGATTAAATGAGAAACAATTTAAGTGCCTAACACTGTGTTTGACACATATTAAGTACTCAGTAAATTATAACACAAGTACTCAGCTGTTACTGAAACTAGTATTAAAACACAAGTCTCCCAACTCCTAGTCAGATGTCCTTTCATCTGTCCTTTATTATGCTACTTATATACTATTGTCCATTTAGCAAGTATTTCTTTATACTAGATAGTGAGCTAAGAAGCAGACTACAGAGATTAAAAATACAATCCCTGTTCTCAAGGATCTCAGCATTTAATTGGAAAGGTAGACAGGTTGCACTGACAGTTACCAGACTACTTGACACGTGCCATGCAGGGTGCACAGGGTGCTGCAGGAGTGTGGGGGAGAGGCCTGGTTTTGAAATGACTAAGCTCCTTTAGTACAACTCTTACATTCTTTATGGTAGAGAGTCCAGTGAAGAAACTTAAGAAATGGTTAGCTGCTCCCCTACAACTTTGTTACTAGATTGTAATGAAAGCAAATCCTACCATACTTAAAGACATTTATTAAATTAAGATCGTGAAAACATTTTATCCAGTCGACATATCATGAATACCTTTTATTTTAGCAATGAAGGTCCATTTCTAATATTTACCATTCTGATTAATAAGACATTGATTTCACCAATGGAAAATTTTTCTGCTGTCTTTTGAGCTAATGAGCAGAGTCTTAGGTGTCGGTCAATATATGAACAGCTTTTAGGAGCTGCCTTTGGAAGTTCATGTGAGCTGCAGTTTCTGAAATGTGGATTCTTGTTTAGAGCCACTGACCACCCCTGACCTGAAGCCTAAACTAATAGCACATACTTAATATTGCACTGTTTATGGTGTGTAGAATAACTTTAAAATATATATCATAACAGGTGCCTCTCCCAAACTAAGAGGTCAAGGAAGGCTTCCCAGTAGAGGTAAAGCTTGATCTAGCCTGGAAACACAAGGCAAAAGGTATTCCAGGCAGACATGGGTAAGCAAGGAAATGGAGGCAGTTCTGTTTTTCTTAAGTATGGGATCTTGCAGAAGCCTGGTGAAGTAAATGGGAGTCCAGATCGCAGAGCCCCAGTCTGTGAAGTTTGCTTTTTATCTCAAGGATAAGTGTTTCCATCAAACATGAGATTAGAGGCAGAAAGACCAATTAGAAGAAAAAAGATCCTAAGCCTATGCTGTGTTAATAGAATGAGAAGGTGAGATAGATTTAAGTCTTAGCCTTTTTATTCTCCCCACAAACCTTTTTGACACTGTGAGTTAGGTGTCCTTCCTTTTTTGAGCTCTCAGAGTACCCTGAACTAGTCCCTACAAACACACTTATCTGGCTGTGTTGAAATTGCCTCTTTGCTTTTATGTGTCCCCCATTAGACTCTCTGCTTCTTAAGGGCAGGGCCCGTAGCAGTTCTGTTTCCTGTTGTCTATCTAAGTGTAGAACAAAGTATGCAGTCACTCAGTAGTTGTTGCGTGAATGAGAGAGACATGGAAGAGATTCCGTAGGACTTCGTAGTTGTTTATGGGAAGTGAGGAGAAAAAAGAAGTTTCTGCTGAATAACTGGAGAAAGAACAAATGAAGCATCATTGCTGTTCTGGGCTTGTATTCCCAGCATGGTCAGTTCCTTACTGTTTAAGCTCTATCAGCAATACTCCAAGTGAGATCAGTGTGAAGCTTAGCATCTCACTGTTACTTCCCTAGTTGGATATGTATATTTGTGTGTATGTGTTTATGTGTGCATATATATATGCATCTACATATATATTCTGGTTGTCATCCTGGAGCTACAGTCCCTCTTCCCAAAGTTGCACTGACAGATGGAAGCACCAAGAGTGTCTGTTGAACAGTGTGACTGCCAAAGTGACATGTGTAAGAAACACAAAAGAGCAGCAGTGTTCTTGATTTGAGCCAAAGATTCTCTGTTGACCAATAACTGAAGAGAGTGTTCAGTGACTCTACTGCATATTGGCCCTGTGAAGAGCTCTACTCAAGTGCCAAGGAGTCAGGAGCCGTGTTCTGTAGGTCCTGCTAGCTCGGGATAGGCGGCTCATGTAGAAGTCACTCTCCTACTCTGCTGCCATGTCAGGGCCTGGCAGACTCCATGAGCATTTTGTATTTGTGATATTTTTTCAGAAAGCTCTGGATTAGAAATACTTATATGTAATAATATATCTATAGCATTTAAAATTTGTATATCATATTTATCTTTTGTATAAAATATTTCTTCTTAATGGGCTCTAACTGATAACTTCAATAAAAAAGTAGGAAGACACATATGCTTCCCTAGGATTTCTTCAGTGTTTGATCATAGACGACTAGAAATTTGAAAATTAGAAGCATTTTCCTTAGATAGAAATTGTCCTAAAGTCTATTGCACTAAACTCCCTAGCATAGATCCAGATAGGAGGTGCTGAAGTGTTTGAGGTGGATTAAAGAAGTTTAGAGGGTTAGTTGAAGGCAGCATCAAAAACGTCTCAGCTATGATGCAGCACTTCTTGACTACTGTAGAAACACCAACCAGGAACTTGTGTGGCAAAGTTGGCATTGTTACATGCATAATAATCAGAGAAAGCAGTTTTGTCTTATTCTTGATCACAAAAGCATGGTTACACTCTCTGAGCCATCCCTTGTTTTAGAGGAACCTTCTCTGCTGTTGTGTTTGTGGAAGCCTGAGGGGCCGGGTGTTCTGGCTGGTAGAATCCACTATAAGGGGTACAGTTAATGTTCTTCTCAGAATGACTTCTTCCAGTTAGGGAGAAGGTACTGAGAGTGGCATAGTGGGAAGCCTTTCTAATAGTTCTGGGTAATTCAGTAAATATTCAACAAGCCTCTAAGGTGCCAGGACTTGGAGGAACAAAGGTCAGTGAAATATAGTTCTTGCAGAAGGAAAAGACCTACAAAAACAAACCCAAAACAATGAAGAAAATGGTAATAGGAACATACATATCGATAATTATCTTAAATGTAAATGGATTAAATGCTCCAACCAAAAGACGTAGACTGGCTGAATGGATACAAAAACAAGACCCATATATATGCTGTCTACAAGAGACTCACTTCAGACCTAGGGACACATACAAACTGAAAATGAGGGGATGGAAAAAGATATTCCATGAAAATGAAAATCAAAAGAAACCTGGAGTAGCAATTCTCATATCAGACAAAATAGACTTTAAAATAAAGACTATTACAGGAGACAAAGAAGGACACTACATAATGATCAAAGGATCAATCCAAGAAGAAGATATAACAATTGTAAATATTTATGCATCCAACATAGGAGCACCTCAATACATCAGGCAAATGGTAACAGCCATAACAGGGGAAATCGACAATAACACTATAATAGTAGGGGACTTTAACACCCCACTTTCACCAATGGAAAGATCATCCAAAATGAAAATAAATAAGGAAAAACAAGCTTTAAATGACACATTAAACAAGATGGACTTAATTGATATTTATAGGACATTCCATCCAAAACCAACAGAATACACTTTCTTCTCAAGTGCTCATGGAACATTCTCCAGGATAGATCACTTATTGGGTCACAAGTAAATTTAAGAAAATTGAAATCATATCAAGTATCTTTTCCGACCACAACGCTATGAGACTAGATATCAATTACAGGAAAAAACTGTAAAAAATACAAACACATGGAGGCTAAACAATCCACTACTAAATAACCAAGAGATCACTGAAGAAATCAAAGAGGAAATAAAAAAAATACCTAGAAACAAATGACAATGAAAACACGATGACGCAAAACCTATGGGATGCAGCAAAAGCAGTTCTAAGAGGGAAATTTATAGCAATACAATCCTACCTCACGAAACAAAAGTCTCAAATAAACGACCTAACCTTACACCTAAAGCAATTAGAGAAAGAACCAAAAATACCCCAAGTTAGCAGAAGGAAAGAAATCATAAAGATCAGATCAGAAATAAATGAAAGAGAAATAAAGGAAATGATAACAAAGATCAATGAAACTAAAAGCTGGTTCTTTGAGAAGATAAACAAAATTGATAAAACATTAGCCAGACTCATCAAGAAAGAAAGGGAGAAGATTCAAATCAACAGAATTAGAAATGAAAGAGGAGAACTAACAACAGACACTGCAGAAATACAAAGGATCATGAGAGATTACTACAAGCAACTATATGCCAATAAAATGGACAACATGGAAGAAATGGACAAATTCTTAGAAAAGTACAACCTTCTGAGTCTGAACCAGGAAGAAATAGAAAATATAAACAGACCAGTCCCAAGCACTGAAATTGAAACTGTGATTAAAAATCTTCCAACAAACAAAAGCCAGGACCAGATGGTTTCACAGGTGAATGCTATCAAACATTTAGAGAAGAGCTAACACCTGTCCTTCTCAAACTGTTCCAAAAAATTTCACAATTTGTATGGAAACACAAAAGACCCCGAATAGCCAAAGCAATCTTGAGAAAGAAAAATGGAGTTGGAGCAATCAGGCTCCCTGACTTTGGACTACACTACAAAGCTACAGTAATCAAGACAGTATGGTACTGGCCCAAAAACAGAAATATAGATCAATGGAACAGGATTGAAATCCCAGAGACAAACCCACGCAACTATGGTCACCTTATCTTTGATAAAGCAGACAAGAATATACAATGGAGAAAAGACAGCCTCTTCAATAAGTGGTGCTGGGAAAACTGGACAGCTACCTGTAAAAGAATGAAATTAGAACACTACCTAACACCATATACAAAAATAAACTCAAAACGGATTAAAGACCTAAATGTAAGGCCAGACACTGTAAAACTCTTAGAGGGAAACATAGGCAGAACACTCTATGACATAAATCACAACAAGATCCTTTTTGACCCACCTCCTAGAGAAATGGAAATAAAAACAAAAATAAATGGGATCTAATGAAATTTAAAACCTTTTGCACAGCAAAAGAAACCATAAACAAGATGAAAACACAACCCTCAGAATGGGAAAAAATATTTGCAAATGAAGCAACGGACAAAGGATTAATCTCCAAAATACATAAACAGCTCATGCAGCTCAATATCAAAAAAACAAACAACCCAGTCCAAAAATGGGCAGAAGACCTAAATAGACATTTCTCCAAAGAAGATATATAGATTGCCAACAAACACATGAAAGGATGCTCAACATCACTAATCATTAGAGATTTGCAAATCAAAACCACAGTGAGGTATCACCTCACACCAGTCAGAATGGCCATCATCAAAAAATCTACAACAATAAATGCTGGAGAAGGTGTGGAGAAAAGGGAACCCTCTTGCACTGTTGGTGGGAATGTACACTGATACAGCCACTATGGAGAACAGTATGGAGGTTCCTTAAAAAACTAAAAATAGAACTACCATACGACCCAGCAATCCCACTACTGGGCATATACCCTGAGCAAACCATAATTCAAAAAGAGTCATATACCACAATGTCCATTGCAGCACTGTTTACAGTAGCCAGGACATGGAAACAACCAAAGTGTCCATCAACAGATAAATGGATAAAGAAGATGTGGCACATATATACAATGGAATATTATTCAGCCATAAAAAGAAACGAAATTGAGTTATTTGTAGTGACCTAGAGTCTGTCATACAGAGTGAAGTAAGTCAGAAAGAGAAAAACAAATACCATATGCTAACACATATATATGGAATCTAAAAAGAAAAAAAAGGTTCTGAAGAACCTAGGAGCAGGACAGGAATAAAGACGCAGATGTAGAGAATGGACTTGAGGACATGGGGTGGGGAAAGGGTAAGCTGGGACGGAGTGACAGAGTGGCATTGACATATATACACTGCCCAATGTAAAACAGATAGCTAGTGGGGAGCAGCTGCATAGCACAGGGAGATCAGCTCAGTGCTTTGTGACCACCTAGAGGGGTGGGATAGGGAGGTTGGGAGGGAGCTGCAAGAGGGAGGGGATATGGGAATATATGTATATGTATAGCTGATTCATTTTGTTATAGAGCAGAAACTAACACAACATTGTAAAGTAATTATACTCCAATAAAGGTATTTACAAAAAAAGAAAATGGAAAAAGAAAATTTCTCCAGTTGTCTACCAGTGAGATCTCCCAGTGCTCTTGGAAATTCTTTGTAGTAGCTTAGCAAGGAACTTCTCAGTAAGTCTAAGTTAGTTCCATGGAAGAAGAGGCTGATATCAACCCCTGGACTCTGGGAGCTCCATATTCTAGTGAAACCATTTCCTCATGTTGGGAACTTCCAGTGTTGCATAGTTGCATAGATCATTCCTACCTAACCTACACACTATAAATATGTACAGCCTTATCAGTAGCAAAGGGCCCCTCTCAACTGCACATAGGCCAGGCACTTAGAGGTCAACTATGCACAACCTAAATTGTGAGATTATAAGAGTTACGGGGAATACATGCATTCTATTATTTCTCTGATGTAAACCGTTCACTCAATAAACTGTATTTTATATCCTAAAAATATATATATATATATATAGTTCTTGCTCTCAGCACACTTAAAAGTTAATGGTGACTGAACTGGTGGACTTAATAGCCAAGCCTTCCAGAAATTGGTGCATAGCTTCTCAAATATTCAAGTTTAATACCAGAATTTAGAGCTGATTCTTTTTTTCCCAAGTGTTCCGGTGAGGCAAAATTTTTATAGCTGGTTCCCAGTTTTGCCACTCATGTCAGGAATGTAGTTGACTGTACTTGCTTATGATTTTTATTGAATTATGGAGTGGGAGGGTTTGGGTTTTTTTTGAGGGAAAAAGCCCCATAGAGCCACTGTTTCCGTAGCAACAGAAAAGCTGGCTGCAGTGTCTCAACTGACCAGCCCAAGAATGGCTGGTTGATAGTTTCACAAAAGTCAAGGGAACACAAAAGGAGAAAGCACTGAGAGATAGATGCAACATTTTCTAGATGTTGTGTGATGTTGGCTTAAGTAAAGATTCATTTGCCTTTTTTTATTTAACTGAAGTGTAGTTGGTGTACAATATAGTGATTCACAATTTTTAAAGGTTATACTCCATGTATAGTTATTATAAAATATTGGCTATGTTCCCTCTGTTGTACATTGTATCCTTATAGCTTATCTTATATGTAATAGTTTGTACCTCCCACTTTCCCTACCCTTATATTGCCTCTCCCCCTTTCCCTCTCCCCAGTGGTAACCACTAGTTTGTTCTCTATATCTGTGAGTCTGTTTCTTTTTTGTTATATTCACTAGTTTGTTGTGTTTTTTAGATTCCACATATAAGTGATGTCATACAGTATTTGTCTTTCTCTGTCTGACTTATTTCACTTAGTATAATACCCTCCAAGTCCCTCCATGTTGCTGCAAGTAGCAAATTTTCATTCTTTTTTATGGCTGAATAGTATTCCATTGTATGTTTATACATCTTCTTTATCCATACGTCTGTTGATGGACACTTAGGTTGCTTCCAATTGTTTCTTGGCAACTGTAAATTATAGTACTATGAACATTGGGGTGCATGTATCTTTTCAAATTAGTGTTGTGGGGGGTTTTTTGGATATATACTCAGGAGTGGAATTTCTGGGTCATATGGTAGTTCTATTTTTACTTTAATGAGAAACCTCCATACTGTTTTCCACAGTGACTGCACCAATTTACATTCCCACCAACAGTGTACGAGGTTTCCCTTTTCTCTACATATTCACCAACATTTATTATTTGTGTTCTTTTTGATGATAGCCATTCTGACAGGTGTGAGGTGATATCTCATTGTAGTTTTGATTTGCATTTTCCTCATAGTTAGTTAGCAGTGTTGAGCATCTTTTCATGTGCCTATTGGCCATCTGCATTTTCTCTTTGGAAAAATGTCTATTCAGGTCTTCTGACCATTTTTTAATTGGGTTGTTTGTTTTTGATGTTGAGTTATATGAGCTGTTTATTTATTTTGGATATTAACCCTTATCAGTCATATCATTTGCAAATATTTTCTCCCCTTCAGTAGATTGTCTTTCATTTTGTTGATGGTTTCCTTCACTGTGCAAAAGCTTTTAAGTTTAATTAGGTCCCATTTGTTTACTTTTGCTTTTATTTCCATTACTCTAGGAGACAGATCCAAAAAAATATTGCTACAATTTATGTCAGAGTGTTCTGCCTGTGTCTTCCTCTAGGAGTTTTATGGGTTTGGGTCTTACATTTAGGTCTTTAATCCATTTTGAGTTTAATTTGTGTACGGTGTTAGAGAATGTTCTAATTTCATTCTTTTACATGTAGCTGTCCAGTTTTCCTAGCACCACTTTGTCTTTTCTCCAGCATATATTCTTGCATCCTTTGTTGTAGATTATTGACCATAAGTGTGTGGGTTTATTTTTGAGCTCTCTGTTCTGTTCCATTGATCTGTGTGTCTCTTTTTGTGCCAGTACCATACTGTTTTGATTACTGAAACTTTGTAGTATACTCTGAAGTCAGGGAGTCATCTGCCTTTTTATGTCTCACCCTTAACTCCTGCAAAGGTGCAATTCCTCATGAACAACAAACTGGTAGCACTTGATGATTGTATGCTGCCTCTTTCCTTAGAGTATTTGTCTTAGTAGGACTTAGATGCACATTATATCCAGATGTGATTTCCATGCCTCAATTGATTTAACAAAGAAAAAACAACCAGAGGACATGATTTGAATTTGTTTTTGCACAGGCATGGTAGAAGATCTCAGCATGCCAGGTACCTCTTTATGCTGATGTGAAGAAGCTGACATGCAGTTGCCTTCAGACATCTGAAGGGTGCTGATTTGGAAGTAGAGGCATTCTTAGTAGTTCAGAGGACAGAACTGGTACCTGTGGGTAACTGCTATGTAGATGGAGATGTTGGCTTAGTATGAGAATTTTCTAACATTACCCATTACCAGAGGCGTGCCGTGAGGGGCAGGATGTCTGTCTCTCAGAGCTGCTGCAGAGGGATTCCTGCCATGGGTGAGAGGTTGGATTGGTTGATTTTTAGATCTTTTGAAGGTTAAGATCTTCTGAGTCTACAGTTGTATTAAACAAGTGGCATGTTTGTTGATGTGCTGAATGATTTTAGTTAGACCCTAACCCCCAGTCTGAATTAATAGAATATGTTGTCTATCAAAGAAAAACAAATCTGGACTTAGGTAAGAAGAAGACTTCATTCAAAAGAATTATTGCAATAAGGGGAGGGAGGTATTACAATAGAGGGGAAGAGGCTATTCCATAGGGAGAACAATTTGACCAAAGGATCTGCAAGGGTCTCAAGATCAGGCAGAGCGGAAATTTCTTTTATAGGGGCAGGTAAACAAGGCTAGAAAGAACCAGATATGGGGGAATAGATGGCAGAATCAGACAGTGATCAGGAAATGTCTTTCCTTGATGTCAGCTGATTCTCAGGAAACATCATTAAGGAGAGGTTATATGCTGGCTTGGGCTGAGGGTGGGTCAGAGGCTTGGGAGAAGGAGACAAGCTTAGGTAACATTTGGTCATCAGTTATCAAGTGTTTTGTTCTAATCAATCAGTGAGGACAAGCAGCTCAGCTTATCTTTTTTCACGCAAAGCATGGAAATTTGGTAGGTCTATGTCTGGCATTTTCATAGGTAAGCATGGGGGCTGGGTGAGTCTTCCCTGAGTCTTATGGGGAGGCATGGTTCTTTGCAGTAAGCTGTTTTCCAGAAGAGGTTGGGAGATTTTTTTTAACTGTGCAGTTTTCCAAGAGCTCAGGTAAAGTTTAATATGGTCATGGATCTGGCTGTAGTTGTTATGTTCTTTCCTTATTCTTTTTCTTTTTTTTCTTTCTTTTAATTTTTGAATTTAATTTTATTTATTTTTTTATACAGCAGGTTCTTATTAGTCATCCATTTTATACACATCAGTGTATACATGTCAATTCCAATTGCGCAATTCATCACACCACCATCTCCACCCCCCACAGCTTTCCCCCCTTGGTGTCCATACGTTTGTTCTCTACATCTGTGTCTCAACTTCTGCCCTGCAAACCGGTTCATCTGTACCATTTTTCTAGGTTCCACATACATGCGTTAATATACGATATTTGTTTTTCTCTTTCTGACTTACTTCACTCTGTATGACAGTCTCTAGATCCATCCACGTCTCAACAAATGACCCAATTTCGTTCCTTTTTATGGCTGAATAATATTCCATTGTATATATGTACCACATCTTTATCCATTCATCTCTCGATGGGCATTTAGGTTGCTTCCATGACCTGGCTATTGTAAATAGTGCTGCAATGAACATTGGGGTGCATGTGTCTTTCTGAATTATGGTTTTCTCTGGGTATATGCCCAGTAGTGGGATTGCTGTATCATATGGTAATTCTAGTTTTAGTTCTTTAAGCGACCTCCATACTGTTCTCCATAGTGGTTGTATCAATTTACATTCCCAACAACAGTGCAAGAGGTTTCCCTTTTCTCCACACCCTCTCCAGCATTGTTGTTTGTAGATTTTCTGATGATGCCCATTCTAACTGGTGTGAGGTGATAGCTCATTGTAGTTTTGATTTGCATTTCTCTAATAATTAGTGATGTTGAGCAGCTTTTCTTATGCTTCTCGGCCATCTATATGTCTTCTTTGGAGAAATGTCTCTTTAGGTCTTCTGCCCATTTTTGGATTGGGTTGTTTGTTTCTTTAATATTGAGCTGCATGAGCTATTTATATATTTTGGAGATTAATCCTTTGTCCGTTGATTGGTTTGCAAATATTTTCTCCCATTCTGAGGGTTGTGTTTTCATCTTGTTTATGGTTTCCTTTGCTGTGCAAAAGCTTTGATCCCATTTGTTTATTTTTGTTTTTATTTCCATTACTCTAGGAGGTGGATCAAAAAAGATCTTGCTGTGATTTATGTCAAAGAATGTTCTTCCTATGTTTTCCTCTAAGAGTTTTATAGTGTCCGGTCTTACATTTAGGTCTAGAATCCATTTTGACTTTATTTTTGTGTATGGTGTTAGGGAGTGTTCTAATTTCATTCTTTTACATGTAGCTGTCCAGTTTTCCCAGCACCACTTATTGAAGAGACTGTCTTTTCTCCATTGTATATCCTTGCCTCCTTTGTCATAGATTAGTTGACCATAGGTGCATGGGTTTATCTCTGGGCTTTCTATCTTGTTCCATTGATCTGTGTTTCTGTTTTTGTGCCAGTACCATGTTGTCTTGATTACTGTAGCTTTGTAGTATAGTCTGAAGTCAGGGAGTCTGAATCCTCCTGCTCCATTTTTTTCCCTCAAGACTGCTTTGGCTATTCGGGGTCTTTTGTGTCTCCATACAAATTTTAAGATTTTTTTGTTCTAGTTCTGTAAAAAAATGCCATTGGTAATTTGATAGAGATTGCATTGAATCTGTAGATTGCTTTGGGTAGTATAGTCATTTTCACAATATTGATTCTTCCAATCCAAGAACATGGTATATCTCTCCATCTGTTGGTATCATCTCTAATTTCTTTCATCAGTGTCTTATAGTTTTCTGCATACAGGTCTTTTGTCTCCTTAGGTAGGTTTATTCCTAGGTATTTTATTCTTTTTGTTGCAGTGGTAAATGGGAGTGTTTCCTTAATTTCTCTTTCAGATTTTTCATCATTAGTGTATAGGAATGCAAGAGATTTTCTGTGCATCAATTTTGTATCCTGCAACTTTACCAAATTCATTGATTAGCTCTATAGTTTTCTGGTGGCATCTTTAGGATTCTCTATGTATGTATCATGTCATCTGCAAACAGTGACAGTTTAACATCTTCTTTTCCAATTTGTATTCCTTTTATTTGTTTTTCTTCTCTGATTGCCGTGGCTAGGACTTCAAAAACTATGTTGAGTAATAGTGGCGAGAGTGGACATCCTTGTCTTGTTCCTGATCTCAGAGGAGATGCTTTCAGTTTTTCACCATTGAGAATGATGTTTGCTGTGGGTTTGTCATATATGGCCTTTATTATGTTGAGGTAGGTTCCATCTATGCCCACTTTCTGGAGAGTTTTTATCATAAATCAGTGTTGAATTTTGTCAAAAGCTTTTTCTGCATCTATTGAGATGATCATATGGTTTTTATCCTTCAGTTTGTTAATATCGTGTATCACATTGATTGATATGTGTATATTGAAGAATCCTTGCATCCCTGGGATAAATCCCACTTGATCATGGTGTATGATCCTTTTAATGTGTTGTTGGATTCTCTTTGCTAGTTTCTTGTTGAGGATTTTTGCATCTATATTCATCAGTGATATTGGTCTGTAATTTTCTTTTTTTGCAGTATCTTTGTCTGGTTTTTGTATCAGGGTGATGGTGGCCTCATAGAAGGAGTTTGGGAGTGTTCCTTCCTCTGCAATTTTTTGGAGGAGTTTGAGAAGGATGGGTGGTAGCTCGTCTCTGAATGTTTGATAGAATTCACCTGTGAAGCCATCTGGTCCTGGACTTTTGTTTGTTGGAAGATTTAAATCACAGTTTCAATTTCATTACTTGTGATTGGTCTGTTCATATTTTCTGTTTCTTCCTGGTACAGTCTTGGAAGGTTATACCTTTCTAAGAATTTGTCCATTTCTTCCAGGTTGTTCATTTTATTGGCATAGAGTTGTTTGTAGTAGTCTCTTAGGATGCTTTGTATTTCTGCAGTGTCTGTTGTAACTTCTCCTTTTTCATTTGTAATTTTATTGATTTGAGTCTTCTCCCTCTTTTCCTTGATGAGTCTGGCTAATGGTTTATCAATTTTGTTTATCTTCTCAAAGAACCAGCTTTTAGTTTTATTGATCTTTGCTATTGTTTTCTTTGTTTCTATTTCATGTATTTTTGCTCTGATCTTTCTGATTTCTTTCCTTCTGCTAACTTTGGGTTTTGTTTATTCTTCTTTCTGTAGTTCCTTTAGGTGTACTGTTAGATTGTTTATTAGAGATTTTTCTTGTTTCTTGAGGTAGGCTTGTATAGCTATAAACTTCCCTCTTAGAACTGCTTTTGCTGCATCCCATAGGTTTTGGGTTGTCGTGTTTTCATTGTCATTTGTCTCTAGGTAGTTTTTGATTTCCTCTTTGATTTCTTCAGTGATCTCTTGGTTATTTAGTAATGCATTGTTCAGCCTACATGTTTTTTTGTTTTTTACGGTTTTTTTCCCTGAAATTGATTTCTAATCTCATAGCGTTGTGGTCAGATAAGATGCTTGATATGATTTCAGTTTTCTTAAATTTACTGAGGCTTGACCCTCAGTAAAGGTCAGCTTGTGACCCAAGATGTCATCTATCCTGGAGAACGTTCTGTGCGCACTAGAGAAGAAAGTGTAATCTGCTGTTTTTGGATGGAATGTCCTTATAAATATCAATTAAATCTATCCGGTCCATTGTGTCATTTAAAGCTTCTGTTTCCTTATTTATTTTCATTTTGGATGATCTCTCCATCGGTGTAGGTGAGCTGTTAAAGTCCCCCACTATTATTGTGTTACTGTGGATTTCCTGTTTTATAGCTGTTAGCAGTTGCCTTATGTATTGAGGTGCTCCCAGGTTGGGTGCATATATATTTATAATTGCTATATCTTCTTCTTGGATTGATCCGTTGATCATTAGGTAGTGTCCTTCCTTGTCTCTTGTAACATTCTTTATTTTAAAGTCTATTTTATCTGATATGAGTATTGCTACTCCAGCTTTCTTTTGATTTCTATTTTCATGGAATATCTTTTTCCATCCCCTCACTTTCAGTCTGTATGTGTCCCTAGGTCTGAAGTGAGTCTCTTGTAGACAGCATATATATGGGTCTTCTTTTTGTATCCATTCAGTAAGCCTGTGTCTTTTGGTTGGAGCATTTAATCCATTCACGTTTAAGGTAATTATCGATATGTATGTTCTTATGACCATTTTCTTAATTGTTTTGGGTTTGGTTTTGTAGGTCCTTTTCTTCTCTTGTGTTTCCCAGTTAGAGAAGTTCCTTTAGCATTTGTTGTAGAGCTGGTTTGGTGGTGCTGTATTCTCTTAGCTTTTGCTTGTCTGTAAAGCTTTTGATTTCTCCATCGAATCTGAATGAGATCCTTGCCGGGTAAAGTAATCTTGGTTGTAGGTTCTTCCCTTTCATCACTTTAGGTATATCATGCCACTCCTTTCTGGCTTGTAGAGTTTCTGCTGAGAAATCAGCTGTTAACCTTATGGGAGTTCCCTTGTATGTTATTTGTCGTTTTTCCCTTGCTGCTTTCAATAATTTTTCTTTGTCTTTAATTTTTGCCAATTTGATTACTGTGTGTCTTGGTGTGTTTCTCCTTGGGTTTATCCTGTATGGGACTTGCTATGCTTCCTGGACTTGGGTGGCTATTTCCTTTCCCATGTTAGGGAAGTTTTCGACTATAATCTCCTCAAATATTTTCTCTGGTCCTTTCTCTCTCTCTCTTTTCCTTCTGGGAACCCTATAATGTGAATGTTGTTGTGTTTAATGTTGTCCCATAGGTCTCTTAGTCTGTTTTCATTTCTTTTCATTCTTTTTTCTTTATCCTGTTCCCCGGCAGTGGATTCCACCATTCTGTCTTCCAGGTCACTTATCCATTCTTCTGCCTCAGTTATTCTGCTATTGATTCCTTCTAGTGTATTTTTCACTTCAGTTATTGTATTGTTCATCTCTGTCTGTTTGTTCTTAAATTCTTCTAGTTGTTCTTTAATTCTTCTAGGTCTTTGTTAAACATTTCTTGCATCTTCTCGATCTTTGCCTCCATTCTTTTTCCGAGGTCTTGGATCATCTTCATTATCATTATTCTGAATTCTTTTTCTGGAAGGTTTCCTATCTTCACTTCTTCATTTAGTTGTTTTTCTAGGGTTTTATCTTGTTCCTTCTTCTGGTACATAGCCCTCTGCCTTTTCATCTTGTCTATCTTTCTGTGAATGTGGTTTTTGATCCACAGGCTGCAGGATTCTAGTTCTTCTTGCTTCTGCTGTCTGCCCCCTGGTAGATGAGGCTATCTAAGAGGCTTGTGTAAGTTTCCTGATGGGAGGGACTGGTAGTGGGTAGATCTGACTGTTGCCCTGGTGGGCACAGTTCAGTAAAACTTTAATCTGCTTGACTGCTGATGGGTGGGGCTGGGTCCCCTCCTGTTGTTTGGCCTGAGGCAACCCAACACTGGAGCCTACCTGGACTCTTTGATTGGGCTAATGACAGACTCTGGGAGGGCTCACGCCAAGTAGTACTTCCCAGAACTTCTGCTGCCGGTGTCCTTGTCCCCATGGTGAGCCACAGCCACCCACCGCCTCTGCAGGAGACCCTCCAACACTAGCAGGTAGTTCTAGTTCAGTCTCCTATGGGGTCACTCTTCCTTCCCCTGGGTCCTGATGCACACACTACTTTGTGTGTGCCCTCCGAGAGTGGAGTCTCTGTTTCCCCCAGTCCTGTCGAAGTCCTGCAATAAAATCCTGCTAGGCTTCAAAGTCTGATTCTCTAGGAATTCCTCCTCCTGTTGCTGGACCCCCAAGTTGGGGAGCCTGACGTGGGCCTCAGAACCTTCACTCCAGTGGGTGGACTTCTGCGGTATAAGTGTTCGCCGGTCTGTGCGTCACCCACCCAGCAGTTATAGGATTTGATTTTACTGTGATTGCGCCCCTCCTACCATCTCATTGTGGCTTCTCCTTTGTCTTTGGATGTGGGGTATCTTTTTTGGTGAGTTCCAGTGTCTTCCTGTCGATGACTGTCCGGCAGCTAGTTGTGATTCTGGTGTTCCCACAAGAGCGAGTGAGCGCATGTCCTTCTACTCCGCCATCTTGCTTCCTCCCGGGCAAAACTCTCCTTATTCTTTCTTAATTTATTTTTTTATTGAAGTATTGTTGATCTACAGTGTTGTGTTAATTTCTGCTATATAGCAAAGTGACTCAGTTATACACTTATATACATTCTTTTTTATGTTCTTTTCTGTTATAGTTTATCCCAGGATATTGAATATAGTTCCCTGTGCTATACAGTAGGACCTTGTTGTTTATCCATTCTATATGTAATAGTTTGCATCTACTAACCCAAACTCCCAGTCCATCCCTCCCCCAGTTTCCTCCCCCTCGGCAACCACAAGTCTGTTCTCTATGTCTGTGAGTCTGTTTCTGTTTCATAGATAGGTTCATTTGTGCCATATTTTAGATTACACATATAGGTGATATCATACAATATTTGTCTTAGTATAATAATCTCTAGTTGCATCCATGTTGCTGCAAATGGCATTATTTTGTTCCTTTTTATGACTGAGTAGTACTCCATTGTATATATGTACCACATCTTATTTATCCATTCATCTGTCAGTGGACATTTAGGTTGTTTCCACGTCTTGGCTATTGTGAATAGTGCTTCTATGAACATAGGGGTGCGTATCTTTTTGAATATCCAGTTTTGTCTGGATATATGCCCAGGAGTGGGATTGCTGAGTCATATGGTAACTCTGTTTTTAGTTTTTTTAAGGAACCTCCATCTCCATAGTAGCTGCACTAATTTACATTCCCACCAACAGTGTAGGAGGGTTCCCTTTTCTCCACACCCTCTGCAGCATTTTTTATTTGTAGACTTTTTCATGATGGCCATTCTGACCGGTGTGAGGTGGCACCTCATTGTAGTTTTGATTTGCATTTCTCTAATAATTAGCGATGTTGAGCATCTTTTCATCTGCCTGTTGCCCATCTGTATGTCTTCTTTGGAGAAAAGTCTGTTTAGGTCTTCTGCCAATTTTTCGATTTGGTTGTTTGTTTTTTTGTTGTTGTTGAGTTGTATGAGTTTTTTGTATATTTTGGAAATTAAGCCCTTGTCTGTTGCATCATTTGCAAATATTTTCCCCCATTCCATAAGCTGCCTTTTCATTTTGTTTATGGTTTCCTTTGCTGTGCAAAAGCTTGTAAGTTTGATTAGGTCACATTTCTTTGTTTTTGTTTTTTTATCTATTGCCTTGGGAGATGACCTGAGGAAACATTAGTATGATTCATGTTTTGCCTGTGATCTCTTCTAGGGGGTTTATGGTGTTTTTTCTTGTATTTAAGTCTTTAAGCCATTTTGAGTTTATTTTTGTTCATGGTGTGAGGGTGTGTCTGACTTCATTGAAAAGCTTCCTGCTTTGTTCTTTATCCTCAGGATTGGTTGGGCAATTCTGGGTCTATTATAGTTCCATATAAATTTTAGGATTATTTGTTCCAGTTCTGTGAAAAAAGTCATGGGTAATTTGATACGGATCGCATTAAATCTATAGATTGTTTTGGGTAGTATTGCCATTTTAACAATATTAATTCTTCCAATCCAAGAGCATGGGATATCTTTCCATTTCTTTGAATCGTCTTTAATTTCCTTTATTAATATTTTATAGTTCTTAGCATGTAAGTCTCTCACCTCCTTGGTCAGGTTTATTCCTAAGTTTTTGGGGTTTTTTGGTGCGATTTTAAAAGGCATTGTTTGGAGGATTGGTTCAAGATGGTGGAGTAGAAGGACATGCGCTCACTCGCTCTTATGAGAGCACTGGAATCACAACTAACTGCTGAACAGTCATCGACAGGAAGACACTGGAACTCACCAAAAAAGATACCCCACATCCAGAGACAAAGGAGAAGCCACAATGAGATGGTAGGAGGGGCGCAATCACAGTAAAATCAAATCCTATAACTGGTGGGCGGGTGACTCACAGACTGGAGAACACTTATACCACAGAAGTCCACCCACTGGGGTGAAGGTTCTGAGCCCCACGTCAGGCTCCCCAACTTGGGGGTCCAGCAACAGGAGGAGGAATTCCTAGAGAATCAGACTTTGAAGCCTAGCAGGATTTTATTGCAGGACTTCGACAGGACTGGGGGAAACAGAGACTCCACTCTCGGAGGGCACACACAAAGTAGTGTGTGCATCAGGACCCAGGGGAAGGAAGAGTGACCCCATAGGAGACTGAACCAGAATTACCTGCTAGTGTTGGAGGGTTTCCTGCAGAGGCAGGGGGTGGCTGTGTCTCACTGTGAGGACAAGGACACTGGCAGCAGAAGTTCTGGGAAGTTCTCCTTGGCATTAGCCCTCCCAGAGTCCGCCATTAGCCCCATGAAAGAGCCAGGTAGGCTCCAGTGTTGTGTTGCCTCAGGCCAAACAACTAACAGGGAGGGAACCCAGCCCCACCCATCAGGAGACAAGCAGATTAAAGTTTTACTGAGCTCTGCCCACCAGAGCAACACCCAGCTCTACCCACCACCAGTCCCTCCCATCAGGAAACTTGCACAAGCCTCTTAGATAGCCTCATCCACCAGGGGGCAGACAGCAGAAGCAAGAAGAACTACAGTCCTGTGGCCTGTGGATCTTTCACAGAAAGATAGACAAGATGAAACGGCAGAGGGCTATGTACCAGATGAAGGAACAAGATAAAACCCTAGAAAAACAACTAAATGAAGAAGTGAAGATAGGAAACCTACCAGAAAAAGAATTCAGAATAATGATAGTGAAGATGATCCAAGACCTCGGAAAAAGAATGGAGGCAAAGATCGAGAAGATGCAAGAAATGTTTAACAAAGACTTAGAAGAATTAAAGAACAAACAACTAGAAGAATTTAAGAACAAACAGACAGAGATGAGCAATACAATAACTGAAATGAAAAATACACTAGAAAGAATCAATAGCAGAATAACTGAGGCAGAAGAACGGATAAGTGACCTGGAAGACAGAATGGTGGAATCCACTGCCGGGGAACAGGATAAAGAAAAAAGAGTGAAAAGAATTGAAGACAGCCTAAAAGGCCTCTGGGACAACATTAAACGCAACAACATTCGTATTATAGTGATCCCAGAAGGAGAAGAGAGAGAAAAAGGACCCGAGAAGATACTTGAAGAGATTATAGTCGAAAACTTCCCTAACATGGGAAAGGAAATAGCCACCCAAGTCCAGGAAGCGCAGAGAGTCCCATACAGGATAAACCCAAGGAGAAACACGCCGAGACACAGTAATCAAATTGGCAAAAATTAAAGACAAAGAAAAATTATTGAAAGCAGCAAGGGAAAAACGACAAATAACATACAAGGGAACTCCCGTAAGGTTAACAGCTGATTTCTCAGCAGAAACTCTACAAGCCAGAAGCGAGTGGCATGATATATTAAAAGTGGTGAAAGGAAAGAACCTACAACCAAGATTACTCTACCCGGCAAGGATCTCATTCAGATTTGATGGAGAAATCAAAAGCTTTACAGACAAGCAAAAGCTAAAAGAATTCAGCACCACCAAACCAGCTCTACAACAAATGCTAAAGGAACTTCTCTAAGAGAGAAACACAAGAGAAAAAAATGACCTACAAAAACAAACCCATAACAATTAAAAAAATGGTAATAGGAACATACATATCGATAATTACCTTAAACATGAATGGATTAAATGCTCCAACCAAAAGACACAGGCTCACTGAATAGATACAAAAACAAGACCCATATATATGCTGTCTACAAGAGACCCACTTCAGACCTAGGGACACACACAGACTGAACGTTAGGGGGTGGAAAAAGATATTCCATGCAAATGGATATGGGGAGGGGGAAGGGTAAGCTGGGACAAAGTGAGAGAGTGGCATGGACTTATATACACTACGAAACATAAAATAGATAGCTAGTGGGAAGCAGCTGCATAGCACAGGGACATCAGCTCGGTGCTTTGTGACCACCTGGAGGGGTGGGATAGGGAGAGTGGGAGGGAGGCACATGGAAGAGGGAAGAGATATGGGAATATATGTATATGTATAACTGATTCACTTTGTTACAAAACATAAACTAACACACCATTGTAAAGCAATTATACTCCAATAAAGATGTTAAAAAAAAAAAGCAAATGGAAATCAAACGAAAGCTGGAGTAGCAATACTCATATTCGATAAAATAAACTTTAAAATAAAGAATGTTACAAGACACAAGGAAGGACACTACATAATGATCAAGGGATCAGTCCAAGAAGAAGATATAATGATTATAAATATATATGCACCCAACATAGGAGCACCTCAATACATAAGGCAGCTGTTAACAGCTATAAAACAGGAAGTCGACAGTAACACAATAATAGTGGGGGACTTAACACCTCACTTACACCAATGGACAGATCATCCAAACAGGAAATTAATAAGGAAACACAAGGTTTAAATGACACAGTAGAGCAGAAAGATTTAATTGATATTTATAGGACATTCCATCCAAAAATAGCAGATTACAATTTCTTCTCAAGTGCACATGGAACATTCTCCAGGATAGATCACAGCTTGGGTCACAAATCAAGCCTCAGAAATATAAGAAAATTGAAATCATATCAAGTATCTTTTCTGACCACACGCTATGAGATTAGAAATCAATTACAGGGAAAAAAACGTAAAAAACACAAACACATGGGGTCTAAACAATACGTTAGTAAATAACCAAGAGATCACTGAAGAAATCAAAGAGGAAATCAAAAAATACCTAGAGACATAACGAAAACACGACGATCCAAAACCTATGGGTTTCAGCAAAAGCCGTTCCAGGAGGGAAGTTTATAGCAATACAAGCCTACCTCCAGAAACAAGAAAAATCTCAAATACACAATCTAACCTTACACCTAAAGGAACTAGAGAAGAAGAACAAACAAAACTCAAAGTTAGTAGAAGAAAGGAAATCATAAAGATCAAAGCAGAAATAAATGAAATAGAAACAAAGAAAACAATAGCAAAGATCAGTAAAACTAAAAGCTGGTCCTTTGAGAAGATAAACAAAATTGATAAACCAGACTCATCAAGAAAAAGAGGGAGAGGACTCAAATCAATAAAATTAGAAATGAAAAAGTAGAAGTTACAACAGACACTGCAGAAATACAAATCATCCTAAGAGATGACTACAAGCAACTCTATGCCAGTAAATTGGACAACCTGGAAGAAATGGACAAATTCTTATAATAACCTTCCAAGACTGAACCAGGAAGAAATAGAAAATATGAACAGAACAATCACAAGTAATGAAACTGAAACTGTGATTAAAAACCTTGTAACAAAGAAAAGTCCAGGACGAGATTGCTTCATGGGTGAATTCTGTCAAACATTTAGAGAAGAGCTATCACCCATCCTTCTCAAACTCCTCCAAAAAATTGCAGAGGAAGGAACACTCCCAAACTCATTCTATGAGGCCACCATCACCCTGATACCAAAACCAGACAAAGATACTGCAAAAAAAGAAAATTACAGACCAATATCACTGGTGAGTATAGATGCAAAAATCCTCAACAAAATACTACCAAACAGAATCCAACAGCACATTAAAAGGATCATACACCACGATCAAGTGGGATTTATCCCAGGGATGCAAGGATTCTTCAGTATACACAAATCAATCAATGTGATACACCATATTAACAAATTGAAGTATAAAAACCATATGATCATCTCAATAGATGCAGAAAAAGCTTTTGACAGAATTCAACACTGATTTATGATAAAAACTCTCCAGAAAGTGGGCATAGATGGAACCTACCTCAACATAATAAAGGCCATATATGACAAACCCACAGCAAACATCATTCTCAGTGGTGAAAATCTGAAAGCATTTCCTCTAAGATTAGAAACAAGACAAGGATGTCCACTCTCGCCACTATTATTCAACATAGTTTCGGAAGTCCTAGCCATGGCAATCAGAGAAGGAAGACAAATAAAAGGAATACAAATTGGAAAAGAAGTAAAACGGTCGCTGTTTGCAGATGACATGATACTATACATAGAGAATCCTAAAGATGCCACCAGAAAACTACTAGAGCTAGTCAATGAATTTGGTAAAGTTGTAGGATACAAAATTAATACACAGAAGTCTCTTGCATTCCTATACACTAATGATGAAAAATCTGAAAGAGAAATTAAGGAAACACTCCCATTTACCACTGCAACAAAAAGAATAAAATACCTCGGAATAAACCTACCTAGGGAGACGAAAGACCTATATGCAGAAAACTATAAGACACTGATGAAAGAAATTAAAGATGATACCAACAGATGGAGAGATATACCATGTTCTTGGATTGGAAGAATCAATATTGTGAAAATGACTATACTACCAAAGCAATGTACAGATTCAATGCAATCCCTATCAAATTACCAATGGTATTTTTTATGGAACTAGAACAAAAAATCTTAAAATTTGTATGGAGACACAAAAGACCCCGAATAACCAAAGCAGTCTTGAGGGAAAAAAACGGAGCTGGAGGAATCAGACTCCCTGACCTCAGACTATACTACAAAGCTACAGTAATCAAGACAATATGGTACTGGCACAAAAACAGAAATATAGATCAATGGAACAGGATAGAAAGCCCAGAGATTAACCCACGCACATATGGTCACCTTATTTTTGATAAAGGAGGCAAGAATATACAATGGAGAAAAGACAGCCTCTTCAATAAGTGGTGCTGGGAAAACTGGACAGCTACATGTAAAAGAATGAAATTAGAACACTCCTAACACCATACACAAAAGCAAACTCAAAATGGATTAGAGACCTAAATGTAAGACCAGACACTATAAAACTCTTAGAGGAAAACATAGGAAGAACACTCTTTGACATAAATCACAGCAAGATCTTTTCTGATCCACCTCCTAGAGTAATGGAAATAAAAACGAAAATAAACAAATGGGACCTAATGAAACTTAAAAGCTTTTGCATAGCAAAGGAAGCCACAAACAAGACGAAAAGACAACCCTCCGAATGGGAGAAAATATTTGCAAATGAAGCAACGGACGAAGGATTAATCCCCAAAATATATAAAGAGCTTATGCAGCTCAGTATTAAAAAAAACACAGACAACGCAATCAAAAAATGGGCAGAAAACCTAAATAGACATTTCTCCAAAGAAGACAAACAGATGGCCAAGAAGCACATGAAAAGCTGTTCAACATCACTAGTCATTAGAGAAATGCAAATCAAAAGTACAATGAGGTATCACCTCACACCAGTTAGAATGGGCATCATCAGAAAATCTACAAACAACAAATGCTGGAGAAGGTGTGGAGAAAAGGGAACCCTCTTGCATTGTTGTTGGGAATGTAAATTGATACAACCACTATGGAGAATAGTATGGAGGTTCCTTAAAAAACTAAAAATAGAATTACCATATGACCCAGCAATTCCACTACTGGGCCTATAGCCAGAGAAATCCATAATTCAAAAGGACACATGCACCCCAATGTTCATTGCAGCACTATTTACAATAGCCAGGACATGGAAACAACCTAAATGCCCATCAATAGACGAATGGATTAAGATGTGGTACATATATACAATGGAATATTACTCAGCCATAAAAAGGAATGAAATTGGGTCATTTGCAGTGATGTGGATGGATCTAGAGACTGTCATACAGGGTGAAGTATGTCAGAAAGAGAAAAACAAATATCGTATATTAACGCATATATGTGGAACCTAGAAAAATGGTACAGATGAACCAGTTTGCAGGGCAGAAGTTGAGACACAGATGTAGAGAACAAACGTATGGACACCAAGGGGGAAAAGTGGCGGGGGGTTGTTGTTGGTGGTGGTGTGATGAATTGGGAGATTGGGATTGACATATATACACTAATATGTATAAAATGGATAACTAATAAGAACCTGCTGTATAAAATAATAAAATTCTAAAATTCAAAATATAAATAATTAATTAAAAGGCAGTGTTTTTTTACATTCCCTTTCTGCTGTTTCATTTTTAGTGTAAAGAAATGCCACTGATTTCTGTATGTTAATCTTGTATCCTGCTACGTTGCTGGATTCATGTATCAGTTCTAGTAGGTTTTTTTGTTGTTTTTTTTTTTTTATTTTTGGCTGCATGCGCGCTTTTCTCTAGTTGCGGCGAGTGGAGGCTACTCTTTGTTGTGGTGTGGGGTCTTCTCACTGCAGTGGCTTCTCTTGTTGCGGAGCACGGGCTCTAGGCGTGTGGGCTTCAGTAGTTGTGGCTCTCGGGTTCTAGAGCACAGGCTCAGTAATTGTGGCACACGGGCTTCGTTGCTCCGTGGCATGTGGGATCTTCCCAGACCAGGGCTCAAACCCATGTCTCCTGCATTGGCAGGCGGATTCTTAACCACTGCGCCACCAGGGAAGCCCAGTTCTAGTAGTTTTTGTGGAGTCTTTAGGGTTTCCTATATATAGTATCATGTCATTTGCTGATGACATACTATATATAGTGACCTGAGATTTTCTGAAGGCTGCCTGTTCCTTCTCAGGTAGAAAGAGTGTCAGCAGGAAACAGTTACTAAGAAGGACAGTGGTGACCATTTGTTTGTGGTACTCATCCTTCTCAATGATAATTATGCATGTCTTCTGACCTGCACAGTGAGACTAGCTGAGGATTTCAAGGGATCGCAGAATTCTTACCCAATGTGGAGATCCACTCCTCACCCATTTTTTTGCATTAAGTGAATATTTTCCAATGTAGCATTTTGATTGTTTTAATGATTTTTTAAAATTAATACACTTTATTTTTTAGAGCAGTTTTAGGTTGACAGCAATTTTGAACAGAAAGTACACAGTTCCCATATATCCCCTCACCCCAACTTCCCCTGTTATTAACATCTTGCATTTCTGTGGTACGTGTATTAACAATTGATGAGTCACCATTGAAAATTATTATTAACTAAAGTCTATAGTTTACACTGTAGTTCACTCTGTGTTGTATGTTCTGTAGGTGCTGACAAATGTATAATGAAATGTATCAACCATTACAGTATCATACAGTATAGTTTCACTGCCCTAAATATCCCATGCTTCACCTAGTCGTCCTTCCCTCCCTCCCTGCAAACTTCTGACAACTGCCTTTTTTTTTTCACTGTCTGCATAGTTTTTCCTTTTCCAGAATGTCATGTAGTTGGACAGTTTGCAGCCTTTTCATTACTCTAGGTTCTCTTTCTGTAAATCACACCAGAAGCACATTGTTTTTTAGCAGCCATTTTGCATGGTTGACTCAATGAACATGTTTGATAGCAAACTCCTAATTCTGTTCACACATGCTACTGATCCCACCCTATGTAAATAAATTAGTTTCTAGAGCCAGTGCAGGGCTTTTCTTATATTGTTTCAGTTTATAACCTTTGGGAGTCATGGATTTTCATACCATGCATTTTAATCCTTATCCAAGTCATGGATAAAATATTTGTATAGAACAAAGCCAGGGATAGAGCCCTACAGCTCATCATGAGAGACCTAGGTCACATTATTTATTAGTCAGCATACCTTGGCAATTGAGGGTTAATGGATGTGATTTTTCTGCTTCTGTTCACACCACTTCATGAACAGTTGACCGGATTGTTTCCACTGAGTAGAGTCTAATCATATGAGATCATATATGTATGTGAGACCACATCAGAGCCAGTGGTAGTTCTTTATTCTACCCTTGTCCCCTCAGGATATGGAAGTGGATTCCCTTATCAAAACAAACAGTGCCATCATGTCTACCATCTCCTTGGAATTTTGGATCCTACTGCAGTTTAGAATATTGACCAACTTACAAATGGGCTTTTCCCCTCCAACAGTATTTCCTGATGAAGCTTTTCGGCCTTCCTACAATATATGGCAGAGATCTTTTTTCTCTTCAGCATGCATGACAGAGCAACTAACAGCCTATTTGGCATCCAAACAACTCAGTAGGCCATTCTGAATTGCACTCTGTTGAAATATCACCTATTCGTAAAGGTCATAGAATCCAAGCAGCAGAGCTTTGCAGTTTGAGCTGCTTTAATATATGTGAAGTTCTTGAGTGGCTGATATACTGTTACCCAGAGTACAGCTTTATGTCTGGACCACTGTCCCAAAGCAGTTACTGCATCACCCCTGAAAGCTCACACTCCTTTCATGTAGTATCAGAACATGGGATTGAGTATGTTCAGCAAACAGTGAGAAATCTTTGGTTAAAGCAGAAGCAAAGGAAGAGAGAAGATGAAGTGTGGGCAGGTACTTAGTACAATCTGTTCTGTCTGACAGGTCACTGCCTTGGGACTTTTGTGTTTTTGTTGTTTTCTACACATATCCTAGGGGCATTCTAGTTGTGATTCTGTTACAACATGAATAAGTTTTAGCCTCCTGGTTTTGTAGTGAAACATCTGTTAATGGTAGATACTATTCCAAACACAGCATTTTCTTAAAAAAGACCCCACTCTACATGGTTACATCACTTAACTTTTTCATTTATTGGCTGAGTCAGTTAAGGCTACCTTTTTATGGTACTAAACGGGGCAATTCATATCTGTCTCCAGCAACTTCACAGCAATGTGTAAGAGAAAATGCAATTAAATAGAAATTTCTTTGCAATCTTTGGAAGGATTATCTAATTCCCTGCGTTTTGCTTTTAGCTCTGAGAAGCCTTCTTCAACAGTGCCAAAGCCATCTCCTCCTCTGTACTTCCCATTTGCTTCAGCAGTGTTGTCATTTCCCAATCAGTGCACACCTCTACTTCCTCGAGTCTCTTCACTGACCTCACTGCCTCTGTCTCCTGGGGCTCCAGTCCATCCTCCTCCACCTCTTCTAGTGCTGAGAAAACTTCAGTTGCTCCCTGTTGCTAACAAAGTTAAATCTGAATAAGTTTAGAGTGACCATCTAGGCTGTTGATGCATCACCAGCCCACATTTCATCCTCATCTTCTCTTCCTTTCCTTAACTAAAGGAAACTTCTCATTTTCCTAAACGTAATGAATCCCATGTCCGTATATTTGCTCCTCCTCTCCTTTCCATAATCTGGTATGTCCTTCCTTCACTCCCCTCATAAGTGATGCCTTGTTTTTAACCTACAGCTCAAATTCTGCTTCAATCATTCAAAAAATATTTATTGAGCACCTTTTGTACACCAGGCATGGGTCTAAGTGCAAGGAATCCTACAGGAAACAAAACCAAGCCTCTGCCTTCACAGAGCTCATTCAGGTGGCAGAGGGTAGATATTGAACAAACATATGGTAAGATACGTGGTATACTTATGGGATGTCAGATTCTGAGAAGGCTGTGGAGGAAAAACACGGTGAGGGAGATAAAAAGGAAGATGGCTGCTTTCAAAGGAGTGGTCACCAAAGGTTGATAGCTAACATTTTCTACGTGAAAAAAGTGAAGGTTCAGTCATGTGAGCACGAGGAGAAAGAGTGTTCCAGACAGACGCAGCAGCAGACACAGAGATCTGGACACAGGAGAATGCCAGTGTGTCCCAGGAACAACACGTAGGCCACTCTGCCTGGGACGCAGCTTGGTGGCTGTGGTGGTGAGCATGGGGGGTGGGAGGGGTCTTCCTTCTTGTTTTCTAGTGCACTGAGAAATCAATTGAGAATACAGGGGAAGTGAGAAATGTTGGAAGTTTGGAGAGAGAGGTGAAGGTAAACCTCTAGCATAGCAGCAGAGTAAATAGACTAGGGAGATACCAGGGGGCCCACTTGCAGTTCCTAACATTGAATTTAAATGTCTTTGACCTGATCACCTCTTCCTTTGAATTCTTGTAGCAGTTGTTACCCATACTTCATTTGGTACTTGGCATAAACTACCTTCTATTGTTTCCAGTGTCTGGCCTAACTTTCTAACTTGTTATTTGTTGGGGTTTTTTTAATGTGTTATACCCCACCTGTCTCCTCAGCTGCTTTGAAGCAACTTTCAATATGCAAACAGCAGAAAAGGACAAAAATAAATAATGGAGAGTGTCAGAACAAAATGAAAATATACCTGAGTAGAATTCAATAATAGCTGAAAAGCATTTGGAGAGGAGGAATCTTGAATGAAAACTTTTTAATCTCCACTACCTAAAACAGGATAGTTTATTGAAATTGAATAATATTAAAATCACTACTGCAATAATTACAGTGAAATCCACCTTTGCATTGCCTCAATTTTTGTCCCACACGTCCACCTTGATTCCCGGGAAAAAAAAGTTTTACATGTACCCAGTATATATTGATTCCTTATAACTTACAATGTCATATCAGAGATATTTGGTAAGGACTGCAGTGATTGCCATGAAGCTTGCTGAGAAGAGCATGCAGAGGCCTGATGCTTTGAGAAAATGCCTGGCATAGTTTTCTCATGGGCACAGGAGTCCTGGACAGGCATTGCAGGACCCAGGGACCTTCTGAGCCAAAGTACCAGTTCATTCCACAAAGGGATCTATAAAGATTTCCCCCCTTGAGAAGCTTTTGTTGATTGTCACACTTGTAAAATGTCCATGATGATTACAGTCCATATCTTCTTCTTTCAGTTCATTAAAAATGCGATTCTACTGTCTTAGGTTTGCATTGTTTTAGTAAGTCATCAGTGGTAATTCTTACCATTGTTTTCCTCTTTTGTGGATGTTGTGGGTGCCCTGTTCTCCCATCTTCCAGGAGAATGAGAAGTACTCATTCCTTCAGCTGCTGGGAGTTTCAGCAGCAGATAGCTTTCAGCTCATCCTTCTCTAGGAATTGTCCTCAGCTAAAGTGATGTATCTTGCCAACAGTGACAGCCTTTTCTTGAGAGTGGCCTGCATCTAATGTCTAGTGATTGAAGGGTTATAAAGGCCAGAACACCTTGTCTTAATGCAGGACAATTTCCTCAAAGCCATCTTAGCTCCAGAACTCTCCTTGGGATCACCTGGGGCCTGTGTTGTGATTGCATCACAGTTTAACTTCTCCCTCTGCCCACTTCTGCATCCTTTACTTCCCCAGAGGTTTCCATTCCAAGCACCCACCAGTAACTGCCAGCACATAGATCTCCATCTTAGCGTCTTTTTTCCAGGGAAGGCAGCTGGTAACACCTTGTATGCAATGTCCTTTTTCCCTCTGGCTGCTTTCAAGTTTTCCTCTTTATCTTTGTTCTTCAGCAATGATATGCCTAGGTGTGGATTTCTTTATGTTTTTTTTTCTTGGGGTTCATTAAGATTCTTGGATCTATATGTTTAATATTTTCATCAATTTTGGAAAACTTTTGGCCATTATTTCTTGAAATATATTTTCTGCCCCAATTTCTCCCTTCTAGGCCTCTAATTACACATATATTACACAGTTTAATGTTCCACAGGTCACTGAGGCCTTTTTCATTATTTTTACCTTATTTTCTCTCTATGCTTCAATTTGAATAATTTCTATTGTCATGGCTTCAAATTCACTGATCTTTTCTTCTGCAGTATCAAATCTACTGTCAAGATCATCCAGTGAGTTTTTCACATAAGATATTATGCTTGTCAGTTCTACAATTTCCATTTAGTTATTTTTGTCTTCCTTCTACTTAGGATTTAATTTGCTTTTCTTTTTCTAGCTTCTTAAAGTGGAAACTTAGTAAGCCTTTCTTCTTACCTAATATAAAACTTTAAAGCTATAAATTTCTGTCTAAGCACTACTTCAGCTGCATCCCACAAATTTTGATAATGTTATACTTTCATTATTATCTTGAAATATTTTCTGTTTTACCTTGTGATTTCTTCTTCACTTATTGGTTATTCAGAAGTATATTATTTTAATTTTCAAATATTTGAGGTTTCTTTAGATACATTATTGTTTTGGATTTCTAATTTAATTCTGTTGTGGTCAGAGAGCATACCCTGTAAGATATAAATCTTTGGAAAGTCATCGAGACTTTTTTATGGGCAAGCATATGGTCTCTCTATGTGAACATTATTCATGCACTTGAAAAAAGTGTAATCTACAGTTGTTGGGTATAATTCCTATAAATTTCAATTAAGCAAAGGTTAGGCAAAGAGTAGCCAAGCATAGAGTATACAGGTATCAGAGATTTTAAACCAATTGGGGGGCATTTCTTGTTGGTCCAAAAGCTTTTCTCTCTTGTAGACAGCAAATTGGTGTCTAAACGAAATAGAGTACAACCATGGTGCACCAGTGTTCTTTTTCCTTTGGTTTGTAATTATGTTGTTAACTTGAATTGGGTTTTGCTAATTTCAGGATTATACTTGCTTTTCCAGTTGACTCTATACTCCTTGTTATCAGGTAATCATTTTAGCCAGTTAAAATGGGCAGGAATACTGGAACTTAAAATGTTTCAGCAATCACAACTCTGATAAAAAATCATTAAGGACCCTACCCTCAGAGGAGAGCTTTGTCATAATTGCTACCCCACAGTGGCATCCATCAAGATAATGGTTTGACTTTCTTCTTAAGTAGACCACAATCAGTTAGATAATCAAAGGGTAGCAAGCCTTAATTACATATATGAATTCCCTGTTTTAATTTTTTTTAATAAGACAAAGGGGGATTTCTGACTAACAGAAAATGCCACACCACTAAAGAGCTTTCTTTGTGAGTGTTCTTCCCATAAAAGTAAATCTTTCTGGATTCTTTTAGATTTTCCTTTCCTGACAGAAAGAAAAAGCAAGATTGGAGGAACCACGATATACCATGTAGCAAAATGCAAGTTTGCATAGGAGAGTGTGCCCTCAGGAAGGAAAGAGGCTGGGGGTCCCAGCCTAGTTGTCATTCACCTCATTTCCTGGTACTTTCATTTTTCATTTCTAGTTATAATGGTCCTGGTCTGTGTCCTGACATATCCGGATGATGCCGACTCTAGATAATGCCTCCATTACATGGGAATGGCAACACCCAGCAATTATTTTTTCATCTGTTTGGGAGTTTGAGCTTCCCATTACACCAAGATGACCAACCCTTTGTTATAATAGTAATAATAATCCCTGTTAAGATAATAGGCAAGTTTTCATGAATTTAACCAAGGAACTACATTAGTTATTTAAAAGTTCAAACTACATTCTGCAGTTGCCTAATCCGTTTTTTAATTTAATCCTTTCTTTTAGGCATAATGAGATAGTCAGTTTTTGCCACCATGGATTTTCCCCAGGTTGTTGCCTTTCAAAGCAGGTTAGGCAAGGAGTAGCCAAGCATAGACAGGGTATACAGGTATCAAAGACTTTAAACCAATTGGGGGGCATTTCTTCTTGTGAGGGAGCAAAATGGGTGGACAACCAAAAAACAAAAAAATACTGTGTCCCTTGTATAGTGACACAGAATTAGTGGCACTGACCTCATGGATGGCCCCAAGGATCCTGACAGGTACTTGGGCAGATGCCCTGTCAGCCCCCAGCACACTGGGCAGCTCAGGTTGTCCTCGGGAGTCCCTAGTACCTCACACACTCGTAGCACCTTATGTTGCTAATGTGGGTAGTGGGCTTAGGGTTAGACCTATTATCAGGAGCTGCCCTGTCTCTTACAAATTGTATTTTAACATGTCTGAACCTCAGTTTCCTCCCATGTAAATTAGAGACAATCAAATCTACGTGTTGGGTTAATATACACGTCAAACACGAAAGTAGTAGAATAAGGCCAGAGACCTAAATAGATGACAGGAAACGTTTTCTCCATTTCCTTCTCCTCCCCTTCTTCCCTCCCCTCCACTCCCCTCACAAGAGCCTTGTGAGGTAGGCTATGCAGGTAATCTTCTGTTCTGTAGATGAGATAACTGACATCAAGGGTATCAACACAACTAATTAGTGTCAGCCAAGTTCAGAGTTTTTTTCTGTGGTGGCAGAAGACATTCATGACCTGGTGTGTGCACAAAACTGTCTTCTCATCATGTGTGAGGTCTCTCACTGCAAGAGCTTAGCTTGGTCCTTAGCACTGTTGGCTTTCACGGGGCTTCTGCAGCCCAGTCTTCCAAGGTGCACTTTTAGGCCTGACACTAATAGCTGTAGACGATATTCATCGGATCTGCTGTCTTTGTCTCCTGGGCTTTTTGTTGAGACCTCAGAGCCCTGATAGGATGTTTCTTTAACTAAAAAGCAGAATCGTGGAGGATCCCCTGAAGGAGGTGAGAGGCCATCAGTGTTTCAAGAGCATGGCTCAGATATTGACCCCAGCTAGTCCTAGTGTGCTCCCCCCTTTTTTAATTTTTATTGGCGTAAAGTTGATTTACAATGTTGTGTTAGTTTCAGGTGTACAGCAAAGTGAATCAGTTATACATATACATATATCCACTCTTTTTTAGATTCCTTTCCCATATAGGCCATTACAGAGCACTGAGTAGAGTTCCCTGTGCTATACAGCAGGTTCTTATTAGTTATCTATTTTATATATAGTAGTGCGTATATGTCAATCCCAGTCTCCCAGTATATCCCTCCCTCCCCCTTATCCCCTGGTAACCATAAGTTTGTTTTCTATTATGTTCGTGACTCTACTTCTGTTTTGTAAATAAGTTCATTTGTACCCTTTTTTTTAGATTCCACATATAAGTGATATCGTGTGATATTTGTCTTTCTGTGTCTGACTTAACCTCATTCAGTATAATAATCTCTAGGTCCATCCATGTTGCTGCAAATGGCATTATTTTGTTCTTTGCTATGGTTCCATTGTATATATGTACCACATCTTCTTTATCCATTCCTCTGTTGATGGACATTTCAGTTGCTTCCATGTCCTGGCTAATATAAATAGTGCTGCAATGAACATTGGGATGCATTTATCTTTTCGAATTATGGTTTGCTCCAGGTATGTGCTCAGGAGTGGGATTGCTGGGTCATATGGTAGTTCTATTTTTAGTTTTTTAAGGAACCTCCATACTGTTCTCCATAGTGGCTGTATCAATTTACATTCCCACCGACAGTGCAGGAGAGTTCCCTTTTCTCCACACCCTCTCCAGCATGTATTGTTTGTAGATATTTTGATGATGGCCATTCTGACTAGTGTGGGGCAATACACATTTGATTTGCATTTCTCTAATAAATAGTGATGTTGAGCATCTTTTCATGTGCTTTTTGGCCATCTGTATGTCTTGTTTGGAGAAATGTCTATTTAGATCTTCCACCCACTTTTTGATTGGGTTGTTTTTTGATATTGAGCTGCATGAGCTGTTTGTACCTAGTGTGCTCCTGACACAGCCTTCTGAGTCCCTTGAAAGTGACTTTCTGTCAGGCTTTTTCCAGACCGATACCAAGAACATGGCAAGTAGAAGAAACCTCTGGGACTGGACTGCCCAAGTTCACATCTGGGCTCTGCCACCAGCCAGTGACCCTGGGCACATCCTGCACCCAGGACCTTAGTTCTTTCAAAGGTAAAATGAGGATAACAAAAGAACCAACTTCATGGGGTGTTTGTGATGATTAGATGAGGTGAGATAATACGCGTTCAGGGCTTGGAACACACTGGCACACAGTAATCACTTGCTCAGTAACTGTTAGCTGCTGCAGTGGTGGTTGTTACTCCTTTTCACACCTTAGAAGACTTAAACCAGCATTTTCTTCCTCTGCTATGAAAAGTCACTGTGCTCTTTCTTTTTAATTGTGGTTTTGAAGGTCTTGGTTTTTATGGATATTTTCGGTCAGCCTTTCACATTTCCACCTCCAACCTCAAATACTCTCTTCCCTTATAGCTGGTTCTAAGTGAAATCTCCTTAAGAGATGTTCTGCCAGGTGTTTCCCTCCTCTCTCCAGTCAGCTTAGCAATGTACCTGCTTATTTTATTATTTCTTCACCTGATTCATTATTAGCTTTGAGCTAATTGAGAGTTTTGAGGCATTGGGAAATGAGGGTGTGTGAGGGGCCAGGTTCTGTGTGAAAGCAGACTGTGCCGTGGGTGGGACTTTTAGGAAAGGTGTTTTCTGTTTGCAGGTGGGGAAGGAAGTATGGCTTCAATCTTACCTCTGAAGTCAGAGTTTCATCTTAGGCAAAAGTGTTAAATATTAAGGACCTCTAGTTTGCAACAGCTTAGGTGGTGGCAAAAGTCTGACTCTATTAGAAAGAGAAGGATTTGGTAGTGAGGCCGAGGCAGGTGGGAGCAGGTGGGCAATACCGTTCTCATTCCGTTCATTCTGCTCCATCTGTGCCCCCATCCCCGCCAGCCAGTTACAGAGCTGCCAGTAGAAGGCTCCTGGAGTGCATGCAGACAAATACTCGTGTTGCAGAATTAGACTGGGTTCCCCTGTCATGTGCTCGTGTGGGAAGACAATCAGGAAGGGAAAGGTTGGGATTTTGATTTCAGGACCTTGTTCGTTGTGGAGAATAAGCCACAAACAAGCAGAGCTTAAGTCTTCTGTGACTGTCCCTGTCTGCATGTGTGACTCGGAAGGCTCTGTATCCAGAATCCCTAGTGTTATTATCCATATTCCTAGGAACCCAGCCTTCAGGGTGGCAGGGATCATAGTTGCTTCCTGTATCAAGCTTGATGTGCTGGTTACGAGGCCTGTGGATCCTGAAAGCCCTGGTTTGTTTTCTTCCTTGCAACGAATGTAATTACAGCTCTCACTTCCACCACGTCTGGGAGTCACTGAGCTTTTTGAGTCACTATGTCAGCCCAGCATCCCTCTCCCTGCGGCTCTCCCAGATCATCAGAGCCTCATTTTCCCCCGGATTTACTTTAATGCTGAGTGTTACAAGGTCATTTCCAGGGTTGTCATTGCTTCTTCCTCTAATGTTCAGCTGCAGTTTAATTTTCAGCTCTTATCACTGGACTTCATCACATGGGAAGAAAGAAATTTGCTCTAGCAGATAGTATCAAATATGTTTTTCTTTCTCTTACAATTGGAAAATCACTCCTGATCAGTTCTGTGCTAGTGGGTTAGATGGTCTAGGTAGGCTGCTTTATGTTTAAGGATTTGCCAAACTGAGACTATGTTCAAATTTTGTTGCTCCCACTTTTGTGCGTGACACTGATTTGGCAAATCAGTTTCTCTGTACAGCGTCTTAGACTGAATCTACTGTTTCTCTTCAGGGCTATCATGGGTCTTTGTGACAGTGTCTGTAGTTGGTTGCCCTAGTTTGCTTCTGATGATGCAGTAAAATCCATGATTAGCTTCAGTAAACACCACTAGCTTACTTGAATCTTTCGTGCCCTAAATGCCTGTTGTCTCATGGCACCCGCATCTCCCCAGGATGGTAGAGTGTGGCCTATGGTGGCACTGCCCTTCAATAAATTGGAACACAGACCCAGCGGAGCAATGCAACCTGCTCAGCTTACACAGGGAGCTATGACCGGATGAGCGCTCAAGTTTCCTGCTTCTCAGCCCAGTGCTCTTCCTTCCAGGTGCTTCCGCAGGGAGCAGAGATAACACAGGCACAATAGTCGCGGCCGATTACTGACCATCGAATAGGTGTCAGGACCATACGTCATCTCTGATCCTCACAGGTCTGCAGAGTAGTGTTTTACAACTAAAGAAGCTGAGAGAAGCTAAAAAACTTGGCCAGAGCCACTCACTAGTCATCATAGAATCCAGGTAGAGCCCAGGTCTGTGCAAGCCATGCCCTGTGTTCCCCTTCCTGCATTGCAGGCGGTTTAGAAACACCCCAGTGACTGTAAGTAGAAAATCTGCTCGCCCTTCCCATCCCTTCAGCAGATAATTATCAGCAGATAATTATTTCACAGCTGTTCTGTGCCAGGCACAGTGCTGGGTGCCGTGAGCGAGAACCGGCGCCCTGCCCTTGGAGCACTCCTTTCTCGAAGCTTTCCCTCCACTGTCCCTTCTCTCTCTCCTGCAACATCCACCCCTCCCTCTGTTGCCAGGCCAGTCTTGTCTGCACTGTGCTCTGACGTCTCCTTTCTTTCCATTTTCGGTGGCCATGTTAGGACTAGGTACACACGACCAGTATCGTGTATAGACTGGTAACACTTACTGAGGACTTACTGAGTCTTGGGTGTTTACTGCATGCTCCACGTGCATTACCTTCTTAATCTTCTCAGACACACATACACACACACACACCCCTAGCTCAGAGTGAATAGGTAACTTGCCAGTGATTGTAGTGCCAGTGATTGGTGACGCAGGGTGTGGGCTCAGGCAGGCAGGCTCTAGAGCCCAGGCTTTTGTCTACCAGCTGCCGCAGTATCACGGGCACTTGGAAAGAAGGCTTTGGTCATGTGGGACCGAGGGCCCTGCACAGGATGTGCCAGAGCAACAACAGAAAGAGGCTTTTAACCAAAAGTCCCACTGGTTTGGTAAATTTCCATTCCTTCTTACAAGGGTTGGTATCTTCTGACATTTGAAAAATAATACTTTCCCCAAAAGTGAATTAAATAGGATGAAATAGATATTTCACTGAGATACAGGATAAACATGTCAGAAATCACAAAGAATCTTTTTACGAAGTCCAAGTTCTTGGAAAAAGGAAGACAAATGCCAGTGATTTCACACTGGGCCAAGAGAGCAAATTGCTGCCTGCTCTTGTTCCTAAAATGGACAGTGCAGAGTAAAGCAGGATGTTCAGCAAATGTTTGTTGAACACTTGCTGGCTGTAGAGCACTGGGAATAAAGGATTAATAAGATAAAGTTCTGATATTTAAGGAGTTCACAGGCTAACAGGGAGACAGGTAAACAGATAATTACACTATAGCACAACAATGCAGTTGTGGACGGGCCATGTGGCAGCTAATCTACTGACAGGACGGGATGGGGGCGCTTGGGGAGAGGGCTGGAGCTGAGCCTTCCTAAGTATTTACTCTCATGTGTGCAAGAGTGTAATCTGGACCCAAAAATGTTGTAATTTCCGGGACCTTTTGATGGTATATGTAGATAATGTGAGAGCGTGTTTCAAACAAGGCTGCCCTGGCAAGTATGCTGTATATGGTTATTATACCTCAGTAACCTCTCAAGCTTTGCTTATCAGCTCTGGAGAGGGTGATCTTTTTGTGGGGTTTTTAATGTCCCAAAATCTGTGAGACATTTAAGCTCCTCTTGATTTACTCATCTTTATATCCCAGGCACTGATATAGCAGAGGTCCCAGAAATATCTGTTGAACAACAGAACTGGATCCCCATTTGTGAGGCCTGGAGGTGAGTGGGCCGGACCCTGCATAGGGCGGGGCATAAAACCGCTAAACTGGCCTTCTCTGGACAAGCTGCCTGCCCAGGGCCCTGTCCCTTCCCTCATTCTCACCCCGCCTCACTGCTGGAACCCTCAACCCAAGGAGAAGAGTACAGAAATCCTCACCTTAGTGATGTATTAGTCATTCCCTGAATGCTTCCTTTTTTTAAATATTCCGTCTTGTTCCAGGAAGGATTTTAAGACAGGTAAGCATCTACTGGGTCCTAGGCACGTCTACAAATAGCTCTGCTGTTTTACCTCAGATGACTTGTATTCAGATAGTTTTCCACAGAGACAGCACGGCCTGGCCAAGAATAGGGCATCTCTGTCCTGCAGCACCTTTGCTTCCAGAGGGTCCCAGGGCAGCCCCAGCAGTGGCTCCTTTGTTCAGTATCTGGTTGTCCAGGATGATGGCTTGTGTTATAAGAAAGGTCCTGTCACCTTCAGTTATTTCACACTCATGGAACCACCACGTTTTTCGATTTCTGAAGGATGTCGTTGTTGGAAAACCCCTTCCCTGGGTATCTCCAAGGAGTTTAAGGGCCTAGAGGGGGCATATGATGATGACAAGCCCAGAACTCAGTGCAACCCTGCACACGTATCTGGACATGTCGTGTTTGAAATTATGGATCTGCGTGTGTGTATGTGTTTGTGTGCACACTTACCTATTTGTTACTCCAGCTTTTCTCCCAGGAGAGGGGGACTAGGGTTTATAAGGTAGAGGTCCTGGTTATGACCCTTACTGGATTGTGAATTTTTGATTTGTGTTGGGCAAGTCTCCTAGCCTTCCTTTCCTCAATTTGCACAATCCCGTTCACTTATGTAGTAGAGTAGGTGTAGGGCTTGCAATTCAGTAGGATTCAAAATAAACCATATGGCAGAAACATTCTTACCTTATTAAATTTTCTTACTATACCCAAGGGTTTCTAAGATGCATTGGAACTCATTGAAAGTTGAATACAACATACCTAATTGGGACACTTAGAAAAAGAGAAATGCTGGTTGATTGGTTGATTTGGTACAGTCAAATCAGAAGAAGGCAAATGCCCATAAGCTGAGAGTGTCCTGCTCCCATTAGGACGCAGTGAGGACAGGAAGTCCAGCTGTGCTGGGCTGTTCTAGGTACAGATTAGCGCTGTGCTGCTCCAAGTGTCACCTGGGAGCATGTGAGAAACACTGAATCTCAGACCCCACCCCAGACCTTCTAACCAGAATCTGCATTTTAACAAGATCTTTCTGCGATTCTTATGCACGTGAAAGATATCGCTTGGAGAAGTGCTGGATCAGAAAACATGGGTTGGACTATCATTTGAGACTCCTGCACTTTCTGCCTCAGTGAGCAAACTTCCAGGGGCTAGAGCCATTTATTCTGTGCCTGGAATAGACTCATCTGCTGTGTAATGCTTCCTGGGGATGAAAGCGTGATTCTATTTTTAACAGTAGCATTTTCTACTTTTTTTTTTTTTTAATCTTATTAGAGTATAGTTGATTTACAATGTTGTGTTAGTTTCAAGTGTACAGCAAAGTGATTCAGTTATACATATACGTATATTCATTCTTTTTCAGATTCTTTTCCATATAGGTTATTACAGAAGATTGAGTAGAGTTCCCTGTGCTGTACAGTAGGTCCTTGTTAGTTGTCTATTTTATATTATAGTAGTATGTATATGTTAATCCAAAACTCCCAATCTATCCCTCCCCCCAACATTTCCCCGTTGGTAACCATAAGTTTGTTTTCAAAATCTCTGAGTCTGTTTTGTAAATAAGTTCATTTGTATCACTTTTGAAAATTAGGTTCTACATATCAGTGATATCATATATTTGTCTTTTCTCTGTATATTTGTCTTTCTCTGTCTAACTTACTTCACTTAGAGATTACTGAGTCCATCCATGTTGCTGCAAATGTCATTATTTCATTCTGTTTTATGGCTGAGTAATATTCCATTGTATATATGTACCACATCATCTTTATCCATTCCTCTGTCAGTGGACATTTACATTGCTTCCATGTCTTGGCTATTGTAAATAGTGTTGCAGTGAACATTGGAGTGCATGTATCTTTTCAAATTATGGATTTCTCTGGATATTATGCCCAGGAATAGGATTGCTGGATCATATGGTAGCTCTATTTTTAGTTTTTTAAGGAACCTCCATACTGTTCTCCATAGTGGCTGTATCAATTTACATTCCCACCAGCAGTGCAAGATGGTTCCCTTTTCTCCACACGCTCTCTAGAATTTATTGTTTGTAGACTTTTTGATGATGGCCCTTCTGACCGGTGTGAGGTGACACCTCATTGTAGTTTTGATTTGCATTTCTCTAATAATTAGTGATGTTGAGCATCTTTTCATGTGCTTTTTGGCCATCTGTATGTCTTCTTTGGAGAAATGTCTATTTAGATCTGCCCATTTTTTTACCAGGTTGTTTGTTTTTTTGATATAGAGTTGCATGAGCTGTTTGTATATCTGGGAGATTAATCCCTTGTCAGTCACTTTGTTTGCAAATATTTTCTCCAATTCTGTGGGTTTTCTTTTCATTTTGTTTATGGTTTCCTTTGCTGTGCAAAAGCTTTGAAGTTTCATTAGGTCCCATTTGTTTATTTTTGTTTTTATTTTCATTATTCTAGGAGGTGGATCAAAAAAGATCTTGCTGTGATTTATGTCAAAGTATGTTCTCCCTATGTTTTCCTCTAAGAGTTTTATAGTGTCCAGCCTTACATTTGTCTTTATTCCATTTTGAGTTTATTTTTGTATATGGTGTTAGAGAATGTTCTAATTTCATTCTTTTACATGTGGCTGTCCAGTTTTTCCAGCACCACTTACTGAAGAGACTGTCTTTTGCCCATTATATATTCTTGCCTCCTTTGTCGTAGATTAATTGATCATAGGAGCATGGGTTTACTTCTGGGCTTTCTATCCTATTCCATTGATCTGTATTTCTGTTTTTGTGCCAGTGCCATACTGTCTTGATTACTGTAGCTTTGTAGTATAGTCTGAAGTCAGGGAGCCTGATTCCTCCAGCTCCATTTTTCTTTTTCATGTTTGCTTTGGCAGTCAGGGGTCTTTTGTGTTTCCGTACAAATTTAAAATTTTTTTGTTCTAGTTCTGTGAAAAATGCCATTAGTAATTTGATCAGGATTGCATTGAATCTTTAGATTGCCTTGGGTGGTGTAGTCATTTTCACAATATTGACTCTTCCAATCCAAGAACATGGTGTATCTTTCCATCTGTTTGTGTCATCTTTGATTTCTTTCATCAGTGCCTTATAGTTTCAGAGTACAGGTCTTTTGCCTCCTTAGGTAGGTTTATTCCTAGGAATTTTATTCTTTTTGATGTGATGGTAAATGGGAGTGTTTCCTTAATTTCTCTTTCTGATCTTTCGTTGTTAGTGTATAGGTATGCAAGAGATTTCTGTATATTAATTTTCTTTCCTGCAACTTTACTGAATTCACTGATGAGCTCTGGTAGTTTTCTGGTAGCATCTTTAGGAGTTTCTACATATAGTGTCATGTCATCTGCAAACAGTGACAGTTTTATTTCTTCTTTTCCAATTTGGATTCCTTTTATTTCTTTTTCTTTTCTGATTGCCATGGCTAGGACTTCCAAAACTATGTTGAATAAAAGTGGTGAGGGTGGACATCCTTGTCTTGTTCCTGATCTTAGAGGGAATGCTTTCAGCTTTTCACTGTTGAGAATGATGTTAGTTGTGGGTTTGTCATATGCATTTTCTACTTCTCATCTGACTTGACCTTTGCTTTCCCAAAATGATTTGAGTTGGCTTCCAAAATATAACCAACTGGATGAAAAAGTGAGGAAATCTAGATTTTAAAAACCTGTATGCCTGTGGAAACTAATATAAAACCAGATTATAAAAGCACACATAAATGTTTGCCACCAAGTCTTGTGCAGCTGCTAGACTTATGTAGCTGACCACTTAAAGTTTTGAGTTCCCTAGTGACAGAAACAAAAAAGAAAACACAATTAGTAGCAAGTCTACACAACTAGTAACTGTGTCCAACAGTTTTTCTCAGCACAGGGTCTGATGGGAATTTCTTCAGTGGATCATCACAAGTAGCCTGTACATCTGCATTTTCAAAACAAGTACAGTAGTACATTTTGTGAGATTTTTTTTCTTACATTATCCCTTCAAGGCAAAGGGCTGTTTTCAAGGCAAAGGGCTGTTTTATAGAAGTGTTTCTATAAGGAGAGACCTTTTCTTGCTCTTGCTGCTTTGTCATCTTCCACCTTCACCTTTACAACCTCCTTGTTAATTAACCTGCCTTAACAGCCCCAGCCCCTGCTGCCTTACCTAGTCCACTCCTGATGCCATTCCACTTGGACCCTCCTTGTTAAACCACATCACGGAGTAACCAGGGAATAAACAAAGGTAAGATCAGGGCAGCTTGGTCCCTTGTCATATGGACTGTGGCGCTGGCGGGCCCCACAGCTGAGGTTTTGAATGGCCAGTGAAAGGCAGGTGTCATCCTTGTTCTTAACCTGTCCTGCTGCCCCGTTCATGCCAGTAGTACTGAAGGGATTTGGAAAATCGGGGGAGGACCAGTGTTAAGTATCTCAAAGGTATTTATATATTTTCTCTTTTTGCTTGTTTGAGCTTGGTTTGCAGTATTTCTCAAACCTGCTGATCATCTTTAGCTTGGAACTCCCCTGTGCGTCTTACTTAGTATCTATTGCAAGTGTGATACTCCACACATGTTGTAAGAATAGGATAGTTTTTGTACCAAATTATATTGAGAAGAAGTGTTTCTTAAAGTGTCAAGGCAAGTTTAAACATTATCAGATTAGAGGATGATCCCTCCATGTATCTGGCAGACCCAGAGGTGTGAGTCTAGAATGAAAAGCAGGACCCCTATGGTCCGTCCTTTTCTCTTTCTGGCTGCCCTGCTTGGGATTCCCATCAGGCCATCCTCAGCCATTCCCACATCGCTGAGAGCATCAGGAAGAACTGAGGCAGCTGTGTCCTGGGCTGGTCTCTGGGGCATCATCGTGGGATTCCAGAAGCCCAGGAACTGTGAGCCTCCTTATTGACAGCTGCTCTTTTGATCTTGAAGCAGATCCTTTCACAAAGAAGAAGCTGTGAAGTCATTTCACAATCATTAGCATGATTCATTCAGGGGTATTGCTTCTTTCCATTCTCTCTTAGTGCTTAGTAGGTTTTTTCCCCCTAAGGGTGGTGAAAATTTTGAAGAAGCAAAGTCATTCCTGGAACACAAGTTTACATAACCTCTTAAAGTTGTAATGCTGTTTAAACTTCAAATCTTTGGGGGTGGGGGAGAATGAACACAGCAGAACCTTCCTCCTAGAGTGGTTGTGAGGGTTTAATGAGGTCATCCATGGAAAACATTTAGCACACAGGGCTTGGCATGTAGGAAATGCTCAGTACATGGTAACTGTTCTGAGTGATGTTATTTGCTCTGTGCCTCCCCTGTTCCTGAACTTCTTCCACATCCTGGATGCAGGCAATTGTTTATATCACTGTTTTGGTGGCCATTCCTGCCAGGACTTTCTTATATACAGAACGAGTCTCCAGACCACCTTTTGCAGCTCCCTTCAGTCCCAGAACCCTCGCTCAGCCCTCAGGGATGGGTGCCAATGTCAACACCTTCATCACTGAAACAAACACACCATCGTTTAACTGAGGGTGCTCTAAACTGTGGTAATAAAAACCAGCATAATTTTTCACAAAACTAGAACAAAAAATTTCACAATTTGTATGGAAACACAAAAGACCCCGAATAGCCCAAGCAATCTTGAGAAAGAAAAACGGAGCTGGAGGAATCACACTCCCTGACTTCAGACTATACTACAAAGCTACAGTAATCAAGACAGTATGGTACTGGCACAAAAACAGAAATATAGATCAATGGAACAGGATAGAAAGCCCAGAGATAAACTCACGCACATATGGTCACCTTATCTTTGATAAAGGAGGCAAGAATATAGAGCGGAGGGCTTCCCTGGTGGCGCAGTGGTTGAGAATCTGCCTGCCAATGCAGGGGACACGGGTTCGAGCCCTGGTCTGGGAAGATCCCACATGCCGCGGAGCAACTAGGCCCATGAGCCACAACTACTGAGCCTGCGCATCTGGAGCTTGAGCTCCGCAACAAGAGAGGCCGCGACAGTGAGAGGCCCACGCACCGTGATGAAGAGTGGCCCCTGCTCGCTGCAACTAGAGAAAGCCCTCGCACAGAAACGAAGACCCAACACAGCCAGAAAGAAAGAAGCTTTCATTTAAAAAAAAAAAAAAAAAAAAAGAATATACAATGGAGAAAAGACAGTCTCTTCAATAAGTGGTGCTGGGAAAACTGGACAGCTACATGTAAAAGTATGAAATTAGAACACTCCCTAACACCATACACAAAAATAAACTCAAAATGGATTAAAGACCTAAATGTAAGGCCAGACACTATCAAACTCTTAGAAGAAAACATAGGCAGAACACTCTATGACATAAATCACAACAAGATCCTTTTTGACCCACCTCCTAGAAAAATGGAAATAAAAACAAAAATCAACAAATGGGACCTAATGAAACTTAAAAGCTTTTGCACAGCAAAGGAAACCATAAACAAGACGAAAAGGCAACCCTCAAAATGGGAGAAAATATTTGCAAATGAAGCAACTGACAAAGGATTAATCTCCAAAATTTACAAGCAGCTCATGCAGCTCAATATCAAAAAAACAAACAACCCAATCCAAAAATGGGCAGAAGACCTAAATATACATTTCTCCAAAGAAGATATACAGATGGCCAACAAACACATGAAAGAATGCTCAACATCATTAATCATTAGAGAAATGCAAATCAAAACTACAATGAGATACCATCTCACACCGGTCAGAATGGCCATCATCAAAAAAGCTACAAACAATAAATGCTGGAGAGGGTGTGGAGAAAAGGGAACACTCTTGTACTGTTGGTGGGAATGTAAATTGATACAGCCACTATGGAGAACAGTATGGAGGTTCCTTAAAAAACTAAAAATAGAACTATCATACAACCCAGCAATCCCACTACTGGGCATATACCCTGAGAAAACCATAATTCAAAAAGAGTCATGTACCAAAATGTTCATTGCAGCTCTATTTACGATAGCCAGGACATGGAAGCAACCTAAGTGTCCATCAACAGATGAGTGGATAAAGAAGGTGTGGCACATATATACAATGGAATATTACTCAGCCATAAAAAGAAACAAAATTGAGTTATTTGTAGTGAGGTGGATGGACCTAGAGTCTGTCATACAGAGTGAAGTAAGTCAGAAAGAGAAAAACAAATACCGTATGCTAACACATATATATGGAATCTAAGAAAAAAAAATGGTCATGAAGAACCTAGGGGCAAGACGGGAATAAAGACGCAGACCTACTAGAGAATAGACTTGAGGATATGGGGAGGGGGAAGGGTAAGCTGTGACAAAGTGAGAGAGTGGCATGGACATATATACACTAGCAAACGTAAAATAGATAGCTAGTGGGAAGCAGCCGCATAGCACAGGGAGATCAGCTCGGTGCTTTGTGACCACCTAGAGGGGTGGGATAGGGAGGGTGGGAGGGAGGGAGACGAAAGAGGGAAGAGATATGGGAACATATGTATATGTATAACTGATTCACTTTGTTATAAAGCAGAAACTAACACACCACTGTAAAGCAATTATACTCCAATAAAGATGTTAAAACAAAAAACAAAAAAAAAACCCAGCATATACTGAGCCTTTATGGGGCGGGGGCAGGCAGGTAAAAGACACTTTAAATACGGATCTCATCTAATTTAATGTTCAGTAACCTCATAAGGAAGCAATATCCTGTCTCACAAGTCAGAGCAGGAACTTGCCTAAGGTCATGTAGCAGGTTGGTGTCAGAACTGGTATTCCGGTTCACCTCTGACTCCAAAGCCTATGGCGGCCTCTGCCAGGATCCCATTTCTTCCTCTAGCTGTGAGTTGGATCGGATCCACTGAGAGTAGGACCACAGTGTTGGGCGCAGTAACCAGTGGAACAAAGCGAGACTGCTGGAGAAGCAAGTTAGACTCCCCCTCTCCCAAAAGCAGACTAAAATCTCAGCCCCTTAGGTGGCTACCAGCTTTATAATGAGGCAGGGAAATGACATGCTTTTTCATGTATAACGTATCTCCACCGGCAGCACAAAGAAGGGGCATCTTTGCTGGCCGTATTCAGTGCTGGGGGTGCCAGGCTGGGTGCAGCTAAATTATTCTGCAGAGTAAAGGCCAAGAGGGACCAAGAAGCCCCAGGGGAAGCTCGTTTTTAAGTATGGAGAATCTGGAGACCACGTGGGAAGGGCCATAGGGAGGTTGTCGGCCTGGAGCTGGCACCAAGGGCGTGAGGAGGCACACGACCATTTCTAATTCATGTTCAGTAAAATATCTTATCAGTTGCTGGTAGCATGGATTTTCTTCACAGGAGTGAAGGAAGCACTGCATCCTGTTTCACCGCTGACCAAATACAGAGGCTGCCCATGGGTGTTATTATTAACCTTATTGTTTTTGATTTCTCAGGCAACCTCAGAACCTGTTCTGGATCCACAGCAGATCCAAGCATTTGATCAGCTTTGCCATCTCTACCGAGGAAGTTCTAGGGTAATGTTGGTGTGGTTGTTTACATTTTTATTTCCCTATTTATAATTAGTGTTTTGGTAACACAGTGTCCTCAGGTCCTCACTCCAGCCTCGTCCTTAGTCTGTAAGGTACCCTGGCATCCCTGTTATGGCTATGTGGAGCCCTGACCCCAGGGAGCACTCAGAACTTGGCAAAGGATGCAGAGGCAGTGGAAAGATATCTGTCCCTTACCTGCCATGGGCTGTGAGGACACAGAAGGGCATCTGTGTTTGTACTGCCTCCAGAGAGAGCAGGCATAAGCCTAATCCCTCATCTGGGAGCCTTTGTTTATACTGATGACTGCCAGATCTGCCCTAAGCCCCAGACTCTGCTGGACATCTGCACTGGTTGAATTTGTTTTGGCCATGAAAGATAAATGCTAAATTGTAGTGGCTTAACGAAAATAGAATTGTAAATATGGGCATCCCAGGGCATCTTCCACGAATCTCTCTCCAGATTTCTTCTACTTTGTGGCTCTGCCATCTCTAACATATGGCTTATATTTGCGTGATTCAGCATGGTAGCCCCAGCTCAAACCATCACATCTGCATTCCTGCTAGCAAGGTGGAGAAAAAGGAGGAAGACCATAAGCCCTCTATTTAAGGATAGTTCCTAGAAACTGTATACACCGCTTCCACTTACCTCCTTTGTCTGGAACTTAGACATGTGACCACACCTAACTGCAGTGGAGACTGGGGACATTGGTCTTGATTCCAAAAGGCCATGGGCTAAAACTACTGGAATCCTGTTACTGTAGAAGAGTACAGATTTAGAGGGCTACAGCAGTCATGCCACAACATCAGTCTGGGGGCCCCACAGGCACTTCAGAAGTGCACTTATTAACTTTTCCAACCCGCTCTTCCTTGCCCGTGCCTGTCTCTGGGTGTCATCTTCTGTCATCAGGTCACCCAAAGCAGTCACCTGCTGGCACCCTGGGCTCATCCCTCCCACCCCACCCACTCAGTAGGGAGCTCTCCTGTCTCTTTCTCCCCTTTCCTTCCAGCTCACAGAGGTCACTGCAGGTCTTCCGTCCCTTCTCCAGGCTGCTGCTTGGGCACCATCTCCAAACCCAGAAGTCCTGTTACCCCTTGCTTACAGCACTTTCCTGGCTCTCCATCACCTGAAGTGGAGTCCAAACTCTACCACCTCCTCCATGCCCCAAGTCACACCTCAATTCTAGCCAGGCCAGATTTGTTCCATAAGCTTTTCTTGGGCTTTCACAGATTGCCTATATGCTGTTTTTTATGCCTGGGCTCCCTTTGCCCACTCCCCACACACCTGCTAGGTTGCTGGCAGCCCAGAGGAAAAATGGTGTTCCCTCTTTGAGAGCTGGTCTGGGCAGAGTCTTTTATTCCAGGAAGTTTACTGAACTGGCATCACTTCCAGCCAGGCTCTGCCCCAGGAGTTGGGTTTCTGGGCCTTCTATTCTAAGGAAGTTCTGCTGCTTTAAACTGTTGAGCCACTATTCACGACTCATCAATTTCTAGAACACTAAGTTACAGAAGTAGAACACAAAAAAATCTTTTTCCTTGGAAAACAAAATATCTTTTGTGATTGATCTACTTCAGTGTCAACGTGAAAGAACTTTGGGTTTACGTAGCATCTGTCACCTGTCCTGTTATAGTATCGTACGTAACAGTCCTTGCAGAGAACTCCACATGCTGATGGGAAGCTGAGAGGGTTACGGAAGACAGAAAGTGGCACAGGTGGGGCTTGTGCAGAGCGAGGGACACCACTCTGTAACCTGCTCAGGCAGCAGTGGAAGTCCCTGCAGGGAGCCGCCTCCTGCGTGTCCTGGGCCAGCTAAGGAGTTTGCAGTCGGAGCTTTCGAGCCTGTGTTACGAATTGTGCATTGAACCATAGCCATGTGTCGGAACCAGGACCAGGCACTGGATTATTTTAGATAAATTGGCACTTTGAACCAAGGGGCCTTCAGATGTCTCCCCAGTTACCACAGCCACTGGTAGTGAGTTTTCAACAGAAGTGACAGACACGTGTGAGCCTTCTGCCACTATTGCCTGGGTGAGGAGAGAACCCTTGCTAGAGGTTGGAGAACAGCTAGAAGACAGACTACCTGGCAGGGGAGGTGAGGAGAGAGCAGGTGACAGACAAGTTATCTCCAGAGAAGGCAGAACCGTAGGCAGCTTGGCTGAGCAGAAACTGTCACAGGGACCAGAGTTCGAATCCCACGCTGCCACTCACCGCTGGGTGACCCAGGGCAAGTAACTTAACTTCTCAGGGCTCTGGGATTTTTACCTAGAGAGTGGTTGTGGAGGATTAGACATAATTCATATAAAGGACCTAGTATCCTGGTGCCTGGCGCCTAAAAGGCACTCAGGGAAGTTACCTGGAGCTTTTAGAAGTCCCGCAGACTCCGGGCTGCAGCCTGGCACCGAGAGGCTCGCCCTGCTGTGTGTGACGGCTCAGTCCTCACAGCTGCCCTCTCTCCGGGTGAAGAGGCTTGGGTGTGGCATTCAGCTCTTCTCTGACCATCAAGGGCATCTCAGGGGCTAGGCTGTCAGGCTCTGTACTTTTGCCGAAAGCCTCTCTGAGGTCAACGGAGTGGCCCCACTGAGGGCCCAAGCCTGGTTTCCCAGTGGGCTGCGTTAACACTCTCCCTCCTCACCGGCCTCCCAGAACTGAGCCTGTAACAGGGTGAGGGTAGCGCTGGCGTCGCTGGTGGACCCAGGGCAGCAGGGAGGGCACTTAGAGGAGAAGGTGGCATCTGTGAGCTTGCCTGGAGCCCCTGAGTTTGAAGTGGCAGCTGGGCGTCCACTTGGGGCTGTCCTGGTTACGAAGGAGAGGGGTCGGAGCCAGTGATCGTCATTCATCCCAAGGAGAACCCACCAAGAGGGAGCATGTGGCGTGAGCTGAGCGGAGAGTGGAGAACCGCGGCTCGGGGTGTGTGTCCACAGGGAGAGAACGGAGGCGACAGGGTCACACACCCGCTGGAGAGGGGACACTCAGAGTGAAGGAGGTTCAGGATCGGACAGCTTCCCCGTGTCAGAAAGTGTCACAGTTTGTTGTGCCCACAGGACTTACCCAGTCCAGCCGCCTCATCATCAAAGGAGGAAATTTAGGCCCTAGCAGATGACGTGAACTTGTGCAAAGTCACCGTTGCCTGTTAGCGAGATGCAGCTCTGGGGTCCACACCCGGGTCTTACCCTCCAGCCTCGGTTGACGTGTGTCCCCTCCTTTGCAGCTGGCTCTGCTTACGGAACTCTCCCAGAAGCGCGGCAGCGAGAGCCGCAGGCCGTTCAGCGGCTCCCAGAGTGGCCCTGCCTTCAACAGCGTCTTCCAGAAGGAGAACTTCCAGCTACAGCTCATACCCCCGCCTGTGACTGAGGACTGAAGACTCTCCCGGGCCTGGAGCCCAGAGACCACCCCAGCAGGTGGGGAGGGCCCCCTCTGACAGGCCTGGCCCCGCTGCCCCCAGGCTCCCGGGCGAGGCCCGAGGGCGGCTCCACGCCCGCCAACCCCGGGAGACTCCGGCTCTTCCTGATGTTGCCGCAGCATCAGCACCAGACTGGTTGATTTTGTTTTGCTTATTAAGCAAATGAATGTCATATACCTCTATCCAGTTATTTAAGAAAATGCATCTTGCCTGTTGGGACTTTTTCTCGTTTTCCCTGAAGTGTGGAGAAGAGGCGGAGCTCCTGCAGATGGCGTTTCGAGTCCGGCACAGCCCGTCTCCTCCAGCTGGTGGGCACCACGGAGCGCTGTCACCTCCTGCTGCCGTTGGGACAGGGAACAGCACAGTTGGGAAGAGTGGTTGCCAGGCTGCAGCACAGCTGAAACCTGCGTTGGAGGGAATGAAGGGCCTGCGGGAGCTGGGGCACCTCCCTTTCCATGTGTTTGTGCTTAAACCCATTTGAGTGTAAGATCTGCCATTTCTAACAATAAATGCCTCCTGTTTAAGCCCTGCTGGCTGTCTCACTCTCCGTCTGTCAAGTCATAAAGGACGTTTAGAACTCTTGTTGCCACCATTCAGTTCTATTAGCTCCAAGTCAAGGACCCTGATTGATTGGGGCAGCCCTGCCTTTATTCCATAAGCAGCTGCGTCACAAGCTCCATCCAGAGCACCAGCCACCCAGGTCCCACTCTGCCAGGGACCAGGCTGCCAGAGCAGGATTTTTCCATTTCTTGGCCTGGGCACTTCCTGTACGTCATTGAACCAACCACCGTAGGAGCTCACAGCACACGCACAGCGGCTAGGTGTCTGCCCCCCAGGCTCAGGTGCTCCCTGTGTGGTCCCTTCAGGGCCGACCGGGCTCCCAGGGACTGGCTGGCAGGTGCGCAGGGCGAGCCCACCTGTCCAGCTCCGGGCCCAAAGCCCGTGGTGCTCCTACCAGCCAGCCCAGGAACCAGCCAGCGCCTTCTGGGTGCCAGGCACCGTGCTGGGTCCTTTACGTGTGCATCATTTTTAATCCTCCAGAACAGTCCACAGGAAATGGATGTATAAACTAGATACAACTTTTAATAAAAAATATATCCTGCTTCTGCCACATCCTGGCTGTGATCCTGAGCAAGTCACTCTCAGCTTCAGTTTCTTTATAAAATAAAGCTGCAGTGAAGACTAAATGAGCCAGTACCTGAGAATGCGTAGTGCTGGGCAGGCACATGGCAAATGCCCCAGACATGTTAGCTTAGCTCTTATCACAGAACTACCCCCGAGATGGCAGCACAAGCTGCCGCCTCCTGACAGAGGTGCAAGGAGGCCACACTAGGGGACATGGTGGAGCATTAAGTGAAGTGACCACCAACTGGATGGCCCTTGAAGCCATGTGAGAGTCTCAACCCCATTCTACAGATGAGAAAGCTGAGGCTCACACTGGAAAATTTAACCAAGGCGACACACAGGAAGTAGCAAAGCACAGATCTGAACTCAGAACTGATTAATTTCAGAGCCAGTGATGCCACCTCCACAAATTCCATATCAGGTTTCTTGACGAGTCTAAAATTAAGGCCAAAGGGGCTCGACAGTCTCAAAGCAAAATGTGGTGATTGCCTGCCTTCTTCAGTCGACACTCTAAAGGGCCAAGGCAGTTTACTGAGCATCCGAGCCCCTGTTCAAACCAGGGCTGGTAAACACCAGCAAGGCACTCTCCTCCAGCCACTAACCTAGTTGGTCATCCCCAAGAGTTCTTTGTCATTCGAGTCACAGCACCACTGAATAAGTGACAGCAGCCTTATACCCAGGTCATGCCTTCTGGATTGGATTGAAGAGCCCTCTTGTCTCATCTAAGGGCAGATGAGAAACCGACTCCAGGTTTGGCCAGTGCTGGGCCCCGGGACATGCAGGCCTGAGCTGGGCCTGGTCCCTGTCCCCTCTCGTGGCACTTAGCACATGTTCTACTCTGCAGTGACGTCAGGTCCCACTTCAGAGCAGTTCCTTAGCAGAGACTTCTCTGGAAATACATCCAGGCTCAGTCAGCAGCCGTGGTTCTGCTGACATGGCCACAGGAGCTCACTGAGGGGGTGGGGGGCTCCCAGGATGGAAGAGCAGCAGCTCTGAGCACTCGCTTCCAGCCCCGGTGCTGAGCTCCAGCTGCTCTTCCGGGTCACGTGCCCACCCCTGGGCTGTGACAGGTGGTAAGAGGAAAGATCTGGGGGGAGGCTCCAGGCACCCGTCAGCTACCATTTGGGGAGGGCAGGTACCTGGTCTGAGCTGGCTCCTCCCATGCTGCGCCTGGGTGAGGGAGAGGTGGTCCTCTGAAAGGAAATCAGGGCCCTAAGAAGGGAGGGATTCTGATTTGCCAAAACGCAGCAGTGTCCATCACAGCCCCTTTCTTCTTTGTACCTGGCAAACAGTAAGTATTTGAAAGGACCATCTGAAAATAGTCAGTCAGCTCCCAGCTCAGCTGAGTGCCCCACCTCCTGCCATGGGGGGCGAGGAGGGGGATGGAGTCTCACCCAGTTCCCCATAGGAAGCAGATGGGCTGTTGGAAAGAGCCAGTCAGGAGCCCCAGGTTCTAGGCACAGGCCCCACAGGCCCACATGTGAGCTGAGGAAGGCTAGTACTCCTCTGAAAAACAGAGACGCATCTGCTCCATCTACAGCAAAGGTCCAAGTGACGTGGGGGAGATGCTTTGTAAAGGTAACATGTTACCAACCAGAGCCTACCATGGTGAGAGCGGGAGGGCAGTTGTTTGTGGAAGAGGAAAGCCAACCGGGGCCTCATCAATGATGAATGCATCAGGGAATAAATAATTCAGAGCTTTGGGGATCCTTTTAGCAGCAGTATGTTTCCACTCAGCTCTGCCTGCTGAAAATGTTTTTCCAAAGGTCCATCTCCAGAATCAGATGCGTGTGATGTGCCCAGAGCTGCAGGAAAGACCTGGTGTGTCGTCCTCTGGCAGCCCAGGGCGGACCCCAGGTCCCTGCAGAGTCTGAGGGGATCCTGAGCACCTCTGAGCTCCAGGGGGTGGCCCTGACTCATCAGAGGGTTCATCCAGTGGCCCCTCCTCTCAGGGCATCCATGGCCATCTTTCTGCCACCAGCCTCCTCCACACCCCAGTCCTCTACGAAGCCTTCCCCACTTCCCCAGGAAAGGGGCAGTTTGACTCACCTTGTTTCCACGCTTGGGTGTTTTCCTGTCTACCTCCAGCACTCCTGAGGGGCGTGACTGTGTCCAGTCCACTCCTGTGTCTTTCACAGCACAGTGCTCAAAGCAGGCTAGCTGCCACCATCTTTTAAGTCTCTTTTTAAAGTAAACTTTTTATGGATAGAAATGTTCACAAACCACATTGCAAAGCCAGATTAATTCATGAAGTGAACACACCTGTATAACCAGCACCCAGATCAAGCAGAAATGGCCAGCACCCCAGATGTCCCCTGAATTCTCTGTTCATCACCCCACAAGTTAGCCACCATCCTGCCTTCTAACACCATAGTTTTGTGTGTTTTGAACTTCATAAAGTACATTATTTACTCTTTTGGAAGCGGCTTCTTTTACTCCAATTATGCTTGTGAGACTGCTCCATGTTATTCCTTCTCATTGCTGAATAGTATTCCAGTGTAAGAATATACCATAACCGATCCATTCTATCATTAATGGACATTTGGGTTGTTTCCAGTACTGGCTCATTACCATTCTTCTTCCTGTCTTTTTGGTGGACATATGTATGCATTTCTGTTGGGTATAAACTTAGGAATGATTTTGCAGAGTCAGAGGATAGGTATAATTAACAGATTTTTGAACATATGCCTGCCTGTGTGAACGAATGAATGTCTACAGCTTCGGGGGCGACGGGGTAGGTAAGACATGCACACCACCCCCTGCACAGTCCCTTCCCCAGCTCTTGGTGCACAGGCCCTGACTTCCTGCCTCCTGCCCCAGCCAGGCATTAGTTGGCTCAGGAGCCTGTCGGGATCTGCTGTTAAGCTGCTGGTGGGGATGGGCCTCGGCTTCACACAGGGACACTTCTCAATAACGTAGTGAAGCCAGTAGCCCGTTCCTATCTGACGTCGGTTCCCTCAGAACTCTGTGCTACATGCATCGCAGAGGTCAGAATTTGGTCCCAATAGTCTTGGAGGGCCAGGTCAGGTCCCAGCCCCTAGCAAAGTGGAGGACCTCATGGTTTGCCCAACCCGGCCTCTTCTCTCTCTAGAAGAGTGAGTTGGCCCATCATCCTTCAATACTCCCACAATCCACCTCCACCTCCACCTCCACCTGAGATGCTGACTCCCAGTCAACTTCCTCCCTTCATCCTCCCCACTTCTGACCTCTCCATAACCCATTATTCCCTTTCTGAGTGGCTGTATCAGGCATAACATGGGGCCCAAGTGATTTCCCGTTTGATTCAGGAAACACATTGCAGCTCCAGGAATTCACTGCCTCTCTGTGACTCCTGGATAGGTTGGGGTAAGGATAAATCTTCCGGGAAGAACTGACCTGTTTTGGAACCCCAGTCATCAGAAAGGACCCCAGTGAATTCTAGCTGGACCCACTGATCTTGTGCTGACCTCCTAGTGACCCGTACAGAGATGCCCACTGTAGGCCCCATTCACCTAGGGCCTTGGGTTTCTCAGGAATCCCAAATCCCTGGCGTCCTCCCCATATTCAGTGCAGCTTCTAAATCATGCTAGAGTTACCTCTCAATATTCTAGATTCCCAGGAAAAACCGGCTCTGTGGATCCCTATGCAAATCCCAGCCAGGCCTCAGGGAGCCCACCCTCCAGACACAGGGCAGAACCCCCCACCCCACCCCAGGTCTTCCCAAGGGCTCCCAGCCTGACTGCATGGCCTCTGAGAGCGTTGTTGTGGACACGCTGGGATGGCTCTTCCAGGTCCTCTGCTGATACCTGGGTGTACCTACATCTGCTTGATGAATTTTGGCATCACAGTTCACACAGGCAGATTCTAAACATGGGGGCAGGAACTCAGTCTACTACATGAGGCCCTTGTGCCCTGGAGTAGGCTGGCCCTGGGAGGCAAGCCTAAGGTGGGTGAGGATTGGTGCTACCACGGGAAGCAGTTGGTATCAAAGGCCCCACTTCAGTGAGGCTGGGAGCAGGAGGAGGCAGAAGCGGCTGACACCAAAAGTGCTAAGATCTGAGGCCAGTTCTCAAGAGAGTTCTTAGATCCAGGGCCGCTTCTGAGCCAGAGGCAGCATCCGGGTCTCAAGCCAGACCCAGGACAAGGTCAAGCCAGGCTGGGCAGAATCCAGAGCACTTGACAACAAGGGCAGCACCAGGTGATGCCCGGAAGGCTGGGCTGTGGCTCCTGGATGCCCCCACCTAGAGCCAGGGCTGGGGAGTGAGGACCACAGTGGATGGCCTCGGGGCCCCAGGTGTGGGGAGGAGAGAGAGGCAGGTGAGGGAGAGCAGCAGGAGAGGGCAGGTGTGACTGCAGGGGCTCAACAAGTGAGGGGGTAACACCGGCTGGATTTGGCATCAACAGAATTTTGGAGCTCTGGCCCCGCTACTTACCTGCCAATTAAGAGTGACTCACCTGCCTTTACTGTTGACTTAGCTCTTCGATGCTTCAGCCATAAACTCATGAAATTATCCTGTCCTGCCTGTCACGCAGAATTGCTGGGCTTGGCAGGGAAGGTGACATCTGGGGAAATGCTTGCTAAGTCCCCCTTCAGATGCTGTGGGGCTTCGAGGACCCACAATGCTGCACTTTCTGTCGTCACCTTACAGTGACGCTCCAGATCTCCTTCTTGGGATAAATCCTCTGGGATTGTACACTAGGTGACATGCTAGTTGTCAAAGAGAAGAGAACTAAGATGTCCCACCAGAGCCCAAGCTTTCTGGTCTCCCATCTCCAAATTCACACACACGGTTTCAGACTGGGGACTGAGAAGGACAATGAGAAACAAATCCTTTCTTTTCTCCAACTCACTGGCCCAAGACCCTTCCAGCCATGGTTGGAGGTCTGGACTGGGGTCAGTCCTCGGGGAGGCCGGGTGGTTCCAGGACACACAGTCTGCAGTCCAGCCTTTAGTAGCCCCTCCCCCAAGTGGGTGAGTGGGTGCAACGCTGCCCAGACGCGAACGCTCCCCACTTCCTCCCACAAACCTGCAGTGCCAGGCTCCACCCGAACTCACTAGCTTCAAAAGAGCTTACAGGGTTTGTTTCTGATTATAAAAGTAACACCAATTCATTTAGAAAACTAGGAAAATTCCAAAAAGCAAACAGAAAAACACTGTTAGTATCTAGGCATATTTACCCTTACCCGCCTGGTTTCTGAAGAATTCCACCTGACTTCTAATTGCTCCTCCTGACCCTACTGCAGCAAGCCTGAGTCCCGAGGTCCTGTCTTACCCCTTCATTCAGCACAGAACTGGAGTGGGACACCAAGGGTTAAAGGCATTACCAATTCCCAGCGATTGAAATGTAGTAAGGATGAGATGCTAAATTAAAGTTTATTGCAGAATAAAAGTGTGTGTAGTCAGCATCTGTAAGATGCTACAATGAGATGCTTTCTACAACTTGGCAATACAATCATGTAGAGAGTTAAATTAGTAGAATGCACACTTAGTTAATGAGATTAGCTGTCTGCAGAAGTCCCTTTAAAAGACAAGTTATCTTTTGTGAAGGCAGAAAGAGTTAGCCTAGACTCATGATTAAACATAGAAGAAGCAATGGCCATATCAAAGCACTGAGATACCTGCAGAAAGATGGTGCACGCGCGTGCGCGTGTGTATGTGTTGGGGGAGGTCCATGTGGAGCACAGAACGGGGAGGGAGGGAGAAGCCTGGTGGTGTCTGGGTGAGGAAGGCGTCTTCTCGGTCACGGACAGGAAGGGGGCACCCTCTGCTCTCATCCCCACTATGGGCCTCCTGGCTCAGCCTCCATGGCCCCTGAGGGTGGGAAGGGCTACAGGAGGATGCAACGCAGGAAAAGGGCCAAGAGTATGAGCTCCACAGCCAAGGTGACAGTTCAAACATGACTCCCACTTACTTACAAGCTGTGTGCCACTCTGGACAAAAATGTTTTCTTTCTTGAGCCCTTTTCCTGATTTGTGAAGTGAGGATGCTGAAGTCTCCTTCAGAGGGCTGCTGTGAGGAATACTCAGAGAAAGCAGGAAGGCAGCTGTTAAGCTGTCATTATTAACATAAACAATGGTATTATTTCTATTACTGATAAGCAAATTTGTTTAGCACTCCCCATGAGGTTATTCAATAAAAGCCAACCCCAAAGCTGTTCTTTTCTTGGTGTGAATATAAAAATTAAGCTCCTGGACCTGCCACGCTGAGGCTTGGACCCTCAGCCTTGGTGACCTAGTGACTGCACCCCCGAGGCTCAGCAGGGCAGCGGCCTCCCTGGATCCAACTTGCAGTCAGAACTGTCTTACATGGAATGTATGAACCGAACACATAGCTTGTAGCGTTGTGTGAAATAAATACCGTTTGTGGGGGAATGTAATTTTTATTTGTATAAACCTAATGCAGCCAACAAAAAAGTTCTTATTGTAAAGGGTTCTGGAAATTATCACAAGTGGTGACCGTGAGTGTACAGTATGCATAATAATAATTACCTGCACTAAGGATTTGTAAAATTTAAATGGAATAATGATGTAAACCACTTATTTCCTAGCACAAAGTAAGCACTGGATATAAATGTTTCACATTTTGCAAATGGGGGCTTTTGTTTTTGTTTCGTTAGGCTCACATTGTGTTATTATTCGAATCAGACAGAACCTCTCTAAAGGGGGGTGGAGAGGGAGGATATTCCAAAATTCAAAATATCGTATTTGTGCTGGTAAAAAAGAAAAAAATCACATTTATTTTACAAGGTAGTATTTTCCTAAAGTATTATACAGAGAGGAAAGTTGAGCTGTTTGTAGGAAAACAGAATATAATTTTAGGAAATTACAGACGGATCAACATTGTGCTTAAAACTTTAAAACAGACAGGTTTTAAAAAATCACACAGTGAGTATTACAAGGTGCAAACAGCCTTAAAAGTACACATGAACACGATGATATGGAAGCTCAGCATTAAAACTGCTACTGATGATTTGCTTTCAGACTTGTTCAGACTATTAAGAGAGAACTGCTTCAGCCTTAATAGAAAGAACTCAAAGCACAAACAGAAACGCAGCCCTTTCCCAATACAGTCAACTCTCAATTATCCATGACAACAAAAGGGAGCAGTGACATAAGAAATTTTCTGAAGATAAATAATTCCAAACTTAGTTTTGAGAAGTGCCCCTGTACTTATGTTTGGATGTGAGAAGCACTGACATCCCTGGAATTGACAGCACTGATCAAGTGCGGAAACGCCCACTTCTTTCTCCCCACCTCAGCGGGAAGAGACACAGTCACACATGACAGAAAAGCCCAAAATACAACTGGCCTCCTTAATGTGCTCACACCTCCTCTGGAGAGGGGAGTAGGAAAGAAAACTCACAGAAACTTTGTTTTCCTCATGTAAAAATCCAAAACATGTCAACAAAATTTTGCAAACAAGATGGAATAATCAAGTGTTGACTGTATAAATATTATTTTAACTTGTGCTTTTTTTTTTCTTGCCTAGAAGTATTTATACCACCAAAAGTATCGGGAGTTTTTTTTTTTTTTTGTATCTGGATATTTTGACAGCTTTCTAAATTACCTGGTTGCATCCTATTGCCCAAGTAGAGAAATTTGCATAAAAGGAGTTTATGATCGCCCCAAAAGAACTTTGATGTTTCAAATAGGCCAGGAAGTAGAGATTAAGAAATAAAACCACCACTCCCAAGATAAAATCAAATCCTAGATCAAATCCAAAAAGTACCTCAGAAAAACAACTTCATGGTTTTGTTCTGGTTTTGGTGATTTTATTTTCTGTTTCATTTTGTACTGTATTACCTTGAACTACAGGTCTTCCCCTTCCAGGAAAGCATCTGTTTTTCTTCAGGGTTTTCCTCAAATTTGCATTTCAAATCTTGAAAATACCTAGGTTTGATTGTAAAGCTTCAATTGTTAATGTACCAAACAGTTATAATGACAAAAGCATTTTAATTGCTTTGTCATTTCTCAGAAAAGTCATGAACACGTGTGAAACTTGAAAATTCTAAAAGAAATCTTGGTTAGATAAGAAAGCTAAATTCCACACAGCACTTACTTTGTATGTTCTACCTAACAGCTTTCACACCAACCTTCAAAAAGTGGGAATGGTGCCAGTTTTTGATAAAAGCCCAAGAAAGCAGTTTTTCCACCCACACAGCCCAACTCTTTTCCCCAAGTGAGCAAAGGTCCAAATGATAAAGCTTTCATATCTCTCAATGTACAAGTATTAATCAAAAACCTATTTAACATGACTGTGTTTGTTCTATGTCTATAGTACACTATTGCAGTCTAAACATTTTCTAAAAGTGCCTATAAATATGCTTATACAAATGAGCAATACAGTATCAGGATTACAGAGAAATTCTTTCATATAATACAGAACAGAATAGGCCTAGAATTTAAGCTGAAACTACGTATTTGTATATCCTTTTCAGTTGTTTTTGGAATGCAAGCATTAGAGAAACAATTCTGGTTCAATCATATATGATTTTCAGATAATTATTAAGAGTGCTAGGACAAAAAAAAGAATTCTTGTTTGTGCTTATTTAGAAAAGGCTACTTTGAGATCCAGGATCATCTGATATTTAGAATCCAGTGGAACATCTCCAGTTCTATAAAATAGATAGAAGTGAATCTTAGTTTTTAATTATAAAGAGTTTGTGCAAACATTTAAAGTGATTATCAACTAGTCTTAAATCCAAAAATTCCATTAAAATCATGGCTAATCTGAATGGCAGTTCAGGAGTTTAAACAGGAACATAGGCAAAAGTCATAGATATTATCATATAAAGTGCCCAACCCTGACACAGCCAGCCTCAGAAACGTGGCCCTGTGCCCATGGATTCCCATGGCTCTGGAGACCTGGTGGTTGACTCCAATTAGATTAACGGATGGAGGAGAGAACCGATAGGAATGGTGCAGAGAAAGAGAGCCTCGTGTTCCCACCCGGGGTTGCAACAAGCTCACCCAGAGTTAGGTGAAGACAGGACCCTGGCGTCACCCTGGCTGCAGCTGGCCACTCAATCCTGGGCGGTGCTGAGAGCCCAAGGCAGGGCTCCTCAGCTGTCTGTCCCTAAGCCCCTCTCCGTACACCCTCCTCCGCCACCCTCTCCTGGGCCCCGCTGTACCTGGAGCTCTGATCACCACCTTCTTGGTTTGACTTGTTGAGTCTTTACGTTTCATTAAGTGGGAACTTTATGCTGGCTGCATTCTCATCTAGCACAGAAAGTGTAAACACACACTGCTTTCAAAGGAATACGCACACTCTGCTTTCTAAACCCTATGGCTGCTTGGGGCACCTAAAGCTAACAAACTCTTCTAGCCAGTCACATGAACTACACATACAACTAGGAAAGCAGGTTCTGCCTGGAGTGATTTGTGAAAGATGCCAAGTGGAAGCTTCAGGGAAGGACACAACAGGCCTCTTCTTATTTCTTAAAATACAAACTAACGTGACACAGAAGATATGTCATGAGATGATGCCATGAGAGCGCACTCATGGATAGTCAGGGTGTAGGAAGTATTTCTCTAGCTCCAACTTTGACAGTTCTGGTTTCATGTGGGCCATATTTTAAATTTCCTGGATTCTTAACTATGCCTCACAGACGGTATATTTGGAGAAACAGCAGGTAACCGACTCACACGAGAACACCAGTTACAAATGGAGATTAGGAGCAGAATTCTGAAGAGAGCTAAATAAGAATCATTTACTATTTTATGTGTGCAGGAAAAGAGAATATTTACAACAGCCCATGAATATTACTGTTGTAAAGTGAATGAATATTACACAAAATATTTTCTCCTGACTTAGAGAACTATTTCAACTGTTTTTGCATTGGCATAAAAAATCCATGCATCATACTGAATTCTAATCCAGTTCTTACCTAAGCCATCCTAATGCTTCATACAACCAAATGAAGCAGAATTAATCAAACCTATTAGATTCATTCCTAATCCCTAAAGGACTGCTGTCTTTAGCACTTCCATGCTAACTAAAACTATGACTGACTTTTTTTCGTAAGACATCAGATGTGGCTGCCTCCTAAATATAATACCTATATAATTCCTAAAAGTTTCCCCCAGATTTGAAGAACAATTTTAAAAAGCAGGGATATGTTGGGGAACCCACCCAAGAGGCCAGTTCAAATGGTACAACATCCCCAGCTAGCCCAGGCCAAGTACATCTCTCCCTCCCTGGGGTTCCCAGGGCACTCTGGGTCCCATCACCTGCATGTGTTACCTCGCCTACTGGACTGTGGTCCCTTCCTGCCGGGAGTCAGGCCTTGTTCACTCTGTATCCCTGAAGAGCGTAGGCACTCAGCTAAAGCTGGACTGAGCCTGAAACAGAAGGTGGAATCTCTTCTGAAGTGAGGTCTAGCTCAGCCCCAGGTAACGGAGGGATGTGCAGACACTGGCCATAACTAGGGACTGAGCTGGTCTCCAGTAACCTCCCAGAAGTAAGCCAGGGCAGCACTGGCCCAGCCCCAGTGCAGGCGGTGGGGAGACGGGGAAAGGGACAGAATGGCATCAATCAGTGCACACCTTGAGGAGTCACGTGAACCACTTTCCACACGGGACGAGCAGGGTAGGGGTGCTCATCAGCACGCCAAAAGGAACGACAAAGAGTTGTTCTGCGAAGCACTGGCTATTTATAAAACAGTGTCTCCTTCACTCTGGGTAGCTCCTCAACCTGATCCATGATGCTCTGTGATCATCACTTCATCACATCATTGCTTTCAAAGTTCCCAGTGAAATTAAGGCTGGGTCACAATTCATGACACCAGATGCTACATAAAAAGGAAGTCAAGATACAAAAGAAAACCATTTATAAGAAAAAAATGTCTTAATTATAAGACTAATTTAAAAGTGAAGCTAAATCAGCAGACCACTGAACTGGTATGGTTGTTAGAGAGGGGTAGAAAACATCGACTGCATTGGAAAAAGCATCCATCAGACAAAAGTACAAAAGCTCAGCATGGATCAGAGGACGTGGCTTCCTGCCTGGACCCTCACACGGTGGTTTCTATTGTTTCGATCACTTCCAGATCAGACTGCGATGGGGAGAGAAGGGTGCACTCGTCTGGCTCCCAGCTGCTCTCTGGACTGTAATCTTCCTCTGAACTCAGTTCTGCTCCTTCTTCTGTGTCCTCATCACACGACTCCACATAGTGAGCCCCGATTGCATTGATCCCAGAGTCCTCAGAACTTGAGGGAGAAGAGCAGTGATCTGTTTTTGGCGTACTGCTCTCTTTTGATATTAAGGCATCGTGTGCAGAGACCTCCTCGGGGCTAATTTTGTGGGAATGTGGCGCCGGCTGCTTCTGCACATAACACATCTTCCCATTAATACATTTAACCTGATAGTTGTCAATAAAGAGGTCTGAGATCATACAGTACCTTGGTGAATCAGGGGGGAGGGGAGGCTGGAAGACAGATGCGAATTTCAAAAAGTGTTCAGTGAGGGAGACTGAGATCTGAATGGTGTTTGTGGGTTCCCGAGGCTTCGCGGGAATCTCAGTGCTTGGAAGCTGTTCCACAGGGGTCATCGGTTGATACACGTATTTGCCTGTGGGGAACACAAAAAGGCAGCTGAAATCTAAGAGTATTACACACACTACATTAAGGTAGCCATAATGGTTTCTCTCTGAGGACTCAGAATGTTTTTAAAAATATTTCAATAACATCTCAGAAGAAACTAATAATAGAATCGTTCAAAATTGTTATAATCAATTAAAAATACAACACAGTACCATAACATCATGGTGTTTTCATCTAAGAAACTCAACACACTTTACAAATCTTAATTTATATTTGAATCTCTTTAATGCCTCTGGAATAGGTGGGTGGACACTATCATCCTTATTTTTCAGACAACTTGAAATGATTTACCCATCATACTAAAATAAAGAATGTCCACGTTATAGTATGGTGAAAACATACCGTAAAATAGTATAATATACCATAAAATTATAATTCCATTTTTATCTTTAATAATTATATGCTAATATAGACATTTAAAATTTATCATCAGGATTATGATAAGACTTTCACTCTTCAGGTTTCTATGTTTTAATCAGAATACACATACACACACACATTTAATAGGTAATGGCCTATAGCATTGTCCTGGTCACCCTCAGCGGCCAGGGTCAGGTGCAGGGTGTGAAATGATCTCTTTCAAGACCCAAAGCTCATCAGTGGCCAAAGCAGGAGATGTTCTCCCTGACACCAATTCCACAAGCACAACCTTAGCCAAGCAGAAGCACAGGCACAGGCAGATGCAGGGGGGTGACCTGCCAGATGTTTCTAGAAAACCAAGAAGCTTATCCCCAAACCTTCCCTCTGCCTAAGTGTTTCTCACAGAGTTTATGTGGAAGTGAAACCTAACTGGATCTGTTCCTCCTGCATCTCTTTGCTCATTCTCTTTTTCTTCACTCAACAGTTAGCACTTGGTACATGGGAGGTTTTGTTAAGAAAACAGAGATGACAATTACCCAGTCTGTAAGCCTAAAATGATTTACAAATAGAAATCTGGAAGAAAAAAAAAAAACAAGTCTCAGAGACAGAAGCCACAAATGTAGGCACCATCTTGGGTTTATTCCTAACGTAGCTGATTTATCAATCAGTCCATACAGTATCTTCTGCACATATTTATGACACTGTTTTTTAACCTCGATGCTATTGCCATTTCAGACCAGATAATCCTCTGTTGAGGGGCTGTCCTGTGCACTGTAGGATGTTTAGCAGCATCCTTGGCCTCTACCCACTAGATGCCAGTAGAACCTCCTCCCCAGGCTGACAACCAAAACATCTCCAGATGTTGTCACATATACGTGGAGGCAAAATCGCCCTCGCTGAGAACCACTGATTTATGACCTCCTCATGAGCATCTCTTTGCAGGCAAATCACCCACTGTGCGCTGCTCCCATTTGTTTTTGGTTCTTAGGTCGAAAATTCTAGGATAGGGATCACATTTGTAAGGAAAACTACCTTAGATTTTTAAAGTAAGTTCATTAAGCCACGGACGAATAGCAATTTTAGATCAGAAATGTGAACAGCAAACTGTGCCACAGATAGTGCAACATCTGATCTATTAAGATCAATCAAGCCTGCCTGTATTTTTTAACTCTGTTTCTTGACTCCTGTACAAAAAAGTAGGCTTAGATGCCACAATATCTTTGTAACTAAACTACTCTAAAAATACACTCAGCTTCATTCTGGAGTAAGGGAAATCCCCTGGCAGTCCAGCGTTAGAATTCCACACTCTCATTGCCAAGGGCCCGGGTTCAATCCCTGGTCTGGGAACTAAGATCCCACATGCCACGCGGCACGGCTAAAAAAAAAAAAAAATCATTCTGGAGTAAAATTGTTAAGCCTTTGGTGTCCCAGGTCTGCTTCCAAGCCTGGGCATATTTCACACAAACCTTATACTCTAACAAAAATACAAGCAAGAACTGTCATGCCTGCCTGGGAAACTGTTTAAAATATATTGGGTTGGCCAAAAAGTTCGTTCAGTTTTAAGTAAAAATAAAAGACATTTTTCATTTTCACGAAGAACTTTATTGAACAACATATTCACTAACCGATCCGACTTTTTGGCCAACCCAATACCAGGTATCTTCAATTCTGTTATCTGTAAAGGAAGGGATTACTCCTTGTCAGGCAAAGTTCAGGTCAGGCAAGTTCTAACAGTTTGGTAGGAACTCTGCATCCAAGCAGAGGGGCAAAAAAGGCAGACTTTCAAGCCTCCCCTCTGATCTGTGAGCCCCAGGATTAGAGAAAGATGAGTCTGGGCAGGGGACAGAAAAGGGACTGGGAGAATTTAGGGGACTACTCCCTTCTGTCCACAGAGTGGTGAACAAAACATCTGGAATGGAGGTTTGGTCTTTTCTTGGGTGGTAGACTGGTCATTACTGAGTTCAGGAGGCTGTGGATGGCAGGCGCTCAAGAAATGCTTGTCGCAGATGCTGATTAAGCTCATTCTGGCCCAAGTAACCTTTGGTTTAGTTACCCACTGGTCACAGCATAAGAGGTTCCTGAGACCCAGAGGGATCAGGGCTTTATCTAGTCCAAAGGTGGAGAGGATCCTGCAGCCTGACTTTGCGCCTTCTCTGACCAGCCTCTCCTACTCTCACGTAACCCCCCTTGCTGCACCCACCCCCTTACCCGCCTTTGTGCTTCTTAATTTGCTTTTTCTCTTCTTCTCAGTTGTTCTACCTCTTACTTTCCTCTCTCCTCCAAAGCACCATTTTTCTTTCTTGAAGTGTAGTAAAAGTAAGAGAAATGCAGCTTGGAGAGAAAGGTATGCTAAATTCCAGGTTACATTTTCTTCTACCAGTTACACCTATTAAACATACTATTCAGAGCTAGAGTTGACAGCCTGTTATCTGGTGATACTGAGATACAGATGCAAAGAGGAAGTCAGGGAAGAGAAAAGTAATAAAGATGGCCAGATGAGAAACACAGTTTAGTAAACATCTTTTAAATATCAATGATTATATAATACTATATTGTTTGATTTGCTCATAAACATAGAAATAATAAAACAAACTTATATCAAACATTTAGTTTTGTAAAGAGTCCAGAGGGGGGACTTCCCTGGGGGCACAGTGGTTAAGAATCCGCCTGCCAATGCAGGGGACACGGGTTCAAGCCCTGGTCCAGGAAGATCCCACATGCCGCGGAGCAACTAAGCCCGTGCACCACAACTACTGAGTCTGCGCTCTAGAGCCTGCGAACCACAACTACTGAGCCCACATACCACAACTACTGAAGCCTGTATGCCTAGAGCCGGTGCTCTGCAACAAGAGAAGCCACCGCAGTGAGAAGCTGGCACACCACAACAAAGAGTAGCCCCCACTCGTTGCAACTAGAGAAAGCCCGCGCTCAGCAACAAAGACCCAACGCAGCCAAAAATAAATTTAAAATAAATAAATTAATTAAAATGGGGTGTTTGTCTAGGTTTCCCCACTGTAAAGTTAGTATTTTTCTCTCTATAATATTAAGTATCTTGTGCAGAGATATTTTGAGAGTATGCAAATATCCTGTTTCTCATCATACCACCATCTACTAATTTTAGCATGCACAGGTGGATGTGGTCTGCAACAATCACTACTGTGGTATTTGCCAAATAGTGATTTTCTATTTACATCATTCCTTCTATATTTATTAATTAGAATTCTATCTAAGCAGGAGCTGCTCCTTCTCCCTCATTTATTTATGTATTCAATTATTTACTGATAGAAGCATGGACTCATAGATATTTATTTTATTCTAGGGATTGTAATCCTTTACTACCACTATTTATTTTGTTGCTCAAATTGTCCCAGACTTAGCTCTTGGGAGCTCCTTTAAGTTACCCCTGTGTCATTTCAACATGCCATATTTTTGTGACGACTTCCTCACGTTCTGGCATCATAAGAAGTTACTGGCTTATCCTGTACTTCCCCTGCCCCAGTCCAGGAATCAGCCATTTCTCCAAGGAGCCCTAGCTCCTTTCTCACGAACTTACACATTCTTAAGCTTATTCTCAAAATACTCCTGTGAAGTAGAATCTTAGTTTGCTAATGACTCATTCAGCCACTCACAAAATTCATCCATACGAAAGTGAAGACTACACCTCATTACACTACTTAACACCCATCTTTAAAAATAATATAAAAATAAACTTCATAAACCCATTAATTTATCTGGAATCTTTTTCAAGGGAGCTCAAATCACATTCTCAATAATGAAACTGACTAATCACAATAGGTTTTTGTGATCACTAAGTGAAAAATAAATTTCATGTATTCATGTTTCTTTTCAGGAAAGCTGGTTCAACACTTCAGGTATTTCTCAACTAAAGGCCAATCAAAACCACTAAATAAGTAACTTACACTATTCTTTTAAAGTCTTGGTTCATAATTTTTCTGATCGTTCTTCCCCAATGGTGTTTAGCAACAATATGTAGTACATACTGGTTTTTTTTGTTTTTGTTTTTTAACATCTTTACTGGAGTATAATTGCTTTACAATGGTTAGTTTCTGCTGTATAACAAAGTGAATCAGCTATACGTATACATATATCCCCATATCCCCTCCCTCTTGCGTCTCCCTCCCACCCTCCCTATCCCACCCCTCTAGGTGGTCACAAAGCACTGAGCTGATCTCCCTGTGCTATGCGGCTGCTTCCCACTAGCTATCTATTTTATACTTGGTAGTGTATATATGTCCATGCCACTCTCTCACTTCGTCCCAGCTTACCCTTCCCCCTCCCCCGTCCTCAAGTCCATTCTCTAGTAGGTCTGTGCAGACCTACATACTGTTTTCACCATGCCTCAATGAGACACTAAAAAAGATTTATGTTTTCATCCTGGTGGAAAGAAGGAAGGGACAGAGGGAGAGAGGAGAGACTTAATTACTTTCTCAAGCTCATGTAATAAGGCAGAGGTCAGTTCTAGAGCCCAAGCCCTGAGACATTCTATGTTCATTCTTCATGAGAGTACTCATTACTTAATTAATAAGATTTATCTAATGCTCTTATTAGTTTACACTATCATTCTCTGCCATTAACTTCAGCTAATATTCCAATCTGTAGCACAGTTGTACATACATAGTAGATACATTCCCTAGTAGGCGTTTCTTTCTTTTGGTTGTAGAGCACAAAGGGAAGGCAGGTGGGGACAAACGTAGAAAATGATTTATGTGGCCCCTTAAGCTACTGTATGCACTTTGTTAAACTAGTTTTTAGGATCAGTTGTGCATTTTGATTTTTAAAAAAGATCCTCTGGAGGGGAATGAGCTTTTTGCTTTTACAGATAGTTTTATGACTGTTCAATGTGTGTCCCTTGACACATGAACTACACTGCTCTCAGGGAATGCAAAGTTATTTTAAAATTAGCCTAAGCAAAATATAATTAAAAAGGTAAATCTACTGAAAAAAACTGAGTGGCCTAAGGGAAAGTGCATGCACAGTTCAGTTCTTTGATTTTATATAGTGAATCACAAGTATGCTTATTTTAGTCCCAAGGGCATTCATTATATTGAAAATAATACTAAATATTCTTATTCAGCTATTTCTGCAATGTACATTATTTACTTAGTTGAGTAGCATATCACAAACTAAAAGCAAAAAAACCTAACATTTATTATAACCAATATTTTTTGTGGCCTTACCCTCTACCACCCTGCTCCACTGGCAGTAATATACCAATATTTTTGTACTTCAATCTATGAGAACAATAAAGTTCATACACTGCTCAATACATTGAAGTCCCCAATCAGAAATTTATGCAAGATCCTAATTTCTTCATTTTTCAAATCGTGTAACCTTTAGTGAGGAGGAACATATTAATGTAAAGCAAAACCCTAGTGAGACAGAGCACCAGAGCATGGCTTATTTACTCAGTTAACAAATATTTATTGACTGTTTACCATGTTTATACTACTAAATCAGATGCTGTGGGGAAATAAAAAGTACAATGTGTAGTCATGCTTCAAGGAGCTTCTAGTCAAACTGCAGGGAGAAGATAAAAAATAAAGTAAAAATAAAACACCAGTTGAGCAAAACTGTAAGTATACAAGGGCATTCACCAAGCAGCGGAATAGGGTTCCAGGCTTCACTGAAGGACTGTACCTGGCTGTTAAAAGACACACACCTGTGGAGTAGCAAGCGGAACTGCTCCAGGCCAGTTCCAGAGCCAGAATGTGTCAGCAGGCATGTGGGGTTCACAGAGTCGACCAAGAGAGCAAAGGAGGATAAAGTTTGTGAGGAAGACAGAGGCTGGACGGGGCTTAGAATGCAAGGCCAAAGTGTTCGTGTTTTGCTAACAATGGGGAACCACTGCAGATTACTGAGGAGGCAAGTAATAACAATAAAAGAGGGATTTCAGAGAATTTAGTCTGGTAAAGATGTGCAGAGGGACTGGAAAGAGAAGAGATGGGGGTTAAGGGGAGGCTATTACAGGTTTTCAAGCATGACATTCTGATCTGACTAAAGTCACCTGGCTCAGTAGAGGAAGGAACACAAGAGACATTCCCAGGAAGGTGGCAGATCCTGGGGGTTCAGGGCAAGGACTGGGGCTACGAACTGGCTGTCCAACCTTTATCAAATTAACAGTCCCATGCTTTCCATTTCCTCAGGGTAAAGTGGTCAGTGCTATCTTTTAAAGCACTGGCTCAATGCCTGGCACATTGTAAAATTCTATTATTGGTGTTGCTTATAGAAGACAGGAGCTGCCTGCAGGTCTCCAAGCCCCTCTAGAGGCTTCCCAGCTTTGCCTTTCTACTCACTTCCATTTCTATCTGCTCCTCTCACGGGATGGGCACAGATAAAGCTGGTCTAAAGCACAAATCAGACTTCGACAATCAAGCTACCACCCTCTCCCAGTTGGTTTTACACTCAGATCTGGAGTTAAGTCAAACTGGTAAGAGGGGGAATGGAGGAGGTGGAGGAAGTACCACTGAGCAGCCTGTGCAGGGCAGGAGCCCTCACCAACAGACCTCTACAGTTTGCACTGCTCTGGGCCACAATTTTGACACCCTGAAGTAGGGCAGCCAGTAGAGTGAGGCCTGCCTTAAAAATAACATTTCTAAAAGTGCCATAAACCAACGAGAGAGAGAAGCTGTTCACCACATTTACAAAGTTAGAGTAGCCAATGTGAAGAGAGACATGATGAAGCCTCTATCCTTTTTTAAACCATGTGTAGTCCTACCTGAAGCCAAGTCTTCTGGTTTGAGGGACAGATACATGTAAAAAAAAAAAAAAATTGTGTATTTTAATAAGTAACTACCACTGAAAAACTAGGGGTAAAGTGTAAAATGCATCCCTCTTACGATCCAATTTGGGTCACACAAACATCTGTAAGCACCACAAGAAGAAAGAGAAGTATTAAGTTGTGGGGTATACACTATATAAGGTGCAGGAGCCCAGAAAAAGTGAGGGCCGGAAGGGCTAAGAAGAGGCTCCCAAGAAACGAATATAAACTTAAGAAGAGCTAGGACTTGGACAAAAGAAAGTAAAGTGGCAGGCTTTGTGCAAAATCCAGAGGTGGAAGTAGTGTGGGTTGTCTCAGGGGCAGTGGGGTAAACAGCCTTACTGGAACAGAGGGTCTCCTGCCACGAAATCAGTCTCATCACAGATAATCTAGAAAGAGAGCAAGACCCTTCCCTTGCCTAAGGAGACTGGATACCATAAGAGCCACTCTGCTGAATAAACTGGCACAATGGGACTCCTTGAACTTGTAGACACAGACAATTCCAGTTGGGAAAGAGCCCCTTGCAGGGCCAGAGAGTTCGGAAACATCCAATAGGTAAGTCTGGCTAAAACAGGCCATAGTAAAAAAAAAAAAAAAAAAAAAAAAAGGCAGAGAATGAGAACTCTCTTAGGCTTCCAGTTCCTTTTAGGGGGCCAAATAAGGGTTTCATGGAGCGAATATCTCTACCTCTTTATCCTTAATCTCAGAAGTCCTACTTATCCACCGGGAGCTGTTCTGTAGAGCTGGTTTTAATACAGTAATTGGTTAGAAAAGGGATGGCTGAGGGAGTCTTCTAAGGATGGTTGACTGAGGATGAGATGAAGCATGAAAAACCATATGTTCAGAAAGAAAAGGATGGCTGCTGACAGAGCACACAGAGACTCAACCACCGTGTATTAAGTATCTGCACTTTGCAGTACAGGAAAACATTGGGAGAGAAGCCTGATGGAGGGAAAGAGGAATAAGTGAAAAGTGGCTGATTATGGATCACTGCAAGGTAAGAAAAGCTGTATGAGTACCACCCCTTTTTTGTCTGAAGATGGATGACGATGATGATAGTCATTACCTTTGATTTCTTTATAACAAGCCTTGACCTTATTGGCATTTTATTAAACCATCTCATCAGCCTCCTACCTTCCTCTGCAAAAATCAATAGTGGATGGGCTGAGTTACCAGACTAGCCAACAGATTTCTAAAACTTCAATTAGAAAAAATTTGAGAACAAAGAAACTCCCTCTGGGAGGGAGCACAAGTGGAGACCGAGAACATGAAGACTCTGGCACAGTTTTCTGCCATGCCACTAACACACAGCTGTGTAGTTCTACAGATCCCAAATAAGTTATTAGCAGCCATTAATCCAATGGGCAGATAATCGTTGACAGTCTAAAACTAAGGGAAGTAGTACAAGACATCTGTCACATTCATCTATTGATCTAGGAATAAAAAGTTCAGAAAATTCACAAGAAAAGGATGCTAACCAGTCAACCTGATCTAAGAAAATTAAGATCTTGAACCGTCTGTGCTTTTCACAGGGGCTCAGTAGATATTTACTGAATATAAAACAATACATTTTTTTTGTTAAAGGTTATTTTTGTAAGGAACGTGTCTGTGTGTTAGTCAAGAACCTCATTTTTAAATTTATACAAACCAGTATGGCATTCTGGAGCTTTATTTTTTTATTAATCAGTCACAACAATAATAAAACACATTCTAAGTATCAATGAGATATAATTTAAAATCAAATTATTAACATTTATATACAAAAATTTATATTTCCCAATAGAATTAAAGAAAATATATTCACCATGTTTTTTCTTTAATCAGTTGTTATAATTACCTCTCATTTCTCTTGGACCTGTGATTAGGCCAGCCAACTTTAAAATCAGTGCCACTGGGGAAATCCAGAGTTAGGAGTAAGAACTTACAAATTTACTACTTACAGCTAAATAGCATCTCTACTTAACTATTCATTTAACTACTCTTGAATGGGGACAAGGAGGCTCAGATGATGGCACCAAAACTCAACTTGGAGATCTGTTCTTAGACTACCTCTCTTCATCATAATAGCTGGGTTGTAAAATACATGGAGAAAGTCACTTCACAGTTGACACTAAGCAGTAAAGAGGAAAAAGGGGCCCAGATTATTATGAGATTATAAATGTGCTAGTATCAACTAATGCCTCTCAACTCCAAATTTTCCTTTCAATATATGTTCAGCCACAGTGAACAGAATTCCTTTAAACATTTTTCTTCTACACTGAGCAAGATGCTAAATTTCTCAGTAGAGAGCACTAGAGGGACACTACAGGAGGAAGGGGCTCTCATGTTTGCTGCACACAGGCTGGGGTGGGGGAGAATGAAATCTGCTGGAGGTCTGCCCCAGCCGTGAACCCAGAATGTACGGGTTCCTTGACAACCTTGCGGTTTTGGCCTGGCCTGGTGATAGCCTTCCCGTGGCCCTCTCCACATGCAAACCAGCGTTCTGAAGGCCTTCTGCCTGCATCATTTCCTCCTGCCTACCCAAGCCTATGCCACCTTTGCATACCCACGCCGTTCACTGCTCATTGCCCATGCCTTCCTGGGCAAAGGGCTGCTTTTCCAAAGGGCTGCTTCCTGCTTGTCCAGCAAATTCAAAACAGTACAGCCTGGGCAAAGAGGCAAGCTTCTCTGCTATTCTGTGGGCTGAACTACACTTTCTCCAACAAGTTTTGAACCCCAGACTTGGGGAGGGGGAATTCCTTGCACCTTTGTCCTTCCTGGGTATATATACTCCCTCAGCTCAAAGGAAACACACAGAATTTCCTTATATCTTTTGGTCACTTATTTCTTAGAGTTTAACAATTCTTTGTTTATTTATTTATTTATTTATTTTGCCTGCATTGGGTCTTTGTTGCTGCACACAGGCTTTCTCTAGTTGCGGCGAGCAGGGACTACTCTTCGTTGCGGTGTGAGGGTTTCTCATTGCAGTAGCTTCTCTTGTTGCAGAGCACAGGCTCTAGGAACATGGGCTTCCATAGTTGCAGCACACAGGCTCAGCAGTTGTGGCTCGTGGGCTCCAGAGCGCAGGCTCAGTAATTGTGGCGCACAGGCTAAGCTGCTCCGCGGCATGTGGGATCTTCCCAGAACAGGGCTCGAAACCATGTCCCCTGCGTTGGCAGGTGGATTCTTAACCACTGCACCACCAGGAAAGCCCAACAATTCCTTATATTAAACTTCCCCTGTGTAATCTACTACATGGTTTCCATCTCCTGATTGGATGTAAATTGATTCAATGACCAAGGTCAAAGTGTGGGATTTCCTGTAGGACAGGGGTCCCCAACCCCCGGGCCGCGGGGGAACCAGGCCACACAGCAGGAGGTGAGCAGCTGGCGAGCAAGCAAAGCTTCATCTGCCACTCCTCATGGCTCGCATTACCGCCTGAACCTTCCCTCCCACCCCCGTCCATGGAAAAATAGTCTTCCACGAAACCGGTCCCTGGTGCCAAAAAGGTTAGGGACCGCTGCTGTAGGTGGTACTGCCTGATCTGTCTACTGAGAATGCTTTAATATAAGTATTATATTAAAAAATTAAGTAGTTTATATATTTGGAGCCTAGACTAAGACATTAAATCTTATGTATTAAAATATTAATCCTTTAGATGTTTAAAATGGGGCAAACTGATAAACAATTAAGTTTAATATTAACAGAGAACAATTTTAGAAGAATGCATTCTAAAACTTATTTTTAAAAGAACATTGTTCGAGGGAGACCTTCAAGATGGCGGAGGAGTAAGACGTGGAGATCACCTCCCTCCCCACAAATGAATCAAAAATACGTCAACATGTGGAACAACTCCTACAGAACGCCTACTGAACACTGGCAGAAGACCTCAGACTTCCCAAAATGCAAGAAACTCCCCACGTACCTGGGTAGGGCAAAAGAAAAAAGAAAAAACAGAGACAAAAGAATAGGGTCGGGACCTGCACCTCTGGGAGGGAGCTGCGAAGGAGGAAGTTTCCATACACTAGGAAGCCCCTTCAATGGCAGAGACGGGGGGTGGCAGGGGGGAAGCTCTGGAGCCACAGAGGAGAGCCCAGCAACAGGGGCGCAGATGGCAAAGCGGAGAGATTCCCACACAGAGGATCAGTGCCAACAGCACTCACCAGCCTGAGAGGCTTGTCTGCTCACCCACCAGGACGGGTGGGGGCTGGGAGCTGAGGCTGGGGCTTCGGAGGTCAGACCCCAGGGAGAGGACAGGGGTTGGCTGCGTGAAGACACCCTGAAGGGGGCTAGTGCGCCACAGCTAGCGGTGGGGGAGTCCAGGGAAAAGTCTGGACCTGCCTAAGAGGCAAGAGACCATTGTTTCGGGGTGCGAGAGGAGAGGGGATTCAGAGCACCACCTAAACAAGCTCTAGAGATGGGTGCAAGCCGCGCCTATCAGCTCAGACCCCAGAGACAGGCGTGAAATGCTGAGGGTGCTGTTGCAGCCACCATGAACCCTGTGTGCGAGCACAGGTCACTACCTACACACCCCTCCCAGGAGCCTGTGCAGCCTGCCACTGTCAGGGTCCCAAGATCCAGGGACAACTTCGCGGGAGAACACACAGCACACCTCAGGCTGTTGCAATGTCATGCCAGCCTCTGCCACTGCAGGCTCGCCCCACAATTCCAATTATGACTACTGTACCCCTCCCTCTCCCCGGCCTGAGTGAGCCAGACCCCCTAATCAGCTGCTGCTTTAACCCTGTCCTGTCTGGGTGGGCACAGATGCCTGAGGGCGACCTACACGCAGAGGCAGGGCCAAAACCAAAGCTGAACCCCAGGAGCTGTGCAAAAAAAAGAAGAAAAAGGAAAATTTCTCTGTGCAGCCTCAGGAGCAGCGGATTAAATCCCCACAATCAACTTGATGAACCCTGCATCTGTGGAATACCTGAATAGACAACGAATCTTCCCAAAATTGAGGTGGTGGACTTTGGGAGCAACTGTAGACTCGGGGTTTGCTTTCTGCATCTGATTTGTTTCTGATTTTTATGTTTATCTTAGTTTACTTTTTAGTGCTTGTTATCATTCATTGGTGGATTCTTTTTCTTTTTTCTTTTTTAAATTTTTTACAATTTTTTTTCCTTTTTTCTCTTTTTGTGATTGTGCATGTTTATGTTTCTTTGTGTGATTTTGTCTGTTTAAGGTTTGTTTTTACCATTTGTCCTAGGGTTTTGACTGTTCTTTTTTCTTTCTTTCTTCTTGTTTTTGTTTGTTTGCTTGTTTTCTTTTTATGAGTGTGTATGTTTCTCTGTGTGATTTTTGTCTGTTTAGTCTTGCTTTTACCATTTGGTTTGGGGTCCTATCTGTTTGTTTTTTTGTTTTGTTGGGTTTTTTTTTTCCTTTTCTTCCAAGCCGTATGGCATGCAGGGTCTTGGTGCTCCGGTCGGGTGTCAAGCCTGAGCCTCTGAGGTGGCAGAGCCGAGTCCAGGACATTGGTCCACCAGAGACCTCCCAGCCCCACGTAATATCAAGCGGCAAGAGCTCTCCCAGAGATCTCCGTCTCAACGCTAAGACCCAGCTCCACCCAGCGGCCAGCAAGCTCCAGGGCTGGACGCCCCATGCCAATCAACTAGCAAGAGAGGGACACAACCTCACCCATTAGCAGAGAGGCTACCTAAAGTATTACTAAGTTCTCAGACACCCCAAAACACACCACCGGAAGCAGCCCTGTCCATCAGAAGGACAAGATCCATGCGCATCCAGCAGAACACAGGCACCAGTCCCCTCCACAAGAAAGCCTACAAAAGCCACTGAACCAACCTCATCCACTAGAGGCAGACACCAAAAACAATGGGAACTACGAACCTGCAGCCTGTGAAAAGAAGGCCCCAAACACAGTAAGTTATACAAAATGAGAAGACAAAGAAATATGTAGCAGATGAAGAAGCAAGGTAAAAACCCACCAGACCAAACAAATGAAGAGGAAATAAGCAGTCTACCTGAAAAAGAATTCAGAGTAATGACAGTAAAGATGATCCAAAATCTTGGAAACAGAATGGAGAAAATACAAGAAACGTTCATCAAAGACCTAGAAGAACTAAAGAACAAACAAACAATGATGAACACCACAATAAATAAAATTTTAAAATTCTCTAGAAGGAGTCAATAGCAGAACAACTGCGGCAGAAGAACAGATAAGTGACCTGGAGGATAAAATACTGGAAATAACTGCCACAGAGCAGAATAAAGAAAAAAGAATGAAAAGAATTGAGGATAGTCTCAGAGACCTCTGGGACAACATTAAACGCACCAAAATTCGAATAATAGTGGTCCCAGAAGAAGAAGAGAAAGAGAAAGGGTCTGAGAAAATATTTGAAGAGATAATAAGTTGAAAACTTCCCTAATATGGGAAAGGAAATAGTCAATCAAGTCCAGGAAGCGCAGAGAGTCCCATACAGGATAAACCCAAGGAGAAACATGCCAAGACACACAGTAATCAAACTATCAAAAATTAAACGCAGGGGGCTCTGGGCAAGACGGCGGAAGAGTAAGACGTGGAGATCACCTTCCTTCCCACAGATACATTAGATATACATCTACACGTGGAACTGCTCCTACAGAACACCCACTGAACGCTGGCAGAAGACGTCAGACCTCCCAAAAGGCAAGAAACTCCCCAAGTACTTGGGTAGGGCAAAAGAAAAAAGAAATAACAGAGACAAAAGAATACGGACGGGACCTGCACCAGTGGGAGGGAGCCGTGAAGGAGGAAAGGTTTCCACACACTAGGAAGCCCCTTCACAGGCAGAGAGTGAGGGTGGTGGAGGGGGGGAAGCTTCGGAGCCACGGAGGAGAGCGCAGCCACAGGGGTGCGGAGGGCAAAGCGGAGAGATTCCCGCACAGAGGCTCGGTGCCGAGCAGCACTCACCAGCCCGAGAGGCTTGTCTGCTTACCCGCCGGCGCAGGCGGGGGCTGGGAGCTGAGGCTCGGGCTTCGGAGGTCGGATCCCAGAGAGAGGACTGGGGTTGGCGGCGTGAACACAGCCTGAAGGGGTTAGCGCACCACAGCTAGCCGGGAGGGAGTCTGGGGAAAAAGTCTGCAGCTGCTGAAGAGGCAAGAGACTTTTTCTTGCCCTTTGTTTCACGGTGCGCAAGGAAAGGGGATTCAGAGCGCCACCTAAATGAGCTCCAGAGATGGGCGTGAGCCGCCGCTATCAGCGCAGACCCCAGAGACGCGTATGAGACGCTAAGGCTGCTGCTGCAGCCACCAAGAAGCCTGTGTGCAAGCACAGGTCACTATCCACACCGCCCCTCCCGGGAGCCGGTGCAGCCCACCACGGCCAGGCTCCCGTGATCCAGGGACAACTTCCCCGGGAGAACGCACGGCGCGCCTCAGGCTGCTGCAACGTCACGCCGGCCTCTGCCGCCGCAGGCTCGCCCCACATCCGTACCCCTCCCTCCCCCCGGCCTGAGTGAGCCAGAGCCCCCGAAGCAGCTGCTCCTTTAACCCCGTCCTGTGTGAGCGAAGAACAGACGCCCTCAGGCAACCTACTCGCAGAGACGGATCCAAATCCAAAGGTGAACCCCGGGAGCTGTACGAAGAAAGAAGAGAAAGGGAAATTTCTCCCAGCAGCCTCAGAAGCAGCGGATTAAAGCTCCACAAACAACTTGATGTACCTGCATCTGTGGAATACCTGAATAGACAACGAATCATCCCAAATTCAGCAGGTGGACTTTGGGAGCAGGATATATTAATTTTCGCCCTTTTCCTTTTTTTGTGAGTGTACATGTGTATGCTTCTAGGTGAGATTTTGTCTGTATAGCTTTGCTTTCACCATTTGTCCTAGGGTTCGGTCCGTCCGTTTTTTTGTTTTTACTTAAAAAATTTTTTTCTTAATATATTTTTTCTTAATAATTATTTCCTTATTTTTTATTTTAAAAAATTAAAATAATTTTTTTCTTAATAAGATTTTTCTTATTTTTTACTTTAAAAAATTAAAAAATTTTTTCTTAATAGATTTTTTCTTATAAAAAATAAATTTTAAAAAATTAAAAAAAAATTTTTTCTTAATAAATTTTTTCTTAATTTTTTTTCTTTTTTATTATAATAGCTTATTTTGTTTTATTTTATTTTATTTTATTTTATTTTATCCTCTTTCTTTCTTTCTATTTTTTCTCCCTTTTACTCTGAGCTGTGTGGATGAAAGGCTCTTGGTGCTCCAGCCAGGCATCAGGGCTGTGCCTCTGAGGTGGGAGAGCCAACTTCAGGACACTGGTCCACAAAAGACCTCCCAGCTTCACATAATACCAAACGGCGAAAATCTTTCAGAGATCTCCATCTCAACATCAAGACCCAGCTTCACTCAACGACCAGCAAGCTACAGTGCTGGACACCCTATGCCAAACAACTAGCAAGACAGGAACACAGCCCCATCCATTAGCAGAGAGGCTGCCTAAAATCATAATAAGGCCACAGACACCCCAAAACACCACCAGACGTGGACGTACCCACCAGAAAGACAAGATCCAGCCTCATCCAAAAGAACACAGGCACTAGTCCCCTCCACCAGGAAGCCTACACAACCCACTGAACCAACTTAACCACTGGGGACAGATACCAAAAACAACGGAAACTAGGAACCTGCAGCCTGTGAAAAGGAGACCCCAAACACAGTAAGATAAGCAAAATGAGAAGATAGGAAAACACACAGCAGATGAAGGAACAGGGTCAAAACACACCAGACCTAACAAATGAAGAGGAAATAGGGAGTCTACCTGAAAAAGAATTCAGAATAATGATAGTAAAGATGATCCAAAATCTTGGAAATAGAATAGACAAAAATGCAAGAAACATTTAACAAGGACGTAGAAGAACTAAAGAGGAACCAAGCAACGATGAAAAACACAATAAATGAAATTAAAAATACTCTAGAAGGGATCAATAACAGAATAACTGAGGCAGAAGAAAAGATAAGTGACCTGGAAGATAAAATAGTGGAAATAACTACTGCAGAGCAGAATAAAGAAAAAAGAATGAAAAGAACTGAGGACAGTCTCAGAGACCTCTGGGACAACATTAAACGCACCAACATTCGAATTATAGGGGTCCCAGAAGAAGAAGAAAAAAAGAAAGGGACTGAGAAAATATTTGAAGAGATTATAGGTGAAAACTTCCCTAATATGGGAAAGGAAATATTTACTCAAGTCCTGGAAGCACAGAGAGTCCCATACAGGATAAATCCAAGGAGAAACACGCCAAGACACATATTAATAAAACTATCAAAAATTAAATATAAAGAAAACATATTAAAAGCAGCAAGGGAAAAACAACAAATAACACACAAGGGAATCCCCATAAGGTTAACAGCTGATCTTTCAGCAGAAACTCTGCAAGCCAGAAGGGAGTGGCAGGATATACTTAAAGTGATGAAGGAGAAAAACCTACAACCAAGATTACTCTACCCAGCAAGGATCTCATTCAGATTTGATGGAGAAATTAAAACCTTTACACACAAGCAAAAGCTGAGAGAGTTCAGCACCACCAAACCAGCTTTACAACAAATGCTAAAGGAACTTCTCTAGGCAAGAAACACAAGAGAAGGAAAACACCTACAATAACAAACCCAAAACATTTAAGAAAATGGGAATAGGAACATACATATTGATAATTACCTTAAATGTAAATGGAGTAAATGCTCCCACCAAAAGACACAGACTGGCTGAATGGATATAAAAACAAGACCCATATATATGCTGTCTACAAGAGACCCACTTCAGACCTAGGGACACATACAGACTGAAAGTGAGGGGATGGAAAAAGATATTCCATGCAAATGGAAATCAAAAGAAAGCTGGAGTAGCAATTCTCATATCAAACAAAATAGACTTTAAAATAAAGACTATTACAAGAGACAAAGAAGGACACTATATAATGATCAAGGGATCGATCCAAGAAGAAGGTATAACAATTGTAAATAGTTATGCACCCAACATAGGAGCACCTCAATACATAAGGCAATACTAACAGCCATAAAAGGGGAAATCAACAGTAACACAATCATAGTAGGGGACTTTAACACCCCACTTTCACCAATGGACAGATCATCCAAAATGAAAATAAATAAGGAAACACAAGCTTTAAATGATACATTAAACAAGATGGACTTAATTGATATTTATCGGACATTCCACCCAAAAACAACAGAATACACATTTTTCTCAAGTGCTCATGAAACATTCTCCAGGATAGATCATATCCTGGGTCACAAATCAACCCTTGGTAAATTTAAGAAAATTGAAATCATATCAAGTATCTTTTCCAACCACAACGCTATGAGACTAGATATCAATTACAGGAAGAGATCTGTAAAAAATACAAACACATGGAGGCTACACAATACACTACTTAATAACGAAGTGATCACTGAAGAAATCAAAGGGGAAATCAAAAAATACCTAGAAACAAATGACAATGGAGACACGACGACCCAAAACCTATGGGATGCAGCAAAAGCAGTTCTAAGAGGGAAGTTGATAGCAATACAAGCCTACATCAAGAAACAGGAAACATCTCAAATAAACAACCTAACCTTGCACCTAAAGCAATTAGAGAAAGAAGAACAAAAAAACCCCAAAGCTAGCAGAAGGAAAGAAATCATAAAGATCAGATCAGAAATAAATGAAAAAGAAATGAAGGAAACAATAGCAAACATCAATAAAACTAAAAGCTGGTTCTTTGAGAAGATAAACAAAATTGGTAAACCATTAGCCAAACTCATCAAGAGAAAAAGGAGAAGACTCAAATCAATAGAATTAGAAATGAAAAAGGAGAAGTAACCACTGACACTGCAGAAATACAAACGATCATGAGAGATTACTACAAGCAACTCTATGCCAATAAAATGGACAACCTGGAAGAAATGGACACATTCTTAGAAATGCACAACCTGCCGAGACAGAACCAGGAAGAAATAGAAAATATGAACAGACCAATCACAAGCACTGAAATTGAAACTGTGATTAAAAATCTTCCAACAAACAAAAGCCCAGGACCAGATGGCTTCACAGGCGAATTCTATGAAAGATTTAGAAAAGAGCTAACACCTATCCTTCTCAAACTCTTCCAAAATATTGCAGAGGGAGGAACACTCCCCAACTCATTCTACAAGGCCACCATCACCCTGATACCAAAACCAGACAAAGATGTCACAAAGAAAGAAAACTACAGGCCAATATCACTGATGAACATAGATGCAAAAATCCTCAACAAAATACTAGCAAACAGAATCCAACAGCACATTAAAAGGATCATACGCCATGATCAAGTGGGGTTTATTCCAGGAATGCAAGGATTCTTCAATATACGCAAAACAATCAACGTGATACATCATATTAACAAATTGAAGGAGAAAAACCATATGGTCATCTCAATAGATGCAGAGAAAGCTTTCGACAAAATTCAACACCCATTTATGATAAAAGCCCTGCAGAAAGTAGGCATAGAGGGACCTTTCCTCAACATAATAAAGGCCATATATGACAAACCCACAGCCAACATTGTCCTCAATGGTGAAGAACTGAAACCATTTCCACTAAGATCAGGAACAAGACAAGGTTGCCCACTGTCACCACTATTATTCAACATAGTTTTGGAAGTGTCAGCCACAGCAATCAGAGAAGAAAAAGAAATAAAAGGAATCCAAATCGGAAAAGAAGAAGTAAAGCTGTCACTGTTTGCAGATGACATGATAATATAATAGAGAATCCTAAAGATGCTACCAGAAAACTACTAGAGCTAATCAATGAATTTGGTAAAGTAGCAGGATAGAAAATTAATGCACAGAAATCTCTTGCATTCCTATACACTAATGATGACAAATCTGAAAGTGAAATTAAGAAAACACTCCCGGGCTTCCCTGGTGGCGCAGTGGTTGAGAATCTGCCTGCCAATGCAGGGGACACGGGTTCGAGCCCTGGTCTGGGAGGATCCCACATGCCACGGAGCGGCTGGGCCCGTGAGCCACAATTGCTGAGCCTGCGCGTCTGGAGCCTGTGCTCCGCAACAAGAGAGGCCGCGATGGTGAGAGGCCCGCGCACCACGATGAAGAGTGGTCCCCACTTGCCACAACTAGAGAAAGCCCTCACACAGAAGCGAAGACCCAACACAGTCATAAATAAATAAATAAATAAATAAAAGAACGTGAATTTCTTTTTTTTTTTTTTTTTTTTTTTTTAATTTATTTATCAGTAATAGTGGCTCACGGGCTTAGTTGCTCTGTGGCATGTGGGATCTTCCCAGACCAGGGCCCGAACCCGTGTCTCCTGCATTGGCAGGCAGATTCTCAACCACTGCGCCACCAGGGAAGCCCGAATTTCTTTAAAAAAAAGAAAACACTCCCGTTTACCATTGCAACAAAAAGAATAAAATATCTAGGAATAAACCTACCTAAGGAGACAAAAGACCTGTATGCAGAAAATTATAAGACACTAATGAAAGAAATTAAAGATGATACAAACAGATGGAGAGACATACCATGTTCTTGGATTGGAAGAATCAACATTGTGAAAATGACTCTACTACCCAAACAATCTACAGATTCAATGCAATCCCTACCAAACTACCACTGGCATTTTTCACAGAATTAGAACAAAAAATTTCCCTATTTGTATGGAAACACAAAAGACCCCGAATATAGCCAAAGCAATCTTGAGAACGAAAAATGGAGCTGGAGGAATCAGGCTCCCTGACTTCAGACTATATTAAAAGCTACAGTAATCAAGACAGTTTGGTACTGGCACAAAAACAGAAACATAGATCAATGGAACTGGATAGAAAGCCCAGAGATAAACCCACGCACATATGGTCACCTTATCTTTGATAAAGGAGGCAAGCATATACAGTGGAGAAAAGACAGCCTCTTCAATAAGTGGTGCTGGGAAAACTGGACAGCTACATGTAAAAGTATGAAATTAGAACACTCCCTAACACCATACACAAAAATAAACTCAAAATGGATTAAAGACCTAAATGTAAGGCCAGACACTATCAAACTCTTAGAGGAAAACATAGGCAGAACACTCTATGACATAAATCACAGCAAGATCCTTTTTGACCCAACTCCTACAGAAATGGTAATAAAAACAAAAATAAACAAATGGGACCTAATGAAACTTAAAAGCTTTTGCACAGCAAAGGAAACCATAAACAAGACCAAAAGACAACCCTCAGAATGGGAGAAAATATTGGCAAATGAAGCAACTGACAAAGGATTAATCTCCAAGATTTACAAGCAGCTCATGCAGCTCAATAACAAAAAAACAAACAACCCAATCCAAAAATGGGCAGAAGACCTAAATAGACAATTCTCCAAAGAAGATATACAGATTGCCAACAGACACATGAAAGAATGCTCAACATCATTAATCATTAGAGAAATGCAAATCAAAACTACAATGAGCTATCACCTCACACTGGTCAGAATGGCCATCATCAAAAAATCCAGAAACAATAAATGCTGGAGAGGGTGTGGAGAAAAGGGAACACTCTTGCACTGTTGGTGGGAATGTAAATTGATACAGCCACTATGGAGAACAGTATGGAGGTTCCTTAAAAAACTAAAAATAGAACTACCATACGACCCAGCAATCCCACTACTGGGCATATACCCTGAGAAAACCATAATTCAAAAAGAGACATGTATCACAATGTTCACTGCAGCACTATTTACAATAGTCAGGACATGGAAGCAACATAAGTGTCCACTGACAGATGAATGGATAAAGAAGATGTGGCACATATATACAATGGAATATTACTCAGCCATAAAAAGAAATGAAATGGAGGTATTTGTAGTGAGGTGGATGGAGTTAGAGTCTGTCATACAGAGTGAAGTAAGTCAAAAAGAGAAAAACAAATACCGTATGCTAACACGTATATATGGAATCTAATGGGAAAAAAAAAAAAGGTCATGAAGAACCTAGTGGCAAGATAGGAATAAAGACACAGACCTACTAGAGAATGGACTTGAGGATATGGGGAGGGAGAGGGGTAAGATGTGACAGGGTGAGAGAGTGGCATGGACATATATACACAACCAAATGTAAAACAGATAGCTAGTGGGAAGCAGCCGCATAGCACAGGGAGATCAGCTCGGTGCTTTGTCACCACCTAGAGGGGTGGGATAGGGAGGATGGGAGGGAGGGAGATGCAAGAGGGAAGAGATATGGGAACATATGTATATGTATAACTGATTCACTTTGTTATAAAGCAGAAACTAACACACCATTGTAAAGCAATTATACTCCAATAAAGATGTAAAAAAAAGTTAAATACAAAGAAAAAATATTAAAAGCAGCAAGGGAAAAACAACAGATAACATACAACAGAATCCCCATAAGTTTAACAGCTGATCTTTCAGCAGAAGCTCTGCAAGCCAGAAGGGAGTGGCATGGTATACTTAAAGTGATGAAAGGGAAAAACCTACAACCAAGATTACCCAGCAAGGATCTCATTCAGATGTGATGGAGAAATTAAAACCTTTTCAGAAAAGCAAAAGTTAAGAGAATTCAGCACCACCAAACCAGCTTTACAACAAAGGTTAAAGGAACACAAGAGAAGGAAAAGACCTACAAAAACAAACCCAAAACAATTCAGAAAATGGTAATAGGAACATAAATACTGATAACTACCTTAAATGTAAATGGATTAAATGCTCCAACCAAAAGACACAGACTGGCTGAATGGACACAAAAATAAGACGCGTATATACGCCATCTACAAGAGACCCACTTCAGACCTAGGGACACGTACAGACTGCTAGAGAGGGGATGGAAAAAGATATAGCATGCAAATGGAAATCAGAAGAAAGCTAGAGTAGCAATACTCATATCAGACAAAATAGATTTTAAAATAAAGACTATTACAAGAGACAAAGAAGGACTCTACATAATGATCAATGGATCAATCCAAGAAAAAGATACAACAATTGTAAATATTTATGCATCCAGGCTTCCCTGGTGGCACTGTGGTTAAGAATCCGCCTGCCAATGCAGGGGACACGGGTTCGAGCCCTGGTCAGGGAAGATCCCACATGCCAGAAAGCAACTTAGCCCATGCGAGACAACTACTGAGCCTGCACTCTAGAGCTCGCAAGCCACAACTACTGAGCCCACGTGCCACAACTACTGAAGCATTCGAGCCTAGAGCCCATGCTCTGCAATAAGAGAAACCGCTGCAAAGAGATGCCAGCTCACCGCAATGAAGAGTAGCCCCCGCTTGCCACAATTAAAAAAAGGCCCACGTGCAGCAACAAAGACCCAATGCAGCCAAAACATAAATAAATAAATAATAATTTTTAAAAATCTTTATGCACCCAACATAGGAGCGCCTCAATACATAAGACAAATGCTAACAGCCATGAAAGGGGAAATCAACAGTTAACACAATAATAGTAAGGAACTTTAACACCCCACTATCACCAATGGACAGATCATCCAAAATGAAAATAAACAAGGAGGGACTTCCCTGGTGGTGCAGTGGTTGAGAATCTGTCTGCCAATGCAGGGGACACACATGTTCGAGCGTGGGCTAGGAAGATCCCACATGCTGTGGAGCAACTAAGCCCATGCGCCACAACTACTGAGCCTGTGCTCTAGAGCCCACGAGCCAAAACTGCTGAGCACGTGTGCTGCAACTACTGAAACCCGTGAGCCTAGAGCCCATGCTCCGCAACAAGAGAAGCCACAGCAATGAGAAGCCCATGCACCGCAATGAAGAGTAGCCCCCGTTCACTGCCACTAGAGAAAACCAGAGCACAGCAACAAAGACCCAATGCAGCCATAAGTTAATTAATTAATTAATTAAGGAAACACAAGCTTTAAATGACACACTAGACCAGATGGACTTGATATTTATAGGACATTCCATCCAAAAACAACAGAATACACTTTCTTCTCAAGTGCTCATGGAACTTTCTCCAGGATAGATCATATCTTGGGTCACAAATCAAGCCTTGGTAAATTTAAGAAAACAGAAATCGTATCAAGTATCTTTTCCGACCACAATGCTATGAGACTAGATATCAATTACAGGAAAAAAACTGTAAAAGAATACAAACACATGGAGGCTAAACAATTCACTACTAAATAACCAAGAGATCACTGAAGAAATCAAAGAGAAAATCAGAAAGTACCTAGAAACAAATGACAATGAAAACAAGACGACCCAAAACCTATGGGATGCAGCAAAAGCAGTTCTAAGAGGGAAGTTTATAGCAATACAATCCTACCTCAAGAAACAAGAAAAATCTGAAATAAACAACATAACCTTACACCTACAGCAATTAGAGAAAGAAAAAGAACAACAACAACAAAAAACCCCAAAGTTAGCAGAAGGAAAAAAATCATAAAGATCAGATCAGAAATAAATGAAAAAGAAATGAAGGAAACAATAGCAAAGATCAAAAAAACTAAAAGCTGGTTCTTTGAGAAGATAAACAAAATTGAGAAACCATTAGCCAGACTCATCAAGAAAAAAAGGGAGAAGACTCAAATCAACATAATTAGACATGAAAAATGAAAAGTAACAACTGATACTGCAGAAATACAAAGGATCATGAGAGATTACTACAAGCAACTATATGCCAATAAAATGGACAACATGGAAAAAATGGACAAATTCTTAGAAAAGTACAACCTTCTGAGACTGAACCAGGAAGAAAGAGAAAATGTGAACAGACCAATCACAAGCATTGAAATTGAAACTGTGACTTAAAATCTTCCAACAAAACAAAAGCCCAGGACCAGCTGGCTTCACAGGTGAATTCTATCAAACCTATCCTTCTCACACTCTTCCAAAATATAGCAGAGGGAGGAACACTCCCAAACTCATTCCACGAGGCCACCATCACCCCAATACCAAAACCAGACAAAGATGTCACAAAAAAGAAAACTACAAGCTAACATCACTGATGAACATAGACACGAAAATCCTCAACAAAATACTAGCAAACAGAATCCAACAGCACATTAAAAGGATCATATACCATAATCAAATGGGGCTTTTCCCAGGAATGCTAGGATTCTTCAATATACGCAAATCAATCAATGTGATACACCATACTAACAAACTGAAGGATAAAAACCATGTGATCATCTCAATAGATGCAGAAAAAGCTTTTGACAAAATTCAACACCCATCTATGATAAAAATCCTCCAGAAAGTAGGCATAGAGGGAACCTACCTCAACATAATAAAGGCCATATATGACAAACCCACAGCCAACATCGTTCTCAACAGTGAAAAACTGAAACCATTTCCTCCAAGATGAGGAACAAGACAAGGTTGCCCACTCCACTGCTATTATTCAACGTAGTTTTGGAAGTTTTAGCCACAGCAATCAGAGAAAAAAAAGAAATAAAAGGAATCCAAATCAGAAAAGAAATAGTAAAACTGTCACTGTTTGCAGATGACATGATACTATACTTAGAGAATCCTAAATATGCTACCAGAAAACTACTAGAGCTAATCAGTAAAGTTGGTAAAGTAGCAGGATACAAAATTAAGGCACAGATCTTGCATTCCTATACACTAACGACGAAAAATCTGAAAGAGAAATTAAGGAAACACTCCCCTTTATCACTGCAACAAAAAGAATAAAATCCCGAGGAATAAACCTACCTAAGGAGACAAAAGACCTGTACGCAGAAAACTGTAAGACACTGATGAAAGAAATTAAAGATGATACCAACAGATGGAGAGGTATACTATGCTCCTGGACTGGAAGAATCAACATTGTGAAAATGACTACACTACCCAAAGCAATCTACAGAGTCAATGCAATCCTGATCAAATTCCCACTGGCATTTTTCACAGAACTAGAACAAAAAATTTTTTAATTTGTTCAGAAACACAAAAGACCCCAGATTGCCAAAGCAAACATGAGAAAGAAAAACGCAGCTGGAGGAATCAGGCTCCCTGACTTCAGACTATACTGCAAAGCTATAGTAATCAACACAGCATGGTACTGGCACAAAAACAAATATAGATCAGTGGAACAGGATAGAAAGCCCAGAGATAAACCCACAAAGATATGGTCACCTTATCTTTGATAAAGAAGCCAAGAATATACAAAGGAGAAAAGACAGCCTCTTCAATAAGTCGTGCTGGGAAAACTGGACAGCTACATGGAAAAGAATGAAATTAGAACACTCCCTAACACCATACACAAAAATAAACTCAAAATGGATTGAAGACCTAAATATAAGGCCAGACACTATAAAACTCTTAAAGGAAAACATAGGCAGAGCACTCTATGACAAATCACAGCAAGATCCTTTTTGACCCACTTCCTACAGAAATGGAAATAAAAACAAATATTAACAAATGGGACCTAATGAAACTTGAAAGCTTTTGCACAGCAAAGGAAACCATAAACAAGATCAAAAGACAACCCTCAGAATGGGAGAAAATATTGGCAAATGAAGCAACTGACAAAGGATTAATCTCCAAGATTTAGAAGCAGCTCATGCAACTCAATAGCAAAAAAACAAACAACCCAATCCAAAAATGGACAGAAGATCTAAATAGATATTTCTCCAAGAAGATATAGAGATTGCCAACAGACACATAAAAGGATGCGCAACATCACTAATCATTAGAGAAATGCAAATAAAAACCACAATGAGGTAACACCTAACACCAGCCAGAATGACCATCATTAAAAAATCTACGAACAATAAATGCTGGAGACGGTGTAGAGAAAAGGGAACCCTGCTGTATTGTTGGTGGGAATGTAAACTGATACAGCCACTATAGAGAACAGTATGGAGGTTCCTTAGAAAACTAAAAATAGAATTACCATATGACCCAGCAATCCCACTACTGGGCATATACCCTGAGAAAACCATAATTCAAAAAGAGACATGTATCACAATGTTCATTGCAGCTCTATTTACAATAGCCAGGACATGGAAGCAACCTAAGTGTCCATTGACAGATGAATGGATAAAGAAGATGTGGCACATATATACAATGAAATATTACTCAGCCATAAAAGGAAATGAAATTGAGTTATTTGTAGTGAGGTAGATGGACATAGAGTCTGTCATACAGAGTGAAGTCAGTCAGAAAAAGAAAAACAAATACCATATGCTAACACATACATATATGGAATCTAAAAAAAAAAATGGTTCTGATGAACCTAGGGGCAGGACAGGAATAAAGACACAGACATAGAGAATGGACTTGAAGACACAGGGAGGGGGAAGGGTAAGCTGGGGCGAACTGAGAGAGTAGCATTGACATATATACACTACCAAACATAAAATAGATAGCTAGTGGGAAGCAGCCGCATAGCACAGGGAGATCAGTTTGGTGCTTTGTGACCTCCTAGAGGGGTGGGATAGGGAGGGTGGGAGGGACACGCAAGAGGGAGGGGATTTGGGAATATATGTATACATATAGCTGATTCACTTTGTTATATAGCAGAAACTAACACAACATTGTAAAGCAATTATACTCCAAAACAGATGTTAAAAAAAAAATGACAGAAAAAACATTGTTACTTGAATATTTCTATATCAATAATTAATGTCAAATATAACTAAGATAAAGAGAGCTTACTGAATGCCCTTTAGTATCCTTCTCCAAAGGAATGACATATAAAACTACTGAAATAAAAGTTCCTTCCCTAAAAAACAAGCTGGAAAAAAAAATTCTGAACCAGCTTTCACAACAGACCAAGATGTGTTAAACTTAATTCTATATTGAAAAAATTCAAGGTAGGTTGGAAGTAACATTCAGTAGCTTTATGAATGAGAGCAGACCATAGTGGCTTGCAAAGTACAGTAGAGGTCTTTTACCTAGAGCCTGGAATACTACTGCCTACGAAGAGGACAAGAGAGGCAAGGAGGAAGTAGCCCTCCCTGTAAAGCATGTGCAATATAAAAGAAGTAGCCCTCCCTGTAAAGCGTGTGGTTCTTTTTGGAGCATGTAGGAGCAGCTTGCAAAGTAAACCTACCCATTCAGCACTGTGATTAGCACTATGCGAGCTTTATAGCTATTTGCCCACATATGTGTGGTAATTTATGACTAGAGCAGTTGTATGGTTTTAGCTTTCTGATACAACAATGAGATTTGGTAATATGATAATGCAGATTTTCAAGGCTGAATAAGGTTTCCCTGGGTTTGATGAGTTTTTTAAGTTATCACTTTAATTTACAAGGAAAAAAAGGTACCACCAGCAAAAATATATCCCCTGCAGAGAAACAAAGCCACAGGTCTTCGGGGGCTAGGCGGTGGCTAAAAAACACTCCCAGAGACACCAGCCTTACAGCAAGGATGAAGCATATCCAGGTGCAGTTGTTGTTATCTGCCTGGACTAATCTAAGCAAATAAAACCATCCTGGGAATTGTCTGTGCAGATGGCTGGCTCAAAGAGATCCCCAGCTGTTCCCACCACAGGCATACCAATTATGGAATTTTTTTTAAATGTTGCTAATAAAACAACCAAATAGGATTTCTGTGAATCCTTTACAGACCATGAAACTAAAATGTCAGGTGATATCTTCTTGATGGTTTCAAACAAATAGATTAATGAAGCTTTTATTCCTTCTGTCTGGAATAAAAAACAGGCCACATTCTATTGAAAACAAGTATCTCCAAGTGTTCACTGATTAATTCCAATAATTCAGAAAATGTGTAGTGTTCCCATAAAACCTCAAAAGATTACAAAATGATGTGATAAAGGAAGAAAGTATTTTCCTTTACAGTAAACATTTTTATGAACCCACACAGGAAAAAAAAAAGATGTATTCATATACTATACTACACAAGAACACTTATTACAAAACTACTCATTTTACAGCTTGGTGGATGTGATGGTTAATTGTATGTGTCAACTTGGAGGGGGTTTTGGATGAGACTAACATTTAAATTGGTGGACTTTGGGTAAAGCAGATAGTCCTCCATAATGTGGATGGGCCTCAGCAAGTCATCTGGAAGCCTGGATAGAGCAAAAAGACCAGCCTCCCTGAACAAGAGGGAAAGTAGACTGTCTTTGGACTTCATCTGCAACACTGGCTCTCCTGGGTCTCCAACCTGCCAGCCCACACTGTAGATTTTGGACTCACTATTCTCCATAATTGTGTGAGCCAATTCCTTATAATAAATCTCTTCCTATGTGTACACACATCCCATTGGTTCTGTTTCTCAGGAGAGCCCTGAATAATACAGTGGGACTAATATTACCTGCAATGGTGATAAGATACTGCCAGGGCAATATAATCTGTCAAACTTTAACATCCAGTAATGGGGAAAAAAAATGTATCCAACTCTTTAGTCTAGCGCCTTTTTTTCCTTGATAAGACCACCCCCAAAGGAGATCTTCTACCTCATCTTCAACTGTCTCTCAGGCCAGCTGGTGAGAAGCAGCACTGTGAAGTCACAATCTTTGTTCTTTTAAGGGCAAACAGGAAAGAGAACAAGATGGCAGAGTAGAAAAACTTGAGCTCACCTTCTCTGATGAAAACACCAAAATCACAACTAATTGCTGAACAACCATTGACAAAAAAGACTAGAACCTACCAAAAAAGGCATTCTACATCCAAAAACAAAGAAGAAGCCACAATGAGACAGTAGAAGGAGCAGTTTCACAATATAATCAAACCCCATACCAACCGAGTAGGCAACCCACAAACTGAAAAATACTTGTATCGCAGAGGTTCTTCCCAAGGAGTGAGAGTTCTGAGCCCCACATCAGGCTCCTCAGCTCGGGGTCTGGCATTGGGATGAGGAGCCCCCAGAGCACTTGGCTTTCAAGGCCAGTGGGGCTTGAGTGCAGGAGCTCCACAGGACTGGGAGAAACAGAGACTCCATTCTTGGAGGGCACACACAAGGTTTCATGTGCACTGACCCACAGCAAAGCAGTAACTCCACAGGAGCCCAGGCCAGACCTACCTGCGGGTTTTGGAGGGTCTCCTGGGGAGGTGGGAGTTGGCCGTGGCTCACTGTGGGGACAAGGACACTGGTGGCAGAGGCTCCAGGGAATATTCATTGGCGTGAACTCTCCCAGAGGTCGCAATTTTAGCATCAAGACCTAGCCCCATGCAGTTAGAATGGGCATCATCAGAAAATGTACAAACAACAAATGCTGGAGAGCGTGTGGAGAAAAGGGAACCCTCTTGCACAGTTGGTGAGAATGTAAATTGATATAGCCACTATGGAGAACAGTATGGAGGTTCCTTAAAAAACCAAAAATAGAATTACCATATGATCCAGCAATCCCACTACTGGGCATATACCCAGAGAAAACCATAATTCAAAAAGACACATGCACCCCAATGTTCACTGCAGCACTATTTACAATAGCCAGGTCATGGAAGCAACCTAAATGCCCATCAACAGATGAATGGATAAAGAAGATGTGGTACATATAGACAATGGAATATTACTCAGCCATAAAAAGGAATGAAATTGGGTCATTTGTTGAGACGTGGATGGATACAGAGACTGTCATACAGAGTGAAGTAAGTCAGAAGGAGAAAAACAAATATTGTATATTAACGCATATAGGGGAACCTAGAAAAATGGTACAGATGAACTGGTTTGCAGGGCAGAAACTGAGACACAGATGTAGAGAACAAACGTATGGACACCAAGGGGGGAAAGCGGCGGGGGGGGGGGGGGGTGGTGGTATGATGAATTGGGCGATTGGGATTGACATGTATACACTGATGTGTATAAAATTGATGACTAATAAGAACCTGCTGTATAAAAAAAAACAAAACTAGACAACAATAAGGGTCAGCAAGAATGGGAGAAATTGGGAGCCGGATAACAATGCTTGTGGGAATGTAAAGTGGAGCAGCCGCTTTGGAAAACAATTTTTCAGTTTCTCAAAAAGTTAAATATAGTTACCTTATGACCTAGCAATTCCACTCCTAGAAATATAACCAAGAGAATGGAAAAGATATGTGCACACAAAAACTTGTACACAAACATTTATAGCAACATTATTCATAGCAGCCAAAGAGTAGAAACAACCCAAATGTCCTTCACCTGATGAATGGATTAACAAAATGTGGTATAATCCATACAATGGAATCTCATTTATAAGGTCATAAAAAGGGAAAAAGTAATGATACATTCTACAACATGGATAAATCTTGAAAACATTATGCTAAGAAGGCAGACACAAAGAGCCATATGTTGTATGGCTCTGTTTATATGAAATGTCAGGATAGGATATCCATAAAAAGAGAAAGTATGTTAGCAGTTGCCTAGGTCTGGAGAAAGGGCTGGGGTGAGCGCAAGGGGAGTAACTGATAATGGGTACAGAGTTTTTTGGGGGTGGTGATAAAAATATTCTGGAATTAGATAATGGTGACAGTTATACAACCTTAATATAATAAAAACCACTGATTGTATACTTTAAATGGGTAAATTTTATGGTATGCAAATTATATTTCAATTTTTTAAATAAGCAGAATAAAACAGAAAAAAATCTAGTCCCATCCATAATGCAGGGCTTCTCTAATTATCTGTGGTAGAAGAACGCTTTTGTTCTTGTTAGTTTTAAATTTCCAATCTATTGCAGAAACTTTCGTAAAATCCAAGAGAAATCAATTATTAGAATGTGAAATGTGAAAAGGCACACAAAATACAAGCCTACATTTTCTACAACTGGTTTCAATAAAGATGAAATTATTAAAAAAAAGGAAACAGTGATAAAGATACCTTTTTAAAAGTAGCCAGAGTGAAAAGACAGAGGAGCAAATACAGGAATGACTGCAGATTTCTTGTCAAAAACTGCAAGCAATAAACCAGTGGAACAACATTCTTTAAAGTACTGTCAACCTAGAATTCTATATCCAGAGAAAATATCTTTCAGAAGTGAAGGCTAAATAAAGATATTTTCAGATATACAAAAGATGAAAGAATTTATTACCAATAAACCCACACTACCAAAAAAAAAATTTTAAAGGATGTCCTTCAGGCAGAAGGAAATGATACCAGAGGGAAATATGGACCTACATAAGGGAATGAAGAACACTGGAAATGGAATCCACATGGATAAATATATAAAATTCTTTCCTATGATTTAAACCTTGTTAAAAGATAAATGATTATTTGAACAACAACAACAAAAAAACCCCAATGTATTATGGAATTTATAACATAAATAAAAGTAATATGCATGACAACAGTAGCACAAAAGCCAGAAAGAGAGAAACGGAAGTATACTATCACAAGGTTCTTACACTATATGTAATACGATATAATACCATTGAAAATAGACTATGATAAGTTTAATACCTTAAACCCTAAAGCAATCAGTAAAACAACAAAGAATCACCTAATTGGCCAACAAAGGAAATGAAATGGAATCATAGAATTTCTCAACTAATTCAAATTCAAAAGGAAGAGGAACAGAGAATAAATATAGCAAGATGATACTCTTAAAGCTAAGCACATCAATAGTCACAATAAATGTAAATGGTTTAAACACCCAACAAAAAGACAGAAATTATCAAATTGGATTTTTAAAAAAGACCCAATTGTATGCTGTCTAAAAATACACATTTGAAATAGAAAGACACAAATAGATTAAAAGTAAAAGGATACAATTAACACTAATCAAAAGAAAACTAGAGTAGCTATATTAATATCAGACAAAACAGATTTCAAAGCAAAAAATATTACCTTGATTTTGAAAAAGGTCATTTCACAATGACAACAGGGTCAATTAATTACAGGACATAATTTTAAATGTTACGCTCTCAAAAACAAAGTTTCACTATATTTGAAGTAAAAACTGATAGAACTGCAAAGAGAAACAGACAAATCAACACTTATAATCAGAGATTTCCAGCTCTCTCTCAATAAGTGAGAGAACAAGCAGGAAAATCAGTAAGGATAGGATAGAATTAAACTACACTATCTGCCACCATGACATCACTGACACTTATAGAACACACCACCCAAAAAGAGCAGAATAAACATTATTCTCAAGTGTATATGAAATATTTTCCAGGATAGACCATATTCTAGGTTGTAAATCCAGCCTCAATAAATTTAAATTTAAAAGGATCCATGTCATACAAAGCATGGTCCTTTGACCATGATGGAATTAAATTCAAATTCGACCATATACTGGCAAATACAAAGTATTGTTGAGAAAAATTAAGGAAGACTTAAATAAGAGGAAAGATATATCTTGTTCATGGGTTAGAAAACTCGTATTGATAAGATGTCAATTCCTCCCAAATTGATGTATAAATTCAATACAATCCCAATCAAAATCTCAACAGCTGACAAGTGATTCTAAATGTCATAACAAAGTGCAAAAGGGCCTAGATTAGCCAAAATAACAAAAATTGGAGGCTTAACAATACCTGATTTCCAGACTTATCATAAAGCTACAGTGATGAAGACAGCACTATTGCCATAAGATAGACAAGCAGATCAATGGAACAGAACTGAGAGTCCAGAAATAGTTCCATACATATAATAAACAACTACTTTTTGACAAAGATGGAAAGGCAATTCAGTGAAGAGACTAGTCTTTTCAACAAATGATACTGAAACAACTGGATATCCAAAAAAAAAAAATTTGATCCATACTTGATACCTCATACAAAAATCAACTCAAATTAGATCACAAATATAAATGTAAAACTTAAAAACTATAAAATTTCTATAAGAAAACGTAGGAAAAATTTTATAACATTGGGTTGTGGAAATCTCTTAGATGACACCCAAAGCATAATTCAAAAGAACAAATTGATAAACTGGATTTCATCAAAATGAAAAACTTCAGCTCTTCAAAAATACTGTTAGGAGAATGAAAAGACAAGCTACAAGTTGAAAGAAAATATTTGCAGATCATATATCTGGTAAAGGACTAGTATCCAGAATATATAAATAACTACCAAAACTCAATAATAATAAAACAAACAAACCAATTAAAAACTGGGCAGAAGATTTGAATAGACGTGTCATCAAAGAAGATATACAGATAGCAAATAGGAACAAGAAAGCATGCTCAACATCATTAGTCATTATGGAAATGCAATTTAAAAAACATAATGCAATTTAAAAATCACTACATACCTATTAGAATGGCTCAAGTTCAAAAGACTAACTGTACCAAATGCTAGCAAGGCTGTGGAGGAACTAGAACTCACACCCTGCTTGAAGAAATGTAAAGTGGTATAACTATTTGGGGAAATACTTTGACAGTTTCTTTAAACATTCTTTAGACATATGATCCAGATATTCTTACTCCTAAGTATAAATGCCCACTGCCCTTGTATCTGCAACAGCCAAAACCTGGCAATTACACAAATGTCCATCTACAGGTGGTGAACAGGTAAACTTGTGGTATACCTATACAAGGTAATACTACTCAACAATAAAAAGGAAGGGACTCCTGATACATGCAAGGCATGGACAAACCTCAAAATAATTATGCTGAGTGAAAGAAGCCAGGGGGAAAAAAAGTACATCCTGTGTGATTTAGTATGATTTCAAATAAAACTCTGGAACAGCTCTCAGCAAGCTTTTTCTATAAAGGGTCAGATAATAAGTATCTTACACTTCGCGAGCCGTAAAGTTTCTGTTGCAAACACCCAACTGTGCTATTATAACATGAAAGCAGCCATAGATAATACATAAACAATTGGGTTTTGTTGTGTTCTAGCAAAACTTTATTTGCAAACATGGCAGCAGGCCAGATTAGTCCACAGGCCATAGTTTGCCAAACCCTGCTCTAGAAATTTGAAATTAATCTATAGTGACAGAAAGCAGATCAGTGGTTGCAGCTGGAGGTGGAGAAGAAGAGAGGTGACACAGGATGAGATGGAAGAAACTAGAGGGACACAACAAGACTTTTGGGAGTGAAGGATATGTTCACTATCTTGACTGTAGTGAGAGTTTTGGGGCTGTACACATATGTCAAAACTTATCAAATTGTACTCTTTAAATATATGCAGCTTACTGAATTATCGCATATATTCAATAAAGCTGTTAAAAAAAGAATTATGAGAGGAGTGGGTTTTGAAGAGGGGTAGATGATGTGTACAGTCTTATACATGTTGAATTTGAAGTACCTGTGGGATATTCACATGGAGACAGATATCTAATAGGCAGCTGGAACATGTACCTAAAACACAGGAGAAAGATATCTGAAGGGGATACAAAATTTTAGGAGTCCATAAGATACTTGAGGTCATGAATACAAATGTTATCATCCCTGACAACGTACACTGAGAACAGCAATTACTCTTTCTTCAAAATTAACTCCCTTGCAGTAAGATGTAATAAAAGGACACTAGGGAAATACCAATATAATCAGTTAGGCAAAGGTCCATGTTATACTTTCTATTTTTTATCATTAAATGGCTCAATTACCATACCTTACTGATTTAAATAATATCAGTGCTTTCCCTATTGACAGTTTCCCTAAATTATGGGTCTGGAGAACATTTTGTTCTCTGTCAAATATTACCCTCACATTAAAATAAAAAAACATTTAAATTAAGGAATTACTATGAAAAGTTTTAATTTTTTGTTTTTAAAAGATGAAAAAATAAGCAAAGGTGGAAAATGTTCAAGTATTATAAATCAAACCACCTTTGAGTGATATTGATTGATATTAATGAATTCAGCAGTGAATGTTTATATAGTGAATATTTTTAATGATATATTCCTCCCCCCCTTTTTGGTTACAAATCTGATCTTTATGCAGTATTAGAAGTGCTTAAAGCAGCATATGTTTATATCCCAACTGAATTAAAACACTGAATTTAAAAAGAAAAGGCAAAGATAGTTACTGAGTAGATAACATGATAATCACTCTTGTGGAGGGCATATTCTATACATAAAATGACTTTGGAAGAGGAAAGGCAGACAAGCTATCATTGCTGTCATATAAAAGGTACCAAATAAATATTTATTCAATGACTATAAATTAAAAGAAGTGTGTCTTTGGAAACACTTTGGAAAGGCATGTGGTATTCTAACTACAAAAATATCTCCTTTAATATGTCTACCCAACAGCTACTCTGAGGTCAGAAATGGATAAATGAAATTGGTAAAGTGCAGGATACAAAATTAATGCACAGAAATCTCTTGCATTCCTATACACTAACAACGAAAGATCAGAAAGAGAAATTAAGGAAACAATCCCATTCACCATTGCAACAAAAAGAATAAAATACCTAGGAATAAACCTACCTAAGGAGGTAAAAGACCTGTACTCAGAAAACTATAAGACCCTGACGAAAGAAATCAAAGATGACACAAACAGATGGAGAGATATACCATGTTCTTGGATTGGAAGAATCAATATTGTGAAAATGACTATACTACCCAAAGCAATCTACAGATTCAATGCAATCCCTATCAAATTACCAACAGCATTTTTCACAGAACTAGAACAAAATATCTTAAAATTTGTATGGAGACACAAAAGACGCCCAATGGCCAAAGCAATCCTGAGAAAGAAAAACGGAGCTGGAGGAATCAGGCTCCCTGACTTCAGACTATACGACAAAGCTACAGTCATCAAGACAGTACAGTACTGGCACAAAAACAGAAATATAGATCAATGGAACAGGACAGAAAGTCCAGAGATAAACCCATGCACCTATGGTCAACTAACCTATGACAAAGGAGGCAAGACTATACAATGGAGAAAAGACAGTCTCTTCAATAAATGGTGCTGGGAAACTGGACAGCTACACGTAAAAGAATGAAATTAGAACACTCCCTAATACCATTCACAAAAATAAACTCAAAATGGATTAAAGACCTAAATGTAAGACAGGACACTATAGAACTCTTAGAGGAAACTCTTAGAGAACTCTTAGAGGAACTCTTAGACTGGACACTATAGAACTCTTCACCCACGTCCTAGAGTAATGAAAATAAAAACAAAAATAAACAAATGGGACCTAATGAAACTTCAAAGCTTTTGCACAGCAAAGGAAACCATAAACAAGATGAAAAGACAACCCTCAGAATGGGAGAAAATATTTGCAACCAATGCAACTGACAAGGGATTAATCTCCAAAATATACAAACATCTCCTGCAGCTCAATATCAAAAAAACCCAAACAACCCAATCAAAAAATGGGCATAAGACCTAAACAGACATTTCTCCAAGGAAGACATACATATGGCCAAGAGGCATGTGAAAAGATGCTCAACATCAATAATTATTAGAGAAATGCAAATCTAAACTACAATGAGGTATCACCTCATACCAGTCAGAATGGCCATCATCAAAAAATCTACAAACAATTAATGCTGGAGAGGATGTGGAGAAAAGGGAACTCTCTTGCACTGTTGGTGGGAATGTAAATTGATGCAGCCAGTATGAAGAACAGTATGGAGGTTCCTTAAAAAACTAAAAATAGAACTACCATATGACCCAGCAATCCCACTTCTGGGCATATATCCTGAGAAAATCATGATTCAAAGAGACATATGCACCCCAATGTTCATTGCAGCACTATTTACAATAACCAGGACATGGAAGCAACCTAAATGTCCAACAACAGCTGAATGGATGAACACGATATAGTACATATACACAATGGAATATTAGCCATTAAAAGGAATGAAACTGGGTTATTTGTAGAGATGTGGATGGACCTAGAGACTGTCATACAGTGTGAAGTCAGAGAGAGGAAAACAAATATCATATATTAATGCATATATGTGGAATCTAGAAAAATGGTACAGATGAACCTATCTGAAAAGCAGAAATAGAGACACAGATATAGAAAACAAACGTACGGACACCAAGGGGGGAAAGGGGTGGTGGGATGAATTAGGAGACTGGGACTGACGTGTACACACTGCCATGTATGGAACAGATTAACTAGTGAGAGCCCGCTGTATAGCACGAGGAACTCTACTCTGTGCTCTGTGGTGACCTAGATGAGAGGGAAATCCAGAATGGAGGGGATATGTGTATACATATGGCTGGTTCACTTCACTGTACAGCAGAAACTAGCACAACATCGTAAAGCAACTATATCCCAATAAATAAATAAATAAATGTTTTGGCACATTAGGTAACTCAAAGCAAACAGTTGAGAAAATACTGATTTAAAAACTAAATTTGTTAGAAAAATGTTTGCCTTGGAAATCTACCCTAAAATTAGTAATTTATGTAGCACATATTTATTTAGAGACCCCCACAGGAAGGTTCTTGGCCTACTACAAGCTCACCCATTAAAACTTATGATAAAAGATTTTAAGTGTACAACTATAAACCTAAGTGGTCACACTGTCGTGAGGATTCCATGGGGAATGAGATACATATTGTTAAGTTCTGGTCAGATGCTTAGCTGAGTAGAAGATGCAGTTGCAGGAATCATACATTAAAGAATATGCAGAGGATTTAAACACATTGGTGAATATTAGAAGTATTTTTAAAATTCAGTATTTTGCCCAATTAAAGAAAGCTGAACAACAACAAAAATGGGAAAACTTACCTAGACAGAAGAAGTCTAATAATCATATTTTTTTAGTAGGGTTTTTAAATTTTTTGTTTTGTGTTCTAGTAGGCTTTTATTTTGTTTTGTCTTGTTTCGGGTTTGGTTTGGTTTGGTTTTTACAAGTACAGAGATGTATTCTGATGCTGATGAACAGATAAACTTTTAGTAATTTTACTAAAAGGCTGCTTCTTTTCACTAATACCAGTGAAAAAGTGGTAATAAGCACTGAAGAAACTAAGGGAACAAAGGAGGGGCTGCAGATTGAGAAAACAGCTTTAAGAGGCCTCATAACTTCGTCGAAGATAAATTTTGAGATAAGGTAACTGGCAACTGTGCAAAAATATTTTATCATGCAAGTTGCATAAATATCTGCTTTTTATGATCTTTTAAAAAGTATTTTAGACTCAAATTTCTTAGAAGGGAGTCCAGTTTCCAAAAGATTTCTTAAGTGGGCTATCTCTGGAACCATGCCAATAGAAAGTCTGGATGACTTCTCAAGAGCCCAGTAAGCCCTGTGTTTGTCAGCACCGACAGAGTTTGAGATTTACAACTGGGCTTCTTAGTCACTCCTACACCAAAAAGATAAGGAATTTCATATGTAGTGAAAGGTACTGATTTAAGCCTTGATGTAAAGTAACATGCTCAGGTAGAAGATAAATCAGCTTTTATTTACAAAAAAAAGAAAAAACCCAGAGACTTAAGTGAACCTTGTGTAGATTGTCCTTTAGGAAAGTTTAGACTTTGGTTCCCCCTTCTCTTGAATTCCTCCCACTCCCAAGACTTTGGCAGATGTCACTGATGACTTCTGTATGACTCTGTGGCTCATTTTGTGACAATATTCTGACTATAACAAGAAACTAGTTGAGTGAATGGTCATTTGCCACCTTGCTCTCATTTCCTTATTTCCCAGCAAGCATCCCTTTTCTCTTTTCTGGCTTTCTTTCATTCTGTCTTTTAGACTTGAAACTTTAGGTTTCCATTGCCAAATAATTCCACTACTTTCAAATTTAACTAGAAAATTTATTTCTGCGAAGTTTTTCAACAAATAATTCATATTAGCATTCCCAATTGGCTAAAAAATTACACTTATGGTGTCTGCATATTCAACCTATTCTCATCCAGTTTACTTTTAACATTTTAAAAATAACCATTATGAAATATTTATTTTACACAAAGGTATAAAGAAAAACATTATGAACTTCCATGCACCCACCACTTAGTTTAAAAAATAAAACTAGCAATATAGTTGAAGTCTCTGTGTATTCATTCCTAATCTCATTCCTCTCTCCCTCCCCAGACCCCATCACCACAAGAGATAACCTCTATCTTGAATTTTTACCTAATACATTTTTCATTATCTCCCTAGACTCGTATGTTTAGACTAATTAAAATATTTTCTTTTTTGTATATTATATACAATAATCAATAATCATCAGTACTTCAAAAAAAATTCCAGAATCTGAAAATTCAGTAAAAAGACTTCCATGACATGATTTCGAACCTGAGTCACTGAACATGAGTTAAATTTTTAACATCTTTATCCCAAAATGATAGTTACCATTTGACATGCACACAAATCCTATAGAGAATTGTGGCAAAAATAAAGTAGAATATCTGATATTTGCCTTCCTGCAGAAACCTTCATCTAAACTAGAAAAAAAGATCTACAGTATGTAGAAAATTTAAAACAAAAAAAAAATGAGACTCCTAAAGAATTAACTGTGCCATATTTTTTTGATAGAATTGTAAGAATAGAAGTTGAAAGAAACACGAGACTGCTTAAAGAGAGTATTCCTTTTCTTCTAACATGGCTGTAAAGAGCAGTGTCTTGATTCCTGCCTCACCTGAGGTTTATTCAGAAGTTAGGAAAACCTTAAAGAATTATGGACAAGCATAAAAGGCTCTATAAATAACACTAGTAGAATCATTTAATGAAATAATCTTATTCATTATTCTTAGTAAGTTTTTATTATAATTCATTACCAGATAGTGCCAAAAGGAAAATTCCAGTTGTGATATATATGGAAAAAAGACACAGTGGACTATCAATACCAGAATATAAAATAGTAATTAAGCTAACCAATATTTTTTAAGCACTTCTTAAGTGCCAGGGATAGAACTATGTGGGGCAGAGAAGGGGGAGGTACATAGTAACTTAATCCCTGGAATATAATGGACCCTGCCCTTAGGGCCAGAAGCTAAAACAATTTAAATTAACAATTTAAATTTCAAATAATACTTTCCAAGTTGATTACTATAAGAAAATAAATGAACACAAAAATTACTAAAAGAACATAACTGGATTAAGTAATTTTATCTCAAGTTTTATTTGTATATTGAGAAATATTAGAATTACATTAAAAGGACTCAAGTAATTGTTCAGATACTTGAATATATCCAGACTTAAGAAGAATTAGCAGCATTTTTTCTGATATTCCTTACCATGTAAACATGTCCCTAGAGGCTACCTTTATAGTAAATTAATGAAGCAAATTAAAGAAGCTCAGATATTCAAGGCATTATAATTTTAGATGGTGGTAGTAGCTAGATTTTAATGATCCCTTTAAAGATTCCCACCAGAAACCTATCCTAAAATATTTCAATTAAAATGAACTAATGTATCTAAAAACACTTAGCATCACACTTGCTAGATAGATTCTTAATAGAAGTTAAAACAACAACAGCAATTAACCCTATCTAAGGAGCAATAAAACTCATGCTCTCAAACTACAGAAGTACACAGTTTTATTGATACTAACTAAAAAAACCTTGGAAATGATCTTGTCTAACACAGTTTTGTTTCTTTGTTTTTTGGCTGCTCTGCACAGCTTGCAGGATCTTAGTTTCCTAACCAGGGATTGAACCCGGGCCCACGGCACTGAAAGTGCCAAGTCCTAACCACTGGATGGCCAGGGAACTCCCTAACACAGTTTTACTAATTAAAAGAAACCTTGAAATGGTCTTGTCTAACCCCTCAATTTTAAAAGGTAAGGGAACTAAGGCCTAATGACTTAGCCAGCTAGCACCAGAGCCAGGATTAAATCCAAGTCTCCTGACATGCTTTTGCAAATTCTTTTGTTGAGCTAAAATTATGAAGGAAAAAAAAGGCAGACCCACCAAAAGCTTTGTTTTCAATAAGAAGCATTAGACTCTGAGACAGAAGGCCAGATTCTTACTCCAGCTCTCACTAATTATAGCCTTAGGCAAGTCACCAAGACTCTCTGAGATTCCGTTTTTGTACATAAAATGAGAAGGCCAGACTAGATCAGTGATTCTCAGTCTTGGCTATGCACTGGAATCCTCTGGGTGGCTTTTTACAAAATAGCGATACCCAGGTCCTACCTTGCGAGATTCTATTTTAAATGGCCTGGGATGGTGCCCTGACATCAATATTTTTTTTAAAGTTTCCCAAGTGATTCCAATGTGCAACCAAGATTAAGATCCACTGGACTAAAAAATTTGTAAGGTCCCTTTTATCATCTAAAATTCTAATTCATTTTTCCTAGTTTTGGCTGTAGTCATTTGCCTGTGGGTTAACTAATGGGTAGATTAGACACAATAAATACACACAAATCCAGAAAAAGGAAAAAAAACTGTCCCCTTCTAGACCTTGCAGACATTCATGGTATGGGTAGATTCCATACCACAGTCCCTTAGTGATTATTGAGGCCTATTATGGAGAAAGGTTCTGCTCCTTCCCCTACGTATCCTACAAAGGGAGCTCAATTAGTATCAAACTCTCGGCCCTCTCTATGCCTTTCCTCTCTCTATCTAAGGAAAGAGAGAATGGTTTAACAGTTGGCAAATTTGGAAGAATAAACTGTGTATACTTGGCTCAGCTCTCTCCTTTTAGCTCTTTGGAATGAGCCAACCACAGAGAACACAAGTCTGACCTACTTCTCTAAGGACAGTCTCCGCATCGGCACTCATCTCAGTCCAGTGCTGTTATGACTGGGTGGATAAGCCTTCCAATTCTGAGCTTCAAAATTTGGAAGCCCACCTGCCAGCAAATATAAGCTGCATCCTCCAATTTAGTTTTTATTAGAATGAGGGTGATATTTTGGTTCCCAGATACTTATTCTTGTCTTATTTCTCAACTGGTTCAGAACTCAGTGTAAGAAGAGGAATGCTATTTATTGAGTCCCCTCAGATATCTCAACAAGACCTACTCTGTATTAGATAATACCACAGGAATACAAAGATGGTGTGCTTAGTGATTTGGCAAAGTTCACAGTGAGTGAATGAACAAATGAACACATAAATATTATACTTGTTATGGACTGAACGTTTGTGTCCACCCAAAATTCATATGTTGAAATCCTAACTTCCAATGTGATTGTATTAGGAGGTGGGGCCTTTGGGAAATAACTGGGTCATGAGGGTGGAGCCCCAATAAATGGGATTGGTGCCCTCATAAGAGACACAGGAGAAATTATCTCTCTCTCTCTGCCACGTGAGGATACAGCAAGAGAGCAGCTATCTATAAACTAGGAAGAGGGCCCTCTCCAGAACACAACCGTGATGGCAACCCTGATCTTGGATTTCTAGCTTCCGGAACTATGAGAAATAAATATTTGTTGTTTAAGCCATCCAGTCTGTGGTATACTTGTTATAGCAGCCCAAGGTGACTAAGACAATAGTAGAGAGAGAATGTCACATCTACTCAAGAACTATATTTTAACCAAAGGAAGTCTTATCAATCTTGCCTTAATTCAGGGTTTCCCAACCTTGTCATTATTAATATTCTGGGCTGGAAAATTAATTTTTTAAAAAAAACAACACTTTACTGAGGTATGACTGACATACAAAAAGTTGTACATATTTAATGTATACAATGTATACAACTTGGTGAGTTTGGAGATAAGCATACACTGTCAAACCATCACCACCATCTATTTCATAACATATTTATCACGTCTAAAAAGTTGTTAATAATGCTTTTTGTGAAGGGCTATCCTGTACTTTCTAGGAAGTTTAGCTGCATCCCTGGCCTTTACTCCTTAGATGCGAGTAGCAACACCCCAGTTGTGACAATCAAAAATGTCTTCAGACACTGCCAAATATCTCCTAGGTAGCAAAATCGCCCACTGTTGAAAACCGATGCCTTAATTTGATGTCAGTGAAGAAAGCAAAAGTGTGACTACCTCTTAAAAGAGCAAACACAGAATCATAGTTTACAATGGGCAGAAAGGTCTTCAGAGCTCAGCTAGTCCAACATCCTGCATTTTTAGATAAGAAATCACAGATGTGGAAATATTAATATTTATTACCAGTCATTTATTGAAGCAGAACCTCTTACTTTTAAAATCAGCAACCTTGTCAATAAAATTGCAAATGGAAGCATAACCCAGAAATTTCCTACTTGTTCTTCCCTCCTGGAAACATTAATCAGTATTATTTCTGGAGCAGTGCCACATCACTTTAAAATATGTGAAATATATTTCCTCCAATTCCTGTTCTTGTAATACCTGTGAGAAATCTTTAGAATCCATGCCCACTGCTACTAAAGGTAAAAACCATGGTTCTTACCATATGTACCACCAAAAATAAATAAATGAAGACACGGAAGGGTGGCCACTGACATGGCAGAAATGAAGGAACTAAAATATTAATAAAAAGTACAGAACCTATCATGTATTACTTGGCAGAGAAACAAGTAGTTATTAATGTAGTCTTGCCGTCTCCAACCAATCCTCCACAGTAACCTTTCTCAGGAAGTTCCTTCTAAAACACAAATCTGATTATGTTTCTGTCAGCCTGGCTTCAAATCCTTCAGTGGTTCACAACATCCATCATCTTCAAGATAAAAACCAAATTTCCTAGAATGCTATGCAAAGCCTTCCATGATCTTGCTCCTGCCCCGCTCTCCAGCCTCATCTCCTTTCCCTCTCCCACACAGACCCTACATTCCAGCCATTCTGTACTCCCTGGAGAGAAACCCATGAACCTATGTTTTGTAAGAAGAGTAAAAGTGAGATCAATCCAACTGCGCATAATATTTGTTTACAAACCCATCCTTCAGTTGTCAGGTCCAGGATCACTTCTGCAGGGAACACTGCCCCAACCCCAACTCTAATACCTGTTCTCACAGCACCTTAAACCTCTCCTTCACTGCGTTTATCACCATTACAGTTTTTGAAACTATTTGTGATTATTTTATTCATCTCTTTCTCCATACAGACTGTAAAGCCCATTTAGGGCAGGAAGTGTGTCTGTTTTCATGCTCCAGTATGTCCCCAGTGGAGGTACTACATATGCCTGACATAGAGTAGATGCTCAAAAAATATCTGTCAAATAATTAAATGAATGTTCTTTTATATCTACAAGTCTTTTCACAGTGCTATGTCCTACCTGTAACGACACTCCTTTCTTTCCTTCTTTATCTGGCCAATTCCTGTTTTCCTTTAAAACTCAGCTCAGTATCCTTCACCCTGGAAGTCTTCCCCAATCCCTAAGTCTAAGTTAGATACTCCCCTTCTGTACTCTCATAGCATCCTGGATACATTTTCATACACTTGACAGCATATATACTTGACAGCAGTTTTCTATTTATTTGTCTATCTCTCCCTGTCTCTCCCACTAGACTGTGAGCCCCTTAAGAATAAGGCCTGTGTCTATCATCTGCATATGCTCTAGAGGTAGCACAAGTGCCTAACGTAGAGGGGGCATTCAGTAAATGTTTAAATGTATATAGATGTGCACGTACTGCATTTTATTACATAGGTTCACACCTGTCTGCACAAACCTCTACTTAGCAAAAACATTATAGGGATAAAATAAAACTGGAAATAAACACCAACATTTAACTTACCTTGTAGTTTTCCAGAAAGGACTGTAACCTAACAAAATTGCTTTTAAAAAATTTTACTACTATTCTCCTTGGTGTGCTTTAAGAATAACAGAATTTAAAACCCATATCAGGGGACTACCCTGGATGGCCAGTGGTTAAGACTTCGCCTTCCAATGCAGGGGGTGTGGGTTCGACCCCTGGTTGGGGAGCTAAGATCCCACATGCCTTGAGGCCAAAAAACCAAAACATAAAGCAGAAGCAATACTGTAGCAAATTCAATAAAGACTTTAAAAATGGTCCACATCAAAAAAAAAAAACCCATATCAGAACACTATATAGAATCTAAACAAAAATTTTTTAATAATAAATCAGTTCGAGGAAAATAAGAAAGTTAAATGTTGTACTCAGTGCAAATTGAGTCATTTTTAAATAATGATATTAGCTCAAGAACCACTCTACCATGTTATTTCATTATTGAAAGGATACTTTAACTTAAGAATTCCCCTGCAAATGACTTTACCCCTTTACAGACAATGGTAATGACTTCTGTAAATTTCTCCTAGGTCCTTATGTTGAGAGAGAAGAGTTAGTTGCTAAAACAACTTCATTTTTCTTAACACATCATCTATCCCTCCAGACTTTTAAAACATTAAATGTTCTTCCAATGATTCTTTAATGGGCGTAATTAAAACAATATAATGATGGAAGCTTATGTTACTTGGCTGCTTCTATTACAGCTCATAAATGACTGCACGTTTGCCCTACTTATGAGATAGTCTCTCCTAAACCAAGAAAAACCAAAGCTTTCAAGAAACTAATGAAAGGTTAATGACCAGCAGACTCCCCTCTTTTCTATCTTACAACTTTATTTAAAATGCAATAAAATGGAAACTCAACAGAGACAAGACAGGGATAGGACCTAAAAGAAGAGTAATGGGGAGGGGGGATTAAGCCTGAAAGAGGAAAAGGAGTTTCTTCTTCAAAAACCCCCCAACCACGACTCCTACCCCCTCAGCCCTCCACTAGCCTCCCTCCTGAGCACCCTCCATTCTCCTCCTCTTTGCTGTGACAGGAAGAGAGAAAGAGACCAAAAGCCTCTTAGCAACACAGACCCTTCTCTGCTGCTACTGCTGCCACAGCTTGGCCCTGGCTGGAGACATCTCACTACACTCAAGAGCAGCCAACTCCCCAGCTCTCCTCCTCCTTCACCTCTTCCTCCTCCTCCTCTACTCCCCCCACCCTTTATTACCCTTTGTGTCATCCTCCACAGCTCCAGGAAAGGCACTAAAAAGTGGGGAGCACAAAAGATGCTTATTGAAGATATCAGTTTCTGCGTGTGGGAAGTAGATATGGTTTACAGACAAGATCCTTAAAAAACAGATACTCAAGGAACAAGGAAATAAACACCAAAAGCCAAGAACACAGAGTATTTTCCTTCATCAATCCGTGGAACCGTGATACTCCTCTAATTCCATCAAACACAAAGGAATGACCACCTTGACAGATGGCCACAGAGGATGTCAACAATTTTTGGGGGTAGTTAGAAAGGCGATTAGAACATAGCAGGTATGGACGGAGACAAGATGACAGAGTAGAAGGACATGAGCTCACCTCTTCTTATGAAAACACCAAAATGACAACTAACTGCTGAACCATCAACAACAGCAACAACAAAAAAAAGCTGGAACTTACCAAAAAAGATATCCTATATCCAAAGACAAAGAATAAGCCACATTGAGATGGTGGGAGGGGCGCAATCACGATAAAATCAAATCCCATAACCGCCAGGTGGGCGACCCACAAACTTGGAAATAATTATACCACAGAAGCTCTCCAACAGGAGTCAAAGTTCTGAGTCCCACGTCAGGCTCCCCAGCCTGGGCATCTGGCATCAGGAGGAGGAGACTCCAGAGCATCTGGGTTTGAAGGCCAGTGGAGTTTGACCGCAAGAATTCACAGGACTGGGAGATACAGAAACTCCACTCTTCGAGGGCGCACACAAGGTATCATACACATCAGGACCCAAGGAAAGAAGTAGTGACCTCATGAGAGCCTGGGCCATACCTGCCTGCTAGTACTGGAGGGTCTCCTGTGGAGGCACGGGGTGGCTGTGGCTCACTGTGCAGACAAAGACACTGGCGGCAGTAGTTCTGGGGAGTACTCATTGGCATAAGCCCCCCTGGGGCTGCCATTTTCTCACCAAGACCTGGCCACACCCAAAAGACCGTAGGCTCCAGTGCTCAAGACGCCTCAACCCAAACAACCAACAGGGTGGGAACCAGACCCACCCATCAGCAGACAGGCTGCTTAAAGTCTTCCTGAACGCACAGCTGTCTGCTAAACACACCCCATGACACAGTCCTGCCCACCAGGCGGACAAGACCCCGTTCCACCGACCAGTGGGCAGGACCCAGTCCCTCACACCAAGAGGCCTGCACAAGCCTCTCAGACAGCTTCACCCACCGGGGGCAGACAGCAGAAACAAGAACTACAACCCTGCCCCCTGCAGAACGGAAACCAAAATTACAGAAATTTACACAGAATGAGATGGCAGAAGAATATGTTCCAAATGAAAAAACAAGATAAAACTGCAGAAGAACAACTAAGTGAAATAGAGACAGGGAATCTACCAGAAAAAGAATTCAGAGTAATGATAGTAAAGATGATCCAAGACCCTGCAAAAAGAATGGAAGCACAGACTGAGAAGATACAAAAAATATTTAACAGAGACCTAGAAAAATTAAAGAACAAACAAAGAGAGATGAATAATACAATAACTGAAATAAAAAATACACTAGAAGGAATCAATAGCAGAATAAATGAGACAGGAAAACGGATAAGTGAGCTGGAAGACAGAATGGTGGAAATCACTGCCATGAAACAGAATAAGGAAAAAAGAATGAAAAGAAATGTGGACAGCCTAAGAGACCTCTGTAACAACATTAAACACACCAACATTTGCATTTTAGGGGTCACAGAAAAAGAAGAGAGAGAGAAAGGACCTGAGAAAATATTTGAAGAGATAATAGCTGAAAAATTCCCTAACGTGGGAAAGGAAACAGTCACCTAAGTCCATGAAGCACAGAGAGTCCCACACAGGATAAACTCAAGGAGAAACAGGCCAAGACACAGGGTAATCAAATTGACAAAATTAAAGACAGAGAGAAAATATTAAAGTAACAAAGGAAAAGCAACAAATGACATAAAAGGGAATTCCCATAAGTTTATCAGCTGATTTTTCAGCAGAAACTCTGCAGGCCAGAAGGGAGTGGCATGATATATTTAAAGTGAAGAACCTACAACCAAGAATACTCTACACAGCAAGGCTCTTATTCAGATTCGATGGACAAATCAAAAGCTTTACAGACAAGCAAAAGCTAAGAGAATTCAACACCACCAAACCAGTGTTACAACAAATGCTAAAGGAACTTCTGTAGGTGGAAAAGAAAAGGCCACAACTAGATATAAGAAAATTACAAATGGAAAAGCTCACTAGTAAAGGCAAACATACAGTAAAGGTAGGAAATCATCCACACACAAATGTGATATCAAAACCAGCAATCCTAAGAGGAGAGTACGAATGAATGCAAGATACTGGAAATGCATTTGAAACTAAAAGACCAGCAACTTAAAACAATCTTGTTTATATATAGACTGCTATATCAAAACTCATAGGAACTGCAAACCAAAAACCTACAATAGATACACACAAAGAAAAGGGAATCAAAACACATCACTGAAGTTAGTCATCAAGTCACAAGAGAAGAGAACGAAAGTGGAATGGAAGAAAAATGACCTACAAAAACAAATTCTAAACAATTAACAAAATGGCAGTAAGAACGTACATATCAATAATTACCTTGAATGTAAATGGATTAAATGCTCCAACCAAAAGACATAGCCTGGCTGAATGGATATGCAAACAAGACCCATATATATGCTATCTACAAGAGACCACCCACATCAGATCTAGGGACTGAAAATGAGGGGATGGAAAAAGGTATTCCAGGCAGATAGAAATCAAAGAAAGCTGGAGTAGCAATACTCATATCTGACAAAACAGACTTTAAAATAAAGACAGTTACAAGAGACAAAGAAGGACACTACATAATGATCAAGGGATCAATCCAAGAAGATACAACAATTGTAAATATAGATGCACCCAATATAGGAGCACCTCAATATATAAGGCAAATACTAACAGCCATAAAAGGAGAAATTGACAGTAACACAATGATACTGGGGGACTTTAACACCCCACTTACATCAATGGACAGATCATGCAGACAGAAAATCAGTGAGGAAACACAGGTCTTAAATGACACATTAGACCAGATGGACTTAATTTATATTTATAGAACATCCCATCCAAAAGCAACAGAATACACATTCTTCTCAAGTGCACATGGAACACTGATCACATGCTGGGCCACAAGGCAAACCTCAGTAAATTTAAGAGAACTGAAATCATATCAAGCAGCTTTTCCAACTGCAATGCTATGAGATTAGAAACCAACTACAAGAAAACAACTGTAAAAAACACAAACACGTGGAGGCTAAACAATATGTTACTAAACAACCAATGTCTCACTGAACAAATCAAAGAGGAGATCAAAAAATACCAAGAGACAAATGAAAACGAAAGCACAACAATCCAAAACCTATGGGACGCATCAAAAGCAGTTCTAAGAGGGAAGTTTATAGCAATACAATCTTACCTCAGGAAACAAACAAAAAATCTCAAATAAACAACCTAAACTTACACCTAAAGCAACTGGAGAAAGAAGAACAAACAAAAGCCAAAGTTAGTAAAAAGAAAAAAATCATACAGATCAGAACAGAAATGAAATAGAGATGAAGAAAACAATAGAAAAGATCAATGAAACTACTGCTCAATATTAAAAAAACAAACAACCCAATCCAAAAAAGGGCAAAAGACCTAAATAGACATTTCTCCAAAGAAGACATACAGATGGCCAAGAAGCACATGAAAAGCTGCTCAACATCACTAATTATTAGAGAAATGCAAATCAAAACTACAATGAGGTATCTCCTCACACCAGTTAGAATGAGCATCATCAGAAAATCTACAAACAACAAATGCTGGAGAGGGTGTGGAGAAAAGGGAACCCTCTTGCACTATTGGTGAGATTGTAAATTGATACAGCCACTATGGAGAATGGTATGGAGGTTCCCTAAAGAACTAAAAATAGAATTACCATATGACCCAGCAACCCCACTACTGGGCATATACCCAGAGAAAACCATAACTCAAAAAGACACATGCACCCCAATGTTCACTGCAGCACTATTTACAATAGCCAGGTCATGGAAGCAACCTAAATGCCCATCGACAGACAAACCTAGACATTACATGTAAAATAAACAGAAGATGATTTTGAATGCAGGATAATACAAAGCTGACCAACTAGGTATCTCAGGGACCAAGCAACAACACAGTGGTGCGTTCCCAGGGATTTTTGTGGGGGTTTATATTCCAGGTTTGGAGCTAAAGAAGTTGTCAACCAGGAAAAGCCAATGGGAGCAGACAAGAGGTGCCCCAACAAATGCCTGTTCTCTCTGGCCACAGGACAAGGAAAGGAATAACTTAGCATAACTTTTAGACAATACTCGCTCTACTCCAGGCAAACATAAGAAAAAATACTGTGTACCCTACCCTGATCCATGAAAGCAAAGGTCAAGAAAGGGGGGAGAACCTGGACTTCTATACCTGAAAGGCTCTAATGAGGTATCTCAACACTCTAGCCAGGTGGAATCACAAACCTAGTGGAAGAATAGGAAATGAGGTCATCTCCACAGTGGTGTCAGTGGAGACCACATGGAGAGCCCCCCACTCCCATCCAGTAGTAACAAAAAGCAGCCACTCCATTCGGTGTCAATTAATGAGGCAGCACTTCCCTTCCCCTGCTACAGTGGTGCCAAAAAAGTCAGTAAAAATAAGTTTAAGATCCAGAATCTTATAATGACAATTATGTCCAGGTTTCAACTGAAAATCAGTTGTCATAGCAAGAAACCAAGGTGAACTCAAACTGAATGAAAAATGACAATAAATGCCAACACTGAGACGGCAGAGTTATTAGAATTATCCGACAAGGAATTTAAAGCAGCATGATTTTTTTTAATGTTTCAGTGAGTAATTACAAACATGCTTGAAACAAAGAAAATATAGAAAGTCTCAGAAAAAACATCATCTCAACAAATATAAGAATAAACAACCAAACAAATATGAAAACTGAAAAACACAATAACCAAAATTAAAAGCTCAGTGAATGGGAATCAACGGAAGAATGGAAGAGGAAAGCTTCAATGAACTGGAAGGAACAACAGAAATTACCCAATTTGAAGAGAGAGAAAATAGACTCAAAAAAATGAATAGAACTCAGGAACCACAAGATTATAACCAAAAAAACCTAACATTCATTTTATTGAAGTCCCAAAAGGAGAGGAGAAAAAAGGCAGGGCTGCAAAAGTAGCAGAAGAAATAACAGCTGAAAACTCCCCAAATTTGGCTAGAGACATAACCTACCAATTCAAGAGCTGAGCAAATCTCAAACAAGATAAATCCAAAGAAATCCAGGTCAGAACATTATATTCAAACTTCTGAAAACAAAAAGAAAAAATCTTGAAAGCAGCCAGAGAAAAACAACTCCTTACCTAGGATGGAAAAACAATTCAAACGACAGTGAATTTATCATCAGAAACCATGGAGGCCAGAAGGAAGCAGAACAATTTTTTTCAAGTGCTAAAAAGAAGAACATCAATTCAGAATTCTATACCCAGTAAACATATCCTTCAGGAATAAAGGAGAAATCAAGACATTCTGAGATGAAGGAAAGCTAAGAGAATTGTCACCAGCAGACCTCCTGTAAAAGAATGGCTATAGGAAGTTCTCTAAACACAAAGGCAACAATAAAAGAAGGAACTTCTGAAAGTCAAAAAAAAAGAACACAATAGGCAAAAATGTAGATAAATATGTTCCTTTTCCTCTTGAGTTTTCTAAATTATATTTGACAGTTAAAACAGAAATTGTAACCCTGTCTGATATGGTTCTAAACATATGTGGAAGAAATACTTAAGATAGTTATATTATAAATGGGTAGAGGACAGAGGGATATAAAGGGAAGTAAGGTTTCAATATTTCACTCAAAATCGTCAAAGGACAGTAACAGACCCTGATAAGCTATATACATATACCTAAAAGCTACAAAAAGAGAACACTCAAAAATATTACAGGTACTCATAATGGAATTCTACAAAATGTCCAAGTAACTCACAGGAAGGCAGAGAAAAGAAAGAGGAGAAACAGAAAACAAGGAGAAAATGCAGAAAACAAAAAATAAAATGACAGACTTAATTCCTGACTTATCAATAATTACATTAAGTGTAAATGGTCTAATTAAAAGAGATTGGCACAGTGGCTTAAAGAACAACTTATGCTGTATATAAGAAACTCACTTCAAATTTACCAATACAGGCAGTTTGGAAATAAAAAAAGGGGAAAGATATGTCATGAAAACATTAATCAAAGGGAAGCAGGTATGCCTATATTAATATCACATAAAGTAGACTTCAAAGCAAAGAAAATTACCAGAGATAGAGAGATATTAGATGATGATAAAAGGGTCATCTAACAAGAAGACACAGCAATTCTAAATGTGTATGCACCAAAAAACAGAGCAGCAAATATATGCAAAGCAAAAACTGACAGACCTGAAAGGAGGAAAAGACAAATCCACAATTAATTATGGAACATCAACACTCCTTTTTCAACAACTGACAGAACATATTAGATAGAAAAGAAACAAGGATGTACTCACCAATACAAGCAACCAGCAGGATCTAATAGACGTTTATAGAACACTTTACCCAACAACAGCAGAATACCCAGACTTTTTAAGTGCCCATGACACTGGGACCATATCCTGGGTCATAAAACAAACCTCAACAGATTTAAAAGAATTAAATCACACAAAGTGTGTTCTGTTAAAACTAGAAACCAATTAACAAAAATATATCAAAAATCTCCAAACACTTGGAAACTGAACAACACTTCTAAATAATCCATGAATCAGAAAGAAATATCAAGAGAAATCAAAACATACATTGAGTTTAATGAAAATTAAAATAAAACATATCAAAATTGTGGTGTACAGCTAAAGCAATACTGAGATGGACTTTGATAGCAATAACTGCACACATTAGAAAAGAGGAAAAGTCTCAAACCAATAATCTAAGTTCCCACCTTTAAGAAACTAAAAAAAAAGGGTAGCACAAAATAAACTCAAAGCAAGCAGAACAGAAAGAAGGACATAATAAAGACGAGAGAGGAAATCAATGACATTGAAAACAGAAAAATAATAGAGAAAATAAATGAAACAAGACCTAGTTCTTCAAATACGTCAATAAAATTAACAGACCTCCAGCAAGAGTGATTAAAAAAATAATAATAAAGAGAAAGGACCCAAAGTACCAGTACCAGGAATGAAGCAGGGGGTATTACCAAAGACCATGAAGACATCAAAAGTATAATTAGGGACTACTACAAACAAGTCTACACACATAAATTTGACAACTTAGAATGAAATGGACCAATTCCTCAAAAATTACAAACTACCACAACTCACCCATTGGCAATAATTTGAATATGCTTTATAAGGAAGCTGAATTATTAATTTTAACTTTGGGGGTTTTTTTTATTGAAGTATAGTTGATTTACAATGTTGTGTTAGTTTCTGGTGTACATCAAAGTGATTCAGATATACATATATAATCTTTTTCAGATTCTTCTCCATTATAGTTAATTACAAAACACTGAATATAGTTTCCTGTGCTATACAGTATTGAATTAGTAATTTTAAAAATTACCTGTTCCCTTAAACAGTTGTTAATGTTTAAGGAAAAAATAGCACCAATTCTAAACAACCTCTTCCAGAAAATAGGCTAGGGATAAAAAATTCCCAATTCATTGTATAAAACTAGTATTACCCTGATAACACAACCAAAGACAATACAAAAAAGAAAACTAGAGACTAACACGCCTCATAAATATAGACATAAAGATCCTTGACAAACTATTAACAAATAGAATTCAGCAATATATAAAAAAAAAATTATACACCATAACCAAGTGACGTTTATTCCAGGGTGGAAGGCTGGTTCAGTATTTGAAAATATAATTCAAAATATTAAGAAGCTAATGAGGAAAAAAATGACATGACCTTATCAATTGATGCATCTGACAAAATTTAATACTCATTCATAATAAGAACTTTCAGAACATAGGAACAGAAAGGAATTTCCTCAACTTGATAAAGAGAATCCACAAAAAACCTACTACTAACATTAAAGGTGAAAGATCTAATGCTTTCCTCCTAAGGAGAAGGGAACAAGACACAGATATTTGCTCTCATCACTCTTATTCAGCATAGTTTTGGAAGCTCTAGCCAGTGCAGCAAAGTAAGAAAAGGGGGAGAAGGGGAAAGCCACGTGAATTGGAAGCAAAAAAATAAAACTGTCCCTACCTGCACATGAGAAGTCAAGATAAACATGTAAAAATCAATTATATTTCTATATACTAGCAATAAACACAAGGACACCAAGATTAAAAATTCAATCGATTTGCAATTTTTAAAAATGCAAATACTTATGTGTAACTCAAACAAAATATGTATGGGACTTACATGCTAAAAATTACACAATGCTGATGAAAGAAATCAAAGATCTAAATAAGTGGACGCATATACCATGTTCGTGGAATGGAAGATTCAACATTGTAAAGACTTTAACTCCCCAAAACTGATTTATAGGTCTACCACAATTCCTATCAGAATCCAAACAAGATTTTTGTAGATATAGAAAAGGTTATTCTACAATTCATATGAAAGGCAAAGGAACTAGAATAGCTAAAACAATTTTGAAAAAGAAAAAGTGGTAAGAACCAATCTACCCAATTTAAAGACACATTCTATAGCTATAGTAATCAACACTGTGTGGTATTAGCAGAAGAACAGACACATAGATCAATGGACCAGAATAGAAAGTGTAGAAACAGACTAACACAATATGGTTTTTGACAAAGGTGCAAAATGCATTCAGTAAAGGAAAAACTGCTTTTTCAACAAATACCGCTGAAGCAAAAAAAACAAAAAACACACAAACAGGAAAAACCACCTTGATCAAAAATGGACACTTTATACAAAAACTCAAAATGGATTATAGACTTAAATGTAAAACTTAAAACTATAACACTTTTAAGAAAAAATATAGGAAAAAATCTTCAGGATCTCAAGTTAGGCAAAGAGTTCTAAAAAGCACCAAAAGCATCATCCATAAAAGGAAAAATTTATAAATCTGACTTCATCAAAATTTTAACATTGTGATCCACAAAAGCCTCTGTAAGACGATGAAAAGACAAACTACAGAACTAGGAGAAAATATTTACAAACTACTCTTCTGACAAAGGACTAGTACATAGAATATATAAAAAACTCTCAAAACTCAACAGCAAAAAAAAAAAAAATCCAAGTAGAAGAGAACAAAAGAAGTCTCTTCAACAAATGGTGTTGGAACGACTGGACTTACACATGCAAACACAAATAAATAAAATCTAGACACAGACTTTTACTCTTCACATATGTTAACCCAAAACGGATCACAGACCTAAAGGTAAAATGCAAAACTATAAAACTCCTGCACGATAAAATAGGCGAAAATCTAGATGACCTCGGGTATGGTGATGTCTTTTTACTTTTTTTTTATAAATTTATTTATTTACTTTTGGCTGTGTTGGGTCTTCATTGCTGCGTGCAGGCTTTCTCTAGTTGCAGCAAGTGGGGGCTCCTCTTCATTGCAGTGCACGGGCTTCTCATTGCGGTGGCTTCTCTCATTGCGGAGCATGGGCTCTAGGCGCGCAGGCTTCAGTAGTTGCGGCACGCAGGCTTAGTAGTTGTGGTGCATGGACTTAGTTCCTCCGCAGCATGTGGGATCTTCCTGGACCAGGGCTCGAACCCATATTCCCTGCACTGGCAGGCGGATTCTTAACCACTGCACCACCAGGGATGTCTGGTGATGCCTTTTTAAATACATTAAAGACATGATCCATGAAAGAGATAACTAATAACCTTAACTTATTTAAAATTAAAAATTTTTGCTCTGTGAAAGAAAACATCAGGAGAATTAGAAAACAAGTCACAGACTGGGAGAAAATATTTGAAAAAGACACATCTGATAAAGGACTGTTATCCAAAATGTACAAAGAACTCTTAAAACTCAACAGTAAGAAGACAGAGACTTCCCTGGTGTTCCAGTGGTAAAGAATCCGCCTTACAATGCAGGGGACACGGGTTCGATTCCTGGTCAGGGAACTAAGATCCCACAGGCCGTGGGGCAACTAAGCTCATGTGCCTCAACTAGAGAGCCTGCATGCCGCAAACTACCAGAGCCTACGCACCCTAGAGCCTGTGTGTCACAACTAGAGAGAAGCCCACACACCACAACGCAAGATCCCACATGCCTCAACAAAGATCCCGCATGCCACAACTAAGACCCGACCCAGCCAAAAATAAATAAAAAATTTAATTTAATTTAATTAAAAAAAAAACATTAAGAAGACAACCCAATTAAAAAATGGGCCAAAGACCTTAACAGACACCTCGCCAAAGAAGATATACAGATGGCAGGTAACATGAAAAGATGTTCTACATCATTAGTGAGTTACAAATTAAAACAACAATCGGATACCAGCACAGATTCCTATTGGAATGGCCAAAATCTGGAACACTGACAACACCAGTGCTGGACAGGATGTGGAGCAAAAGCAACTCTCACACATTTCTGATGGGAATGAAAAATGATACAATCACTTTGGAAGACAGTTTGGCAGACTCTTACCATACGATCCAGCAATCACACTCCTTGGTATTTACCCAAAGGAGCTGAAAACTTATGTCCACACAAAAACCTGCACACAGATATTTATGGTAGCTTTATTCATAATTGCCAAAACTTGGAAGCAACTAAAATGTTCTTTACTAGGTGAATGAAGAAACTGTAGTATAAACGACCCCAAATAGCCAAAACAACCTTGAGAAAGAAGAATAAAGCTGGAGGTATCATGCTTCCTGATTTCAAACTGTACTGCAAAACTAGAGTAATAAAAACAATACGATATTGACATAAAAACAAACACAGATCAATGGAACAGAATAGAGTCCAGAAACAAACCCAGGCATATATGGTCAGTTAATTTACAATAAAGGAGCCAAGAATACACAATGCAGAAAGAACAGTCTCTTCAATAAATGGTGTTGGGAAAACTGGAGAGCCACATACAAAAGAAGGAAACTGGACCACTATCTTACACCATACACAAAAATTAACTCAAGATAGATTAAAGACTTGAATGTAAGACCTGAAACCATAAAACTTCTGGAAGACAACACAGGCAGTCAGCTTCCTGACATCAGTCTTAGCAGTGATTTTTTTAGATGATGTCAAAAGCAAAGGGAACAAGAGCAAAAATAAACAGGTGGGACTACATCAAACTAAAAAGCTTCTGCACAGGAAAGGAAACCATTAACAAAATGAAAAAGCAACCTACCCAATGGGAGAAAATATTTGCTAATCATATAACTGATTATGGGTTAATATCCAAAATATAGAAAGAACTCATACAATAGCAAAAAAACAATCTGATTAAAAAATGGGCAAAGAATATGAATAGACCTTTTTCCAAAGAAAATATACAGATGGCCAACACATACACGAAAAGGTGCTCAACATCACTAATCATCAAGAAAATGCAAATCAAAACTACTACTATGAGATATCACCTCATACCTGTTAGAATGGCTGTTATCAAAAAAACAAGAAATAACAAGTGTGGAGAAAAGGAAACCCTTGTGTGCTGTTGGTGGGAATGTAACTTGGTGCAGCCACTACAGAAAACGGTACGGAGGTCCCTCAAAAAATTAAAAATAGAACTACATATGATCCAGCAATTCCACTTCTGGGTATTTATTTGAAGAAAATAAAAATGCTAATTTGAAAAGATATACACACCCCCGAGTTCACTGCAGCATTATTTACAATAGCCAAGACACTAAAATAATCTAAGTGTCCACCAACAGATGAATGGATAAAGAAAATGTGCTATATATTTGGGATATTATTCACCCATAAAAAATAATGAAATCTTGCCATTTGCGACAACATAGATGGACCTTGGGGCACTATACTAAGTGAAATAAGTCAGACAGAAAAAGACAAATGCCATGTATTCTCACTTATATGTGGAATCAAAAAAAAAAACAAAACAACTGAATACACAGATACAGGGAACAGATTGGTGGCTGCCAGAGGCAGGAGGGTGAGAGAATGGGCAAAATGGGTAAAGATGGTCAAACGAACAAAATTCCAGTTACAAAATAAATAAGTCATGGAGATGTAATGTGAGTATAGTTAATAATACTCTACTGTATACTTGAAAGTTGCTATGAGAGTATATCTTAAAAGTTCTCATCACAAGAAAAAAAATCTGTAACTATGTATGGTAAAGGATGTTAACTAGACTTAAACTGTGATGATCATTTCACAGTATATACAAATACTGAATCACTAAGTTGTACACCTGAAACGAATACGTCAGTTATACCTCAATTTTTAAAAAGTAAAATAATTTAAAAACTGTGGTACATCCAGACAATGGAATTATTCAGCACTAAAAAGAAATGAGCTACCAAGCCATGAAAAGACATAGAGAAACCTTAAATGCATATTACTAAGTGAAAAAAGTCAGTCTGAAAAGGCCACATACTATATGATTCCAACTATATGACATTCTGGAAAAAATAAAACTATGGAGACAATGAAAATATCAGTGGTTTCCAAGGGGATGGGTGAAATGAATAGGAAGAGCACAGAGGATTATTAGGGCAGTGAAAATACTCTGTGTGATATTATAATGATGCATATATGTCATTATATACTTGTCCACATCCATAGAATGTACAATACCAAGAGTGAAGCCTAAGGTAAACTGTGGACTTTAGATGGTTATGATGTGTCAATGTAGGTTCATCCTGGGTAAAAAAATGTACAGTTCTGACAGATGATAATGGAGGAGGCTATGCACGTGTAGCAGCAAAATACATGGGAAAGCGCCATACCTGCCTCTTGATTTTGTTGTAAACCTAAAACTGATCTAAAAAAATAAAGTATTAAAAAAAAAAAACCAGAGAAGAGACACTTCACCAAAGAGGATATACAAATGGCAAATAGCACATGAACGTCAGCAATCAGGTAAATGCAAATTAAAATTAAAATGAGTGATCAGTACACATCTATCAGAATCACTAAAATAAAAATAGCAACACCACCAAATGCTGACAGGAATGTGGTGAAGAAACTGGATCACTCATACATTGCTGGCGGGAATGTAAAATGTTATGGTAACCATGGAAAACAGTTTAGCAGTTTCTTAAAAAACTAAACGTGCAACTACCACACAACCCAGCAATTGTGCTTCTGGGCATTTATCCCAGAAAAATGAAGGCTTTTGTTCACACAGAAAACCATACACAAGGGATTATAACAGGCTTCTTTATAATAACTGAAAAATGGAAACAACACAGATGTCCTTCAATGGGTGAATGAATAAACAAACTGTGGTACGTGTACACCACGGAACACTACTCAGCAATAAAAAGGAATGAGCTATTGATATACGAAACAACCTGGAGGAACCTCCAGAGAATTATTATGCTGAGTGAAAAAAGCCAATCCCCAAAGGTTACATACTGTATGATCCATTTATATAACATTCTGGAAATGACAAAATGATAGAAATAGAGAACAGATTAGCAATTGGCAGGGATTAATGAGGGGTTGGGGCAAGAGGGAAAGTGAGTGTGGCTATAAAGGGGCAACATGAGGTATGCTTGCAATGATAAAAATGCTCCTGAATCTGTCTGTATCAATGTCAATTTCCTGGTTGTGATATCGTACTACAGTTCTGCAAAATGCTACCACTGGGAAATTGAATACAGAACACATGAGCTCTCTGTACTATTTCTCACAACTGCATGTGAATCCACAAATTATCTCAAAATAAAAAGTTTAATTTAAAAAGGATGAAAAAAGTATACCCAAAATCGATTCAAATCAGAAATAAATTAACCTGATAACATAACCACATACAAGAAAATAATTAATTCAAGAAACTTTTGAACACGGTGTTCTGACTATAAATCCTTTCCAAGATATATTCTAAAAACCAAAACAAGCAAAGAATCTTGAACTTTAGTAATCAGTTGGTTGTTGGTAATGGTACTAATGTAATAATTCCTAAACTATCTTGTGTGTAACTGAAGATAGAAGAAATGAGTAAATATTATGATATTATGGAAACCAGGGTTTTTGCCCACAGAGAAGGGAGGTACAATTATGGAATGGGGAACGGTGAAAGACACACACACACACACACACACACACACACTTCCTACGTCTATCCACTGAAAGTAACATGCAGTAATATCCCAGTAGAAATAAACACATTAAAAGCCCAGATAATGGTTTCTAATTTCTGGTCTGGGGTGAGGAAATTACTAGGTAAGCCTGGAACATCTTGTTGTTCCAGAAAGCAGTAAAGTGCTCAAAAAATGACAGGAACATGTCAAAAGGTCACAGAAGCCAGCTTGAAGGAGCTCTCACTGCCCAAATTTAAGACAATTTGAACATCAAAATAATTTATGATACTTGATTATAACAAATTAAAAAGAATCAAATTGTCCTTTTGGAAGTCCTAGCCATGGCAATCAGAGAAGAAAAAGAAATAAAAGGAATCCAAATTTAAAAAGAAAACTGTCACTGTTTGCAGATGACATGATACTATACATAGAAAATCCTAAAGATGCGACCAGAAAACTCCTAGAATTCATCAATGAATTTGGTAAGGTTGCAGGATACAAAATTAATACACAGAAATCTACTGCATTCCTATATACTAACAATGGAAGAGGGGGAGAAAGAGAAATTAAACAATCCCATTTACCATCACATCAAAAAGAATAAAATACTTAGGAAGAAACCTATGTAAGGAGGCAAAAGACCTGTATACTCCAAAAACTATAAGATGCTGATGAAAGAAATTGAAGATGACATAAACAGATGGAAAGATATACCATGTTCTTGTACTGGAAGAATCAATATTGTCAAAATGACTATACTACCTGAGGCAATCCCCAGATTCAATGCAATCCCTATCAAATTACCAATGGCATTTCTCACAGAACTAAAACAAAAAATTTTCTAATTTGTATGGAGACAAAAAAAACCCCAAATAGCCAAAGCAATCTTGAGAAAGAAAAACAGAGCCGGAGGAATCAGGCTCCCCGACTTCAGACTATACTACAAAGCTACAGTCATCAAGACAATATGGTACTGGCACAAAAACAGAAATACAGATCAATGGAACAGGACAGAAAATCCAGAGATAAACCCACGCACTGATGGTCAATTAATCTACAACAAAGGAGGCAAGACTACACAATGGAGAAAAGGCAGTCTCTTCAGTACGTGATGCTGGGAAAACTGGACAGCCACATGTAAAAGAATGAAATTAGAACACTCTTTAACACCATACACAAAAATAAACTCAAAATGGATTCAAGACCTAACTGTAAGACAGGATACTATAAAACTCTTAGAGGAAAACAGAGACAGAACACTCTTTGACATAAATCACAGCAATATCTTTTTTGATCTGTCTCCTAGAATTATGGAAATAAAAAGAAATCAAATGGGACCTAATTAAACTTAAAAGCATTGTCACAACAAGGAAACCATAAACAAAACGAAAAGACAACCCACAGAATGCGAGAAAATATTTGCAAATGATGCAACTGACAAGGTATTTATCTCCAAAATCTACAAACAGCTCATGCGGCTCAATAAATGGGCAATGCCCAATCAAAAAATGGGCAGAAGACCTAAATAGACATTTCTCCAAAGAAGACATACATATTGCCAAGAGGCACATGAAAAGAAGCTCAACATCACTAATTATTAGAAAAATGCAAATCAAAACTATGAGAGGGCTTCCCTAGTGGCACAGTGGTTAAGAATCCATCTGTCTATGCACGGGACACAGGTTCGAGCCCTGGTCCGGGAAGACCCCATATGCCGCGGAGCAACCAAGCCGATGCACCACAGCTACTGAGCCTGAGCTCTAGAGCCCACGTGCCACAACTACTGAGCCCATGTGCCACAATTATTGAAGCCCATGCACCTAGAGCCCATGCTCCACAACAAGAGAAGTCACCAGAATGAGAAACCCACACACCACAACAAAGAGTAGCCCCCACTCGCCGCAACTAGAGAAAGCCCGTGCGCGGCAACGAAGACACAACACAGCCAAAAATAAATTAAATAAATAAATAAATAAATAAATTTATTTTAAAAAAAAAAACTACAATGAGGTATCTATCACCTCACACCAGTCAGAACAGCCATCATCAAAAAGTCTACAAACAGGGCTTCCCTGGTGGCGCAGTGGTTGAGAGTCCACCTGCCAATGCAGGGGACACGGGTCCGGGCCCTGGTCTGGGAGGATCCCACATGCCGCGGAGCAGCTGGGCCCGTGAGCCATAGTTGCTGAGCCTGCGCGTCTGGAGCGGGTGCTCCGCAGCAAGAGAGGCCGCAATGGTGAGAGGCCCGCGCACCGCGATGAAGAGTGGCCCCCGCTTGCCGCGACTGGAGAAAGCCCTCGCACAGAAACGAAGACCCAACACAGCCATAAATAAATAAATAAAAATTAAAAAAATAAAAAAGATACCTTTTAAAAAAAAATTTTTTTTTAAAGTCTACAAACAATAAATGCTGGAGAGGGCGTGGAGAAAAGGGAACCCTCCTACACTGTTGATGAGAATGTAAATTGGTACAACAACTATGGACAACAGTATAGAGGTTCCTTAAAAATCTAAAAATAGAACATGATCCAGCAATCCCACTACTGGGCATATATCCAGAGAAAACCATAGTTTTCCCAGGATACGTGCACTCCAATGTTCACTGCAGCGCTGTTTACAATAGCCAAGACATGGACGCAACCTAAATGTCCACTGACAGATGAATGGATAAAGAAGATGTGGTACATATATACAATGGAATATTACTCAGCCATAAAAAAGAATGAAATAATGTCCTCTGCAGCAACATGGATGGACTTGGAGATTATCATACTAAGTGAAGTAATTCAGACAGAGAAAGACAAATATTATATGATATCGTTTATATGCAAAATCTAAAAAAAAATGATACAAATGAACTTATTTACAAAACAGAAGCAGACTCACAGACTTCGAAAACAAACTATGGTTACCAGGGGTGGGGAGGGAAGGGTGGGGGAGGGGGATAAATTGGGAGCTTGGGATTGACATATACTCCCTACTATTTTTAAAACAGATAACCAACAAGGACCTACTGTATAGCACAGAGAGCTATGTTCAGTATTCTGTAATAACCTAAATGGGGAAAAAATTTGAAAAAGAATAGAAACACATATATGTATAACTGAATCACTTTGCTGTACACCTGAAACTAACACAATATTGTTAATCAACTATACTCCAAAATAAAATTAAAAATTAAAAAATAAATAAATAAAAATAAAATAGGAAAAGATTAGACCCTAACATACCTTCCAACTCTGAAAGCATGGTGTAAGCAGTCCCAAACTTTACTGGTAGAATACACACCAAATTCATGATAGTGGCTGCTTCTGGTGAGAGAAGGATGAGAAAGAGACTCTGAAAGAAAGTAGCAAGGACTCTAACTTTATCTGAAGCAAGAGTGATGAACAAATGGAAACACCAGTTACATCTGGGTGGTGGGAACTCTGATGTTTGTAATATGTGTTCTCTGTTATTTTTTATAAATCTTAAACCTAAACACACACACACACAAATTATGTTACTTGATTATAACAAATTAAAAGAATCAAGTTGTCTATAATAAAACCTAAAACAGAGGGATATATATAGGTAGAGAAGAGAAACCTCTTTGTTACAAAAGAATGCCATCAAATGGTAGGAATCACAGAATTAGAAAATCACTATTTTGCAACAACAATGAAATAAGTGATTCACACAAGACTCCTCAGTCAATACTAAAATCACTGGGTTAAAGTTTGTTGGGGAACAGGATATTCACTCAGTGTCAAAGTATCACCCCACGGATTACTTATTCTTAAACAGTGAAAAAAATAATTTTAAAAAGAAAAATAACAAAGGGAAACAATATTTTTATAATGGACAGATTTGGCAGTTATCACTTTAGCACCAGCACTAGTGGAACACACTGACTTGTCTCCTCATGTAATGCTGTAAGAAAGGTACAATATTCACCTATGTAATAACTAGACAAAAATGTTCAACCTAAATCTAATAAGGCAAATCTAAAATATGGGAGACAGTATAGGCAGTTAATCTGGACTCCTCAAAAATTTCAATACCATCCAAAAAAAGTGTGATTATTCTAGAATGATTAAAGAAGATACTAAAGTGATACAATAATGAAATGTGATGCATGAATCTTTTTTTTCCACTCATTGTATTTATTTCACTTGTTCAACCATTTTACTGAGGTATGACTGACACTGAAAAAGATGTACAGATTCAATGTAGAAAATGTGATGAGTTCGGAGATAAGTATACACCCATGAAACCAGCACCACAATCTAGGCCATTAAAATATCCATGTGATGTATGAATCTTGACTGGATCCCAAATTGAAAAAAAAAAAGTCAGCTATAAAATTCATTTTTTGAAGATAAAGGAAACTGTATGTTAGATGGTACTCCTGAATTACTGTTATTATCTTAGGTATGATTAGTATTGTGGTTACATAGAAAAATGTCCTCTTTCTTAAGACACATGATGAAACATTTAGGTGAAATGTCATGTCTGCAACTTACTTTTAAATGGTTTAAGAAAAAACCATGTGTGTGCATGTGTGTGTGTGTAGACAGAAAGATAAAGCAAATGATTCTAACAGACAGAGTATTCCACAAAATACCAAATAATTACACTCTTAGTGTTTTTATTTCACTAAAGGTCTGTTTAAATGAGATACAGAGGAAGAAATACATTCTATATCACACCAAGAATCTAGTTTTAAATAGACAAATAAGCACTAGGGAGGTTAAAGAATTTGTCCTGAATGGACTGTTTTGGGACATTGTGCAGACACAACTGGAAGGATTTATCATATATTGTTGGCACTCCAGATATTGCATGTTTTTGGCAGTGTGCTTACAGAATACTGCTAAATATCAGGATATTCAAAAGCAAACCAACAGTAAGAACAGGAGAAACACACAACAAAAAAATCTGTGACTCTGAGTAAAGTAACTTGCAAAAACTACAATTAAATCTACTTTGTCCACCATTCTAAAAGCCAGGACCCCTCTGTTAACTAGCACTTTTGCCATTTTTCTACACAAAATCAGTATTCCAAGTAACAGCTAAGTATCGCTACAGGATCGTGACAAGACTTTTAAATCATTAAAGTTAAATATGTACAGTTTCACTTTAACAGTTTTGTAATATTCTGATCCTTTGAAATGTGTTAACCCATGTTTGATATGACAGTTCTCTATTAACTGGTATACCTGATTAACCAGAACTATCCATTGCTTAACAATGGTGGAAAACAGGATGGAGTAGGGGAGTGGGGAGTACAATATAAGATTCCATGATAAAAAGCAGATAATCACCACAATGTAACTATTATAAAATAGACCTTTCAACAGTGAGGGCAATTTAAAAACTCGATTTCTAAATGTCATACTATTTAAAATGTATTATTTTACCATCTGTATTGTGTTGAAGTGTGTAATTGAACAAATGAGTATGGTTACAAAGTGAATTCCAGGTTAAGCAGGACATTTTTGGAAGGGGAAGCAGTTGGAATTGGGGACTTTGACAATCATCACACTATGACAATAACATGTAACTATGTTATTATCCCCATATTAAAAATGATGAAACTGAAAGACGGAGGTTAAGTAACTTCCCCCAAACCATATAACTAGTAAGTGGGCAGAGCCAGGATTCAAACACAAAGCCCAACTCCAGAGCCTGCCCTCAGGATGACCAGGCTACCTAGTATTTCCATTGTTTGTTTGTTTTGAGGAGGGGCTGATGCTGAACACCTGCACTAAGTACTGCTTTACATCATATAATATTCACAACAACCCTGTGAAGTAGGATTTTTAGTCCTGTTTTTCAGAAGAGAACACTGAAGCTGAGAGAGGTTGAGTAACCTGTCGGAAGTTACACTGCCAATGGATGGAAGAACCAGGATTCAACTCAGGTGTGTCTGACTCCACAGCCCTTGCCCTTAATAGGACTACACTCTGCCTTCCACATTCTATGTATAAAACATTCCTTATTTTTCGAGGAAACACATCTTCTACTAGACAACTGTTAGCTGTTAAACATATGTTCCTGTATTTGTTTGGAATTAATAACACTTAATTTCTCTGAAAATATTACTTCTTGTAAATTAATGAGATTTCACAATATGAGAAAACAAACTTAAAGTGAGGGTGTTATAATGTAGGAAATTATCATAGAAAAGCCCTCAAAAGCTATTTGGTTCAAATCCCTAAGTTCAACAGGCTTGGAAACCAATAATAATTAATGGTATGTATGCAAATCTAACCAAAAAAAAGGGCTTGCACCAGTTAGGGAGCAGTTGAGGATATGACATGACTGAACCTTCATATTATACAAATATGTTATCAAATGTTTTTTAAAAGCATAGTTTTATAGAGTTTGCAACCACTCCAAAAATGTTCATAATTCATGTAATTGCCCCTCTCTTAAAATCAGAAACCATTCTCATTTTACTTATTTAAATCCTCCTTGTTCGAAAAAAATTTTTAAATAGCTGAAATCCTCCTCACTGTACCCTGAGTGGAACCAAGAAACCCAGAGACCTGGTTACCATCCAGTTTGTGAGATTCTAATGCACATTGACCACATGTGGCCAGGGCTACTCGGCAAGTTTCCTAAACTAAAAAATGAGGATAATAACAGTACCTACTTCACAAGGTTGCTGTGAGGTGTAAATGAGCTAACACATGCAAAAAGGTTACCACTGTGCCTGCATATAAGCAACAGGTGTGTTATCTGTTATCACTGAAGTTGGTGTGTGTCCATTACTGAAGCACCACTTGGATGGAAAAATACCTATCAGCTTTCTCTATCTCTGGAAAAGCTCTGAGGAAACTCACTCCGAACTTGATTTCACCTTTGCACGGTAACACCTGTATCCTCTTCCTTTAACCACCAGACATGTAAAGAACCCTCATTAGTAGAAAAAAGCTTCAGTTGGCTCCTCCATCGAATCAAACCACCACTCCGTTTTTTGCTAGTTCTCACAGTCAAACAACCTTAAATATATTTTCTGTAGCTTCTGTTATTGATATGACTGAGTTGCCCCTTAGGAAAACCAACTGGCATTACCCTGGGGAAGTCAGAACTTGATTTTGGGGGTTGTGTAAAGCAGGAAAATAGAACAAATAGAGTAACGCAAAAACCACAATGCTAATATACTAACTAGTGGAGAGAAGTGTTATTTGCCCCTCCTGACAGCTAAATCCTCTAATCAGCTCTTTCTCTCCCTATAGGAAATCTATAAATAAGAAGCCAAGTTATAACCAAACATTTGCTGGGATAGTCCAGTCACAGGGACCAGACGTGTAAGCCTCTAGGCAGTGCCACCTTCTCTGAACAGTCTGCAAAAAACACTTCCAAATTCTGCCTCTCCAACTCCCATTTTTCTATAATTCATTGCTGCCCATCTACCTTCTGCTGTAACAGTCTTTCTTTAGATATGTTAATATCATCTATTAGACTACATCAAGTGCCACTCTTCCTGCTTTCAACCTGAAAGAGACAGACATCTTTTAAGATGTCTGCTGCAGAAAACTGAGCTCACCTATTGTGTGATTTTATTAAGCCAATACAGCTGAGTTCTGCTGATGGTACCAACATTATACCACATACACTCCCTCACCTCCACCCACCCCTGACACCCTCTAATCACTTTTGCTTTGATAGCTCTTAACTTGGACTTCATTCCCCACCATATTCAGTGACCTCTTTACGGTTCCCACTCTTTTGTATTTCACTATGGCCATTGATACAATTTGCCACCTATTTCTTAAAAACTTTCCCATCACTGGTTTTAACAAGGCCTAAAAACTCTGTTGATTTTGCTCATTAACTTTTTTTAAAATTTATTTAATTTTGGCTGTGTTGGGTCCTTGTTGCTGCGCGCAGGCTTTCTCCAGTTGCAGCGAGCGGGGACCACTCTCCATTGAGGTGCGCAGGCCTCTCATTGCGGTGGCCTCTCCTGTTGCGGAGCACGGGCTCTAGGCGTACAGGCTTCAGGAGTTGTGGCACGTGGGCTCAGTAGTTGTGGTTCGCAGGCTCTAGAGCGCAGGCTCAGCAGTTGGGGCACACGGGCTTAGCTGCTCCGCAGCATGTGGGATCTTCCCAGACCAGGGCTCAAACCCGTGTCCCCTGCATTGGCAGGTGGACTCTCAACCACTGCACCACCAGGGAAGCCCTGCTCATTAACTTTAAATTGCTCCACAGCACCTATGGTGGTTAAGTGTCCAGGTCCTAGAATCAGATAGACATGGATCCAAATCCAAGGCTCTACTCCTTACTAGCTATGTGCCCACGGGAAAGTTACTCCTTTAAGCCTTTTTCCTCCACTACAGAATGGACATAATGACATAATTGGCTATTGAGTGCTTAGCATAATCATCTTACTCTGGCACAAAGTAATCACTCAATAAATATTAATTATTACCTTTGTGTCCTAATTCTCCTCTCCTGCCATTTTATTTTTCTCTGTCTTGAAGAATTCACCATCTCAAACAGCTTTGACTAATAATGCAATTAAGTATATTCCTGAAGTTACTGTGGCAGGATTAAACCTTTCATCCTCTTCATCAGTAATAAAATCATTATTTCTAGATTTCACCAATATCTAAGAAATAACCTGCTGAAAACTGATTTCATTTTCATACTCTTTATTAAAGTAGTCATTTCCCTTGGCCTCTGCAATACCATACTTTAAGATTTTTCTTCTCTGGCCATCTCTTCTCAGACTCTACTGCCAGCTCATCCTCCTGTAACCAGCCTCTAAATGTTAGTGTTCTAAAAGGAAAGCCTAATGGTTTTCTTCATTTCTCATACTGCAGTCTCTCCCTTGGCAATCTCATGCTTCATCATGGTTACAACTGCAATCTATAAAGAAGTAAATGACTTCCATATTATCTCTAGTGCAGACTTTTCCAAGTTCCAGATCCCCTATATCCAACTGCCGACTGACATCACCATGCTATGACAAAGCAACTTAAACTCCACAGATACAAAACTGGATTCATGGTCTTCGTGGGTTCATGATTCCATGATCAACCAAACCTAGTTCTTCTCCAGTATTTTGCTGTTAGTGAATGAATGGCATCACCATCCATCCAAGCTGCATAAGGCAAAATTCTAGAAATCTAGAAGTTATCCTTTATAACTCCTCTTCCTCCTCTTCCAAATTTAATCTATTCCGATTTCCATTAAGTGCATATTGCTGCATGAATTTCAACCTATTTTTTACACTAATACGAAAATAATCTCCCTTGCTGACTTCATTCCCCCACTATCCATTTTGTCACTATCATGCCAAGGTCTCTATCAACTGAAACTTCCCCACCTTTCCTGTTCATCCCTCCCTAACATCTCAACAATCAAATTTCTTATTTCTTCTAAATATTCTACCTACTCAAGCCACAAAAAAAATCTACTTTACAATATCTGCATATGATTTATTCTTTCCCATTCCTCTTCCCTATCCAAGTCATGTCTTTTTCTCTCTCAAAACTCTTCTTAGAATCCTTCACTCATTCATTCGTTAATTCAACCCATTTTCTACTTCATAAGGTTATAAATTTCACAAATTTAACATCAACCATATAAAACTGACTTTCCTTTATTTGTTCTGAATTTCCTCTCTCAAGCACCTCAAGGTAGTCCTCCTATTTTAGCATTTTCTGACTTGGTGAACAAGCTGGTAGTTTTTTCACCCATATCACTTGTGATTTTAAAGGAATACAAAAATAAATACAGCATGGACCACACCCTTACACTCTGCTTACAGGGCATGATCCAGCTGTATTCATAGCTGTATTCCTGTTTCCATAATAACGTCTCATAAAGAGAAGGCGCACTATACACGTTCAACAACATTACGGGAATTCTGCTTAGGCCTGATGTTGTGTTCATGAGTGCCAAAAGAAGTAGAACCTCTCAAATACGTTAACTCTGCTTCTGTTCAAGAAAAATAATATTTGGGCTTAAAAAAGGTAGAAAGAATTGGTGCCTAGTATAGGTGAGGACACTGTAACAGAGCACCTCGCTGCTCTTAACGAACTGAAGCTGCTCTTGGATGTGATCACCGAACCACCGCCAGCGGAGGAAGCACAGAGACCCAGAGGGCTGCCAAAGACTAGCAAAGAGGAAATGAATGTAGGCCTGATTAAAAAAAAAAAAAAAAAGAAAGAAAGAATTGCCAACAGTCCAGTATACTCAATGTCCATCCTTTTCTAAATTCAGATTATTTATTTAAAAAATAGCTTCTAATCACTTAGAAAAGAAAATGTTAAGCATTTGTGGAACCAACCTGTGTTGTACCAGACTAATCTAATTTCCTTTCTTTTTTTTTTTTTACGAGTATCTTTACAGATAGACAGACATCACACATCAAAAAGATGTAAAAGTAGTATGTTGGTAGAATTTCAACAAAGTATTTGACCAGGTTCTCATTATACCCATATGGATAAGATAAACAGAAGATGGATAACGGTACAATTAGGTAGTGAGGTAACTGTTTAACGACCATAACAACAAGTGCTCATTAATGAATTGTTATCAACCTGAAGGGCAGTTCAGGACTTTCATCTGTGGCCTTTCCCTGTTCAACAATTTTACCAATAAGAGGAAAATATATCTAAGGGATCAATGAATACCCATATCCAAATACATACGTATAACTGTGAGATAGGCAAGCGCTGTAACTTATACCACAAATGTAAAACAAACACACAAACAAAAAAGAGGCTTAATGGCTTAGTTCACATCAAGCTTAGTTCAATCTGACAGCAACAAGCTCAATATGATGTGGAAACAAGAAAAACTAATGTGATGCTAGCTGCAGCAGTAGTATCTCAAACACGGGCGACAGCAGTCCTGCTTAACTCTGGACAGATGAGACCACAACTGAGATATGATGTACCCTTCTATGGGTCACTGTCTTCAAAGGATCATAACCATACTGGCACATGTTCAGAACAGAAAAACCAGGATGCTTAGGGGCCTGAATACCATTAAAGGAAAGGCAGGAGGGAATGGAGATTTATAAATAGGACAAAGCAATGCCTTGAGAGGAAAACAATGGCTACCTTCATTCAGTCATTCAACAAACGTGAATTTCAAACCTATTTCTGGCCAGACATTGTGACTGTGACTGTGACTGGGGATACAGGAAAAAGATAGTCTATATCTGTGAGAAATTCATGTGTATATCTGAAGAGTTGAAACAGATTTGATCTAAAAAAGCTTTAGATTGTTCTATATGATTTCATAAGGTAGAAACAGGAGCAATGGAAAGAAGTTCTAACGTAACTGATTTCAGCTCCATATAAGGAAGAGCATTTTAAGAGTCAAAGCTGTCTAATGAAGGAAGAGGCTGCCTGAGTAGACTGCAAGGTTCCCATCAGTAATGGTGTACTTAAAGAGGAGAATGATGAAATAAGACAGGCATTGAACTGGGCCATTTTTAATGTTCCTCACCTTCTACACTATGATTCTTTCTGTACTTCCTCAGGAAATGGACTCACCAGATTCATCCTATTTGTGTACTACAGCATCACAGGTTTCCCACAGTTGTGACTTCCAACTTTGTACACTGTCCATCACTGAAGCAATGCCATATAATTAGGAATGGATCTGAGAGCAACAGGAATAACGCAATATAGGAAGAAACTGACCCATCAGCACAGAGAATGCAAAAAAAATGAGTACTGTTCAATGTGCCTTATATTTGTAAAGAAAATGTAAGAATTCTCTATCCTCGAAGTCATAAATTCAATTTAAAATATTATGGAAAAAAAACTTTTTAAAAAGTCTAGAGAGTAAAGCAAATGTGGCAAAATGTTAACAGTTGTTAATCTAGGTGTATAACACTACAGTGATCCTCTTTCAGTGTTGCGTATGTTCGAAATTTTTCAAAATAAAATGTCTGAAAAAAATTTTTAGAAATATATTATGTTCAATTAATATAAATAAGGATCTGCTATAGTACTGCATCTCTTGTTGGGAGCCATTTTTTTCTAACCAACAAGGAAAAATAATTTTAATTTAAGATCACTTTGAGAATTTGTGTCCTAAATAAGCACTCCAAACTCCTCTATTATAACGTTATGTGGAAACTAAGTTTAGAATATATTTCTAAAAAGAAATAATTCACCAGATTTAGGTGAGCAGGCCAAATTCCATGAACTAATCAAATTATGAAGCTGATTAAATGGCTACTTAAATCCATTTTAAAAATCACAGGCGGGATAAACGTAGAGAAAGGTCTAGACCATTTACTTCTATAAATTGGTTTAAGATTACTGAAGCTTATTTTCATTCATTTTATTTTTGTAATTTTAAAACACTCTCTAGAATACACTGGCTCTATATGCTGGAACTGGGTATTCAAGCAGTTCACCCTTCCAAACTGTTAGTATTAACTTCTTGGAAGCAGTCCCTCACACTTTAGCACTTTCTCAATCTGGATACAAGAAATGGGCTACGATTGTAATTCCAAGGGCTCCCTTTTTTTTAAATAGCAGCCCGTTAAGACAAAAGTGATAAAAAGAGGGGAGCATCTTTTAACCACCAGCCCTGAAAAAAGGCTTCCCCTTCGGTTGTCGTCCACTCTGACTGCTGTCTACCCTTTTTCAACACACTGCCTGGTCGTTTCGGTTGAAAAACAAAATGGAAAAAAAAAATTTTTTTTTAAATATATATATATCCCATTTTCCTGGGACAGGTAGATCCCCTTTTGTAGAAGTGGCTAAAGCTAGGCTCCCCACGAATTTCACCTCGTTGCCAAGGCAGTGCCGACACGACTGGTCCGGCACGAGGGCAGTTCCCGCTGCCCGGACCCCAGGGCGGCCCCGGCCTGCGGCAGAGCAGCCCCGGCCCAGCCCGGAGCCCCCCAGGCCGCAGAGTCCCTGCCGCGACCCCAGACGGCCCCGCGGGCGCCCCGGGACCGCGGCGAAAGGCGGGGAGATGAGGCTCGACTTACAGTGACACCATCCGAGGTGACAGCACCAGTGCAGCTTGAAGCACTTGCCGTGGCTGTGCGTGGCACAGATTGAGAGCCCGTCGCACGGCTGGAAGTCGGGTCTGCGGGCGGCGCAACTCCGCGCCAGGGCCTGAGCCTCGTCCACTTTCTCGCTCTTCCAACCGCGCTCGGGCGCCGGCGCCGCGGCCGCACTCATTTCCTCTCCCTCCGCGGAACCGAGACCCGGAGCTCGGGAGGAGCGGCGTCTGGGCGGGCAGGAAGCCGAGCCGGCTGCGGACGCGGGAGGGCGGGGCGCGGGCTGGGAGTCACGCCAGCGCTTGGAGGTGGCGGTGGCGGTGGCGGTGGCGGTGGCGGGAGCGCAGCAGTCCCAGGTTAGCAAAGGAGCCGCTCCGGCGTGCGACCGGGGTCTGGGCCTGCCGCCGCTTTCCCTCCGCCGTGGCGCGCGCCGCGCCCCCACGCGCACGCGCACACGCACGCGCCGGCGCCGGCCCCGGCAGACGCCACGAGTCCCTCCGCCAACCCCGCCTCCTAACACATGCCGGGCTTGGGTGCTGGGTCGTTGGCGTCCCCCCGCAGCCGCCGCACACTCAGTCCCCAGAGGCTGAGCCCGACCGACGGAGGGCCGTTAGGAACACACCCGCCTCGGCGGCTCGGTTTTCACACGCAGGCCAGCTTCCACGAACACTTCCCACACTCAGTCCCCACACACACTCCCCTCCCACACACTCCCCTTCGACACACATGTCCACACTCCGCAGAGGGCTGTGCACGCTGAGGACACGCCCTCCCGGACGTCCAGTGGGCTGGTTCCTGCGCAACTGGGAGCAAGGTTTTCTCACACGCACAGCCTCTCCCCACGCGCGACTCACGTTGGCCTCGTACACAACCCCCAGAGAGTCTGGGCACACAAGCCCCTGGGGGCGCGCGCACATGCGCACGCAACAGACGCGCGCTCCCCCGGGGCCGCCTCCTGCTCCCAGCGCGGCCACTGGGGCGCACGTCCCGGGCCACGGCCACCAGCCCTTCGCGGCCCCTGGTAACCACCCCCCGCCCAGGTCTCAGCCCGAGGCTGCAGCCCCGCCTTGCTGAGGGGGAAAGTAACCAAGCTGGGTGCCGTGGTGTGCGTGTGTGTGTGTGTGTGTGTGTGTAAAAGAGATGCACGGGAAGTGAGATGCACGGGACTGGTATGTGGAATGTGTTGCGTGTGTGTATTTTGGCGTGTATGTGATGTGTGGGCGTGTATGCTTGTTATGTGGAGTAGGTGTGGTGTGTGTGTAACTGGATGTGTTGTTAAGTGAGTACATGGCACATGTGTGGTGTGCATGATGCCTGTGACTGGTATGTGGACTGTGTGATATGAGGTGTGTGTATACACGTGTATGTGGCATGGATGCATGTGACCAATGTGGAGTGTCAGTGGTGTGCTTATGTGTGGTAGGGTATATATGTTCTGTGTGTGATATTCGAGTAGCTGAGTATGTGTGTGTATCCATGTGTACGTGGGGTGCGGTGGGCACGGTTGTTACATAGCATGTGTGTATGTGTGTGTGGTATGTATGCGGCAGTGTGCATATGACTGGCATATTGAGTGTATGTGCGCGGTGTATGCGGGTGGAGTTGGGTGTGTGCAGTATGTGTGTTTGTGGGCATACAAACAAGACTCGTGTTTGCCATGGACTCTGTGTGCCTCTGTGTGTTAATGCCCACCCTGGCCAGCAGGTGTAACTGGCCCTGAAGGCGCCTGCAACTCTCCCACCCAATCAGCTTGCCTTTTTCCCTCTTGAGGACAAGTTGCTCCAAACAGGTTTTCCATGCTAGGCTCTGCTGCTGAGAACCCACCCCGGGCAGGGTTCAGTGAAGAGAAAACAAACCATTTCCCCCCGGGGAGCACAGTTGGGAATTAGCGTTTCCCTGCAACAAGGCCAGAACCCAGCCTTGAACACAGAAAAGGAGGAGACCTCCTCTTGCTACTTGCCAAACATTTTTCAGAGCAGAGGAAAATGCCAGTAATTGCCAAGGTTCAGGGAACAACAACAAAGCCTTTCAGTATAAATGCTGTGTGGGAACATGTTTATGCCCAGGTCCACCTTCTCCATTACTTTATTCCTTTCCTGCTTTGCACTGACAAGGAGACTCATCATGGATTTGAAATAACCAAATTCATCTTCAAGTTCTGAAAATCCTCACTGCCATAAGCAATCTTCCCTTTTATTTAACCTTGGCTTAAGAAGGGAAATGTAATTTGCATATGTCTGACTCTAGTGAAGGCTTCATTTATTAGGGGTTGAAGAGAGACTCAGTTTGGTGGCAAAGGTATTTTCAAGAAAAGTATGAATCAAAATCTCAAAATATGGTTCCCTCCAATAACCTAACATTGAAACAGTTATAAACATGAAACATCATATCTTCAGCTTCAGCCCCAAGCATCCCTCTCCCCCACCAAAAAAATCCTAAGGAAGTACATCCCTGACTCATAAAATTTCTCCATCCCTGCTGTTAATTTCACAGTCTGACCCACCTCAGAATAACATGAATAAAAGGAAGGAAAAACTTAATCCAAGAAATTCATAATCCATTACTGCTGTAGCAAGCCAAACCAGAATTTTTCAAACAAAAGGGGATTCGCATCTCTCCTACCCTATTTTTCTCCTTCCCCAACCCATAAATTCACTCTAATACTGTCCGTGTTATATAAGGTCTTATAACAGAATTCTTTCAGTAACTAATATTTGAACAGAATCCTTCCACTGGCTTTTACTCTAGGGTGAACCATGTTATAAGATTCTACTATATGAAATCATGCCATCTTAGCGAGTGAAAAATGAGCACAAGAAGTAATGTGTTATAGTGAGGAGGCAAGGTAAATTACCCAAATACCCTACTTTATGTTAGCCATATGATTTGAAGCTGAGAAGCCTTTACATTTTCTATAACATAAAATTCATTCCATTCCCTTGCCCTAAAGATGTTATTAACCTCTATTGTCTGCAGTGGGGCGGGAGGAGGTATGTGTGCTGTGACCTGTCAAACGTGTATACACACAGCCTTCGGGATGTGTTGTCGGGATATAAGCTTTTAAAATTTTATTATGGAATATACAAAAGTAGACAGACTAGTATAATGAACCCACAAGTATCCATCACCTGGTTTCAGTAATTATTAACTCATTTGGAAAATCTCGTTTCATCTATAGCTCTACCCACACCTAACCCCCATCCTGCCACTGGATTATTTTGAAGCAGATCCCAGACATCATATAATTTCATCCATAAATATTTTAACATCTATCTCTAAATGAACTTTTAAAAACCATAAGCCACAATACGATTATCACATAGCAGGATACAATTTGACCATAAGTATGAACTTGTTCCATAGCTGCTAACCACCTATCCGGCTCCCCTTTAAGAATGCTGCTGCCTGGAATTTTCCTCTTTCCTGTCTCTTTCTCTCCTGCCTACTTCTTCAGTTTATCTGCCAATTCCTCAAGTTTTCTCTGACCAACCCAAACTAAGTTATATACACATTTCCTTTGTATCACTTAACTCAACTTTAAACACATAATTAAAGAAGGAATTATTGAACTAATGTCTTTCCTCATCCCCCCTCCTCTGCTACAAACTGTAGGCTCCTTGAGGGCAGGAACATGGCCTCTGTCTTGTTCACCATATTGTTCCCAAACTTAACACAGAGAATAAATCATTGAAGTAGTGGAAATTATTCCATCTCAGACTCCCAAAGCCTGGAAAAAGTCCATCTGTGGTAAATTGTTTGTAAATATGTGTGAATAATTCCTATAATTACTTTTCCTGTAACCATATCCTTGAATATTTCCCTCCTGCACTGATTCTGAGCTTAGCTACGTGTATTAGTTATCTATTGCTGTGTAACAAATCACTCCCAAATTAACACAACACAGCTTCTGTGGGTCAGGACTCCAGGCATGACTTGGCTAGGTCCTCTGCTTCAAAGTCTCTCGCAAGGCCAGGTGTGGGCCAGGGCTGCATTCTAATCGGAAGGTTGAACTGGGGAAGGATCTGCTTCCAAGATCGCTCAGTGACTAGTTTGCAAGGATTTGATTCCTTAAAGAACTGTTGGGCTGAGGGTCTCAGTTCCTCACTGGTTGTTGGCTGGAAGGTACCCTCAGTTCCTTGCCACATGGACCTCTTCATAAGTCAGCCTGCTTTACTGGAACAAGCACGTAAAAAGAGTCAGAGAGTGTCAGTCTTTTATAACCTAGTCTCAGAAGTGATATCCCATCATTCTTGCCATATTCTATTCATTAGAAGCAAGTCAGTAGGTCCAGCCCTCAAACAAGGGGTGGAAGTTACACAAGGACATGAATATCAGGAGGCAGGAATCATTGGGAGCCATTTCAGAAGCTGCATACCACATCATGTGAATTGCTTTAGCCAACGGGAGAATAGAAAACATGCCTAGCAAAGATTTCCAAAGGACATACTCATTGGGATTTGCCGTTTCTTTCTGTGCTTGAAACTGTGAGACCAACATGTATACAAGCCAGAGCAAGCCTGCTGGAGGGTGAAATGCCTGTGGAGGAGAATGGAGGTGCCCCCAGTTGACAATTCCCAGCCAATGGTCTATTAACCACTAGAAGCATCAGTGAGGCTATACTAGATCATCCTAGACCCACCAGCTGATCACAGAAGCATAAGAAAGTCGAGTAGAGCTCTGCCGAGCCAGTCTTGAACAGAACAACCACAAGGACACACCACAGAATCAGGAGCTGCATAAAACAGTTGTTGTTTCAAGCTGCTAAGTTTCGAGTACGTAGTTTCTTACAGAGTAAAGCTAACTGATACACCCCCCAATTCTCTCATGTTGTAGGCAAATAATTGAGTATTCAAGAGGCTAAGTGACTTGCTCAGTGTCACAGTGCAGCAGGCACAGTGGGACAAGTTCTCTAGGACTGGGCACCAGAACAATGCAGATGGTTCAAGTCTAAGCTCTGTTTTTTTTCTGGCTTGGAGACCTGGGCAAATCCCTTATGCTTTCTGGGGTTCAGTTTCTTTGTCAGCAAAACAAAAAAGAAGGTTTTCCAGAACATCTCTTAGCACTCAAAACTATGACCTCTCCACTTAGCTTGGGTTAGAATCCTTTTGGGTTCAGATGTCATTTGTGAATAGTCAGATATTCCCTTCTTATCTGATTGCACATATCTGTCTAATGCTAATGTAAGTTTTGTCTACACACACCAACCATTCTGAACACTTTGATAAATCGAGTCATTACAAATCAGTTACTTTTTGGTTGCTTGATTGAACCAAGCAACTAATTCCACCGTGGTTATAAATAACCTGCTAGTAATTGGTCAATTTGTCATATTAAAGCAATTAGAATGATGAAATGGATGGAGAAGCCCTTCCAAATGAGGTGCAACAAAATTAGGAATCTTCTCTGGGGAGGGAGGATGCCTATTTAGCATCGCTGCTGGCATAATTCAGACCCTCATCATCCCCTTTGGTGTAAAGGAAAGAACAGCAGCTTTGGAATCAGACAGAATGGAATCAAAGTTCAGCTCCACTACCACCTAGCTGAGTGATCTTGGACAAGTTATTTAGCCTCATCTCTTAAATGAGAATTATAATTCCTATTTCGTACACCTGCAGTAAACACTAAATATGATAACATGTCAAGAGGCTAGCACAATATCTGGCACATTGAAGAGCCTCAATAAATATTAGTCTTCCTCGGGCTTCCCTGGTGGCACAGTGGTTAAGAATCCGCCTGCCATTGCAGGGGACACAGGTTTGATCCCTGGTCTGGGAAGATCCCACATGCCGCAGAGCAACTAAGCCTGTGCACCACAACTACTGAGCCTGTGCTCTAGAGCCCAGAGCCACAACTACTGAGCCCACATGCCACAACTACTGAAGCCCATGTGCCTAGAGCCTGTGCTCCACAACGAGGGAAGCCACCACAATGAGAAGCCTGCGCACTGCAACGAAGAGTAGCCCCCGCTCGCAGCAACTAGAGAAAGCCCGTGTGCAGCAACGAAGACCCAATGCAACCAAAAATAAATAAATAAAATAAATTAATTAAAAAAAAATATATATATATATATATTAGTCTTCCTCTTCCCAGCACCTCCAAATGCCCTCCATGTTTATAGACTCTCTATGTTCAGTCCTTCCTTCATGATGCTGAGAAGACATTTCTCTAAAACAAATCTGATCAGAACATACATGGCCTAAAAACCTTTGACGCTTCTCACTGCCTACCGAAAAAACTCCAAACCTTTGTAGGCTATACAAAGTCCTCCCCACCTCTTCTCCAGCTACCCTTCCCCATGCCTCCAAACCTGTACCTTCCCCAGATGGTGGCTTTGTTTCTGGACGTGTAATACACTTTCTTGCCTGCCTCTGTGCCTTCCCCCATTCTTTTCTCTTTGCCTTGAATTGCCCGCCCCCTCCCCCCATTCATACATGAGGAATGCCCCCCTTTCCTTCAAATTCTAGCTTGAAGGCTACTTGAAGCCTTTTCTTAGTTCACTCCCTCCTCCATACTCGAGGACGTGCTGTGCCTACCACTTGGTACCTCACGTAGCGAGACAGGTACTGTGTATTTCCAGTGCTTGGCATTGTGTTGGGTACTAGAAGACACTCAACAAATATTTTTGAATGGACACATTAAAAGATTTATGACTAAACAGTCATAAATAGTATAGAAAGGCAAAACATCTGTTTTTTAAAGCTTAAGCCCCCAGAACTAGGAGATTCCTATGAAGCTGAACTTCAAAGGCTTCATAGGAATCTCCTAGTTCTGGGGGCTTAAGCTCTAAAAAACAGATGTTTTCCCTTTCTATGCTATTTATGACTGTTTAGTCATAAATCTTTTAATATATTCATTCAAAAATATTCAACAAACTGGCTTGTCATCTTACTGAATGAATGTCTTAACCTCTATAGGTGAGTGACCCAGGCTGCAACAACTCTAGACTCCAAGAGGTATTTTAGACATTGCAAGAACGACAGACTCATAATAGAGAAATACTCATGGTCCTTCCTTAACCTTCTGATATTGTACCATGAAGGGCAGCTTTCCTGCAAAATATCCCATTGCCCCACTATCAAAGGCAAAGTAGAAAAACAGGTCTCTGAAACTGAGCAGGACCTTGCAGGGCCTTCCTGGGTACAAGCCCCTAAGTGCCCCCCGCCCCCCACACCGTGCACGCACACTTCTTGTTTGGCCTTCCCTAAGCTTCCCTGAGTTCCAAAGAACAGACTAAAGCAGTTAATGATTAGAACAATAGAGTCACAAGACTCTTAGTTCCTCCTGAAGGGATATAGATAACAATCTGATGCATATCTTTGCATTGTTCTGCAGAAACTAAGACCCCAAACTCGTGGATGATGGTGACTACATGCTGACCACAAGCCCACAGACCACAGACTCATTGGAACCAGAAGGCTGATGATTAAGATTGCTGAAACATCACCCTGTTACCTTACTACTAACTAAGCAAAAAAATGTCCATGAGCTGATCACGTATGTGGCCCTCACCCCTAATGTTGCCTTTAAAAACCCTTCCCTAAGAGCCATCCAGGAGTTTGGGTCATTAGCTGCCCATTCTCCTTGCTTGGCACCTTGCAATAAGCACTGTGCTTTCCTTCACCACAATCCAGTGTCAGTAGATTGGCTTTGCTTTGCGTTGGGCAAGCAGACCCAACTTTGCTTTGGTAACACCCTGAGCCAGTCCAAAACAGCATTTCCTGTAATATTTTTGAAGTAGTGGAAGTAGTAGATATTTGTGGCTTATTTTAATATAATTTTCAATATTCACCATTCCATCCCTTAGCTGCCCTTTGAAGACACACACCAAGTTTTGTCCCAATTTGTTTTATCAACTAGAGAAATATTTTTATCTATGAAAATTTTTTTGTGGAAAAATAACCTCCAGAGTAGGTTTTGAACGTGAAAGAGGAGGGCAAAACGCCTGTGATTAATATGACAAGCCATCAGCCCCCTGTGGAGATCAGTACACACCCTCAGTGTTCAAGCCCCATAACCACTGGACTTTTCCTGAGTAATATGATGTGACAGTAATGGAGGTAGGATCTAGGTCAATCTTGTGCTCCACACAACACAACCGTTCTTTATGCTCCAGTGGTACACACTTACTTCTGGAAGCGGTGGACCTATCATAATTTTGAAAGAACACTCTGGCTTCTTTTAATGGTAAGATAACACACACATTCTGCCATTTCCATTAAAAAAAAAAACGAAGAAAACCTTTTTTCTTGATGATTAGCAATTAAAATAATTCAGCTTTAATTAGCTCATTTCAGTAAGCAGCTAAAGGCTAAAATGACAGCGAAGAGCAATCTGGAATACAATGACTGACTCATGGATTATAAATGAGACAGCTGAGGTGCCACATTCAACCCGTGAAGAGGCTGGGCTGCAGTTAGCACTCCACCCACACCCAGGGCCCCAAGCATTTAGGTCACGTCCAGCATATAGTACTGGGTTCATTTATCCACTCCACAAATAGCTGTTGAGTATCTTCTGCGTGCCAGGCTCTGGGTTGGATGCTGGAGATAATTTAGAAGGGAGACATAAACCAACCATAAGGGAGTATAAAAGGTAATTGCTTTGATTAAGGGGTTTAAACAAAGCACAGTAGAAGAATGCAGGAGAAACAGAGAAATCTGCCTGGAGTCATCAAAAAATATCTCACGGAAAGGATGAGTTAGCACTGACAATGCAGTCAACCTGGGCTGGGGTATTATGGGGAAGAGAACAGCATGCATGCAGGCAAGAAAGGCAAAAAGCCACTCTGTAAGTCTGTCTTGCTCGAAAGTAATGCAGGCTTGACGAGGGGCGGAATAGGTAGGCAGGGGCCAGATCATGAAAAGCCCTGCAAAGTTTAGATTGAGTCCTCTACTCAGTAGTTTTTGAATACTTTTCAGCTAGAAGCACTTTGTTTAATGGAAATACTTACCAGAAAGCATAAACGAAACAAATTCGTAAAGTCCAGCTGCTCGCACTGAAGCTGTTACTTATTGGAGGGGAATGCTGGAACCTCATTTGTTTGTAACCCCCAAAACAACAGAGCCAAACCACTGTTTCAGGAGAGTGCAAGTTGTGGTGGGCAGCCTCTAACGTGGCCCCCAGTGATCACCACTTCCTGGTATTCATACTCGGCATAATTCCCTCCCTTGAGTGTGGACTGGACTTAGCAACCCCGAAAGTTGTGATGGAGTCATGTCCAAGATTGGGTTACAAAGACTGTGGCTTCTGTTGTCGTAGTCTTTCTTTCCCCTCCCCCAACCTTCTCTCTCTGAAATCTCACTCTGAGGGAAGCCGACTGCCATGTTTTGAGTGCCCCTATGGAAAAGCCCACATGGGAAGGAAATGACCATCTCTGGCCAACAGCCGGTAAGGACTCGACGCCTCCGACAAGCACATGAGTGAGCTTGGAAGCAAATCCTTCCAACTGAATCCTGAGATGAAACTGTTCTAGCTAACCCCTTGACTGCACTTGTAAGAGACCCTGAGCCAGCTGGGCTGCACCCAGGTTCCTGACCCACAGAAGCTGTGAGATAATTTGTTATGCAGCAAGAGATAACTAATACAGGAGCCAGTGAGGAATTCTGAGCCCAGAGTGACAGGATCAAGTATGAATTTTAAATATTAAATTAGGAATTTGGGAGTAACATATATACACTACTATATATAACATAGATAAACAACAAGGTGCTACTGTATAGCACAGGGAACTATACTCAATATTTTGTAATATATATTCTGGAAAAGAAAAAAATATATATATATATATATTCATTTTTATGAATCACTTTGCTGTACACCTGAAACTAACACAACATTGTAAAACAACTATACTTCAATTATATAAAAAAGAATTATCCAATGAGAATCTACTATTTAACCACATATTGCAATAAAATTGAGTAGTAAGATTTAAAAATAAAAAATAAAACATAAACTAGCTACCCCATTAAAAAAAATATTAAGTCTGGAATGAGCCAGGAGGAAACACTGAATGCAGCAAGACCAGAGATAAGGCAATTTCCAGTCTAGGAGGGAGAGGAAGGGGGCCTGAACAGTGCGGGTGGAAAGCAGAAGTGGTATAAATCCTTAAGAGGTAAAAATAAAATTTGGGATTATTTGAGTCTGGGGAGAAAATGAGTTTCAGGGACAATGCCAGTCATTCGCTAGGGAACAAAGAAGGAGGAATGTGTTTGGAGAGAAAGAGAAAGAGTTCCATTTGAGATGCGTGGAGATCAGATGGGCTGGGAGTCATCCTTAGGGAGAACAGTAATTGTTACTTGGAGGCTGGCTCAGAGAAGTCCGCAGTAGGGTATTCTGCATAAGAAATTGTACTTACATATTAGGGGGCTTCAGTCACACAGGCTGCACACTCCACTGCCTTTCCGGGCCAAGGAAATAACACAAAGGAATGAAGAGTTCTGCGTATAAAGTAATAGACTGAGGCAGGGACTGTTGAACTGCAGAGTGCCTGTCTTCCTTAAAGCTATCAAAACCAAACCCATATGAAACTCTGTGCTGTCTGGGAAACTGAATTCAGTTTCTAGAGAAGCTGGACTTTAACAGCACTCCTTAGGAAGGTGTCACAGCAGCGTGAGAAGGACATGAGCTTTGTGTCGTGGTCCAAACGCGGGTTGGAAAAGAATTTCCAGACACAAGGCAGAATGTAAAGTAGATAGAATTTATTAGAGGGAAGGATTGCTGCCAGAACAGCGGGCCAACTTCCTAGCAGTCTGGGAGAGTGGAGCCCGAACATGTGCTATGGATCAGTTTTTATAGCCAAAAAACAAAAGAATGGTCTGAGGCGAAAATTTTGTTTACTGATTGGTCAAGGCACATATACCTTCCTTCTATAGGGTGGGAGTGTGACAGGGCAGATGCCTTTCCTTATTTGGGACAGGTCCTATTGCCCAGGTGGGCGTCACCCAGGTGGGCTCAGGAATTTCGTAACCATCGCAACATGGTGGGGAGGGCGATTAAGAGTCCGGTAGGGGGTTTAACGCTGAAACTTTTTCAGGCAGGGTCGCCCTTTGTCCTTGAAGCATCATTGTCCTTGGAGCACCACACTTTGGAGTCAGGCAGCCCTAAGTTCAAATCTTGCCTCCACCACTGGCTAACTGATGTCACTTATGCTCTCTGAGCCAGCATTTTCCTGTATATAAGGTTAATAATAACAGTTTTAGTGGGGTGGTTGTGATTAAGTGAGGAGACAATGGTAGTTCAATGGCAAGTACAGTTCCTGCCACAAAGTAGGCACCTAAGAGGGTAGCAGACATTATGATGGTGATATACTAATGGCCATTATCTCCCATTGAAGGGCACTCTAAGACACAGTGAATGTCCTCACCATTGTTGACTTAAAAAAAATGCACAGGGCTTCCCTGATGGTGCAGTGGTTAAGACTCCCCCTGCCAATGCAGGGGACACGGGTTCGAGCCCTAGTCTGGGAAGATCCCACATGCCGCGGAGCAACTAAGCCCGTGCGCCACAACTACTGAGCCTGCACTCTAGAGCCCGCGAGCCACAACTACTGAGTCCACGTGCCACAACTACTGAAGCCCACGCACCTAGAGCCCGTGCTCCGCAACAAAGAGTAGCCCCCGCTCGCCACAACTAGAGAAAGACCGCACACAGCAGCGAAGACCCAATGCAGCTATAAATAAATAAATAAATAAATAAATTTATTTTTTAAAAATGCACAACATGAGAGTCGCGAGTTAAGTTTTATTTGGGGCAGAATGAGGACTGCAGCCCGGGAGACAGCGTTTCAGATAACTCTGAGAAACTGCTCCGAGGAGGTGAGGGGAGGAGCCAGGATATAGAGGAGTTTTGCAACAAAGGTAGTCGGGGCGTCAAAAGATTATTGTTAATTAAAGAAAACCAGATATCTCAAGTCAAGGAATTTAGTGCTTTTCTATATATGGGAAGATGCAAGAGTCTGGGCTCACTGAAATCATTCCTTTGATATGCACGTCAGCTCTCTGGGGCCAGTGTCCTGTATTTTCAGGCTCACCGCAGGGAGTGGTTGCAGTCTGATGGCTGCTAGATGGCAGGTATTCTTTTCAGCCCTGAGTTTCCTCGGCTCACGTTGGAGGGCTGCAATCATTAATGACTGTGACATCCTCTGTTTATTGATATGGCAGGAAATATTTCACTTCTCACCATTCTATTCAGAGAGTAGAAGAGTCATCACAGAGCATCCATGCTAGAGCTCTTAGTATTCAGTGTCCTGGAGGGTGTGGTGTATGTTTGTGTGTGTGTGTGTGTGTGTGTGTGTGTGTGTGTCTTGCAGGTACTTTGTATAATGGGAAGTTTAATGTCGGGAGGTATGTGGTGCAATAAGAAATCCAAGAACAGAAGTCATTGTACATTCAGGCCTCCAGGAACTGGGGTTGCGTGCAAACCAGACCTGGGACCAACGGCAGGAGGAGGGACCACTCTTGTGCTCCAGAAATGTGACTCTGCTATTCCGCATGTGTTGGTGCCTGACATCACCAACACACTTATTCTTTCTATTATTTTTTCTCCGCCTTATAGCTTCTCTTCCCTCATAGTACCTGCTTCCTTCTAACTTTGACCTCATACGGTCCCAACCCCAACTTATTCTTTTCCACCGTTAATTCTTTCTAATTCAGTTCTTGATATGACCTAGCTTTTTATCTTTCCTCCCAGTCTGAATTCCTGAGAGTGAGGATTTGTTTCGACCACCACCTTAACAGTCATCAGCAGCTGAAGGAAAAGAAAGCAAAGTCACGTGATACAAAGGCCACCTAAACTGCTCCTTTAGCAGGAGCTACGGGTGGACAGTTTCCCACTGAAGGAACTGAGGACACGGAGGCACCAAGGCTGACATGCCTGGTGTAGTGCATAGGTGAGTGTGTGTCCTGCAGAGGCTGGGAGGCTGGGGGTGGAAGGATAGGTCACAAATATGATACTGTTATTTCAGAAGTCGGTATGAGAATAATATTCAGCTATTAAAAAAAAAAGGAAATCCTGCCATTTGCAGCAACTTGGATGGACCTTGAGGGCACTATACTAAAATAAACCAGACAGAGAAAGACAAATACCTTATTCACTTATATGTGGAATCTAAAACAAAAACACCCCTTGCAAACTCATAAATACCAAGAACAGATTGGTGATTGCCAGAGGCAGGGGCCAGGGGGTGGAGGTGGAGAAATGGGAGAAGGGAGTCAAAAGGTATAAACTTTTATATGTAGGATAAATTAAGTCCTGGGCATATAATTACAGTATGGTGACTATAGTTAATATTTATCATATTACATATTTGAAAGTTGCTAAGATGGTAAATCTTAGAAGTTCTCATCACAAGAAAAAAATTTGTAACTATGTGTGGTGATAGATGTTAAGTAGACTTATTATGGTGATTATTTCACAATAGGTACATATATCAAAGCATTATGTTGTATAACTGAAACTAATATAACTTTATATGTCAATTATATCTCAAAAAAGTCAGATTGAAATTAGGTGTAGGAAGATGACATGTAACATGACAACATTGGAAGCTTCTTCCAGGAGACCCTCTTTCCCTCCCACCCACAATGGATCAGGTACAAAGAATCATCAATGCAGTTAGCTCTAATCATTACGTCTCTGGTGGCTTCATTCAGGTTCTTTACATACCTGTTTGTAAAATGAATCCCTTCTGTACCCCAGCTTCCAGGGGAGAGGATAAGACTTGCTTGCTTTCTCTGCTACTCATTCCTACTTGGCCTGGGTATATACCTGTGTGGAATTTGGGGCACCACTGTTACTCCAGGCCTGAGCAGACCTAGTTCACCTAGAGGGAAATAAGGGTAAGACCAAGACTGCTTCTCCTCACTGGCAGCTGGATTCCCCCGAGGAGCTGCTGTCCCCAGGGAATTTCATCCTTCACTTCCCAGAGAGACAGCCAAGTGCCACGGCAGCTGTTGTGATTTCCAGGAGGCACAGAGCTGGGGACTGCCACCCTTCTCGTATCTCCCATGGGTGCCCATCCAAATGCATATGTTTCTGTTTGGAAGCTGGAGGTGTAAATAGCTTTGAAAGTGAGAGGAGAGATTTGTGGATTCATAGATTGACAGGATTGGTTAAGTAAAATGTCCCTTTTATTACTCAGGAAAGTGGAGTCACAGAAAAGTGATGAGGTGACTTGCCCAAGGTCATCAAACTACTCATTCCACAATCTATCCTGGTAGAGAAAGAAATAGAAATCGTATATTGTGACCCTAAAGCTGCTGCTCTTTCTTCTGCCATAGAGATACGAAGAGGAATTGGCTTCTGCTTTTATGCATTTTACATTTTGATTACTTCTTTTCACTCTCTGCCCACAGTTGGTTTTTAGGGTGAGGTTTTGTTTCTGTTTTTTTTTTTTTTCTTTTTGGTTTTTTTAGGGTGAGATTTTGATACTGTGATATTACAGGCAAGGACCCAGCAATGCACAAACCCTGCCTTGCCTGCCACTGCCCTCTCCCCTTCCCACCAGGGTCCAAGGAAGCAAAGCACAAAAAGTAATCACAGGTTGTGAAACAAGATACCTCCGCATTAGGAGAGCCCAGGTGCCCATACCCCAAAGTAGAGCTCCCTGGTAAAAAAAAGTAAGTAGGGCCTCCTTCCTTTTGGGGTATCCCTGCCCTCTGACCATACGCAAAGAGGAAGAAGTCTAAGAAATAGGGGAACTATATGGCCAGGTTTGCACAATAGGCCTTGGTTTATTTGCTCCCCCAAATGCATATTAGGAGGAAAGTAGAAGAGAGAAGAGACTGGCTAGGCCTGATCCATCTAGAAGTGAGGCAGGAAGCACAAGAGAGGAGCACGTGGGTTCACACCCTTTTATAAATGTAACCTGTTTTCGTTACCTGGTGCTCTGTAACAAATCACTCCAAAACGTAGCGGCTTACAAGAATCGTTGATTCTGTCTTGCAGTTTCTGTGGATCAGGAGGAATTCAGACAGGGCACAGCAAGGAGGGCTTCTCTCGGCTCCACAATTTCTGGAATCTCCACAGAAGACTCAAAGGCTGAGGAGTGGACCTGTCTGAAGGAGCGTTCCCTCACGTGTCGGTGGCAGGCCGTCAGCGACAGCGCTCACACGTGACCTCTCCAAGTGGCTTCCTCTAACGCGGTCAGTGCCTCAAGAAAAGCCAGGTGGAAGCCATAGTAACTTTTATGACCCAGCCTCAAAGGTCACACAGTATCACTTCTGCTACATTCGACTAGTCGAGGCACTTGCAAAGGTCTGCCTGGGTTCAGAGGGAGAGGACAGACCCTACCTCGCAATGAATCACGTCAACATCACATCATAAGAACCGCACGAGAGATGAGACAGTTTGGGAAAATGCAGTACAATCTACGACATAGCCCAACCCACGTCTTGGGCTCTGACCATTCTGATTAGCAACTTCTTCCCTGTTGAGTGGGAAGCTAGGAAGAAGGTGATCTGCGACAAGCATGGCTAGGAAGAGGGCCTCAAGTTTTATTTCTTACAAAACCACCACCTGCTTCACACAGATATAAATTTAGAGACTCCTTGCCATGCTCTTTGTAACTTCCTTACCTTGGCCCCTAACAAAAATTCAAATCAGCTGCCTGTTTTGACTTCTAGATGGGACTAGGTTGATGGGTAGAAGGGCACATATGTGGATACTCAAGAAGGACTCCTGCCCCATTGACCCCTTCCAAACAAAAAAACAAAAACAAAATAAAACCTAACACTTTATTGAACTGTGCCTGAGAAATCCACATGAAAGTTAATTTGCCTTAGAACTATACCGGGACTTCCCTAGTGGTCCAGTGGTTAAGACTCCACACTCCCAATGCAGGGGGTCCAGGTTCCATCCCTGGTCAGGGAACTAGATCCCACATGCCACAACTAAAAACAAAAAAGATCCCGCATGCCGCAACAAAGAGCTCGTACATGGCAGTGCGGATCCCGTGTGCCACAACAAAGACCCGGGGCAGCCAAATAAATAAATAAATATTTTAAATAAACAAGACAAAACTATACCAAATGTTAAATTCAAACACAACACAGTAGCACTCATATCTCATTAATTGTGTATACCTTAGTGGAAATTCATTTGGGTTTGAACTGGGATAAGAGGGGTTAGAGATGGAGTTGAGAAGCTGTAAGGATAAGGTAGAGGAGGAAGGAAAAGCAGAAAGAGCAGAAGCTATAATTACCTGGAACTTTGCTGTGTTACGCTTGACCAAGCTCTAGTTCGTGAAAGCAGTTTACATGGTTTTCCGGCTGTAAACCCCCACTACCAGCTTGGGAATCACAGATCCTCCTCCAACCCTCAGCCAGACACCAGTCCTTGAGGCCAGGCTTCTCTTTGATCCTACCCCTCACTGGAAGTGCCTCTTCCTTGTGAGGACTCCTACAGTAAGAACTAGGTAATTCATATTTTCTAATTAAAAATAATAGTAATGACAACTAACATACTAACATTTATTAACAACTTACTATGTGCCACATACTGTGTTAAGTGCTCACACTGTCTCAAATAATCTTCACAAAAATAATCTACCAGGTGGATCCTAGTAACCACACCCTCTTCACGGATGAGGAAGCTGGAGGCACAGAGAGGTTCAGTAACTTGTCCAAGGCAGCACAGCTGATAAGGCAGCCTAACTCTGAAGTCCATGTTCTTAACCACTGCATTATTGCATAGAGAAACCTCATACAAACCAGTTACTGGGGGAAAGATCATTGTGAGCACATTTATTAATAAATAAATAAAAAGATTAAAATAGTGAACTAAAACTCTGCCTAAAATATTTAGTGAGGAGGGAAAAGTAGCAAATCAAGAGTAGAAAAAAATGAAACAAGAATATACATAAATAAAATAAAGAACAAAGCCAAGTTAGTGTATTAAAAAAGTAAAAAGTGTTTTCTAATAAATGACTATTGTCTCAATGAAAATAAGAAAAAAATACAAATTAATAAGATTAGAAATAAGAACATAATACATAACCAAATGGGTGCTTGCTTACAAAAATATAAAGCACTGTGACAGATCAAAAAACTGAGAAAGAAATACAAGCAGTTACTCCCACAAAGACGCCTAGCCCTGATGGATATATGAAAATTTCCCAAACTTTCAAAGAACAACAACAACAAAAAATCCCTGTTACATAAACTTTAAATGTATGTGTTTGTGTGTGTTGTACGTTACCCAATTTATTTTATGAAGTGAAAAATGATTGATTTCAAAATCTGAATAGGAATCAAATCAAATTATAGGCCAATCTCATTAATGAACATAAATGTTAAGATTTTGTGTTAGCAAAAGAAGAGAAAAACACTTTACATGTACTAGTCACTATGCTTAATTTTAGAAACACAAAACTGGTACAAAGAAGTAAAAGTAATATAGGATATCACATTAACAGGAAAATGGAAATTAATATAATATAATATAATATATTATAATATATAATCCAAAGACACTTGAACAAGTTTTTGGCTATAATTCTCGTCTCTTCCTGATGAAAACTTTTTTTTAAGATTATTTATTATTTTATTTATTTATTTTATTGGAGTATAATTGCTTTACAATGTTATGTTAGTTTCTGCTGTACAACAAAGTGAATCAGCTATATGTATACATATATCCCCTCCCTCTTGTCCTCCCTCCCATCCCCCCCATCCCGCCCATCTAGGTCATCACAGGGCACGGAGCTGAGCTCCCTGTGCTATACCGCAGGTTGCCACTAGCTATCTATCGCTGATGAAAACTTTTAAAATCAAGTGTTGGTAATTTAGGGTTGCTTTTTGTCATATGGAATTTAGTTCAGTAATTCACCAGAAAGGCAGATTCCTGCTCTGCATTGTTTAAACTCATCTCTTTTATATGAGAATATATCCTTTACTTCTGGGGAAGGAATGTGGAAGAAGGGGTATTGGTAACAAGAAAAATATCAGCGTCTTAGGGCAGGGACCCTCATAACTACAGACTGTGGCACTAGGGATCTAGGGTCCAAGGAGAGAAGAACTCAAGAGACTCATGTGTATGAAATACACCAGTAATGCCCAGAAAAAGGAGGAGGAACAATTGCTTCTGGATGTCCTAATATACCTTTTTTTTTTTTTTTTGGCTTATTTTGATTTGAGCTGCTGCCAAATTATTTTTATCTTCAGCCCTTCCAAACAGGAAACTAAGGCAACATTAGCTAAACATAATGGGGTGTGTATTGAAAACAAAGAGTCGATTTTATTCTTAAAGAAGAAACACATATTGGTTTCTCAAATCAGATCTATTGTTCCAGAAATGTTGTCAATAACTATTCAAGAAGAAAGAAAATATTATGTATATATATCAGAAAGGAAGAAACAAAAGTATCTATTTTACAGATAGCATGATTACAGACCTAGAAATCTAAGGAAATTAACTAAAAATTTATGGAAATAATGAGTTTAGTTGCAGGACTGACTCCAAAAAATTTGTAGGTATCTGTGTATATTATATATATATGTGTGTATTGTATTATATATGTATCAGTATATGTGCTAATATATAACAAGGAAATAAAATTAAAATGGATTCTATTGCTGCTATTACAACAAAAAAGGATTAAATACATGGGAACTGATTTAACTTGTGTCAAGGTTTATTCAGAGAAATTATAGAGAGGGCGGTTAATAAATTGAGTGCTATACTTGCTGATTAAGAAAGTAAATATAATAGTATTTCCAAGTTTAAAATGTAGATTTATCAATTAAAGCCTCAGCAAGTTAAAGTCCCTAACAAATGAAGAGAACAATTCCTCTGGTATAATAACAAGAATAACGCCACAGAATTTTATTTTAAACGTAATGATTACTGACTCACCCTACTGTATATTTTGCTTTACTAAATTTTAAAACATATCATAAAATGGTAATTATAAAAGCAATGGAGCACTAAGTTAAAAAACATAATAAAGTTGTTGAATCAGAAAAAATAGAAATGTAACAGATTAACTCAAACTCTGAGTTTAATATGTGATAAATCAGAACTAGGACAGTGAGGGAAGGAATCGCTAATAAATACCATTGAGATAATTAGATATTAGTATAAAAAAGCATTTACTTATACACACAGTAATTAAAAACAAAAATGGAATCAGATCAACTTTGGTGGGTTTCTAAAATTCCTAAGTCTCCTTTGCTTTCTTGGTAAAATGGAACTCATAATACCTAGCTTGAGGGTACTTTGGAGGAGTAACTTAGATAATGTATGTAGAGTACTTACCATAGTGCCAGAACATAGTAAATAGTGTTATCACGAGTCAGGGCATTAAATATATACTAGAACAAACAAACTGGTTTAATGACCTAGAAATACAAACAGGAAAACATGTTTATCCAAGTGGTGGAGAAGAAACAAATTTCTGACCATAGAGGCATGAAGGACATTATCAGAGACAAGATGGATGTACAAAAATTTAAAAAAAAAACAACTTTCAAACAAAATATATTATGGAGAATAAACATATATTATTGAGCTCCTGAGTGAGGTAGCTTTGGAAAGAGTATTGCCAAGCCAGAGAGGGGAGGGACTGAATTTCAGGATGGCCTGAAGACTCACTCTGTATTTGTCAAAAAGCCCTTCCAGGGGCTTCCCTGGTGGCGCAGTGGTTGAGAATCTGCCTGCCAATGCAGGGGACACGGGCTCGAGCCCTGGTCTGGGAAGATCCCACGTGCCGCGGAGCAACTGGGCCCGTGAGCCACAACTACTGAGCCTGCGCGTCTGGAGCCTGTGCTCCGCAACAAGAGAGGCCGCGATAGTGAGAGGCCCGTGCACCGCGAGGAAGAGTGGCCCCCGCTCGCCGCAACTAGAGAAAGCCCTCGCACAGAAACGAAGACCCAACACAGCAAAAATAAATAAATAAATAAATTTATAAAGTTCCTACCAAAATTCTTAAAAAAAAAGCCCTTCCAGAATGAGCCAAGAGCCTTCCCATGAGTTCAAAGGAACTCAAACCGAGGAAAGGTGGTCCCCCTCCCTATTCTGTCACCCTCTTTGGCTAGTTTTGTCCAGAGCCCCGTGGTCCCTCCTTCTCCAGCTTGGGGTCCAGAGGAGCTTCACGTGGTCATGCTGGCACTGAGCCATTTCCCTCTCTTCACAGGGACTGCTCACCTGGCTCAGCTCCGGTCAGTCCAGCTGCCCCTGCTAGCCGCCCCCAGCCTGCCCAATGGTCCAGTGTCCTCTTTACCTTCTCACCCACCTGTTTAATTCTCATTTTCTCACTTTTTCCCCCCTCTAGTAATCCCAAATTGCACATCATTCCCATACTCCCACCCCAACCAATATATATTCTGTATTAGTCAGGGTTCTCCAGAGAAACAGAACCAATATTTAAAAGGGAGTTTTAAATAAGGAATTAGCTCACAGGATTATGGAGGCTGAGAAGTGCAGACCCAGAAGAATCCATGGCATAGTTCCAGTCCAAGTTCAAGCCTCAAGGCAGGGGAAGACCCATATCCCAGTTCCAAGACAGTAAGGTAGAGAGAGAGGATTCTTTCTCACTCAGTCTTTTATTCTACTCAGGCCTTCAATGGATTGGATGAGGCCCACTCACATTGGAGAAGGCGATCTGTTTTACTCAGTCTACCAATTCAGTGTTAATCCCATCGAGAAACCCCCTCACAGACACATCCAGAAATAATATTTAATCAAATATCTGGGTACCCCATGGCCCAGTCAAGTTCATACATGAAATTAACCATCGCACCTTTGAAATGTAGTTCATATTTCTAAGCCTTTGTGCAGGGACTGTTCCCTTTGTCTGGACCACTCTCCCCTTTTCCCTTCTTCATCTGTATAATTACTTTATCCTTTATGACTCAGGTAACTCCTCCAGGAAGTCTTCCTTGACACATCCTCGCTGAACCGAAAGCCTCTCTTCCAAGCATCGGAGCAGCCTGTGTGCTTCTCCCTGAGTAGGCTGCAAATTCTTTGTGGCCCAGGGACAGTCAAAGCTCTTAGCCGTCTCAGTTCCTAGCGCAGTGCCTGCCTCACAGCAGTCCTAAGAAAGGTCTGTGCCATCTGCTGCTGTCTACCCCGCTGAAGACTACTAGTTTTTTTTATTTTTTAATAAATTTATTTATTTATTTTTGGCTGCATTGGGTCTTCGTTGCTGCGTGCGGGCTTTTCTCTAGTTGCGGCAAGCGGGGGCTACTCTTTGTTGTGGTGTGCAGGCTTCTCATTGTGGTGGCTTCTCTTGTTGTGGAGCACAGGCTCTAGGCGCGTGGTCTTCAGTAGTTGTGGCACGCGGGCTCCCCCTCGCGGGTTCTAGAGCGCAGGCTCAGTAGTTGTGGCGCACGGGCTTAGTTGTTCCGCGGCACGTGGAATCTTCCCAGACCAGGGCTTGAACCCATGTCCCCTGCATTGGCAGGCAGATTCTTAACCACTGCACCACCAGGGAAGTCCTTACATGAGGAATATTTAGAACAGTGCCCTGCAACAGTAAGGGCTGTGCAAGTTTTCTCTATGATAAAGACAAAGGTAATTATCATGCATATATTAAGTCACACTAAGGGCGCATTCTCTCCCTCACTCTCTTGCTCTCTCCTTACTCTTTTAACGAAAAGAGGTGTGATCTTAAAAGTTTGGCAACTACTGCTTTATTTTACTAACTCTTTTGGAGGCAAAGAAACAAATGACTCTGGGCCTCAGAGTAAGATCCCTCCCGAACTGCCTCCCCCAGCTGAAGTCAGCCTCCAGCCTTGGAATCCGCCAAACTGCCTAACTCCTCAAGCGTTAATAGAGGGCGCTAATATGCTGGGATTATTTCTCTTGTGTTGTCCTCTGGCCCAGCCCTGTCCCGGAGTTGGAGACAAACTGCTACACAGAGGTTTACCCTCTGATAGCTGGGGGATGGAGAGACCAAGGAACAAGGCTCCACTGACAGCGGCTTCCCACTCCCTCCAAGGAAGAAGAAAGGGGTCTGTGTGCTGAGGCCGCTCCCTTGCCAGGAGCCCGGCAGAACAGCTAATGATACCAGGCCCTGAGCTCCCGCTTCCCCCATCTCCAGGCTGAGGTGCCAGGGAGTGGGAACATCAGCTGCAGAGAAAAGAAGAAAGAAGTGCATTGAGTTGTGCTCCTGCTGCCTGCTTTCCTTTCCTCTTTCACTCTTTCCAGTGACAGTCGCATAGTCTGTATCCCCTCGCCGCCTCAATGTCCTCAAGCCCAGAGGTCGGCTCCGCTATCTCTCCTGTCTCCCTGGATGTTCCCATCCCAGATTCCCATCTTCCTAAAGGGAAGTCCCAGAAGAACTTTCTGAAGTTCCAACCCCCACTCCAGGCTCCTCTCCTTTCCCCTCCCATCTGCCTCTCACGTGCTCAGATAGACTTATAACTTATGCAAATAAACATAGATGATTATGTAAATGATGCCTTCCCTTTTCTCATCCCAATTCTGGTAACACTAGGAGAAAGTAACGATAATGATTAAATCCTGCCATTTGCAACAACATGGATAAAAATTGAGGGCATTATGCTAAGCGAAATAAATCAGGCGCAGAAATACTATATATATGATCTCACTTATATGTGGAATCTAAACAAACCAAACTCGTAGATACAGTAGATTGGTGGTCACCGGAGGCTGTGGGGGAAGGAGGGTGATGAGTGAAGGTGGTCAAAGGGTACAAACTTAGAGCTGAATACATTCTGGGCATCTAATGTATAGCATGATAACTAAAGTTAATAATACTATTTTGTTTTGCTGAGAGAGTATCTCTTATCTGTTCTCAACACACACACACTCACACACACACACAAAGTAACTAGGTGAGGTGACGGTTGTGTGAATTAACCTTATGGTAGTCATTTCCCAGTATATACTTATATCAAATCATCCCATACACCTCAAACTTACACACTGTTGTATGCCAATTATATCTCAATAAACCTGGGAAGACAACAGTAATTAAAAGATAGAAAATAGAATCAATGTGTAAAAGGTAAAGAGGCTGAAATTTAATCTAGAAAAGAAAATGCAATGGCTTTTTCACAGCAAGATTCAATTTCCACAGAGGATAAAATAAAAGAGGACTTTGACCCTCAAATTTCCATTAAAGCTTCAAATCTATAGCAGATTGTAGAGTCTGACTCCCTATATCCATTAGGTTTTCCCATTGAAATTAGGGGCTCTTAGGAAGTGGTCAAAAGGGCTAATTGCTATATTATACCAATAGCTCATGCTACTGTATTGGAATACAGCTTATATTATACACTGGACAAAACACTGAATTTTCTGTCTTATAGACCAAATCTCTTCACAGAAAGAACCATAAATCCAACTGTTGAATTACTATTTTTAAAACTCTTCTCATAATTGTAAGAATTAATAAAGCTGGCTTTTCATGAACCACATAAGAATAAGCAACTGGGTTTTTTAATTGAAAGGGTATTACAATACTCATTTTGGTAGATTGAACAAGATCTACAAGAAAATTATGTACATCTTATGTAATTTTTTTAAGTTTGAGAAAGGTAATTGGAAGCCAACTACATGATGATCGCTGGAAATCTGATAATATCAAATGCTGTTATGGCTGAAATTCTCTCTCCAATTTCCACCTACTCAGATTGCCTATTATTTATAAAACTGACCCACATCACATCTACACACAAGCTCTAGGAGCCCACAGAACATTTTGTTGAAAGTTTTAAAAACAAATGTTATGACAGAACTATCGTTAAACATATGAATGATATTCTATTGCTTGGTTAAAATTGTATCTCTAAATTGGAAATTTTAAGAAAACTTCTTAGCAGCACCATCTAGTGGGGAGAGCAGCAAAAATCCTACTCTCAATATACCCAGTTCATGGAATGATTTATTTAAAGTTTACCTCATTAGTTTTGTTCCATTTTCTGACATAGAGTCTAAATTATGAGGTATTACTGAGGACCAGTTGAATAACTGAAAATACAGAAATATAGCAAAACTTAGATTTTCTGCAACAGTTCAGATTTCAAATTTTCATACATTCTAATAACAAATATTTTTGAATTTTATATTTATGTAATGTTATTGTCTTAAATAAAAAGTTTAAATTGTACAAAATGTCATTTTATTTTTAGTTCTTTGTAAGTATTTTTTAACACAAATCATAAATTAGGAAAAATTTTATTGGATCATGCATTCTGTAGTTACAGGTGGGTAGACAAGTCATAAGTTAGGTTACCAATGGAAATTTAGTTTTTATACCACCTTACATTAAGCTGTGCTAGACAGTTTTAAACAGACAATCATTAGATGAGCAGTCATTCTACAACTTTCCTTTAGTGTTCCTAAGATAGCCTGGGCTAATCTCCAGCATGCAGAACATGAGGTATAATATTTTAGAATGGCAAGCCTCAGACAAGGGGTAAATTAAGATTTTTACTTCTTCAATAATTACAGTTGACCCTTGAACAACACACTTTTCAACTGTGAGGGTCCAATAAACATATTGGAAAATTTTTTGGAGATTTGCGACAATTTGAAACAATTCACAAACGAACCACGTAGCCTAGAAATATTGAACAATTTAGGAAAAAGGTATATAAGAAATACATAAAATATATGTAGATACTAGTCTAGCCTAACATAGCCATAAGGTGAGTGATATTTAATATAAAATTAATAATGTGTTAGTTTTCTGTTACATAACTTTGCTTTCAAAGAATTACATTACTGTACAATATGCCTCTCTCTGGTAATTGGGTAAACTGTGTATCACCCTACCATCACAGGTAAGTGGGTTCTCCTAATGCAACAATGTTTCCCATACTGTATTCTGAATATGACTGTAACACTCTACACCATAAAAATTTTATAACAATTCATTCATTAACATATAGGCTAGGCTACCATAAAGCAATCATACTGCTGCTGCTTTGTTATTGATGCATGAATCGTTATACCTGTAAATAAATACAAATTTCTTTTTCACATTATCTTTTCATTTTTGATGTCTAGTGTTAGTAATAAGGATAACATCTACCATGTTCTGTATCATATAAGACAATATTGATGTAGGTACTGACAGATGATTCATCTTGTAAACAGACAACATAAACTAACTGTATTAATAAATACAGTACAGCCTGTAAATGTATTTTCTCCTCCTTATGATTTTCTTAATAACATTTTCTTTTCTCTAGCTCACTTTACTGTAAGAATACAGAATGTAATACATATAACATACAAAACATGTGTTAATTGACTGTTTCTGTTTAGGTAGGGCTTCCTGTCAACAGTAGGCTATCAGTTGCTAAGTTTTGGAGGACACAAAAGTTATACATGGACTTCAGCTGCCCAGGGGGTCAGCACCCCTAACCCCCACATTGTTCAAGGGTCAACTGGTATATTGAGCATCACCTATGTACCAGGCACTGGTCTAGGTTCCAATTAGAACAACGAACAGAACACCCAAAATGCCTACTTTCAAGAAACTTACATCAGGGGAAGGGCCATAGAAAATAAGCAAATAAACAAACATATAATATGTCAGACAGTAATTGTGCTATGGAGAAAATGCAGGATCAAAGAGATAGGGAGTAACAAGGAAGGGGATGGTTGCTCTTGTATGTGAGGTAGTCAGAAGGACCTTCTAACAAGCCGCTGGGAGAAGCCAAGGACCTGAGTTCCCCCAAGGATATTCACCTTGGCTGAAGGTAGATGCCTTGTCCAAGGCCATGCCTCCCTCCCTGGGGGAAACCCACACCCAAAAAGGTGAAAGTACAAAGGCCCAACCCCCTTGCCTCAATTCAGGACATCTCTGAAGGGCTGTCTGAGCCTCAGAACTCCCCAAAGATCTGCTGAAGCTTCTGCTACATCTGCCTCAGTTCAACTCCTCCTTCTGTTCATTCGTGCTTTCTTCACTCCCTTACAGGTGTTATACCCAAGAGCACTCACCAGTAGACTTCCGGCATGGAAATCTCTATTTCAGAATCTCTTTCCTGGGAAACTTGCTCTATGCCAATTGCTAACAGAAGTGGTCCTAGGAAGCAAAATCTGAAATGGGATTTTAGAGCTAGATTATAAACCAGCCAACTGGCAATGAAAATGTCATCTGGTGGTAAGTGGAGTATTGAAAGCGCCTAGCATGCTGTAACTGCACAAAAGTTAAAACTTTCATCAGTGGAGAAGTTGGGATGGGATATCCACAGAAGGTAATGAGGGCATTTTTCAGGCATTTAAGAGGTTACAGAAAGTTGTAATGGATTCAGAGGGCTGTTGCTGGGGACTATTCCTGTCCTGGAGAAATATAATAAAAGGTGTGAAGGTGATTAACTACCGATCTAAGACAAACTGTGAATGTCGGAGGGTTTCCCTGGAAGCGTATAAGACAGACTTATCTCCTGTAGTCACAGGACAGAAAAAGCAGAGGTCAGGCCCAGGATTTAATTATGAGGGAAATGGAGTTTCAGAGAAGGGTGAATTCTCATGGCAATTCTGCTTTGCCAAGGTTAAGGCCCTGATTGAGAAGAAATGGGACCCTGTGACTGGCAATGGGGACATCTGGGTCAGTGAATTTGAAAATATCAAATTCTGAGTTCCCCTGAATACTTTGGGCCTGCAGAGGAGGCCGGCCCCTCCTTCCTAAAGACTTGTGTTTCACCCTTGCTCAAAGACAGTTCAGGGGCTTCTGTTATGCAAGACACACACTCAGCTCGCGAAATAACTCCCCTCCTGGGCATCAGAACAATAACTAGAGTTAAGTCACAAAATAACCCATTTAGGGGAGTGTTAAGACTAAGGGAAGAAAGGGTTTATATCCTCAAGGAGGTATAGGATCCAGCCAAGAGGTGTTGGCAGAAGCTGGGAGAGTATGTTTGGGAGTGGATCCTGAGGGGGCTGGATCAAGAGGGGCAGAACATGAACTTTGGTAGAGTGAGTTTACTGATGTGGAAACCTTTTCCGTGATACAGGATTTAATGCCCAGGCAGGCTCTAGGACACACATTACTAACACAGTGCTAGGTTGGCTCTTGGAGGCTTGGAGAAAGTGATGGCACACACGTGGTGAAGTAGATATGCTGAACTGCCATGACAGGTGGTGGAAGAAGGGAAAAAAAGACTCAGAGAGTTGGTTTGAGTGGGCAGTGGCAATGGCTTGGGTGGTTGGTCAGGGACCAGAAGGAGAAATATTGGAAGATAGGAGACAGCAAAAACTGGGGAATTGAGGGATGCACTGATGGGAGTGGGCACAAAGTGTGAAGAGCTGTGCATGACATGTTAATTCCATCCAGGAAACGTCTACCACAGAAGATGAATTAAACAACCAAGTAGACAGAGTGACCAGGCTAGCGGACATCAACCGGCCACTATCATTACCCACATTAGTGCTGCTGGCACAAGTGGCCCATGACAGAGAAGGCTTGGTTGTAAGGATGAAGCTATGCATGAGCCCAACAGAATGGATGCCCACTCATCAGGGCTGATCTAATTGCTGAATGTACAACTTGCCCCAGATGCAAGTTGTCATGGCAAGACCAATCAACCACTTGGTGGTAAGCCAACTACATGGATACTCTTTAGTCAGCAGGTCAGTGATTCATCTTGACTGGAATTGACACATATTCCATGTGTGGGTTTTCCTTTCCTGACTGCAGGGCTTCATTTTCCAAGGACTTCAAGAGGATCTGAGCCAGTAAAATAAGAACTCACATAATATTGCATCAGACCAAAGGACATGCTTTAAAACAAAGGTGGTACAGAGGTAAGCATATGACCATGGATTCCCTGTTCCGATCAGATAATACACCACCCAGAAGCTACTAGCCTTCCTAATAGAATAATGGAATATCTCTTAGAAGGTATTACTGAGGTTCCAGCTTGGAGATTATATCCTGTGAGGATGGGGTACCATCCTCCAGGATGCAGTTCACATCCTGAATCAATAACTGTTATCTGGTGCTATGTCCGTAACAGGTAAAATACAAGGTTATAGGAACCAAAGACTGAAAGTAGAAGTGGCCCCATTTATCATCACGGCCAGTGACCCACTTGGAGAGTTTTGTTTCCTGTACCAGAAATTAACACCCTGAGGTCTAGAAGACATGGTTCCTAGAAGGGAAATTCTTCTGCCAGAAACACAGTAAGATCATTTTAAAGCTATATGTGCCCATTCAGTCACTCCTGGCTTTTTGTGTCAAGGAAAGGAGTCCCGCCCACTGGCTGGGTATTTGACCCCAATCACAGGAGGAGGCAGGACTATAGATAGAACATCAGCAGGGCTACAGAGAAAACTTGACCAACATAATTAGCAAGCTCGATCTTAGAATAGCATCCTAGATTCATCAAACAGAGAATGCACATTCTTTTCTAGCACACACAGCTGTTTATAAAAACTGATAACATGTGAAATCAAAAGAAGTCTATTACACAAATACAAAAGAGTTGATAGCATATGGATCAATGGTTTCCAAACATCTTTGATCATGTACCTGCAGTGTTGCAGTTTCCCTGGGAAGCCTACTCTGAGATGGAGATGAGTGTGCAGATTGTTTAAGGAGGGCTCTTGGGATTAACACCTGTGAAGGAGAAGGGAGGAAGCAGGAATGAGCAGAGAGAGAAGTTCAGCTGCAATTGGATACCAATGAAGGCCCCAGCCCAATGTCCTTGGGAGCTCGCGAGCTATGTCAGCCCTTCAGAGCTGGGACAAGAAGATCAGGTGCTTACACCCCTGAGTTGAGCAATCATTGAATACAAGCTATTTTTTTAAATTAATTTTTATTGGAGTATAGTTGCTTTACAATGCGTGAGTTTCTACTGCACAGCAAAGTGAATCAGCTATATGGATACATATATTCCCCTCTTTTTTGGATTTCCTTCCCACTTAGGTCACCGCAGAGCATTGAGTAAAGTTCCCTGTGCTATACAGTAGGTTCTCATTAGTTATCTATTTTATACACAGTATCAATAGTGTATATATGTCAATCCCAGTCTCTCAATTCATCCCCCCCAACAAGCTATTTTTGGAAGAAGTTGTGACCTTGAGCAAGGCAATCCTGAAAGAAGGCCATTTTCTGGTAACACTCCTAACCAACTCGGAGAATAAAATTTTCATTCCTAAAAGAGGATCTGGGTAGCACATCACATAAATTTTGAGTATACATCTCTAATACATAATAATAGGATGTTTATAAATTATATACTTTTACTATTATATTGACATATATGTACATTTTAAACACAATAACATAGAAGTTTATAAAGAATGAGATTGTGATGAAATAAACAATGTATTAAAACATTTTGCATAGGTGATGGTTTCATACTGCTATTCACTAATATAAGACACAATACACACTTAGGGCAGGCAGGCTTCATCATGAATGGTAGGTTATAAGTCAATATTTCTAATAATCTTCTTGATAATTTCAATTTTTTGGCCAACTTCTTACCTGATCTGACTCCTTTGCTTGCATTATTTGTGTTATCTTCAACTGTTCTTTCTTTCAAAGACTATTTTTAAGGGTGCTTTCTTTGAAGGAATCTTTTGTGAGGGTTAATTTAGTTAAATTAAATAATTTAGTCTAAATATCCACTTAGCCCAGCATACATAATTTGCAATATTTCTCAATATGCTGGAAGCAAATGTAAGAGGGAGGATGCCACTGTCCACCTCTCTACATTTTGGAACTCGCCCTCTTCCCACACGACACTCCGTTCCTGACGTGTGGCTGTCTGAGACACAACCTGGTGAGGACAGCAGTGTTCTTATCTACATGAAATATTAATAAAGATTAATCTCTTATTTTTTAGACAAAAATAAGTAACAAGAGTAGTTTTAAATATTTTCTGTCTGCACCTCTATGGATCCTCTTTCATACCGTCTTCGGTAGGGGCACCCCATTTTAGAGATCTCTGATCTAGTGAGCAGGTTTGTGCACCCCAGATCCAGTGCCTCCCTTTTGGTCAGTGCTGAGAGATATTGCTTCTTGAATTACTCCTCTTTCCATCTTTTCTTCTGATAGCACATACTTTGTTAGTGTTCTTATCTCTAATCAGGTAGGAGTCAATTTGAGGTTTAAGTAGGCCTGTGAGACTGTTTCCTACTAAGTTGATGTAATCCTTTCTGCTATCCCTTTGTCCTTGTGGTCTAGTTTTTAAATTATGTTCAGGTTCTTGGTGGTGTCTCCATGAATTGCCTACAACAATTACATGTGAAACATAACATACAAGTTTATTAGCAATTCAACATCAAGTTGAAAAACACATCACACTGGCAAAAAATTGTTTTTCTTAAAACAAGAAATCCTGTTTAATGAGATTAGATTCTCAAAGCTGCCTGTGTGTCAGAATGACCGATGGCACTGAGAAAAACAAAACCAAAACCAAAAACAAAACAAAACAAACCCACTCATTCTTGGACCCCACCTGCATTACTTAGGGTCAGCTGTGAGGAATTAAAGAACTACAATAACAGGGTCTTACCCATGATGGGAGTTGCTTTCTCTCTCACACAAATGACTGTTGGAAGGCAGAGTAGCAACTCAGCTCCATGAGGTCTTGGGGGACCAAGATCTTTGCAGCCTTCCTTTCTGCTATCCCTAGGGAATTTTGTCCTTGTGGTCCAGTATAGTGGGTTGACCTCCAACCTTCACATCTATGTTCCAGGCAGCAAGATGGAGGAAGGGGAAAAAAAAGAAACAGGAAAAGGATGCATATCATCTGATCCTTAAGGTAGTTTCCCAAAATCTGGCATGTGACACTGCCACTTACATCCTGTTGTCTAGATCTCGGTCACATGTTCACAACTGGATGCAAGAGAAGCTGACAATAATACTGTTTATTCTGAACAACCAAATACTCAGCTAAAAATTGAGGAGTTTATTGCTAGAGAAGAAGAGAAACTTTGGGAGACAGCCAACAGTCTCTGCCAAAACTTACAAATCAGCGACTCTTTAGGCCTTGGCGGTCTTCAGGAATCCAAGTGCACTTATGATTTGGTTGGAGAAGGTTTTGCTGTACCCCATCCTAAGGATCTCATATTATGTCCAGAATTAGCAACTGCTAATTGTGCTCTCTTAGAGAAGGTGGAAAGATGGGCACAAGGTCGATTGCATCAGCTCTGTGCCTGTCATTTTATCAGATGCTTTCAGGCATCACTCAGCTAGGCTATTTTAGGTTTGGTGAAAGAGAACAAATAAATATTACAATTAAAATACCCTGGAATTCTTTTGACAAGAATTAAAAGCCCTGTTCATCTTTCTCACGTTCCTCTTTCTCAGGGTGCTAGAAAAAAAAAATACTAAGAAGAACAGACAAGACGTACAGTTGACCCTTGAACAAGGCTGGGGTTAGGGGCATTGACCCTTCTCCCAGTCTAAAAATCCACCTATAATTTATAGTGGGCCCTCCATATACACTGTTCCTCAGTATCTATGGTTCCTCCGTATCAGCAGATTCAATCAACTGTGGATGGTGTAGTACAAAAGTATTTACCATTGAAAAAAATCCATGTGTGACTGGACCTGCACAATTCAAACCCGAGGTGTTCAAGGGTCAAATGTAATCTTTTCTAAAAATTTGGTCCACTGGAGACACCAATCTAAATGGAGACTTTCCCTCTACTTTTGTCAACTTTGTTTAGAGAGATACTTACAGCAATAAAGAGAAGAAACTGTTTTGGGGCTTGAAACCTCTACACGGTGTGCCCTGGAAACAATACTTGGTGTTGTTTACAACAACAACAATAACCAACAACAATAGTTGGTGTTGAAACAACTTGTGGTGTTGCACAACTCCACAGGGTACTGTTCACATTATTTCTATGTGAATGGCAGCCCCTTGGAGCATGGTATAAATGGTGTCCTTCAGAGTTGTGTAATGTTGCTGTCCTGCAGGGAAGCAGTGTAACTTGTCTGTTAATCTCGAAATACATGTAAACTGGCAAAATAGCCATGTGGCATTGACAGTCCCAAGAAGAGTCAAAGACTATTCTGTTCTTGAAGAAAGCTGTTTTTAAACATAGTCCAGAGAACTTGATTTATATTAATTTCATCAATGGCTACCAAGAGGGTTCAGCTAATCTAGTGAATCTGCAATATTTCTGAATTTCTAGGTGTCTATTTTAAAGACAAGTGTAAGACCCTAGAAATTCCAAGTTTCTACAGTGCTGTGGAATATGATTTGCATGCACATTTCTGTCATATCGTTAATCAGGGGAGTTTAGGATCCCTCACTTTCTTTCTTGCGAGCACACCTGTTCCTGCTGGAAATGAATAAGTAGATAGCAACCTCAGCTGCACGGTGGCTTTCCCGATTTAAGGAACATCATTAGTCTCGTCTTTAAAGCTGGAGTATTATGGCAAAGCTTCAAGGGTGCCTCTAATATGTAGCTCTTGTCAGAGTCAATTACCATTAGAACACATTTTTAACATGTCATTTAGAAGGTGTTTTTTAAAAAAAAGATAGTTTTAAAATTATTAACAACAAAATAAGTCTTTAAGCAAGTGCATTTTCAATAATGGGATAGGATATCCTGGAAAGGTTTCTTCATATTAGCCACTGTTGTTTGTGGGACCCAACAGTTTGAATCAGTTTTGCCTCCTTTGACACAAAATAAGGATAATTGAACTCATGCTTCTTGTTCCCATTTTATATCAATATATAAAGTATTGGTCCTTAACATTTATTGGGTCATAGACATGTCAGAGAATACAATGTAAGATATGGCGCCTTTTCTAAGCAATGCACTCAGATACATATACACAAATGTTAGCATAAAGTTTCAGGGATTATTGACTCAAAATCTATTCATAGACACTCTAGTTTCAAAACCCCAATCTAAAGGAGAATGTAGGATGAAAATAAGTTTTAAGAACTAAAAAAAAAAGGAACTCAAAATCGAAATCTACTCAAGGTCTAAAGAAGAAAAAGTTGATGTGTGTATTAATTTGAAATAAGTTTACATTAATTTGAAACTAAGACACTTTGGAGACAGAGTTACTATTTTCAGGAATTTTTTTCTACTGATGTCTTTAATTTCAAGGACCAATTTATATAAAATCCAGCAATACACATCTCAAAAATTATTCTAAATTGAACTACAACTCAGCGCACACTCTAGAAGTTTTTTTGGTTTGTTTTTTACAATGGAAAACTTGTGCTATGTTCTTTCAAGATTTCTCTATCAGAACTTTTGGTAATTTTGTTTGGGTTCACTGGTGAAAATATTGTAAAAAACAGTTCATTTACATCATCCTGAAGGACAATAACCTAAGCCCATTTGTTTGTTTGTTTACTTATTTATTAACTGTATTAAGATATAATTCACATACCATACAGTTCACACATTTAAGGTATACAAGTCAATGGTTTTTAGCAGATTTACAGAGTTATGCAACCATCACCACAATAATTTCAGAACATTTTCATCAACGCAGAAAGAAACCCTGTACCCATTAGCAACCACTTCCTATTCCCCACCCCCAATCATTCCAGCCTTAGGCAAGCTGTAATCTGCTTTCTGTCTCAATAGATTTGCCTATTTTTTCACTTAGCATAATATTTTCAAGGTTCATCATGTTGTAGCATGTATTAGCACTTCATTTCTTTTTATGACTAAATAATATCCTATTGTATGGCTATTCTACATTTTATTTATCCATTCATCAGTTGATGGACATTTGGGTTGTTTCCAATGTGGGGCTATTATGAATAATTCTGCTATAAACATTTGTGTACAAGTTTTTGTGTTGACTAGCCCCTCAACATTTAACCAGACAAGGCAAAAAGTAAAAAGAGTTCTTATAACAAAATTATACAAAATTTGTTTTACAATAATTTTAGACTTGCTAAGATTTCATACCCAACATCACAAAGGCATATCATGACCGGGAAATGCAGCGTGACTTTATCACAGAATTAGAAGAGGTTACATCCCTGAGATCTCTTCTTACACTCAGTCAACAACTTAACTACTTTCCATTACTTCTGTTTGACTAGAAGAGTAAATAAAGACCAGGTTGTGGACATCCGGTGGTCTTGAGGAAATTATTATAAAATGTTACTGAGCCCCTTGCAAGCAGCAAACAACTGTGCACATGGGCCTTGGACAGAAGTGTTATATTGAGCATGACTTGCCAAGCTACCCTGACCTCCCCATTCTGGTCTTAAGTATGTGGGTTCCTCACCAACTCCCAACTGTGTTTCGCCTAAACTTCAACCCTGTTCTGCCATTGATACTCTACCTCTGGCTACTGCCTCTGCCTCTCCCTGGGCAGCTTTCCAAGCTCACTCATAGAAGGTCACTCATAGAGACCCTCACTGCTGACTCTACTGCCAACCATCTTCACTCCACCTCTGAGACTCTGAAGTGAAATTTATCATAGGCTTCCTTGCTGGATTAATGCCCCTCTGGACTCTAGGTCTGTCAAGTGCTGTGCAAGATGCTCAGGGGTGCATGATGAGTGTCTGTTGAATGAAGGGTCCATAAGATTTCCTATCGGTGCTACGTGTGTGAGGTTGAAAGGGCTCAAAATGAATTTATACATTTATCAGTGAATAATTAATGACATATTTCTCCAATGATCAAAGAACTTGGGAACCTCAACTTATTCCTGAGGCTCTTTCCTTAGTTACTATGGTGTTAACACAAGTTTATTCACTGAGATTGAAATAATTTATCTGATAGGGACAGATTCCCAGGCATAGGAAGCACATTCCTAAAGATCTGACCCATTAGAATCTTCATCAGACAGAAGACCCAAAGAAGAGTTTTAGCTGGCCAATTACTTCTTTTGCTTTGCATTTCAGAGCAATCTTACTTTGGATCTTTGGATTTAGTTTCACTGAAATTCAGTGAGCATTACCTGATGCCAGCGTGTGAGGCAAAACCTGAAAGGCTGAATCACAATTTACTGCTGGGGGGTCCTGCCAAGCTTTGCCACTCTTTCAGAGGAGGGTTTCCCTGGGAAGCCAGTTTTTTCAGATAGTCACAAGGCTCCAGTTGGGGAATATCAGGATTCTGCCTGTGATATTTCTGCAACTTCTCTACCACTGTGGGCAACCCAACTGTGGAAGCATAGAACATGGGCCCACCCCTGTGCCTTGGCCATCCATACCCGTTTAAATAGACAACATCAATGTGCTCTGGGGTAGCCGCTATCCCTTCTCCCAAGATGCGGAATGCTTCATTGATGAGTGAATATAAGCAGCGCTCGAGGATCTCATCCTGGCTAATGATACGTGGTTCAATGTGATAGGTTTCTCTGTACTGTGTCAGAAATTTGGAAAGCCAGGGATTAGGTTTGTGAATCCTACCCAACGGCTTATCATAAAGGTACCAACCCTCACCTGTCTTCTGGCCAAATCGTCCTGATTCACAGAGCATATCAGGAATTGGGCAATATCTCCAGCTGCCTCGCTTTCGGGAAGGAGTTCCTGGAGGCAATGTAGGTCCAGTAAGACCTTGCCCTTTTCGGGATTTCCAACCTACATCCAACCCAGCAAGATCAGACACTCTAAAAGGTCCCATTTTGAAACCAAACTCTTCCAGCACCTGATCTATCTCCTCTGGTTTACTGCCTTCTTCCAATAAGAAATATGTCTGATTATAATAAGGCTTCAACATTCGATTCCCAACAAATCCAAAACAATTGCCTACAACTACTCCAATTTTTTTAATCTTTTTTGATAAATTCATAATAGTGGCAATGGTAGTGGGGGAAGAGTATCGGCTGGGAATAACCTCTAACAACTTCATGACGTGAGCTGGTGAGAAGAAGTGGGTGCCAATGACCAAGTGAGGACGATCACTGGAAGAAGCAATCTCATCAATGTCCAGGGCTGAAGTATTGGTGCACAAAAATGCTTCTGGCTTGCACACGGCTGACAGTTCAGCAAAGACCTGTTTCTTCAGGTTCCTTTCCTCAAATACTGCTTCAATGACTAAATCTACACCACTAAGCTCTTTCATAGATGTAGTTAACCTGGGTTTTGGTCCTGACCAAGGGTGGCCACTCTGCTGCATTTTGGACACTTCCTTTTGTAAGATGGAGGTTATTATCTTGTTTGCAGTCTCTAGCTGCTTCTTGTCTGATTCTACGGCAATCACAGGGATTTTGGCCATTGCAAAAGATATGGCAATGCCTCGGCCCATTGTTCCCAAGCCTGCAGATAAGAGTGAAAGAGAAAAAGAATGATTCAATGGTATTGGGAACTGAGAAATTACTCAGTGAATGGAAGGCTTCTGTGGAAACGTGGCATTCAAAGATACAAATTCAAGGACTACAAATGGATTGAATACTAGTTAAGGCTAGGCACTGTATTAAGTGCTCCAGAAGGTATAACAGTAAGTAGGATTCACACACAAACACACACACACTATTAGAAATAATAAACAAGTTCAGCAAGGTTGCAGGATACAAGATCAATATACAAAAATCAATTTTATTTATATATACTAGCAATGAATAATCTGAATATGAAATTAAGAAAACAATTCCACTTATAATAGCATTAAAAAGAATAAAATACTTCAGAATAAATTTAAGGAAGAATTGTAAGACTCGTACACTAATAACCAAAGAACATTGTTGAAAGAAATTAAATAAAACCTAAATAAATGGAAAGACACCCCATGTTCGTGGATCAGAAGACTTAATATTGTTAAGATGGCAATATTACCCAAATCAATCTGCAGATCCAGTGCAATCACTATGAAAAACCCAACTGGTTTTTTTGCAAAAATTAACAAGCTGATCCTACAAGTCGTATAGAAATACAAGAAATCCAGAATAACCAAAACAATATAGAAAAAAAAAAACAGAACAAACTCTTTCCAATTTCAAAACTTTTGACAAATCTACAGTATTCAAGACAGTGTGATACTGGAATAAGGATAGACACATAGATCAATGAGATAGAATTGAGAGTCCTGAAATAAACTCATACATTTATGGAAAATCAATTTTTGACAAGGGTGCCAATATAATCCAATGGGGAAAGAATAGTCTTTTTCAACAAAGGTGCTGGGACAACTGATATCCACATGCAAAAGAATTTCGTTGAACTTCTACCTCACACCATATACAAAAGTAGATCAAAGTGGATCACTCAAAGTGGATCAAAGACCGAAGTAAGAGCTAAAACTGTAAAACTCTTATGAGTAAATCCTCATGACCTTGGATTAGGCAATGGTTTCTTAGAAATGACACCAAGAGCATAAGCAATAAAAGAAAAAAAATAGATAAATTAGACATTATCAAAATTAAAAACTTTTGTGATTTGAAGGACACAATAAAGAAAGTGAAAAAAACCCCATAGAATAGGAGAAAATATATGCAAATCATATATCTGATAAGGTACATGTATCAGAATATATAAAGAACTCTTAAACTCAACAATAAAAAGACAGCTCAATTTAAAATTAGGCAAAGGAATCTGCAGCAACATGAATGGACCTAGAGATTCTCATACTGAGTGAAGTAAGTCAGACAAAGACAAATATCATATGATATCACTTACATGTGGAATCTAAAAAAAGGGTAAAAATGAACTTATCTACAAAACAGAAATAGAGTTACAGATGTAGAATACAAACTTATGGTTACCAGGGGGGTAAGTGGGGGGAGGAATAAATTGGAAGATTAGGATTGATATAAACACACTACTATATATAAAATAGATAACTAATAAGGACCTACTGTATAGCACAGGGAACTCTACTCAGTACTCTATAATGGCCTATATGGGAAAAGAATCTAAAAAAGAGTGGATATATGTATATGTATAAGACTCACTTTGCTGTACACCTGAAACTAACACAACATTGTAAATCAACTATACTCCAATAAAAAATTTTTTTAAATAAAATAAAATTAGGCAAAGGATCTAATAAACATTCCTCCAAAGAAGATATACAAATGGCCAATAAGCATATGAAGAGATGCCTAACATCATTAGTCACTATGGAAATACAGATCAAAACCACAATGAGCTACCACTTCATACCCACTAGGATAGCTATAATTTAAAAAGACAGACAATAACAAGTTCTGGTGAGGATGTGGAGAAATTAATACCCTGATTCACTGCTGGCAAATTGTAAAATGGTGCTGTTGCAGTAGAAAACAAGCTGGAAGTTCCTCAAAATGTTAAACATGGAGTTACCATACAATCCAGCAATTCCACTCCTAGGTAGGTAGGTAGGTAGGTATATACATAACCCAAGAGAAATGAAGACATACATCCACACAAAACTTGTACATAGATGTTCATAGCAGCATTATTCAAAATAGCCAAAAAGCAGAAACAAGCCAAATGTCCATCAACATGGATAAACAAAAGGTGGTATGTCTCTCCAGTGGAATATTACTCAGCCATAAAACTAAATGGTGCATCCTATAACATGGATGAGCCTTAAAAAACATTATGCTAAGTTAAAGAAGTTGGATGCAAAAGTTTACTTGTTATATGATTCCATTTATATGACATGTCCAGAATAGGAACATCCATAGAGACAGAAAGTAGATTAGTAGTTGCCAGGAGCTGGGAGGATGGGCAATGAGGAATAACTGCAAATGGGTACAGGGTTTCTTTTTAAAGTGATGGAAATGTTCTAAAATTTTTTGTGGCAATGGCTACACAACTTTATGAATATCTAAAAACCACTTAAGTATACTCTTTTTTTGGTGACATTGTTACTATGTATTTAAAAAATGTTTTAATTGCGGTAAAATACATATAACATAAAACTTAACATCATAACCATTTCTAAGTGTACAGTTCAGGGGCATTAAGTACATTCACAGAGTTGTGCAACCAGCACCACCATCCATCTCCAGAATGCTTTTCATCTTGCAAAACTGAAACTCTGTACTCATTAAACAATAACTCCCCATTTTTCCCTCTCCCCAGCCCCTGGCAACCATCATTCTACTTTCTATCTTTATAATTTTGACTACTCTAGGTGCCTCATATAAGTGGAATCAAATAGTATTTGTCCTTTTGTGACTAGCTTATTTCTCTTAGTAGAATAGCCTCCAGGTTTATTCATGTTGTAGCGTGCATCAGAATTTCCCACCTTTTAAGACTGAATAATATCCCTTTGAATATATATATGTACCACATTTTGTTTATTCATTCATCTGTTAATGGACATTTGGGTTGCTTCCACCATTATTCCACTATTGTGAATAATTCTGCTATGGACATGATTATACAAATACCCATTTGAGTCCCTGCCTTCAATCCTTTTTGATATACCCAGAAGTGGAATTGCTGAATCATATGGTAATTCTATTTTTAATTTTTGGAGGGATTGCCATACTTTTTTTCAGCAGCTGCAGCATTTTATGTTGAATTGTACTCTTTACATGGGTGAATTTTATGACATATGTTTCATCTCAATAAAACTGTTATTAAAAATATGAGTAGTACCAACCCTCAAGGAACTTATAATCTAGTGGTGGGAAAGAAAAAAGTTCATAAATATCCACCCTTAAAGGTAAAATAAGCGATGAGAGAAGTTCAAATTTCTTTGGTGATTCAAAGGAAAGAGATTATTTTTGGTTGGATGAGTCAAGAAAAACTTCAAGATAAAGATATTTGAAGAAATATTTAAAGAAAGATCGAACTAAAACAGTGAAATTGGAGAAGTTGAACCACCCAGCTGGGGAAGGGAAAAGAAAAGTGAGAAATATTTTTTTAAAAAGCAAGAAGGATGGAAAATGTAGAAAAATTATTCGATGGCAAAGATGTTGCTATTTCTTTCCCACACCATTTCATTTTCTTCCTGAGCACATAGAAGCCTGTACTGCCTAGACCTCTGGTATCCTGGTAGGGCCTGTAACTAATTCTGGTCAAGGGAATGGGGAAGAGGGTGGCGTGGGATCACGACTGGCCCCTAAAATCTCCCACAAGATCCTTCATTATCACCTGGGTATAGAGGATGCAGAGAACAACTCTGGGGCTTTGGAGGAGACCCTAGAGCAGATGTTGGCCTGCAGGTCGCACCCAGCCCACTGCCTGCTTTTGTACCGCCAGTGAGCTAAGAATATTTTTACATTTTAAATAGCTGAAAATGAAAGAATAAGAATATTTTGTGACACAGGAAAATTATATCACATTCAAATTTTAGTGTCCATAAGTAAAGTTTTACTGGAATCAATCACACTGATTTGTTTTTGTATTGTCTATGGCTGTTTTTTTCTTCTTCAGCTACTTTAATTATAAAAATCTTTCATGTTCTCAAAAAAAAGGAAAACCAGAAGGCAACAGTCTAGCACAAAAATGTACAACCAGAAGATATTACCACCAACCAGGTCCGACAACTAAATCATGTTGGGGATTCTGAAAATAAAAGCACACTAATACAAAGTACTAAACCAGTGGTTCTTATATAACCAGGGATGGAAAAATGAGTCAGTAGGCCTGGAAAACACCATTCCTGAAAAAGAAGCACTGTAAGAATATAAACCATAACTCTACAATAAAAAGCCACCAGGACTTTCCATCCAGACATGGGTGAGTCTAAAAAAGGTGGTGATGCCATCTACTGATCACATGATCTTTTAAGGAACTGTAAAAAAGCATAGAAACAGTAGGTAAAATGTATCTACATCTCATAAAATTAAAATTTCTCTGGCTAATTTATCTTTGTATTTACCTTTCTGCTTAAGACATGGAGGTCAGAAGTAACCCACAATGAACCGAGAACCATAGACTATTAACTATTCTTGAAAGCATAAAAACCAACTATAATCCTTAGATATGTTCCTTAAATTATCATCAGGTATTATTAATAGTGACCTCTAGTGAACACCTGTAATCATTACACCACAAGTCAAAGTCTCTGTGACTGCTTTCAGTATCATATTCAACTGAGAATGCAAGACAAAACTGGCCAACAGGACTTGTTAATTTCAGAAATACAGTAACTAAACTTTTTAATAGCCACAATTTAAATGTAGAATGTAAGGTTTTAACGATTTCTATCTTCCATATTTTTAACAAGCCATAAAATTGTGCTAGGGTTTCTGGTTAAAGTGATTGCAAATTTGGACCCTAAGGTTAAATCCCGGAGGTTAATTCTATATCAGGTCTGTATTAGCCACATTGTAGCTATAATCCACTATCCTTTTTACAGAAACCCTTCCAATTTAAGACTCTGCAAGTTGTATACTGCCAAAAATGCCCATGTAGATTTATAAGAGCAGTGTAATATTGATGTACCATATTACTTCCATGAATTCTTAGCTATCTTGCCTTGCTTGATCCTAACAAAAGTTTTAAGCTATGAAATGCCGAAAGACGAAAAGCCCAAAGCCCGAGCTCCCAGTAAATCAATAGGCAGTCTTAAAAGTGCCTTCTGTAACAAGACTCATACCGAACTCCACTGACACCAATTCTCCCCCCTGTGACACCCAGGACTCTCCTCCCTTGATATGTGCATGAAAGGTGAAGAAGGACCACTGGAAATAATTTGTTTAGGATCTGTATCTTATAAAACATCCTTATAGATTAATACAATGACATCTTTCATATTAAAGAAACTCAGTACAGCATAATCCAAAACTATCTTTAAATAGCACATTTAAGGAAACTAAGCCAAAAGACTGTTGCATTATGATTTAATCTAATTGCACAAAAATTTGAAATTACAACTCCTCTAGATTTCTAAGAAGAAGGTTATGCATGCCTCCATATTCAATTCTGCACTGTTACATTTGAACCATATAGTGAATTTCACATCATGATGGATCAATTTAGAATTTCCATGCAACACCTCAAATTATATAAAATGGAAGCAATTTTTAAAGCTTTGTGGAACATTTTCATGCTAAAGTTTTTTTGTTGTTTTTTTACCAGCAACTTTGGATTACAATGTATCAGGTGGCTATACTTTAAAATGATGGTCACTGAATATCATGGACTTTGAACTGGCTTCTACTCCTAAAAATGTATCATCACTTAAGTAGACAACCAAAAATTCCCTTCACTTCAAAAGCCTCAAACTGTGTTTCTTACAAAATAAGATTTGTGTAACCAACTGCCTTCTATGGGACAAGAACTATGGTAATAGTGGGTTCAACTATTACACAATTATGTTAATATTTTATTATCAAAAGCACTTTACAAGAAAATGTAAGTATGGCTTCCAATAGGAATGTTATACCTGGACTTGATTGGTACCAAGCTCAGATTTTAGTTTTGCAAGGAAAAACAGGCTTTCAGGTTAAACAACAATTTGTAACCAAAACTTTAATCCCAAGGGTTCTTACAAAACATATTACAAATGACAGCATGAAAAAAAAAATCTTGCACAGTAACTCAAAGTTCAGCTCTACAATGTACCCTTAAACTAGCAGGACATTGGTATATTGAATAGTCTCAAATTTCCACATAATATTACAAAGAGCTATGTATTCATATACAGCAATCACAGAAGGAACTTATGACCTAAAGCAAAGGTAAACTAACTTTCTTGAAACTTCTTAGATTCTAAACCCACCGGACAACCTCTTGTCCGGGGTGAAGACTAGTGGAATTTTTAACCCTCTAATTTAGTTTAAGGGTGCAGCTTTAATTTTTACCTGCTGGCTTGTGTTCACAGCAGCTTTTAAAGACTGCTTGCTTAACTACAGCTGCATATCCCAGCTACAGAAAGTCTTTTCAATTTTTGCCAGTTTTGTTTCCATAATATTAAACATCACACTTCAGCTGGACGGGAGTTAGAGGTTTGTTATCAGTCTATGCAAGACTAAAAATTCAAAGCAAATTCAATTTTGCATAAGGGAACATTGTAAAGTAACAATTCTTGACATTACATACCTCATATGATCCATTTCAAACCATAGAGAATTACACCTTTATGTGTCACTGTTCCAAGAGACAAACAAATGTGAACAGCTAAAACATTTAAAAAATGCACCAAACTTATGAAGTCTCAAACAAAACTTGAATTTTCTGTACATACTCCTGTCAAATGAAATTATTTCCTGTACACCACTCCTCTTGCAAACTGGTCTTCTATTTCCTTTCATTTGACCTAGATCGGCTATGAGACCTAGAGAAAGATCGGGACAGCTTGTGATTTCTCTCCTGGGACAGTGATCTCTCTCTTCTCCTATAACTAGAAAGGGACCTGCTCTGGCTGACGGAGAAGGCTCTCCATCTTGGAGATGTGTGGGAGGTGGAGGACTCCTCCTCTGATAATCATCTCGAGGGCGACGACCCCAAGAAGGAGGCGGTCACGATTTCGACTTCTCTTTTCACCATTTGACAGGTCCACTCTTACTCGGCAGCCACATAGTGTTCTCTCATCTAGTTCTTGGACAGCATCGGCTGCATCTCGGGATCTTCAAATTCAACAAAAGCAAAGCCGGGAGGGTTTCTAGCAACCCACACACTTTGGAGTGGTCCATAATAGCCAAAAGCTCGTTCTAATTCAGCCTTGTTACCATTGTTTCCAAGATTCCCTACATAAACTTTACAGTCCAACGGACAGGAATCACGATGCATTTCGAGATCTCGGGTTAGAAACGCGAAGGCTCAAATCCACACACCCTCGGTTGGGTCTTCTTGGTCCCCTCCTGCCTGGCACTGCAGATGCTCTCGCACACCCGTCGTCCACGAAATGGCTCTGTGGCTGTTTTTGTCCTCAATAGCAGAGTTGAGTAGTTGCAACAGAGACCATATGGCCCCAAAAGTCTACAACATTTACTATCTGCAACTTTACAGAAAAAGTTTGCTGACCCTTATCCAGGAGGATGGCAGAGCCACTCCTTGGAAAGAACCTTGTTCTAGAATTACTGTGGAGTGAGGAGGAAAATGATCTTTATTGTGCTAAGCCACTGAGATTGTTATTTGTTACAGCAGCAGGTTACCTGTTACCTAACCAACCCACTGTGGATGTTTTGTGAAAGACATGTATATATAACACTTCTACACTTCACAATGACTAGCTTTGGGGATTTTTTTTTTTTTCAATTGAAGTTTAGTTGATTTACAATATTATATTAGTTTTAGATGTATAACATAGTGATTCAAAATTTTTATAGATTATACTGGATTTAAAGTTATTATAAAATATTGGCTATATTACCTGTGCTGTACAATATATCCTTGTAGCTTATTTATTTTATACATAGTAATTCGTGCCTCTTAATCCCCTGTGGCAATTGGTTTTGCATATAGAATGATATCAATAATAAGAAATCACTGATTTAGTTTCTCTGGAATATATTTAATTTTTAAATTGTATTAAATTATTTAATATAATATATATATATTAAATTATTTAAAACATTTAGGTTTCCAAATTTACTAAGCATCTGCATTTCACTCAGTAACAAGAAGGCTGGATAGCTCTCACTGCTGTAGCAGCTTGTATCCTAAACTTTGGCCTGGGTAAATAGGAGGTAGAGTTGGGGGTTCAAAACCCTGGCCTCCTAGCTTTCAGTCCCAAGCTGAAAATTCCTACTGTGTAGAGATTATAAACTCACAGGGACAATAAGGACTAATGAGAAGTTTATGTGAAAGTGCTTTGTAAAGTATAATGTCATGCAGGTGATATCTCAGAACTGAACACAGCGGGGAAGGAAGGCCACCTGGTGAAGATGGAGTAGAGCTCCTCAGCGCTCACCTCTCAGAGCAGGTCTGCTGAAGGACCTCTGGGGCTCCAAACAACTCATAATCCAAACCACAAAGTGGGCCAGACTAATGTTTTTTAGAAGTGTCTTAGCTATAATTTTAGATCTTCTTCAGTTCTATAAACTGATACTTTTCATTTAATCACTGAAACAAAATATACATGAAAACAATATCTATTTCTTTCAAAAAGTTCTTAGCTACTAACTTCTCTTTTCACAACCTTGTGGTCTCAAAGTTCTCAAGAACGAAGGGCTGAAAGACCAAACTTTTCACTGTTGGTAATTGTGTTTTCATAGGTATATATTGCATTTACACTGAATTTAGTTTCTTAATTTTTCCTCATTGAACACACACAGACAGGGACCAGGAGTCCTGCTCCTGTACCAAATCGCTGCCTTTAACTGCCATGGAATTAAATCTAGTCAAGAACCTCTTCTACTCAGAGAAGTAAATAAAGGATAAGGGATGCTTTGACTACTGGTTCTGCAGTGTTTGGTCAACTGCAGTCTTCTCCCCTTCTGACAGCCCTGAGAGTCCAGGTGAGGTGGGAGAATGTGAACTTGCAGTTTGCGCCGGCCTGATCTGAGAACATAGGCTCATGGAAGTGCAAAGTTGGGCTCATCAGGGCTGGGGTTTTGCCAGGGGGCATAATGAAAGGATGAGTCGTGGCATTTGAGGACATTGGTAAGAGAGTAGCTGAAGTGATGACTGGAAATGAAAACTGAATAGAGAAGAAAGTAAAGATAGGAGGAGCTGATCAAGTAACACATGTACTAGTTAGAATAACCGAGAAAGGGATGTGGGAAAATACAAGGTTGTGGTGAAAAAGTGAGATTTCACATTTCAGAGGTGGAGAAATGTTCAGGGTAAAGACAAGACCTACGGTGAAGCCATAAGTGTGGGTCACGGAAGTGAAGTGAGGTGAGTGTCACTGGATCTGAGGAGGTGAAGGAACCCAGAAGCAACAGGGCTGGGTTATTCAGGGCTGAATTATTCACACAGAGGATGAAGACAACCAGATGGCAGCAGGATTTGGGCCACCGAGGATAACTGTGAGCCAGGTACTAAAATGAGGGCAAAGCAGGGGAGCACTGACAGTAATGAGGAGGGATAAAGTGATACGACTGGATGGCAGGACCACAGAGGAGAGTGTCCTGAAAGGGGTAGTAGTCTGAGAGGGGAACTGGGAAGTGACAGTGAGGTCCATGGAGTGTGGGAGAAGCAACAGCATTCTCTTGACAGGGCTGCAGGAGAAGCAGGTGCCCAGGGTAAGCCAGGTTTCAGGCAGGAGACAGAGGGGAGCCATTAGTAAACCAGATGAGGCTGTGGGCGTGTTCCAGAGGACACAGGGTGCAGCGGGAGGCTGTGTCACAAAGACGAAGTGCAGAGCGGGATGTGGATAAACATGAAGAAGGGGGAAATGACCAACTCTCTCACTTTATTTTTATCCACGTTGTCTTCTACACAGTTTAAATGCTTTTTCAAATATTTTTCAGAACAATGTGGGGTATACTTAAAAAAAAAAACCTTAAACTTTTAAACATTCCATGCTAGACACAAACCTGATGTATTTTTAAAAAGCTCATAATAAGGAAATAGGGAAATTCTCAAATGATGGTTGACAAACACAATACTGATAAACTTAAAACTTTTACTATTATTTTGCATTAATTATTCTTGGCTTGAAGGAATACAAGGAAGAAGAAACAGGTAAATACATAACTAGAAACAAATATTGGTGTTGCTGAAAGAGTATAAAAAAGGGATACTCATAGTTCTTTGTCACACTATTTATCCATCTCCTTAAAAAATCGCAAGTGAACAGAGTCAGTGCTAGAGGACCACAGTGTATTTGCATTAAAGACACATTATTTTATTCCCAAACTTGACTGAAACCACAACAGACTAAGAAGATGTAGAGAGGGTTCTTCCCCTCCAAGCTGGGTTGGTGTTAGAGAGCTGGGTGAGGGTTAAGAAAGTTGATGCTTTTAGTAAACTTTGGACCTCCTCCCCCAGAAGACTGTATACAAGCTAATACATATAACATTTCACTTACTATTTCAGGAGGTTTGGAATCTACCCAAGACCATTCTTGGGCCAAGACTAAGAGAAAGTGAAGTTTAGGAAAGTGGCCTGAAGAAGGCAATCAGAGAGCTAGCTTCTGAGGAAAGAAGACATTTTGTTTGAGAAATTTTCTAGGGGAAAAAAGTAGAGAAGCCACTATTTCAGGGTTCAGATGAATTTGAGGATAGTGGTTTTGAACCAGGAGAAGTGAATGGATGCAAGGACCAGAAAGATATAGCCTTCATTCCAAATCCCTAGCTATAGGAGTGACAGAACACACTTTGAAATGTGCAACATATAATAATCATTGTTGGGAAATCCAGGAATGAGAGACATGGAAGAGGTAGAAATGAGTTAAAAAATGCCCAGAGTCTGGAATCAGACAGATCTACATTAGACGACTTGGGTTTCATTAGCTCGCTGTTAAGGTTAGTGTTTCTAGGCCTCACACATAAAGTAAAGATAGTTCATGGGCTGGGGTGAAAATCAAGTTAGCTAAAACAAGTGATATGTTTAGCAAAGAGCCTGGCACCTGGTGGCCCTAAGCAAATGGTAGTACTTTACATGTGCAGATCTGGGGAGTGACATTACCCATGTTCTTACCGAGAATGCCAACAGAGGAGATGGGCCGTGCCAGTGCTGTTTTCCAGGATGCTCCAGAGGGAGTGGACCACTTATGTGTGGTCCTCTCCGCCAAGAAAGAATATTGCAGGGCTCTAGCCTGCCCTGATCTCTGAAGGTACACATACAGCTCCTTCTCCTTCTTGATGCCCACCTCATAGGGATACTGGACAGCGGCCTGGACTGCACGGATGGAAGTCTCCTGAGAAAGGCACCCAGGGTGCTGCTTCCGCATCTTCAGAAGGGCTTCACTGAAAATGGTGTCCATGTTGGACAAGCTCTGGATTGGCTTGTTGTAGATTCTACGGGATTCTAGAGATTGATCTGAAAGAAATAAGAAAGAAAATTTGGAAATGTTACCTATACCAAGGGAATATGTGTATATAATGATAATAATAACCTGTTCAAATTCAAAATATGAAATTAAATACTATTCATCAAGATATTTAATGTAACACTAATACCAAAATCTCTGACATCTTTGCAACTTAGTCCCATTAGATAGAATTTAATAGATTCAAAGCAATTTCAAGTTACTTAATTGAGGCATAAAAGTTACATTTTCTTTTTACTTCAAGGCCAAGATAATATTGTGATAGATTAATTATATTAATCTGCCAGTGAGCTTAAGGAAAATCATTCTGAGTTAATAATATTTTAGGTTCAAAATAATTTTAACTCCATTCTTAACAGTAACAAAAACTTTAAAATACCTAGAAAAGGAGACAGTGTAATATCGGCACAAGGATAGACATACAAATCAATGGAGAGAATTGAGAGTTCAGAAATAAATCCTTATAATCATCGCCAACTGATTTTCAACACAGGTACCAAAACAATTTAATGAGAGAAAGGACATGCTGAGGACAACTGGATATCCACATGAAACAAACAAACAAACTTAGATCCTTACCTAGCACCATATATAAAAATTAATTCAAAATGGATCATAAATCTAAATTGAAGAGCTAAAACTATAAAAATTTCTAAAAAAAAGAGAAAAATCTTTATGACCTTTGGTTAGGCAAAGTATTCTTAGCACAATCCATGAAAGAAAAAAATCAGTAAGTTGGACTTCATCAAAATTAAAGACTTTTGTACTTCAGAGAACACCATTAAGAAAATGAAATGATAAACCATAGACTGGGAGAAAATATTTGCATGGTAAGCAAAATAACACCCTCCCCAAATGTCTACTTCCTAATCCCCAGAACCTATAAATATATTACCTTATATGGCAAAGAGACTCTACAGATGTGATTAAGGTTAAAGACCTTGAAATGTAAAGGTTACCATGTATTATCCAGGTGGGCCCAATCTAATTACATGAATGCTTAAAAGAGGAGAGCCTTTCCCAGCTGGAGTGAGAGAGGAAGAGTCAGAGAGATGCAACACAGGAAGGACTGGCTCCATGGACGACAATCTGGCTTTGAACATGGTGGAAGGGGGCCAAGAGCCAAGGAATGCAGTGACCTCTAGAAGCTAGGAATGGCCATCAGTTTACAACCAGCAAAAACATGGAGACCTTGGTCCTACAACACAAGTACTGAATTCTGCCAACAACCCGAGTGAGCAGTAAACAGATTCTCCCTTAGAGCCTCCAGAAAGGAGTGCAGCTGCTGACACCTGGGTTTAGTCCAGTGAGACCCCTACCAGACTTCTGACATATAGATCACTAAGTAATACATTTGTGTTGTTAAAACTGCTGAGCTTGTGGTAATTTGTTATCAAGCGGTAGAAAATGAATACAATTTGCATACAGAATATCTAATTAAGTATTTGTATCCAGAGTATATAAAGACCTCTTATGACTCAATAATAAGAAGGCAAACAACTCAATTTTAAAATGGGTAAAAACTTGAGTGGATATTTCACCAAAGAGCATATACAAACAGCTAATAAGCAGTGAAAAAATGTTCAGCATCATTAGTCATTAGGGAAATGTAAATTAAAACCACAATGAATGTGGTAGGCAGCCTCTAAGTAATGGGATGTCTTTTCTGAGATTAAATGACAAAAAGACTCTTGCTCTCTCACTTGCTCGCTCTGAGGGAAACAAGCTACCATGGGTGAGCTGCCCTCCAGTGAAGCCCATGAGGCAAAGAACTGAAGGAGGCTTTCAGCCAACAGCCAGTGAGGAACTGAGGCCTTCAGTTCAACAGACCAAGAGGAACTGAATTCCACTAACAGCCACTTGAGTGAGCTTGGAAGCAGATCGTTCCCCAGTCAAGCCTCCAGGTGGATACAATGCCCCCTGCAATACCTTGAATGTAGTCTTTTGTGAAACCCTAAACCAGAGGGCCTAGTTAACCACACCCAGATTCCACAGAAACTGTAAGATAGTAATTGTTTGATTTTAAGCAAATAAATTTTGGGAAAATTTGTTATGCAACTATAGATAACCAACACAGACCCACTAGAAGGACTATCATCAAAAAGACATAACACAAAATGTTGGCGGTGATGTGGAGTACCTGGAACCCTTGTACATTGCTTGTGAGAATGTAAAACAGTACATTCACTTTGAAAAACATTTTGGCAGTTTCTTAAAAAGATAAACATAAACTTACTGTTCGACCCAGGAATTTCACTCCTAGGAATCTACCCAAGAGAAATGAAAACATATAAAACTTTTATGTGAATACTCACTGTAGCATTATTCATAGTAGCTCAAAACTGAAAACAATGTGAATATCCAGCTGATGAATGGATAAAGAAAATGTGGTATAGCCATACAATGAAATACTATTCAGCAATAAAAAGGATCAAACTGGACTTACCTGGTGGTGCAGTGGTAAAGAATCCACCTGCCAATGCAGGGGACACAGGTTCCAGCCCTGGTCCAGGAAGATCCCACATGCCGCGGAGCAACTAAGCCCATGCGCCACAACTAATGAGCTTGCGCTCTAGAGCCCGAGAGCCACAACTACTGAGCCCACGTGCCACAACTTCTGAAGCCCACGTGCCACAACTACTGAAGCCCGCGTGCCTAGAGCCCATGCTCTGCAACAAGAGAAACCACTGCAATGAGAAGCCCGAGCACCGCAACGAAGAGTCATCCCCGCTCACTGCAACTAGCGAAAGACTGCGCGCAGCAACGAAGACCCAACGCAGCCAAAACTAAATTAATTAATTAATTAATTTTTTAAAAAGGGACTTCCCTGGTGGCACAGTGGTTAAGAATCCACCTGCCGATGCAGGGGACACGGGTTCGAGCCCTCATCCAGGAAGATACCACAACTACTGAAGCCCGGGTGCCTAGAGCCCGTGCTCCGCAACAAGAGAAGCCGCCGCAATGAGAAGCCCGCGCACCACAACAAACAGCAGCCGGCACTCGCCGCAACGAAGACCCAACGCAGCCAGGAAAAAAAAAAAAGGATCAAACTAATGATACATGCTACGACGCAAATGGACCTTAAAAACATTATGCACGCTGAAAGAAGCCAGATGCAAAAGATTACATATTGATGTGATGTAATTTATTTTAAATGTCCAGAAGAGGCAAATCTATAGAGACAGAAAGATCAGCTGTTGCCTAGGGCTGGGGGTGGGAGTGGGGGTAAGCTGCAAAAGGGCAGAGGGAACTTTTGGGGTTAGTGGAGAAGTCCTAAAACTCATTTATGGGGATGGTTGCACAACTCTTAACTCAAAGGCAAATTATGCCTCATTAAGGCTGTTAAAAAATATCTAGCAATGAATTTATTAAGAAAGGTACAAGACCTTTAAGAAGGTCTATATAACATTTTATTGAAGAACATAAAATAATACCTTAATAAAGAATGACCCCATGTCCCTGAATATAAATATTTAATAGCATAAAATAAACATTTTCCATATATTATATATGAATTTCTAATCAGAATCCTTGTGGTCCTATTTTTTTAAATAACTCAAAAGAATGATTTTAAAGTTTACATAAAAGTATAAATGTTTAACAAATTTATACTTTTAACAAAACTGTTTTCTAAAATAGTATTCCAGAAACTGTTTTCTAAAAAGTGCTACTATCTCTTAAAAAATAAAGCAATATATCAAAAATGTACACCTTAGTTAATTACACCAGAAACCTACCAGAGCTTACAAAGCAGTTTCACTATAAAAAGACAGATGAATGTGAGCCAGTTTGGCATTGGTATGTTACTATGTGTCCAAGGGAGAGTAAGGTTTGGATATAATCATGTGCACAAGAAAGAACTGTATCTGTGAGGCATTGTATAATCTCAACCTTTTTTTTTTTAACCTAGGAGGCAAGAACATTTCCTTAATGCTTGATTACTAAGTAGAATTGAAAAGAATGGATTTTTAAATTAATGCTTTCCCATATGACATAAGAATAAGATTCAGGAAAGGAGGCAAGATGGTGAGTAGCAGCATGTGGTCCCTGTTAACCCTGCTATTGTTGGAAAAACATGAACTCTACCCAACAGGCTACCAATTACTTGCTCAGTTATCCAATGAGTTACCCAATCCTCAATTTATGGGAAAGCAAGCTCAGTGCAGAAGGATGAAGACCTTTCCAGGGCCTACAGCTGATTTAATTCCCTGGTGGCTCAAAAGAGAGACAAGAACAGACAGTGGGGAGAGGACAGTGGGGAGAGGACAAGTGGAAGAGGAAAGGAGGCAGAGCTGGCAGTGTTGGGGCATCTGACAACAGGTGGCTGGTGCAGTCTTTCCTGGGACAGAGCATAGATGGGTTTGGGATATCTTAGAGCTGGATCTCTGTCCTTGTGACACTACCACCAGCCCCACCATGACAGGGGCTGATTCTCAACATCATAGCACACATCAGAGTTATTTGAGGAGTTTAAAAAGTTTGGATGCCCATGCCCCACTGTGAACTCAGTTAAGAATCTTTAAGGGTGGGGCCTGGGCATGAGTAATTTTTAAAAATTCAATAGTTGATTTTGAGGTATTGCCTCTGGGAGGTCCAAGAGCAGAGCATATGTCAGCCACTGTATCAAGGACAGCTGTAGCTCCTGGCAACTCTAACCTGGGCCAGAGGTTGAAAAGAGATGAGAAAGAAAAAAAGGAAGAAAGTGGTCCAGTGGTTAAGACTTCGCCTTCCAATGCAGGGGGTGCGGGTTCGATCCCTGGTTGGGGAGCGAAGATCCCACGTGCCTTGCGGCCAAAAAACCAAAACATAAAACAGAAGCAATATTGTAACAAATTCAATAAAGACTTTTAAAATAATGGTCCATATCAAAAGAATCTTTAAAAAAAAAAAAAGGAAGAAGAAAAAAACTTAATGGTGTGCAGTAATTTTAGCCAATTGGCATATTCCTAGTATTCTGGGGATACTCAGAACCTCTGAGACTACAGATGTGCATTTTGGGAGCCCCCCAGAGCACTTGTCCCGACCAGCCTAGGGCCAAACAAAGCACATCCACTGGAGAGTGTTGGATCAGGGCACAACCATTAGAAGGTTTTTCCCTGTCAATTTCCTATTCCTTTTGTTCTGTGGCTGTAACTGAAGGATGCTATTATCTTAAAACTTCATTTTATTACTACAAAATATATTCAGAATTTCCACTTTGGGTCTACAGGTATGGTGTTTTCAAAGTGTATTTCTTATACAGCTGGTAGTTTTAGAGTCTTGGTAGTTTTAAAGTCACTCAGCTGTAACTACATAATAAGAGAGGCAAGTGTGAGCAGGTCAGCACCAGCATTAGCTGCCAGGAACATGGGAAAGTGAAGAACTAATTAATGATTCAAATATGCTTATAATTGAATTCTTTCCCTGACCCATTCACATTTTTTCTTAATTCTTTGAAGTTTTCCAAGGCAGAAGTTTGTGGGTTTTTTTGTTTTTTGTTTTTTAATTTTTATTTATTTATGGCTGTGTTGGGTTTTCGTTTCTGTGCGAGGGCTTTCTCTAGTTGTGGCAAGTGGGGGCCACTCTTCATCGCGGTGCGCGGGCCTCTCACTATTGCGGTCTCTCTCGCTGCGGAGCACAGGCTCCAGACGCGCAGGCTCAGCAATTGTGGCTCACGGGCCCAGTTGCTCTGTGGCATGTGGGATCTTCCCAGACCAGGGCTTGAACCCGTGTCCCCTGCATTGGCAGGCAGATTCTCAACCACTGCACCACCAGGGAAGCCCAAGGCAGAAGTTTTAATTAAAAAAATAAGGGACTCACATGCCCAAAGGAAGAAAAGGAGGTGATTATTTTCCCTCTTTCCTTTCTAGTAAACTAACAGGAAGAGATTTTCTCTACCTAGGCTAAAGAGAGACACAATGTGCAGTTTACAGAAATGGTTTCCTAAGACATAAAGGACTCTCTTTTCTCTAACTCTCATAAACAATAAGCTCTCTCTCTCATAGAAGGGCTGCAAAGGACAAAAAGAACAACTGCATTTTTCCAGGCTTGAGGGGAGTCCCTAAAGAACTGGGGTACATAAAAAAGAAGCCCAGTTTAGACGTGTGCTCAGGCTTCCTAGGTATGGCAGTGTCACTCTGCTCTTGTGAAACATGTTTATATAAATGTTCACAGACAGTAAAAATAAATTACAAAGTGCAAAAGATAAAATGAAGAGAAAGACAGATGAAACCACTAAGATTTTTTTTTAAGCCACAAAATCTAAACAGATCAAGGTCTTTGGGCAGAATAAGAATCGCTAAAAATGGCTAACACAGCCCAGTGCAGTCATAGTAACAGGACCAGAGTTCATTACAGGGACAAAAACAGAGCACTGGGTTCCTGGGTTGAGGCTCCCACTTGGATGTCCCCTGTGCCCATCTTTGACTAACAGTACACATTTTCAGCTTCATGCCAGAATCATGCACGTGGGAACAGGGAGTTCTTACTCAGTTTGGGAACAAGCAGGCTGCTGGCCAAATGCAAATAAATAGCGTTTTACAGGACCCTCCCCTCCCCAGTTTAGCCAAAGCAATCTGGTTTGGCCAAGTGATTTTGAATTGCTCTGCTAAATCCATTGCACTGCAGTAGTCTAAGAGGCTTCATGTAACAAAAGCATTAAGATACATGAAGCTAATTAACCTCCACAGTCAACTCTCCAGGATGCATGTTAAGTTTGTAGAGAAATTTGCAGCTACTTCCCAAATCACATTTTTAGATATATATGTTAACCTCCTATAATCCCCTCCCACCCATAACTGGCTCCAAAACTGCTGATTGCAACATTGACCATTGGAAATTTCCTTCCTTCTCAACTTCTATATTGGATGTGGAAACTAAATAAGTGTTCTTAATCTTTTCCTTTTGTTAGTTTTTTAAGTCAACATTTCAGCAGTGGGGGTGGTGGTAGTGATGGGGAGTGAGAAAAGGCTGAATTAATGGAATATTTTTACAAATGGAAAAAGAGAACTCAAAACTTTTACATGTACTTTTAAAATTGAGATATAAATCACATCAATAAAAGTCACCATTTTAAAGTTTGTTAATTCAGGAGTTTTTAGTATAATCACAAGGTGTGCAACCATACATGTATGTTTTTTAACCATGCAGAATTGATTTACTAATATCTTTAAGACAGCAAGTAGTGTTTGCATGTAAAAAGTCAAAACTAGGAAAAGTTATCTCCATTCTCACCCTCGTTCTCTGTACATCAGTGGTTCTCAAAGTGTGGTCCCCAGAATACAGCATCAACATCGCCTAGGAACTTCTTAGAAATGCAAATTGGGCCCCATCCCAGATGTACTGATTCAGAAAGTAATGAGTGGGGTCCTATAATCTATGTTTTAACAGACCCTCCAAGTGATTCTGATGCACAGTGACGTTTGAGAACCATTCCTCTATATCAAGACAATTGCACTAGCTTCACATAACTATAAATTTGTAAATGCACATATATTTAACATCAATATATTTTAATAAAAATATTTTATATTATATTTATACATTCATATTTATAATATATTTATAATAAATATCTGTACTATTTATATCATATATTTATAATAAATATCTGTACTATTTATGTCATATATTTATAATAAATATCTATTATAAAACATAAATATACATTTTTATAATAGATTTTTGTGAAGCCTGTCCTTCAAATCAATCCATCAATTTTGTTCTGCCAAATAACCACAGTCTAATAGCTATATTTAAAAGCAAACAAAGGAAAAAAAGAAAGGAAAAACACAAGACCTCAAATGAAAATGAAATGCAAAATAAGTAAGCCTAGCTAAACTACACATTCTGTAAGATGCCCTATTTCTCTACCTTGTATCTCTAGCGTTTATCTATTACAGAGCAGCACCAAGAAATCATAGGATTCTAAACAGTGGAACTCATTTTTTTTTTTAAGTAGAAGTACCAGAGTTTTCCTTGGGATTCTAAACCCTAAACCTCAAAAGAGACACAGTAGAGCTGCCCAGGTTGTAGCAAGACAAAAAACTGGAGCCCATAGGGTCTCAGAACACGGTTTGAAACCAACTCATTTTGTTGAAACTTTTCCTTTCATTGATGAAGAAAATAAAGCCCCCAAAGCTGATTTGTTAGGGTCCATATAGCTATAGGTTAAAATTATAATCCAGGCCTCCTGACATCCAATCCTAAACCTATTTCTCTACTAGACTGTACCCCTTCCACACTGGCCAGGCATCCCTTTTTCCTTTGGGTAAATTTAATGACTCAGATAATACAAAAAGATAAACATTAGAAAAACAAACAAACAAAGGTCTTCACTACCTACCATCCAAATACAACCACTGTTAAAAATCTGTTATATCTCCTTGTAGTTTTTTTTTTGTATGTAAATATGCATATGAACACACACACACATTTGTGCAACTTCCTATCTGGTTGTTTTTTCTACTTAATATTACATGTAAGCATTTTTCCAAGCTCTTCAATTTCCTTTAAAAATGGAAGTTTTAATGGCTGAATGGGGTTGCTTCACTGAGATCTATCATCTTTTATGCAATTAATCTCTTAGAATTAGATATTTGAGTTGTTTCCAACATTTTATAATGATAAATAAAGCTTCAGTGAGTATCACTGTATACAAATATTTGTGTACTTCTGTGATTATTTCTCTGTGATAAACGCCTGAGAATAGAAATAATAAGTCAAAACGTAAGAATAAGCTTCAATACATGATTGCCCAATTGCCGTCTAGACAGGCAGGATATACTACAAGCTGTTTAATAAGTGCTTATTTAAATTCAATCTGAGCATATTATTTTTTCTATCTTCGCTGATTTGCTTGGCAAAAATTAGTGTCTTTCAAATCATAAATGGTTTTATATTAATCACCAAGTTTAAAAAGCATTTAAGAATTAAGCATATACTTACTATATGATCCAGCAATACTACTTTTAGGTATTTACTCAGGAGAAAGGGAAATATAATGTCTGCAAACACTTGTGTACACCCAAAGTGAAAACAACCTAAATGTTCATCAACTGATAAATGAATAAACATATTGTGGTATATCCATACTATGGATTATTATTCAGTAACAAAAAAAGAATAAAAATTAATACATGAAAGAACATCATGAACGTCAAAAACATGCTAAGTGAGAGAAGCCAGACACAAAAGACTACATGTTATATGAAATTCTAAAAAACAAAACTATAGTAACGGAAAACAGGCCAGTGGTTGTCTGCGGCCAAGCGCAGGGGAGGGAATCTACTGGAAAGAGGCATGACAATACTATTTAGGGTGATAGAACTATATCTTGATTGTGGCAGTGGTTATACAACTGCAAATGATTACAGAAATTCATCGACCTCTTCATTTAAAATGGGTGAATTTTATTGTGTGTAAATTATACCTCAAGCTGGAAAAATCAAAACAAAAGCAAAAATCATTTAAGAAATTCTGGGGGAAAAACAACTTATTTTCATTTTTGTGTATTTTCTTTACATTTTTGTCTGTCACAGACCTACTAGAGAATGGACTTGAGGATGTGGGGAGGGGGGAGGGTAAGCTGGGACAAAGTGAGAGAGTGGCATGGACATAGATACACTACCAAACATAAAATAGATAGCTAGTGGGAAGCAGCTGCATAGCACAGGGAGATCAGCTCAGTGCTTTGTGACCACCTAGAGGGGTGGGATAGGGAAGGTGGGAGGGAGGGAGACGCAAGAGGGAAGAGATATGGGGACATATGTATATGTATAACTGATTCACTTTGTTATAAACCAGAAACTAACACACCATTGTAAAGCAATTATACTCCAATAAAGATGTTTAAAAAACAACAACAAAAAGTTTTTGTCTGTATTCATAATATTCTATGTAGCTATAAGTATAGACTATATGTAAATTTGTATTTAGACATTTTTATATCACAATTTTACATTTCTACAACGTTTTCATGATTATAATTTAAAATAGTTATACATAATTGTCCAAAGCCCAGAACCATTCTCCTATTGTTAACAGGTAAATTACCAAATTTTAAAGCAAATGATTCCTCCTCAATATTTGGATGCCACCAAGTGGACAAACTGTAATATTACTGAGATTGAGTAGACCATTTTATAAATTTTTTAAAATAACAATTTAGTGTTTAAAATTTTAATGTAAAATTAATTTTTAAAACTAAATAAATTTTAGTAATTAAAACAGATCATTTTATAAATGTACCAGACCATGATGCTCATCTATCTCTTGAAGTAACTTAACTCTCAAATCTGAATCTCTGGAAATCAGTCAAAGAAAAGAACTTCTGTCAAAATCAGGGCCTTTACAAACTAAAACTACAGGTGTAAATGATAGACATGGGTCTCTCTTAAGCCCCAAACCAAAAACCATTTAGGGACCTACAAATGCAAATAGCCTTTGCTGTAGGCCAAATGACTTCCAACAAAACAATAAGTGCTTCCAGGAGGCACAATGAAACCAGTGATGAAACTGTGGTGAAGATTATCTGGAAAGCAGAGAAAGACAGCAGGAAACTCATTCCCTTTTGGGCAAAGCCTTGCTAACTCTCTTTAGAGTCACCAGTATTTTCTCCTTACAGTTCCTGGCCTTTCCAGTTCAAGCTTTTGCTATTGAAATGAAACAGTAACTGGTTAGAGCCACAAAAAGAAAGATTATTTCAGGGAAGTGTTTGGTCCCTGCCAGGGTGGACAAAAGAATGACTTTTTCAAAAGAAGCCTTTGAATGACACCTAGCCATTACCTACCACCAACCGAGGGAGATGAACACTCTGCCTAGAGCCCAACATTCCTCCCAATTATTTTTTCTGATGCTCTTTAACCCTCTCCATCCTGCTGCCAACCTCCATAAACTGAAAAGAAACATTTTTTTAAAAAAAGAAAGAAAAAGAAATCTAGGAATGCCACTCCAAAGAACTCTTAAAGGAATGTCATGAATCCATAAAGTTAGAAACCAGTGAGAGAGAGAAAACATAGCTCACTGAGACAGAACCATGGCTTCATTGTGGTAAATTATAGAGCCTGTCTTCTAATGGCTGAAATGTGTGTTTGCTTGGTTTTTCTTAAATTTTAGTTATGTTTCTTAATAGAAGATACACTCATTCAGTAAAAATTCAAAAGGTACAGAAGAATAAAAAGGGACATCTGCTTTTAACTGCTTCTGCTGGCTGGTCAGCCCCATTCCCAGAGGCAACCATCAATCCTCTCTTGTGAATCATTACAGAAGTATCCTGTACAGAGACAGTTACATATATACACTCTCCCTATATAAACATTCAATCCCATCCCCCCTTTCTTGTTACACAAATGTTGAACCACTGTACACAATGATGCTTTTTTCATTTAACCATACAATACATCATGGCATTCATACCACATCAATACATAGAGTTTCTCATTCATTTTAAAACTGTATTTGCAAATGAAGCAACAGACAAAGGATTAATCTCCAAAATATACAAATAGGTCATGGAGCTCAATATCAAAAAAATGACCCGATTAAAAAATGGGCAGAAGACCTAAATAGACATTTCACTAAAGAAGACATGCAGATGGCCAAGAGGCACATGAAAAGATGCTCAACATCACTAATTATTAGAGAAATGTAAATCAAAACTACAGTGAGGTATCACCTCACACCAGTCAGAATGGCCATCATCAAAAAATCTACAAACAATAAATGCTGGAGAGGGTGTGGAGAAAAGGGAACCCTTTTGCACTGTTGGTGGGAATGTAAATTGATACAGCCACTGTATCAACCTCCAGTATGGCGGTTCCTTAAAAAACTAAAAATAGAACTACCATATGACCCAGCAATCCCACTCCTGGACATATACCCTGAGGAAACCATAATTCAAAAGGACACATGTAACCCAATGTTCATTGCAGCACTATTTACAATAGCCAGGACATGGAAACAACCTAAATGTCCAACGACAGATGAATGGATAAAGAAGATGTGGTACAATGGAATATTACTCAGCCATAAAAAGGAACAAAACTGGATCATTTGTAGAGATGTGGAGTCTTGTCATACAGAGTGAAGTAAGCCAGAAAGAGAAAAACAAATACCGTATACTAACGCATATATGTGGAATCTAGAAAAATGGTACAGATGAACCTATTTGCAGGGCAGGAGTAGAGACGTAGATGTAGAGAATGGACATGTGGACACAGAGAGGGAAGGAGAGGGTGGGACGTATTGGGAGATTAGGATTGACATATATACACTACCATGCATAAAATAGATAGCTAGTGGGAACATG